>NC_079326.1:1226250-2452500 GCF_029931775.1 Euleptes europaea
ACTTGTCACTCTTTCAAAAAAAGATATGAGATTAGTTTGGCATGACCTGTTTTTGAGAAACCCATGTTGACTGTCAGTGAGCACGGCATTTCTTTCTAAGTGCTTACAGACCGTCTGTTTAATTACCCGCTCTAGTATTTTACCTGGTATTGATGTCAGGCTGGCTGGGCGATAATTGTTTGGGATTTCTTCCCCCCCCCTTTTTAAAGATGGGGACCACATTTGCCCTCCTCCAGTCTGCTGGAACCTCTCCGGTTCTCCCTGAATTCTCAAAGATTATTGCCAGTGGTTCTGAAATCACTTCAGCCAGTTCTTTTAACACCCTTGGATGCAGTTTGTCCAGCCCTGGAGACTTGAATTCATTAAGAGTAGCCAGGTATTCCTGTACTATCTCAGTGTCTATACTATGCTGTAATTCCCCTATTGCATCTTCTGCTCCATTATTCCCAGGTTGAGCACTATTCCCCTTTTGGGAGAAGACTGAGACAAAAAAGGAGTTAAGCAATTCTGCCTTTTCTGCCTCCCCTGTTAATAACTCACCATCCTCTCCACGCAATGACCCAATCGTTACCTTGATTGTCCTTTTGTTATGGACATAACCAAAAAATCCTTTTTTGTTGTTTTTAACTTCCCTGACTAGCCGGAGCTCATTCTGCGCTTTAGCCTTCCTGACTTTCTCCCTACATGTGCTGGCTACTTGTTTGAATTCCTCTTTGTTGATTTCTCCCTTTTCCCATTTCTTGTACATGCCCTTCTTAAATCCTATCTCAACCAAAAGTTCTTTAGTCATCCACCCTGGTTTCTTCAAACCTCTACCATTTTTTCTCCTCGTGGGAATTGATTGAAATTGCGCCTTCAATATCTCCCTTTTAAGAATTTCCCATCCTTCATGTACTCCCTTCTCATTCAATATTCTCACCCACAGGATCACACCCAGTAGTTCCCTAAATTTATTGAAATCAGCTTTCTTAAAGTCTAGAGTACATGGTTGACTATTTCTTGCTTCTCCTTTCTGCTGTTTCACAAACTCCAGGAGAACAAGGTCACTCCCACCTAAAGATCCCACTCTTTCTACCCCATAAACCAAGTCATCATAATTGGTTAAGATCAGATCCAAAATGGCTGTTCCCCTTGTCGCTTCTTCCACTTTTTGGACTATGAAGTTGTCTGCAAGGGAAGTGAAGAATTTGACAGACCTAGTTGTTTTGGCAGTTAGCCTTCCAACAGATGTCAGGATAATTGAAATCTCCCATTACTACTACATCTTTCTTTTTTGAATGTTTGGGCATCTGTTCCAGGAAAGCATCATCTAACCTCAAATACTTTAACTCATTTGAACATACAACTTATAGGGGAAAGGGATAACTCACCTCCTTAGAGGTAAGGAACACCAGATGTGGGAATAATTAAATTCCCAAGAGGCTACAAATGGCCCCTTATCTGGAGTGGTATATTTAATGGTGGAAAAAGAATTATCAACATAACCCCCCTCCCCACCACTATATATATATATATATATATATATATATATATATATATATATATATATATATATATATATATATATATATATATATATATATATATAAACTTAACTTTAAAACTTGCATAATTAACATCTACTATGTTATACCATACTTATCAGAAGTTCCCATTATCCATATTGATACAGGTATATCAAACCGTACCTAGAGCCACATTGTAATATGTAGCTAAAAGTATGATTGGTGAGACAGTACAGGCTGCTATGAGTCCCAGGTTATATTTCAAGTAGTAAGTTTGTTTTTCAGAGAGGTTCTTGACCAACTTCCACTGACATTGAGGCTTGAATATTCTCTTCGTTGCTGCTCTTTTTTCACTGTTTCGGGAGGGGGGGGGATTGATGATGTTGAGGATTTCCAGTATTTTCATGCTCTGAGATTCATTAGTGGCTGTGAGAGAGGAGCCTTTATGTCTCACTATCAGTTTAAATGGGTAGCCCCATTTATGGCTGATGTTGTGTTTATGCAAAGTTTCTGTGACTGGTTTAAGCTGCTGTCGCCTTCTCAAAGTCTCTGGTGATATATCCTGAAAGACTTGTATCTGGGTTTCTTGATAGGGCAAAAAGCCCCTTTTCCGTTCCACATGTAGAATTTTCTCCTTTGATCTATGATGCAGGAAGCAAGCTATGCTATCTCGAGGAAATTTTGGATGCCTGTCTTGTAAAGGACCGATTCTATGGGCTCTTTCAATTACTAAAGAGATTACTTCTTCCAGCTGCAGGACTTTAGCTAGTCAGGTAGAAATAAATAGAGATGCATCTGTACCTTCCACTTTTTCAGCAAATCCACAAAAGCGCAGATTATTCCGGAGTGCTCTGTCTTCAAGGTCTTGAATTTTTGCTTTCAGCAATTCCTCATTATGTTGCAGGCTTTGGATCTCTGTCTGCTGAGTAAGTGCCATCTCCATTGCTATATTTGCAGTATTTGCAACTTCTGTTAAACTTTCCTTTATTTCCTTAAGCTGGGAGGTTATAGGCTCCATAAGAGATTCCAATTTGGAAAACAGAGTTTTTTGTTGCTCTGCCAAGAGGTTCAAGATATCTTGCTCTATAGCAGGCTCTTTAGCATTTTGCAAATGCTCTGGGCCTCATGCTTCCCCTGTAGCCATTTTGCCTCCCTCCTCAGCTTCCTCTTCAAAGGCTTTGCTCCTGTTATTGCTGGAGAAGAATTTTCTCAAGTTTCTGCTGTCTTCAGAACTGGCTTGGACTTTACCCCCTCCTTTTTTGCCCATTCTCACCTAATTAGTTTGCATAGATAAGACTGTTTGCTGTAGATTAGTGCAGTGGGGAAGGAGAGAGTTGGGTTCAGGCATCCATCAGCAAGCTGGGATGTCACTTCCCTCCCAAGAAGTTGTAATTTAAACCACCCTTCCCCAGATCTGAAAACAGTTGTCTCCTAATGCTTACCCTAAGACCATAGGCCATGAAGCATCCAGGTCTGCTCTGCAGAGTGTCAAATGGAAGGCAATGCCATCCAGCTCATAGAGAGAGCCCAAGATGTCCAGCCATAGCTCTTGGTTCAGGAAGGGGCTGCGTGCATAGTACCACTCACTGCAACAAGCAGAATGGAAATGATGCAAAATGGAAGTGATGCTTAAACTGGCTAGATCCATACAGATGTTGCTGACTAGGGGCACACATCTGCCTTGCTGGGCAACTCGAAGCTACAGGGATATTGATGTGCGAATTCACTATGTATCTCTGCTCTCCTCCTTGCAGTGAAAACACTGTTTTAGTTAGACTCTACAGATTATAGTAGTAGTAGTACCACTGCTCCTCTTATGTGTTAGGTGGGTAGCTCCAGACAATACAAGGAACTTTCATTTCCCCCCAGGAAAAGTTAGCTACCCTATTGAAAGGCTACAGAGACAGGCAGGAAGGGTAAGCTGGTAGCCCTAGGCTAGGAGACTTCAGAATGGGGGGGGGGCATTTAGAAGAAGAAGAAGAGTTGGTTTTTATATGCCGACTTTCTCTACCACTTAAGGAAGAATCAAACCGGCTTACAATCTCCTTCCTTTCCCCTCCCCACAACAGACACCCTGTGAGGTAGGTGGGGCTGAGAGAGCTCTAAGAGCTGTGACTAGCCCAAGGTCACCCAGCTGGCTTCATGTGGAGGAGTGGGGAAACAAATCCAGTTCACCAGATTAGCCTCCGCCGCTCATGGGGAGGACTGGGGAATCAAACCCGGTCCTCCAGATCAGACTCCACCGCTCCAAACCACCGCTCTTAATCACTACACCATGCTGGCAAAAGGAAAGGTTTGTGTGGATTCCCAGAAGAGTTATCCTTGTCTCTTACACAACCTAGCTCTTGGCACTGTAGTAGGAAATTACCTAATACCGCCTATCTAAGAGCCAAACTAGACATAATGGCATCCTTGTGTCCACCATGGGGACACCATAGGGTTGCCAACCTCCAGGTAAACCTGACTCAATTGATACGTGTGCTGAGTCAACACTAGTTGAAGAGAAATGCAGCACCAGCTCCAAATAAACAATAATAATTAGTACCACTGCTCAGAGATAGTAGGGAGCCTTAAGGGTCTGCTGGCCAACGTTGGTAAGTATGAATAGTCTTAGGCTCATTGCATAATATTGAAAACTTTATTCTTGTTTATGGTGCTGTTGGAAATGTTTTATTTTTTCAGAGGTCTTTGTATCCTTATGAAAGTCTTGTTTTCACAAATTGAGTATTGAAAGACGCTAATCAACTGAAGAAGCTACTACATTGCGAAACGTACACAAATCCGGAAGTGGCGTTTTGAATTCTGGAACATTGATTGGATTTTGGATTGGACTTTGTATTTGCACTGGACTTTGGACTTTGGATCTTGGACTTTGGACTTTGGACGTGGTATTGTAGTAATCTTTATTGTGCTGACTGGTGGAGCAACCGGGCACTTGGACTTTTATTTTTGTCTTACTTTTGCCTTATTTATGCAACTGTTCTTGTATAAAATTTCCTGATAGCTGTGGTGTTTCACCACCTTCTATTGTTTATGAGCATTTATTAATAATTATTATTGTTTATTTGGAGCTGGTGCTGCATTTCTCTTCAATCTCCAGGTAAAAGCTAGAGATCTCCTGCTATTACAATTGATCTCCAGGCAAGAGAGATCAGTTCCCCTGGAGAAAATAGCAGCTTTGGCAATCACACTCTATGGCAATGAAGTCCCTCCCCCCCAAAACCCCACCCTCCTCAGGCTCCACCCCAAAAACCTCCCACCGATGGCGAAGAGGGACCTGGCAACCCTACGACACTACTGCCATTTTACATTGATTTTAAAATGCCATGAGGACCTGCAGCACAGGGTGTGTGTGTGAAGGGTTGTTGTCCCATCCCCCATTTTCAAGTACCACGGCTGTTTTGGTACTTGGAAAGGTTTGTGGGGAGGAGAAGAGTGCCTCAGCTCACCCTGTCGCAAGCCCAGTTGAGTTTAGGGCCTCACAGCATTTTAAAATCACTTTAAAAATAGCAGCATCCCTGTGATGAGGGTTGCCAACTTCCAGGTGGTGGCTTGAGATCTCCTGCTATTACAATTGATCTCCAGGCAACAGAGATCAGTTCCCCTGGAGAAAATGGCCGCTTTGGCAATCAGACTCTATGGCATTGAAGTCCTTCCCCTCTCCAAACCCTGCCCTCCTCAGGCTCCACCCTAGGGTTGCCAGCTCCGAGCTGGGAAATACCTGGAGATTTTGGCGGTGGAGCCTGAGGAGGGCAAGGGTGATGGATTTCTTCATACCAATTTTTTTCCCTGTTTCACTTTGCACCATGATTCTAGACTTGCAGCCTTCTCTGACTTGGTCTTAGGGTTGCCATCCTCCAGGTGGTGGCTGGAGATCTCCTGCTATTACAACTGATATCCAGCCGATAGAGATTAGTTCCCCTGGAGAAAATGGCTCCCTTGGCAATTGGGCCCTATGGCATTGAAGTCCCTCCCCTCTCCAAACTCTGGCCTCCTCAGGCTCCGCCCCCAAATCTCCAGGTATTTCCAAACCCTTCTTGGTCTCTTTCAGCTAAACTACTTCCTCTCCCTCCCCCTCTACTTTACCTGGTGACCTTTGGCTCCAAGAAGCAAAGCTGCAATGTCTCAGCCAGCTGCTGATGGACCAGGCAATAGCGAATGAGCGCACGGCCCTTCCCCATGGCTGTTTTCAGCTACCAAGATAAAAAGATTATTCACATTTTGAAAGGCAAGGAGGCCTCTACAGTTGCTTTATGTTCTACAAAACTCCTTATCTACCTCCGTCTCCAATCCACCTGGCACAGCAGAGATTTTCAGTTTAGTCTCTTCCCATGCTTTGGTTCCAACTTGCCGCCAACGGAGGTATTCATCATTAGCTCTGCCCTACCCTTTTAGCAAGTCACTTCAACCCTCTGTTTCTCATAGATCATTTATGCCTGGCCGCTTTAACCTCCTTTATTCCCCGTTTCAGCCAGGATCAAAATAAACCCGGATTGGAGAAAACTGTATGCATTGGCTGGAATGATCAGGGACGAAACTGTATGCTAATGGAGGCATGAATACAGAAAAGCAGTCTCCCAAGTTCAAATCAAGTCCCACCCCTTTAAATGCTGCTCTGTAATTGGCTGACTTCACAGTACTCACCCTGAGAGAAGATCTCCTTCTCCCCAGACCCAACTGCTGCATAAAAAAGCATTTTAAGTACAAAAAACAAAAAACGGAGCAATCTGAAAGAAGGGGGTGGTGGAAATCCAAGCCTAATTTTTAAAAAGGCTTTCTTTTGCTCAGAAAGAGCTCAGAGGAAGCAGGAAGCACTTGAATCCCTGCCTCTTTACACACTGCTTTGTGTTTGGCTGTGAGAGAAGCCAATCTTCTGTGCTTCCCCTGTTTGGCTATCTGCATGCTGCCTTGAAGAGGGGTTTGGAAAAGGGTGGGGTGAAGCTCAACCCAAGAACAGAGTATGCATGCTCTGTGACTCCAGAATGAGCCAGGATGAATGGTTTAATTTGGGCCAGAAGAGGAATGGAAAAAGCCGGGTTCGTTTTGGGTTGAAACAGCGTTGAGCTTCCAAGGAATGAAGTAACATGCATACAGAAAAAATTGATCCTGGCTGAAACAGGGAATAAAGGAGGGTAAAGCATAAATGACCATAGTTCTCAAATAAGGTCATGTCTTGCATGTTGTCAAATAAGGTCATGTTTCCTTTGGTCATGGTGCTGCTTTCTCACAGGACAGAAGCTGTCAGGCTGTTATCTCGGTTTAGATGTTTCCTTTCGTTTCTCTGCTGAACCGTCCAGACTTCAAGGACGGCTACACATACCAAAGCCTGGGAACGCCACTCCTGGGAAATAATGCTCTGTTTATGCTTTGTAATCTCCCGCTGTTTCTCTGCCTTATATTTCCAAATAACGGGCAAGACAAACCATAGCTGTCATCTTGCCTTCAATGCACTGTATTGCCTATTTGACCAGTAAAGCCATCTGCTTGAAATCTGATTGTCTCTGTGGTGATTTCTGGTTCGATGGGTCAAGAGCTTACATTATGACAGCTATCACCCACTCTTCTTCATCGATTCTTTAGTCAGGCTGGAGCCCTGGAGGGTTCGCCTGCTACTCGGATGGGAGCTAGGAGGGCGCTCTCCCAGTGAACCGTGACTACTGCTTCTTGGAACCCTGGAGTCCTCATCAGAGGATCCTACCCTTCTACGGGACATAGTAGCTGAACTCTTTAGGACTAATTCAGAGGTTTGCCGCTTGAGTGGACTGGTCCAGACACAGTGGCAATCTCTAGTGAGGGTTCTCTGGATGTTAACGTCGGAGGATACTAATGCTCGTTTAGACCTCCAGGATTTTGATCAGTTGCTGGATGATGCCCGGCTGGCAACTGAGGACTTACAAATACTAACCGGTTTATTGGATAAGCTTATTGCCCGTGAGACTCTCTCATCCACAGCTCTAACGCGTCCTGTCGCCTTGGGGGAAGGTACCATGGCGGGAGCCGCACCGGCAGGTTTTTCTTTGGTACCCAATGCAGCTGACTGTCAAGCTGAAGCCAAGAGGGTCGCTATCCAGACGGCCCTCCTCTTTGCGGATTGTACAAAGGATACCACGATAGCCACCTTGGCTCAACGTTTGACCTCGACGTTCGGGGCCGATGCACCCGTGGTCGCGGTCCGAGTGCAACCATTTCTAGGTGGGGAGCCTGACCCCCTACTCACGCTCCTGGAAACGGAACTTTTACAGCACATTACCGCAGCTGCCGCTCTGAGACTTGAAAGCGCACAAGCTCTCGTGGATAGGGAAGCTGCTGAAGCGGCTAAGGCGGAAGCCGAGGCTCAAGCCGCAAGGGATAAAGAACAGCAGTTGGCTACGGATCGGGAGCGGACAGGCGGCCGCCCCAAAGACTCTGGAAGGAGCGGTCCTCCATTGGGTCTGTCGTTTTCCCCGGTATTTGCCCCGTCGCGCACGACCCAACGCGCACGCCGCCTCGCGGAACGACGCCAAGACTCCGAGGAGTCTGAGGAAGAGGACTTGTATGGGGACAGTTCTCAATGGGCCACAAGTTTTCGGACAAGCAAACCTCATCGTACAGGTGGCCCGGGTGAGGACGTTCACCTGTTACGAGCTCAGAATCGGGAGCTATCTGGCCGTGTAGATCAACTCCAGGAGCTAATGGAACGCTTGCTTCAGGACAACAGGCAGTTACAGCAGGCCCTGACAACCCCGGCACAACCCGTTCCACAGGGGGCCGCAGTACCGGTTCAGGGAGTGCCAGCCCAGCCACTCGCTAATGTGCCTGTTCAACCCCCGGTTCCCGGAGGTCCCGTTTTACCTGCACCCAGGGCACCCGTGCAACCGGGCCAACCCATGCCCGGTCCTTGGAAGCAACTCAAGTTGAAAACTACTTACGATGGATCTCTCGAAACCCTGCCCTGTTTCTTGCATCAGGTAGACAGCTATATGAGAGAACAAGGACAGTTCTTCCCTACAGAGGACAGCCGGGTTCGCTATGTGGCTTCCCTTTTGACAGGTAAAGCAGCCGACTGGATGGTCCTCCAGTTCGACACCCGATCCCGCTCTATCCGTTCCCTCAACAATTTCATGACTGCCTTACGGAGGAGGTTTGAGGACCCCTTTCTGGGGGAACGAGCCAAAGCGGAGCTTCTACAACTAAGACAGGGCTCTACTCCAGTTCGAGAGTTTGCCGATGAATTTCAGAGACTAGCAAGCATAATTGTGGGCTGGCCCGAAGCCACTTTAATTCACCATTTCAGGGAAGCCTTACACCCTGACATTCTGAACTGGTCGTATATGCGGGGTGATCCCGACACCCTCGAGGATTGGATTCTATTAGCCGAAGAGGTGGAAAGCCGCCGGCGCTTTATTTCCCTTGTCCGCCAAAGAAACAAGGAGAAAAGCGTCCAAAAACCCCAGCCCAAGGCACCGCCCCCCAATCCACGGAAACCCGCGCGTCCACCCCAGGATCGTGAAACCCGGTTTCAAAGAGGTGCTTGCCTCACTTGTGGGGAACTGGGCCACTTTGCGGCAGTCTGCCCACATCGCCCTGAACTCTTTCGTCCCAGCATGGCAGCCCGAGCTAGAGGACGACCTCAATGCAGAGGCACCGCAGCCACCCGCAGCGCAGCGCCGGGAAGACCCACACCCTCTGCACTTCACGTTGAGGACTCATCTATCCTTCCTACATCGAATGACCCCGCCGGGTCCTGGATTACAAATGCCCCATTGGGGGACAACTCTCCTTCTTCTGACGAAGAGAACCCATGGAATCCTCCAGCTTTAAACCTGGAAACCCCCCTTGATTTGTCAAAAAACGGCTCCGGTCTGTGGTGAGTGGAGCGTCTCCACAGACCTCTGCAGAATCTCCTGCTAAACCGAAAGCTCCCACTAAAGTGAAGGAAGTGGAAACCACCGTTTATGTGGACGCAGTTTTACAACACTATAAAGGTGGTCCCCAACTACCCGTTAAGGCACTCATTGACTCCGGTTGCGGTCGCACTCTAATCAATGAGGCCACATTTGCAGCACTCAAAGTCAAGTCCGAGGCTTTACCAGCCCCCGTCCAATTTGCCCAAATGGACGGAAGCCATTTCAAGGGGGGCCCAGTTGATCATCGCACTACAGGGGTGGCGATGGGTATTGGCTCCCACTGGGAGCAAATAGACTTTACCATAGCCCCTATCCGATTTGAAGTGGTCCTGGGAATTAACTGGATTAAAGGTCATAGTCCCAGTATAGACTGGGAGACGAACACTATCTCCTTTGCCAACCCCAAATGCGACCAGCACCGACAGCAAGTTGCGGTGCTGGCTCCACCCGCTCCGGCATTAATCTCCGATGTCCCATCACTGCCATCCCTACCTGATGTATACCAGGACTTTGCGGATGTTTTTAACATTAAAGAATGTGATGCCTTACCCCCCCCACCGGGCCACTGACTGTGCAATTGAGGTGGTGAAGGACTGCACATTAACCAAGAGTAAGATTTACCCTATGAGCGCTTCCGAGCGCACTGTACTACGGGACTTTTTGGACAAAAACCTTGCTAGAGGGTTCATTCGCCCATCGAATGCTCCCAACTCAGCCCCCGCGTTTTTCGTCCGAAAAAAGGAGGGCGACCTGCGCCTCTGCATCGACTTCCGAAAACTCAATGCAGTTACTCAAGCCAACGCCTATCCTATACCGCTAATTTCAGATATTTTGGGGCAGCTACAAGAGGGACGTATATTCTCCAAATTGGACCTAGTAGAAGCCTACTACCGCGTCCGTATCCGCGAGGGGGACGAACCCCTCACTGCCTTCTCTAGCTGTTTTGGAATGTTTGAATTCCTTGTGATGCCCTTCAGGTTAAAAGGTGCCCCGGGGGTCTTCATGCAACTCATCAACGAAATTCTCCATGATTTACTGTACCGCGGGGTGGTAGTTTATTTGGATGACATTCTTATTTATTCAAAAACCATGGATGAGCACGTCACTTTGGTCCGAGAAGTTCTGCACCGCCTGCGCAATCACCAACTCTTTGCAAAGTTGGCTAAATGCGAATTTCACCAGAGCAAAATAACTTTCTTGGGATATATAATCTCCCACCATGGCCTTAGCATGGACCCGGCCAAGGTCCAATCCGTCCTCGATTGGACTCCTCCCTCCAACCGCAAGCAAGTACAACAGTTTCTGGGCTTTGCTAATTTCTACCGCGGATTTATCCCTAACTTCGCCCAAATAGCGCTGCCCATCACCGACCTTCTGAAAACCAAAGGTAAAGGAAGCTCTGCTACGTTACCCTCCGCTAAGATACTGTGGACTTGTCAGGCTGTTATCTCGGTTTCTCTGTTGCCTCTGTTCCTTTGCTGAACTGTCCAGACTTCAAGGACAGCTTCACATACCAAAGCCTGGGAACGCTACTCCTGGGAAAGTGTGCTCTGTTTATGCTTTGTGTGTTCTATAATCACCCGCCTTTTTCAAGCCTTATATTGCCAACTAACGAGCCAGACCCTCATAGCTGTCATCTTATCCTATATGCACTGTGTTACCTATTTGACCAGTAAAAGCCATCTGCTTGGATTCTGACTGTCTCTGTGGTGATTTCTGGTTCATTGGGTCAAGAGCTTACATTATGACAGCTATCTCTACAACTCTTCTTCAACGATCCCCTAGTCAGGCTAGAGCCCTGGAGGGTTCGCCTGCCACTCGGATAGGAGCTAGGAGGTCACTCTCCGAGTGAACCGGGACTACTACTTCCTGGAACCCTGGAGTCCTCATGTGGGGATCCTACCCTTCTACAGGACATAGTCGCTGAACTTTTTAGGACTACTCTAGAGGCTTGCCGCTTGGAGGGACTGGTACAGACACAGTGGCAATCTCTAGTGAAAGTTCTCTGGATGTTAACCTCGGATGATACTAATACTCGTTTAGATCTCCAGGATTTTGATCAGTTGCTGGATGATGCCCGACTGGCAACTGAGGACTTACAGGTACTAACCGGATTATTGGACGAACTTATTGCCTGTGAGTCTCTCCCATTCACGGCCCCTACTAACCTGGGAAAAGGTACCATGGCAGGAGCCTCAGGTCTTTCCCTGATACCCGATGCAGCTAGTTGTCAAGCTGAAGCCAAGCAGGTCGCTGTCCATACGGCCCTCCTCTTTGCCGATTGTACAAAGGATACTACGGTAGCCACCTTGGCCCAACGTTTGGCCTCGACGTTTGGGGCCGACGCACCCGCTATCGCGGTTCGGATACAACCATTGCTGGGCGGGGAACCTGACCCCATACTCTCACTCCTGGAAACAGAACTTTTACCACACGTTACCGCAACTGAAGCTTTGAAACTCGAGGCCCGAAAGGTTCTCGAGGATAAAGAAGCGGCTAAGGCGGCGGCCGAAGCCCAAGCCGCAAGGGATAAGGAGTTACAATTGGCTGCGGATCGTGCGCGGACCGGCGGTCGCCCTAAGGACACTGTAAAGAGCGGCCCTCCGTTAGGTCTGTCTTTTTCCCCGGTGTTTGTCCCGTCGCGCACGACCCAACACGCACGCCGCCTTGCAGACCGACGCCAAGACTCCGGAGAGTCTGCAGACGAGGACCTATATGGGGACAGTTCTCAATGGGCCACGAGTTTCCGGACAAGTAAACCTCATCGTACCGGCAGCCCAGGAGAGGATGTTCACCTGTTACGAGCCCAGAATCGAGAGTTATCCGACCGTGTCGATCAACTCCAAGAGCTAATGGAACAAATGCTGCAGGACAACAGGCAGTTGCAGCAAGCCCTGATAGCCCAAGCACAGCCCGTCCCGGGTCAGGGGGGACCAGTCCAACCTCCTGCACCACCTCCACCTCCCGGAGCTCCCGTTCTACCTGCACCCGGAGCACCTGTGCAACCGGGTCAGCCTGTGCAACCGGGTCAACCCATACCCGGTCTTTGGAAACAGCTCAAGTTGAAAACTACGTATGATGGATCTCTTGAAGCCCTACCCTGTGTGAGAGATCCCCCTCTCTGAGTTTGCTTCTCCAAATCAGTTGCTCAGACGTTGATACAGAAACAATAGATTTATTGAAGCCTTCAGGAGATGAGACAGGCACAGGTAGAAAGTTGCAAGTGAGGGGCTATACGGGTTTACAGAATATATTGACTCCAGGGCACTGGGGCACTGGGGTTCACACTTATTGTTATGGGAAGTTACAAGCTTGGCATAATACAAAACATCAGACGGATCCCAGGAAGTCTGGTGCGGCTATCACACTTCCAAGGCCGCACCGGCCTGAGGGAGTACTGGCAGGAAGAACAGCGGGGGGGGAAGATACATGGGCCATCAGGCCTGGCGCCTGAGACCAGAAGGTGTGAACTGCTTTTACGAGTTCACTGATAACACCGCAGGTGATGGAAAGCAGAGACACAAAGACAGAGACCCTCACATTCTGCCCCCCTTAAGGCCCCCCTCCGAGAGGACGAGGCTTATCGGGATAAGCGAGGTGGAATTCTCGGACCAAGCGAGGAGCTGCCATGTGGGGTGCGGCCACCCATTCGTCATGAGCGGAGCCAAGGTTTTTCCAGCGAACAAAGTAAAACAGTTTCCCTTTCTTCCATTTGGAATCTAAAACCTTGGATATTTCCAAATGGGTATCCCCTCCTACTACGGTAGGAATCTCATGAGCGGGAGGGGGGTGGAACTGGGGAGCTGCTACATAAGGTTTGAGGAGACTTATATGGAAGACTGGATGAACTCCCTTGAGAGTCTTAGGGAGACTCAGTTCCACGGTAACCTCGTTGATTACTCTGGTAATGGGGAAAGGTCCTACATAACGGTCGCTCAGTTTTTTGCAGGGGCGAAGAGAGCGGAGGTTTTTGGTGGACAGATAGACTTGCTCCCCCACCTTGAGTTCCCATCCCGGAGACCGGTGTTTGTCTGCTTGTTCCTTGTACTTGCTTTTTGCCCTTTCCAGATTTTTGAGCAACCATGGCCAGGTGGATTTAACCACCTGAATCCACTCCTGAAGATCAGGGGTAGACTGGAGCTCTGGCGAGACGGGGGTAGAACCGAAAGGGCCAAAATCCGTCCCGTATATAACTTGGAAGGGACTAAAGCCGGTAGAGGAATGAGGCGCATTGTTGTACGCATATTCGGCAAATGGCAGCAGGTCGACCCAGTCGTCCTGGTGGAAATTTACATAGCAACGCAAATAACATTCTACTACAGCATTTACTCGTTCCGTTTGACCATCCGTTTGGGGGTGATAGGCGGAAGAAAGGCCCTGTTCCTCCACTCCCATTAACTTTAGGAAAGCCCGCCAGAATTTGGCAACAAACTGGACCCCTCGGTCGGAGAGGACCTTCCTCGGGATCGAGTGTAGCCTGAGGACGTGCGTGATGAACAGTTTAGCTAAGCCCTGGGCTGAAGGAAGACCTGCACATGGAACGAAATGAACCTGTTTGGAAAAGAGGTCTGTGATAACCCAGAGAACCGTTTTCCCCCGACTTGGAGGTAGGTCGGTGATAAAATCCATGGCGATGACTTCCCAGGGACGGGAGGGGTTCTCAAGCGGTTTGAGAAGCCCCGGGGGTTTTCCCATCCGTTTCTTGGCTGTGGCGCAGGTGGGGCAGCTGCGCACATACAACTCTACATCAGATCTCATACCGGGCCACCAGAATTGCCTTCGAACCAGGTGAAGCGTTTTTATGAAACCAAAATGACCCGCTAGCCTGGCACCATGTACAAGTCCCAATACTTCTTTGCGAAGGGAAGATGGGACATATAGTTTCCCCCCTTGCACCCACCAAGTGTTGGTTCGTTCCAAGCCAGTGGGGAGGAGATGGTGCTCCTCCTCCTGTAAGGAGGCGTCCCGGAGTCGCTGTTGGAATGCTTCCGGGATACCTTTGAGCGTAGGGGGGGTCTCCGGTTGGCGGGCTTGGGATCGGGTGGTGACGGCCAAGCCAGGGACTTCCCCTCGCTGTTCGGGAGTGAACAGGGAGTCGACGGGGCGATCGAAATCGTTGCGATACTGGGGAAGTCGTGACAAAGCATCAGCTAGGGCATTTTCTTTGCCAGGGACATGTTTGAGGGTGAACCGGAATTTTGCAAAAAATTGGGCCCACCGAATTTGTTTGGCATTGAGTTTTCTAGCTCCCTTGAGAGCCTCAAGATTCTTGTGATCTGTGCGCACTTCGAACGGCAGCTCGGCCCCCTCCAAGAAGTGTCTCCATATGGTAAGGGCATGTTTGACCGCTGCTGCCTCCTTCTCCCAAATGGCCCAGTTGATTTCGGACTGGGAAAACTTCTTGGAGAAGTAGGCGCATGGCCTCAACCGTCCCCCCTCATCCCTCTGCAATAGGGCCCCGCCCATGGCTACATCCGAGGCATCCACCTGCACCACGAAGGGCTTGGTGCAATCCGGGTGAGCCAAAACGGGTTCGGATGAAAAAAGTAGCTTTAAACGTTCAAAAGCTTGCTGGCACTGGGGAGACCATTGCAGACGGGCCGAGGGGAGTGCGGCGCTAGCCCCCCTGTCCTTGGTACGCAACAGGGCAGTGAGGGGAAGCGCAACTTGGGCAAAGTTGGGAATGAAATTCCGGTAAAAGTTGGCAAACCCCAAAAACTGTTGAAGTTGGCGGCGGGTAGTGGGGGTTTCCCAGTCCCGCACCGCCTGGACCTTGGCGGGGTCCATTTCCAACCCTTGGTGGGAAATCACATACCCCAGAAATGTAATAGAAGGTTGGTGGAATTCACACTTGGACACCTTAGCATACAGTTTGTGCTCCCGCAGCCGCTGGAGCACTTCTCGCACTAGGCGCACATGTTCTTCCATGGTCTCAGAGTAAATAAGAATGTCATCGAGAAATACCACCACCCCCCGAAACAGTAAATCATGCAAAACTTCATTAATTAATTGCATAAAGACACTCGGAGCCCCCGAAAGTCCGAACGGCATAACCAGGTACTCAAACATCCCAAAACAACTGGAAAAGGCCGTTTTGGGTTCGTCTCCTTCTTTGATGCGAATGCGGTGGTAGGCTTCTACCAAGTCCAGTTTGGTGAAGATTCGGCCCTCCTTTAATTGTGCTAGAAGGTCAGGAATAAGAGGGAGGGGGTAAGCATTAGACTGGGTGACTGCGTTCAGTCTGCGAAAGTCAATACACAGTCTTAAATCTCCCGTCTTTTTCTTTACAAAGAAAGCTGGGGCTGAATAAGGAGCCTTGGAGGGGCGTATGAAACCCCTCGCCAGATTGACATCCAGATAGTCTCGCAATACAGTCTTTTCACTAGGGCTCATGGGGTAAACCTTTCCCTTAGACAGTTTGCCTTCCCCTACAATCTCGATGGCACAGTCCGTTTCTCTGTGGGGAGGCAGTTCGTCGCACTCTCTAACATCGAAAACATCAGTAAACTGCGAGTACTCAGAGGGTAATTGAGGAGAGACTGGGGCGGGGGACCCTACCAGTGCGGCGGCTGGAGTTCTGAGTACCCGTTCCTTGTCATGCAACCCACAGGGGTTTTCGGGGAAGGAAAGCACCCGTTTAACCCAATCAATGGAGGGATTGTGTCCCCTTAACCAGTTCATCCCTAACACCACAGGGGTTACAATAGGGGCGATGGTGAAATACAACCGTTCCCAATGTTCCCCCACGGACATAATCACGGCTGCAGTTCTGTGGGTCACAGGGCCCCGTTTAAAGTCACTCCCGTCCATTTGGGAAAAACGGAGGGGTCCCGGAAGCCGCTTGCGCCGGACACCCAACTTCTTGGCAGTTTCCTCATTTATCATGGTGCGGGCACACCCCGAGTCGACCAACGCGGGGACCTCTAACGGGGGACCCCCTTTGGGTAGGGACAGATGAACACGCACAAATACATTGTCCTCTTGGGCGCTTACCATCGGTGGAGCTCCTTGCACAACGATAGGGACGGTCTGCTGCGGAGCCCCCTCTACAGCAGACCGACGGCGTTTTTTGCCGGCTGTTCCCACTCTTCCTCCTCGCTGGAAGAGGGGGACGGGGTGGTGGCTTCCGGGGAGCCGTCCGAATCAAAGACGGTATTTGTAATCCGGGACCCCGATGGGACCGTAGAGTCGGATGCCCCATCCTGGGGGCGCGCGTGGAGAGCGGAGGGTGCGCCGGAGCGCCGGCTCAGTGGTCCACTTCTGCGGCGAGGCTGGCTGTCGGCGGCCGGTTTCGTCGGCTCGGCCTGGGTTTGGCGGGGGGGGGTCGGACGGCCTGAGCGAGAGGGGCATTGCGATGCAAAGTGACCCTTTCCCCCGCAGATCAGGCAGGCGCCGGCCTCGAACCGCTTGCGGCGTTCCGCGGCCGAGAGACCCCCGCCACCCCCTTGCCGGAGTTCCCGGCCACGGTCACCTCGGGGCCTGGGGTCTCGCCCAAGCCGTTGCTTGGACAAGTTCAGGAGTTGTTTGCGATTCTCGATGTCAGCAGCATGGCGAACCCAACCTTCCACATCCGGGGGGTTCCCTTGCATGAAGGCCCAATGTTGGAGGTCTGGGTTGAGACCCTCCCTGAAACATTGTACCAAGGTAGCTTCACTCCAGTCCAGAATTCGGCTAGCCAGTGACTGGAACTCACTTGCATACTGCGCCACCGACTTAGTCCCTTGGCGCAGTTGCATCAGGGAGGCTTTAGCCCGCTCACCCAGAGTCGGGTCCTCAAAACGGTTTCGGAGTGCTACCATGAACTCGTCCAGGGTTCGCAGCACCGGCGAGCGGAGTTCATACTGCAACACCATCCAGGCAGCCGCCTCCCCTTGCAGTAAGGAAGCCACGTACTGCACCCGGGACTCCTCAGAAACGAAGGTTCGGCCTTGCTCCCGCATAAAAATGTCTACTTGGACCATAAAAAAGGTCAACTGGTCTCCCGACCCGTCATACGTGACTTTCAGGTCCCGACGGGCCGGGGGGGCAGGGGTTGCGGGCGGAACTACCGGCGCCCCGTCTGGGGGAGCACCGGCTGGAGGTTGCAACTTCAGCGCATCTAAGGTCGTGGCCATCTCACCCATTACGCGTTGCATGATCTCCATCTGCTCCTGCATAGCCCGGCGGTCTTCCTGCCACTGCTTTCGTTCTTCCTCCATGAGGGCCTCTTTGCGGGCCGGGTCCCCTTCGAGTCCCGTGCTGGGGAAGGCCAACCGGCGATCCTTCGCCGCAGTCCGCGAGAGCGACCAGCCCTTGGGAGAGTCCAGCCAATAAGTAAGTCCCCGGGGACGTCCGTCCCGATCCTGGTCGGGTGCGCGACCCTTCGGTTCCTTTGGCTTGGCTCCCTCCTCCTTCGGGTCCGGCTTCTCCGGCTCGTCCGGTTCCTTGGGGGCATCGGGGTTAGGGGTGGTGTCCTCGTCGGCTGACATTCTGTCCAAAGCGGTACAGCTGCAGTCCGAGAGGCAAGGACTTGCAACTTAATGTGAGAGATCCCCCTCTCTGAGTTTGCTTCTCCAAATCAGTTGCTCAGACGTTGATACAGAAACAATAGATTTATTGAAGCCTTCAGGAGATGAGACAGGCACAGGTAGAAAGTTGCAAGTGAGGGGCTATACGGGTTTACAGAATATATTGACTCCAGGGCACTGGGGCACTGGGGTTCACACTTATTGTTATGGGAAGTTACAAGCTTGGCATAATACAAAACATCAGACGGATCCCAGGAAGTCTGGTGCGGCTATCACACTTCCAAGGCCGCACCGGCCTGAGGGAGTACTGGCAGGAAGAACAGCGGGGGGGGGAAGATACATGGGCCATCAGGCCTGGCGCCTGAGACCAGAAGGTGTGAACTGCTTTTACGAGTTCACTGATAACACCGCAGGTGATGGAAAGCAGAGACACAAAGACAGAGACCCTCACACCCTGTTTCTTGCATCAGGTGGACAGTTATATGCGAGAACAGGGACAATTGTTCCCTACCGAGGACAGCCGGGTGCGCTACGTAGCTTCCCTTCTGACAGGCAAAGCAGCCGACTGGATGGTGCTCCAATTCGACACCCGATCCCGCTCTATCCGTTCCCTCAACAATTTCATGACTGCTTTACGTAGGAGGTTTGAGGACCCCTTTCTGGGGGAACGGGCCAAAGCCGAACTGCTACAACTAAGACAGGGCTCTACTCCAGTCCGAGAGTTTGCCGATGAATTTCAAAGACTGGCGAGCAAAATTGTGGGCTGGCCCAAGGCCACCCTAATTCACCATTTCAGGGAAGCCTTACACCCTGACGTCCTGAACTGGTCGTACATGCGGGGTGATCCCGACACTCTCGAGGATTGGATTCTATTAGCCGAAGAAGTAGAAAGCCGCCGGCGCTTCATTTCCCTTGTCCGCCAAAAACACAAGGAGAAAAGCGCCCCAAAGCCCCAGCCCAAGGCACCCCCCCCACTATACGGAAGCCGACGCGTCCACTCCAGGATCGCGAAACCCGATTTCAAAGGGGTGCCTGCCTCATTTGTGGGGAACAGGGCCACTTTGCAGCGGTCTGCCCTTACCGTCCTGAACCCTTTCGTCCCAGCACGACAACTCGAGCTAGGGGATGACGGCAACGCAGAGGCACCGCGGCCACCCGCAGCGCAGCGCCGGGAAGACCCACACCCTCTGCACTTCACGCTGGAGACTCATCCTTCTGCCTGCATCAACTGACCCAGCCGGGTCTCGGATTACAAGTGCCCCATTGGGGGACAACTTTCCCTCTTCGGACGAAGAGAACCCATGGACTTCTCCGGCTTTAAACCTGGAATCTCCCCTTGATTTGTCAAAAAACGGCTCCGGTCTGTGGTGAGTGGAGCGTCTCCACAGACCTCTGCAGATTCTCCTGCTAAACCAACAGCTCCCACCAAAGTAAAGGAAGTAGAAACCACCGTTTATGTAGACGCCATTCTACAACATCACAAAGGTGGCCCCCAACTACCCGTTAAAGCACTTATTGACTCTGGTTGCAGTCGCACTCTCATAAGCGCAGCCACATTTGCAGCACTCAAAGTCGAGTCCGAGGCTTTGCCAGCCCCCGTCCAATTTGCCCAAATGGATGGGAGCCATTTTAAAGGGGGTCCAGTTGATCATCGCACTATAGGGGTGGCGATGGGAATTGGCTCCCACTGGGAACAAATCGACGTTACCATAGCCCCTATTCGATTCGAGGTAGTCCTGGGAATTAACTGGATTAAAGGTCATTGTCCCAGTATCGATTGGGACACGAACACAATCTCCTTTAACAACCCTAAATGCGATCAGCACCGACAGCAAGTTGCGATGCTGTCTCCACCCGCTTCGGCATTACTCTCCGAGATCCCATCAACACCAGCCCTCCCTGGAATATACCAAGACTTCGCGGATGTTTTTAACATTAAAGAATGTGATGCCTTACCCCCTCACCGGGCTACCGACTGTGCAATTGAAGTGGTGAAAGACTGCACATTAACCAAAAGTAAAATCTACCCAATGAGCACTTCCGAGCGCACTGTGCTTCGGGACTTTTTGGACAAAAACCTTGCCAGAGTGTTCATTCGCCCATCGAATGCTCCCAACTCAGCCCCCGCGTTTTTTGTCCGAAAAAAGGAGGGCGACCTATGCCTCTGCATTGACTTCCGAAAACTCAATGCAGTTACTCAAACCAACGCCTATCCTATACCGCTAATTTCAGATATCTTGGGACAACTACAAGAAGGACGTATTTTTTCTAAATTGGACCTAGTAGAAGCCTACTACCGCGTCCGCATCCGAGAGGGAGACGAACCCCTCACTGCCTTCTCTAGCTGCTTTGGAATGTTCGAATTCCTTGTGATGCCCTTCGGGTTAAAAGGGTCCCCGGGGGTCTTCATGCAACTCATTAACGAAATCCTTCATGATTTGCTGTACCGCGGAGTAGTGGTTTATCTAGACGACATTCTCATTTATTCAAAAACCATGGACGAGCATGTCACATTGGTCCGAGAAGTTCTACGCCGCCTACGCACCCACCAACTCTTCGCAAAACTGGCTAAATGCGAATTTCACCAGAGCAAAATAACTTTCTTGGGATACATAATCTCCCACCATGGCCTTAGCATGGACCCGGACAAGGTCCGTTCCGTCCTCGAATGGGCACCTCCCTCCAACCGCAAGCAAGTACAACAATTCCTGGGCTTTGCTAATTTTTACCACGGATTTATTCCAAACTTCGCCCAAATAGCACTGCCCATCACCGACCTTCTAAAAACCAAAGGCAAAGAAAACTCTGCCACATTGCCCTCCGCTAAAATACTGTGGACTGATCAATGCCAAGCCGCCTTTGTAGCTCTCAAACGGCTTTTCACATCAGAACCGGTGCTACGGCACCCAGACCCTAATCGAATGTTCATTGTGCAAGTCAATGCCTCCGATGTAGCTATGGGGGGGGGGGGCCCTGCTGCAAAAAGGACCTAATGGTCTCCTTCATCCTTGCGCTTATTTCTCTAAGAAGTTTGCGCACTCCCAATTAAACTGGCCTATTTGGGAGAAAGAAGCCTCAGCTGTTCACCATGCTCTTACCCTTTGGCGACAGTTCCTAGAAGGGTCCAAAGTCCCCTTCGAAGTTTGGACCGATCACAAGAATCTGGCCGCTCTCACAGGAACCCATAAATTATCCGCAAAACAACAACGGTGGGCGGAATTCTTTGCTCAGTTTCGTTTTGTCCTGAAACATGTCCCAGGAAAACAAAACGTTCTCTCGGATGCTCTCTCCCGATTGCCTCAATACCCAGCAAAACTCGATCGGCCAACAGACTCTCTATTTACGCCCGCACAAAGAGAAGCCCTGCCCGTATTGGCTGTACAAACCCGATCCCAAACGCTGCCCCAGTGACAACACACAGTCACCAGCGGGAAAACTCCTCCAACCCTACCGACTACTCTCCTACCTCCGAGACGGGACACCACGATAGCTCCGGCTCCGGCTCCGACTCCTCCAACTCAACCGGCCGCCCGGCCACCTGAAGTCTACGCACCGCAACACGTAAGCGTTTCCCCCTCGCCAACCCCCCTTCCTGCTCCTACTACTATTTTGAACGAGGGGGGGGGTTCCCGTCTCTGATTCTTTCATAAAGTCCCTGCGGGAACACTGCCTTATAGAACATTCTAATCAAACCCTGCCTCCTGGTGTTATTGAACAAGGGGGCTCTTGGTACAAAGACTCAAAATTGTATGTACCCAAAGCGCTCCGAAAAGACGTCTTACACTTGGCCCATGGAATGAAAACCGCAGGGCACTTTGGGTTTCTAAAGACCCTTCACTTGTTGCGCAGACAGTTTTGGTGGGGGGGAATGCGTTCTGATATTGACTCTTTTATTCGCGGCTGTCCTATTTGCGCTGTTATGTCAATTACCACCAAGATAACTGGGTAGAACTGTTACCTTTTGCAGAATATGCTTACAATAATGCTGTACATCAGTCCACTGGTTTCAGCCCGTTTTATGCAATATATGGACAGGACTTCGGTCCTATCCCCCCTGTGGAGGATGTGGAAGGGGAGGGGGATGCCGACATTGCCTCTTGGGCACACACCCTCCGCACTACGTGGCCCTGGCTGATTAGCAATCTTGCCCGAGCCAAGCGCTTATACAAAGCACAAGCCGATAAGCATCGGTCCCCCGGTGGGGATCCACAAGTAGGTAACCTGGTCTACCTATCCACCAAGAACTTGCGTTCCACCCGACCGTGCCATAAGCTCAACGCTAAATACATTGGCCCATTTCCCATCACTCGCATCATAAATCCTGTCACGGTGGAACTATCTCTCCCCAAAACCTTAAGACGTGTGCACCCCGTTTTCCACATCAGTCTACTGAAACCCCATATTGCTTCTCCGCAATGGCATCTAGAACTGCCTCCCGAACAGCCCATAATGGTGGGGGGGGGGAGAACATTTCGAGGTCTCCAAGGTCCTAGACTCCCGTATTCACCATGGAATTTTACAATACCTAGTTCGCTGGAAACACTTCTCCCCTGCCTATGACGAGTGGGTTCGCGCACGAGATGTCTCCGCCCCCAAGCTCGTCAACGCCTTTCACATTGCCTACCCAGACAGACCAGCCCCCTTACAGGATGGGAGGGGGCCTTAAGGGGAGCAGGATGTCAGGCTGTTATCTCGGTTTCTCTGTTGCCTCTGTTCCTTTGCTGAACTGTCCAGACTTCAAGGACAGCTTCACATACCAAAGCCTGGGAACGCTACTCCTGGGAAAGTGTGCTCTGTTTATGCTTTGTGTGTTCTATAATCACCCGCCTTTTTCAAGCCTTATATTGCCAACTAACGAGCCAGACCCTCATAGCTGTCATCTTATCCTATATGCACTGTGTTACCTATTTGACCAGTAAAAGCCATCTGCTTGGATTCTGACTGTCTCTGTGGTGATTTCTGGTTCATTGGGTCAAGAGCTTACAGGACTGATCAATGCCAGACCGCCTTTGTAGCCCTCAAACGCCTTTTCACGTCGGAACCTGTGCTACGGCACCCAGACCCAAATCGAATGTTCATTGTACAAGTCGATGCCTCCGACGTAGCTATGGGAGGGGCCCTGCTCCAAAGAGGACCAGATGGTCTCCTTCACCCCTGCGCTTACTTCTCAAAGAAATTTGCGCACTCCCAATTGAACTGGCCCATTTGGGAGAAAGAAGCCTCAGCCGTTCACCATGCACTTACTCTATGGCGACAATTCCTGGAAGGGTCTAAAGTCCACTTCGAAGTTTGGACCGATCACAAAAATCTAGCTGCCCTCACAGGAACCCATAAGTTATCTGCGAAACAACAGCGTTGGGTGGAATTCTTTCGTTTTGTCCTGAAGCATGTCCCTGGAAAACAAAACGTTCTCGCAGATGCTCTCTCCCGGTTGCCTCAATACCCGGCGAAACTCGATCGGCCAACAGACTCTTTATTTACACCCGCGCAAAGAGAAGCCCTGCCCGTACTGGCTGTACAAACCCGATCCCAAACGCTGCCCCAGCGGAAACACACGACAGCCGGCGCGCAAGCTCCTCCAGCCCTACCGGCCGCCCAGCTGCCCCCACAACAGAAGCACACGATAGCCGGCGCTCCAGCTCCTCCAACCCAACCGGCCGCCCAGCCGCCTGCAGTCTGCACACCACCGCATGTAAGCGCTCCCCCCTCGTCAACCCCCATAACTGCTCCTACTACCACCGTAATTCAGGGGGGGGGGTTTCCCGTCTCCGAGTCTTTCTTAAATTTCCTTCGGGAACAATGCCTTATGGAACGCTCTGCTCAAACCCTGCCTCCTGGTGTAATCGAACAAGGAGGCTCTTGGTACAAAGACTCGAAATTATATGTGCCCAAAGCGCTCCGAAAAGACGTCTTACACTTGGCTCATGGAGTAAAAACAGCTGGACACTTTGGGTTCCTAAAGACCCTTCACCTGTTGCGCAGACAATTTTGGTGGGGGGGGAATGCGTTCTGACATTGACTCTTTTATTCGCAGCTGTCCTGTTTGCGCCACAGTCAAACGATCTCAAGGCAAGCCCCCAGGACTACTGCAACCACTTGAAATACCCAGCAAACCCTGGGAAGTGATTGCTATGGATTTTATGACGGATCTCCCTCTCAGCGGGGGGAAAACTGTGTTATGGGTTATCACTGACTTATTTTCTAAGCAAATACATTTGGTTCCATGTGCGGGGATCCCCTCCGCTCAGAAGTTGGCCCGCCTCTTCGTGTCACATGTCTTTAGACTACATTCGTTTCCGCGCAAGATAATCTGCGACCGCGAAAGTAGTTTCGTTGCTAAGTTTTGGAAAGCTTTTCTCAAATTGGTGGGGGTGGAGCAGGGGTTGTCTAGTGCATACCATCCCCAAACGGATGGTCAAACCGAACGTGTCAATGCTGTACTTGAATGCTATTTGCGCTGTTATGTCAATTACCACCAAGATGACTGGGTGGAACTGTTGCCTTTTGCAGAATATGCCTACAATAATGCTTTACATCAGTCCACAGGTTTCAGCCCGTTTTATGCGGTGTATGGACAGGACTTCGGTCCTATCACCCCAATAGAAGGTTTGGAGGGGGAGGGGGGATGCCGACATTGCCTCTTGAGCACACACCCTCCGTACAACATGGCCCTGGCTGGTTAGCAACCTTGACCGAGCCAAGCGCAAATACAAGGCGCAGGCTGACAAGCATCGTTCCCCCGGTAGGGACCTGCAAGTGGGTAACTTGGTATACCTTTCCACCAAGAACCTGCGCTCCACCGTCCGTGCCATAAGCTCAGTGCTAAATACATTGGCCCATTTCCCATCACCCGCCTCATAAATCCTGTCACGGTGGAACTGTCTCTCCCCAAAACTCTGAGGCGTGTGCACCCCGTTTTCCATATCAGCCTTCTAAAGCCCCATGTTGCTTTCCCACAATGGCACCCGGAGCCGCCTCCTGAACAGCCCATAATGGTGGGGGGGGGGAAGAACATTTCGAAGTCTCCAAAATCCTGGATTCCCGCATACACCACGGGGCCTTGCAATACCTGATCCGATGGAAACACTTCCCCCCTGCCTATGACGAATGGGTTCGCGCATGGGATGTCTCCGCCCCCAAACTCGTCAACGCCTTTCACGATACCTACCCGGACAGACCAGCCCCCTTGCCGGATGGGAGGGGGCCTTAAGGGGAGCAGGATGTCAGGCTGTTATCTCGGTTTAGATGTTTCCTTTCGTTTCTCTGCTGAACCGTCCAGACTTCAAGGACGGCTACACATACCAAAGCCTGGGAACGCCAGTCCTGGGAAATAATGCTCTGTTTATGCTTTGTAATCTTCCGCCGTTTCTCTGCCTTATATTTCCAAATAACGGGCAAGACAAACCATAGCTGTCATCTTGCCTTCAATGCACTGTATTGCCTATTTGACCAGTAAAGCCATCTGCTTGGAATCTGATTGTCTCTGTGGTGATTTCTGGTTCGATGGGTCAAGAGCTTACAGGAGCCCTGTCCTTTATTTAGCCATACAAAAGGAAGTAGTGCAGTTCTTTCCCACTGCCTTCTGCTGGAAGAAGCTGTGCTCTTATATACAGCTGGTAAAGGCACTGGAATTCTGTGTTGAAAATGGCCAGCTCCTTCTTACAGGAAATGCACATTGATGAACTTTTCTAGCATGGTCAAGCCAAGAGGAATCAGAAAAGAAGGCCTAAAAAAGGAGGGGGCTGTGGCTCAGGTTCAATCCCCGGCATCTCCAGTTAAAAGGGCTAGGCAAGTAGGTGATGGGAAAGACCTCTGCCTGAGACCCTGGAGAGCCGCTGCTGGTCTGAGTAGACAATACTGACTTTGATAGACCAAGGGTTTGATTCAGTATAAGGCAGCTTCAAAAGTCAGCGCTCAATTATGTTAAAGTCAACTCACGGCACTTTGTTTTCTGAGGCAGAAAATTTAAGCAGTGATCTTTGCTGCACTAAAAACAAATTAGAATAAACTAGACAATTTGCTGTCCTTCAGAGCCTCACACCCTCTCCAGTTCATTGCTTGAGGCAGTCTGCTTTACCCTGCCTAACAAAAACACCCTCCATGCTGAATAACATTGAATAACATTGCAATTATACCCACTAGGAAATGTTTCAGTGAAGAAAGTGTTTGGAGGGAGCTGGAGGGCTGGCAGCAGCACCGGTTGCACCTCATGGAATGGAGGCAAGAGAGGATAAGACCCAACATGTAAGAAACCAGACTGGGCCTTAACTACATGTTATAACGTGCAGTTAGGCCCAGTCTAGTTTCTTACATATTGGTTCTATTCTCTCTTACCTCCATTCTGTGGAGTTATACCATTTACAGGTCTGCCCTAGGTACTGTCAAACTAGGGTTGCCAGCCCTGGACTGGGAAATACTTGGAGATTTTGGGGATTGAGCCTGAGGAGGGTGGTGTTTGGAAAGGGGACGGACTTCAATGCCATAGAGTCCAATTGCCAAATAGGCCATTTTCTCCAAGGGAACAGATTTATATCACCTGGAGATCAGTCATAATAGCGGGAGATTCCCAGCTGCCACCTGGAGGTTGGCAACCCTACTACACCCCCAAATGTCCAGGTAATTCCCAACCTGGGACAGACAACCCTACCTGTGATGGACAAGAACATGCTGTCACATCCAGTTTGGCCCTGGGACTCAGAATAGCCCATGATCTGTCATTTGGCTCAGCGGATGTGCTATCTTCTGCCTTCACTCCCTGATTCTGGCATCAGAGAGCAAGAGTTGGAGTTCGATTGCCCTAGGATTTGGCCTTTTCACTGCTCAGGATGATGGATTTCTTCATGTTTTCATTCCTCATACCAATTTTTTCCCCTGTTTCACTTTGCACCATGATTCTAGACTTGCAGCCTTCTCTGGCTTGGTCTTAGGGATGCCATCCTCCAGGTGATGGCTGGAGATCTCCTGCTATTACAACTGATATCCAGCCGATAGAGATCAGTTCCCCTGGAGAAAATGGCTCCCTTGGCAATTGGGCCCTATGGCATTGAAGTCCCTCCCCTCTCCAAACTCTGGCCTCCTCAGGCTCCGCCCCCAAATCTCCAGGTATTTCCAAACCCTTCTTGGTCTCTTTCAGTAATAGTGGGAGATCTCCAGCCACAACACGGAAAATGGCAAACCTATGTCAAGCAGATGTGCACTGCAAGTTCCATGTTGAAACCAAGGTGCTCAGTATGTCGGGCCCAAGTCAGATCAGAACTGCAGTGCCCTGGAAGAGATGGTGTGACCACCTCCAGTTTTCCCATTGAAAAGGCTTTTGGGAGCCCTGTTTGTCCCACTGGGAAAACTTATGTGTAGCTCATATAAATGTTCCGAATGGAGCAAATAACAGCTCCCGGGGGCCATTTCAGGAGAATGGTGCAGGGGGGAAGGCTTAAGCTTCCTCTCCTTATGCACTATGGCTCTGATCTGAATTGGGCCACCACACACTGTGAATCCAGTTTCAACAGGGACAGTTTGACAGGATGCTGGGTGCAAACCATGTAATGAGTAGTCATGGAACCTGTATTTAGGCCTCTGATACTTCACAAACACACTCACAGAGTCAGTAGGAGCCCTGACCCTGGCTTTATGTTCACATCAGTAGCACTTTAGCAAGAAAGAACCCTGCTGCACTTTAAAGGCGAACCCCTTCATGGAGGTGTGGAGCTTTCATCAGCACGTTCCTACTTCATCAAATACATAAAGTATACAAGCAAGACTGGTGGAGCCAGTGGTGGAAAATTTTGTTTTGCAAGGTGTGATTAAAAGATGCTCAATATATAGGACACACCACCTGCCATATATCTGTCAGAGTCATGCCTTTTTCTGTTCCAGTTCCAATGTCATGCTTGCAAGGCTTGCAAGAGTCATGCTGATGTCTGTATCTATGTGTTTGGCAAATGTATCCATTGGTCTTGCTGTTCAACCTGCCAGGAGTCCAGGCAGGCTCTTGACATGAGTTAAGCCCATTTTTGTGCAAGTGTTATTCCTTCGTTTTATTTCTCTGAACAATCCAAGCTGACCCCGCTTCTTCCTCCCCCCTGTGCTTTGACCTTGAGCTTTAGATCTACCTGTCTGAGCGAGTGATTTTTTGGGATTGCCGAGGTTAGCTGGAGAACCTCACAATATCTCTTTGTAGTGATTTAAACCAACTTGATTCAAGGAAAAAGAACCCATGGGGGTTACCGCACTTTGTATTCCCAGCGATGTATTAAGAGTTTGAAAAAGTTATTAAAAAAATCTCTTTAAAAGGGTTTTTGGATACCACGGCTTATAAATGGTTGGAAGACGTCTTCACAGCTAAAGGGGCCAAAGTGCGAACACTATTTTTTATAACATTTTCAAACTCTTAATACATTGCTGGGAATACAAGTGCGGTAACCCCCATGTTAACTTTATTAGATTTTGGAATTGAAGCTGTTGCCGCACTAGGTATTCCCAGCGATGTATTAAGAGTTTGGAAATGTTATAAAAAATACTGTTCGCACTTTCTATGTATTCCCACCGATGTATTAAGAGTTTGAAACTGTTATAAAAAATACTGTTCGCTCTTTGTTCGGCCCCTTTAGCTGTGAAGACGTCATCCAACCATTTTTTAGCCGTGGCATCCAAAAACCCCTTTAAAGCAATGTTTTTTTATAACATTTCCAAACTCTTGATACATCGCTGGGAATACCTAGTGCGGTAACAGCTTGAGTTTAACAATTTTTAATACACTCATCATTGCTATATTCTTCTCTCACAATGAATTGAGGAGGGGCAACAGCGTATAGGATGCTCTCTAAAGAAGAATACATACTCTTATACCCTGAAGTATTTGCATACTTGGCGTATACTGACCCAAAAGGTCCTCTGTATCCCTTACCACAATGGCTTTGTCCACCCCAGAAACTACTACTTATTTAGAGAGCAAAGCAGAGTGGAACTCTGGGATAGCATCCTTGGATTTCACTGAAAATTGTTGTTGGAGGAAAGTCATGAACTCCTGTGTAGAAGGTACAGTGAGGGAAAAAAGTATTTGATCCCCTGCTGAATTTGCCTGTTTGCCCTCTGACGAAGAAATGACCAGTTCATAATTTTAATGGTAGGTTTATTGTAGCTGTGAGAGACAGAATAACAACAGGAAAACCCCCAGAAACCCAGAAGACAAAAGTCAGACATTGATGTGCATCATAATGAGTGAAATAAGTATTTGATCCCTTTACAAAAGATGACTTAGTACTTGGTGGCAAAACCCTTGTTGGCAATTACAGAGGTCAGACGTTTCTTGTAGGTGGCCACCAGGTTTGCACACATCTCAGGAGGTATTTTCAGGAGGTATTTTGTCCCACTCCTCTTTGCAGATCCTCTCCAAGTCAGTAAGATTTCGAGGCTGATGTGTAGCTACTCGAACCTTCAGCTCCCTCCACAGATTTTCTATGGGATTAAGGTCTGGAGACTGGCTAGGCCACTCCAGGACCTTAATGTGCTTCTTCTTGAGCCACTCCTTTGTTGCCTTGGCTGTGTGTTTTGGGTCATTGTCATGTCCCATCCTTGACCCATTTTCAATGCCCTGGCTGAGGGAAGGAGGTGCTCACCCAAGATTTGACGAAACATGGTCCCGTCCATCGTCCCTTCGATGCGGTGAAGGTGTTCTGTCCCCTTAGCAGAAAAACACCCCCAAAGCATAATATGTCCCCCTCCATGTTTGACGGTGGGGATGGTGTTCTTGGGGTCGTAGGCAGCATCTGACCACAATCCTTTCACCCAGTTCTCCTCTGGGTCATTCAGATGTGCATTGGCAAACTGCAGACGGGCCTGTACATGTGCTGTCTTGAGCAAGGGGACTTTGCGAGCTCTGCAAGATCTCAGTCCTTCACGGCGTAGTGTGTTACCAACTGTTTTCATGGTGACTATGGTCCCAGCTGCCCTGAGATCATTGACAAGTTCCTCCCGTGTAGTTCTGGGCTGCTTCGTCACCGTTCTCATGATCATTGCAACTCCACGAGATGAGATCTTGCATGGAGCCCCAGACTGAGGGAGGTTGACAGTTAGGGTTGGGGTTAGGGTTGTCACCTTCTCACCAAGCTGCTTGGCAATAGTCTTGTAGCCCAGTCCAGCCTTGTGCAGGTCTACAGTCTTGTCCCTGACATCCTTGGACAGCTCTTTGGTCTTGGTCATGGTGGCTAGTTTGGAATCTGATGGATTGATTGCTTCTGTTGACAGCAGAACCCTAATCTGGCTGGTTGATAGGGGATCAAATACTTATTTCACTCATTATAATGCACATCAATCTCTGACTTTTGTCTTCTGTAGGGCTGTTTTTTCGGATTCAGCAAAATTTGGCCCGTTTTTATTCGGGCTGTGCTGAAGTCCAAACTCCCCCGCTTCGGATCCCCGAAATTCGGGGGGATCCAGAGTTTGGGGGAAAATTTGCCCCCCCGCGCCTTCAGGGGCCTTCCTGGGACTCCCAGCAAGGCGGGCGGGGGGGTCTTTAAACCCCTCTGCGCTGCCTGCGCAGACAGCGCAGAGGGGCTTGTTGGGGGGCCCTTTAAACAGATCTGCGCCTCCCGGGGCAGGTCTGTTTAAAGGCCCCCCCAACAAGCCCCTCTGCGCTGTCTGCGCAGGCAGGGCAGAGGGGTTTAAAGACCCCCCCGCCCGCCTTGCTGGGAGTCCCGGGAAGGCTGGCGGGGGGTTATCAAGCGCCTCTGCGCTCTCTGCACAGAGAGCGCAGAGGGGTCTAAAGACCCCTCCCCAGCTTTGCCGGGACTCCCTGGAAGGCTGGCGGGGGGTTATCAAGCGCCTCTGTGCTCTCTGCGCAGAGAGCGCAGAGGGGTCTAAAGACCCCCCCAGCTTTGCCAGGACTCCCGGGAAGGCAGGCGGGGGGCTGTCAAACCCCTCTGTGCTCTCTGTGCAAAGAGCGCAGAGGGGTCTAAAGACACCCCCAGCTTTGCTGGGACTCCCAGGAAGGCTGGCAGGGGGCTATCAAGCCCCTCTGAGCTCTCTGCGCAGAGAGCGCAGAGGGGTCTAAAGTCCCCCTCCCAGCCTTGCCAGGACTCCCGGGAACGCTGGCGGGGGGCTGTCAAGCCCCTCTGTGCAGAGAGCGCAGAGGGGTCTAAAGACCCCCTCCCAGCCTTGCCGGGACTCCTGGGAAGGCTGGCAGGGGGCTGTCAAACCCCTCTGTGCCCTCTGCACAGAGAGCGCAGAGGGGTCTAAAGACCCCCTCCCAGTTTTGCCGGGACTCCCGGGAAGGCTGGCGGGGGGCTGTCAAACCCCTCTGCGCTCTCTGTGCTAGGGGCCCTTTAAACAGATCTGCGCCTCCCAGCTGGGAGGCGCAGACCTCTTTAAAGGGCCCCCTCCCCTTTAAGCCCCATGAAGGCACGGGGGGCTGAATCTGCCGAATTTATTCGCCGAACCCCCGAAGTCGGCAAATTCGGCTGCCCCATTTCCCGCCTTTTTTGAGTTTGGTTCGTCCGAACCGAAAAACAGCCAAATCGGGGGGAAATTAAGCTGTTTTTCGGTTCAGCCCGAACCGAATCAACAGCTTTAGACTTCTGGGTTTCTGGGGTTTTTCCTATTGTTATTCTGTCTCTCACATTAAAATTATGGACTAGTCATTTCTTCGTCAGTGGGCAAACGGGAAAATTTAGCAGGGGATCAATTACTTTTCCCCCTCACTGTATGTGTGAAGAAATAATGTAAGGGTCATGCTTTAAATAATGCCTAAGAGCTACCTTTCTTGTTGATAGGAACATAACCTTAGCAGCAGTACAGCCGACCTGTTGGTGTGCCATCTTCCACACTGTGCTCAGTTATATTACAAACCTACCTTACCTTGTCAAGGGAGGTGATGTGTTGCACCCCTGCATGTACATCACCACTGTGCAGCTTTGTCAGGACCCAGCATAGAAAGTCCCAATAATCCTTCCTCTGCCCAAAGAGGCTTTTCTTCTCTTTCAAATCATACTAAATCACATGGAAGAAAAAACATGCAGAGGAAGGAATTAAAAGTGTGAAGGAGAATCAGCTGTTCAGTCAGTTGGTATCTTGGTTATAAGAACAGGCAGGCAGGTGCCAATTTGCAGAGTAACTTAAGGCAGAGCTCACAGCCTTGGGACCTATTTTCAGTGCCAAGCTCAAGTCCTGAAATGTTTAGTGAGTTATTAAAAAGCAACAGATCCTTTGAGGGAACACAGAACACCTTTCCCTCCAGTGGAGGAACTCCCAACTCCTTCCTACAGCTTTCCATCTAATGACTGAACTTTGCTACCCTTATTTCAGAGTCTGAACCACTTATAATGGTCAAAAGACCCCCCTGAGTAGCATTTTGCTTTGTCACAGGATGCAGATTGGCCTTCTCAGCCAAACTTTGCCCTTTGTGATGTCCTATGACAGGCAAATGAACCCCTTAGGGACCATACTTGGACCATCAGTCTACCAGAGACCATACATGGGTCAGTCTACCAGGTACCCTACCTGCAGCAGGAACTCCAGCTGGGCACAGAACTGATGTAGCTCCCAACTATCATCTGTCACTGGTAGCCCCTGCACTCTGTAGTTCTTGTCTAAATCAGTCACTGCACCTAGATAAAGAAAGGGATGCAATTAGTTGCAAAGGCCCAGAAAGGTTTGGATTTTTGGACCATGGCTTACATTTTTGAGATGAAGCTATTCTATTAGGAGATGGTTTGCAACTCATTAGGGTAGGAAAAATGTGTTTGGTGAGAGCCTTGCAAACCTGATAAGGAGGGCATTAAACTAAATCATATGGGGGAGCAAGACAAAAACTTAAAGCCTAGTATGATAATAACTAGAGATGAGAACAATAAAGATTTGTGGGGAGTGGCATGTATGCGAGTAAACAAACTTGTGGGTAAGTACAGAAACGAAAACCTTAGTGCACATAAACCATGGATTCTGATGTCTGTACACTAATGCACCAAGTATGGGAAACAGGCAGGAAGAACTTGAAGCCCTAATGCAGAAAGGGGATTTTGACCTAATAGGCATTACTGAAACTCGGTGGGATATCACTCTCCATTGGAATATTAAGATTGAAGGGTACAACTTGTTTAAAAGGGATAGACAGATATGGAAGGGGGGAGGAGTAGCATTATATGTCAAAGATACTTGTGAAGAAGTACATGATTCTGAGCATGGAAGTTCAGTTGAGAGTATATGGGTAAAAATAAAAGGAGTAAAAATAATTGTGATATTAGGGTGGGGGTCTGCTTTCGACTACCAAACCAGGCAGAGGACTTGGATGAGACACTCCTAGACGAGATTACAAAGTTCTCAAAGAGACAGGACACAATGGTCACAGGAGATTTTAATTACCCGGATATCTGTTGGAAGTCCAACTCTGCTAAAAATGCACAGTCCAATAAATTCCTGACTTGTCTTGCTGACAACTTCATATTCCAGAAAGAGGACAGGGAAACAAGAGGATCTGCTATCTTAGACTTGATTCTTACTAACAGGGAAGAACTGGTAGATGAGGTTAAAGTAGTAGGCACCCTGGGTAGTAGTGACCATGTAATATTGGAATTTACAATCTTGGGGAAAGGAAAAACTGTATGTAGCCAGACATATAGGTTGGACTTTAGCAAAGCAAATTTTAACAAACTTATACTTATTCTGGGTAGAAATACTTAAGGAGAAGGGAGTTCAAGAAGGGTGGGAGTTTCTTAAAAAATGAAATACTTAAGGCGCAATCACAAACCATTCCTATGAGAAGGAAAAATGGGAGGAGCCTAGGACTGGCATTGGGGTAGTGCACAAACACCTAGTTTCTTTAAATGAAGTCCTCAGGGCTAGATGAATTGCATCCAAGGGTACTCAAAGAACTTGCAGATGTAATTTCTGAGCCTCTGCCCATTATTTTTGAGAATTCTTGGAGAACAGGTGAGGTGCCAGAAGATTGGAGGCGGGCAAATGTTATCCCCATCTTCAAGAAGGGGGAAAAGGAGGATCCGGGTAACTACCGACCCATTAGCTTGACATCTGTGCCGGAGAGTGTTAGGAAAGCTAAAGCTCATTATGAGCTTAGATTAGTAAGAGATGCTAAACACAACAAAAAAGTGTTATTTTCCTATGTACAGAGGAAGAATAAAAACAAGGACATGATAAGCCCATTGTGGGGAATCGAAAGTGAAATTATAACAGGAGATGAAAAGAGGGCAGAACTGCTCAATTCCTACTTTTCCTCAGTCCTTTCTTGCGAGGGAAATGGTGCTCAACATGAGCACAGCATGAGGGAAGGGAGTTGCAGCCTAAGATTGGTATTGGGGTAGTGCACAAACACCTAGTTTCTTTAAATGAAACAAAGTCCTCAGGGCCTGATGAATTGTATCCAAGGGTACTCTATGATTCTGTGAGTCAAAGCTTACTCCCTTGTCATGGACATATCATTACCTGATAGAGTTTAGACTTATTGCTTCCTCCTACCTCCACAGGGATGGTGGACCCATTAAGATGGTCCTTCCCAGGTACTTTATGGGTCCTGATACTTTCCTATTGGTGCTTGGGGATTTCCCCATTTCAGCTGCCAATTATTCTGTCAAGGTCCTGACTGCTCTCTGGAACTGTGAGACGGCCCAGGCTATTGACACAATCGCCCCTAAGCACTCAGTCCCCCCAGACAGAGCCAAGCAATCTCCCTAGTTTACCAGGGAACTGATGGCGATGAAAAGGGAGGGATGATGTCTAGAGTCCTGCTGGTGGCAAATTCAAAACTAGACTGATCGAACATGGTGTAGAGCCCATAATAAAGCAATTTCTATGGTGGTGGTGGTGATGATGATGGTATAGAATTGTAGAATCATAGAGTTGGAAGGGACCACCAGGGTCATCCAGTCCAACTCCCTGCACAAATCAGGAAATTCACAACTACCTCCCCCCCCCGCAGTGACCCATACCCCATTGCCAGAAGATGGCCAAGATGCCCTCCCTCCCAAGGTCATAGAATCAACATTGCTGACAGATGGCCATCTAGCCTCTTCTTTAAAACATCCAGGGAAGGAGAGCTCACCACCACCTGAGGGAACCTGTTCCACTGAGGAACTGCTCCAACTGCTAGAAAGTTCTTCCTAATGTTTAGATGGAAGCTCTTTTGGTTTAATTTCAACCCGTTGGTTCTGGTCTGACCTTCTGGGACAACCGAAAACAGCTCGGCACTATTCTCTATATGTCAGCCCTTCAAGTACTTGAAGATGGTTATCAGTAGTGGTTAAGGGTACATCTTTTCTTATTTCGACCTGTCAAAAATTACAGGCGGAAGTCCCGCCTCCCTGTGTGTGTGTTTTGGGTGTGACCATGAGTGGGGGGAGGGGTGCCTGCTACTGCTGCTTATCAGTGCTATTCAGCAGAGTCTGTTTTTTTTACAGAGTGGCTGGCAGGGTGTGTGTGGGGGACCTCCTCTCTCTGTACAGGGGAGGGGAAGAGGGGCTGAGAGGTTTCCCCAGTCGGGGGGGTTGTAAACCCCTTTCGAGTGGTTTTTTTAACCCATGACACCTCCAGCCAGGAGATTCCCAAACAAGTGGTTTTTTTGACTAGGGGGCTGGAGGCCCATTAGCAGCTTCTCCCTTTACCGACCAGGCAGTCTAAAGTCCTGTTTTTTTCTATGCCCAACCCGCTAGCCATTTTTCTAGCCCTAGCCAGAGAGAGCCAGGCTTTCAGTCTCTATGTAGTTTTAAGCAGGTCTTACCGCTCCCACAACAGCTCTCTTAGTGAAAGAAAAAGCCAGGACGGGCTGCTGAGGGTCTATACAATGGTGGAAACGTCTTTGGGGAGGGAGGAGCCAGCAGGAGGTAGGGGGTGTGCTTGGAAAAACACATGTGATCTGCCCCCCTTTATTGGGGAGGGGGTGTGGGGAGGCACTGAATGGATGCTCCGTCACAAGGCACAAGGGACATCCAGACAGGAGAGAGTGAAAGACAGGGGGGGGGGAGAAACTGAACTTACCAGTTCTCTGCAAAAGTGCTCACAAAGTAACGCAGACATTTTTTCCCACCAAGGGAGGGGGGAGGAGGGGGCTGGGTGCCTAACGCAGCTACAGCGAGGGGATATGGAGGCAGGCAGGCAGGTAGGCTAAGCCTGATAGATTTTAAAACAGCCTGACGGTTCCCCAGCAAAAGAATGGCTGTGAATCCCTCCAAAACCTTCCCCAGCCGAAAAAGAGCTGCTTATCTCTGCCCAGGCTAGAGAGGAGAGAAGGACAGGTCTTATCTGTTCAGTACACACAAAACACCACGGGGTTTTTTCCTACCGTCGGGGCTCTGCTCTGCTTAGGTCTATACAACTTTTACAGACACACAGAGAGTGAGAGAAAGAGAGAACGTTTTTTCCTGAGAAGCTTTTTTAGCAGCCAGACAGACAGAGAGGGAGGGAGGGAGGGAGGCAGCCTGTGAGAGAGAGGCAGAGGGGAGAGTCACGAAGGGGTCTTTCAGAGGAGAGAGGGGAGGGGAACCGCAGCCAGGCAACTCTTACCAACAACAGCCCCATTTAGTGAAAGGAAGCAGGGGGTGGGGCTCGGAACCTACACAACGAAGAGGAGGTGGGGCTGTTTGGAAACGTCTGTGATCTGCCCCCGCCTTCAAGCCTATCAAACGTGCCACAGTTAAGAAGGTGAATGACGAGCCACAACGCGTTTTCCCCATCAGAAGCCTTGAGTGCCAACCCCCCTCCCCTCTTATCTAGGCCCTGCAGCTGAACAATGTGCTCTCTAAGCCACGTCATCAGAAACCTTCTTTCAAGCTGTCAGAATCTGCCACATTCCTTCATTCTGTCCCTGCAGAGTAGAGTTTAGGAGTGACGCCCCTAAGGGGTCTGCTTTTCTTATGCTTATCTTTTCAATACACACCGCGGACTTCTTACAGCTCGTGAAGGTAAAACCTAAATTACCAAAAGAGAGAGAGGGAGGGTGGGCAGAGACGGAGGGAAGCCTGCTACGGAAACCCCCCCAGAGGGTGTTTTTTCAGGTTTCTGCCGAGTCATTCCTATGTAGGGGAACAGCACCCAGACCGCTTTCCTTTCTTAAAGCAAGCGTGCACGGTGGGGGTAAAAGTTAGTCAGAGAAACTTTGTATTTCTTAAGGGTGGGGCAAAAGAGTTTGAGAAAACCTTATATTTTCTAGGGGCTCGACTCTCACAATCCTGCTTGCAGGATTGACTTTCTAGATCAACACATACAGTGTTATAAGCATGACATTTTCTAAAGGAGAAAACTTCCAATTTCTAAATGGCTGAACGAGACCCTAGATTAGAGCATGGGCAGCAGCAGGGTGCGGGGAGAGGGCTCAGACTCTTGCTGGCTGAGCTGGTCCCTGTGAAAGTAAAAAAATAACGTGAGAAAGGCCCTGCCGGTTCAGACCCAGGCCCACTCAGTCTAGCAGTCTGTTCACACAGTGATCCAACAGAGGCCTCTAGGAAGCCCCCCAAACAAAGACGAGGACCGCAGCACCCTCCTGCCTGTGTTCCACCGCACCCCTTGATAACAGACCTGCTCCTCTGATCCTAGAGAGAATAGGGTAGGGCAGCAGCACTCAGAGCCATGAACACCCCTCTCCACTCCCCTCTTCAAGCCCTCCGAGGGGGCAGCCATCACCCCTGGGGTAGGGGATGTTGATGTGAAAGTAAACTTTCTTAAACTTTTTTCCCTTTAGCCATTGGCAGGATGGCTCATACACATGAACAAAACACACAGCCGCCCCCGTTTTTGCCTGCACGGGTGGTTTTTTAAAACACAACAATAGCCCTGGAGGAAGAACCAGATGTCCGGCGATGGGAGGAGAAAATTAAAGGTTGTTTTCTTCTTTCTGTCTTACAGCTGAGGGAGAAAGAGATTCCGTGGAGCATTTTTTCGGATATAGTCGAAATCGCCCACCAGGAGGTGCGGCGAAATTGCTGTCCCTGTTGTTATGAGATTGAGTATTACCAACACTTCAGCTGTTTGAGAAAAGAGGTGGATGAGGCGAAGGATTCACCCGGCGTAAGTATAGGTTGTGCCTAAAGGGGGACATTGGGGAAAAAAGCAGACATGGTATGTGTATTTTGAATTTTTTTTCTTTCTGACAGGGTGAGACCACCGAAAAGGCTAAAAAGGAGTCAGCCGTCATCTCGAAAGGAGAGGCTCTGCCTAGACTCTATGTGGCCTTCTCCTTGGACTCTGAAGAGTCAGAGGATGAAGTGAGATGGAAGACCTAACAGGCCTCGTACAGCGAGGAATCATCATCATCATTGGATTCGGGCCACCTGACGGTGGATGAGGAGGAGGAAGGAGAGGCGGTAGAACCCCCGCCCTCACGACAAGGGACACCCGAACGCCCCAAGTACAATGCCTCCCCCCAGGGGGAAGCATAACGGCATCCCTGCGTGCAGGAATTATTCCCTGGGGTAAGGAGACCCCCAGAGCACCCGTCTGTGAAGGTCTTGACGACAGCACACTCGCTGAACTGAGTTTTTTTTTCTGTTTTTCTAACACAGGTGTGGTCAAAGCTCGTTCATTACAGCTGCCTGGCTAAAAGAGTCACCGCGGGGAACTGAACCCCTCATACTGTCACCTAAGCGCTTTAACCCGTCTGTTTCAAGAGTTGAATTCGGGGGAGGCCAACGAGGCTGACCAATGCATGAAAGAGGTGGACGTGTTTGAGATCAAGGAGTCACACCTGTTTGATCTCCTCAAATCAAACATGTGAGAGGTGGCGCTGGGGAAGAAGAAGACGGACCCGAAGGCCAGGGAAGGAGCTAAGAAATAAAATGACAAGGAGGGGTGTGGGGAAAAGAAAAACCACACACACACACACGTGTTTTGTCTATAAAACTATCTAATAAAAATGACTTTTTCATTGGGACCGCGAAAAACTGCAGCGTCATGACTCGGCAGGAGCCCGGTGAAGAGGGGAGCTTGTGGGGGGGATGAAGGGCTTTTCAGGGCAGCTTGTAAGAAGGGGTACGTGCAGGGTAGAAAAGGGGCCAAAGCCTGGCTGGCGGATCAGGATGCTTACGTCTTGTACAAACCGGCCCTGGTGCATTTTGAAAGAAACAGAGTGGTGGTGGGGGATATCGACGAGCAATGGCAGAGCAATCTGGTAGACATGCAGAAATACGCCGAGTACAACGGGGGGTACAAGTACATTTTAACGACTGTTGACATCCTTTCGAAATACGGCTGGGGGTGGCTCTGAGAGACAAGACGGGGCCGGAGGTGGCGAGGGCTTTTCAAAACATCTTCGCCGAAGGATGCGTCCCTAAAAAACTGCAGACCGACAGGGGGAAGGAATTTCTAAACAAACATGTCACCGCCATGTTAAAATGGCATGGGGTTCGACACTTTGTCACCAACAACGAGGTGAAGGCGGCGGTGGTGGAGAAGTTCAACAGAACCTTAAAGGCAAAATGTGGAGGTATTTCATGGCCCACAATACTTTCAAGTACATAGACATCCTTCCAGACCTGCTTAAAAGCTACAACGGGAGTTTCCACAGAACTATTTGGTCCCACCCCACGGACGTCACCCCCTCCAACTCTCTGGTCATGTGGCGCACCGTGTACAGCGCAGACGCGGCGGGTTATTCGAAGCCCTCCAAGCACTCATTCGGAAAGGGAGACCGCGTCAGGGTTTCTAAAACAAAGGGCTTTTTCGAGTAGGGGTACGAGCAGTCATTCACTGATGAAATTTTTTATCGTTGACGACGTGTTCGACAGGGGGAGGCGACTGGTGTATCTTCTGACCGATTTTGATGGGGAGCTGATCACGGGCAGGTTTTACACCAAGGAGCTGCAGAAAGTCAGCCGCTGGCGAGACAGGGTGTTTAGGATCGAGAAAATTATAAAGACCTAAATTCAACAGCTGGGTGCCCGCGGAAGACATGGTAGACCAGGATGGAAGATGAGGGGTTCTACATCACCCTCCCCAGCAACGCCTCCAAGGAGTTCTTTCCCAAAAACACCAGCTCTTCTTTCATCGGGCGCCTGGCTAAGCCCCTGGACTTGCGGGGGGAATGGGAAGTGGGCCTGGTGGAAATCCAGTATCCTCACAACTGGTACACTTTCGATTGGCCGGCCGCATTCTGGGTCAGCCGCGCAATGGTCACTCTCCAGTATCGGGTGAAACAGGGGTATTATGCCACTGTTCAAAGCATCGTCGAGTTGATGGATAAAGCCGTCAGGGAGCAGGCCAAGACGCACCCCCTGATGTTTTTCTATTACGATCCCTCAGCGGCCATGCTCTGTTTTAAAGGGGACGATATGTATGAGGTCACGATGAGCAAAGATTTAGCTTATGTGATGGGGGCTCCTCCTGACAAGCCCGTCAAAAAACTCGAGCACTGTTGCGATATCACCGGGGGTTTTAATACGCTGTATGTGTAGTCCGATATCGTAGAATATGAGAGGGTGGGGGACGCGTCAGTTCCCCTTCTGCACTGCGTGCCCGTGCAGGGAAAGGTTCACGATTCTGTCATGGTGACTTACGACCAGCCTCACTATATCCCGATCAGCAAGCATCACATCGAGATGATCAACATCAAAATAAAGAGCGATCAAAATAAGAATGTTCTGTTTCACTATGGAAAAGCAGTGCTTAAACTGCATCTCAGGCCTCGGAAGAAATGGTGATCGTGAAAGTGTACGGGGACCCCCGGTTCTTTAGGGGCTATTATCAATCCCAGGCCGGGTACGGCCTCCCCGGCTTTCAAGGGGCGCCGGTGATGTACAGCCGCGGCGTGGGGGGAATTTTTAAACGGCTTTTTCGAATGGCCATGCCGCTTTTGAGAAAGGGGTTCGAGATCGCCAAGCCGCATGTGAAAACGATGGTGCACCATTTCGCTCATGACGTGGTGAGCCGGGTATCTCAGGCCGCTCTCAATGAAATCAGGCCTCAAAAGGCTCGGGGATGATGTACCTTCCGAGAAGGGCCGGCTTGAAAAGGAAAGCCGCGAGTACGCACAGCGCCCCCTGTCACCTCTTAAAAGGGTATGCCCCGCAGCTCAGAAGCAGAGGAGCGGGAGGAAGCGCACCGGCCAGAACAAGGGGGTGCAGAAGAAGAAGAAGAAGAAGGGCGCGAAGAGCCCTCCACATGGCGAGCTAGCCGATGTCTTATAACAAAAAACAAGCCGTGTAAAAAAAACATGGCCTTCGTCCACTGCGGCCCCGAAGAGTGCCCCAAGTCGGAGCTTGACCTCTTCCTGCTAGCCCCCACCCAGATGTGCATCGAGAAAAGCACATACATGGAAGTACCCCCCTCTCGGCTCTGATGGCGGGCTCGCCCTTGGAGTTTTTTATAACTGGGCACGGGGAAGATTATCTGGACTTCAATAACACCCTTCTGTACGTCAGCTGTAAAATCGTCTTGGAAGACGGGACGAACATCCCCCGCGATGCCCGCGTGGCGGTGGCGAACTACCCCACCGCCTCCCTTTTCAGCCAGCTGGACATGACCGTGGGGGACCGCCTGGTCAGCCAAAGCAGCAACTGCTACCCTTACAGGGCCTTCATCGAGGGGGTGCTCAACTACAGTGGCGAAACCTTGGCAACACAGTTTTCCCTGGGGCTGTTTTTCAAAGACACCCCGGGGCACCTCGAGAATACCGCTCTGGATGGCCCCAACAAGGGCTTTAAGCAGAGGGCCACTCTGACCGCCGAGAGCAAGAAGCTCGAGCTTCTGGGGAACCTGCACGCCGACATTTTTTTCCAGGAGAAACTCCTCATGAATGGGGTCGACGTGAAGATCAAGCTGACCCGCAGCAAGGATGCTTTCTGCCTCATCAGCCACGGTCAGGTCGACCACTACAAGCTCGTGATCCTATCCACCTCCCTCTTTGTAAAAAAGGTGAACGTGGCCCTGGGCATCAGGCTGGCCCACGCCGAAGCCCTGCTGTCCTCTGCGCCCAATACCCCGTGGACAGGGTCGCCATGAAGGTGTTCAGCATCACGGCCAGCACCCGCGTGAGCAACCAGGATAACCTCTTCCTGGGTCAGCTCCCCAAGATGGTGGTGATGAGCCTGGTGGACAACGACGCTTTCAGCGGGGCTTTCAACAAAAACCCCTTCAACTTCAAACATTACAACATTAACTTCGTGGCATTGTACGTGGATGGAGAGCAAGTGCCCGCCAAACCCTTCCAGCCTGACTTTCCGAATGGGAACTGCGTTAGGGAATACATGAACCTGATGCAGACGGCCGGAAAGCATCTGCAGGACCTGCCTCTACTTATCAACAGGGACGGGTTCGCGAAGGGGTACACGCTGTTTGCCTTCGACCTGATGCCCGATCAGGAGTGCTCCGACCATTACTCTCTGATCAAGACGGGGAACCTCTGCGCCGAAATTTGCTTCGCCGAAGCGCTAGCCCACACGGTCAACCTGATTGTGTACGGGGTGTTCGATAACATGGAGATCAACCACAACCACAATGTCCTCTTTGACTTTATGTAGCATGGACACACTACAGCTGACGAGGGCCTTGCTGGCCAACCCTCACCCACGAAGATCCTTCCCTTGCGGTTGGCTGCCAGCTAAAAGACTGCTCCACCGGCCCGTCTCTCTAGTGGTCAACACCCACCCATACACTCTACCGGGCGAGCACTGGCTGGCCATCCATCTCCCCGACCGCCGCCGTGGTGAATTTTTTTACTCTTATGGCAACCCCCCCTCCAGCCCCCTCTTCCCTCAAAACATCATGGCTTTTCTGAAAAGAAATGTGGAGGAGATCCGCTTCCAGTGGCACAGCCTCCAAAGCCTGACGTCTGCCACCTGCGGGCACCACTGCCTGTTTTTCCTCCATCAGCGCTGCCGGGGAGAGCCCTTCGATTCCGTGGTGGAGATGTATTTGGCCGACCCCCTGCAAAACGACCAGCTGGTCATGAATTCCTCCCGGAGGAGGAGGCGAACTTTACAAAGCACATACGCGCCTGTTCAGGCCTGTTCCTTCAGGCCTGTTCCTTGCCGGTTCTAATGGGCCTTCTTCGAAGCCGGGGGTGGGGGGGACCTCTTCAGCGAACCCAACATCTTCCTGACGGTGGAGTTCCCGGCCACAGTCGTCGGCACGTTCAGCTCGGCCAGAGCTCTCAGAAACAAATGCATGCCCGTCGGTAGGCTGGTGGTGGGTGGGGCGTGGTTCTGGGTCACCGTCCTGACAAGGTCAAACAGGTTGGTGCCAGCCACCGGCTTGCTTTTATAAACAAAAGTTCCTTTCTGATCCCAGGTGGCCGTCTCGCTGTTCTGCCCCAGTTTCTTCAGCAGGACGTTGGCCCCTGCTCTGTACCGGGCGGGGAGGTTCTCCAGCAGTTCTGCCGTGTCAGGCCTGCTCTCCTCTCTCTGCCTTTGGAAGTGTTTTGTCTTCTCGCAGATGCTTTGCTCAAGGATTGTTTATCTAACCGTTGCATTCCTCTCCAGCCTTTGATGCCCGTGGGAGCCTGGCACTGTTAGCCTGGGGTTGCCATGTCAACCTGTACTATCTGATATGACCTCTATGACCACTATTCCTCCATATATTCTGCTGTATGTCCCTGCCCCCCCATTCCTGCCTTTTTACTTCTGCAAGCTCTGAATACCTGTATGTTTTCTAATAAAGTCAACCGTCTTTTGGACTACCTGTCTGTGGATGTTGCTTTAAGGAGTACTACGGGGACAAGTGCTTACATTAAGGCAGGAATGCCTCTCTCTTCTTTCACCTGCCTGGCTAGAGCCCTGGGGGGTTCGCCTGCGTCTCGAGTTCGGGTTCCTCGCTTGGAATCCTGGAGGACTTAAGCCACTGGGCCCTCTGATTGGGAACGTCTACCATCCCTAACGACCCTACTCTACTGCGTGATGTGCTCCTCGAAGCAGTGCGGACTGATGCCGAAATCAACCGCCTAGTGGAACTTGTTCGGGTTCAGTGGCGCTGTCTCGCTGAAGTGAGGCACTGGACGTCCGAGGACACAGATCGCAGCACTCATCTTGAACTCCTGGCCCTGGACGGGCTATTGGACAAAGTGCGTGTAGCACAAGAGGACTTGGCAACCTTGACTCACTTGTTAGCGAGATTGACCTTGCAAGAGACACAACCAGACTCGGCAGCAGTCCCTATCCGCCCCGACTCGCCCCTATCCATGGCGGGAGCACAGGCGGGGGGAACCCCGCTGTCATTCGTTCCGGATCCTAACAAGTGCCTAGTGGAGGCACAAAAGGTCACTGTCCAGACAGCGTTGCTATTCGTGGGACTGCCCCGACCACAACCACGGTGGCCGATTTAACGCAACTGTTAACCCCGACGTTCGGGGATGGTGCAGCTGCTCTAGCTGTCCAGGTTCAACCTCTGCTTGGTGGGGACTCTACCCCACTCCTCGCTCTTCTAGAGCAAGAAGCCCTTCCGATCGTCACCACGACTGCCGCCTTGAAGCTCAAAGCCGACCAGGCACTCGCACACCAAAAGAAGGCCGAGGAACAGTTACGAGTGGCGGATGCGGCGGCGGCCAAGACTCAGGCCGAAAAGGAGCAACGATTGGCTGCCGATCGGGTGTGAGCAGCCGCGGACGTACGTCCTAAAGACACTGTGGGATTTGGGCTTTCATTTGGGTCCATGTTTTCCCCAGCTTTTGCCCCGGCTCGCACCACGAAACGCGCACAGCGCCTTGCAGAACGTCTGCCAGAATCGGACTACTCTGATGAGGATGACCTGTATGGTGACGGATCCCACTGGGCTACCGACCTTCGAGTCAGCCAATCCAGGCGCACGGGGAGAGTCGGTGATGACATGCATCTTTTGCGGAGCCAAAACCGGGACTTGACTGACCGAGTAGCTCGGCTACAAGACCAAATGGAGCAACTACTCTGCGAGAAATGAATGCTTGCACCGCACTCAAACCACCCCAGCCTCACCGGTTCCAACCCAACCACCTCAGCCGGCTCCACAACCGCAAGTTCCACCGCAGAGGCCGCCACTTGTACCGCCCCCAGGGGCGCCCATTGTACCGCCCGCTGGGGCACCCATTTTGCCACCGCCTCCAGGGGCACCAGCTCTACCGCTTCCAGGACAACCGCCGGGGCTACCCCTAGCGCCCCCTATTCAGTGGAAGCAACCACAATTAAAAATCACTTATGATGGCTCCATTGATGCTTTGCCCTGTTTCCTACATCATGTGGACAGTTACATGAGGGAACAAGGACAATACTTCTCCACCGAGGACAGCCAAATTTGATTCGTTGCCTCTCTGTTGACGAGGAAAGCGGCCGACAGGATGGTCCTCCAGTTTGACACTCGGGCCCGATCCATATGCTCCCTCAACAATTTCATGTTTGCCCTACGGAGGCGGTTCGAAGACCCCTTCTTGGGAGAAAGCGCCAAAGCCGAACTCCTGCAACTCCGGCAAGGCTCTACTCCCGTTTGAGAATTCGCAGATGAGTTCCAACGACTTGCCAGTAAAATTGTGGATTGGCCTGAAGCCACCCAAATACACTATTTCTGGGAAGCTCTACACCCTGACATCTTGAACTGGGTGTACATGCAATGGGACCCCGACACCCTGGAAGACTGGATTTTACTAGCGGAAGAGGTGGAAAGCCGCCGCCAGTTTATATCTCTGGTCCAGCGTCAGACCAGAGAGGGGAGCAGTCTCCAAAAACCTTCTTCTAAAGCTTCAACACCCGCCCTGCGGAGACCAACGCGGCCCGCGCAAGACCGCGAATCCTGGTTCCAGAGGGGAGCCTGTCTCGTTTGCAGCAATATGGGCCACTTTGAGTCTGCCTGTCCGTGCCATCCGGACCTCACACTTCCTCCTCGACCAGACGGACCGCCCTGGCCTCGGGGGCGACCTCAACACAGAGAAACTGCGGCCACCCGTAGCGCTGCTCCGGGACGACATGCACCCTCTGCACTTCATGTCGGAGAAGCTCCCAGTGAACCTACGTCTACCGACCCACCGGGGTCTCGGATTACAAGTGCCCCATTGGGGGACAGTTGTCCTTCCTCAGATGAGGATCACACCTGAAATCCCCCTGCGCTCAATCTGGAATCTCCTCTCGATCTGTCAAAAAATGGGCAGGGTCTGCGGTGAGCGGAGTGACACGGCAGACCCCTGCAGCTTCTCCTGCAAAACCCAAGGCTCCTGTTATGGTGAGTGAAGTTGAAAATACTGTATATGTGGACGTGGTGTTATAACACTACAAAAGAGGCCCCCAGTTACATGTCAAAGCACTCATAGACTTTGGCTGTGGGCGCTCCCTAATCAATGAGGCCACTTTCAATGCGCTTAAGGTCAAATCAGAGACACTGCCGGATCCCATCCAATTCGCTCAAATGGACGGCAGTAGCTTTAGGGGAGGCCCAGTGGACCGTCGCACTCGTGGTGTCGCGATGGGTATTGGCTCTCATTGGGAACAAATCAACTTTACCATAGCCCCTATCAGGTACGAAGTCATTTTGGGAATAAACTGGCTCAAGGGGCACAGCCCTTTTATAGACTGGAAGGCTGATACTATTACGTTTTCTGATCCTGATTGTGCCCAACACTGCCACAAAGTCGCTGTCCTTCTGACAGCCTCAGCTTTAGTCTCTGACGCCCCCCCTTTCTTTCTACCCATTGAATATCGGGACTTTGCAGATGTTTTTGATGCTAAAGAATGTGATGCACTACCCCCCCACCGCAGAACGGACTGAGCCATTGAAGTGGTGGGGGTTAGTAAGCTTCCAAAAAGTAAAATCTATCCCATGAGCACTGCTGAACGTACTGTGTTGCAGGACTTTTTAGACAAGAATGTCGCTTGAGGGTTCATACGGACATCTTCCGCCCCTAACTCGGCCCCCGCTTTCTTTGTCTGCAAAAAAACAGGTGATTTGCGCTTATGCATCGATTTTTGGAAACTCAATGCAGTTACTCAAACCAATGCCTACCCCATTCCTTTGATTTCGGACATCTTAGGACAACTAAAGGAGGGGCGCATTTTCACTAAACTGGACTTAGTCGAAGCTTATTATCGAGTCAGGATTCGTGACGGAGATGAACCCCTCACAGCCTTTTCCAGCTGTTTTGGTATGTTTGAGCTTCTTGTTTTTTTTTCCATAAAATTTTTATTATTTTTAAAATATTTTACTGTCTGGTACTTTTCAACAACACATTCATTTCATAAATCATACAATAAAAAACTTTAACAGCGTCATTGAAAAGCATATTCATCTATTAATGAAAAGATATTCAAATAAGAGACTTCCCCCTCACCTTCCTCCATCTTGCTATAAATTTATCTATTCTTTTGCAAAGAAGTTCTAATCCAGAAAGATACATCAAGCTTGATTACTAAATTAATTCTAAATTATTCAATTCATTTACAATTAGTACGTGTTTATTATTGATTTCATATATAGTAACAGATTTTATTTCAAAACCGTTCTTAAGATAAAAGGATTAGATCAGTAAATACAAAATTCCCTAATCATCATTTAAATCCCTGTTTAGCCCTCTGTTTCTCTCTATCACCCATAAACTGCATGTTTCCTTTTAGTTTTGTTCTTGCTGTGAATTTTTGTTTTTCCAACACTTCTGTTATTTTTGATGTCCTGTCTTTTTTGTCCAGATGTCGAGGCCAACTCTTTTTTCTCCTCTTCTTGTTGATGTTGTGGCTCCTGGTTAAGGCCAGCTAGATCTTTTTCATAATTCTTCAAAAAGTTTTTAACCTCCTCCTGTGAAGAGATAGTAAATCTGACCTCTTTGTAGGTAAAAGTGAGTCCCTGTGGGAAGATCCAGCAGAATCTTATTCCATTCTTCTTCAATGTCCCAGTAAATTCTTTGTACATATTTCTCTTCATCATCAAATGTCGTGGGATATCCTTAAGAATGATAAGAGGATTTCCATTCACTGACAAAGGATTATCATAGAGGGTTTGCATAATATAATCTTTCATCCTTATATCATAAAAGGAAATCATAATATCTCTTGCCTTTGTCTTCTCCAAACTGGTGGGTAAAGGAATTCTATATACTTTGTTTATTGCATAATCCAGATCTTGTTCACTTATATGAATCAGGTCAGCCAATGATTTTATGATAGTTATTCTGGTACATCCCATTGCTTCTGGAAAATTGCGAAGACGGACGTTCGATTGTCTTAATTTTAACTCCATAATAGCCAGTAGGTCCATAACATTTTCTTGTTGGAAATGTATAGCTTGAATTTGATTACCTTGAAGTATCTGTTTATTTTTAATATCTTTCTGTTCTTCAATTGCCTTTTTAATTGAAGTATCCATTTTTCCCATATCAGTTTTCATTGTAGATATTTGAGATTTCATATTTGTAATTTCGCTTGCCAAAATGTCCAATTTCTGACTAGTCTGGTTGGTAGTTTGAGTTGGACTAGTCAATATGTTGGTTAACTGAGCCAGACGTTGAGATTGTTGCTCATATTGTTTAGTAAAGGCATCCATGTGTTTTGTTAACATTTCCTGTATTTTCTCGTCGGCCTTTCCCATGTTTATTTCTGAAAATAGTTCTGACAATTCACCAATACCAAGAAATGCTGTTTTAAATATGTTGGCAGGGTCCAAAACCTTGTAGTGGTTCTATTCATCAATTATACAGGTCCCGGGATTAAATGGCTGCAAATTCTTCTCTCCGCTGTAAAACAATTAGTGCTGTTGTAAAGGGCCATCAAGTTTTATTGACACTCTGCTCGATTGTAAAAGAAGGGGGTGGGCTGGGCATTATTTAAATCACAGACCTTCGGCCGTCTTGTTTTCCAGTAGTAGGAATATGTTGCATGTTGCACAATAAAGACGCACTTCAAGCCCTGCGATTTAGTTTCCTGTATGATCTTTCCCTTTCAATCTCGATGGTTTTCTATGATGAATCGGAAAGACGTCATCAGAGGAATTTAGCCCATTCGCTCCCACCCCTTTTAACACCTCGGCTTCTAATTGGTAGCTAGAGTGTCTGTCAACCATCCCGTTTGTTATGCCAAAGTGGAGATCGAGTAGATAAGGCTCCTGCCATTCAACGATACTCTTTTTAAACAAAGTCACTTATATTCTGGACAGAGAGATGCAGATTGCATTGATGATTATTACGATCTTCCAGAGCTTCAATTTCAAGGTAAAGACAAAAGAATTCTTGCAACTTACTCAGATGTTGGATGATAAGGTTACGGTGATGATAATTTTCTTAGATGGTGATTGAAGGGGGAGGACTGAACCTTGATTACCCATGAAATGTTCCGGCGATGACTTTCCCTCTTGCCCTCGGGACCGGCATCAAAACTTCCGAGGGGCTTAAAAGCCTCCCTCGGAGAGTTCTGGAGGTCAAACCGCATAAGTGGCTGCAGGGAATTCCTGCTTCCCAAGTCCACTGTTTAGGACCAGTTGAGGTGCTGTTTAGCACCCCAATTTGAACATTTCTTGGATTTTTCCTGGAGAGTCTAGGAAACATGGCGCTTAGCCCAGCTGCCCCAGCAGGAAATCGTCGGTATGTTTGAGTTTCTTGTGATGCCATTCGGATTACAGGGGGCTCCGGGGGTCTTCATGCAATTTATTAATGAAATCCTACATGACTTGTTATACCGAGGCGTGGTGGTTTATCTGGACGATATCCTTATCTATTCCAACTCAATGGACGAGCATGTTGCTCTAGTGAGAGAGGTGTTACAACGCCTGAGAGACAACCACCTCTATGCTAAAGCATCCAAATGCGAGTTTCACCGAGAACAATTGACATTCTTGGGTTACATTATTTTGCACCAAGGTCTCACCATGGACCCTGCAAAGGTACAGTCTGTAATCGATTGGGATCCACCCTCTACCCGCAAACAAATGCAGCAATTTCTCGGCTTTGCCAACTTTTATCGAGGGTTCATTCCCAATTTCGCTCAAGTAGCACTCCCAATCACTGACCTACTTAAGACTAAGGGAAAGGGGACTTCGGCCACGTTACCCACAGCAAAAATCCAATGGACTCCCCAATGCCAGACCGCTTTCCAAACCCTTAAGCAACTGTTCACCTCCGAACCTGTGCTAAAGCATCCTGATCCTGAACACATGTTTATAGTGCAAGTAGACGCTTCCGACGTGGCCATGGGAGGTGCTCTTTTGCAACAGGGTACAGATGGTCTGTTGCACCCCTGCGCTTATTTCTCTAAAACATTTGCGCACTCTCAGCTGAACTGGCCCATTTGGGAAAAGGAGGCAGCTGCTGTCTACCATGCCCTCACTATTTGGAGGCAGTTCCTGGAGGGTTCCAAGATCCCCTTTGAGGTCTGGACCGATCACAAAAACCTGGAGGCACTCACTGGGACCCATAAAGTGTCCGTGAAACAGCTACGCTGGGCTGACTTCTTCGCTCAATTCTGTTTCGTGCTCAAGCATGTCCCTGGGAAACAAAATGTACTGGCGGATGCCCTATCTCGCCTTCCCCAGTATCCTACCAAAGTAGACCGCCCCACTGAGTCGCTCTTCTCCCCTTCTCACAGGGGGGTACTCCCTACTCTAGAGGTCCAAACCAGGTCCCAGACCCAACTCCAATCCCGTTCTGAGCCGGTCGACATGGACGCTCGAGGGGGGGGAACTGCCACCCGGAACTTGAGTCTGACTCCCTCGCCTGTTCCATCCGCTCCTCCAGCACCCAAACGCCAGGACGAGCCAGTTGTGCAACCCCCCTCCTCGCCTCCGGTCTCCCCTCCAGCTCAGCCTGACCATGTCCCGCCCACCTCTCAGGGTAAGATGGATCTGCCTGCCTCTTTCCTAGACTCTCTTCATTCCCAATGCCAAGCAGAACATTCTGCTCAAACACTTTCCACTTCTCTGCTGGAACAGGGTGGTTATTGGTACAGGGACTCCAAACTGTATGTACCTAAGGGGTGGCAAAGGGAAGTCCTGCAACTCGCTCATGGGGCCAAAACCGCGGGACACTTTGGATTTTTGAAAACGCTTCACTTATTATGCAGGCAGTTTTGGTGGGCGGGCATGCGTGCCGACGTGGACTCGTTCATCCGCAGTTGCCCGATATGTGCCACCATTAAACGGTCCCAAGGGAAACCCTCTCGTCTATTGCAGCCATTAGAAACCCCTTCCAGACCTTGGGAGGTAATTGCTATGGATTTTATGACTGATCTCCCTCTCAGCGAGGGGAAAACTGTGTTATGGGTTATTACCGACCTGTTTTCAAAACAGGTGCATCTCGTCCCGTGCGCAGGTATCCCATCTGCCCAAAAACTGGCCCGCCTCTTTGTGTCACATGTCTTCCGACTACATTCCTTTCCGCGCAAGATTGTGAGCGACCGCGGAAGTAGCTACGTGGCAAAGTTTTGGAAAGCTTTCCTTAAACTGGTGGGGGTTGAACAGGGTCTGTCTAGTGCTTTCCATCCTCAAACAGATGGGCAAACTGAACGTGTTAATGCTGTACTAGAATGTTATCTTCGTTGCTATGTCAATTACCACCAAGATGATTGGGTTGAGTTGTTACCTTTTGCTGAGTATGCTTATAACAATGCTGTACACCAATCCACAGGTTTTAGCCCGTTTCAGGCTGTGTATGGCCAGGACTTCGGTCCCATTGGCCATGTTGATGTTTTGGGGAAGGGGGGCAGCAAAGACGTGATAACTTGGGTGCATGCAATTCAAACCACCTGGCCCTGGCTGGTAAAAAACCTTGAGCAGGCTAAACGTAAATACAAAGATAATTCACAGTGGGTAGCCGTGTTAGTCTGTTTGCAGTAGTCAAAAAGGGCAAGAGTCCAGTAGCACCTTAAAGACTAACAAAAATATTTTCTGGTAGGGTATGAGCTTTCGTGAGCCACAGCTCACTTCTTCAGATACAGCTAGAATGTGAATCCATCGGTCTTTAAGTAGAGGAACAGTATGTAAATGTGAATAGCAGGCTTGATTGGATTAGGTGTGATATGCAGAAGAGTCTTTGATGTCCAGGGGAGAGATGGGTGTGGAGAAATCAATGCTGATTTCTCCACACCCATCTCTCCCCTGGACATCACAGACTCTTCTGCATATCACACCTAATCCAATCAAGCCTGCTATTCATATTTACATACTGTTCCTCTACTTAAAGACCGATGGATTCACATTCTAGCTGTATCTGAAGAAGTGAGCTGTGGCTCACGAAACCTCATACCCTACCAGAAAATATTTTTGTTAGTCTTTAAGGTGCTACTGGACTCTTGCCCTTTGTAAATACAAAGCTCAAGCTGACAAACACCGATCTCCCAGCCAGGACTTTAATGTGGGTGATTTAGTCTACCTATCCACCAAGAATCTCCGATCCACCCGTCCGTGTGGGAAATACGTGGGCCCCTACCCTATTTCTCGGATCATTAACCCTGTAACTGTAGAACTCTCCCTGCCAAAGGAACTAAGACGCATACACCCTGTTTTCCATGTAAGCCTCCTAAAACATCATGTTTCCTCTCCTGAGTGGCATCCCAATCCTCTTCCTGACCAACCAGTGATGGTGGGGGGGAGGAGCATTTCGAAGTTGCTAAAATCCTGGACTCCCGTATTCGTCACAGCTCCCTCCAATATCTTGTTTGTTGGAAACACTTCCGCCCTGCCTATAATGAATGGGTTCGCTCATGTGATATCTCCGCCCCTCGCCTAGTAAGCGCCTTCCATACCACCTACCCCCACAAGCCAGCCCCCTGACAAGGCGGGAGGGGGCCCTGAGGGGAGCAGACTGTCAGGCCTGCTCTCCTCTCTCTGCCTTTGGAAGTGTTTTGTCTTCTCGCAGATGCTTTGCTCAAGGATTGTTTATCTAACCGTTGCATTCCTCTCCAGCCTTTGATGCCTGTGGGAGCCTGGCACCGTTAGCCTGGGGTTGCCATGTCAACCGGTACTATCTGATATGACCTGTATGACCACTATTCCTCCATATATTCTGCTGTATGTCCCTGCCCCCCCATTCCTGCCTTTTTACTTCTGCAAGCTCTGAATACCTGTATGTTTTCTAATAAAGTTAACCCTCTTTTGGACTACCTGTCTGTGGATGTTGCTTTAAGGAGTACTACGGGGACAAGTGCTTACACGCAGCCATGCCGTCGGCCTTTTGGGGGGGCTCGGGCTTGGGGGCAGGTGGCGTCTCGGGCGGCAGGGGAAAATAAAGGTTCAGCTGGGTTTGTTCTTCCTCCCCGCTCTGACATGCGCTAGATATTTCTGGAGCAGGGATCCGTAGAGCCGCGCCTTTTCATGCTCGGACAGGTCCTGCCAGTCGAGAACCGCTTTCATCTCTCTGTCCAGAGAATGCACGACAGTGGTGCAGATGTTCTCTTCGTTCTGCCCCCCCCCCCGCGTTTAAACGCTGTAACTGGTGACTGGGGACCAAGTATATTTTCTCCGCGTGCTCCATCAGCTACACTTTAATAGCCCGGCGATCAGAGGCAACACACAACCCAAGAGAGACCCGATAAAGCCCCCCGTCTGCTTCACCAGCTGCCTTTTTTGCCGCAGAGGCGTTTTAGAACTGCTCAGAGCCTTGATGACCCCGTGCTTTTTCCTCAGCGTGGCTTTCTGACGTGGGGCCAGCGGAATGATCCCTTTCAAGACGTTCAGGGTGATCTCCGCCATGGCCTTGATGAAGTTGACGGGAGCCAGGCCCAGAATAGCTTTCCTGAGCCGGGGGAAGACCGGGAGACCACTTTCAAAAGGTCCCCGTTCCTCTTGAGGCAGGCCGACATGCCGGCACATGCGTTTTCACCGCCCCGCCTTTCTTTCAAATGCACCGGGGAGCAGCTGTCAGTGTCTTTTGGCACCCCCCTTTTCTGATTTTTTTTAGAACGTAGCTAGCGGGGAGGGCGGGGGGGAAAGCCGGTTCTGAGCCGGTAGGCCTCGGGCATGGTAGCGTTCAGATCGACGATGAGGTAGCCATAGGGTTTGGAGGTCGCATCCTCAAAGGCCTCCAGGAAAAAGTTCACTTTCCCTGGGTACATCTGGTTTTTAAATAAAACGATGTAGTTGGCGTTCAGACTGATGGTGCGCGCCGACTTCCCCCGCATGAAGAGGTTCTGGACTATGTAAATGACGCTCATGTTTTTATGATGCACGTATTGGGTGAAAGTGTTTTCAATTTCCGAGCTGCCCGAAGCCAGTCCCATGAGGTCGTCCAGAATAATCAGGTTTCTCTTCTTGGGAGGCAGCAGGACCTCGTCGTGCAAGCTCGAGGGGAGCCCCTCCACAAACTTGATCAGGGGGAACTTGACTTGTAATTCGTCGTACAGGGGTTGGCGGCAGGAAAAAAACCAGACTATGTTATCGGGAAAGACATAAAACGTTGAGCAGGTGTGGGTGAGCAGGTTTTTAATAAAGTACGATTTACCGCAGTTGCTAGGACCCACCAAGATGGCCAAGAAAGGATGCTTCCAGCGCGTGTCCATGCTGCGTTTGGAAAAAAACAGAGGGACCACCTCACCTCCCTCCCTTTTTAACCCCGCTCTGCCCTAGCGAGCTTCAGAGGCCCTCTCTCCCCCGAGGCGCACCTCCTGCCCCCGCTCAGAACCTCTTGTGTTGTGTTTTCAATCGGGGGTGCTTTTTGCACCCAAATTCCTCCCTGCCACCCTGCAGACCTGCAGGGATCATGGCCCCTTCATCCCCCCGCCCGGACGCATGCGGGGAGAGGTCACTCCCCACCCTCCTGATGATACGCTCCCGGCACAGCACCCTCTAGTGGTCATTGGTTAAACCAGCTCGGAACGCCCTGTAAAGCGGCGGGGTGCCTGGGCTCGTCGCCCCTGAGCTCTGTGCCGAAGATCGGCATTCTGGCCGGCTCTCTCTGCGAGTGGGTGGGGGTGGCCTGCCCGACAAGGCTGTAGTATTTTAAAAAACAGCTCTGAACGCCGTGAAAATCGGCGGGGCGGCCAGGCTCGCCACCCCTGACCTCCAGGCCAAAGCTCACTGCTCTGGCCCCCTCTTCCCACAAGCTGTCGGGGGTGGTCTGCCGGGTAGGGCTGTCATGCTTTTAAAAAAAAAACACCCGAGAGGGCAAAAACAGGGGGCGACTGTGTGCTTTGTTTATGTGTAGGAGCCATCCTGCCTACGGCTAAAGAAAAAAAAGCTGCGGGGGTCTGGTTCAAAACCTTACCTCTGTGTTTTATTTTTTTTACTTTCACGTCAACATCCCTGCCCCAGGATGGGGTGATGGCTGCCCGCTCAGAGGGGTTGAAGAGGGAAGTGGAGAGGGGCATTTGTGGCTCTGAGTTAGAATAGAGACTAGTCCTGCTGCCTACCTATTCTCTCTAGGATCAGAGGAGCGTGTCTGTTATTGAGGGGTGCGGTGGAACACAGGCAGGATGGTGCTGCTGCAGCCGTCTTGTTTGCGGGGCTTCCTAGAGGCGCCTGGTTGGCCACTGTTTGAACAGACTGCTGGACTGGGTGGGCCTGGGTCTGATCCCACAGGGCCTTTCTTACGTTCTTATTTTTTTTACTTTCACGGGGCAGCTAAGCAAGCAAGAGTAATTCAGCCCCTTAGAAAAATAAAAGGCTACTCCGCCTATCTCCCCCCTTAAGAAACAGAATGCTTTTTTCTCCAACCTGTCATGCTTTTAACACTGTGTGTTTATCTAGAAAGTCAGCCCTGCAGGCTAAAAAACAGGGGCTAAAAAAGGGGCTAAAAAACAGTCTCTCTCAGGGGCTGGGTGGAGGGTGTCTGTGTGCCTTGAGAGAAAAAGCTGCCTGTGGGGGGTGTTTCAGAACCTTTCCTTTATGTTTTTTTTTACTTTCACGGGGCCATCTAAGCAACCAGGAGTGTGAGAGCCCTCCCGCATTCAGCCCCTTCAACCACTTAGAAAAAAATAGGAGGCTCCAGCAGCTATCTCTCCCCCCTCCCCCTCGGGACCTGTCAATCCACAAACTCTCTGTCCTGTGGGGCCCTGCTGTCTCTGAGGCAAAGTTTTCACACACACACACACACACACACACACAGAGGCGTTTAGAAAAAAAGATAAGGGAGCTACCCTGTCAGAGGCTGCCCCCCTAAAAACTCAGCTCATTCCACACCCGTGTGCTTCAGACACCCCCTTCTGCTAGAAACTTTAAACCGGTGTGGTGTGTTTCAGAAAGATAATGGGTAAGCTAGAGAGAACCCTCCCCCTCCCTTTCCATGTGTCTGTGTAAAAACCCTTCGGCTAAACGTCACACTCCCTCCTCCCTCTTCCCCCTCCCCTCCCTGGGGGGTGGAGAGCACATGGTCTGCCAACAGCCTATCAAATTCTTACAGCTGGATCAGCTGACAGGGAAAAAAACGGAGGCTTTTCCAAAGACCCAACTCAGCCTTTATTTTCTTTTCGCTGGACATCTCTTCTGGGGTAAGACGGGGTAGTTGAACAGAAGAGCACTAATAAACTGGGGGGGGGGGGTCAGCTCCTTTTAAAAAACAACTGTTGCAAAGGTTAGAATGCCTAATCTGTTGAACTCACCCTTTTAACTATTTTTCCTTCTCTCTTTCTCTCTCTCTCTCTTTACACTGTCTCAGAACTCGTGGCTTTTAAAAACAGGAAGCCCGGGCTGATAAGCACCCGGGGGGGAGAGATAAAACAGCTAGCGGGCTTTTGGAGGTGGAGAAGTTAGTTGGGGCTAAAAATCTGCTTTTCTCAAAAGTTCCCTGCAAGAAACTTGCGTTTGGAGGGCTGGTTTTCTTCTGTCTGTTCAGGAACGAAATGAGTGGGGCTAGAAATCAGCTCCCTTCTGTAAAAAAAAAAATACTGTTTGCAGCTAGCCCCCACCCTCTGCCTATCTCTTCAGTTTTGTTTTTGTTTTTTGCAAGGAGGGGCTGTAGATAAAGTGGGAAAGAAAAAACAACTTTAAAAGAGCAGGGGTTTTGGGTCTGCAGGGCTTATTTGAGGGGGAAGGGAGGGCTTTTTCTCTGTCCATTGCAGACTTATTGGACAAAAAAGCCTTGTGATGGAGCATCCATTCAGTGCCTACTCCCACTCCCCAATGGAGGCGGTGGCAGATCACAGGTGTTTCCATACATACCCCCAACCTCCTGCTCGTTCCTCCCTCCCTCTCTCTTTCCCCTCCCTAGAGGCGTTTCCCCTTGTATAGACCTCTACAGCCCTGGTTACTTTTCTTTCACTAAGAGAGTGCAGGGGGAGCGGTAAGCACCATTAAAAAAAACACAGAGACTGAAAGCCCAGGCTCTCTCTGGCTTGGGCTAGAAAAAAAAGGCTTAATTTTAAAAACTAGACTTTAGGTTGCCTGTACTGTAAGGGGTGGAAGCTGCTAATGTGCCTCCAGCCCTCCTAGTAAAAAAAAAAAACACTTGTTTTGGGAATCTCCTGGCTGGAGGTGGCATGGGTTAAAAAAACCACTTGGAGGGGCTTTACAGACCCACCGACTGGGGAAACCTCTCAGCCCTTCTTCCCCCCTCCTGTACAGAGAGCTAGGGGAACACAAACACACACCCCAGTAGGCCCCGAGGCTGATAAGGCATTCCAGGGCAGAGAGGGCTTGCGGCACCCATCCCCCACTCACGGTCACACTCACACACACCAGGGGGAGGGGGGAGGGGCTCTGGGGGAAGGGTCCTGCAATTTTTGACAGGGGGTACCTCCGTTTTGTGATAAAAGGTCCCCCTAATTGCTACTTTATCAAACCACCTCTCAGTCTTCTCCTCTTCAGGCTAAACATACCCAGCTACTTGTAGACTTCGTCTCCAGACCCCTCACCATCTTTGTTGCTTTCCTCTGGATATGTTCCAGCTTGTCTATATCCTTCTTAAATTGTGGTGCCCAAAACTGAACACAATACTCTAGGTGAGGTCTAACCAGAGCAGAGTAAAGTTGATACCATCACTTTGTGTGATCTGGACACTATACTTCTGTTGATACAGCCCAAGATCACATTTGCCTTTTTAGCTACCGCATCACACTGCTGACTCATGTTCAGTGTTTGGTCAACTATGACCCAAGATCCTTTTCGCACACACTACTGCTAAGACAAGTCTCCCTCATCCTATAATTATGCATTTGATTTTTCCTACCTAAATGCAGAACTTTACATTTATCTCTGTTGAAATGCAATTTATTGGTTTTAGCTCAATTTTCCAGCCTGTCAAGAACGCCCTGTATCCTGGCTCTGCCTTCTACTGTATTTGCTACCCCTCCCAATTTAGTATCATCTGCAAATTTAATAAGCATCTTCTCTATTCCTTCATCCAAATGATTTATAAAGATGTTGAACCACACAGGGCCCAGGACAGGTCCCTGAGGCACTCCACTAGTCACTCCTTTCCAAGTGGATGAGGAACCATCAAGAAGCAATCTTTGGGTGCGATCTGTCAACCAGATCCAACAGTAATAGGATCTAAATCACATTTTCCCAATTTGCCAACAAGAATATTATGGGGAACCTTATCAAAAGCCTTACTGAAATCAAGATAAACTTTCTGAAAAAGGAGATAAGATTAGTCTGACATGAGTTGTTCTTGAGAAACCCGTGCTGATTCTTAGTAATCAGATCCATCCATTCTAAATGCTCAAGGACTGACTGTTGGATGATTTGTTCAAAAACTTTTCCCGGTATAGACATCAAGCTGATGGCACGGTAATTACCTGAATCCTCCTTTTCCCCTTCTTGAAGATGGGGACAACATTTGCCCACCTCCCATCTTCTGGCGCCTCACCTGTTCTCCAAGAATTCTCAAAAATAATAAGCAGAGGCCTTGAAATTACATCTGCAAGTTCTTTAAGTACCCTTGGATGCAATTCATCTGGCCCTGAGGACTTAGTTTCATTTAAAGAAACTAGGGACATTTATGCAGGGTCAATTTTGATGTTCGCTCAAAGCTCATTTTTAATGCAACTTTTAAAATGCCTATTCACAGCCCCGATGCAAAAGGAGAAATTCCACCATCCCCACTCGCCTGCTCCTTCGCTCCTTCGTTTGCATAGCCATTGGAAATGGCCGTTTGCATAGCTAAGCTGTGTTTGTGATTTTTCATGGTTCCTTCAGTAAATGCTTCATTGTGGGGGCGGAGCAAATACAAAAGGTCACGTTAAAGGGGCTCTTAAAAAATATGAAGAAGGTATGGGCCGACCGCAGTGAAAAACTCAAAAAAATATGTGGGGCACTTCAGCCTGGAACGTACTGCTAATTACCAAGCATAAATGGACTAGGTGTTTGTGCACTACCCCAATGCCAATCCTAGGCTGCAACTCCCTTCCCTCATCATGTGCTCTGCCATGTTGAGCACCATTTCCTTTGCAAGAAAAGACTGAGGAAAAGTAGGAATTTAGCAGTTCTGCCTTCTCTTCATCTCCTGTTACAATTTCTTTGGTCCCCGCAATGGGCTTATCTTGTCCTTGTTCTTAAGACTCCTTTTGGGGGGGTTGTCTTTAGCATCTCTCGCTAGCCTAAGCTCATACTGAGCTTTAGCTTTCCTAACACTCTCCCTACAAGCACTAGTTATTTGTTTATATTCCTCCTTGGTTATAAGGCCTTCCTTCCACTTCCTAAACGAGTCTTTTTTGGTTCTCGTAGGTTATCCGGGCTGTGTAACCGTGGTCTTGGTATTTTCTTTCCTGACGTTTCGCCAGCAGCTGTGGCCGGCATCTTCAGAGGAGTAACACTGAAGGACTGTCCTTCAGTGTTACTCCTCTGAAGATGCCGGCCACAGCTGCTGGCGAAACGTCAAGACAGAAAATACCAAGACCACGGTTACACAGCCCGGATAACCTACGAGAACCAATGAACTCTGACCGTGAAAGCCTTCGACAATACGAGTCTTTTTTATTTCTCAAATCTTTAAAAAGCTGTTTATGGAGCCACCCTGGCCTCTTTAGGCTTTTCCCATTTCCCCTTCTCATAGGAATGGTTTGTGATGACGCCCTTCTCCTTCAGTATTTCTGACTCATTTAGGAACACTCAGTTTCTGCACTAAGCTTCCTCAATTAGGCACACTCAGCTACAATAAAGGCAATATTTCTCTGCCACCATTGCATCCACATGTAATAGTCCAGTTGTGCTGTTTCATGTGGTCCGGGAACGTTCACATTATTTTTTTGCCATCATGTCGCAGCTGACTTATGGCAACCCCGTAGGGTTTTCTAGGCAAGTGACATTCAGAGAAGGTTTGCCATTGCCTTCCTCTGTGTAGCATCCCTTGTATTCCTTGGTGGTTTCCCATCAAAATACTAACCAGGGCCAACCCTGCTTAGCTTCGAAGATCTGACAAGATCAGGCTAGCTTGGGCTATCATAGCCTCAGGGAATTGGACTCTGGCCACTCGATGGTCTGCTATGATCAACTTACTTTGCAGACAAAATCGCCCAGATCCACTCTGGATTAAATGCTGGAGTGGATGCAAGCTCAGTCAATGTATCTTTGGCACCTCCATGATGTACTTTGAGAACAAGCTACCTTTCAGCTTCTGGATCCCAAGGATTTGGACAAGATCCTTAGACAGATGAAACCTACCACCTGCACTCTCAACCCTTGCCCTTCCTGGCTGATAAAAGCTGCCAGAGGGGAACTGGCTGAGTGGGTAAGGGGAGTGGTAAATGCTTCCTTGAGATCAGGGGTTGTACCACTCATGCTCAAGGAGGCAATGATTAGATTTATTTTGGAAAAAACCATCCCTAAGCCCTTCTAGAGAGCCAGGGTGGTGTAATGGCTAAGGTGTCAGACTAGGATCTGGGAAACCCAGGTTCGAACCCCCACCCTGCCATGGAAATGGTGGGTGACCTTGGGCCAGTCACATACTCTCAGCCTTGGTCCTGGCAAGTAACTGTATGGGAGACCTCCAAGGAATACCAGGGTCGTGACGCAGAGGCAGTCAATGGTCAACCACCTCCGAAGGTCTCTTCTCTTGAAAACCCTACAGGGTCACCATAAGTCAGCTGTGGGGGAAAAAGCCCTTCTGTGTTGGAGAACTTCTGGCTAGTCTCCCAACTTCCATTCTTTGGCCAAGGTGCTTGAGTGGCTTGGTAGAGGAAAGACGGGGAAATAGTCTACTCTGCTGTTATCAGCAGTGATTTGTAAGGCATACTATTAAAGCTGAACATAGTATACACATATCTATGGTAATATAACATATTATGGACATAGCAGATTCTTTAGACGTATGCCCGCCCTCAAAGTACAACTTAAATACTGTCCATCGTTATAATATTACCATATTCTACAGAAAGTAGAGAGGCCAGAGAGGTCCTCTGTATACATACTCTTTAAGTCCTGGATCATATGAAGAAGCTCTCTGTTACTTGCCATAGTGCTGCTTCACTTTGCCTGCAAAGGAAATTGGCATTTATTAAAGGAATGAGATGATATCACTCATTATACTGCCCTTGTTGTTCTCTGTTCATTCTTGTCCTGGGTTTGTCTGTCTTCCATAAGGTATTCCTAAGGATTGGAAAAATTTGTGAAGGACAGATTGAACATGTGCCTAGGTCATTTTATGAAAAAAGTATTTTAAAAAATTAAAATACATGCAACTGTTTCTTTCTCCCAATAGCCATGCCTGGCCCTTTTAGGAACCCTTTTCTCTCCTTTTAAAATTGAGCTTGTTAAAGGCTGCCTCCCTCCTGACTAGCATTGCCAGGTCCCTCTTTGCCACCAGTGGGAGGTTTTTGGGGCAAAGCCTGAGGAGGGTGGAGTTTGCGGAGGGGAGGGACTTCAGTGCCATAGAATCCAATTGCCAAAGCAGCCATTTTCTCATGTGAACTATTCTCTATCGGCTGGAGATCAGCTGTAATAGCAGGAGATCTCCAGCTAGTACCTGGAGGTTGAGCAAGAAAGAGTAATAGTAACAAGCACACAAGCCACAAAATTCTGTGATTCAAAGCTGAGTATATTCAAGGTAATGATGCTCCTTTTCCAAGAAAGGAGACATCAAAGATTGCAGCAACTAGTGGACCATCACATTAATTTCTCACGCAAGTAAAGTGATGCTCAAAATCTTACAGCAAAGGCTGTTATCATATATGGAATGAGAAATGCCTGATGTTCAAGCTGGTTTCAGAAAAGGAAGAGGCACTAGAGATCATATTGCAAATATACGCTGGTTACTCAAGCATACGAGAGAATTTCAGAAAAAAGTCAGCTTGTGTTTCATAGATTACAGCAAAGCTTTTGACTGTGTGGATCACGAAAAGCTATGGCTGATTTTAAAGGAAATGGGTGTGCCTGATCTGATCGTTTTGATGCGCAACCTGTACTCTGGACAAGAGGCCACAGTTAGAACAGAATATGGAGAAACGGAATGGTTTCCAATTGGCAAAGGTGTCAGACAAGGATGTACTGTATTTTATCTCCCTGTCTCTTCAATCTATATGCAGAACATATAATTAGGAAAGCTGGATTAGTTTTTGATGAAGGTGGAGTGAAAATTGGAGTGAGGAACATTAATAATTTGAGATATGCCGATGACACTACATTATTGGCAGAAAATAGTGAAGATTTGAAACGACTACTGCTGAAAGTAAAAAGAGAAAGTGCCAAAGCAGGACTACAGCTGAACATCAAGAAAACAAAAGTAATGACTACAGGAGAATTACACAACTTTAAGGTTGACAATGAAGAAATTGAAATTGTTGAAGACTTTCTATTCCTTGGCTCCACCATCAACCAAAAGGGAGACTGAAGCCAAGAAATCAGAAGGAGTGTGAGCACTTGTCCCCGTGGTAATCCCACAAACAGCATCCACAGACGATAAGTCCAAAAGAGAGCTGATTTATTGGAAAACATACAGATTTGCAGAGCTTACAGGTAAATTGGCACGAATGGGAAAGGTTACCACAGTACAGGGCCAATATGGGAAAGCATTAGTCACAATGAGTCATGGCAACCCCCCTCCCAACGAGGAGTCGTTCCCATGGGAGATAGCACTGGAACAGGAATTCGGCAGTTAGCAGGCGCGACCTTGAGAGGCACCTGGTGGAAACGAAACTAAAACATTCTTGGTCTGACAGTCTGCTGAGAGCAGTGGAAAGCAGGCCTGACAAGGAGGTTGAGACTGGGAGGGGCAGCCATGAAGGAGCTAGAAAATATTTTGAAGTGTAAGGATGTGTCACTGGCCACCAAGACTAGATTAATTCATGCCATCGTATTCCCTATTACTATGTACGGGTGTGAAAGCTGGACAGTGAAGAAAGCTGATAGGAAGAAAATAGATTCCTTTGAAATGTGGTGTTGGAGGAGAGTGTTACGGATACCATGGACTGCCAAAAAAACAAATCAGTGGGTTATAGATCAAATCGAGCCTGAACTGACCCTAGAAGCGAAAATGACTAAACTAAGGCTATTGTATTTTGGTCACATCATGAGACGACAAGAGTCACTGGAAAAGACAGTCATGCTAGGAAAAGTTGAGGGCAGCAGGAAAAGAGGAAGACCCAACAAGAGATGGATTGACTCAATAAAGGAAGCCACAGCCCTCAATTTGCAAGATCTGAGCAAGGCTGTCAAAGATAGGACATTTTGGAGGACTTTCATTCATAGGGTCGCCATGAGTCGGAAGCGACTTGACGGCACTTAACACACACAATGATGCTAAAGTAACATCTGTAGCTTAAACATGCATAATTGCATCAATATGTATGCACCAAGCAGTACACAAATTCTTTACAACAATATAACAAGACAGGAATACAGTATCCAAAAGCCAAGCTGGAAAGCTTCCAAGAGCAGGGTCGAAAAAAAGTCCTGCGATAGCAATACGGAACATGCGCACTGTAAGTGGCGAAAGGATGAGGCAGATCACGATCCTGCGTCTTGGCTGGATAAGTATAGTTATACACAGCAATTCTTGTGCAGACAAAAGTAGAGAAATGGTGAAAACCGTCCTTACACCCCACAACTGGCTGGGTGTCCAAGGCTACAATGAGGCCTGGAATGTATGAGCCTTGGATAGGATCAGTAATGTTGGTCCGTTTGCATATTAAATGACAAGCACCGGTTGTACTTGTTTTGTATTCTTCTTAAAAAACATATAACACATATAAACTCCATCAGACCACAGCATTTGCCGTTCACGGAAGGACTTGTGTGTCATCATCCAGTACCTGGAGGTTGGCAACCCTATTCCTGACCCCCAGTGATGGAGCATGGATTTCCTGTACTCTGAAAAAATGTGGGGTAGTGGTAGTTCAGCATGATTGGTTATGACCAGCAGCCAAGGCTGCCGAGAGCATTGGGGAACAAAATTCATTTTTTAAAATACTCATGGGGTATTTATTGTTATTGTTATTGCTATAATAAAGATTTAATCTTACAATAAAAGAAAAAGGGAAAAACCCCATAGATATAACATTACTAAAAAATCAAATATTAATGATATAAATTATTATTTTTAAAACTAAAACAGTGCTACTAATATAACTAAAATACCCGTAGCACTTAATCAAATACTACTCTATTTATCTAAAATCCATGTGATTATTATATCACTACCTCTCTACAATTTACACACTGGAGTGCTTTTTCCATCCTTGAAATCGTTGAATTCCAGCGAGTGTCCAGTTCTTCCATATTTTTATCGTTATTACAGTAGATCAACTTAATTAAAACATAGGTTTCTATAACCTTATCGTGCCAATTATTTAAGTCAGGGAATTTATTGCTTTTCCATTATCTCGCAAGATTTGTTCTAGCATCTGTTAACATATGGAGAAAAATAACTTGAATATCCTTTGGTTTGTCTGGAAAATAATTTAATAAAATTATTTCCTCCAATATGTTTGGGCTCTACTGCAGCTCCACCACATGTGTAGAAAATCTGCGCCAGCTGAATCACAATGCTAACATTTACTAGCATTTTTATCCAAGTTACACATTTTTTGAACTCTGCTTGGGGAGAGATGTCACATATGTGTCATCTTAAATTAATTTTCTCTAAATTTCTCTAAAGACTTATTGTAAAATTTAAACCCTTTGTGAGTATAAAGTTCCATTTCTTTTCATCCAATTCATAACCTAATTTTTTGGAGGAACATAATTCAATGTGCTCTGGTTATGCCAGGGGCCCATAGAGCTGGGTCATCATGCGATTTGTTTTCAACCAATGTTTGGGTTGGATCTGGGTGGGGAGAACGTGGTCCCCAAAGAAATCTTTGTCTAGGAGCCCAGGGTGGTGCTAGGCAGTCCTGCCTGTAGCAAGGCATCAGTCGTCCAATCCAACATGTGAAGGAAGCATATCATGCTACTAACAATAGATTGTGATTTAGAGCTTAATTAATGGGAAAGCCTGGGCTATTTCTATGGCTCAGAAAAACCTCAAGACTCTGAGCAATCATTCCACTGTCTAATCACACCAGGCATTATTTGCCTGCCTGTTTATTCACAACTGGCCTTCTCAAGCTGTGAGAACTTTTGGAATTCTGACATAGCATGGTAGGCACAGCCATAAAATGGATGCCACAAAATGGCTGCTAAAAAGGTGGAGCCAGTCACAGAATGGCTACCACAGCTTACCTTCAGTGACACAGTGAAGATCCTTGTGCTATGGTAGCAGCTGCATCTTTAAAAATCTGCAGAACCAATACAATCTCCAATGGTCCAATCAGAAGCCCTGCTGGGCAACAGCCTCACCTGGCCCCACCCACTTTCTAAAAGCCCTTGGCACGAGCCAGGAAAGGTGTCAGCGGGCACCATGGCACCCATGGGAACCACGTTGGGGAACCCTGCTGTGGACAGTAGCCCCTTACAGTAGCCAGCCTCTGTACTGTCACCCAGCCAAGCCATCAGGCCTCTAATCCTGCCTGCACAACTCCTGCTGTCCCCTCTGCCCCATTCTCCAGACTTCTGCTGCTAGATGTTTCTCAGTGCACAATGGGACTTTTTCCTGTATGTCCCTCCATCCAGATCTCCCATTAAGTCCATCCTGTTAGGATGATGTTGCCAGATAAGTAGTTTGGAATCCTCAACCAGAGTCTTGACTTTTGAAGAGAACTCTCATACAAAGGTAGATACACAAAATCCCAACCTATGCCTGCTTCTGCACCCTTTCTAATTCCTCTCACTTAGTAGTACCCTCTTCTTGCTTCCTAATGGTTGCCAACCACCAGGTACCAGCTGGAGATCTCCTGCTATTACAACTGCTCTCCAGCCGATGGAGATCAATTCACCTGGAGAAAATGGCTGCTTTGGCAATTGGACTCTATGGCATTTAAGTCCCTCCCCTCCCAAACCCCACCCTCCTCAGGCTCCACCCCAGAAATCTCCCGCCAATAGCAAAGAGGGACCTGGCAACCCTAGGCAGGGAACATGCAGCAGCCACTCTCCCAGGGGCAACAACTATACCAGGGTGACTTCTAAATGGCAACAATCTGCTGGACTTTTCGTGTTGCCACTGAGGCTGGTCATTTAAGTGCAACGGCAAAAGGGACCTTCTGGCCCTGAGTCCTCCACAGCGGCAATTCCCCCCCCCCCATCCCGCCACCAGAGCTCTTTTTTATTTTTCAAAAATCAGAATGGAATTTAAGACTATAGCAATTTGTCGATTACCCTTTGCACATGTGTGTGTGTGTATGTGCGCGCGCGTGTGTGAGCGATCACCATGGGGAACTGCAACAGGTGTCATTGTAGGTGGGACTGGGAAAGATCCATCCACAAAGCAGCCACCCCAGATTTGCTGCAATCTTTTCAAAGATATTATAGTAAAGGAGGTTTAGGAAAGATTACAGAAAAGCCCCAGAATAGCCGGAGGTTGCACAAGAGCCCCACAATGCTGTGTGGAAGTGTGTGTGTGTGGTGGGGGCTGCTTCACATGTGCTTAGGAGCCAGGCCAAATAGCTGGTGTGGAAGTAGGGATGCCAGGCGTCCCGGAATTACAGCTCATCTCCAGACTACCAAGATCAGTTACCCTGGAAAAAATAGATGCTTGGGAGGGTGGATTATCCCCCACCCCCCGCCAGAGGCCAGGAGGAACCTGGCAACTGTATGTGGAAGTGACCCAGAAAAAAACTGCCACCCAGCACATTTGTCCCACATTCTCTTTTGCTGGTGACCCCATAGCCATGCTAGTAACTGCTATGGGTTACCCTCCCAAAATCACTTACCATGTAAGTAATTCAGTAAGTTATTGTTACGGCCATTGGCCAACATAAAATAACACTTACCATGAACATCAGGGCACTATTGAGCTAGCCTGACCACTCATTTCTTTGCATACAGAAGTCAAATGCAGAATTAAATAATCCCATGCTTTGTACATGCAAGGAGTTCTTGGTTTTCACACACATATTATCTGTTAATCCTGTACTATGCTGACAGTCTCTCTTTTCCTGGTTACATGGTGCCCTCCAGCCTGCAACCTTCATGATGCAGAGAACTCTGCTCGGATGCATCGGGCCCTTTGGGTGGGCTCAGGTGAGTGAGGTCTGCTTTCGCGGGGCCCGGGTCTCCTTATTTCCCTTGCATTATTTCCCCAGTTTCTCTGCACACCTTGAACAAGGCCCAAGAACTGAGATTTGCTCAGGGGTCTTGTTATGTAACTTAGAACTAACACGTACCTGGAGCAAGAAGATGGCTGTTGGCTGTCTGCTGGGAAATGCTGGTCCTCGAGCTGCTTGGACCACTGGTTTTCCCAGTATGGGCTGAGACTGATATGTGAACAACTTTACACAAGCTGCTTCCTCTTTCCTCTGAGAGTCATTACTTCCCAGAGACAAAGCATGATGTTCAGGCACATGGGAAAATCTAGGGTTGACAACCTCCAGGTGGTGGCTGGAGATCTCCTGGGATTAGAACTGATCTCCAGGCGACAGAGATCAGTTCCCATGGAGAAAATGGCCACTTTGGATGGTGGACTCTATGGCATTTTATGCATGGCTGTTTCCCTCACGGTCACTCCTCCGATGACTTGAGTATTTGTTTTGATTATGCATGCTGCTTCTGTCCATCAGAGGTCACCTCGCTCCCCCCTGTGGTTCCCCACATTTTGCCCGCATTTTCAAATTTGAGATAAAACTAGGGCTGTTGAAAAAAAAATCGGCCCTTTTAAATTCGGGCCGTGCCGAAGTCCGACTCCCCCACTTCAGATCCCCAAAATTTGTGCGAGATCCGGAGTTCGGGGGAAAATTCGGCCCCCCTGCGGGCCTTCACGGGGCTTCCATGAAGGCGCGCGGGGGGCTCTTTAAACAGATCTGCGCCTTCCAGCTGGGAGTGTCTGAAACAGATGTGTGCCTCCCGGCCGGGAGGCACAGATCTGTTTAAAGGCCCCCCCGCGCACCTTCAGGGAAGCCCCCTGAAGGCGCGCGGGGGGGGGAACAGATCCTGTGCCAGGATCGCTCGGGAGATTGGGGGGGGGAAGGGAAGGCGATCCTGTCCCCCGCTGGGTTGAGCTCCTTAAAGGTGGGAAAAGGCAGGTTTGGCAAATCCCGAACCTGCCGATTTTTTTTCCGCGGTCCCCCGAACTTGCCGAGTTCGGGACCGCGGTTTCCCGCCATTTTGCAGTTCAGTTCCATCCGAACTGCAAAACCGCCGAACCAGGGGGACCGAATCGACAGCCCTAGATAAAACAGGTCCCTGAAAAAGCAGGCAAAATGTGGGGAAATGAAGGGGGGGAGCGAGGCCATCTCTGGTGGTCGGAAATGGCAGGCATAATCAAAACAAAGACCCAAAGTCGTTGGAGGGGTGACTGTGAGGTAAACAGCCACACATAAAAGGCCTGTGGCATTATACCCCTTTGAAGTCCCTCATCTTCCAAACCCCGCCCTCCTCAGGTCCCCCCCCCCAAGTCTCCATGTATTTCCCAACCCAGAGCTGGCAACCCTGGGAAATCCCCCTAAGCCCCTCAAAATAGCTTCAGGCCACTCCAAATCATACACCCTCATGACCAGAAAATGACTTTTTGAAATGCCCCAGTATTCTGCCAGAGACTGAGGATTCCTCCTGATCAAAGTTCAATTCCTTTCTGATTGTCAAGCAATTGCGCATGACGTCCCAGTTCCCAGGGCAGCCTGGAAGGGAGGAGAAAGCGCAGCTCTGGGCTGCTTTCCTCTTCCTTCTCCCTACCACTTTTTTTTTAAAGCTGGGATTTGTTTTTACACTAATGCACAAAGATTATGGGGAGGGGATCATTCAACCTGCAAAGCTGAAAAAGATTCTCAGTTTCAGGAGAAGCTTCTTGTCCATTTCACTGAAGTCACTGTAGAGATCCAAGGCAGATGGGAATGTGTGTTGAAAACTTTCCTACAAGCCTAGGAGGGAAGTTGTTCACTCCATGAAGCTGAGCAGCAGTGAGACGGTTTTTGGAGGAGTTGATATTTTGCCCCATGGTGGGGTGAGTCTTTGTTGTTTTCCAGCATTAATTCTGCTCCATTTTTATAACTTTTCTCTTATTTCCTTACTTGTTCTATTATTTATTCAATAAACCGTTTCTTGTTTTAACTCCCCCCCTCAAAACAACCAAGCCTCCTTTTGCAGGCCAAACACATGTTAAGGATCATGCAACATGGTACAAGTATGTACCACCACACCCTTCCACCGTAGTTACCAACAAGATCTGCACATGGGATAAAAAGGGAAAGCTGCACCCACTTTGCTTATAGACTCACCTGCATGTTTTCACTCCTGGCAGTATGAGAATGGCGAGCACCTCCTCTTCCACCATCCTGAACTGAAAACAGGAAGCATCTCTGTGGAAAACCCCTTGCTTGGCACAATATATTTTTCCTCATAAGATTTTGACTGCCACCGCGTCTCTCTCCCCCAAGAGGAAGAGAAATGCTACATTCACGTATCGGGGGGGGGGCAGAGGGAGCAAAAAGGTGTGGTTTGGCAACGTTCTTTCTCTTAAGAGAAGGTAAGGGACACTTGGGCACGCGAGGGCTCGTCTTCTACAGGATGTAGAGGAGTTACCCCCTTCCCCCAGTTTCAGACACATTTGATTGATGATGAAGCAGAAGTTGGTTCCTGGTTCCTCACACAGCACAGAGCTTTACCGGAAGCCTGAAAAAGGAACTAATGTTCACATAGCTCTGCGTCACAAAATAAACTTGGGTCATTCCGAATCATCCAGTCTCATTCCTAGCAGGGCAGGGCCATAGTTCAGTGGGTAGAACCTCTTCAAAGGAGCAGGTAGAAGGTGATGGGAAAGGCCCTCTTCCTAAGATCCAAGAGAGCGGCTAGCAGTCAGGATTGGCAGCACCGACCTTGATAAACCTGCAGTCTGACTCGGGATGAGGCAGCAGCTTCATGGGTTCATCGTCTCTGGCCTAAAGTGTCAAACTTGCTCAGTGTGTAAATTTCAGTTCCTTAAGGCCAGACTAGATTAGACGTTGGGAGATCCTTGAACACATGATCTCAGCATTTTTAAAAATGGCAAATAGCAGCTGGACAGGGTCTCAGTTCATATAAGAGATACAGCGAGGGGAGAACAGTGGTCTAACCCCTCCAATATGTGCAGTTCGTCCAAACTGACAATGACTGCAGTGCTCATTATTAGCCCTAGAAAAGTAAAAGACAGGCAAACAGATCTCATGGGGGGAATCAGATTGTGTGTGGGGAGGGGGGCAAGGATTAAACCCCCTCTCTGCTCCAAACTGAACTAGGCAGCTATTTCTCTTTAAAAAAACACTGGGTATAATCAGATCACAGATCTTCTAGCATACTAACAAAAATGAAGGTTTGAATCTTTTGGTTTGTCTCCCCCCGGGGAGCAATCTAATCTGCCATTTGGAGACAATCCCGAGAGAGAGATCGCCTGATGAAGGTCTCATAGTCATGCTGAACAAATCGTGGCCCTTCTAGTATAGCCATTTCCTGTCATGTCTGATGGCAGACTGTGATAGATAGATAAAATAAAATACTTTTTTTTCTACAGTGGGAGTAAAAAAAGCTTGGGGTGCTTTTTCTAGTGAGAAGATGACAGGGGGCCATTCTCCTCCTTGATAAAGCAATCCTAGAGAATGTATTTGCAAAAGGGAAAAAGTCATTTATTTTAAATAGGGAAGAGACCCTAAGACAAGGTTGGGGAACCTTTTTTCCGCCAAGGGCCATTTGGATATTTATACCATTATTCGCGGGCCATTCGCCACTTCCGCTCCCAGCCCTCTTGTAGTACAGAGGGAATACGTTTCTCCATGGCCTGGGTGGGAAAGGGTTAACACAGTTTCTTTGGCGGTCCTAGCAGCTACATAGCTAAAGACTCTTCTGCAAGGGGGGGGGGAAAGGTTCCTTTTCTTGGCAAAACAAACTCACATCTGCCTTGAATAGAGGCTATTCCTGTCCATGGGAGGCGTTGGATCGCCAGTCTTAAATCCTTCTGAGCTAGAGATCTGCCAGGACCCACGAAGGGCCAGACCAAATGACTTCATGGGCCTTATATGGACCCCGGGCCTGACGTTCCCCACCCCTGCCCTAAGGTGTAGCTGTGGCCTCATTTCAAACCCTGTATTTCTTTTGCATCACTTCCCTAATCTTTCTTCTTAGAAGAATGCATTTCTGCAAAGGTTCTGTTCTTAATATACACCTTGCCCCTTTTTTCATTTATTTACTTCAGGCTGCTTACAAATCATTATCATAACTATACTTTTAACATCTATTGCAAATATTCATCTAAACTGTAAACTCTTAAAATTGTTTCCATAAATTACCTGCTAAAAGAATGCTTTGCATTTGACAAATTAGCCTCCCACAACACAAACATGGTGGGGGCAGTTTGACATCAGAAGGGAGTTAAAAATGTTGCAGGCGTTTGTCATGTGAATGAGGCATTTGTGATGTGCGCACACCATCTAATGGCTATGGATAGGAACAGCAGCATATCTTTCCAAAAGAGAAATTCTGAATCCATGCTCATTGTAGAAAAAGAGAGGAGATAACTCATCCTGGTCCATCCCAGATCTCTTGAAGGCCTTTTCACATATATTATGCAACCGTTACACTGGGATTTCACAGTTCCCAGCTCCCTGTCCAGTGTATCTGTAAGGGCATAGCTTGATGTGATTATCTGTGTTCCAATCTTAAGACATATTTAATTTCATTTAACAGCAGCCCTAGGCGCCCCCAAATCGGATCAGCACCAGGGCAATGGAAAAGGGTGGCTTAACCCTTTCCCTCTGTTCTATTATCCTGATAGAAATTACTTGGATCTCTTGCATCCTCACACACACACATTTCCAAACACTTAATAAATCTTATATTATGCACCTTTAAAAACATAACATATGAAGCAACTCCCTTAGTCTTGGGGTATCTCTGAAACCACAACAGTTGACGGACTAAAGACAAACCGTGTGCAGAACTGAACAGCTGCCTAACATGACAGGCAGAAATTCAGCGATTACTATTTTTCTCTGCATGGAGAATAGCAGAGCCTGTCCTGTACACATTCTTCTAAGTCTATTGAAGTCAATGGACTTAGAAGGGTTCACCTTGAATAGGGTTGCTGGGTCCCTCTTTGCCACTGGCGGGAGGCTTTTGGGGCAGAGCCTGAGGAGGGTGGGGTTTAGGGAAGGGAGGGACTTCAGTGCTATAGAGTCCGATTGCTAAAGCAGCTATCTTCGCCAGGTGATCTGCTCTCTATCGGCTGGAGATCAGTTGTAATAGTAGGAGATCTCCAGCTATTACCTGGAGGTCGGTAACGCTAACCTTGAAGAAACCATTAGGTTAGCAGACTGCTCGAAGCACAGAACACAGAGGAATCTATCTGGTGTGAGTGTGTTTGTGTGCTGCTAAGAAACAAAGTTACACACAGAGCCTCTTTATCTTTGCAAAACCAATATGAGTCCTTCACAGAACTCCATTCTAGACAGGCTAGAGTAGAGACAGGATTCTAATCTAGTCTAGCTAGCTAGGATGGCTAGAGATGTATGAAGCATGTCCTGCCCTCACTGTGCCATGATGGAGAGGTGTGGTGTGAAGAGAAGGTGTCAGCCATAAGGAAAGAAGATTCCCTGAGAGTAGTGATCTACACACCAAAGGGATAGCATCAGAGTAGTGGAAAGGAAAGATGCTCAGGGTCCTAACCTATCTATAATCCTCTGATGTCTGAGAGAGAAAGCAAAGTCCTTCACTTCCAACACAACTCAGTTGAGGATTGCAGTGGCAGTGCTGAAAAACACTGCCCCCCATTTTTCTACTATGCAGCTGCTACAATGAGCGTATAGAGACAGCCTTTGGGGAATTTATTTTGATGCTGTCCATTGCAGTCTCAGTATTCATCTTTCTATATTTTCTGTTCACAAGTGTTTCCCACTCAGAATAATAAGCTTTGCATTTTTATTTTGCTCACAACTCAGGCTGAATGTGTACACCTGTGCTCACGTGTGTGTGTGTGTGTGTGTGTGTGTGTGTGTGTGTGTGTGTGTGTGTTAAGTGCCATCAAGACGCTTCCGACTCATGGTGACCCTATGAATGAAAGTCCTCCAAAATGTCCTATCTTTGACAGCCTTGCTCAGATCTTGCAAACTGAAGGCTGTGGCTTCCTTTATTGAGTCAATCCATCTCTTGTTGGGTCTTCCTCTTTTCCTGCTGCCTCAACTTTTCCTAGCAAGACTGTCACGTAGTCCTTAATAAATTAGAAGGGCTGGGGGAAAGTATGTTTCAAAACATGGAGGGGGGCAGGACTCTGAGATGGATTTGTAAACTGGATTTTGGGCTGAGTTTCCACTCAAAATCAAATTAGCAGATGAAATTAACAAAAGGTCAAAGTGACTATGGGAGGAGGGCAGCAGTGGCACAAATCCTACCCTCGCACAAGATAATTTAAAGTTAAAAAGAAAATGGAAAGGCTTCAATAAAAAACAGTGACACAGAAAAAGGGCCACAGATGACTTTTTTCCTGATTAGTGGCTCCTTAATAAAGCACAAGGTTTTCTGTATGAAAATCAGCAACTGAAATGCCATTCCAGAACAAAAAAGAGGTATATAATTCAGAGGAACAGGGACTTCTCATGTGGCTGCCTGTAAGCACTTGTTCCATAGGTTTCCCAATAGCCACACCAGGAGACCAGTAGTCCAAAAGAGTTGGTTTATTGGTTACACAGGTAAGCAGAGCTTAGAAATCGAAAGGCAGCAATGAGGGGGAAATGGCATGCACTTGATTATATGAGAACACTACAAACGCAGGAGCAATACAGTCTCATGAGATAATACCAAACAGCTTAGAAACACCAAGGCTCCCACGGGCACCCCGCTAGCTTCAAAGGGAACAGGAATGCGATCGTTAGGGAAACAGTCATTAAACGGGAGTCTGTGAGAAAACGAAACTATCTCTAGACACAGAGAGCAGGCCTGACATTCTGCTCCCCTTAGGACCCCCTCCCGTCCTGCAAGGGGGACGGCTTGTGGGGATAGGCGATGTGGAAGGCGCGCACCAGGTGCGTGGCGGAAACATCTTGTGAACGAACCCATTCGTCATAGGCAGGGGGGAAGTGTTTCCAACGAACCAGGTACTGGAGAGAGCCGTGATGAATACGAGAGTCCAGGATCTTAGCAACTTCGAAATGCTCCTCCCCTCCCACCATCACTGGCTGTTCCGGAAGTGGTTCGGGATGCCATTGCGAGGATGCAACATGAGGTTTCAAGAGGCTTACATGGAAAACAGGATGGATGTGCCTCAGAGTCTTTGGAAGGGAGAGTTCCACGGTTACTGGGTTAATGATCCGAGAAATGGGATAGGGACCCACGTATTTGGCACTGAGTTTATTACACGGGAGGGTGGACCGGAGGTTTTTTGTTGACAGGTAGACCAACTCTCCCACTTTAAAGTCCTGGCTAGGAGACCGGTGCTTGTAGGCTTGAGCCTTGTATTTACGTTTAGCCCGCTCCAGATTTTTTACTAGCCAGGGCCAGGTGGTATGAATCGCGTCCACCGAAGCTGCCACATCTTTACCACCCTCCTCCCCCGAAACATCGATATGGCCAATAGGACTGAAGTCCTGGCCATATACAGTTTGAAATGGGCTGAAACCTGTGGATTGGTGTACAGCATTGTTATAAGCATACTCAGCAAAAGGCAACAACCCAACCCAATCATCCTGGTGGTAGTTTACATAGCAACAGAGATAACATTCCAAAACCGCATTAACACGTTCAGTTTGTCCATCAGTTTAGGGGTGGAAAGCACTAGAGAGACCTTGTTCGACCCCGACCAGTTTGAGGAAAGCCTTCCAAAACTTGGCAACATAACTACTTCCGCGGTCGCTCACAATCTTGCGCGGAAACGAATGTAGTCGGAAGACATGTGACACAAAGAGGCTGGCCAACTTTGGGGCGGAGGGAATACCAGCACATGGGATGAGATGCACCTGTTTAGAAAACAAATCGGTAATAACCCACAAAACCGTTTTTCCCTCACTGAGGGGGAGATCAGACATAAAATCCATAGCAATTACTTCCCAGGGTCTAGAAGGGACTTCCAACGGTTGCAGTAGTCCAGGGGGTTTCCCTTGGGATCATTTGACAGTGGCGCAGACTGGACAACTGCGGATGAAGGAGTCCATGTCGGTATGCATGCCCGCCCACCAGAACTGCCTGCGCAATAAGTGGAGAGTTTTTAAAAAGCCAAAGTGCCCCGTAGTTTTGGCTCCGTGGGCTAATTGCAAGACTTCCTTCCGAAGCACTTTGGGCACATATATTTTCGAGTCTTTGTACCAACAACCACCCCATTCCAGCAGGGACGGGGGCAGTGCCTGAGCAGTGCATTCAGCCAGGCATTGGGCACGAAGGGAGTCCAGGAAGGAGTTGGGCAGGGTCACCCCCACCACGGAGGGGGGTGAAGCAGGGCTCGCTGGCAGTGGTGGTGGGGCAGAGGGGAGGATCGGTTGATCTGGGGCTCTAGGCACAGGAGGCGCAGGTGGGACTGGTGAGGGAGTTGATTCCCCCCTTTCAGAGGCTCTGCTGTCCGCTGCTTGGGACTGGGACTGGAGCAGAGTTTGGGATCGGGTCTGTACAGCCAAAACCGGTAGAGCATCCCTTTGCGCCGGGGTGAGTAAGGAGACCGTTGGACGGTCGATTTTCACCGGATACTGGGGAAGCCTGGAAAGAGCATCTGCCAGCACGTTCTGTTTTCTAGGCACATGCTTGAGCACAAAACGGAATTGAGCAACGAAGTCAGCCCAACACTGCTGTTTTGTGGACAGTTTGTGGGCCCCCGTAAGGGCTTCCAAATTTTTGTGATCAGTCCAGACCTCAAAGGGGACCCTGGAAACATCCAGAAATTGCCTCCACATAGTGAGGGCATGGTGGACGGCTGCAGTTTCCTTCTCCCAAATTGGCCAGTTCAGTTGGGAGTGTGCAAATTTCCTTAAAAAATAAGCACAGGGGTGAAGAAGACCATCTGGTCCCCTTTGCAAAAGAGCCCCCCCCCCCATAGCCACATCAGACACATCCACTTGTACTATAAACATATGGTTAGGATCAGGATGCTTCAGCACAGGTTCTGAAGTGAATAGCTGCTTCAGATTTGTAAAGGCAGTCTGACACTGATTTGTCCAGTGAATCTTAGCGGTGGGCAACGTGGCAGAGACCTCCTTACCCTTGGTCTTTAGGAGGTCGGTGAGTGGCAGTGCCACTTGAGCAAAGTTGGGAATTAAACCATGGTAAAAATTGGCAAAGCCGAGAAACTGCTGCACTTGCTTGCGGGTGGAGGGAGGGGCCCAATCGAGCACAGATTGTATCTTAGCAGGGTCCATGGTGAGGCCCTGGTGTGAAACTATGTACCCCAAGAAAGTTAATTGTTTCTGGTGGAATTCACACTTAGACACCTTAGCATAGAGTTGATTGTTTCTGAGACGCTGTAACACTTCCCTGACCAGAGCAACATGCTCATCCATGGAATTAGAGTAAATAAGGATATCATCGAGATAAACCACCATGCCCCGATATAATAAAGCATGGAGGACCTCGTTAATGAGTTGCATGAAGACCCCCGGGGCCCCTTTTAATCCAAAAGGCATCACCAGAAATTCATACATTCCGAAGCAGCTAGAGAAGGCTGTGAGGGGTTCGTCTCCGTCATGAATCCGGACCCGGTAATAAGCTTCAACCAAGTCCAGTTTGGTGAAAATGCGCCCCTCCTTCAGTTGTCTGAGATCAGCGGGATGGGGTAGGCGCTGGTTTGGGTGACTGCATTGAGTTTTCGAAAGTCAATGCACAAGCGCAAGTCACCCGTTTTCTTATGGACAAAGAAGGCGGGGGCTGAGTTGGGAGCGGTTGATGGCCGAATGAACCCTCGAGCAAGGTTTTTATCCAGAAAGTCTCGCAGTACGGCGTGCTCGGAAACGCTCATAGGGTAAATTTTACTTTTAGACAGTTTGCAGTCTCCCACCACTTCAATCTTACAGTCCGTTTTGCGGTGGGGGGGGGGAATGCATCGCATTCTTTTACATCAAAAACATCCTCAAAGTCTCGGCATACATCGGGTAATTGGGTCAACGGTGGGGAATCGGAGGCTAAGGCCAAGGCGGGTGGAAGAACGACCGCGACCTCGTGTCGATGCTCGTCACAATTAGGGTCGGTAAACGTAATAGTATCAGCCTTCCAGTCTATGGAGGGACTGTGAGCCAGTTGATTCCCAAAATGACCTCATATCGGACAGGAGCTATGGTAAAGTCTATCTGCTCCCAATGGGAACCAATGCCCATCGCTACTCCCCATGTGCGACGGTCGACCAGACCCCCTTTAAAGTGGCTACCGTCCATTTGGGCAAATTGGACGGGAGCCGGTAGATTCTCTGACTTGACTTGAAGAGCTGCAAAAGTGGCCTCATTGATTAAAGAGCGCCCGCAGCCGGAATCTATGAGTGCTTTGACGCGTAACTGGGGGCCCCTTTTATAGTGTTGTAACACTGTGTCCACATACACAGTATTTTTTACTGCACTCACCATGACAGGAGCCTTGGGTTTTGCAGGGGATTCTGCAGGGGTCTGTGCGGATGCTCCACTCACCACAGACCATGTCTGTTTTTTGACAGGTCAAGAGAAGATTCCAGGTTAAGAGCTGGGGAATCCCAGTGACGGTCTTCTGAAGAAGGAGAGCTGTCTCCCAATGGGGCACTTGTAATCGAACCCTACGGGGTCGATAGGTGCAGGGAGACTAAACGGTTCCCCGACATGAAGTGCAGAGGGTGTGGGTCCTCCCGGCGCTGCGCTGTGGGTGGCCGCAGTGCCTCTGCATTGAGGTCGTCCCCGAGCTCGGGGCGGTGCATCCGGTCGAGCGAGTTCTGGACGTTGAGGACAAGCCGCTGCAAAGTGGCCCATAACACCGCAAATGAGACAGGCTCCCCTCTGAAATCGGGACTCGCAATCCAGAGGGAACCGGGTTGGTCTCCGCGGGTTGGGTGCCGAAGGTTTTTGGGGGGGTTCTGACTGCCCCCACTTTGGTCCGATTTCAGACTAGGGAAACAAATCACCGGCGGCTTTCTACTTCCTCAGCCAGTAAAATCCAATCCTCAAGGGTATCTGGATCGCCTTGCATATAAGACTAGTTCAGAATGTCCGGGAGCAAAGCTTCTCGGAAGTAGTGGATAAGGGTAGCTTCGGGCCAGTCCGCTACTTTACTCGCGAGTCATTGGAACTCATCTGCGAATTCCCGAACCGGAGAGGAGCCCTGCCTGAGTTGCAAAAGTTCAGCTTTGGCTCTCTCTCCCATGAAGGGATCCTCAAAGCGCCTCCTCAAGGCAAACATAAAATTGTTGAGGGAGCGAATGGAGAGGGACCGCGCATCAAACTGGAGAATCATCCAGTCGGCAGCTTTCTCCGTTAGCAGGGAGGCAACAAAACGGACACAACTATCCTCGGTAGGGAAAAATTGTCTTTGCTCCCTCATGTAACTATCCACATGGTGCAAGAATCGGGGCAAAGTCTCAACCGAACCGTCATAAGTAATCTTCAACTTGGGTTGCCTCCATGGCATTGGGGGTGCAGGTGGGTGTCCAGGAATTGGTGCCCCTGGAACTCCCGGTGCACCTGGTAGCAATGGTAGGGCAGGGACTCCTGGCACTACGGGACCTCCGCCTGGCACTATGGGTCCTCTGCCAGGGGCAACAGGCCCCCTGCCAGGAGCAACGGGCCCTCCGCCAGGGGCAATGGGCCCTCCGCCAGGAGCAACGGGTCCTCCGCCAGGAGGTACCACCGGCGCAGCTGGCTGCTGCGGTGGCTGTTGTGGCAGTTGCTGTGGCGGTTGCTGCGGTGGCTGCTGCGGGGTCGCTGGAGCCGGGGCAATGGGCGCGGTTTGGGCCTGTTGTAACTGGTCGTCACGGAGTACTAGGGATAGTTGGTCTTGTAAGCACGCCACGTGTTCCATAAGGTCCAGATTCTGGTTTCGCAACAAAAACACATCATCGCCGGTACCGCCAGTGCGGCGGGATTGGCTGGCCCATAGGTTAGTAGCCCAGAGGGACTCCCCACCATATAGGTCCTCCTCGTCGGGTTCATCCGGTATAGCGGATAAAGGTCCCACGAACCTACGGGCGTGTTGGACGCTGCGAGATGGAACGAAAGTCGGGGAGAATGAGGGAAATTCATAGCCCCCAGGGTGTCGGGGGCGTGTGCCGGATTGTGCCCGTTCGGTAGCCAAGCGTTCCTTCTCCTCCTGTTCAGCCCGAGCCTTGACCGAGGCATCCACCGCTGCCCACGCCTGATCTTCAGCCCTCTTGAGTTCAGCCAAGGCCTGGTTGGCCATCAACTTAGCGGCGAGGGCTGTGGTAATCAGGGGGAGAGCCTCCAGTTCCAAAGTCAAGAGGAGTTCAGAGGGGTCGGTAAGATCCAACATCGGTTGGATCTGCACCACCAAGGCTGCCGCACCAGCACCGAAGTCAGGGGTCAGAAGCTTTGTGATTTCAGCCACAGAAATCATTGCCGAGGTCTTGCCCTGCAAGAGCGCAGCCACCCGTGTTGCCACCGCTTTTGCCTCCGCTTGGCAAAGCTGGGGGTCCGACGTGGCTGGAGTCGCCATGCCTGGTGATGCAGCAGGATGGATCGGGACCCCTGCCTGATCCAACTGCGTGTCACTGGAGGTTAGTCACACCAACAGGCTAGTTAACAACTGTAAACCCTCCCCCGCCAATCGAGCATCCTCCACCAACCAGTCCAGGGTGTGGAGGTCTTGGCGAGCACTGGCATCCACGACCTTGGACGTCCAGGGAACCGTCATGGCCAGAGAACGCCACTGAGCTCGAACAAGTCCAGTCAGGCGTTGACTTCCGCGTCAGTACGATGTATCTCAGCTAAAACATCCCATGCTAAGTCGGGGTCATCGTAAGCTGTCCCCAAGGGAAAGAACCAAGAATGGGAGCCTTCCTGGGCTCTGGGCAGGAACCCACCACCCGGGGAGCGAATCTGCTCCCACCCGGGTCCCGGGCGAACCGCACAGGGCTCCAGCCATGGGTAGGTAACTCGGAGAGCACCGTCTCAGCTCCAATCCGAGCACCAGGCGAACCCTCCGGGGCTCTATCCTGACAGGTGAAAGAGAAGTGATTGCTGCCTTAATGTAAGCACTTGTTCCATAGTATTGTCGAAGGCTTTCACGGTCAGAGTTCATTGGTTCTTGTAGGTTATTCGGGCTGTGTAACCGTGGTCTTGGAATTTTCTTTCCTGACGTTTCGCCAGCAACTGTGGCAGGCATCTTCAGAGTAGTAACACTGAAGGACAGTGTCTCTCAGTGTCAAGGGTGTAGAAAGAGTAATATATAGTCAGAAAGGGGTTGGGTTTGAGCTGAGTATTGTCCTGCAAAAGTATTGTCCTGTAAGTATCAAGATAATGTGCTAATGAGGGTATGGTATGTTAATATGGAACCATTGTATCCTGAAGTGATCTGTTAATGTGTGTAATCCAAAACTAATCTGTATGGCTATTGTTGAATGTTGTCTTTGTCTGGAGGTGTTTCAGGGCAGGAAGCCAAGCCTTATTCATTCTTAAACTCTCCTCTTTTCTGTTAAAGTTGTGCTGATGTTTGTGAATTTCAATGGCTTCTCTGTGCAATCTGACAAAATAGTTGGTAGAATTGTCCAGTCTTTCAGTGTCTTGGAATAAGACCCTGTGTCCTGTTTGTGTCAGTCCATGTTCAGCCACTGCTGATTTCTCAGGTTGGCCAAGTCTGCAGTATCTTTCATGTTCTTTTATCCTTGTTTGTATGCTGCGTTTTGTGGTCCCGATGTAAACTTCTCCACAGCTGCAAGGTATACGATATACTCCTGCAGAGGTGAGGGGGTCTCTTTTGTCTTTTGCTGATCGTAGCATTTGTTGTATTTTCTTGGTGGGTTTAAACACTGTTTGTAGGTTATGTTTTTTCAAAAGTTTCTCCATCCTATCAGTGACTCCTTTAATAAATGGCAAGAATACCTTTCCTATGGGAGACTGTTTTTCTTGAGTTTTCTGATTTTTGTTTGGTTCAATGGCCCTTCTGATTTCATTCTTGGAGTAGCCGTTTGCTAGCAGTGCGTGATTTAGATGGTTAGTTTCTTCCTTGAGAAACTGTGGTTCACAGATCCGTCTTGCACGGTCCATTAATGTTTTGATTATTCCTCTTTTCTGTCGGGGGTGGTGGTTGGAGTTTTTGTGTAAGTAGCGATCTGTGTGAGTTGGTTTCCGGTAGACCTTGTGACCTAACTGAAGGTTTGATTTACGGATGACAAGGGTATCAAGAAATGGGAGTTTACCCTCAATTTCCTTTTCCATGGTAAACTGAATGTTTGGATGGATATTATTAAGATGGTTTAGAAAGTCCATTAATTTTTCTTCACCATGGCTCCAAATGGTAAATGTATCATCTACGAACCTGAACCAGACTGTAGGTTTGTAAGGTGCTGATTCTAATGCTGTCTTTTCAAAATATTCCATGTAAAAGTTTGCTATTACTGGACTGAGTGGACTTCCCATAGCTACTCCATCAATCTGTTCATAAAATTCTTGATCCCATAGGAAATAACTTGTTGTCAAACAATGGTGAAATAAGGCTGTTATATCTTCTGGAAAAATCTGGTTAATCAATGAGATTGTGTCTTTAACTGGAACCTTGGTAAAGAGGGATACAACATCAAAACTGATTAATATATCCTTTGGATTGAGTCTTAACGGACTGATCAACAAAATCAGTCCGTTAAGACTCAATCCAAAGGATATATTAATCAGTTTTGATGTTGTATCCCTCTTTACCAAGGTTCCAGTTAAAGACACAATCTCATTGATTAACCAGATTTTTCCAGAAGATATAACAGCCTTATTTCACCATTGTTTGACAACAAGTTATTTCCTATGGGATCAATAATTTTATGAACAGATTGATGGAGTAGCTATGGGAAGTCCACTCAGTCCAGTAATAGCAAACTTTTACATGGAATATTTTGAAAAGACAGCATTAGAATCAGCACCTTACAAACCTACAGTCTGGTTCAGGTTCGTAGATGATACATTTACCATTTGGAGCCATGGTGAAGAAAAATTAATGGACTTTCTAAACCATCTTAATAATATCCATCCAAACATTCAGTTTACCATGGAAAAGGAAATTGAGGGTAAACTCCCATTTCTTGATACCCTTGTCATCCGTAAATCAAACCTTCAGTTAGGTCACAAGGTCTACCGGAAACCAACTCACACAGATCGCTACTTACACAAAAACTCCAACCACCACCCCCGACAGAAAAGAGGAATAATCAAAACATTAATGGACCGTGCAAGACGGATCTGTGAACCACAGTTTCTCAAGGAAGAAACTAACCATCTAAATCACGCACTGCTAGCAAACGGCTACTCCAAGAATGAAATCAGAAGGGCCATTGAACCAAACAAAAATCAGAAAACTCAAGAAAAACAGTCTCCCATAGGAAAGGTATTCTTGCCATTTATTAAAGGAGTCACTGATAGGATGGAGAAACTTTTGAAAAAACATAATCTACAAACAGTGTTTAAACCCACCAAGAAAATACAACAAATGCTACGATCAGCAAAAGACAAAAGAGACCCCCTCACCTCTGCAGGAGTATATCGTATACCTTGCAGCTGTGGAGAAGTTTACATCGGGACCACAAAACGCAGCATACAAACAAGGATAAAAGAACATGAAAGATACTGCAGACTTGGCCAACCTGAGAAATCAGCAGTGGCTGAACATGGACTGACACAAACAGGACACAGGGTCTTATTCCAAGACACTGAAAGACTGGACAATTCTACCAACTATTTTGTCAGATTGCACAGAGAAGCCATTGAAATTCACAAACATCAGCACAACTTTAACAGAAAAGAGGAGAGTTTAAGAATGAATAAGGCTTGGCTTCCTGCCCTGAAACACCTCCAGACAAAGACAACATTCAACAATAGCCATACAGATTAGTTTTGGATTACACACATTAACAGATCACTTCAGGATACAATGGTTCCATATTAACATACCATACCCTCATTAGCACATTATCTTGATACTTACAGGACAATACTTTTGCAGGACAATACTCAGCTCAAACCCAACCCCTTTCTGACTATATATTACTCTTTCTACACCCTTGACACTGAGAGACACTGTCCTTCAGTGTTACTACTCTGAAGATGCCTGCCACAGTTGCTGGCGAAACGTCAGGAAAGAAAATTCCAAGACCACGGTTACACAGCCCGAATAACCTACAAGAACTTGTTCCATAGGTTTCCCAATAGCCACACCAGGAGACTAGTAGTCCAAAAGAGTTGGTTTATTGGTTACACAGGTAAGCAGAGATTAGAAATCGAAAGGCAGCAATGAGGGGGAAATGGCATGCACTTGATTATATGAGAACACTACAAATGCAGGAGCAATACAGTCTCATGAGATAATACCAAACAGCTTAGAAACACCAAGGCTCCCACGGGCACCCGCTAGCTTCAAAGGGAACAGGAATGCGATCGTTAGGGAAACAGTCCTTGAACGGGAGTCTGTGAGAAAACGAAACTATCTCTAGACACAGAGAGCAAGCCTGACACTGCCCCACGCAAGGATCAGAAGTGGGGGAGAGGCTCTGGACTAATTTAACCATTTAGGCATAGAAGACTTGCCAGAACAAAAGATGGCAATCTACTAGAGTCACAGAAGCAGAAATGGTGAGAAACCTTCCTCAGAGACATATTTCCTCTTTTTTTTAACTTCAAATTGTGACCCTTCACATGATTTGTACTCCACAGTCAAAACATAATTTCCTGTGACATGTCAGAAGTGCAGACTGCTGCTCAGTTAAGATTGCCAGGCCATCCAATCAAGCAGCCTTGAGTTTGTGAGCATCTCGCTTTATTTGGGTCTGTGGTCAATTGTTCTGATAGATTTTTTGTGTGGTTATTGACTCCTCTCCCCGGCATTAAAACTTGCTCTTTTCCCCAGTTGAACTTGCAAGAGGCTCTGTATAGTAACCAGCACTGAGAATTACAGTTCTTAGGAGCCAACACAATAACACACATGTCTGCTGCACCACCAGCGTGTTTGCACCAACATGAATGCATTGTGGGCTAAGAGAGAAGTCTTAGTATGAGACACCCTTCCCCGCCCCCCCTAACACTTGCCAAGAAAATTTGTAAATATGGACTTGGAGCTGAGGAGAGGTCAACCATCACCCATTAAAACCAGACTATGTGCCATCTTCTGCTTCCATTCCCATCAGAGATGCTGCTAATTTCATGGTGACAATGTTTGATAGGCAAACAACTGTAATCGCCCATAAGCTAACCTCCAATCTGTTCACCTGTCCACTGTCTGCCTCAAAATGCAGCTTTTGTGACTGCAGTAGCTTTGGTGATGGAGTTTCATGTCCTTGCCTTGCAGGGGCTTTGGTATCTGCCCAGAAGGTAAGATTACCCAAGTTCATGGATGGTTGGGTCAGAAAATTAAATAACATGAGTGGTATACTGATCTCATAAGGCTGGATGAAAATACATGCACACAACATAAATTAGGATTCAAAAGAACACCAAACAATGAGTGTGTATTTATAATCCCTGACTGACTTAGTGATTTTTCCCACTGTTTATTCTGTTAGCTGCCACACAGTATACAGCAGCAGCCAGTTTGTGGGAGAGAAGAGAAGGGAGAAAGTAGGACTCCCATCAGGCTTTGTGGGAAGGTGTATGCGTGAATCACTGCTGATTGTATTGTGCTGTGCTGTACTGTACTTTTTTTGTGTGTGTGTGTTTTAGGGGGTACAAAAAGGGGGAAAAAAGGAAGGGGGAAAGATAAATCATGAATATATAAAAACATCGTTAGAATTTCGTTAAAAAAAACAAGCTCATAGAGTACAACAAATATCTAACAAACATTATACAGTTTATCTAATAAAAAGGCATTGAAGATAGATATCACTCATTTGTCAATATATCGTTTTGAAAAAAATATTAACTAACCAATTGCTTATCTAAAAGACATATAAGTATAAAATAGCTCCCATTTTTCATTAAATTGTTCCGTAGATTCATTAATCTTCGGATTTAAAATAAAAGTCATTTTTGCCATACTGGCGTAATCTAAAAGCTTTTCTTTCCATTCCTCAGTTTCGGGAGTAAACGTTTGTTTCCAAGTCCTTGCCAGAACCGTTCTTGCTGCTGTTGTGGCATATTTAAAAATATCATGAAGTTTCAAAGGCAAGTTTGGTGGAACGATATTGAGTAAATAATATTTGGGATCTTGTGGTATCTTCATTTTCAATATCGTTTGGAGTTCTCTGTGAATTTGTTTCCAGTACTGTTGAATTTTAGGGCATGTCCACCAAACATGAAAGTAAGACCCGTCTATATTTTGACATTTCCAGCAGACGCCTTTTTCCCCCGGAAGATGTCATATGGGAGAGCATATTTGGAGTCAAATACCATCTATAGAATGTTTTATACCAATTTTCTTTAACTTCTTGACATACAGTGTATTTTAATTCAAATGTACAGAGTCTTTCCCAAGATTCCATATTAATCATTTCACCAAAGTTTTGCATCCATTTAATCATATTCGTTTTTACTTGTTCTTCTTCTGTGTCATATTTTAAAAGAAGTTTATAGATTTTTCCTAATAAATGAGAGTCATTCTTGGTTATTAGCAGTTCAAACTCTGTCAATTCTCGAAATGGCCGAGAATGTAAGCAATCTTTCTTCAGATTAGACCTCAGTTGAAGATAAGTTAGCCAGTTTAATTTTTGAAAATTTTTTTGAAGTTCAATTAAGCTCTTGATTTCACCTGTTGGGTCTATCATATCATTGTAGGTAAATTGAACAGCCGGTTTCAGTTTAACATTATCATGGTATGCTTCGATTGGAGACATTATTGATGGTGGAGTTGGACTTATTCTTTTCTTATACTTCTTCCATACTTTTAATATCGCCGTCTTGATGTCACAGTCTTCTAATGTTTTGTCCTTGTAAATGGTTGTTGTGGGGTCCCACAAAGTTTTATGAAATCCTTGCCGAGATCCGCTCGTTCTAAAATCAAATGTCTTTGATTAGGGTATTTTATCCATTCTGCTATCCAGGTTAGGCAGGCTGCGTGATAATATAGTTTGAGATTGGGTAGTGCCAAACCTCCTCTTTTCTTTTCATCTTGTAACACTTTAAATCTAATTCTTGGCTTTTTCGCAGCCCACACAAATCAATTTGTTACTGTACTGTTTAAATATGTGAAAAGTATTCCTGGGTGGAATCATCTCACCCACATCTTTCCATTGCTTTTTCTGTACCAGCATCTTGCCTTTGCCCTGGTAGTGATATGTACACGTTTATCAATTGATAAGTGGAGATTTGGCATCTGAAGCATCTGGAGGTGGAGACTTGCCAATAGACTCTTCAGAGGATTCTCCAATTGATGAAGCTGAAGACTAAATAATGGGGGGAAGGGGGGCAATAAGTAATACAGCTGTTAATGTTGAATGTGGAAGATTATGGGATCTAACTGACTTTTGATATGTTACAGGTTTTATCTTGGAACATCAATGGATTGAACTCTCCTAATAAAAGGAGGAAAATATTTCACCAGCTACATAAAAGTAATGCTAATATTATTTGTTTACAGGAAACTCATATACTCCCAAAGGATATATTTAGATTGGAACATTCAGGGTTGGATACACTCTTCACGGCATGTAATAAAGGTAGAAAAATTAATGGAATAGCTATGTACATACCTAATTCACTGGAACCAAAAGTTGTTTATCAAGATACAGAGGGAAAAGTTGAAATAACATGTGGTTTTCAGAAGATAATGCTTGTGGGAATATATGCACCGAATATAAATCAAAAAGTATTTTATGACAAATTAGCAATATTACTAGCTGAATATGCCATAGAAAAAATGATATGGATGGGGGATTTTAAAGGTGTTAAAGTACCTAAGATAGATAGATCTGGGAAAAAGAAAAAAGCGTCTAATGAAGGAAAATTACCAGGGGTCTTTGATGCTCTTACTGATCAATGGAATATGTTTGATGTTTGGAGACTGGCACATGGAAATAAGAAAGGTTATACTTTCTTTTCACAAAGACACCTTACATATTCCAGGATAGATATGTTGTGGTTATCGAAAGGCCTAATAGAGAAATCAGAGGATTCAGAGATCTTACCTAGAGTTTTGTCAGATCACAATGCAATATGTGATTGGAAGGATTTTGGAGAATGAAAAAAGAGTGATTGCATCGGAGCCTGGGAAGCCTGCCAAGCCAGAGGGAAGTCTGCCAGGTCAGAAGAAGCAGAGCTTTGCCGACGGGGAGAAAAATGCGGAACAGAGTGATTTGCAGCAACATGTGGCATTGAAAGTCAAGTGTTGCTACATCTGTGGAGCGGAAAACCATTTGAAGCGCAACTGCCCAGAAGCAAGAAAGAAAAGCCAAAGGGAACAGTCTTCATGTGGATTTGTGTGTGGTCAGAAGTCGTCACTAGTGCTGACTGGGCACAATGACACAGCCGGTGTCTGGATTTTAGACTCTGGTGCTTCACAGAACATTTGCCGGAATGAGGAACTGTTAAAAGACATTCCTTACAGGGTTTTGTACCAGAGGGATCCTAGTTTAGGTTACCTCAGAGTGTTTGGTACAAAAGCCTGGGTTGATGTGCCAGTATCCAAGAGAAGGAAAGGAGGAGCAAGAGCTAAGAAACTAACTTACCTTGGGTATCAGTCTGGCATGAAGGCATACAGGTTTGCTGATGAACATAATTCTCTCAGCTACAGCAGGGCTGCGAATTTTTGTGAGGGAAGTAACTGGGCCAGGATACATGGACAGGAGGAGCCAAAGGAAATTGGGCTACCATTAACAGTTCTCTCACAAGATGCAGGTGGGGTGAAGCAGGAGGGATCTCCTCAGAGGGCTTCATCACCAAGGGCTGAGGAGGGGAGGCAGATTCCTAGGGTGTCCAGCAGAAGCACTAAAGGAATCCCCCCGGTGAGGTATGGTTTTGAGACTACTGATGTCAATCATGTGCAAATCAAAGAACCAAAGAATTTTCAGGAGGTAATGGCTTTGGAAAGCAGGGAAAAAGAGGCCTGGTTCGAAGCCATGCAAACAGAGTTTGATTCCCTGAAAGAGAATAAGGTATTCTCTATAGCAAAACTGCCAGAACAGAGAAAGGCCATAGGGTGCAGATGGCTTTACAAGGTCAAACAGTGTCCAGAAGGGAAGGTACTCTGAAAGGCCAGGCTCGTGGCTAAGGGTTATTCCCAAGTTGAAGGACAGGATTTTGACGAACTGTTTGCTCCTACTGTGAAAGCTGAAACTATAAGGGCTGCACTGTGTAAAGCTGTGAAAGATAAAATGTTGGTGCATCATTTTGATTTCACCACTGCATATTTAAATGCAAAAATAAGTGAAGAGATATATATGGAGCAAATCCCTGGTTTTGAATGTAAAGATCAACAGGGAGTACTAAAATTACACAAAGCACTGTATGGGTTGAAGCAGAGTGCACGTGCGTGGTCCCAATGCCTCAGCCATTGGCAAATCTTGGGTTTAAGCAAGGTGTTGCTGATCCTTGCATGTTTACCAAATGTGTGAAGGGCTCTGTGTGTTATTTGTGTATGTCGATGATTTGTGTTTGTTGTGTCACACAAATGAACCACTAAACTGGTTTAAGGAGGCTACTGAAAAACTGTTTAAAATAAAGCACCTTGGTGACATCCAAAATTATCTGGGGGTAGAGATTACCAGGAACCCAGAAGGGTATTTGAGTTGTGCCAGGAGAAAAAGATTGAGCAGCTCCTAGTAAAATTTAGAATGTCAGAAGCCAAAAGCACAGAGACTCCCATGACAACAGGGTATATGAAAGAGGTGGAGGATAAGGTGTTCCATGATAAAAGTCAATACCAATCGTTGGTGGGTTCATTGTTATATCTGTCCTGCTGGACAAGACCAGACATTTCTATGGCAGTGCATTTGCTTTGTCAGAAATGTGCATGCCCATACATGAAGGACTGGACTGCAGCAAAAAGAGTGCTGCGTTACTTAAAAGGCTCAGCTTCAGCCAGATTGTGTTTAAAGGCTGATGCAGAGGAGACAGTCACGGTGTATAGTGACTGCAGTTGGGGAGACAGAGAAGGTGGAAAGTCTACCACTGGGTATGTGCTGTATCTACATGGAGCACTGGTTATATGGAAGTCTTTAAAACAGACTCATGTGGCTACCAGCACATGTGAGGCAGAGTATTCTTCATTAAGTGATAGTGAGATTCAGCTGGAGTGGCTGAGTCAGCTGGCTAAAGATCTAAATCTTGGTTGGGAAATGCCTGTATGTGTTTACTGTGACAATCCTGCAGCACAGCAGTTGGCTGGGTATCAAGGAATAAAAACAAGAAGTAAGCACATCACAATAAGGTACCAGAATGTCAGGGAAGCGCTCAACAATGGTTTGATGGTTCTAAAACATTGTGCTTCAAGTGTAAATATTGCTGACATCTTCACCAAGTGTTTGCCTACAGAAAAGTTCGAACAGTTCAGGAGTAAATTGGGGCTTGCTATGGCAGTCTAGGAGGAGTGTTGGAATTTAAGACTGGTCATAGCAAGCATGCAGATTGCTGTCATCTGAGTGACAGCCAGATGACAGCTGGTGTCACATGACTGCTCATGACTTAGCAGTAAAGCTGGACTGAACTGGATTAAGCAGGATGAGATCTGACCACTGGGTGGCTAACTGTTGATTGGCTGCTGGACAGGGCCAGAAATGTATATATGTTGTACAGAACTTGTATAGGTGTGGGTTGTGGATTATTGATAGCCAAGCGGAGCACTTTGACACTGTTAATAAAAGAGCACTTATTTATATGTGCTGAGTCTGCTGTGATTACTCACCTATTGAGCTGTAAGCGCTTCTTAACAAACGCCAATAAGGAATGGGGGGGTCATGGCATGCACTTGATAATATAGGAACAGTAGAAAAGCGGCAGCAATACAGTCTCATGAGATAACCTCAAACAGTCTAGAGACACCACGGCTCCCACAGGCATCGGCTAGCTTCAAAGGGAATAGGAATGCAGTTTTAGGGAAACAGTCCTTGAACGAAAGTCTGTGAGAAAACGAAACTATTTGAGACACAGCGAGCAGGCCTGACAGAAGGAGATGACCAACGTAGGGATTGAAATGAAGGAGAGCAAACAGCAGAGGCCCAGCTGGGAGGGGCGGGTCTAAAGGAGACTAAAGTGTGGAGCTTCAGGTGTCTATGCACCAATCCAAAAGCTTGGGCAATAAGAAGGAAGAGCTTGAGCATCTAATGCAGTCAGAGGGATATGATTTAGTAGGCATTACTATTGTGAATCAGAGTCGAGGAATCGTGAGTGTGGTTACAGAAGAGACAGATCAGAGCACACAACAAATCAGAGACTAAGACTTTTGTCTTAATCAAACAAATTCCTTTACTTATCTAACAGGATGGGGTACATGTGGAGTAAAACAAATAACAGTTTCTTTCTACATGACTAGTTCCCTACAAAACTTGTTAGTTTGCACTAACAGGTAACTACAGGCTTAAAATCCATCTTTGCTTCTTAAGAGCAGAGAGGCCTTGCATCTGGTCGGTGTAAGATCCAAAACGTGAGTGAGTAACTGCTGTCTCTTCTAAACAAAATCTGTTAGATTTTGGTAAGGCAGATTTTAATAAACTCAGAGGCATGGTGAGAATCATTCCATGGGCAAGACTATGTAAGGGAAAGGAGCAAGTGACGAGTGGGCTCTCCCAAAACAAGAGCTCTTGAAAGCTCAAGCCCTCACTATTCCAACAAGAAGGAAACATGATAAAGGATCCAAGAAGCCAATGTGAATGAACAGAGAACTCCATGATGAGCCAAGGGACAAAAAATACATGTTCAAGAAATGGAGGGAAAGACTTGCCTCTAAAGAAGTGTATCTGCGGGTTGCCAGGCACTGTAGGTCAGCCATCAGAGAGGCCACAGCTGACAGTGAGCTGATGCTGGCCAGGGAAGATCGCTACAACAAGAAAAGCTTTTTCAGATATGTGAGGAGCAAACACAAGGGGAAAGACTGAGGCCACAGGCCAACTGATGGGTGAAAATGGAGTAACTCTGACAAAGGACTCTCTCGTGGTGCAGGCGAGGAGAGAGGGCTGTAAGCTGTAAGTGTGGTCTGGGGAACAGTCCAAGGTCATTCACAGTGAAGGCAGAGTCCGAGATATCAATACAGGCAAGGGAAGTCCAAGGTGTTAGTCAGAGCCAGTCCAAGAAGTCAGGCTACCAGGAATCCAAAGGATAGCAGGGAAACAAGGCCGGTACACCAGGAGGTTGGTGACAAGTTGCTTGCACAACAGCCAAGCTTAACTGATGGCTTAAATCCCTTCCCCTGCTGCTGTAGCAGAGCCAGCTGATGCTGATGAGGCTGAGTTCACAGGTGGTGCTTCAGCCCTGCTCTTCCTCATCACTGCTACTGGGGAGGTTCCTGTGTAAAGCCTTCAGTCTAGCACTCTGCCGTTTCTGCTGCATTGTCAGACGAACCTGTTTTCTTTTCTGCTCCAGTGGCCTTGGCGAGGCCTCTGGAGACACTGCATGTTGCAAGGTGTCAGGTCCAACTGGAGTCCTTGAGCTGGCAGGCTGCAGGCATGGTGAGTCATCTCCTGACTTTGGCTGATCCTCTATTCTGGCCTCTACTTCCTCTTCGTCTCTGCAGGAGGTCTCTGCAGGCTGACTCTCTGCAGGCTGACTCATGACAGACAGAGAGAAAGCAGAAAGGCTCAAAGCCTATTTTGACCCAGTTTTTTCTTTGAAAAAGACAACAGGCTCATCTAGAGATGATAGTAGGCAAGGTATGACGTACCCGCCCCTTTCAACCACTTCAATATCCCACTCTCTCAGCCCTCCTGTATATGCTGAGGGAAAAGCGTTGGCCTGAGTATATTTGTGAGGAGATTATTTTCCTTCTCCTCCAGTCCCACACCAGTATTTACCTCAGAGAGAAATAGGACACAAGAGGCTTTTTAACTTAAACAGACAAAACAGGGAATTTTATTGAACAGAACTCACAGAGATTGATTTTCAAGGAAAAGGCAGAAATAGGAGGGAAAACTCAAAGTCAGGTTTATCTACATAAGATTACTTCAGAGAAATATCTTAGATATTTTCTTCACTCAAGTTCCTTCAGTTCTTAGTTTCATGCTTAGCTCTGTCTCTCAGAACTGTTAGTCAGATTCAGACTCTCAGACTCTGTCCCCAGCCTAGCACCCAGGAGTGAAGGAAGTCTGAGTTCCTGTCCCTCCTCAGAGAACTCACAGAAGTTTGGGGAAATATCCAAAATCCCTCTTCCAGTCCTCTCTGATTACCCCACACCAGTGCCTGTAATCCTCCACACCTCCCTGCTACTGGAATAGCTCTACCTCAGAGACTAATTCCCCTTTGTGACCTGAGAATAGGCCCTCTCTAACCCAACTGTCACTACCACAGGTTGTGTGTTTCAATAGCTTTGGCTTTAACAGAACCCCTCAGGTTATAGAATCATACAATCATACAGTTGGAAGGGACCACCATCAGGAGCAGGGACTAGGAGTCAGGAGAACTCAGGACTCAGGAGTAATCCAATATGATTCCATTTATGCACAGGAGGTTTTGCCTTGGATTTGCCGCTCTCTAGATGCACAGGATCGCAGTGGGTGGATGGGAGGGGACCACATAACTCGGGACCCCCTGCCCCAATCGTCACCAAACTTGGGGGTTCTTGCAAGAAGGGTCCCCTGAAGGTACACTGAAATTTCGGGACCTCTACCTCCAAAAATGCCCCCCCCCGGAGCTGTGGAAAGGCGCTAATGTGTTCTTATTCGCTTTATTCAAATGAGCAATTTTGGGGGGACCCCTTCTGGGCCCCATATCTTGGGACCCCTGACCCAATCTTCACAAAGCTTGGGGGTTCTTGGAAGAAGGGTACCCTGAAGCTACACTGAACGTTTGGGACCTCTACCTCCAAAAATGCCCCCCCCGGAGCTGTGGAAAGGCGCTAATGTGTTCTTATTCGCTTTATTCAAATGGGCAATTTTGCGGGGGACCCCTTCTGGGCCCCATATCTTGGGACCCCTGACCCAATCTTCACAAAGCTTGGGGGTTCTTGGAAGAAGGGTACCCTGAAGCTACACTGAACGTTTGGGTCCTCTACCTCAAAAAATGTCCCCCCGGAGTCGTGGAAAGGAGCGAATGTGTTCTTATTCGCTTTATTCAAATGGGCAATTTTGCGGGGGACCCCTTCCGGGCCCCATATCTCAAGACCCCCTGACCCAATCTTCACAAAACTTGGAGGTTCTTGCAAGAAGGGTCCCCTGAAGGTACACTGAAATTTTGGGATCTCTACCTCCAAAAATGCGCCCCCGGAGCCGTGGAAAGGCCCGAATGTGTTCTTATTTGCTTTATTCCAATGGGCAATTTGGGGGGACCCAGGCCCCATAACTTCGGCCCCCCTGACCCAACCTTCACAAAACTTGGGGGTTCTTGCAAGAAGGGTCCCCTGCAGCTAAACTGAAATTTTGGGACCTCTACCTTCAAAAATGCCCCCTGGAGCTGTGGAAAGGCGCGAATGTGCACACGCACACACCCCCCACGGGGATCTCTCTCTCACACAAACAGACACTCTTTCTCTCCCAGGGCCACGCAGCAGCTGGGCTCATGCACTCAACCACGACTGATTGGCCAGAAGAAGACCCAGCTTGGCCACTGATTGACCGCAGGAGAATGCTGCTTACTAACTGACGGTTATGCTGCTGATTCAGAGCCCCCAAATTTGCCAAATTTATTTGGTGATCGCCCCGAATTCACTGAATTCGGCTCGTCGTTTTCCCGCCTTTTTTTGAATTCGGTTCCATCCGAACTGAAAACCGCCGAATCAGGGGAAATTCAGCTATTTTTCAGTTCGGGACGAACTGAATGTACAGCCCTACCCTTTTCCCTATTGATAGTGGTGTTTGGGCCAGTAACACAGTAAAGAGGGAGTCTGTGTCCCATCCCCGTGTCAATTCTGGCTTATGTACCAAAATCTCAGGAGAGACCCAAGGACCTTCAGAAAGTACATTTCAGCCCAAGGCTCTTTATTTCTTTTAACTCCTTACCCCTATTGATAATGGGTATTTGGGGCAGTGTCATGGTGAAGAGGTAGTGCTAACCCCCCATGTCAACTCTGCGCAATGCTACTTGGGTTTTCCCAGGGAGGTTCGTAAAGATGGACTGATGCTCCATCAACACCGCCTGGACCTGCCATACCTGGTCCTTGGTCACGGATGGGGATGAGACTACTTTACTTGCTGCCCTCTCCTGAGCAAGCTTCCCTCACCCTGCCAAAGTGATGGATCCCTTCTCATCACCTGCAAGTTTTGCATCACATATTCCTTTCGCAGAATATGGTCTCAACACTTTAATACTTAAGTCTCTGGTCTTGGCATCGCACCAGGTCTTCTTCTTCTTCTTCTTCTTGGGTCTGTGCATGTTGTTGAATGCTGTAGATCTCAGTTTCTTCAGGTCCCAGGTCTTCCGCTTCTTCTGGGGTCTGTGCATGTTGTTGGATGCTGTAGATCTCGGCACCCTCAGGTTCTCCTGGAGCTTTTGTAGGTAGGAGATGTCATCTCGGCTCCTGATGTCGTCTCGCCCCGTCCACGTCTCTCTCTGGATGTCCAGTGGCCCTCCAGGTTGTTGTCTGCAGAGCATCTTAGGACGACTAAATCTGGAACTCTCCTGTGGCATTTCTCAGTACCCCAAGAGGAAATGCTGCACCCACTGGTCCCAGTCATTTGGATGTTTGTGGGCATAGGCTTTCAGCGACACATCAGCCATGGCCTCAATGTCCTTCTGTGGTACTGCCTCAGAGTACTTTGTGGCGTAGTCCACCACAGTCAGCAGGTACTTATTTCCCCTCCTGGTGACTTTAGAGATTGGCCCCACGATGTCTACTCCGATTTTAGAGAATGCTTCAGACACTACAGGGATGGGTTGTAGGAGCCCTTTTGTCTTGTCCTGGGCCTTGCTCACAAGCTGGCATGTCTCACAAGATCTGCAAAAGTCTCCAATATTCTTGCCCATTCCCGGCCAATAAAATCTTCCTTGTACCCTGTCTCTGGTTTTGTTAATGCCCAAGTGAGCAGCCATTGCTGTCTCATGAGCCATCTTCAGTATCTGTAGCCTGTACTTTCTGGGAATGACCAGCTGTTGTTTCCTTTCTCAGAGAACAGTGTACTTTTTCCTCCTGGCCACACGATACAGTCTTTGATTCATGATCGTAAAAGTGCAGGGATTTTCTATAGTGTCAGCACTTGCCCTATTCAGATGATCACGGAGACGTTGCAACACTTCTCTGACTAGAGCAACGTGTTCTTCCATGGATTTAGAATAAATAAGGATATCATCCAGATAAAGTACCACGCCACGATATAATAAATCATGGAGGATCTCATTAATGATGGAATGGAAGCCATTTCAAGGGGGGCCCAGTTGATCATCGCACTATAGGGGTGGCGATGGGAATTGGCTCCCACTGGGAGCAAATAGACTTTACCATAGCCCCTATCCGATATGAAGTGGTCCTGGGAATTAACTGGATTAAAGGTCATAGTCCCAGTATAGACTGGGAGATGAACACGATCTCCTTTGCCAACCCCAAATGCGACCAGCACTGGCAGCAAGTTGCGGTGCTGTCTCCACCCGCTCCGGCATTAATGTCCGCTGTCCCATCACCGCCGTCCCTACCTGATGTATACCAGGACTTTGCGGATGTTTTTAACATTAAAGAATGTGATGCCTTACCCCCCCCCCCACCGGGCCACTGACTGTGCAATTGAGGTGGTGAAGGACTGCACATTAACCAAGAGTAAGATTTACCCTATGAGCACTTCCGAGCGTACTGTACTACGGGACTTTTTGGACAAAAACCTTGCCAGAGGGTTCATTCGCCCATCGAATGCTCCCAACTCAGCCCCCGCGTTTTTCGTCCGAAAAAAGGAGGGCGACCTACGCCTCTGCATTGACTTCCGAAAACTCAATGCAGTTACTCAAGCCAACGCCTATCCTATACCGCTAATTTCAGATATTTTGGGACAACTACAAGAAGGACGTATATTCTCCAAATTGGACCTGGTAGAAGCCTACTACCGCGTCTGTATCCGCGAGAGGGACGAACCCCTCACTGCCTTCTCTAGCTGTTTTGGAATGTTTGAATTCCTTGTGATGCCCTTCGGGTTAAAAGGTGCCCCGGGGGTCTTCATGCAACTCATCAACGAAATCCTCCATGATTTACTGTACCGCGGGGTGGTAGTTTATTTGGATGACATTCTTATTTATTCGAAAACCATGGAAGAGCACGTCACTGTGGTCCGAGAAGTTCTGCACCGCCTGCGCAATCACCAACTCTTTGCAAAGTTGGCTAAATGCGAATTTCACCAGAGCAAAATAACTTTCTTGGGATATATAATCTCCCACCATGGCCTTAGCATGGACCCAGCCAAGGTCCAATCTGTCCTCGATTGGACTCCTCCCTCCAATCGCAAGCAAGTACAACAGTTTCTGGGCTTTGCTAATTTCTACCGCAGATTTATCCCTAACTTCGCCCAAATAGCGCTGCCCATCACCGACCTTCTGAAAACCAAGGGTAAAGAAAGCTCTGCTACATTACCCTCCGCTAAGATACTGTGGACTGATCAATGCCAAACCGCCTTTGTAGCCCTCAAATGTCTTTTCATGTCGGAACCTGTGCTACGGCATCCAGACCCAAATCGAATGTTCATTGTACGAGTCGATGCCTCTGACGTGGCTATGGGAGGGGCCCTGCTCCAAAGAGGACCAGATGGTCTCCTTCACCCCTGCGCTTATTTGTCAAAGAAATTTGCGCACTCCCAATTGAACTGGCCCATTTGGGAGAAAGAAGCCTCAGCCTCAGTTCACCATGCGCTTACTCTATGGCAACAATTCCTGGAAGGGTCTAAAGTCCCCTTCGAAGTATGGACCGATCACAAGAATCTAGCCGCCCTCACGGGAACCCATAAGTTATCCGCGAAATAACAGCGTTGGGCGGAATTCTTTGCTCAGTTTCGTTTTGTCCTGAAGCATGTCCCTGGAAAACAAAACGTTCTCGCAGATGCTCTCTCCCGGTTGCCTCAATATCTGCCGAAACTCGATCGGCCAACAGACTCTTTATTTACGCCCACGCAAAGAGAAGCCCTACCCGTACTGGCTGTACAAACTCGATCCCAGACGCTGCCCCAGCGGAAGCACGCAGTAGCCGGCGCGCAAGCTCCTCCAGCCCTACCGGCCGCCCAGCTGCCTGCAATCTGCACACCGCCGCACGTAAGCGCTTCCCCCTCATCATCCCCCATAAGTACTGCCACCGTAAACAAGGGGGTGTTCCCGTCTCCGAATCCTTCTTAAATTCCCTTCGGGAACAATGCCTTATGGAACGCTCTGAACAAACCCTGCCTCCTGGTGTAATCGAACAAGGAGGCTCTTGGTACAAAGACTCGAAATTATATGTGCCCAAAGCGCTCCGAAAAGACGTCTTACACTTAGCTCATGGAGTAAAAACAGCTGGACACTTTGGGTTCCTAAAGACCCTTCACCTGTTGCGCAGACAATTTTGGTGGGGGGGGGAATGCGTTCTGACATTGACTCTTTTATTCGCAGCTGTCCTGTTTGCGCCACAGTCAAACGATCTCAAGGCAAGCCCCCAGGACTACTGCAACCACTTGAAATACCCAGCAAACCCTGGGAAGTGATTGCTATGGATTTTATGATGGATCTCCCTCTCAGCGGGGGAAAAACTGTGTTATGGGTTATCACTGACTTATTTTCTAAGCAAATGCATTTGGTTCCATGTGCGGGGATCCCCTCCGCTCAGAAGTTGGCCCGCCTCTTCGTGTCACATGTCTTTAGACTACATTCGTTTCCGCGCAAGATAATCTGCGACCGCGGAAGTAGTTTCGTTGCTAAGTTTTGGAAAGCTTTTCTCAAATTGGTGGGGGTGGAGCAGGGGTTGTCTAGTGCATACCATCCCCAAACGGATGGTCAAACCGAACGTGTCAATGCTGTACTTGAATGCTATTTGCGCTGTTATGTCAATTACCACCAAGATGACTGGGTAGAACTGTTGCCTTTTCCAGAATATGCCTACAATAATGCTGTACATCAGTCCACAGGTTTCAGCCCATTTTATGCAGTGTATGGACAGGACTTTGGTCCTATCACCCCAATAGAAGGTTTCGAGGGGGAGGGGGATGCCGATATTGCCTCTTGGGCACACACCCTCCGTACCACATGGCCCTGGCTGGTTAGCAACCTTGACCGAGCCAAGCGCAAATACAAGGTGCAGGCTGACAAGCATCGTTCCCCCGGTGGGGACCTGCAAGTGGGTAACCTGGTATACCTTTCCACCAAGAACCTGCGCTCCACCCATCCGTGCCATAAGCTCAATGCTAAATACATTGGCCCATTTCCCATCATCCGCATCATAAATCCTGTCACGGTGGAACTGTCTCTCCCCAAAACTCTGAGGCGTGTGCACCCCGTTTTCCATATCAGCCTTCTAAAGCCCCATGTTGCTTCCCCGCAATGGCACCCGGAGCCGCCTCCTGAACAGCCCATAATGGTGGGGGGGGGGGAAAGAACATTTCAAAGTCTCCAAAATCCTGGATTCCCGCATACACCATGGGGCCTTGCAATACCTGTTCCGCTGGAAACACTTCCCCCCTGCCTATGACGAATGGGTTCGCGCACGGGATGACTCCGCCCCCAAACTCGTCAACGCCTTTCACAATACCTACCCAGACAGACCAGCCCCCTTGCTGGTAGGGAGGGGGCCTTAAGGGGAGCAGGATGTCAGGCTGTTATCTCGGTTTAGATGTTTCCTTTCGTTTCTTTGCTGAACCGTCCAGACTTCAAGGACGGCTTCACATACCAAAGCCTGGGAACGCCACTCCTGGGAAATAATGCTCTGTTTATGCTTTGTAATCTCCTGCCGTTTCTCTGCCTTATATTTCCAACTAACGGGCAAGACAACTCATAGCTGTCATCTTGCCTTCAAAGCACTGTATTGCCTATTTGACCAGTAAAGCCATCTGCTTGGAATCTGATTGTCTCTGTGGTGATTTCTGGTTCGATGGGTCAAGAGCTCACAAATATAGATTATAAATTATTTGTTGTAATTTTAGCTTTGAGATTAAAAAAGGTATTGAATCAAATAATAAATGAAGATCAGGCAGGGTTTTTACCAGGAAGATTACTTAGTCAAAATGTAAGGATGGTGATAGATATTTTGGAATATGCAGAACAAGATACAACACCCTTAGCACTGATATTTTTGGATGCGGAAAAAGCATTTGATAATGTTAATTGGCAGTTTATGATTAGGGTGTTAGAATTTATGGATTTTGGGGATAACTTTAAAACTGCTATAAGAAGTGTATATACTCAACAAACAGCTAATTTGGTAATAAATGGAATATCATCACCGAATATTGAAATTCAAAGGGGAACGAGACAGGGATGTCCTCTTTCCCCTTTGTTGTTTATATTAGTATTAGAAATGTTGTTGAACATTCTTAGAAAAACGGATGAAATAACTGGAGTGCGAATAGGGAGAAATCAATATAAATTGAGAGCTTATGCAGATGATTTAGTTTGTATTTTGAGTGATCCGAATGAACAAATTGACAGATGGAATAAAATATTCGAGGTTTATGGAAAGCTTTCAGGATTTAAAATCAATAAAATGAAAACTAAAATATTGGTTAAAAATATGACTCTTTCACAACAACAAATATTAATTAAAAGGACAGGTTTTACTATTGAACATAAAATTAAGTATTTAGGTATATGGTTATCAAATAACAATCTTAACTTATTTCAATTTAATTATGTAAATCAATGGCAACAGATAAAAAAAGATTTGATAAGTTGGGAAACAATCCCATTATCACTATGGGGAAGAATCTCAGTAATAAAAATGATGATGTTACCTAAAATGTTTTTTTTGTTTCAAAATTTACCAATTTTGAAAGGAGCACAGATATTTGAAGATTGGAAGAAGGATATTATGAGGTTCATCTGGGGTAAAGAAAGACACAGAATTGCATATAATAATTTAATAGAGTTAAAGGAAGCAGGAGGGTTGGGACTACCTGATTTGAAAATGTATTATCATGCAGCTTGTTTTACTTGGATTAAAAATTGGATCCTCCTAGAGAATCCGAAATTATTAGAATTAGAAGGGATTAAATTAAGGTTTGGGTGGCATGCATATTTATGGTATGATAAGGAGAAAGTGAATAAAGATTTCAATTCCCATATTATACAGAAAAACTTAATATTAATTTGGAAGAAATATAAGGATTATTTAGAAAATAAAACACCTGGATGGATTAACCCCATAGAAGCATTTTTGAGAAGAGGTGTACATCTAAATTTAGATTGTAATAATTATAGGGAGTTGATAAAATTTAAAGATGGATTATGGATAATGAGATTACGAGAAGAACTCCAGATTAAAGATTGGTTTATGTATTATAAATTAAAAGATATATTTAACAAAGATATTAAAGTGGGTTTTAATCACTCTAAATCTATTTTTGAGATAATATTATATAAAGGTAATAAAGGAATGATAGGAAGGATTTATAAATTACTAATAGAGATGAATTAGAACAGGAAAGGATTAAATTGGTGATGGTAAAATGGATGAGAGATTTTGGATATAATATAGATTTGGAGATATGGGAAAATTTATGGAAAAAGGAATTTAAATTTACTATTTCAAATGAAATAAAAGAAAATTTATATAAAATGTTTTATAGATGGTACATAACCCCAGTATTATTAAGATGAAAAAAGAAGAAAAAGCGTTATGCTGGAAATGCGGTAAAGACACTGGAACTTTTATCCATGTATGGTGGTCTTGTAAAAAAAATTAAAAGATTCTGGTGTTTAGTTTTGAATGAAACAAATAATTTGATTAAAGCAAAAATCAAAAAAGACCCTGCTTTTTGTTTATTAGGAATCCCAAAAAAAGGTTTAGATAGAGCTGACAGAGTCATATGCCAATATAGTTTTGCTGCAGCAAGAATTACTATTGCTAAAAAATGGAAGCAAACAAATAAACCTTCAATTAAAGATTGGAGAGAAAAACTATGGTTTTATATGCGGATGGCAAAGATTACAGATTTTTTACATGGTAAAAATTTGGAAGAATTTAAACATACTTGGTTAAAGGCCGCCGCATATTGGGATAAACTGGCAAAAACGGACTTTAAAGCTATATTTAACGAATTATAGTTTAATGGGATGTTTAATTAAGAAATGGAATAACAGGCTGTTTTTACTTACTGTCACAACACTTCGCCGGAAGCCCAATGGTGAAGGGCACTTTGGTGGGTGGTAGGTTATGACGCATTTTAGATCATTGGTTTTTTTTTTTTTTTTTAAACAATAGATAGCAACTATTAATGTACTAGTTAAGATCTCAATATTGTGTTGTATATTCTTTTTTTGGTTATGTTTGTACTATTTTGTTTTTTCATTTATTATTTGTACTATATGCATATATATATATATATATATATATATATATATATATATATATATATATATATATATATATATATATATATATATATATAGGTTTGTTTTTCTTTTTGTATTCTTTATTAAAAATTCAATAAAAAAATTATATATATATAAAAAAAGAGGTTAAGGCAGGCGCGGGTGGAGGTACAACCGCGAGTTCACGTCGGTGTTGCTCACATTTTGGGCTGGCGAACGTAATTGTGTCAGCGTCCCAATCTATGTAGGGGCTATGACCTTTGAGCCAATTAATCCCCAAAACAACTTTGTATCGGATGGGAGCTATGGTAAAGTCTATTTGCTCCCAATGGGAACCGATACCCATCGCTACTCCCCGTGTGCGACGGTCGACTGGCCCCCCTCTAAACTAGCTGCCGTCCATTTGGGCGAATTGGACGGGGGCTGGTAGTTCTTCGGATTTGTCTTTTAGGGCTGCAAACGTGGCCTCATTGATTAGAGTGCATCCGCAGCCGGAGTCTATGAGTGCTTTGACACGTATTTGGGGGCCCTTCTTGTAGTTTTGTAGCACTACGTCCACATAAACAGTGTTTTCCACTTCACTCACCTTGACAAGAGCCTTGGGTTTTGCAGGAGATTCTGCAGGGGTCTGTGGGGACACTCCACTCACCACAGACCGTGTCCGTTTTTTGACAGGTCGAGAGGGGTTTCCAGATTAAGGGCTGCGGAATTCCATTGATTATCCTCGTCGGAAGAAGGAGAGCTGTCCCCCACTGGGGCACTTGTAATCCGGGACCCTATGGGGTCGATTGGTGCAGGGAGGTTAGACAATTCTTCGACGTGAAGTGCAGAGGGTGTGGGTCGTCCCGGCGCTGCGCTGCGGGTGGCCGCGGCGTTGAGGTCATCCTCGAGCTCGAGGAAGTATGCTTGGGCGAGTGGTCTCTGGGCGTTGAGGGCAAGCCGCTGCAAAGTGACCCATTCCCCCGCAAATGAGACAAGCCCCTCTCTGGAAATGGGACTCGCGATCCAGAGGGAGCCGGGTTGGTCTCTGCGGGTTGGGAGTTGAAGGTTTGGTGGGCGGCTTTTGTCCTCCTTTTTCCTTAGCTCTATTGCGGACTAGCGAAACAAACCGCAGGTGGCTTTCAACTTCCTCAGCCAGCAAAATCCAGTCCTCAAGGGTATCTGGGTCACCTCGCATATAAGACCAGTTTAAAATGTCTGGGTGCAATGCTTTGCAAAAGTAGTGGATAAGGGTAGCTTCTGGCCAGTCCACTACCTTACTCGCAAGTCTTTGGAATTCATCTGCAAACTCCCGAACTGGAGAGGAGCCTTGCCTGAGTTGTAAAAGTTCCGCTTTGGCTCTCTCTCCCATGAAGGGATCTTCAATCCGCTGTTGCAACGCGAACGTAAAATTGTCAAGGGAACGAATGGAGCGGGACCGTGTATCAAACTGTATAATCATCCAGTCAGCCGCTTTCTCCGTTAACAGAGAGGCAACGAAGCGGACGCGGCTATCTTCGGTTGGGAAGAATTGCCGTTGCTCTCTCATATAACTATCCACATGATGCAAAAAATGGGGTAAGGTCTCAACAGAGCCGTTGTAAGTAACTCTCAATTTTGGCGGTCTCCATGGCATTGGGGGCATAGGCAGGTATCCAGGGGCTGGAATTCCCGGTAAGGCAGGTGCAACAGGCACTCTTCCGGGCGCTGTGGGGCCAGGAGCTGCTGGTCCTCTGCCCGGGACTATGGGTCCCCCACCAGGTGCGACGGGTCCCCCGCCAGGGGCTGCAGGGCCTCTGCCTGGAACTACAGGTCCTCCATCAGGTGCAACGAGCCCTCCAGCGGGACCTCCTCTGCCAGGAGGAACCACCGGGGCAGCTGGTTGTTGAGGCAGCTGCTGCGGTATCATGGGAGCGGGGGTAACAGGCGCAGTTTGAGCCCATTGTAACTGGTCATTGTCCCTGAGTACTAAGGCCAGCTGATCTTGCAAGCGTGCAACCTGCTCCATGAGATCCATGTTTTGGCTACGTAGTAAAAACATCTCGTTGCCAGCACCGCTAGTTCGGCGGGACTGGCTGGACCGCAAACAGTGGCCCAAAGAGATTCTCCTGTATATAAGTCCTCCTCATCGGAATTATCCGATCTCTCGGGCAAAGTCCCTGCCAATCTGCGGGTTCGTTGAACGCTACGAGACGGGACGAAAGATGGGAAGAACGAAGGTAATTCATAGTCCTTGGGCTGTCGGGGACGTGCGCCACTCCGCACCCGTTCATGGGCTAAATGCTCCCTCTCCGCTTGTTCCGCCCGAGCTTTTGCTTCGGCTTTGGCTGTCGACCGCGCTTGCTCCTCCGCTTTTTTACGGTCCGCCAGGTCCAGGTCAGCTGCCAGCTTGGCGGTCAGCGTCGCGGTAATGAGTGGAAGGGCTTCCTGCTCCAAAACGTAAAGGAGCTCTGCGTGCTGATCTTGCAGGTCCAACAGCAGTTGGATTTGTACCGCCAAGGCTGCCACATTTGCACCGAAATCGGGGGTGAGATGCGTCGTACGTTCCGCCATGGAAATAGTGGTCGCAGTGTGGCCCTGGAAGAGGGCAGCCACCCGTGTGGCTACCGCATGTGCCTCCGCTTGGCAAAGCTCGGGGGGTGGTGCGACCGGAGTCGCCATCTCAGCCGAACGGATCGGGGCCACAGTCAAAGTCAGTTGTGTTTCACCAGTAGTGAGTCCGGACAACAGGCTAGTCAACAGTTGTAAATCCTCAGCTGCCAATCGAGCATAATCCACCAACCAATCAAGGGTCTGAAGGTCTTGTCAGGCACTGGCATCCGCAATGTCAGACATCCAGGGGACTGTTGTGGCTAGGGAACGCCACTGAGCTCGGACCAGTCCAGTCAAGCGGTTGACTTCTGCATCGGTTCGATATAGCTCAGCTATAACATCCCGCACAAGCTCGGGGTTGTCAGTCGGCGTTCCCAACGGAAGGGACCACATATGGAAGCCTTCCAGGGCTCCCAGCAGGAACCCGCTACCCAGGGATAAGATCCACCGGGCCCGGGGCGAACCACCCGGGGCTCCAGCCATGGTTAGATCACTCAGAGAGCACTGCCTTTGCTCCCATCCGAGTGGCAGGCGAACCCTCCGGGGCTCCAGCCTGACAGATGAAAGAAAGTTAGGATTGCTGTCTTAATGTCAGCACTTGCCCTATTCAGAGCCAATAACCACGACAGGAGACAAACTGGTCCAAGGAAGATGGTTTACTGGCAGCATAGGTAAGCAGAGCATACAGGATCTAAGACAGCAATGGAGGGCACTGGGATACACTTGACTATATAAAAGCATAGAAAAAAGCATTCAGCATTCAGCAGCACAGGACAGGCTCATGAGATTACTATTTCAAAACAGTCTAGAGATGCCTCCGTTCTCACGGAGTACTGTCTACTTCAAAGAGTCCAAGAATGCAAAACAATCCTTGGGAGCAAGTTGGTGGAAAAGCGAAACTGAGACACAGGCCTGATATATAGTCACTTCTGCTGAAGTGTTTTCAGCCTGCCTCCAGAGTTCTGCCAAGGTCTCATCTTGTCTTTGCTCAGCCAGAAACTCTGTAGCATGTGTGAGGTACTGCCCTGTCTCTCTTTCCGTTCTGCCCGTAAAAGCGGCAGTTCAGGCCCTTGCTGGAATGTTGGTTCAGGCCTTCACTGAAGTATTCCTTGAGTAGGCCTCGGCTGGAATGTTCTGCTCGCTCTCCTCTCCCCATTTCCCACTCCCTCCTGACTTTGGCTTCCAGGCTTCTGCTAATGAGCTCCTTTGATGTATGTTCTCTAGTCTAGTCTGGGCACTGTTGTCACTGCATTCCCCAAACATGAAACTGACACCTGCAATGTAGTACTGTTTATAGTCTTGCACTTTTGTAATGGTAAGCACTTGCAGCTCGGACCGTGTAGGGGCCTAGCTATACCGGATGCTTCTCAATAAAGTTACCTGCTTCTGAGATGGTCGTCTGAGCGAGTGATTTTGTGGGAATTGCCCAGGGTGGCTGGAAAGCCTTACATTGAGCTGCAAGTCCCTTGCTACAGCTCCTGCTCCTGTACCACGTTTAAACAGCTATGGCAGGAAACGGGGATGACAAGAAGGATGGAGACAACACTGTGCCCGAGAAACCTGATCCAGTGGAGCTGACTCTGGATCGGGCCTGGGTACAAAGCCCAAGACGAGCTGGTTGAGTACCTGGCTGGAGTCCCCTCGCAGTTGGTCGATTTCGAGGGACGAAACGCGGTCCCGGAGGACTGCTTTTCCTGGAGTTGGGTTCGAGGATGACCCGGCACGAAAGGAAGCGCTGTGGCAGCACCAGATGGAAGAGGAACGCCAGCAATGGCAAATGGAGCGGCAAGGGATGGTTGATCGGATGGACGCCATGCATGCCGTAATGTTGGATTTAGCCCAAGCGCTGGAAGATTTGTGGCAGAACCCGCCGCAGCCTGCAGCCCCCGCGGGGGGCGGACAACCCATGGCTCCCGTTCTGCCAGCCCGTCCCACTCCGCCGGAGCGACGGGACTTAAAAATAACCTATGATGGGTCGAGTGACCAGTTAACGTTCTTTTTGGTCCAAGTGGATATTTTTATGCGGGAGCAAGCTGGGACCTTCACCTCGGATGAGAGTCGGGTCCAGTATATTGCCTCGTTATTGCAGGGGGAGGCGGCCGCGTGGATGGTACTGCAATATGAACTCCGCTCCCCTGTACTGCGAAGCCTCGACGAGTTCATGACAGCCAGCTGCGCCAAGGGACTAAGTCGGTGGCACAGTATGCAAGTGAATTCCAACTGCTCTCAAGTAAAATTTTGGATTGGAGTGAGGCTACTCGGGTGCAATATTTCCATGAGGGTCTAAATCCGGAATTGCAACACTGGGCTTTTATGAAAGGTAACCGTCCAGATGTGGAGGGCTGGGTCCGGCATGCAGCCAACATCGAGAACCGAAAGCAGTTATTGCTCTTGTCCAAACAATGTACGGAATGAGAGACCAGAATCCGTGGAGACAGGCCAGGCGGTCCAGGCAGTCCGAAGGACTCTCGTTTCCCCTCGGGGGGAGGACCGTCAGTGACGGAACGCCGCAAGCACTTCGAAAGCGGGGCCTGCCTCATTTGCGGAGGTAAGGGGCACTTTGCTTCTCAATGCCCTTCCCGGGCCGGACAACCGGGACCATCCCAACCCGCAGCGGCCGAACCGGAGAAAACTCACGCTGAGGGGCAACCTCGACGCCGGAGTGGCGCACCTGGCAGACGGAGTACGCCTTCGGCTCTGCAGTCACAACCCGACCCTGGAACGTCGAAAGCTACTGGCCCATCAGGGCCACGGATTACAAACGAAACCTTGGGCTCTTCGGAGTCACGGATTACAAATCCTGATTCAACCTCCTCCAGCGACGAGGAAGAATGGGACCCGGCGGCAAAAAACACCGCCGGTCTGCTGTAATGGGGGCTCCTCAGCAGACCGCTCCGGACCTTGTGCAAGGAGCTCCAATCATGGTAAGCGACCAGGAGGACAATGTATATGTAAAAGTCACCCTCACTTTGCCAAAAGGGGGACCTTTGGTGAGAGTAATGGCCCTCGTTGATTCTGGCTGTGCTTGTACCCTGATAAGTGAGGAAGTCGCCCAACAACTGCGGGTAAAAAGGGTAAGGTTGCCCGAGCCCATCCAATTTTCCCAGATGGATGGTAGTGACTTTAGAGGGGGTCCAGTCACCCACTGCATGGCCACGATGGTGATGGGCATGAGGGAACATTGGGAACGGCTTCATTTTACCATTGCCCCCATTAAGACTCCCGTTGTATTGGGGATGAATTGGTTGCTGGGACATAACCCATCCATATACTGGGTTGAACGGATCCTTACTTTTCCCCACTCCCTGTGTGAGCGCCACGAAAAGGAAAGGGTGCTTAAAAGCCAGGCGGCTGCCTTGGTCGAGGTACCGCCAGCCGAAGCCTTAAAGTCACAGCTCCCCAAAGAGTATGCCCAGTTTACCGATGTGTTCGATGTTCGGGAATGTGATGAATTACCCCCTCACCGGTCACCGATTGCGCGATTGAAGTGGTGGGGGATGGCAAGCTGTCTAAAGGGAAGATTTACCCAATGAGCCCAAATGAAAAGGCCGTGCTACAGGACTATTTGGACACCAATTTGGCACGGAATTTCATTCGCCCCTCCAAGGCCCCATATTCTGCTCCCGCCTTCTTTGTAAAGAAGAAAACGAGGGATTTGTGACTTTGTATCGATTTTCGTAGGCTGAACGCAGTCACTCAGTCTAATGCGTACCCTCTCCCTCTCATTCCAGACCTGCTCGCACAATTGAAGGAGGGCCGGATTTTCACTAAAGTGGACTTAGTGGAAGCCTACCACAGCATCTGAATAAGGGAAGGGGACGAACCTAAAACCGCATTCTCTTGTTGTTTTGGGATGTTTGAATGTTTAGTGATGCCCTTCGGACTTACGGGGGTTCCGAGTGTGTTCATGCAGTTGATTAACAAAGTTCTACATGATTTGTTATTCTGTGGAGTTATTGTTTATCTTGATGATATTCTCATTTATACCAAAACAATGGAAGAGCACGTACGGTTGGTGCGTGAAGTGTTGAAGTGGTTGCGCGCCCATAAACTGTATGCCAAAGTTTCTAAGTGTGACTTCCACCAGCCCTCCATTACCTTTTTGGGGTATGTCATATCCCACCAAGGCTTAGAAATGGACCCCGACAAGGTTCAGGCGGTGGTCGAGTGGGACCCCCCCCCCACTACACGTCGGCAATTACAACAATTCTTGGGATTTGCAAACTTTTATCGGAACTTTATTTCAAACTTCGCTCAGGTAGCGCTCCCTCTCACCTCACTGTTGCGCACGAAAGGAAAGGGAGCGGCTTCCACATTACCGTCTGCTAAACTACAGTGGACTTCAGACTGTCAGCAGGCGTTTGAGATGCTCAAATAGTTATTTACATCTGAACCCGTTCTCATTCATCCTGACTGTGAGAAGCCTTTCGTAGTCCAAGTAGATGCCATGGGGGGAGCCCTTCTGCAACGGGACGAGGGTGGCCAGTTAAAACCGTGTGCTTATTTTTCTAGGAAATTCTCCCAATCTGAAATAAACTGGGCCATTTGGGAGAAGGAAGCTGCGGCTGTGAAACACGCTCTCACTATTTGGAGACATTTTTTGGAAGGGGTGGAGGTCCCCTTTGAGGTCTGGAGCGATCACAAAAATCTAGAAGCCTTAAAAGGGACTAGAAAGCTGACGGCAAAACAAGTTCGTTGGGCGCAGTTCTTTGCTAAATTCCGGTTTGTCCTTAAACATGTGCCTGGCAAGGACAATTCTTTGGCGGATGCCTTGTCCCGACTCCCCCAATATCGGAATGACTTTGACCGACCGCTTGAGTCATTGTTCACCCCTGAGCAGAGGGGGGATGTACTGGGACTGTCAGTAACCACTCGTTCCTAAGCTCGAGCTAATGACTCTGCTCCTCTTCAAGGAGTACCGGAGACTTTTCAGCTGAGGCCAAAGGAAGCCTCGCAGTTGGAGGAAAAGAATCAGACTCTTCCCTTGACCCTTACCCGACAGGGGGCTTTTTGCTTCATGGAAATAGACTGTATGTGCCGGAGAATCTTAGGAAAGAGGTGTTAGGAATGGTACATGGAGCCAAACTTGCAGGACATTTTGGGTTTGTCAAATCGTTGCATTTGCTAAGACGTCAGTTTTGGTGGCCAGGCATGAGAGCTGATGTTGATTTGTTTGTACGCAGCTGTCCCACCTGCGCCACTGCAAAAAAACATATGGGAAAGCCACCAGGACTTCTTAAGCCTCTGGAAACCCCGACCATGCCTTGGGAAGTAATAGCCATGGACTTTATTACCGATTTGCCCCCAAGCTGGGGTAAAACCGTTTTGTGGGTGATAACTGACTTATTTTTGAAACAGGTTCATTTCGTTCCTTGTGCTGGGTTGCCTTCGGCTCAAAAGTTGGCACGGTTGTTTGTAAATCACGTGGTGAAGCTTCATTCTGTCCCACGGAAGGTCCTTTCTGACAGGGGGCCCCAGTTCGTGGCCAAATTTTGGAGAGCCTTCCTGAAAGTGATGGGGGTAAAAGAGCAGGGCTTGTCTTCTGCTTACCACCCTCAAACTGATGGCCAAACTGAACGTGTAAATGCTGTAGTGGAGTGTTATTTACGGTGTTATGTGAATTACCAACAGGACAATTGGGTGGATTTGTTGCCTTTTGCTGAATATGTCTACAATAATGCCCCTCATTCCTCCACAGGTTTCAGTCCTTTTCAGGTCATGTATGGGAAGGAATTTGGGCCATTTGGTTCTGCTACCATTACCCCTGAGATGGAGGGAGTGCAGGGGGCGCAGGACTGGGTGCAGGTGGTACAAACAACTTGGCCCTGGCTTCAGAAAAATCTGGAGCGGGCAAAACGCAAATACAAGGATCAAGCAGATAAACATCGATCCCCCAGGTGGGAACTCAGGGTGGGCGGTCAGGTCTATCTCTCCACCAAAAACATACGTTCGCTACGTCCTTGTAAAAAACTCAGTGACAAGTATGTGGGTCCTTACCCTATTACTCAGGTCATCAATGACGTCACAGTTGAGTTGGCTCTCCCTAAGTCGCTTTGAGGGGTACATCCGGTGTTTCATATTAGCCTGCTCAAACCATACACCGCAGCCCCCCAATTCCATCCTCAACCCAAGCCTGAAGTTCCTACGGTTGTGGGGGGGGGAATACATCTTGAGGTCTCTAAAGTGTTGGATTCTAAACTAAAAAAGGGGAAGTTGTTTTATTTGGTCTGCTGGAAACATCTGGGCCCCGCCCATGACGAATGGGTGGCAGCTCCTCATGTGGCGGCCCCCCGCTTGGTACAAGAGTTCCATACCGCTTATCCCCACAAGCCTCATCCAGACGAGGCAGGGGTAGGGGGGTCTTAAGGGGGGCAGGATGTGAGGTACTGCCCTGTCTCTCTTTCTGTTCTGCCCGTAAAAGCGGCAGTTCAGACCTTTGCTGGAATGTTGGTTCAGGCCTTCACTGAAGTATTCCTTGAGTAGGCCTCGGCTGGAATGTTCTGCTCGCTCTCCTCTCCCCATTTCCCCCTCCCTCCTGACTTTGGCTTCCAGGCTTCTGCTAATGAGCTCCTTTGATGTATGTTCTCTAGTCTAGTCTGGGCACTGTTATCACTGCATTCCCAAAACATGAAACTGACACCTGCAATGTAGTACTGTTTATAGTCTTGCACTTTTGTAATGGTAAGCACTTGCAGCTCGGACCGTGTAGGGGCCTAGCTATACCTGATGCTTCTCAATAAAGTTACCTGCTTCTGAGATGGTCGTCTGAGCGAGTGATTTTGTGGGAATTGCCCAGGGTGGCTGGAAAGCCTTACAGCATGTACCCCTGGCAACAGTTCATCTGAATCACTCTCACTAGGCTCGCTTGTAAGGTGTGGGGCTCTGCTGGTAGAGTCTGCCCTTCTGAAGCCTGAGGTCTACTCCTGGTAATCACTTTTACTGACTTAAGTTGTTGTTCTAAGTCATTCCTCAGTAAGATTGGTACTTCTGTCTCATCCCAGACTCCCATTATAAACTTTCCCTGTAAATCCTTATAGGTGATGGGAACTTCTGCCAGTTTAACTTTGAACTCAGGCCCACTGATCCCTTTTATCCAACAGGACCAGCCTGTCAAGTACTGATGTTTCTGGACTAGCTGGGGTTTAATCAAAGAAGCCTCTGCCCCAGCGTTCCTCAGTCCTAAGAACTCCTCACTATTAATGGTTACAGCCTCCATATAATCTTTAGTCAGTTCCTCTCTGACCCTCCAGACCTGCAAGACTTTAGCTGGTCTTTCAGACTGACTAGCTTCACCTTGGTCAGGATTACTGGTCTGCTCTGTAACCTGGTGTGCCCTCTTAACAATGTTGACAGACTTGGCAGTTGTTGATGTTCTGTCTTTAACTTTGGACAATTATACCTTAAATGTCCCTCTTCCAAGCAGTTAAAACATCTTATTCCTCCCCTCCTTCTTTGTGGTGGAGAGTTCCGCCTTGCAGGGTTGGCTCTAGGTGGTTCTTGTCTCTCTGAGGGGCCCCACACTCTACTCCTTTTGCTGGGCATTGGGAATATGAACCCTCCCATGTCCCCCTCTATCTCGTCAAGTAGAGTGGCTGCTTTTTCTACAGTTTTCAGTTTTTTGTCCCTCAGGAACCAACTGAATTGTGAGGGCATGTGTTTGTAGAACTGTTCCAAGCCCACAAGGTTTTTCAGTTCTTCAAAGGTCTGCACCCTGCTTCCCTCAATCCACCTGTTTAAGGCTCTATCAATCCGGCATCCCAACTGAGCATACGTGTCAGGCTTCAGCAAATTCACAGCGTTTCAGCAATAGACCTTCAATCCAGACAGAGCAGCGATTCAAAGATTTATTTCAGAAGTCAGTGATTTCAGTAAGAGACGCGCAAGGTTGGAATACATGACAGGGGGAGTGGGGATACATTTATAGGGCTGATACAATAGGGTTACAGAAACAAAGAGACAATGTAGTCGTTTCCTGCCGGTAACAACTTAAGTAAAACTGAAACAGAAACAATTATGAACAATCAGTGGAGATGGCTGAGCTCTCGGCTTTGTGCGCGGGACCCGATATCAGATCGAAGATTTACACGGGCGGGTCCCAATACAATTGTAAATCTCTGGCCGGAGCTCGTGTCCAAACCGAGGGGGAAGGAGTGTACGGAGAACTCCATCTTGTTTGCGGGGAAACCATCTTGTTTGAGGACGGAGCTGTCAGAAGCCCTATCTGACAATACGTTTCACTGGGCTTCCTTTTTATTTCTCTAAAGGTTTTCCTGCTCTGTTCAGCAGTCAGCCCAAAACGTATTCTCACTCTTTCCTTAAAGAGCTCATAATTAGAGGCTTCTTCCTCTCATCTCAGCGTAAACCTCACTAAGACTTCCACATTTTTGTGGGCGCAAATAAATCATCCTAGCTTCCTCTGGAACTTCCAAATCTTTGCAAGTTCTCTCGAAGCTAAACAGAAAGGATTCAACATCATCTCCTTTCTGGTAACGGGGAAACCTCTTCTGATCACCTGAGGTGATTTCCCCACTTCTCTGTGGAGCTGGTAACTCTGCCCTGAGCTGTATTTCTCTCATCTTATAGTTAAACATCTCTTTCTCATGTTCCCTGTCAGCTTCTTGGAGTGCCATTTTAACTTCCAGCTCTTTTTCTCCCTTTCAGCCTCTATCTTGGCTAACTGAATTTCCTTCTCCATTTTAGCTTTCTCTTTTTCTTTATCAGCTTCAATTTTAGCCTTTTCTTTTTCCTTATCAGCTTCAATTTTAGCCTTTTTTTTCCTGCCTCAATCCTAGCCATTTCCAGTTTTATTTTCATCAGTTCTAACTCCTGACTAGGATTTTCCTCACAGGAGGCTTCCTCTGTCTGAGTGTCTCCCTGAGCCTGTTTTGTTATGCGTGGGGATGCCATTTCTCACAGAGATGTCTGAGGTAAATTTTCTCAGAATATCAAAATATTGTTCTCTTCCTTATTCAGTAATTATGGTGGGACTAATTTTTGTGGGTTTAATTCAGATCACGATGCTGCCACCAATTATATGATGCCCCCCCTTTCAACCACTTCAATATCCCACTATCTCACCCTCCTGTATATGCTGAGGGAAAAGCGTTCGCCTGAGTATATTTGTGAGGAGATTATTTTCCTTCTCCTCCAGTCCCACACCAGTATTTACCTCAGAGAGAAATAGGACACAAGAGGCTTTTTAACTTAAACAGACAAAACAGGGAATTTTATTGAACAGAACTCACAGAGATTGATTTTCAAGGAAAAGGCAGAAATAGGAGGGAAAACTCAAAGTCAGGTTTATCTACATAAGATTACTTCAGAGAGATATCTTAGATATTTTCTTCACTCAAGTTCCTTCAGTTCTTAGTTTCATGCTTAGCTCTGTCTCTCAGAACTGTTACTCAGATTCAGACTCTCAGACTCTGTCCCCAGCCTAGCTCCCAGGAGCGAAGGAAGTCTGAGTTCCTGTCCCTCCTCAGAGAACTCACAGAAGTTTGGGGAAATATCCAAAATCCCTCTTCCAGTCCTCTCTGATTACCCCACACCAGTGCCTGTAATCCTCCACACCTCCCTGCTACTGGAATAGCTCTACCTCAGAGACTAATTCCCCTTTGTGACCTGAGAATAGGCCCTCTCTAACCCAACTGTCACTACCACAGGTTGTGTGTTTCAGTAGCTTTGGCTTTAACAGAACCCCTCAGGTTCACAGAGTGAAGCTTCCACTTTGTCTCACTACCAAACTTCCCATCTCTCACAGCCTTCTCTGGCTGGTCCCAAGCTTCTAATGCTTTCACAGCCTTCTATCCAGGCTGCGTCCCAAGCTTCGAATACTTTCTGTCTCTCAGAGCTCAGAGTGTCAGCTCTCCGGCTCCGCCCACTCTTGGTCTGTCAGCTCTTGCTGAAGATTAACCCCTTATCCATCACACAAGGCATGGCATCTGGGCTGCTGGTTGACATGAACAGAGAGGTAGCTGAGAAGCACCTGGCTGCCCTGGATGAGTCCAAATCCCCCAGGCTAGACACTATGCACCCAAGAGTGCTCAAATAACTTTCTAGAGAGCTTGCAGAGCCTTTATCCATCATCTACCAGACCTCTTGGAGGTTGGGAGATGTGCCACAAGACCGGAGGAGGGAGAAAATTGCCCCAATTGAACGTTATCCCTACAGGCCAGTCAGTTTGACCTCTGTCCCATGGAAGATACTGGAGCAGATATTAAAAATCAATCTGTGAGCATCTGAAAGACAACTTGATGATCTGGGGAAGTCAGCATGGATTTGTCCCCAACAGGTCATTGAAAAATATCTTTTAAATTTAATTTGATGTTGAAATGAGGGAAAGGGACAGTATGGACTCAGATACTGGTGTTAGTCAGTGAATCAGCATCCAAGGTAGGGTTGCCAGCCCCAAGTTGGGGATTTGGGGGGTTAAGCCAGGGGAAGGCAGGGTTTGGGGAGAGGAGGGATTTCAATGTGGTATAATGCCATAAAATCCACCTTCCAAAGCAGCCATTTTCTTCAGGCCGCTTTGGAAGGTGGACTCTATGACATTATACCCCATTGAAGTCCCTCCCCTCCCCAAACCCCACCCTCCTCAGGTAGCCCTACCAAATACTATTTTTTACCTCTCTCCCTCTTCCCTTTATATTTGTTGGCATATCAATATGTTCACAGATAGTCATCATGCATTTTTGGGCACTCAAACCAAAAGGTTTCCTACTCCTGTGCTGGAAACTTGTTTCCCACCTAGCCAGGCCTGCGTGTGTGTGTGTAAAGTGGCTTCAAGTCGCAGCCGACTTATGGCAACCCCTTTTGGGGTTTTCATGGCAGGAGACCAACAGAGGTGGTTTGCCAGTGCCTTCCTCTGCACAGCAACCCTGGTATTCCTTGGTGGTCTCCCATCCAAATACTAACCAGGGCCAACCCTGCTTAGCTTCTGAGATCTGACGAGATCAGGCTAGCCTGGGCCATCCACATCAAAGATGTAAAAATCCAATTCCAGATGCAGAAGATAAATATTTTAAGAAATATGTTATTTCTTGGGGACAGACTGGGTTGAAAAGTCAAAAGATTCGAGATTTCCCTGAGAAATGGGAGAAGAAGGGAATGGGGTTAGTGCTGCCATTGTGCTTGGGGCCATGAGGAGGAGGAGGAGGAGGAGGAGGCAACTGCAGCATGAACTGTGGTCTGTGAAGTGCAGAGGATTTGAAAAAAGGGCAGAGATCATCTTGATTTGACATCATTTTTCATCATGGCCAATACCCTTGGTGTGAGCAGGAAGCACTGGTTAGTAAATAGCAGGCCAGAGCTTGAACCCTCAAAGGTTTTGGCAAAGAACTTGAAAGGAAGCTGAGGTTGAACCAGAAGGAAGTTTGCAGTGGCTTCACTTTGCCCTTGAAGCAGGCAGTACAATTAGTACCTGATATAATCAAAGGTATATTCTCAGGGTTGTACAAAGTCCCCCCTCTTATATTTATCCTTTATTTAAAAGCTTGTCCCTTAATCCAGAAAATTATTATAATCTATAACACAGCAGATGTCCCATTCTTCCTCTGGGCAGGGTGCCATAGAGAATAATGGTGAATTATAAAGGTATTGGACATCTATGCTACCAAGTATTCCTGCAAAGTGTTCTAACCTGATTAAAAGTTCTGGACAACGTGGGTGGTCTAAATAAAGGGATTTTGTGTTGTTTTATGCAATCTCATGCATAATTACTCAGAAGTAAGTCCTTCTTTATTCAATGGGGCTTATTTCCAAGACAATGTGCATAGCCTCAGCATTATCAAAATCCCCATTCAATGTCACTGGATTAATGCTGGAATTTTATTCTGGTTTTGTATCCTTCTACCATGCTAACTGGTCAAGAGGTTGAAATTCTAGCAGGCTTGTAAAATCATGTATGATTGGCAGACCTTCTTTTCCTGTGTCATAAGTCTCGGAAGGTAAGTTGACTTTCTTGTAAGAACTCGTTCAAATACCAGTCTCACCTTCCTTATGACATTTTGACATCTGGATTGGTGTGGTGCACCAGTTCACAAAGTCAAAGGAGGCCTTTCTTCCCTCCCAAATGCAGCCCCTGGCTGCCAAAACGCTAGCAGAAGATCTGGAGTTTGTCCTGGCTCAGGCTACACAACAGGGAAATAAATTCTAAAGTAAGATCCTTTCTCCTTGCAAATGACTCACAGATTGCAAAGAATATAATTTCCCTTTGATTTCTAAGTGCTTCATTCCTGAAATGTGGGCCTGATTTCTTTCCTTAAAAAAAACAAGGGGGATGTGTTTAAAAGCACACGTGGTCCACTCCAGCAGTTTCTGTTGTGTCATCTTTGGCTGGCTTTTCAGCCAAGCTGGAAAAACTTGAAGAGGAAACCCTTTCTGAAAACCTAGATTAATATGGGGCTGGGAACGTGTTCGCCCAACTGAAAATTAGTCTCTCAGAGTGTCAGTCTCAGGTGTTTGCCTCTAGCATCCCTCAAGCATACTCATCCAGACAGGTAGATCTGAAGTAGTAAAACTTTATTAGGAACTAAAAAGCAAATTAAAAGAACTAACTGCACACAGGCAGGCAAGGATAGCAATGGAGAGCAAGTACAGGGTACCTGCTTAAAAACATTGGGACAAGAGAGTAAGATAAACATTGCTAGGCAACAGCGAGATAGGCATTCATAGGCATGAATGAAGACACAACACGCCACAGCTGTGATAACAGGCACTACGAAGTATACACAGGAGCTGCCAAGCCCTGGGAACCAAGGACTTGACTTGTGGCCAGAACCTGGCCTGAACTCATGTCAAGAGCCCGTCTGGATCTTGCGTTCAGTGAAGAACCTGACACAGAGTCCACAAAATAAATATTGTTCAAGCAGCAAAATTGCTGTGGAAGTGCTCTCACTGCAGTGTGTGTAGATGAACAATTTCTTCTCCAGGCTGGAGCTCAGGGGAAACCTGTTCTGCCTGTTTTCAGCAGAAGTCAACTTTGCACAGTGCTGATTGGCTCATTCTGTGACATCACTAACCCACCTTTTTTTGCACCTTGCTTGTTCTCAAAATTCTCTCTGGGTTAGGGTTGCCAGGTCCCTCTTTGCCACCGGCGGGAGGTTTTTAGGGTGGAGCCTGAGGAGGGCAGGGTTTGGGGAGGGGAGAGACTCCAATGCCATAGAGTCCAATGGCCAAAGTGACCATTTTCTCCAGGCAAACTGATCTCTATCGGCTGGAGATCAGTTCTAACAGCGGGAGATCTCCAGCTAGTAACTGGAGGTTGGCAACCCTACTCTGGGTACTGGGAGAGTCTTCCAAAATGTAATATAGTACAGACTCATGCAGCAATGAGGGTAAAGGCAAGTAAGGCCTGAAGAGGAGGCAATTTTACCTGATTCTCTCTTGTCTACACTATACTTTTGTACTTTGTTCGTGGGTCTCTTGCAATACTTAGAAAGGACTTTTGGGACAAACAGCAGACTGTCTGGGGGAAAGCAAGGAAAGATAGGTTCTACCAACTCCAACTGTTAACTCCGCATGGGGAGGCGTCCCCAAAATGGACGGGGGCTGCTTCGCGAGGCAGCGCGGCAGTGGCACGGTCCCAGATACGGTCACTTCTGGTGGCCTCCTCGACGGCGGTGGCCTGGGTCGAGTCCTTCTTGGCAACGACGTGGCGGCGGACCTTTTCGTTGCGGAGGCCGAAGGTGAGCCAGTCCCGAAGGGTCCCATCGAGGTCTGGGAAAGTGTAGAAACTGGCGATCTGGCGCAGCACCGCGAGGTACTCGGCGACGGACTCTCTGGGTTCCTGGCCCCCAAGTGGAAGTCCAGGCAATGGGCCATCTGGATGGGCTGCGGTGCGAAGTGCTCACCGAGAGACTTCATGATGGCGCCAAACGTCGTGTCACCCAGCTTCACAGGGGCCAGGAGGTTCTGGGCCAGCTGGAACTTCCAGGGGCCACAAACGCTGAGGAATGCTGCGCACTTCACCTCGGTGTCCATGATTGTGTTGGCGGTCAGGTAGAAGTTGACGCGTTCGGCGTAGCTCTCCCACTTGCAAGGGTGGGAAATGTTGAACGCCTCCACGGATCCGATGGCGGCCATCTTGCAGTGTGTTTTGTCTCCAGTGTGTCAGAGTGAATCAGCCAAGGCGAGCCGGCCTGCCTACTGGGCACTGTGAGGTCGCGGAAATGCGAAGGAGATTTCAGCGAGAGTGATTCAGCAGGGGTAGCCGGACTGCCTACCAGCCTTCGTCTCCACTGTTAAGTCCGCGTGGGGAGGACACACGAGGTCGGAGAAGGAGTTCAAACAGCAACCGCTTTATTGAAGTACAGGAACAGAACTAGAGACTCAGTGCAAACGGCCCTGCTTATATGCACCCCTGGCCACCCGGGGCCACTCCCCCCTGATCCGTGATGGGTGGGACGCAGCCCCGGGTCACCAATGGTGCGTGCCGGCTTAGGGCCAATGGCGCGTGCAGGACTTAGGATCCTTCATTCAGGACTCAAGCTCCTAAGTTCCCCCTGCATATCGCCTAACTATATACATATATAACACCAACCACGAGATTTTTCTGCTTGATTCAACCCCATGTATATTCCAGATGAAAATGCTGGTCATAGTGGGTTGAATAGGATTGCATAAAAGAATATAACTTGTGTATAAGGGTTACCCCAAGAGACGATGACATCTTGGATGAGATTCAAGCTGTGATGGGAATTAAAAAAAGTGGAGTTGTAAAGATTTCTGTGCTAATATATGTGCAACTCTTCTTAGGATAGCACTTAAAGTACTAAACCTGTAACACAGGGAATGGCCTTTACAACAAACACAGTGTTATGGGAGCGGCAGTGCCGTTCAGAGGTTGTGGCTTGAGCTTGGAACCAGGGGTACAACTTAGGCAGAGCAGGTTTGTTTCTTGGGCAGGTCTTTTTCTCCTTACAAATGAGCATATAATGCCTGAAAAAGCAAATAGGTGTTTGAGAGAAACCCATAATATGGAGAAAACATGTTTTTGTAGGGCAAAGTTTTGGATCCTGCTACAAACTTGACAAAAGTGAAGTGATTATCTAGATCATGAATTGGATCCAACAGAAAAGTTTACAGAAGTAGTTGGTGGTGTGGATCTTTCCCTGCCCTTCTCTCCACAAGCTGCTTGTCCCAAAAATCCTCTCTGAGAGAGCCTCAAAGTCCTTGAGAAGGTTGTTTGACTGATTCCCCCATGTTGCTGCAGGGCCTCCTCCTGTACTGCATCTTGTTTGCAAGACTCTTGTTTTGACCCTCAGAAAGGATTTTCAGTAAAAACTATTGGCTGCCTTGCAGTGGTGAAGAAAGAGCAGTTCCATCAACTCCTTGGTGGGGGGAGGTGCTGTTATGTATGCGTAGGTTACACACAAGGCCGGAGACAGAGTTCCAACAGCAACTGCTTTATTCAGCTAACAGGTAAGAGAGAACAAGCTAACTGCAAAACACCCCAACTTATATACAGTTCCCAACCCCCCTAGTCCATGGTTGGATGGCCAAAGTCCACAGTCCAATAGGAAAAAATAGAAGACAGAGCCTGGAGCCTCAAACTCAACACAGTTCAGCACAGCTGAGTTCAACAGTTCTGCAGTTCAATAGTTCAGCATAGTCCTTGCACCAACTAAATACATTACAAGGGCCATCAAGTCACAGCTGACTTATGGCGACCCTGTAGGGTTTTCAAGACAAGAGATGTTCAGATGTGGTTTGCCATTGCATGGCTCCACATGGGCTGAGAGAGAGAACTGTGACTAGCCCAAGATCACCCAGCAGGCTTCATGTAAAGGAGTGGGGAATTGAACCCGGTTCTCCAGATTAGAGTACACCTCTCTTAACCACTACTCCACGCCGGCTCCTTGCTGGAGCTTTTTTGCGGGGCCCAACTTTATGTTTTTAGATGAAAATGCTGGCTATATTGGGTTGAACAGGAGGATATAGCCTGTGCTAGGGCCTGACCCATCTTAGTGATGGGAATGCAGAAATGTATCTGGGTTTATTTCATGTACTCAGACATTTGTACAGAAATACCATGTAGATTAGTACCTGAATAAAATTTAACAGAGGTTACCACCTTTGTACACATTCCTGAACAACCTTTCATGCTGGCCCTACTATGTTCCATGACCCTAAGAGAGTCCTTGTATCATAGAAAGGGCTCTTGTGACCACAATTAGGTAGCCAACTGTGGTTCACTTCCTTATCTCTGGGGGATTTATAGACAATCTCTTGCTGACGGGTCCTTGGCAAAACTCCTTTGTCTGCCGGCCCGGGGAGCTTCCTTCTCCCCACTCTCAGGGCCCAGCCTTCAATGGGCTTTGTTCCCACTCCCTCTTTGATATATCCCTCGCAGCTGGAGACCGTCCAAGAGTGAGACAAACAAGGCCTCTTGCCTCCCTATCACACTTTCGGAGGGAGAAGCACTGACAAACCTTTGGCTAGAGTGGAGGACAACAGCCTGAATCACAGGCCTGTTTGGGGCGGCAGGCCTTTTCTTCCTTTCCCAGGCCCTGGAGGTGACCCTTCCCTCTTCCCACTGGTAAAGTCTGCCTACCTCTTCCCAGCATTTTCAGGTGGCTCCTCCTCCCTCACCCTTATGCCATAGGCAAGTCTGTCAGGATTGCCGGACTGAAATGTCCCAATGTTGGGACATTTTGAAGTGGCAATTATGTGTGAAATAAGGATCACACTTTATATGATATCTTACAAAGCTGATGTTATGCTGGGGCAGAAAGGCCAGGGAAATGGTCTCATCCTTTAACAGCTTCATGGCAATAAGAAATTCTACTCATGCCGGTATATTGCATCACTGCATCTCAATACCAGGGAAAGCTGTGCCTGTAGAACACCAGCCTGTCATGCAGCTGTTAAGGTCACAGAGTTTCCATAAGGAAAAAAAGAGTTGTAGCCTGGTTGCAAGTAGGCTTGCCAACAGGCCTGGAGAAAAATGTCCTGTTCCTTTAACAGAATTGTAATGGGGTGTTATTTACCTCCACACTGTGAAGTAAGTGCCCATTTCTACACATTATGCCTCTATTAAAGGAACAGCACATATTTCTCCATGTCTGCTGGCAACCCTAGCTGCAAGACAAATGACAAGAATATAAGAATATAAGACCATGCTCCAAACGATATAGCTGCCCTCCTATTTCTGCAATTATAGCAAAGCCGCTGCCCCTGCCCCTGATGCAAACACTAATCCCGTGTTCTGGTTCTTTCCCAAGGGAACCTAAGTAGGATTGCCAAGCTTTAAAACAGGCTCTATAGCTGCACCTTTAACAGTGGTTTGATCAAGAGATGTTACATGTGATTGTGTATATGTGTAGTCCCATGCAATTAAAAGCTGTATGACTGATTTCTGCGCATCAAACTGCCATTAAAGGTATAAAAGCAGGTTGAGCAAGTAAATTCTTTTCTGATCAGTTGGCAGTCCTACTATGAGCTACCAGATGTGTTATAATATGATATAGAGGGAAGCTAAAAGGCAAGATAACATGCTATTCAGAATGGTGGTCATTTGGATCCTTGGATCTAACTGATTGCCATACTGGGGATGAAAATGGAGCTTCGCTCTAGGTCACATTGCCCTGGTGACACTGATTAATTTTTATTTTTCTTCTCTATTCTGTAGGATCAGCAAGCACAATCTGATCTCTTTGCATTTACTGTTTTTTGTAAATGAATATCTGGAAGATCCATGCCAAAATTTAGATGGGTGTAACCCAAATTACAAAAACTGATCTCAGTTTTGTCTTTGGGCCTATGTCAGTTCTAAACCTTGGAAGTGAAAGCTGCAACAGCCATCAACCTCACAAAATTTTGCACAGATAAATGTGTCAGCCTTGTGCATGTACAATTTTATAGGGTTGCCATCTCCGGATTGGAAAAATACCAGGAGATTTTGGGGGTGGAGCCTAAAGACGGCGGGGTTTGGGGAGGGGAGGGGCTTCAATGGGGTATAATGCCATGGAGTCCACCTTCCAAAGCTGCCGTTTTCTCCAGAGGAACTGATCTCTGTCACCGGGAGATCAATGGTAATCCTAGGAGGTCTCCAGCCACCACCTGGAGATCTAATGGCAATCTAACAATTAATGTGTCTGATGAAGTGAGTAAAACATGTCTCCAACAGCAGCCCTCTATCTTCTTCTCTTGTAAGAAGTCTGACCTACTTGCTTGAGGTATTTGGGCGTGTTAACATTTCTTGGCCCTGTAAGCACCTCTGGTGGGCACCGGTTTGCTCATGCTTTCCCTATGGATTGGGGTAGGGGAAGGAGGAGGTTTCACTAGGTTATCTATCACTTCTTTATGTGTATGATTCAAGTTATGGTTTCTCAAGTAGACAAGTATACCTGTATCCATACCTTTATGCTGTTTGTTTGTTTGTTTGTTTGAAAAAAGGACATATATTGAAAGGAAGACTGCATAGAAAGTTGTCTCTCATCCTGAAGCTGGAAGTTGCTGCTTTCCTACTAACATGGACGCCTCACTTGAGGTTTGTAGGAAAGGGCTGCTGTTCTCTGTCACTGGCACCTCAATTCAGATAAAACCAGTGCCTTCCCTTCCTGTCTGGAGGGTATCCAGGAGAAAGATAAAACTTCCCATGATGCTTTTTGGAAAGGAGTCTAGTCCTCTCTGCCAATTCCCCCCCCCCCCCACACACACACACACTACTTCACAGGCAGCTTTTTCCTGACATCCCTGTATTGGCGTTTGTTAGGAAGCGCTATACAGCTCGGTAGATGAGTAATCACAGCAGACTCAGCACTAATAAATAAGTGCTCTTTATTACACAGTGACAGAGTGCTCTGCTTGGCCATCAATAATCCACACACCACCCCTATACAAGTTCTGTACAACATATATACATTTCTGGCCCTGTCCAGCAGCCAATCAACAGTTAGCCGCCCAGTGGTCAGATCTCATCCTGCTTAATCCAGTTCAGTCCAGCTTTACTGCTAAGTCATGAGCAGTCATGTGACACCAGCTGTCATCTGGCTGTCACTCAGATGACAGCAATCTGCATGCTTGCTATGACCAGTCTTAAATTCCAACACTCCTCCTAGACTGCCATAGCAAGCCCCAATTTACTCCTGAACTGTTCGAACTTTTCTGTAGGCAAACACTTGGTGAAGATGTCAGCAATATTTACACTTGAAGCACAATGTTTTAGAACCATCAAACCATTGTTGAGCGCTTCCCTGACATTCTGGTACCTTATTGTGATGTGCTTACTTCTTGTTTTTATTCCTTGATACCCAGCCAACTGCTGTGCTGCAGGATTGTCACAGTAAACACATACAGGCATTTCCCAACCAAGATTTAGATCTTTAGCCAGCTGACTCAGCCACTCCAGCTGAATCTCACTATCACTTAATGAAGAATACTCTGCCTCACATGTGCTGGTAGCCACATGAGTCTGTTTTAAAGACTTCCATATAACCAGTGCCCCATGTAGATACAGCACATACCCAGTGGTAGACTTTCCATCTTCTCTGTCTCCCCAACTAGAGTCACTATACACGTGACTGTCTCCTCTGCATCAGCCTTTAAACACAACCTGGCTGAAGCTGAGCCTTTTAAGTAACGCAGCACTCTTTTTGCTGCAGTCCAGTCCTTCATGTATGGGCATGCACATTTCTGACAAAGTAAATGCACTGCCATACAAATGTCTGGTCTTGTCCAGCAGGACAGATATAATAATGAACCCACCAACAATTGGTATTGACTTTTATCATGGAACACTTTATCATCCACCTCTTTCATATACCCTGTTGTCATGGGAGTCTCTGTGCTTTTGGCTTCTGACATTCTAAATTTTACTAGGAGTTGCTCAATCTTTTTCTCCTGGCACAACTCAAAATACCCTTCTGGGTTCCTGGTAATCTCTACCCCCAGATAATTTTGAATGTCACCAAGGTGCTTTATTTTAAACAGTTTTTCAGTAGCCTCCTTAAACCAGTTTAGTGGTTCATTTGTGTGACACAACAAACACAAATCATCGACATACACAAATTCTCCTCACCCCACCCAGGTAGCAGACCATTAAGGTCTTTTGTCACCCTTTTGTCACCTGGGAACCTAGCAGGGTTAATCCAATCATCCTGCCCCCAGAGAAACAGTATAACTGGGGTAGCCCACACCCATAACCTTACCTTAGGGCTTCCCATTTCATACAGCCTGCCACTCTGCCGGAGTGAGCAGCCATGCTAGAGTATGCAGGGGGCCACCCCTGCCCTCTATTTATTCCCCATGCCCCCCCATTTATTCATTTTGATCCTATGGAACTCTGGACTACAGGAAGGTATCGTATATTCCCGTAAAAATATTCCTACCTGCCTTATGGCACATGTCTCTGTACTCCTCTCTCTTATTTCTTAGATTTCTCTGTAGGTGTATGCATCATTGATTTGAATGAAAAAGACATAAACACTATTTTATTCGGAATCCTTTGTCTCTGTCTTTATTCAAGGTCTCATTAAACGGATTCTGGTATAGCTGAGTGCATCCCGCTTTATAAATACATAGTTACCAATTGCTCAAGCTAATTTCCCCATATCATAGAGCAATTCAGCTAACAGATTACTGGTGGAGAAGGTGGGCACTCCTGCACGTCTGAATGCACACGAGTTGACACACGTGTAGACATAGGAAAAAGTTTTCTGAGACTCTGAATTTTGACTAATTGTCACCAAAACGTAAATTGTCACAAGAAATAACCATGTGTGTGTGTGCGTGTGTGTGGCTTTAGAGAGCACTGTTTTTGTTTTTGTGGGTTTAGCTTTCCCCCCTCTCATTCCTTCAGCCCTAAGTCCAGCCGCAAGCCGGGCCAACTTCCCGGCAACGCCAGGGGACTGAAAGGCGAAGCCCTGGGAACCAAATCTCTCTCTTGAGATTCCCCATTTGAACGGCTATCTGGGGTGGGTTACTGCAGTGTAGGATTGCACTAGACATTTGCACATGCTACACGCAGGACTTTTATAATCCTCCTCCAATAACCAGAAAGATATTTTGAAGCAAACTTCCAAATAGGTGAGGGGTCAGGTGACCTAGACTACCTGCGCTCACTGCCCCAACTCCCCCAAGTAGGTGAGGGGTCAGGCGACCTAGACTGCCTGCGCTCACCACCCCAACTCCCCCAAATAGGTGAGGGGTCAGGCAACTTAGACTGCCTGTACTCACCGTCCCAACTCCCCCAAATAGGTGAGGGGACAGGAGACCTAGACAGCCTGCGCTTACCGACCCAGAAAAATAGCAGACGGACAGGAGAGTCCTGACTGCAGCCGAGGACAGGAGAAGCCAGTGAACAACCTGATTCCTCCCCCCCTTAGGAAAGTGACGGGTGTAGCCGGCGAGCGAGTGCTCAGCTTTCCATAGGGTGCATTTGAAAATTAAGCCCCGTCAAGGGTTAGGAGGAAGGGATTAAACTATCTGAAACTCTCTGCCTGGAGTAGAGCTCCTTAAGGGTAAAGCCAGGAGAGACTTAGGTTTTTTATGCCATTCCGCCCGGGGAGGATTTTGAGAATTAAGCCCCGTCAAGAGTTAGGAGGAGAGGATTGAATCGCCTGAACCATCTCCGCCCGGAGTAGAGCTCCTAAAGGGTGAAGACAGGAGAGGATTAGACTTTTCACGCCATTCCGCCCGGGGAAGAGGAAACTGTAAATATTACATTAAGGAAAGATCTTGCAGGGTACCGAGAAAGCCAGGGAGGGGCTTCTAGTGAGTCGTACAGGAGCTATCTCAGACCTTCCCCACCCCACCCCTCAGAATTCAGGCACCCAGAAAGTCTCCTACAGAGCTCCTGGGAGCCATTCACAGTTAGGGAGCAGGGCACCAGCCTTCGCCCCCATCAGGGTCTAGAGAGCCAGAAGTGCCACAGAGAGCGCTGGTGACCTGAAGCAAGGAAAGGATTGGAAGGGCCAAGGAGCGCTGTATTCTTCCACCTCAAACCGAAATCAGCACACTGGTTTCACCCAAGTTAAGGGCTGGTGAACCGATGAAATCCCAGCTAGCGGACCGCAATATAAGCAAGTCACCACCACCCCGCCACCCCCACTCAGCTAGCCGTAGAGTCCTTGACTGAGACCCTGCTCAGGTTTTAGAATACTTGAACTCCCTCAAAATCACCCACCCCCAGCGTAAGGAGAAAAGGCAGTGGCAGCGCCTGCTCTCTCTCTCTAAGTTAAACGGACCCTGGGTCATAACAACACCCAGAGAAGAGAGAAGTGCTTGCAAAAGTATTAAATTTGGATTTGTAGCAAGTGTAGCTCAGTTTGAATCCTTGAAACCTCCTTCCGTGCTGAGCTGCTAACCCACAGCCAGCGATTTAAAAATCCAAGGAGCCTTGATTGACTCAAACCCACCTCCTTTGCTGTGAAAATAAAAAGGGCAACTTGTTGCCAAATCCCCCGCCATCCTGCAAAACCCACAGGGGGCGTTTTTATTCAAAGAGATCAGTTCAGGCTCAAACCCCCCTCCTTTTCTCCACTGAAAAGCATTGTGTTTTGCCTTACACGGATCAGCCAGAGTGATCCTGCCCTTCCCTGAACTATAGTTTACCATGGCAGAGAAATTGAACAGTGACCCCAGCCACAGCAAATTAAAGAAATGGCTGCCAAAGTTGGTTCGGTCCCGCGGTGGTCTTTCAGGGTGCAGTATTGGCAAAAGCGACCCAGTTAGATCCCGGGCAAATGGTGCTTTTAATAAGCGCTGTGAAACCTCTCAACCTAAGTGCCTGGTAATGTGTGAGAAATCAGAAACCAGCACACGAGAAGATGAAAGACTAAAATAAGTAGGAAGTGAACTAGAAAACGAGAGGAATGAGTTGTCGCATGCTCTCCTTGACACAAAAGGAATTAAATCAGGTAAAAGGAGTGATGGTGGCTGCCCTAAGCAGAGTCACCTCCCTGCAACAGGAACTAGACCATTCAAGGGCCACAATTCAGTCTCTCCAGCAGAAGCTTCTGACCCAAGACAAGATTATTAAAACTCTACTGTTTGCTCCAAAAATGACCGGACAGCAGAGGATCACTATTCCCTCAATTGCCAAAGGGAAACAGCAGCCTCCTCCCCCGCAGAGGAAGGATCGCTGCAAGCGTAATCTAACAGCTTCAAGCCCTGCATTAAGCAAAGAAGCCGTTCCCAGTCTCGTGCTGGAACTGACCTTGCAATAATCTTGTGGATCGCGATTTTCTACTCTTTTCCCCCTTTGGATGAGTGAGTGTGTGTGCATAACCCCCCCCCCCCCCTGATCCATTCTCTGCTTCCAACTGCCCCTAGCAGGTTGGAACAAACATGTAAAATTAATGCCTAGTTTTAACAATGTCCTGCACAAATGCCATCTCCTTAAGAAGAACTCAGAAAGCTGAAGAAGAGTTTTAACCTCCTCTGAAGAGGAACAGTTCTAACTTGCCCTGAAAATGTCTGACCCGCTTTTCCTTTAAACAGGTTAATAAAAGGAATTGCATCTCCTCAGTGAGGAAGTTTGTTTTCCGTCCTTTCTAAATCTAACTTTTTGTCTGATGTTAAAAATGTGTGTAAATTTTCATTAGTGTTTACAGCTGTAGTGGAACCTCCCTGGTTCAGAGAAGTCTATCTGGCACAGGAGCAGGATAGTTATGTAATGGGCTTTTCTCCTACAGGAAATAGGGTTGTGTGTCTGATAAATGTGATAAATCAATATTTAAGGTACATGATTTTGTGTAGATCTGGCCAATCTCACAGAGACATCTACCTTGGTTCCCCTAAAGTACAATGCAGTTTGTGCAGAATTGGCATGGGGCACCAAATGGAAATATGCAAGGAAGCACGCTCCCTCGAGTGCCTGTATGTTTGTAAAGCTAGACTAGCATGTGTGTGTGTGTGTGTTGATGCCCCTCCCACGGTACTTGGGTAAGGCAAGAAAACTATTTCAGTTTGCACATAGGATAAGTTATATATATAAGGTTAATTTTACTGCGCAGTAAAAATCCTCTCTCTAGTAAATAGTAATATATTTGCAAACCTAGGTTCCTTCTTCTTGTGAATAGGTGAAAAGTAAATAAGGAAGCAGAGAGGCCAGTGTGCTCTGCCCTTCACCCTTTGCTGCATAAGTCTAGTCCATTTGTCTCATTTTAAGCCTATATTTAAATCAGTTAGTTGTGTTTTATAAGTTGTATTGAAGGTAACCCTTGCCACCTTTTCTTCATTGTGCAAATCAGACGGGGCGGGAAGAGAGCCCAGTCTCCGCTCACCAACCCCCCCCCCCCAGCCTATATTCTGGTGGGAAAAACATGAAGGTTAAAAAGTATGTTGGAATGGTGTGAGGAAAATAAAGCATTTAGAAAGTGATATTTAAAGGTATGACTCTTGTATGGGACTGCAGCCCAATACAAAGAGCCACGGACAGGTTTTTCTTATAAGAAGGTCAGCGAAGAGATGTAATAGCGTGAAAATAAGATGGTCAAAGAGTAGTGATGGTGAATTAGAGGGGCAGTAACTGAGACCAGTGCCACAATGAAAAGAGTTTCCCACCAGACATATGTGCTACATTCGGCAAAAGTGGTAATTTTCTTTGTGTTTTAAAAATTGAAATCCTCAAGCCACATGTAAAAGGACAAGCTCCCCCCCACTCTGTCCTGCCCCCCCCCCTCTTGCAAGCTCCAGCTTTGGCTGCATAGTCTGGTCTTTGCCTTTACAGCAAAGTCCACCAATTTCATTTGACTCGTGCAGCTAGATGCCTAAAAGTGCTCTGCACATACACCAAGGCACCATCGCCTTGTGTCCTTTTGGGTTCCCCTCCCTCCCCCGCAGGAATCGCGTGGTTTGCTTCAGTCATGACAAATTCACATCAGTACTGCAATAAATTAAAAAAAAATACAGGAGCTCTATTTTTCAAAATGTATTTTTGCTTTAATTTGGAAAACAGGTTTAGGAAATAATGTGATTTATGACCATTGGGAGCCCCATGGCTCCACTTCACCTCGCTCTTCAGCAGGCAAACTGGAACCCACCCCGGCTTCCAAAGTGCACTCTGCACATGCCCAGTGGTGCTGCAAAGCCTTCTGGCGTGGGGTGCACCTCACGAACACAATCCTTTCCTCTTCAAGCATTCAGAGAAAAGGAGGGGGGGAGGAGAAGATATGAGCCAATTTTCATTTTTTTTTGAGTTTTGAATTAAAAAGGTTTTTGAAAAGTTGTTGAAAGAAGAAATATCCAATTTGGTCCCTTTTGCTTTTGAAAAAGATGTGTAATTTTATCGGATATTGTGATTTTTGTCTTTTCCCATTTGTTTTATGTGCATCGTTTTTGGAACTTTTGGAAGCCCTACTTTTTGCTTATAAAAATGCTAATGAATTGCGCTGGCCCCACAGCTCCTTCATTATCTACTCCCATAGCTCCTTCATTATCTACTTTGGTTTTGTTTTAGAGTGAGAAGTTTTTTTTTTTTTGAAAGTCTTAATTGCTTGATCGTTGTGCTTTAAGAATTCTGCCTAATTTTGTGATTTTGGTCCTGCTCCATTTCTTTTTTTTTAAGCTTTAAGAATTTTGTAAGTCCTGCTTTTTGTTTTGATTCATTGGGGGTTTTTTTGTTATTATCTTACCATCACATGGACTGCTTTGAACCTAGCTCCTCCATTCCCTCATGTGCCAACTACCAAGGCTATCCGGGATATGGAGGGGGGGGGGGAGAGCAACCCCCCCTTAAAGGGTCCCTTCCTTTTTTTGTAATACAAGTTGCATGGTATTCGTTAGCAATCTTGTTCTCTGTCCCTCCTGGAAGCCATGCCAACCAACCAGGAAAATCAGGGAAACAACTCCCAAGATTTTTGTTTTCATACATTTGCAAGGCTCAGATTTTGTCCATGTTACAACGATATCTGTACTGTGTTTAATGGCAGCCTACCTGAGGCTGCCTCCTGATCTAACTTGCTCAATACTACTTGTCTCTATCATATGAATACCTGCCTGCTTTGTAAGAACTTAATAAGCAACCAGGTACTCCCTCCCCTTGGGAAACAAGGGAAAGAGGAACAAAATGTCTTCAGGCTCTATTTTAGCTTTGCAACACTCCTCTCAGCAGCAGCTGCTGGGTACTGTATGGATGCCTGCTAGCCCCTTTTGACTAGATTTCTCCCTGCAAGGGCCCCTTCTATTGGAAGAGCTGACTGCATTCAGCTCTCTCCGCCTCACTGATTTTGTTTGATTGTTTGCCTTGCTGTAAGGTGCAATGTTAGTGCAGAGCACACACCCCCAAGCCATCAATGTGTCTAAGTAATATTGTTAAGTATGCAAGCCTCTGCTCCCGAGCACCCGCAGCTACTAGTGGAACTCCCTGCTGCATGCTCCTCTGTTGTTCCTCTATGCCATCTCCAGACAGGAGACTCCTGGTCTGCAACAATCCTGCTGCAGCCAACCTGCGGGCAAGGTGCCCCAAAGGTCGCCAGAGGAGGGAGGGAAGTCAACAATGGGCTTGCAAGAATGCACAGGGAAGGGAACAACTACGAAATCTTTCCTTGCTGACAGGCATAATTAAAAACTGGATCTCTGCTTTAAAAACCAGTGCCTCACCCTCCAATATAGCCAGGGTTGCATTCAAGTCTGTGCAACCCTAGTATCTATGCACTATGGTAACTGGTTCAAGAGGGACCCTGCGCTGATATTTGTGAGAGTCCCAGCCAAACTGTGCTAACTTCGCAAAATCACTTGCTCAGACTTAGATGCAGAAACAAAGGATTTATTGAAAGCTTCAGATGGTACTAGGCAGACACGAGTTGAAAGTTACAAGTGAGCTAACAATCAGGGTTACAGAATATATCTCCTACAGGGCATCGGGATTCACACTCCTGTTATGGGAAGCTACAAGATAGATTGGTGCAATACAAAACATCAAACGGTTTCAGCGAGACTGTTAGGACTATCAGATCCCCAAGGCCGAATCTGGCCCGAGGGAGTACATGCAGGAAGCGCAGCAGGGGAGGGGAAGACGAACCTGGGAAAGACAGACGAGGCGCCTGGACCCGGGGAGGTGTGAACTGCTTATACGAGTTCAAAGGGCAGAGGGATGAAGGATACAGAAAGGAGAAAGGGAGTCAAAGACACATGGCCCTCACATTCTGCCCCCCTTAAGACCCCCCTCCCGCTAGGTCGGGAGGACGAGGCTTATCAGGGTAGGCACAGTGGAATTCATGAACCAGTCGGGGGGCCGCCATGTGGGGGGCTGCCACCCATTCATCATGTGCAGGGCCCAGATGTTTCCATCGAACGAAATAGTACAATTTTCCCTTTTTCCACTTGGAATCTAAGACCTTGGACACTTCCAAGTGTGTGTCCCCGCCCACCACCGTAGGAATTTCTGGTTCGGGAGGGGAGTGGAAGTGGGGAGCGGCTAAGTAAGGTTTGAGTAAACTGATGTGAAATACGGGATGGATGCCCTTGAGGGTTTTGGGCAGCACCAATTCCACTGTGACTTCATTGATCACTCGGGATATGGGAAACGGTCCTACGAAACGCTCATTAAGTTTTTTGCAGGGTCGGAGCGAGCGCAGATTCTTGGTGGAGAGATAAACCTGTTCCCCCACTTTGAGCTCCCATCCCGGGGACCGGTGTTTATCGGCTTGTTCCTTGTATTTCCGCTTGGCCCGTTCCAGGTTCTTTTGTAACCAGGGCCAAGTGGATTGGACCACCTGCACCCACTCCTGGACCTCTTGGATCGCTTCGAGTTCAGGCGTGACGGGGGTGGAACCGAACGGACCGAAATCTGTCCCGTACACTACCTGGAAAGGACTAAAACCAGTGGAGGAGTGGGGGGCATTGTTATAAGCATATTCAGCAAAAGGCAACAAGTCAACCCAATCATCCTGGTGATAATTAACATAACAACGGAGATAACACTCGACTACGGCATTCACTCGTTCGGTTTGGCCATCGGTTTGGGGGTGGTAAGCGGAGGAGAGACCCTGTTCCTCCACCCCTAGTAGCTTCAGGAAGGCTCGCCAGAACTTGGCAACAAACTGGACCCCCCTGTCGGAGAGGACCTTTCTGGGGACCGAGTGAAGTCTGAGGATATGAGTGACAAATAATTTGGCCAATCCCTGGGCCGAGGGGAGTCCGGCACAGGGGACGAAGTGAACCTGTTTGGAAAAAAGATCCGTGACCACCCACAGAACCGTTTTACCTCGGCTGGGAGGCAAATCGGTGATAAAGTCCATGGCGATCACTTCCCAAGGTCTGGTGGGGGTCTCCAAAGGTTTTAGGAGTCCCGGGGGTTTGCCCACCCTTCTCTTGGCAGTGGCGCAGATGGGGCAGCTGCGAACGTACAGTTCCACATCCGCCCTCATACCGGGCCACCAAAATTGACGCCTCACCAAATGCAAAGTTTTGACAAACCCAAAGTGACCCGCTAATTTGGCTCCGTGGACCAGTCCCAGGACCTTTTTGCGGAGACGCCGGGACGTAGAGCTTCCCTCCCTGCACCCACCAGGAGTCCCGTTGTTCCATGCCGGCGGGGAGAGACTGCTGCTCGGCTTCCCGCAGAGAAGCGTCCCGAAGCCGTTGCTGAAAGGCTTCCGGGATCCCCTTGAGCAGGGGAGCGTCGGGCAGGCGGGCTTTGGACCGGGTAGTGACGGCCAGTCCTGGGACCTCCCCTCGCTGCTCGGGGGTGAACAGGGAGTCCACGGGATGGTCGAAGTCATTGCGGTACTGGGGAAGTCGGGATAAGGCGTCCGCTAGGGCATTGTCTTTCCCGGGCACATGCTTGAGGGTGAAACGGAACTTGGCAAAAAACTGAGCCCACCTGATTTGTTTGGCGTTGAGCTTTCTAGCTCCCTTGAGGGCCTCCAAATTCTTGTGGTCGGTGCACACCTCAAATGGAAATTCTGCCCCTTCTAAGAAATGTCTCCAGATGGTGAGGGCATGCTTAACAGCCGCCGCCTCCTTCTCCCAAATAGCCCAATTGATTTCTGCTTGGGAAAACTTTTTGGAGAAGTAGGCGCACGGTTTCAAAACCCCATCTTCGTCCCGCGGCAGGAGGGCCCCCCCCCATGGCAACATCCGAGGCATCCACCTGGACCACGAACGGTTTGCTGCAGTCCGGGTGGGCTAAGATCGGCTCGGAAGAAAAGAGCAGTTTAAGCTCCTCAAACGCTTGCTGGCAGAGCGGCGACCATTGTAAACGGGCCGAGGGCAGAGCGGCGTTTGCCCCCTTTCCCTTGGTGTGCAAAAGGGAGGTGAGGGGGAGGGCCACTTGTGCGAAATTGGGGATGAAATTGCGGTAAAAATTGGCAAACCCCAGAAACTGTTGTAGTTGTCAGCGCGTGGTGGGGGGTTCCCAGTCCTTTACCGCCCTAACCTTCTCGGGATCCATTTCCAGGCCCTGGTGGGAAATTACATAGCCCAAGAAGGTAATGGAGGGCCGATGAAATTCGCATTTGGACACTTTGGCAAACAATTTATGTTCCCGCAGTCGCTGGAGGACCTCGCGCACCAGTCGGACATGCTCTTCCATGGTTTCAGAATAAATGAGGATATCATCCAAAAATACCACCACCCCCCGAAACAACAAATCATGTAAAACTTCATTAATTAATTGCATGAATACACTCGGAGCCCCCGAAAGTCCGAACGGCATTGCTAAATATTCAAACATGCCAAAACAGCTCGAAAAGGCCGTCTTGGATTCGTCCCCCTCCTTAATGCGAATGCGGTGGTAGGCTTCCACCAAATCCAATTTGGTGAAGATCCGGCCTTCCTTCAATTGTGCGAGAAGGTCTGGAATGAGAGGGAGGGGGTAAGCGTTAGACTGAGTGACAGCGTTCAGTCTACGAAAGTCAATACATAGTCTCAAATCTCCCGTTTTCTTTTTGACAAAAAAGGCTGGGGCGGAGTACGGAGCCTTTGAAGGGCGTATGAAACCCCTCGCCAAGTTGGTGTCCAAATAGTCCCGCAACACGGCTTTCTCATTGGGACTCATGGGATAAACCTTCCCCTTGGATAACTTGCCGTCCCCACAATCTCAATAGCACAGTCAGTCTTTCGGTGTGGGGGCAGTTCATCGCATTCCCTCACGTCAAACACATCCACAAACTGGGAGTACTCGGAGGGTAGTTGGGGTGGGGTGGTGACGGGCACTGGGGCCCCCACCAAAGCAGCGGCTGGGGTGCGGAGCACTCGGTCCTTATCGTGCAGCCCGCAGGGGTCTTCGGGGAAGGTGAGTGTCCGTTTGACCCAGTCAATGGAAGGGTTGTGTCCCTGCAGCCAGTTCATCCCCAAAACCACGGGGGCGACTATGGGGGCAATGGTAAAGTAAAGCCGTTCCCAATGTTCCCCAGTGGCCATAACCACCGCAGAGGTGCGGTGAGTAACGGGTCCCTTTTTAAAGTCACTACCGTCCATTTGAGAGAAATGGAGGGGACCCGGGAGTCGCTTGCGCCGAACACGCAGCTTCTTGGCCGCTTCTTCACTAATTAAGGTGCGGGCGCACCCAGAATCGACTAGTGCGGGGAATTCTAACACCGAACCCCCTTTGGGTAGGGAGAGATGGACTTTAATGTACACATTATCTTCCTGAGCGCTTACCATCCGTGGAGCTCCTTGCACAACAATCGGGGCGGTCTGCTGAGGAGCCCCTCTTACAGCAGACCGACGGCGTTTTTTGCCGACACTTCCCACTCTTCTTCCTTGCTGGACGAAGGGGACGTGGTAGTTGTAATCCATGACTCGGCCGAGTCAAAGGCTGCATTTGTAATCCTGGGTCCCGACGGACCAGTCGCGGTGGAGGCCCCATCCTGGGTACGCGCGTGCAACGCGGAGGGTGCGCTTCGGCGTCCAGTTGCGCCGCTTCGGCGTCGAGGTTGTCCATCCGCCGGGGTCTTCTCCGGTTTGGTCGGGCGAGGAAGGGCCGGACGTCCAGAGCGGGATGGGCATTGCGAGGCGAAGTGACCCTTACCCCCACACACTAAGCACACCCCGGTTTCGAAGCGCTTGCGGCATTCGGCTGTCGAGGGGCCGCCACCGCCCGGGGGTCGGGAGTCCCTGGTGCCACCTGGTCTGTCCCCCTTTGGCTTAAAGTCGCGGCCGGAGCGTTGTTTGGACAGGGTCAGGAGTTGCTTCCGATTTTCGATATCGGCGGCATGGCGCACCCAACCCTCGATGTCCGGGGGATTACCTTGCATGAAGGCCCAATGCTGCAGGTCCGGGTTCAGCCCTTCTCTGAAGCACTGCACCCGGGTAGCCTCGCTCCAATCCAAAATTCTGCTCGATAGCGACTGGAATTCGCTCGCATACTGCGCCACCGACTTAGTCCCTTGGCGTAGTTGCATCAGAGTAGCCTTGGCTCGCTCACCCAGGTTCGGGTCCTCGAACCGGTTCCGGAGAGCAATCATGAACTCATCCAGGCTCCGCAGTACAGGGGAGCGGAGCTCGTATTGCAACACCATCCACGCGGCTGCTTTGCCTTGCAGGAGGGAGGCCACATATTGAACCTGGGACTCCTCGGAGGTGAAGGTTCGGCCCTGCTCCCGCATAAAAATGTCCACCTGGACCATGAAGAAGGTCAATTGGTCTCCCGACCCATCATACGTAATCTTCAAATCACGGCGGGCCGGAGCGCTGGGGGGAGCGGGCGGTGCCGCCGGTGTCCCGTCTGGGGGGTTACCGGAGGGAGGCTGTACCTTTAACGCATCCATAGCGGCACCCATCTCGAGCATCAGGGTCTGCATGGCATCCATCCATTCCAGCAAATCCTGGCGTTCCTCTTGCCATCGCCTCCGCTCCTCATCCATCTGGAGCAGCGTTAGTACCTCCTTACGCGCGGGATCATCCTCGAGCCCCGCGCTGGGGAAGGCCATCCGGCGCGCCTTCGCCTCGGTCCGGGAGAGGGACCAGCCCTTGGGGGAGTCCAACCAGGAGTTAAAGGTGGTCTTGGGTCTAGTGCCCCCTCCGCTGGGCACCTTCTGCTTGGTGTCACCTTCCGGCGGGTTAGGGTCAGGCAACTCCGGGGCCGCGGGCTTCTTCGGTTTCTCGGGGGAAGAGGGGGTCTCCTCCTCGTCTCGCATGGCTGTCCGGAAAGGTACAGGCGTAGAACGAAGAGGCAAGGACTTGTAACTTAATGTGAGAGTCCCAGCCAAACTGTGCTAACTTCGCAAAATCACTTGCTCAGACTTAGATGCAGAAACAAAGGATTTATTGAAAGCTTCAGATGGTACTAGGCAGACACGAGTTGAAAGTTACAAGTGAGCTAACAATCAGGGTTACAGAATATATCTCCTACAGGGCATCGGGATTCACACTCCTGTTATGGGAAGCTACAAGATAGATTGGTGCAATACAAAACATCAAACGGTTTCAGCGAGACTGTTAGGACTATCAGATCCCCAAGGCCGAATCTGGCCCGAAGGAGTACATGCAGGAAGCGCAGCAGGGGAGGGGAAGACAGCACCTGGGAAAGACAGACGAGGCGCCTGGACCCGGGGAGGTGTGAACTGCTTATACGAGTTCAAAGGGCAGAGGGATGAAGGATACAGAAAGGAGAAAGGGAGTCAAAGACACATGGCCCTCACAATATTAATATCCAGGGCTCCCTCTTGTGCCAATCTCCTGGACAGACCTGAACATGCCCTGAAGAACACATCTAAGATCCAGCCGCCGCCGCTTTGAGTGCTCTTGCCAAGGAGGGGGGGTGATCTTATATGTGTATTCTTCAATGTGTACAAGACAGGCTGCAAGGGACTGTCCCTTGGAGCCACAATGTCCTGTATGTTTAAGTCTTATTTAATCAAGAGTGAAAGTGCTCACAAACACAGCCCGAGCAGCCTCGCTTGAGATGGAAGGAAACAACTCCAGTCGAAGAACCACAAAGCTTTTTGTATCTTTGCCCTCATCCTTTTAAAGCCATGGGACCCCGGGGGGGGGTGATGTTTTGGTTTGTTCTTTTCTTTTCCAAGGCATCTCAAGGCAAATCACCAGTGGTCTATCTCACTGTTTTCTTTTTGCTATGACTTTTAAGAGTGCAAAGTTTTTTCCTTTTTACATCTGGCAGTTTTGCCCAGGGTTTTTTTTTTCCTTTGTACTCTGTTTACATTAGTTAATTACGTATTGCCTAGTAATCATTAAGTGCCTATACCTGTATACAAATATTTAAGTGCTGATTTTAGTTTCATAGTTTAGAAATGTAATTTGAGTTTAGTAAGAGCATTGCTTTATTTGCTGTTTATCTGTATTGAATGTATTGAAGATTGAACCTGCTGCATTGAGCCATCCAATGTAATTGTTTTAAATACGCTTGCAAATTCAAGAATTCATATTCCTCTCTAAAGTGTACTGAGTTCCATAGGCAGTCCCCTTTTTAACCTGGCCTGGTTTTAGTATAGTCAAATGGTTCCCAGCCCCATTGACTTGTGCACCCCCGGTGCCTACAGCCTTCAATCAAGATCTGAGCACCTGACACGTGTAAAGGTGTTGACATTCAGACGACCGTCAGAACGTCAACAAGGGGGGAATTGTAGCCTAACGGGTTGCCAATCTCCTGGACTGGTCATGGCAACCCCGGCAGATGTGTGCAGCAGCCTCTCCAGACCAAGCGGCAAGCCTGTGCCACCATGGAAAGGACTCCTCTTCATCCCGTGAAACTGGCAGTCAAAGAGCAGCAGCCAAAGTAGTCCCTCCAGTGACCCAGAGGGCATCCATGTTCCTGTGTATCCTGCTCCAGTGAAAGCCATATTGCAGGGAATACGTCCAGGCATGTAGTCTGCACCAACACCCCCCCCCTCTATGCAACATTGGACTAGTTCAGCAAAGCCATTCAGCAGACATTGAGATAACAATGACTCGCTCTTCAGCAACGATCTCCAGACATTAGCAGCGATCACACCTTTTGTTTCAGATTATTAAGCTCATCAGCAAGACTCCTGGTGTCTTCCTGGGTTGCACAAGCCATTGGAATCAGAATAGATTTCCAAATTCTCCTCACCTGTAAGCCCTTGGCCCAATCTGAACCAAAAACCACATCAGAGACAGTCAGGTCCAAAGAAGTTAGTTTTTACTGGTCAAATAGGTAAATAGAGCATAAAGAAAAGGTGACAGCAATGGAGCTTGCTGGCTTGAACTTGGTAATATAAAAGCATGAAGAAAAAATGCATGAGATTACAAAACACAAACAGCGCTGTGGTTCTCACAGCTTCAAAAGAGTTTAGGTATGCATAACAGTCCTTGAGAGCTGGTCAGTGGGAAAACGAAACCAACTGAGACACAGGCCTGACATTCTGCCCCCCTTAAGGCCCCCCTCCACCTTGCAAGGGGGATGGCTTGTCAGGGTAGGCAGTGTGGAAGGCGTTCACTAAGTGTGGGGCGGATACATCCCGTGCACGCACCCACTCGTCGTAGGCAGGGGGGAAGTGCTTCCAGCGAATTAGGTATTGCAGGGACCCATGCAGTATACGTGAATCCAGGATCTTTGACACTTCAAAATGTTCCTCCCCCCCCCATCACGGGTTGCTCGGGAGGCGGTTCTGGGTGCCATTCCAAGGATGCGATATGAGGCTTGAGGAGACTGACATGGAAGACTGGATGGATACGTCTCAAGGTTTTAGGGAGAGTCAGTTCCACAGTGACAGGGTTAACGATCCGGGCAATGGGATATGGCCCTATGTATTTGGCACTAAGTTTGTGGCAAGGGCGGGTGGATCGCAGGTTTTTGGTGGAGAGATACACAAAGTCACCAATTTGAAAGTCCTTGCTGGGAGAGCGATGCTTATCGGCTTGAGCTTTATATTTGCGCTTGGCTCTGTCTAGGTTTCTCACCAGCCAGGGCCATGTGGTGCGGAGAGCATGTGCCCAAGAGGCTACGTCAGGATCCCCCTCCCCCTCAGATACCTCTACAGGGGCAATAGGACTGAAATCCTGACCATACACAGCATAGAAAGGGCTGAATCCTGTAGATTGATGTACAGCATTATTGTAAGCATATTCTGCAAAAGGCAGCAGTTCAACCCAATCATCTTGGTGGTAATTGACATAACGTAAATAACATTCCAGTACAGCATTGACACGTTCAGTTTGCCCATCCGTCTGGGGATGATAAGCACTAGATAGACCTTGCTCCACCCCCACCAACTTGAGAAAAGCTTTCCAAAATTTAGCCACGTAACTACTTCTGCGGTTGCAGATTATCTTGCGCGGGAAGGAATGTAGACGGAAAACATGTGACACAAAGAGGCGGGCCAACTTGGGGGCGGAGGGAATACCTGCACACGGAATCAAATGTACTTGTTTGGAAAATAAGTCAGTAACAACCCACAGTACAGTTTTGCCCCCACTAAGGGGGAGATCCGTCATGAAATCCATGGCAATCACCTCCCAGGGTCTGCTGGGAATTTCCAGCGGTTGTAGCAGTCCCGGAGGCTTGCCTTGAGACCGTCTGACCGTGGCACAAATAGGACAGCTGCGAATGAAGGAATCTACATCAGAACGCACCCCCCCCCACCAAAACTGTCTGCGCAACAAGTGAAGGGTTTTCAGGAACCCAAAGTGCCCCGCAGTCTTAGCTCCGTGGGCCAACTGCAGGACTTCTCTTCGAAGTATTTTAGGCACGTATAATTTCGAGTCTTTGTACCAACAACCACCTTGTTCCAGCAAACCCTGGGGTAGGGTTTGGGCAGTGCGTTCGGCTAAGCATTGAGCGCGAAGGGAGTCCAGGAAGGAGTTGGAGAGGATCACCCCCCTCCTCCTGCAGAAGAGGGTGGATCAGGAGCTGTTGGAGATTGAGGGGGGAAACTGGTTGCTGCGGTACGCCGGGTACAGGCGGCGCAAGGGGGGGCCGGTGAGGGAGCCGGCTGGTTAGTGTTGGATACTCTGTTGGCCACTGTGCGGTTTCCAGGCTGGGGCCGAGTTTGGGACCGGGTCTGCACGGCTAGTATGGGCAGAACTCCCCTGTGTGCCGGGGTGAATACAGAGTCTGTCGGCCGATCAATTTTTACTGGGTATTGAGGCGACCTGGATAGGGCATCAGCAAGCACGTTTTGCTTCCCGGGCACATGTTTAAGAACAAAAAGGAATTGAGCAAAGAAGTCCGCCCAATGCTGTTGTTTTGCAGACAGTTTATGGGTCCCCATGAGGGCAGCTAGATTTTTGTGATCGGTCCAGACTTCAAAGGGGACCCTAGACCCCTCCAGAAATTGCCTCCACAGAGTAAGGGCGTGATGGACGGCTGATGCCTCCTTCTCCCAAATGGGCCAGTTCAGTTGGGCATGCGCAAACTTTTTCGAGAAGTAAGCACAGGGGTGAAGGAGACCGTCCGGTCCTCTCTGTAGAAGAGCCCCCCCTATGGCTACATCGGACGCATCGACCTGCACAATAAACATTTGGTTTGGGTCCGGATGCCGTAGTACAGGTTCAGAAGTGAAAAGCTGCTTGAGAGTTACAAAGGCAGATTGACATTGATCAGTCCACAGTATTTTGGCAGTGGGCAACGTAGCAGAAACCCCTTTACCCTTTGTTTTTAGGAGGTCAGTGATTGGCAACGCCACCTGAGCAAAGTTGGGAATGAAACCACGGTAGAAATTAGCAAAACCCAGGAACTGCTGTACTTGTTTGTGCGTGGAGGGAGGAGTCCAGTCAAGTACCGATTGGACTTTAGCAGGGTCCATGCTAAGGCCTCGATGAGAGATTATGTACCCCAAGAAAGTCACTTTTTCTTGGTGGAATTCGCATTTGGACAGCTTTGCATAGAGCTGGTGTTTACGCAAACGTTGCAAAACTTCTCTGACCAGAGCAACATGTTCTTCCATGGTTTTTGAATAAATGAGGATGTCATCCAGATAAACTACCATACCGCGGTAAAGTAAATCATCGAGAATTTCGTTAATGAGTTGCATGAAGACCCCCGGGGCCCCTTTTAACCCGAAAGGCATCACAAGAAATTCATACATTCCAAAACAGCTAGAGAAGGCGGTGAGGGGTTCGTCCCCCTCACGGATACGGACCCGATAATAAGCTTCCACCAAGTCTAATTTGGAGAAAACGCGTCCCTCTTGTAATTGTCCTAAAATGTCTGAAATCAACGGTATGGGGTAGGCGTTGGCTTGGGTAACTGCGTTAAGCTTTCAGAAGTCAATGCATAAACGTAGGTCACCCTCCTTTTTCCGGACAAAGAACTCAGGGGCTGAGTTGGGGGCATTTGATTGCCGAATGAACCCTCGAGCAAGATTTTTATCCAAAAAGTCATGTAACACAGTGCGTTCGGAAATGCTCATAGGGTAAATCTTGCTCTTAGTCAGTGTGCAGTCTTTTACCACCTCAATTGCACAGTCTGTGGTATGGTGGGGGGGCAAAGCATCGCATTCTTTAATATCAAAAACATCCGCAAAATCTTGGTATACTTCGGGCAAAGGTGTCGGCGATGAGGTATCGGAGGTTAAAGCTGGAGCGGGTGGAGGCACCACCGCGACTTCGAGTCGGTGCTGGTCACACTTGGGATTGGCAAAGGTAATAGTGTCAGCTTCCCAGTCTATATAGGGACTATGACCTTTGAGCCAATTAATCCCTAGAACAACTTCGAACCAGATGGGGGCTATGGTAAAGTCTATTTGTTCCCAATGAGACCCGATACCCATCGCCACTCCCCGTGTGCGATGATCAACTGGTCCCCCCTTGAAATGGCTCCCATCCATCTGGGCGAATTGGACGTGAGCTGGTAGAGCCTCGGACTTGACTTTTAGGGCTGCAAACGTGGCCTCATTGATTAAAGTGCGGCCGCAGCTGGAGTCTATAAGTGCCTTAACATGTAATTGGGGACCCCCTTTATAGTGTTGTAACACTACATCCACATAAACAGTGTTTTCAACTTCACTCACCATGACAGGAGCTTTGGGTTTAGCAGGAGATTCTGCAGGGGTCTGTGGAGACACTCCACTCACCACAGACCGTATCCGTTTTTTGACAGGTCAAGAGGGGTTTCCAGGTTTAGAGCTGGAGAATTCCATTGATTATCCTCGTTGGAAGAAGGAGAGTTGTCCCCCATTGGGGCACTTGTAATCCGGGACCCTATGGGGTTGCTTGGTGCGGGAAGGTTAGCCGATTCCTCAACGTGAAGTGCAGAGGGTGTGGGTCTCCCGGCGCTGCGCTGCAGGTGGCTGCGGTGCCTCTGCGTTGAGGTTGTCCTCGAGCTCGAGGTGGTATGCTGGGGCGAGTGGTCTCTGGGCGCTGAGGACAAGCCGCTGCAAAGTGGCTCGACTCTGCAGTCGTACTGCGGCATACGGGAGAGATAGTCCGCCAGGCAATTCTCCCTCCCGGGAACATGCTTAATGGTGAAGCGGAATCTAGAAAAGAAATCCGCCCACCTCAGCCGTTTGGCCGAGAGCCTCCTCTTCCCCAAGATGGCCTCGAGGTTCCGGTGGTCTGACCAAACCTCAAACGGTACCACCGCCCCCTCCAAGAACTGGCGCCAGACCGTGAGGGCGTGTTGCCATGGCCTCCTTCTCCCCTATCAGCCAGTTGAGTTCGGCCCAAAAGAACTTCTTGGAAAAATAGACGCAGGAACTATTTTAGAATTTTTTAAAAGTAAATCATTAATTCTCCAGGGTTTATACCCTCTATTTCCCACTTGAATTTTAACTGAGACAGCATTGTGATCGGACAGAACTCTGGGTAAAATTTCTGGGTTTTCTGATTTCTCTGTTAGGCCTTGCGAAAGCCACAACATGTCTATTCTGGAACATGTTAGGTGTCTTTGTGAAAAGAAAGTATAACCTTTTTTATTTCCATGTGCCAATCTCCAAACATCAAACATGTTCCATTGATCAATAAGAGTGTCAAAAACCCCTGGTAACTTTCCTTCATTAAGCGCTTTTTTCTTTTTCCCAGATCTATCTACCTTAGGTAATATAACACCATTAAAATCCCCCATCCAAATCATCTTTTCTGTGGCATATTCAGCTAATAAAATTGCTAATTTGTCATAAAACATTTTTTGATTTATATTAGGAGCATATATTCCCACAAGCATTATCTTCTGAAATCCAGATGTTATTTCAATCATCAAAACTCTTCCCTCCATATCTTGATAAACAACTCTTGGTTCGAATGAGACAGGTATATACATAGCTATTCCATTAGTCTTTTTAACCCTATTACAAGCCGTGAAGAGTGTACCTAATCTTACATGTTCCAGTCTGAATATATCCTTTGGGAGTATATGCGTCTCCTGTAAACAAATAATGTTAGCATTACTTTTGAGTAGATGGTGAAATATTTTTCTTCTTTTATTAGGAGAATTCAGTCCGTTAATATTCCAAGATAGGACCTGTAACATATCAAAGATCAATTAATTCCCATAATTTTCCCCATTCAACATAAACAACCATGTCAGATATTGCCCCCCCTCCCCCAATTCTGCAGTCTTCAGTCGTCAGTTGTGGAGTCCTCAAAGGAGTCTATTGGTAAATCTCCACCTCCAGCTGCTTCAGATGCCTTTTCTTCTTCTGTAGATTCTCTAGTTGGAACTTGCTTGGCTGATTTAGTAGGTTTTACCAGGTCTGCCTCATATCTTCTCAGAAACTGCTCCGCCTTATCCACTTCTGTATACTTGAACCTTTTTGCCTTGAAAGTAAAGGAAATACCCTGTGGGAATTCCCATCTGAATTGGATTCCACTAAGTCTTAAACATTGAACAATCTCCATAAAATCTTTCCTTTTCTTCAATAGTCTTGCCGGTATTTCTTTCATCAATCTCAAAGGTTCATCTTCAATTTTTAATGGAGTCTTGTAGTGTGTATTTAGTATCAAATCCCGATGACTCCTTGAAAATAGTTGAAGCAGGCAATCCCTAGGTACCTTATTTCTGGTTGCATATGCAGAGTTGATTCTATAGGCTGTCACAATCATCCCAGCAGTTACTTCTTCAGTTTCCTGTAAAAAGTCAGCCAGCAGAGTTGATAGGTATCCACGTAAATCCTTATTTTCCACTTTTTCTTTCAAACCACGTATGCGCAGCGAAGATTCTTTTATCTTAAGTTCGATCATAGCCATCTGGTCTTGTTGTCTGTCGTCCCTGTCAGATGAGGATGCTATTGCCATCTCAAGAGTGTCCACCTTCTTCTTAGTTTCTTTAATTTCCTGTGTATTTTTCTTAAGCTTGGTTTCCACTCTATCTTGCCTGATAGTCAGGGATGAAATTGTGTCTTGCAAGGTAGCTATTGCAGCAGAATTTTGAGATGTTGTTACTGTATTCTGGGATAACTCCTGCTTCATTTCTATAACATCCTGATGGGTCTTAGTTAAAAGTTCAAAGACAGAAGTCAGTGTTACTTCAGGTTTCACTTTAGGAGGCATCTTGGCACTGACAGATGTTGAAGTAACTGGAGATGTTGTCTGTTTGACTGGAATTTGAGTTATTGAAGGTCTTCTGGGAGGCAGTGGTACAGCCAACTTTACATCTTTGAGAATGTCTTTAGTATGTTTCTCTTTTTCTCCCATTGGTAAACTGTAAAGGCTGAAGGCTGAAGACAAAACAGCTGGTATATGTAATCCAAAGGAATAGAGGAGGATGGGGGGGGCAGAAATTTTCTTTTATCTCATTGCAGAAAAATTATTTCAGATGGAAGAATCCATATTAGAGAAAACAATCACCATGACATCTCACTTGATATTATTCCATGTCACTTGATTGCTCTCCAACTCTTGGTTTTTACTTCCAAGTTCTTAGTTTGATGAGAAACTTTTTAAAGTACGTCACACAACTGGCAAAAAGCCAAAAGTCTCAAAGCCAAGCGTAACTGAACTATAGATTGTTCTAGATGAAGTCTTTGAAAAAAAATACTGCCACACACCCCAAATTAATTCTTTAAATGTGAAAATTTATTTTAAAAAAAAATTTAGAAGAAAGTCGGATCCCACCTCGCTTGCTTCTTGCTGCTCCTGAAGATGGCGCCGGCCATTCAGCAGAGCCCCGTCAGAGCGACTGCCGCCGATTTCAAGGCGGCTATCGCTCGAATGACGGGTCCGCCACCGGCACCCGAGTCTGCACCCCCTCTTACACCGAGGGGTGCCGTGCCGGATCTTTTAAGGGGCGATTACATGCCCCGCGGCAACGAGGCAGCAAGAGCGCGGCTTCGCGCTTGCGGCGGGGGGGCCGTCCGAAAATACAGATAAGGGTACTCGCCAAGATATAGTTTGGGATGCCGGTAAGGCCGTAATTAGAGGATTATTAATTCAACAAAATACAAGATGGTATAGGGAAAGAGAGAATAAGAGAAAATATATTTTAGATGAAATAAAACAAGGAGAAAGACATTTAAGTAGGCTGCAAGATAAAGCAAGTAGATATGAACAACAGGTGAAGATTAGAAATTTGCAACAGCAATATGAGTTTTTAATTGCAGAAGAAATTGAAAGAAAACTTATGTTTAATAAACAAAGATTTTTTGAACATGCAAATAAACCGGGAAAAATGTTAGCATGGCAACTTAAGCAGAAGGAGAAAAAAATACCAATAACTCAAATTAAAAGGAAGGGTAAAATCACAAGAATAAAAGAGGAGATACTAGAAACATTTGTAGAATTTTATACAAATTTATATAGCAAAAAGACACCTTCAGAGGTAGAAATGGAGATGTATTTTACTAAAGGAGACTGGGGGAAAATAACACAAGAAAATAAAGATTTTCTGGATTTGCCAATAACTAAAGAAGAGTTGGAAGAGGCAATAAAGAAAAGTAAATTAAACAAATCTCCCGGGCCAGACGGATTTAATGCATCCTATTACAAAATATTTAAAGACCAATTAACCCCTTATCTGTTGGAAGTAATGAATTTAGGATTGACAGAAGGGATTATCCCTCAAACTTGGAAACAGGCAAATATAGTATTAATACCAAAGGCAAATTCGGATACATCGGAAGTTAAAAATTTTAGACCAATATCATTATTAAATACTGATTATAAACTATTTGTAACAGTCTTAGCTACAAGATTAAAAAGAGTATTAAATCAAGTAATACATGAGGATCAAGCTGGTTTTTTACCAGGAAGGTTGATGAGTCAGAATGTGAGGGTAGTAATTGATCTTTTAGAATATGCAGAGCAGGATACAACACCATTAGCTTTGATATTTTTGGACGCTGAAAAAGCCTTTGATAATGTTAATTGGCAGTTTATGTTTAAGGTATTAGATTCTATGGATTTTGGTGAGAATTTTAAAACAGCTATAAAAGGTATATATACACAACAATCTGCTAATCTGATTATAAATGGGTCATTATCACCCAAAATAGAAATTCAAAGGGGAACGAGACAGGGATGTCCTCTTTCCCCTTTACTGTTTATTTTAGTATTAGAATTATTATTGCATAATTTTAGAAATAGTGATGTAGTTGGTGTACGAATAGGTAGAAATCATTATATGTTTAAAGCATATGCGGACGATGTAGTATGTTTTTTGACTGATCCGATTGAACAAATTGACAGATGGAATAAAATTTTGGAGGTTTATGGAAAGCTTTCAGGGTTTAAAGTTAACAAAACTAAAACTAAGATTATAACTAAGAATATGACTCTCTCACAACAACAAATATTAGTAAAAAAAGACGGGGTTTAATATTGAAAATAAAGTTAAATATTTAGGTATATGGTTATCAAATAATAACCTTAATTTATTTCAAGATAATTATGTGAACCAATGGCAACAGATAAAAAAGGATTTGATAAGTTGGGAAAAACTGCCATTATCGTTATGGGGAAGAATTTCAGTAGTAAAAATGATGCTATTACCTAAAATGCTCTTTTTGTTTCAAAATCTCCCAATAATTAAGGGTGTACAGATATTTGATGTTTGGAAAAAAGATATTATGAGTTTTCTCTGGAGTAAAGAAAGACATAGAATTGCATACAATAACCTAATTGAGCAAAAAGATACGGGTGGATTTGGATTACCAGATTTGAAATTGTATTATCAAGCAGCATGTTTCACCTGGATTAGAAACTGGATTCTCTTAGAGAATCCGAAATTATTAGAATTAGAAGGTTTTAAATTGAGATTCGGGTGGCATGCTTACTTGTGGTATGATAAAGAGAAAGTAAATAAAGAATTTAACTCTCATATTATTAGGAAAAATTTATTGCAAATCTGGAATAAATATAAAGAAGTTTTTGAAAGTAAAACACCTGGTTGGATTAATCCTATAGAAGCATTTATGAGAAGAGGTGCACATTTAAATTTGGATTGTGATAATTATAGAGAAATAATAGAATATAAAGATGGTATATGGGAACTGAAATCAAAAGAAGAAATTTTGATTAAAGATTGGTTTATGTATTATAAATTAAGAGATGTTTTTAATAAAGATAATAGGTTAGGTTTTAATCAAACCAAATCAAAATTTGAGGTTATACTATTTAAGGGTAATAAAGGATTGATAGGTAGGATTTATAAATTACTTATAGAGACAAATTTAGAACAAGAAAGGATTAAGTTAGTGATGCTGAAATGGATGAGAGATTTAGGTTATAATATAGATTTGGAAATTTGGGAAAAGTTATGGAAAAAAGAATTTAAGTTTACAATTTCAAATGAAATAAGAGAGAATTTGTATAAAATGTTTTACAGATGGCATATAACTCCTGTATTATTAAGTAAAATGAAGAAAGATGAGGAAAATATATGTTGGAAATGTGGTACAGAAATAGGTACATTTATGCATGTTTGGTGGTTTTGCAAAAAAATAAGGAGGTTTTGGAGATTAGTTTTGAACGAAACGAATGATTTGATTAAATTAAAAGTTAAGAAAGACCCCGCTTTTTGTTTATTGGGAATACCAAAAAAAGATTTGGATAAAGGTGACAGAGTCATATGCCAATATAGTTTTGCTGCAGCAAGAATTATAATTGCTAAAAAATGGAAGCAGTCAAATAAACCTTCAATTAAAGAGTGGCGAGAGAAATTATGGATGTATATGCGGATGGCCAAAATTACAGCATTTCTATATGATAAAGATATGGAGGAATTTAAAGCTACGTGGGCAAAGGCCACCGCATATTGGGATAAAGTGGCAAAAACGGATTTTAAAAGTATAGTTAACGAATTATAGTATAAGATGATTTTCAATATGATATAATAATAGCTTTTTCTTTTTATATGCCATAACACTTCATCGGAAGTCCAATGGTGGAGGGCACTGGTGGGCGGAGGGGTTTTGTATTCGGGGCACATGTTTTATAAAATGATTTGAATATTGTAATAATGGATAAATTGTGTCCTGATTATGTAACTTTTGTTTTTTTTTTTTATGTACATGTAATTTTTATTTTATTTTTTGTTTTTTATTTTTTTTTATTTTTGTGTGTTTATTATGAAAATAATAAAAAAATTTATAAAAAAAAAAAAAGAAAGAAAAATAGACGCAGGGTCGGAGCCTCCCCTGAGCATCCCTCTGTAACAGTGCTCCCCCCATCGCCCTGTCGGAAGCATCCACTTGCAGGGTTAAAGGTTGGGAACAGTCGGAGTGAGCCAAGACGGGTCCGGTAGTAAACCGGCTCTTAAGCAGATCAAACGCCACCTGGCATCGGTCATCCCATGCTACCCTATAGTTAGCGGCAGTGGCCACTTGGCCCCTCCCCTTGGTCCTAAGGAGTTCCGTGATTGGGAGGGCTATCTCAGCAAAATCTGGGATGAAACCCCTGTAGAAATTTGCGAAGCCCAGAAATTGTTGAACCTGTTTGCGGGTCTGGGGAGGTTCCCAATCCCGGACCGCCTGACCTTCTCGGGGTCCATAACCCGTTGGGAGACACCACAAACCCAAGAAAAGTAAGTTCATCTTGGTTAAAGGCACACTTGGACAGTTTGGCGTACAGGTGGTGTTCCCGCAGCCGGCCCAAAACCTCCCGCACCAATTTCCTGTGTTCTTCCGGGTCTCATGAATAAATTAAAATATCATCTAGGTATACGATGACCCCCTGAAACAACAGATCATGCAAAATCTCGTTGATAAGTTGCATGAAGCAGGACGGAGCTCCAGACAACCCGAAAGGCATTACGCAGAATTCAAAAAGCCCAAAGCCACATGAGAAAGCTGTTTTAGCCTCATCCCCTCCTTAATCCGGACCCGGTAGTAGGCCTCCGCCAAGTCCAGTTTAGAAAACACCCTGCCCTCTTGTAGCTGGCTGAGAAGGTCAGGGATGAGGGGGATGGGGTACTCGTTTGTTTCAGTAACTGCATTAAGCCCCCTATAGTCCACACATAACTGGAGGTCCGAAGTACCCTTCTTCTTCACGAAGAAGCAGGGTGAGGAGAATGCAGCCTTGGACGGGCGGATAAACCCCCTGGCCAGATTCTTATCCAGAAACTCCCTTAATACAGTCTTTTCCTGAGGGCTCATGGGGTAAACCCGAGCCTTGGAGGGCTTCATGTCTGCCGTTAACTCAATGGCACAGTCCGTGGTGCGGTGAGGGGGTAGCAAGTCACAGTCCTTCCCCTCAAAGACTTTTGCAAAGTCCTGATATTCTGGAGGTAGCGTTACGGGAATTGCCGTCGCGGCAGTCACCCTCCCCCCATCGGGCATGTCCTCCCTGCAATGCCACCTGCATTGGGGGGACACAAACACTACTTGGTGCTGTGCCCAGTCGATGCTGGGATTGTGACCCGCCAACCAATTGCTTCCCAGAACCACCGGGTAAGCGATCCCAGGGCTATGGTGAGGCTGATTTGCTCCCAGTGATCCCCCACCCCTAGCAACACAAGGTCAGAGTGCAAATGAACGGGGCCCCCCTGAAGATCCCTCCAGTCCATTTGACGGAAGTGCAAGGGCTGGTTCAACTCCACCGCCCCCAATTGTAATCGGTTAAATACGTCTTGGTCAATTAATGTTCTGGAGCAACCAGAGTCAAAAATGCCCACTACTGCAACTGGATCCCCTCCCTGGGGATTCCTTAACACCACGGGCACCAGGAGAGTCTCCACCTGGTCACTCACCCAGGTCGGAACCGGCTCGTTTTCTTGCAAAGTAGCCTCCTGTGCCGGTTCACTCACAGGAAGCTTTCTTCATTTTTTGGCGGTGAGACATCTCCGGAACAGCAGCGATGATCACACGGGACAGGTTCCAGGTCCGCACTTAATGCCGCCGTCCCGTGCCGGGTGGGTGTTCCCTCCGTCCTCTTCAGATCCGGAACTTGGTAGCTGGTCAGAGTTTTCTTGTCTGTCGCCTGCCTGGGCGATCCGCTGGTGCACTTGGCGGCAAAGTGTCCCATCCTACCGCAACGTAGACAGGAACCCTCTCTGAAGCGGCGCACCCTCTCATCCGGGAAACAGCCTCGATTCCCTTCGCCTCGGTGCACCTCTGTCGTAGTGTTCCCCTTGGTCGGGCCTCTGGAGGGGGGTTCCTTCCCCCGGCGATCCTTGGCAAACTGCAGGGTTAGCTTGCTGTGTTCTACTTGCCCTGCCAGCCGGATCCAGCCCTCCACAGTGTCAGGGTCTCCCAGAGTCAGGCAGCCCTCCAACACTTCCCAGCGCAGTCCCTCGCGGAAGTGTTGGACCTTGGTGGCTTCGCTCCACTCTCGCACCTTGCACGCCAGTGACTGGAACTCCTGGGTATATTCTAGCACAGACCGGGACCCCTGCCTTAATCTGCGCATAGCAATCTTGGCCCTCTGTGCCCGGTGAGGGTCCTCAAACCGGCGGTGCAGGGCTTCCAGGAAATCACCGAGGGAGCGCAAAAGTCCAGGGTTAACCTCTGTCGCTGCCACCGCCCACTCTACTGCGTCCTTCTTTAGAAGCCCGATGGTGTACCGCACCCGGGCTTCTTCGGAAGGAAAAGTCTCACCCTGATCATTCATGAAACCAGAAAGTTGCAGTAGAAAGTGGGGTAACTGGGCGCAGGTCCCATGAAAAGAAATCTGTAGGTCCCAGGCAACTGTGCGGGGGAATAAATGGGAAGGGTAGTTGCAGAGATCAGAGTCCTCGCACCATCCCTGCTAGCGCCGTCATCTCCCTCCTTAGGATCTCCAGCTGGTCCTGAAGCTCCCGGTTCTGTTGAGTCAGGTCGTGGTTCTGCTCCTGCAGATGGTGTTCCTCTTCTCGGGGGTACGGGGTAGAGGTGACTGCATCTCGGCCTCGGAGCAGTTCCTCCTCCCTGGAGTATAGGTCCTCCAGCAGGCCTCGATATAGGTGATCGAAGTTTGGCCCCGTGGTTGATTGGTGGACGTACTGTCCGGCGATCCGCGATGCCCCCTCTGCAACCTCTGCGGCGCTCCTTCCCCGGGTTACTTCTTCCCGGCTTGGGTCTGCTCCTCTCGGGGCTGCTTCCTCCCAGGGCAGGACCGCTCCCTGCTGTTCCGACAGGCAGAGGCGTTCGTACCGCCGGATCAGTTCAGCGGATCGGGTCGAACTGGGGAACATCTTTCTCAAAAACTAACTAGTAGAAAATAAAAAAAAGATGGATTCCAGCCTAATGTCAGGCTTCAGCAAATACACGGCGTTTCAGGCAATAGAACTCGAATCCAGGCAGAGCAGCGATTCAAAGATTTATTCCGAAAGTCAATGATTTCAGTAACGAGGCAAACAAGGCTGGAATACATGACTGGTAACGACTTAAGTAAAACTGAAACAGAAACCATTAAGAGCAATCAGTGGAGGAGATGGCCGAGCTCCCGGCTTTGTGCGTTGGACCCGATATCAGATGGGAGATTTACACGGGCGGGTCCCAATACAAATGTAAATCCCTGGCCGGAGTTCGTGTGCAAAACGGGGGGGGGAGGAGTACACGGAGAACCCCATCTTGTTTGTGGGGAAACCATCTTGTTTGGGACCGGAGCTGTCAGAAGCCCTATCTGACACAGGGTTAATCCAATCATCCCACCCCCAGAGAAACAGTATAACTGGGGTAGCCCACACCCATAACCTTTCCTTAGGGCTTCCCATTTCATACAGCCTGCCACTCTGCCGGTGTGAGCAGCCATGCTAGAGTACGCAGGGGGCTACCCCTGCCATCTATTTATTCCCCATGCCCCCCATTTATTCATCTTGATCCTATGGAACTCTGGACTACAGGAAGGTATCGTATATTCCCGTAAAAATATTCCTACCTGCCTTACAGCACATGTCTCTGTACTCCTTTCTCTTATTTCTCTGTATGTGTGTATGCATCATTGATTTGAATGAAAAAGACATAAACACTATTTAATTCGGAATCCTTTGTCTCTGTCTTTATTCAAGGTCTCATTAAATGGATTCTGGTATAGCTGAGTGCATCCCGCTTTATAAATACATAGTTACCAATTGCTCAAGCTAATTTCCCCATATCATAGAGCAATTCAGCTAACACAGGGGAGGTGACCACTTCTGACTGACCATAGAGATCAGACAAATTACTAAAGCATCATCATCATTGCTATTCCCATCCCTTTTTTCCCTCCTGATCCTCAAATCGTTGAGGGCAGGAGATTGGGGGCATGGGCAGGGGATAGGCCACTGCCACAAATAGCAAGCATAGTCTTGATGCTATTGACTGAGATTCTCTGATGTCACAGGGAGTGGTGACTGTCTGCTTTTGACTTAGCCATTCCAGTGTCAGAAAGTGGATGGGAAGTCTGAGATTGAGCAACTGAGTGCTAAGAAACCTGAAGAGATTTGAGAAATTGAATTTGAAGATGGATAAACAACTTAAAAGAAAACTTAACAAACATTGTGTAGGTACCTCAGCTTTCAAGTCTTTAAAGCCTTCTTGGTACAAATCAATTGAGTAGACTTGTGTCAGGTCTGTATCTCAGTTGGTTTCGTTTTCCCACCGACTAGCCTTCAAGGATTGTTTTGCATATTTGGACTCTTTGAAGCCGACAGTAATCCGTGAGAACCACAGCGCCTTTGTGCTGTTTGTATTTTGTAATCTCTTGAAGCTGTACTGTGCCTTAGAGTGCTTTTTTCAATGCTTTTATATTATCAAGTGCAAGCTAGTTTGCCCCATTGCTGTCTTAATTTCTTTGTGCTTTGCTACCCTATATGACCAGTAATACCAGCTTCTTTGGACCTGTTTGTCTCCTGATGTGGTTTGTGGTTCAGATTAGGCCAAGGGCTTACAACTTGGTGCCTTTGAATGAACACAAATACTTCAGGAAATATACATAAAATAGTTATGGGTGTACCCTAAGGCTCAAGATAACTCCAAAGTTCTAGAGCTTCAACAAGTTGTTTATGAACTCTGAGATTGATTTTGCTCTGTCTGCTAAAGTAACAGTCTGTTCTGAAAATGGGTGCTCGATATAGACCTAGAAGGGTTTTGGGACTGTTTCCATCTGGCTATGGCTACTTTTTTACAGTCTATTGTGCAGTATTCCAAAAGATTTAGTAAGGGATCTGGCCAAAGTGTAGGGTGTTTCCTTTACACAATAGTTTGCCACCCAAATTATTTGTACGGGGGCAATGGGATAGTGATGATAGGCTAATGATGGCTCTGGTTCTTTTCCATTCCAAGTTCAAAATGGATGTTTGCGATCTGAAGTGTAATCTGAGGGCAGAGTCTGAGAGAGAGAGCGCACATAGGCACATGTTGCCAATGGGGAGTGAAGGTGTTGCCCTCTAGTGGTTGCTTACATATCAGAGAAAGACTGAGGCATGTGAGCACCTTTGCACAATATAAAATGTAGGCACATTATGCATTAGACTTGATGTATTTATTCTAAGGATCTTTTGGCATAATCACTCTTTGTACCCTTTTGCCCTTCCACCCTTGCTTTTTCAGTAATAATAATGTGATAGACTCAGAAAGGAGAGGCGATCAGGATCAGACTTATGACACTGAGAAAGGGGGAGTAAAGAAGGTCAGATATCAGAAAACACAGTAGGTAAAATTATGAAAGGAATAGAGGAAATTAAAGTGATTAAATTTAATGAGTTGGAACATAAATTCTTTACAAAATGGTATAAAACACCAGCGCAATTAGCAAATATGTTTCTGGGATTGAGCCCCATGTGCTGGCATTGTAGACAATCTAAAGGATGTTTCTCCCACATGTGGTGGGAATGCCCAGAGGTCAGGGATTTTTGGACAAAAATATTAAAAATTATAAGGAGAATATGTAAAGTACCCTTAACTATAGATTTTAATCTAATGTTAATGAGTATAACAGGGAATCTGGCAGTAAACAAGGGGGATCAAGCCACATTTGAGGCTATGATACTAGCAAGCAAAGCAGTTATTGCTCTGGGTTGGAAGGATAAAAGTAAATGGATGGTAGAAATCTGGCACAATTATTTGGTTGAATTTATACAGTCGGATATAGTCGAGAGGCTGCTCCAGAAGACTACATGGGAAGACAAGATTACAGAAATCAGGAGGAGATGGAAGACCTACCTAGAGTGGATATCAACAGAAGGAAGAAAAGACATTCAGTGGAAGATTCAGACTTTGTGCCCATGGCTGGGACTAAAAGATTAAAAACTACAAGGAGAAGGAGGGGGGAAGGGAGGGGTGGAAGGGGTTAAAAGGAAATATGAAATGTATGGGATAAAAACAATAAGTAACATATATCAAAAACCTGTATAAAAAGAACTAATAAAAAAATGACACAGAGAAAGGGAGGGGAATAACTCCCCCATGCCATTTTAGTTATTGGATATGTTCCCTCTGCTGGGCTGCTTAAGTCCTTGTAGGAAAACCAATAGCTCTCAGGAGGACAGAGGCCGTAAGTATAGTTTAAGGGAGGAGACATTGCCAAGCAGGCAAGGAGAAGGAGATAACCCCTCATTTCTGTGTGCCGTGGGTCTGATGCAGATTCCCCCTTCCTGTGGCAGCTGCTTCTGGATTTTAGAGCCAAACTCCACATCTAGAATTCTGATCACAGAACTCCAGCACGACGTGTAGCTTGGTTCATGAGCAGTTGTACAGGAACAGGAATTTTAGCAGGGGAGGCTTTTCTGCCACTCCTGCATGAGAAACTGCTCCTGCCAAAATTCTCTCACAGGTGTTCAAGGAACAGCCAGGAGCCTCTTGTCTGGCTACCATAGGCATATGATCCCTCATCCCTTCAACAACAAAAAAAGTCTTCAATAGGCATTCCTACCCTGAAGAACACTAAACCTTCCAAAAAAATTAAAATCTTCTAAAAGTTAATAAATTGGTGCATGCACATGAAGGGGAATTGTGTTGCTCCTCACTATCAAAACATCTGCCTGTGATATTCACAGAACAACATTCTACACAGGAATCACAACATAACAATGGAAATGAATGAACTCCTCGAATGAAGTCTCCTTCCTCCCTAGGTTCTAAATATTGTACTTGTATAGAAAGCTTGGCAAATGTGAAACGTTTGCAACTGGCGCTCATTGCTGAGAAGGTGCACGTGCACCCCCAATGAGGGAAAAGTACCAACCACTGAACAATGATCTGATGTTGCTTAATGCTCCTAAGTGTAAAAATTGGATTTTTAGGAAAAAATATCCCAAAGGAAGTGTGGAATATGAGTACAACTCTCTACAAAGCTGCCTGTGAATAAGACCCAGTGAAACGAATGGAGCTGGCATACAGGTAGCAATGTGCAGGACTGCAATTTGGAAAGGGACAAGGACGCTGCAGTAGGAAACACGCCCATTGCCTCATTTTAGTTTGAGAGGAGATGTCTCCTTACTGCTAAACACAACTCAATCTCCATCTCTGCCTTCCTTGATTCTGGAATGCTGGGAACAATTACCCCCAGGCTTTATTCAATGAGGATATGCATTATTCCCCTACCCAACATCCCTGAGTTTTTTCCTCCCTACTTTTCCAGGGTGCAAGATTTGGGGAGGACAGTAGATGACTCCACTATCCTGGGCACCATGTAGAGATATTGACTTACAGCAAAAACACACAGTTGTGAAAACACTATATAAAGGCATAAAAAATGGGTGATCTTTCATCCAGTGTTACAAGTTCTATTGACAGGCTTTATGAATGACCTCTTAATGCATAGTTTTAAAGTGAGATGCAGGTTTAATGAATTTAAGACTAAGAATTCTTGACTTCGTTGAATACTCAGTCACTTTAATTTTCTTATTGCATGCCTAGTCATAGAACTCAGTTCTTTGTTGCATGGGTGTGCCCTATAAGGACATTGGCTTCCAGACACAGTACAAGTCCAAATGAAGGAAAACACATTTATTATTGCTATAGCACTAACTATGAACGCTGCATATTCCTCCTCCTCTCCTTCCACTTCCCTGAGCCTGCCTTATGATGAAACTTTCCTCCCTCAGACCGTTGTTTGGGTTAATTACTTAAAGAACAAAATTGCTGGGCTCCCAGTCAAAAAGATTTTGGACTTCTTGCAAACAGCTTGTCTGAAACCTCATCTTGCTGTGCAAAATTGTCTCTTGCTGAGTCAGGTCTGAGATCCCAAATGAGAGTGGTAAGATTGTAAAGACAGAAGATTTGCCACAACCCTAGCCCAAGCATATTTCAGCAGACCTTCCTGATATATCAAGCATTTGGTAGCTGGGGCACACAAATATGTGTTTGTGTTCTCGTAGGTTATCCGGGCTGTGTAACCGTGGTTTTGGTATTTTCTTTCCTGACTTTCGGCCAGCAGCTGTGGCAGGCATCTTCAGAGGAGTAACACTGAAGGACAGTGTCTCTCAGTGTCAAATGTGTAGGAAGAGTAATATATAGTCAGAAAGGGGTTGGGTTTGAGCTGAATCATTCAATATATTACTCTTCCTATACACTTGACACTGAGAGACACTGTCCTTCAGTGTTACTCCTCTGAAGATGCCTGCCACAGCTGCTGGCGAAACGTCAGGAAAGAAAATACCAAGACCACGGTTACACTGCCAGGATAACCTATGAGAACCAGTGAACTCTGACCGTGAAAGCCTTCGACAATATTATGTGTTTGTGTATTGGGATGAAGGCTACATTTTAATTTACTAGTTTTTATGTTTGAATGTCTCTCTGCCATATAGGTATTCAGGCATAAGTATATGTGTCAAGGTCATGTAATACATCATAACTTAAAGAGCTGTTCTGGGCCAGCTCATGGCTGAAATGATAGAGGTGTTTCACATATTATGAAGCAACAAACCCAGGTTTGTCCCGGAGTGTACTTGAGGCCATGGATCAGAACATTTGCTTTGCAAAAGTCTCAGGTTCAGTCTTCTGCACCTTCAATTCAAGGATCAGTTAGTGGGTAGGGTTTCCAACAGGGCTGAAGAAGAAAAAATGTCCTGCCCCTTTAATAGAAGCATGATGCATGAAAATGGGCAGTTGAAGCTTTTTTTGCCATGTGTCAGCCCTTGGCCCACAGAACCAGAAATCACCACAAAGTCATATAGAGTCCAAACAGATGGCTTTTACTGATCAAATAGGCATACAGTGCAAACGAATAAAATGACAGCTATGAGAGGCTCACTAGCTGGGAGATATTATAAGGCAGGAAAGGCGGGAGATTACACGCATGAATACAGTTTCCCAGGAGCTGAGTTCCCAGGCCTAGGTATGCGACCTTGGGGGTAGACAATACAGCACAGAGACAGAGGCAATAACGAAACCGAGATAGCAGCCTGACATTCTGCTCCCCTCAAGGCCCCCTCCCAGTTCGCAAGGGGGCTGGCTTGTCCGGGTAAGCAATGTGAAAGGCGTCGACGAGGTCGGGGGCGGAGACATCCCGTGCGCGCACCCATTCGTCATAGGCAGGGGGGAAATGTTTCCAACGAACTAGATATTGCAGATTGCCATGGTGAATACGGGAGTCAAGGATCTTGGAGACTTCGAAGTGTTCTTCCCCCCCCACCATGATGGGTTGCGCAGGCGGTGGGTCCGGATGCCACCGTGGAGAAGCAACATGGGGTTTGAGGAGGCTTATGTGGAAAACAGGATGCACACGCCTCAAGGATTTGGGGAGAGCCAGTTCCACTGTGACAGGGTTTATGACCCGAGTAATGGGGAAAGGGCCAATGAATTTGGCGCTGAGCTTATGGCACGGTTGGGTGGAACGGAGATTTTTGGTGGAAAGGTAAACCAAAGCACCCACTTGCAAATCACCCCCGGGGGAGCGATGTTTGTCAGCTTGCGCTTTGTATTTACGTTTGGCCCGGTCGAGGTTGCTAACGAGCCAGGGCCAAGTGGTACGGAGGGCGTGTGCCCAGGAGGCAATGTCGGGGTTCCCCTCCCCCTCTACATCATCTGTAGGAGCGATGGGACTGAAATCTTGTCCATACACAGCAAAAAACGGGCTAAAACCTGTGGATTGATGCATGGCATTATTGTAGGCATATTCTGCTAAAGGTAACAGTTCCACCCAGTTATCCTGGTGGTAGTTAACATAACAGCGCAAATAACATTCAAGTACAGCATTGACACGTTCAGTTTGACCATCAGTTTGAGGATGGTATGCACTAGACAATCCCTGTTCCACCCCCACCAACTTGAGGAAAGCTTTCCAAAACTTAGAAACGAAACCACTTCCGCGGTCACAAATTATTTTACGCGGAAACGAATGTAAACGAAAGATATGCGTCACGAAGAGGCGGGCCAGTTTCTGAGCAGAGGGGATCCCTGCGCATGGAATCAAATGTATTTGCTTAGAAAACAAATCAGTAACAACCCACAACACAGTTTTACCCCCACTGAGAGGGAGATCAGTCATGAAGTCCATAGCAATCACTTCCCAAGGTCTGCTGGGCGTTTCAAGAGGTTGTAGCAGTCCCGGGGGTTTGCCCTGCGATCGTTTCGCAGCGGCACAAACGGGACAGCTGCGGATGAAGGAGTCAATGTCGGAACGCATTCCCCCCCACCAGAACTGTCTGCGCAATAAGTGAAGGGTCTTCAGAAACCCAAAGTGCCCAGCTGTTTTGGCTCCATGAGCTAAATGTAAAACGTCCTTCCGGAGAGCTTTGGGTACATACAATTTTGAGTCTTTGTACCAGGACCCCCCTTGTTCCAAAACACCAGGAGGTAGGGTATGAGCGGAACGTTCTAAAAGGCACTGGTCCCGAAGGACAGTTAAAAAGGATTCGGAGATGGGGATTTTGGAGGGAGCCCCCCCGTCGGTCATGGAGATCTGAGAAACAGTTATAGGGCTAGTGCTTACGTGCGGCGGTGCGCAGACTGCAGGCGGCTGAGCGGTCGGAGGGGTAGGAGGGGCGGGAACTCCGGTCTGTTGCGGTGGCGGTTGGGCAGCCGGTTGGGCTGGCGGAGCTTGCGAGTTAGGGAAGGTGTGCTGATGCTGGGATCGGGTTTGCACAGCCAGCATAGGTAGGGCCCCACGTTGCATAGGGGTGAACAGAGAGTTGGTGGGTCTTTCGAGTTTTACCGGATATTGTGGTAAACGGGAGAGGGCATCCGCGAGAACGTTCTGCTTCCCAGGGACGTGCTTCAGGGTGAAACGGAACTGAGCAAAGAACTCCGCCCACCGTTGTTGTTTCGCCGATAGCTTATGGGACCCCGTGAGGGCAGCTAGATTTTTGTGATCGGTCCAAACTTCAAAGGGTACTTTAGACCCTTCCAAGAATTGCCGCCATAAAGTCAGTGCATGATGAACTGCAGAGGCCTCTTTCTCCCAGATGGGCCAGTTTAATTGAGCGTGCGCAAATTTTTTTGAAAAGTAAGCGCAAGGGTGAAGAAGACCGTCCGATCCTTGCTGGAGGAGAGCCCCTCCCATGGCTACATCGGAAGCATCGACTTGCACAATGAACATTTGATTTGGGTCTGGGTGCCGTAGCACCGGCTCCGAAGTGAAGAGGCGTTTGAGGGCCAGAAAGGCGGCTTGGCATTGCTCAGTCCATAGGATTTTTGCGGAGGGCAAGGCAGCCGAGCTTACTTTTCCCTTAGTTTTCAGCAGGTCCGTAATGGGTAGAGCCACTTGGGCGAAGTTAGGGATGAATCCCCGATAGAAGTTTGCAAATCCCAGAAATTGCTGTACTTGCTTACGGTTGGTGGGGGGAGTCCAATCGAGGACGGCTTGGACTTTGGCGGGGTCCATGCGAAGACCTTGGTGGGAGATGATGTATCCCAAAAACGTGAGTTTGCTTTGGTGAAATTCACACTTAGCTAGTTTAGCGAACAGTTGATGGTTACGCAGGCGTTGTAGAACTTCCCTGACCAGAGTCACATGCTCGTCCACAGTTTTCGAATAAATGAGAATGTCATCTAAGTAGACCACCACCCCACGATATAGAAGGTCATGTAGGATTTCATTGATGAGTTGCATGAAGACCCCCGGGGCCCCTTTTAATCCGAATGGCATTACAAGGAATTCATACATTCCGAAACAGCTAGAGAAGGCAGTGAGGTGTTCATCTCCTTCGCGGATACGGACTCGGTAGTAGGCTTCCACCAAGTCTAATTTAGAGAACACACGGCCTTCCTGTAATTGTCCCAAAATATCCGATATTAATGGGATAGGATAGGCGTTGGTCTGGGTAACCGCATTGAGCTTTCTGAAGTCAATGCACAGGCGAAGGTCGCCCTCTTTTTTCCGGACGAAAAACGCGGGGGCCGAGTTTGGGGCATTCGAAGGGCGAATGAACCCTCTGGCGAGGTTTTTGTCCAAAAAGTCCCGGAGGACAGTGCGCTCGGAAGCGCTCATAGGGTAAATCTTACTTTTGGTTAATGTGCAGTCCTTTACTACTTCAATCGCACAGTCTGAGGCCCGGTGGGGGGGTAAGGCATCACATTCCCTAAGGTCGAAGACATCTTCAAAGTCCCGGTATACAGCGGGTAGAGCCGGTGGTACTGGGGCAGTAGAGGTTAATGCTGGAACGGGCGGAAATGGCAGAGCAAAGTTTTGCCGATGCTGGTCGCAGGTGGGACTAACGAAAGAGATAGTGTTTGTTTCCCAATCAATACTGGGACTATGTCCTTTAATCCAGTTAATTCCCAAGACCACTTCAAATCGGATAGGGGCTATAGTGAAGTCTATTTGTTCCCAGTGGGAACCAATTCCCATTGCCACCCCTATGGTGCGGTGATCAACTGGACCCCCCTGGAATTGGCTCCCGTCCATTTGAGCAAATTGGACGGGGGCGGGTAAAGCCTCTGAGTCGGCTCTGAGTGCAGCAAACGTGGCTTCGCTTATGAGAGTGCGACAGCAACCGGAGTCAATTAGTGCTTTGACGGGGATTTGTGGACCTCCGTTAAGTTGTTGTAAAACTGCATCCACGTAGACGGTGGAGTCCACTTCTTTGATTTTGGTAGGAGCATTCGGTTTGATAGGAAGATCCTGAGAGGTCTGTGGAGATGCTCCATTCACCACAGACCGGAGCCGTTTTTTGACAAGTCGAGGGGAGATTCCAGGTTTAAGGCTGGAGAAATCCAAGGATTTTCCTCATCCGAAGAGGGAAAGCTGTCCCCCAATGGGGCACTTGTAATCCGAGACCCGGCGGGGTCGTTGGAAGCAGGCAGGGAGGCTGGGTCCCCGGCATGGAGTGCAGAGGGTGTGGGCCTTCCCGGAGCTGCGCTGCGGGTGGCCGCGGTGCCTCTGCGTGGTGGACGACCTCGGGCGCGGGTTGTCGTGCTGGGACGAAATAATTCCTGGCGGCATGGGCAAACGGCTGCAAAGTGGCCCATTTCTCCGCATGTAAGACAGGCACCCCTCTGAAATCGGGCTTCACGTTCCTGGAGCGGACGTGGGGGATTTCGTGGGACGAGCAGTGGTGCCTTGGGTTGAGGCTTTTGGGTGCCCTTCTCCTTGTGCTTTTGACGGACGAGAGAAATAAAGCGGCGGCGGCTTTCCACTTCCTCGGCTAATAGGATCCAGCCTTCGAGGGTATCGGGATCGCCCCGCATGTAAGACCAGTTCAGAATGTCAGGATGCAAGGCTTCCCTGAAATGATGGATTAGGGTGGTCTCGGGCCAACCTACAATTTTACTTGCCAGTCGCTGAAATTCATCGGCAAATTCCCGAACTGTAGCAGAGCCTTGTTTTAATTGTAAGAGTTCCGTTTTGGCTCTTTCCCCCAGGAAGGGGTCCTCAAACCTCCTTCTCAGGGCAGTCATGAAGTTGTTGAGGGAACGAATCGCACGAGAGCGGGTGTCAAACTGGAGGACCATCCAGTCAGCCGCTTTGCCTGTCAGGAGGGAAGCTACGTACCGCACCCGGCTATCTTCCGTGGGGAAAAGTTGACCTTGTTCTCGCATATAACTGTCCACTTGATGCAAGAAACAAGGCAAAGTCTCAAGAGATCCGTCATACGTAGTCCTCAATTTGAGTTGCTTCCAAGGGCCGGGCGCGGGTTGACCCGGTTGCACGGGTGGTCCGGGCGGAGGAGCAACAGGAGCTCCAGGAGGCAAGGGTGGAGCAGGCACATTAGCAGGTGGTTGCACGGGTGGTCCGGGCGGAGGAGCAACAGGAGCTCCAGGAGGTAAGGGTGGAGCAGGCACATTAGCGGGTGGTTGTACGGGTACTCCCTGACCCGGTATCGGAACGGGCTGTCTCTGAGCTATCAGGGTTTGTTGTAATTGCCTGTTCTCTTGAAGCATAAGTTCCATTACTTCCTGGAGTTGATCAACACGGTCGGAGAGCTCCCGATTCTGGGCTCGTAAAAGATGAACCTCCTCACTTGGGCCACCAGTAAGATGAGGCTTACTGGTTCGGAAGCTCGTGGCCCATTGAGAGCTATCCCCATATAAATCCTCGTCTTCAGACTCATCTGAGTCTCGACGTCGGTCAGCCAAACGGCGTGCGCGTTGGGTCGCACGCGACGGGACAAACGCCGGGGAAAAAGTTAGACCTGATAGTCCCAGTACATAGTCCTTGGGGCGCGTGTCCACGTTCGCCTGATTCCTAATCCTTGCTGCAGCCGCCCTGGCTGCTTCCGCCGCCTCTCTCTCTCTTGCGACCCTAGCCGCTTCGGCGGCTTGCTGATCCGCAAGAACTTTGGCGTTCTCAAGTCTTAGGGCAGTCTCTGCCGTAATGCGCGGCAAAAGTTCTGTCTCGAGGAGCAAGAGTATGGGGTCAGGTTCCCCGCCCAGCAGAAGTTGTACTCGAACCGCCAGTGCGGATGCCTCAGCTCCAAACGTCGGGGTCAAAACTTGAGCCAAGGTGGCTACCGGGGTGTCCTTTGTACATTCCACAAGGAGAAGAGCGGTGCTAATAGCGACTCGCTTGGCCTCAGCCTGGCAGCTGGCCGCATCCGGGACCAGGGAAAAACCCTCCGGCGGGGCTCCCGCCATGGTAGAAAGAGTTTGTCGAGAAATAAGATTATCCAAAAGTCCAGTTAATATTTGTAAATCCTCAGTCGCCAATCGGGCATCGTCCAGTAATTGATCCAAGTCCTGAAGATCTAAACGAGCATCAGTATCCTCCGATGTTAACATCCAGAGACGTCCTGTAAGAGATTGCCACTGCGCCTGTACCAGTCCCCTCAAGCGGCAAACCTCTCGGGTCGTCCGGAAAAGTTCAGCGATTAAGTCTTGTAACAGAGTAGGGTCCTCTGAGAAGGGCTCCAGGGTAGTAGATCACCTGGAGAGCTGCACAGCTCCCATCCAAGTGGCAGGCGAACCCCCCTGGGCTCCAGCCTGGCTAGGAGAACGGTGAAGATGAGTGATAGCTGTCATAATGTCAGCCCTTGGCCCACAGAACCAGAAATCACCACAAAGTCATATAGAGTCCAAACAGATGGCTTTTACTGATCAAATAGGCATACAGTGCAAACGAATAAAATGACAGCTATGAGAGGCTCACTAGCTGGGAGATATTATAAGGCAGGAAAGGCGGGAGATTACACGCATGAATACAGTTTCCCAGGAGCTGAGTTCCCAGGCCTAGGTATGCGACCTTGGGGGTAGACAATACAGCACAGAGACAGAGGCAATAACGAAACCGAGATAGCAGCCTGACACCATGGAGGTAAATATTATCACCGGATAAATAACATACCATTAAGCCTTTATTAAAAGGACAGGACATTTTCCTCCAGTCCTGTTGGTAACTGTGGTAGTAAATTATGTAAAAGCCCTCCAACTGAGACCCTAGAGAACTGTTGCAAGTCACAGTAGATAGTACCAATCGTGATAAACCTAGGCACCTTCCTCATGTGTATTCAACTGGGAGCTGCAGCCATATCCCATGACCTGCACTATAAATATGATGTGTTTTTCCTAGCTATTTCGCAAGGTTCATGCTTTAGCTACAAGTGAGAAAAAAGATACCTGACAAAATTAAAGTGGGGAATACTTACCACTTAATGACCTAAGGTGGTTTCAGAGTTAGAAACAATTTGTGAAGCAGATTTCAGTGCTGATATTCTAACACATTTTACAGAGGCAGCCCACTCCACATACACATATTATGATTACAAAGTTCCTAGCATGTTGTATACATTCACACAAACAGAAGTGTGCCTGCTGCAGCACAGCAGACAATGACAAATTTTGTACCAACTGACCAGTGTTTTCATGTTGTGCTTCCTTCACAGACTGCATAGTAGAATTGCTCTTTTCTGATTCCTGTGCTTCTTCCAGTCTTGTGTTTGTGATGCCCAGCTAGTTCTTTTCTAAACCTTGGGTTTCTGGGCTGGCTCTTCATATGTAGCAGAATGTGCTCTGGGGATATTCCTCCTTGCTAAGAGGCAGGATGTGGATATTTTAAATACATAAGCTACAGGCAGTGAAATCACACTTCTGCATGCTCACAAGAACATACAAAATAATCCTGTTGATTTGGACCAATGGTCCATCTAGTCCTACACTGTTTCTGATGGTGGCTGAATAGATGCCCTAGAAGACATACACTAGAGGCATGGAAGCCAAAGCACCGCCCTGCTGTTCCCTCCTAGCAACTGGCATTCAGAAGTATATCGCCTCTGAACATTGGAGGCCCCATTCAGTAGGGTTGCCAACTTCCAGGTACTAGCTGGAGATCTCCTGCTATTACAACTAATCTCCAGCCGATAGAGATCAGTTCACATGGACAAAATGGCAGCTTTGGCAATTGGACTCTATGGCATCGAAGTCCCTCCCCTCTCCAAACCCCACCTTCCTCAGGCTCCACCCAAAAAAACTCCCACCAGTGGCGACCCTACCCATTCAGCCACCATGGCTAACAGATATTTCCAGGCCTTTCCTCCATAAATTTGTCTATTTCCCCTTTGCCTATAAATAGTATCTATATCCTAGCCCTGATCTGGATGGCCCAGGCTAGCCTAATCTTGTCCAATCTCAGAAGCTAAGCAGAGTCAGTCCTGGCTGGTACTTGGATGGCAGCAGGGGCGGATGGGCCAGGGGGTCTCGGCTTGCCCAATGGCAAGTGGGCCCTGTGGGCTCCTGATGAAGTGGGGGGGGGCCTTAAACATTAGACAATATATTTAAAATGTTAATGACCTTTTAGTAGCTTGAAATATAATAGAAGTTCCAATATTATTACTGTATGCAACTAAAATTTGAGCTGTATTAGTATTTTAATAACTTTTAAAAAATAAAATCATTTTTCAAGGTATTGTGGATTTTCAATATATTTTGTGTTAAAAGAATAGATTTTTGGCAAACTTCAACATATTTTTAAATAAGTTTCCAGATTTTTCCTGAAGGGAACATTAAGTGGCATTTAAAGTACATTTAAATGAGTGGATGGGAAAGACAATGCAGACAATGCTGTCAGCAGATATGTAGTCAGCAGAAATCAGCTGCCTGAGAACTTGGGGACAAACAGACTTGTGGTTTTACTGATAGGTACAGTACTGATAGTGGTCAGAAAACAAACGGTTCAGAGTGACCTTTTAAATTTGGCTCATTCCTGTTCCACTCCAATGGGAATGAATGTGATTTAATCCTTCATGTGATATTGTTTGGATTTTAGGTATATATGGAAATGCCTTATATGCATTTTAATAATGATTTGTTTAGTCTTTGTGGTCAATAGTCTTTGAAGTAAAGATGTGAGAAGACGATTGCTATTCAGAACAATGTCTTCTGATATTTGTATTCCATGCGTCATTTGACTGTCAGACATGGGATCAAAGACAGAGATTAAGATTTATCAGAACATGTTTTTGTCCAATTAATGCATTTTTGTGTCTTTTGAACTATAGGAATATCGACACTTTCCCAAACCACCATTTTGAAGTAAACAACTCAAAAAGGTATATAAGTGCATCCAATATTGTGCAAGGTTGGAGATCCTCTCCCATTGAGGCCTATATGCTGCTGGGATGTTGGGAAGGGGCTCCCCAACATGACTTTCTGCTGGTATGTATCTCTGAATTTTTATTTATATGTACCTCTAACCAGATCTATACTATTTTGCTAGGATATATTATATTTTTTCATGTAACCAACTCTTATATATTTTTGTGTTTTTATATTTTGCTTTTTTATTTTTTATACTTCAATAAAAAGGAATTTTCCAAATTCAAAATTTGTATCAGTGCTTGGGGTACTTGGTTAAATAAGATTAAAGTGATTTTTAGTGAATCACAAGATCTAAAACTGAGTAACCTATCACAGCACATGACCATTTCAGTGGCTACTTTATATTTAAGAATATAATAACTCTGAAAAATAATTCTGATTTGGGTTATGTGAGGCCGACACATACATTATATAGGCTCAGATCTTTACTATTGCGACTGCGCAATGAAGCTTACCTGGGAATCCCAGCCTGGGATCGTGACATGTGGACGGAGTCAACTTTGTAACAAGCTACTGCATACATTGCAAAGATAGTAAATATTTTTCATTGTGTCAGCCTCAGTTTGAGTGTGCTTTGAATCATAGAATCATAGAATTGGAAGGGACCACCAGGGTCATCTAGTCCAACCCCCTGCACAATGCAGGAAATTCACAACTACCTCCCCCCTCCACACCCCTAGTCACCAGAAGATGGCCAAGATGCCCTCCCTCTCATCATCTGTCTTTGTCAGCTCTTCACCTCATGCTTGCTGTGTTTTATGTGTTTTATAAAAGATATGTATTTAATTAATATTTTATATACTGTGGCCCTATGCCCTTTAATTTAAATATAATGTATTTTCTTTCATTGTATAAAATTAGTGTAAAAATACTAGGTAGTAAATATATTTAAGCTGCAGTCTCAAATAATAATAAATACGCATAATGCAAGTTCAATAAATAATGATACCTTTTATTTACTCTATAGTTAAAATTACTGTGATTGTTAAAATTGTTGTTAATAATAGATACATCTATAAAACATATTTCCATTGATGTGTTCTTGCGGTGAGGGCCATTATGTATTTCTAGCAGAAATACATAATGGACCTCGCTACCGTACTGTAGAAATTTTCTACAATACTCTACAAAATGCAGACTACAACAACACAATAATAATAATAAAAAATTATTATTATTATCAAATGCAAATGTACAAATAGCCAACTTATGGCAAATGTTGGATTCAACATTTAATTGTAGATGTTCATTTTCCACAATACGAGGGAGTACTTTTAATTAAGTTTTAATCTCAGGAATATTACCCCTACCAGCATGGAAAAGAAAAAGCATAAATCTGGATCACTGAAACGCAAAGAGTGACAAGAAGCAATGTTCGCTTTGTCGGTCAATGGCCATAATAAATTAAAATTGAATTGAATTGACAAGAAGCAGAAAGGCAGGAATCAGCCGAGCGATTCAGGTCTATTACAGATTTTATAATACCACAACCACCATCCACATCAATGTGCAGTTCCTCAACAAATGATCAAGAAGCAAGAACAATACTCATGGTGACAATGCAATGACTTGTGAGTTGCAAGAACAGGAAAGGAAAGAGCTACTTTGAATGTAGAGACAAACACAATAGCATCCTTTACTCACCACCCCAGGCCCAGTACTTCTGGCTTCATTGTTCCGGTATCTGTACTACCTGTAGTTGCAACACAGCTTCAACTAGTTACAGGGAATCAGATATACCTTCAGGCATAAATGACTTGGTTTCTGAAGAACATCCTATAAATGAACCTACACAAGGAAATAAAAGATCAACTGCTGGAGTCTTCCAATATCCATCACGAGCAAATCTGAAAAGTTTTTTGCTGAACATCCATTTCAGCCACTTGATGATTTGCCCTTTGATGCTCTTTTGTATGAGGGGAAATTATGAATGACTCAGTCCCAAGAAAATGGCTAATGTATAACAAAGAAAACAGATGCTTATATTGTTCATACTGTTTGGCCTTTGAGTCTCCCAACACTTCTAATACATCAGTTTTTGTTCGTGGCTTTAGTGACTTCAAGCGTATTAGCCAGAGCTTGGCTTTACATGAATCGCCAACAACACATGTCAGAAATGTTCAGCAATTTATCAATTGGGTAATGATGGCACCTTATATAAATTTTTTTTGCATCTTCACTAATTAAAAAGAAAGAAGAAGTGTTGAAGCAGAGGAGTATTGTCATGAGGATTATAGACAACATAAAGATGTTAGGCAAGCAAGCACTTCCTTTTCGAGGTCACAGAAATGAATCGGCCTACACTCTGGATAATGTGGTTCTGAATCATGGCAATTTTTAAGCTACGGTGCAGTTGATGGCAAAATATGACCCCATTATGGCAGCTCACATTTCTGCAGTACAAAGCAAGTGTACACAAAGATTTGAACAACAAGGAAAGGCTCAAAGTAAAGGCCGTGGTGGACTTGTTACATACCTGAGTGTCAGGCCTGTATCTCAGTTACTTTGTATCTCAGTTACTTTGTATCTCAGTTACTTTGTTTTGCTTTCGTTTCTATCGCTGACTACGCTCAAGGACAATCCTGCATACCAAAGCCCGTTTGAAGCTCTGGGAACAGTCCTGGGAACAGCAACTATGTTTGTGTTCTGTAATCACTTGCAAATATCCTTGCCTTTATACTGCTGAGTGTTAGGCATTGCTGTCACCTTTCCCTTCATGCTCTGTAATACCTATTTGACCAGTAAAGCCATCTTCTTTGGATCTGACTGTCTCTGCTGTGGTTTCTGGTTCAATGGGCCAAGAGTTGACATTGTGACAGCAATCCCCATCACCCTTTTCACCAGTCAGGCTGGAGCCCAGGAGGGTTCGCCTGCCTCTCGGATGGGAGCTAACACAGAGCTCTCCGAGTGAGTTTACCGTGGCTGGAGCCCCGTGTGGCTCGCCTGCCACTCGGATGGGAGCTAACACAGAGCTCTCCGAGTGAGCCCCGTGTGGTTCGCCCCGGTCCCGGTGGATCTGTTCCCCGGGTAGCGGGTTCTGCGCCGGAGCCCTGGAAGGGTCTCGTCCTTGACACCTTCCTTTGAGGACGCCCTAGACAACATTCATCGGGCAGAAGTGGAACGTAGCCGCCTGACTGGACTTGTACGGGCGCAGCGCAGAAGCCAGCACCCGCCACGACCTCCTAGTGTCAGATTGTCTAGTGGAGGATGCTTGACTGGCCCGGGTGTGCGGAGCCGGGCCAAAAGCACTGGCGAAACGGATGGTTGCGCTCTTCCACGGAATGACCTCAACCACCACTTCAATGGCCGGGATTGCTAAGCTGTCAACCCCCGTCTTTGGTGTCAGCGCAGCGACCTTAGCGGTTCAGGTCCAACCGCGACTGGATCTTCCGGATCAAGCCGGACCTATTTCGGCATGGGAGCAGGAGGCTCTGCCACTAGTTACCACGGCCCTGACCACCAAACTTGAAGCGGATCAAGTTTTGATGGATCGTAAGGGGGTCAAAGAGGACTTGCACTATGAGGAAACTCTCTGGGCTGCAAACCTCCGAATCAGCCAGCCCCGTCGCTTAGGTGATGCGGGCAAGGATATGTTTTTGCTCCGACAGCACAAACGGGAACACATAGACCGGGTGGCCCACTTGCAGGGTCAAATGCACTTTTTGCTTCACGACAACGACTGCTTGCAGCAGATACAAGCCGAACCAGATGGCTCGGCCCCAGCTCCACAACCAGGGTCTCCTGATCAGGCTCAACCGCAGCAACCTGCGGCACCTCTGGGCGGAGCGCCCATGTTGCCAGTAACTCCAGCAGTGCCTGTGGTGCCAGGAGACCCCAGAGCTCCCTTCCTGCCACTGCCAGGAAGGCCAGGGGCCCCATTCCTTGGATCTACACCAGCACCCGTACTACCTCCAGTTCCATGGAGACCACCCAAACTGAAGATCTCTTTTGCCGGCTCGGCAGAGATACTACCTCGTCAGCGACCCAAGGTGAGGGGAAGCCAGAAGCCTCCCCCCTCAAGATCGTGAATCCCGATTCCAAAGGGGAGCTTGCCTCGTTTGCGGCGCGATGAACCACTTTATTTCAGCATGTCCTCAATGCCTGGAATTTCCTCGACCGAACGCATCGCCCTGAGCTCGGGGACGACCTCAACGCAGAGACACCGTGGCCACCCGCAGTACAGCACCGGGACGGCCCACACCCTCTGCACTTCCTACTTCTGCAGACCCCTCCGCGTCCTGGATTACAAGTGCCCCAGTGGGGGACAATTCTCCTTCTTCGGACAGGGATCTTCCCTGGGATAACCCAGCGTTAACCCTGGACTCGCTTCCTGACCTGTCACAAAACCGGGGAAGACCTCAATGCGGAGGCACCGCCGCCGCCCGCAGTACAACGCCGGGTCAGTTCACACCCTCTGCACTTCATTTCAGAGACTCTCCCGATCTTCCTACTTCTACAGACCCCTCCGGGTCTCGGATTACAAGTGCCCCAGTGGGGGACAATTCTCCATCTTCGGACGGGGATCACCTCCAGGATACCCCAGCACTAAACCTGGACTTGCCTCTTGACCTGTCAAATAACCGGTCACAGTCTGCGGTGAATGGAACGTCCCCGCAGACCCCCGCAGTTTCTCCTGCAAAACCTACGAAACCGATGAAGGTGAGAGAAGTAGAAAATACGATGTATGTGGACGCAGTGTTACAACACTATAAAGGGGGTCCCCAACTGCCTGTCAGGGCACTTATTGACTCCGGCTGTGGTCGCACTTTAATTAGTGAAACCACATTCACAGCTCTCAAAGTCAAGTCCGAGGCGCTACCCGCTCCCGTCCAATTTGCCCAGATGGATGGAAGCCCTTTTAAGGGGGGACCAGTCGATCATCGCACACGGGGAGTAGCGATGGGTATAGGTTCCCATTGGGAACAAATAGACTTTACCATAGCCCCCATTCGGTTCGAAGTTGTCCTAGGGATTAATTGGCTCAAAGGCCATAGTCCTTATATAGACTGGGAAATTGATACTATTTCATTTACCAATCCTATGTGCGAACAGCACCGACAAGAAGTCGCAGTGACGTCTCCACCTACTCCAGCTTTAACCTCCGATGCCGCATCACCACCGCTCTTGCCCGACGCCTACAGAGACTTTGCAGATGTCTTTGATATTAAAGAATGTGATGCCTTGCCCCCTCACCGTACCACTGACTGTGCAATTGAGGTGGTGAAAGATTGCAAACTGACTAAAAGCAAAATTTACCCCATGAGCGTCTCCAAACGCGCTGTATTACGTGACTTTTTGGATAAAAATCTCGCTCGAGGGTTCATTCGGCCATCGAACGCTCCCAACTCAGCCCCAGCGTTCTTTGTCCGGAAAAAGGAGGGCGACCTGCGTTTATGTATTGACTTCCGAAAGCTTAATGCAGTTACCCAAGCCAACGCCTACCCCATACCGCTGATTTCAGATATTATGGGGCAATTACAGGAAGGTCGCGTTTTCTCCAAGTTGGACTTGGTGGAAGCTTATTATCGCGTCCGTATTCATGAGGGGGACGAACCCCTCACCGCCTTCTCTAGCTGTTTTGGAATGTATGAATTCCTTGTGATGCCTTTCGGATTGAAGGGGGCCCCGGGGGTCTTCATGCAACTCATTAACGAAATCCTCCATGATTTACTGTACCGCGGCATGGTAGTTTATTTGGATGATATTCTTATTTATTCGAAAACCATGGAGGAACATGTTGTTCTGGTCAGAGAGGTTTTGCAATGACTGCGTAACCACCAGCTCTATGCGAAACTGTCTAAATGCGAATTTCACCAAAAGCAGATAACTTTTTTAGGGTACATAATCTCTCATCGTGGCCTTAGCATGGACCCCGCTAAAGTCCAATCGGTGCTTGACTGGACTCCGCCCTCTACCCGCAAACAAGTACAGCAATTTCTGGGCTTTGCTAACTTCTATCGCGGTTTCATTCCCAATTTTGCTCAAGTGGCGCTGCCAATCACTGACCTCCTAAAAACGAAGGGTAAAGGGATTTCAGCAACATTACCCTCGGCCAAAATACTGTGGACTGATCAATGCCAATCTGCCTTTGTAGCCCTCAAACGGCTTTTCACTTTTGAACCGGTCCTGCAGCACCCAGATCTGAACCAAATGTTTATTGTGCAGGTCGATGCATCCGACATAGCCATGGGGGGGGGGGGGCTACTCCAGAGAGGACCGGACAGTCTCCTGCACCCCTGTGCCTACTTCTCCAAGAAGTTTGCACATTCCCAACTAAACTGGCCCATTTGGTAAAAGGAAGCATCAGCCGTCCACCATGCCCTTACGCTGTGGAGGCAGTTCCTGGAGGGGTCCGGGATCCCCTTTGAAGTGTGGACCGATCACAAAAATCTAGCTGCCCTCACGGGGACCCATAAATTGTCCGCAAAACAACAGCGTTGGGCGGACTTCTTTGCTCAATTCCGTTTTGTTCTCAAACATGTGCCCGGGAAACAGAACGTGCTTGCAGATGCCCTATCCCTGTTGCCTCAATACCCAGTAAAACGTGATCGGCCGACAGACTCGTTGTTTACCCCGGCACAGAGGGAAGCCCTGCCCCTACTGGTCGTGCAAACCCGGGCCCAAACCCGGCTCCAACAGGGGAACCATACCGTTGCTGACAAGGTATCCAGCCCTAACCAGCAGGCTCCCTCGCCTGTCCCCCTTGCGCCACCTGTATCCAACGCTCCACAGCAGCCAGCCTCTCCTCCCCCTCCCCCACCAGCTCCTGCTTCACCCTCTCCCACAAACGGAGAGGGAGTGATCATCTCCAATACCTTCCTGGACTCCCTTCGGGCTCAGTGCCTAGCCGAACGTACTTCCCAAACCTTGCCCCAAGGTGTACTCGAGCAAGGTGGTTGTTGGTACAAAGACTCAAAACTATACGTGCCTAAAATACTTCGAAGAGAAGTTCTACAGTTAGCCCATGGAGCTAAAACAGCGGGACACTTTGGGTTCCTGAAAACTCTTCATCTGTTGCGCAGACAGTTTTGGTGGGGGGGAATGCGTTCTGATGTGGACTCCTTCATTCGCAGCTGCCCTATCTGTGCCACAGTCAAACGTTCTCAAGGCAAACCCCCAGGACTACTGCAGCCGCTGGAAATCCCCAGTAAACCCTGGGAAGTAATTGCCATGGATTTCATGACGGATCTCCCCCTTAGCAGGGTCAAAACTGTACTATGGGTTGTTACTGACTTATTTTCCAAACAGGTACATTTGGTTCCCTTAGCGGGTATTCCCTCTGCCCCCAAGTTGGCCCGCCTCTTCCTATCACATGTCTTCCGGCTACATTCGTTTCCACGCAAGATAATCTGCGACCGCGGAAGTAGTTTTGTTGCCAAATTTTGGAAAGCCTTTCTCAAGTTAGTGGGGGTGGAGCAAGGGTTGTCTAGTGCTTACCATCCTCAAACGGATGGGCAAACTGAACGTGTCAATGCTGTACTGGAATGCTATTTGCGTTGTTATGTCAATTATCACCAGGATGACTGGGTAGAACTGTTGCCTTTTGCAGAATATGCTTACAATAATGCTGTGCATCAATCTACTGGCTTCAGCCCTTTCTATGCTGTGTATGGTCAGGACTTCGGTCCTATTGCCCCTGTGGAAGAGTCTGAGGGGGAGGGGGATCCTGATGTGGCCTCATGGGCGCATGCCCTCCGTACTACTTGGCCCTGGCTGATTAGCAACCTGGACCGAGCCAAACGCAAGTATAAAGCGCAAGCTGATAAGCATCGCTCCCCCAGTAAGGACTTTCAAGTTGGAGACTTAGTATATCTTTCCACCAGAAATCTGCGCTCCACTCGTCCTTGTCACAAACTCAGTGCCAAGTACATTGGCCCATTTCCTATCGCCCGGATCATTAACCCTGTCACTGTGGAATTGACTCTCCCCAAAACCTTGAGGCGTATCCACCCCGTCTTCCATGTCAGTCTCCTGAAACCCCATGTCGCCTCCTCCGACTGGCATCCAGATCCGCCTCCCGAACAACCAGTGATGGTGGGAGGGGAGGAACATTTCGAGGTGTCCAAAATCCTGGATTCACGTATACACCATGGATCTCTGCAATACCTAATTCGCTGGAAACACTTCCCCCCTGCCTATGACGAGTGGGTGCGTGCGCAAGATGTCTCCGCCCCCCGCTTAGTAAACGCCTTTCACACCACCTACCCGGACAAGCCATCCCCCTTGCACGGAGGGAGGGGGCCTTAAGGGGGGCAGAATGTCAGGCCTGTATCTCAGTTACTTTGTATCTCAGTTACTTTGTATCTCAGTTACTTTGTTTTGCTTTCGTTTCTATCGCTGACTACGCTCAAGGACAATCCTGCATACCAAAGCCCGTTTGAAGCTCTGGGAACAGTCCTGGGAACAGCAACTATGTTTGTGTTCTGTAATCACTTGCAAATATCCTTGCCTTTATACTGCTGAGTGTTAGGCAGTGAGCTCATTGCTGTCACCTTTCCCTTCATGCTCTGTAATACCTATTTGACCAGTAAAGCCATCTTCTTTGGATCTGACTGTCTCTGCTGTGGTTTCTGGTTCAATGGGCCAAAAATTGACATTCCCCCACAAAGGGGTCTTCAAATTTCCTCCGCAAGGCAGTCAGTTGCCAGTCGGGCATCATCCAGCAACCGATCAAAGTCCTGGAGGTCTAAACAAGCATTAGAATCCTCCGATGTTGACATCCAGGGAATTCTCACTAGAGATCGCCACTGCGTTTGGATCAGTCCGTTTAAGCGGCCAACCTCAGAAGTAGTCCTAAATAGTTCAGCTACGATGTCCCGTAGGAGGTTAGGGTCCTCTGACGAGGATTCCAAGGGTAGGGTCCACGACTGGACTTCCAGGGTTCCGGGAAACTGTCCTCCCTAGGCTGGGGGGGGAACGCGGGGTGTCGGTCACAGCTCCCATCCGAGTGGCAGGCGAACCCTCCAGGGCTCCAGCCTGACTGATGAATCGATGAGGAGAGATAGCTGTCACAATGTCAGGCCTGTATCTCGGTTTCTATGTTTACTTTCGTTTCTCTGCTGCACTACTCAGACTCAAGGACGATTACACATACCAAAGCTGTTTGAAGTCCTGGGAACACAAATCCTGGGAACTGTTGCTCTGTTTATGTTCTATAATCTCCCGCCATTTCTATGCTTCTTAAAGCCAAATAACTGACAGCTAACTCATAGCTGTCACCCTGCCTTTCATGCACTGTATTGCCTAAATGACCAGTAAAGCCATCTTCTTGGAATCTGATTGTCTCTGTGGTGATTTCTGGTTCGATGGGTCAAGAGCTGACATTGTGACAGCTATCTCTCCTCATCGATTCATCAGTCAGGCTGGAGCCCTGGAGGGTTCGCCTGCCACTCGGATGGGAGCTGTGAGGGCGCTCTCCGAGTGAACCGTGACCGACACCCCGGGTTCCCCCCCCCCCAGCCTCGGGAGGACAGTTTCCCGGAATCCTGGAAGTCCAGTCGTGGACCCTACCCTTGGAATCCTCGTCGGAGGACCCTAACCTCCTACGGGACATCGTAGCTGAACTATTTAGGACTACTTCTGAGGTTGACTGCTTAAACGGACTGATCCAAACACAGTGGCGATCTCTAGTGAGAATTCCCTGGATGTCAACATCGGAGGATTCTAATGCTTGTTTAGACCTCCAGGACTTTGATCGGTTGCTGGATGATGCCCGACTGGCAACTGAGGATTTACAAATACTAACTGGTTTGTTGGATAAACTCATTGCCCGTGAGACTCTCCCAGCCACAACTCTGCGGCGCCCCGTCACCTTGGAAAAAGGAGCCATGGCGGGAGCCGCACCAGCAAGTTTTTCTCTGGTACCCAATGCAGCTGACTGTCAAGCTGAAGCCAAGAGGATCGCTATCCAGACAGCGCTCCTCTTTACGGATTGTACAAAAGATTGTACAAAAGCCTTATTCATTCTTAAACTCTCCTCTTTTCTGTTAAAAAAAAACAGTCTCCCATAGGAAAGGTATTCTTGCCATTTATTAAAGGAGTCACTGATAGGATGGAGAAACTTTTGAAAAAACATAACCTACAAACAGTGTTTAAACCCACCAAGAAAATACAATAAATGCTACGATCAGCAAAAGACAAAAGAGACCCTCTCACCTCTGCAGGAGTATATCATATACCTTGCAGCTGTGGACAAGTTTACATCGGGACCACAAAATGCAGCATACAAACAAGGATAAAAGAACATGAAAGATACTGCAGACTTGGACAACCTGAGAAATCAGCAGTGGCTGAACATGGACTGACACAAACAGGACACAGGGTCTTATTCCAAGACACTGAAAGACTGGACAATTCTACCAACTATTTTGTCAGATTGCACAGAGAAGCCATTGAAATTCATAAACATCAGCACAACTTTATCAGAAAAGAGGAGAGTTTAAGAATGAATAAGGCTTGGCTTCCTGTTCTGAAAACCTCCAGACTAACAAAGGCAACAGTCAATAATAGCCATGCAGATTAGCCTTGGATTACACACATTAACAGATCACTTCAGGATACAATGGTTCCATATTAACATACCATACCCTCATTAGCACATTATCTTGATACTTACAGGACAATGATTAGCACATTACTTTTGCAGGACAGTACTCAGCTCAAACCCAACCCCTTTCTGACTATATATTACTCTTCCTACACACTTGACACTGAGAGACACTGTCCTTCAGTGTTAATCCTCTGAAGATGCCTGCCACAGTTGCTGGCGAAACGTCAGGAAAGAAAACTCCAAGACCACGGTTACACAGCCCGGATAACCTACAAGAACCAATGAACTCTGACCGTGAAAGCCTTCGACAATATGCTGTAGACATAGTTTAACACTTTATTTTATGCCAATAAAGGCTACTTGACTTGACTTGACATAGTTTAACTTGATTTCAGTAAGGCTTTTGATAATGTTCCCTATTACATTATTGTTGACAAACTGGAAAAATGTGATTTAGATCCTATTACTGTTGGATCTGGTTGACAGATTGCACCTAAAGTTTGCTTGTTAATGGTTCCTCATCCACTGGGAGAGGAGTGACTAGTGGAGTGCCTCAGGGATCTATCCTGGCCCTGTGTTGTTCAACATCTGTATAAATGATTTGGATGAAGGAATAGAAAGGATGCTTATTAAATTTGCGGATGATACTAAATTGGGAGGGGTAGCAAATATGGTAGAAGGCAGAGCCAGGATACAGGATGATCTTGACAGGCTGGAGAATTGAGCTAAAACCAATAAAATGCATTTCAACAGAGATAAATGTAAAGTTCTGCATTTAGGTAGGAAAAATCAAATGCATAATTATAGGATGAGGGAGACTAGTGTGAACAAAAAGGATCTTGGGGTTTTAGTAGACCAAACACTGAACATGAATCAGCAATGTGATATGGTAGATAAAAAGGCAAATGCTATCTTGGGCTGCATTAACAGAAGTATAGTGTCCAGATCACGTGAAATGGTATCGCTTTACTCTAATCTGGTTAGATCTCACCTAGGGTATTGTGTTCAGTATGGGCACCGCAATTTAAGAAGGATGTAGACAAGCTGGAACATGTCCAAAGGAGGGCAACAAAGATGGTGAGGGGTCTGGAGACCAAGTCCTATGAGGAAAGGTTGAAGGAGCTGGGTATGTTTAGTCTGAAGAGAAGACTGAGAGGTAATATGATAACCATTTTCAAGTACTTGAAGGGCTGCCATATAGAGGAGGGTATAGAGTTATTTTCTGTTGTCCCAGAAGGTCGGACCAGAAGCAACGGGTTGAAATTAAATCAAAAGAGTTTCCGTCTAGACATTAGGAAGAATTTTCTAACAGAGTGGTTCCTCAGTGGAACAGGCTTCCTTGGGAGGTGGTAAGCTCTCATTCCCTGGAGGTTTTTAAGCAGAGTCTAGATGGCCATCTGTCAGTAATGCTGAGTCTATGAATTTAGGCAGATCATGAGAGGGAGGGCATCTTGGCCATCTTCTGGGCATGGAGTATGGGTCACTGGGGGTGTGGAGGGGGGAGGTAGTTGTGAATTGCCTACATTGTGCAGGGGGTTGGATTAGATGACCCTGGTGGTGCCTTCCAACTCTATGATTCTATAATGGAGCAGCTTCCTTCCTCCTCATTCCCAGCTGAGGCTAGAGGTCAGCTTTGTGTCCTTGGTCTGAGTGCAAAATTAAATTAGTTGGGCCCAAGCTCTCTGGAAACAATAAACTAAATGGGCCAGTGCTAGGGGTGGGGGAGGGTTTCTGGAGTGATGGCTCTGTGAGGCCTTGCTGGCAATTCCCTGATTAAAGTGCCTGGCAGAGCAATTAGCCAAGTCTTTCTGAGGCAAGGCAAAGCTAGCCAGGGCACGGCTCTGTCAAGAGCCCTGTCATTCCCAGTTTCAGGAGGAAAAGTCTGTGCGGAAAGGTGAAAGAGTCCTGTGGACCTCTTTGGCTCACCACTTCCAGAATGGCATTTGGTGCAGGAAGGAAGATGAGTTAGGCTAGGAGGATAAATAATGTTGTATTAGTGATTCATTTGCGTATGTGAGTTTATTTTAATGTATGCAACTTCCACATTTGTCAGTAGTAAGAGTTTTTTCTGCTGTGCTTGCATTTCCCAGCAATGTAATCAGTAGAGCTGATTGCAACAGCACAGCGTAATTGCTTAAGAAACAGAAAGAGTGTGAGTCCTGCCCAGGTCATACAAATGGATTTCTGAATATAGACCAGCAGTGGGTCAGCTGTGAAGCCAGCGTAGCAAGATCCCTGTCCTGAGAGTGCGCACATTATTATCATGCTATGCCTGTTCTAGCTGGTCTAGCATAGTGGCTAAGCTGTGTACCAGGAAATCCTGGGTTTAATTCGGATCACATCCATGAACTCACTAGATGGCCTTAGGCTAGCCAGTAGTCCCTCAACCTCCCTGACCTACCTATTGCTGAGATAATTAATGTGTGGTGGAGTGCTTTGAACACTCTGAAGTGCTACATAAAATGCTAAGTATTATTAATATGCAAACGGCTGCATTTATCTTGAGGAAGCTGCAAGTCTGCCTCTTTAAGTGATAGCTAGAAATGATATCCTGGAGTCTGCCAGGTGATAACTGCCATATTCCTCTAGTCTAGTATGTCATGGAGACAGATGGCAGCTACTTGAGGGTGTAATCAATTTATTCCAAGGGCCTATGCTGCAAATGTGTAATGAGTGCACCAGCTTGAAAAAAAGCACACCCCATTCTCTGACAGGTGGTTGTTGTAGAGTGATCTGTGAGGAGTGAGAAGCAGTGTGCCCCACTGATATTGATTTGATAATATGTTTATCTAATTCTTCCTTCTCAAAGGTGATCTCCTGCTCAAGCAACGCTTGCTTAGGTTGAGCAGCATCATGATAGTCTCAATGGCAGGAATATGGAGGCCATAACCATTTCCATTCATGGGAATGTAAAGGTATTTTGGTGTTACACAACACAAAGAGGATGTTTCCTGGGCTCTTCTGAAGTACCTTTCACTCCAGTGAAGTGAACTAGAACTGACTCTTTGTTTGGGGGAAGAGATGTTTTGAAAAAGTAACTGGGCATCAGGAAACATGTCAATGGATACTACCTTGGGGGTTGCAGTATTACAACAAGGTTGGTATTAGTTGCTGTAGCAACTCAAGAAATACAGTCACAGAGTTGCATTACAATGAACAGCAGCAGCAAATATAAATACAGCCATGTTGTTGACTGAAGTCCCCCAACCATAGACAAAGGCCCTTTCTGTTTTTAAAGAAGCTCCTGCATGGAGCAGAAGCAGGTGTTAACACCATTTAGCTATCCATGCCAAATCATTCTTCACCAAGTTTACTAAGTTCAGGAGGGTTTCAGACTTAATTTCTTACAAGTATAACTCTCACTTCTCACTGTTAAGCAAGTATAACAATAGGAGAAGGATCTAAGGCGACAAAATTAGGGCTGTTGATTCGGTTCGGCCCGAACTGAAAATCAGCCGAATTTCCCTTGATTCGGCGGTTTTTAGTTCGGGACGAACCGAACTCAAAACTGGCGGGCAACCGGGGAGCCAAATTCAGTTCGGGAGTTCACGAATAAATCCGGCAAATTCGGGGCGTCAGTAAGAGCATAACCGTCAGTAAGCAGCATTCTCCTCCCCCGGCCAATCGGTGGCCAAGCTGGGTCTCCTTCTGGCCAATCAGTCAGGATTGAATACTGGAGGAATCAGCTGATGTGCGGCCCGGCCGGGGAGAGAGAGAGAGAGAGAGAGAGAGGGAAATCCTCCTGTGTGTGTGTGGGGGGGTGCTTGTGAACATTCGCTCCTTTCCGTGGCTGCAGGGAGTGCATTTTTGAGGGTACAGACCCAAAACTTTCAGCAGAGCTTCAGATGAGCCTTCTTAAGAGACCCCCCAAGTTTTGTAAACATTGGTCAGGGCCCCCCGAGATATGGGCTCCACCCCTTTTTCCTCCCCCTCCTTTTCCATTTCCGTGGCTGCAGGGGGCGCTGTTTGGGGGGTGCAGCCCCCAAACTTTCAGCATAGCTTCAGACAATCCTTCTTAAGAGACCACCCACGTTTTGTAAAGATGGGTTCAGTGGGGGCAGAAATATCGGCTCCCCTCCTTTTCTCTTTCCGTGGCTGCAGGGGGCGCATTTTTGGGTGTGCCGACCCCAAACTTTCAGCGGAGCTTCAGACAAGGCTTCTTAAGAGACCGCCCAAGTTTTGTAAACATTGGGTCAGGGCCCCCCGAGATATGGGCTTTCCCCTTTTCCCTATTGGGATGAATGGATCACCCTCGAGAGATGCATACATATGGATCTCATATTGGATACAAATGGAATCATATTGGATTGCCCAGCCTCCCAGCCCCTCCTGATGGAACAGAAGACAGCCACAGTAAGACCCCTTTGGGGGCTTTAATCTATAATTTTTCCTTTCTGTGTGTGTGTGTGGGGGGGAAGCAGAGTCTGTGTGTGTGTGGGGAGGGAGCAGTTTCTTTGGGTGGGAGGGAGCCAAAGGGGGCTTTTGCCGGTTCTGCCTGGGGTGTGTGTTCCCCCTCCAGTCTCTCCCTGGTTTGAGGGGGGGGCTTCAGTTTTGTGTCTTCAGGTTTTCTCTCATTCATAAGATCAGTTAGGTTATTTTGATGCTTGCTCAAAACTGGTTTTCAAATGGTGACTTAAAGAATGCATCTGCCTGGTCCCAAGTCCAATGCAAAAGGAGAAATTCCACCCCTTCCTGCTCATTATGCATAGCCTCTGTCCCTTTCCATGGTTTGCAAACTCCCAGGTGTCAGGTGTTGCTTTGCACTGTTACAAAGGTGTTGCATTGCGTGCTTGTGTTGCTTTGCAGTTGTATTGCTTTGCAAATTTTTTCACACCTGCCCCGCCCTTGCTCTCAGCTGTTTGTCGGGGCTGGGAGCTTTGTGCGTGGGCGGCAAGCTCTGCTGGGAGATACACATTAAGGGTGGGGGACCCCTTTCGGGGCCCATATCTTAGCCCCCCCTGACCCAATCTTTACAAAACTTGGGGGGTCTTTCAAGAAGCATCCTTTGAAGCTCCTCTGAAAGTTTGGGACCTTTACCCCCAAAAATGCCCCCCCCAGAGCCATGGAAAGGCGCGGTTGTGTTTTTAATGGCTTTATTCGGCCAATTTTTCCCCCCGAACTTTGAATTCCCGCCGAATTGCATGGACCCGAAGTGGGGGAGTTCGGACTTCGGCATATCCTGAATCTAAACGGGCCGAATTCAGCCGAATCCGAACTATACCGAATTTTTTTTAATTCAACAGCCCTAGACAAAATATATACCTTGTCCCAGCAGAGGGCTCAAAGAGAATAAGGAGAGCTTTGAACTATTTAGTGAGAAAAAACAGTCCACTAATTATGTGATTGTTTTCTTTGGCCAGGAAGAAACAGTGATCCATGCAGTTGTATCCTTTGTACTGTGAAGGACCTGAGCAGAAGGGAAATGAGCAATTTGCATGAGACAAGGGAGGTGGGGGGGAAGATTTCTGGAGAATGCAGGCCTATATACAGACAGATGCCGGGTGGTCTGGAGTCTCTCCGTTATAGGGAGGTTCAAGACAAGAGAAGTACAAAGCCAACACACACACACACACACACATTTGCAGCTGACTTTACTAAAGTTAGGCTGAAAGACTACAAGGAGATTCTTGCTGAGTAAAGCTAGTGTTCCATTGAATGCAGTGTGTTTTAAAAATATTCAGTACAGGATGCTTGATGAAATTTTTCAATCCATCTGCTTTCTAATGATCCTGGATTTACAGTGCAATCCAAAGAGAATTACATCCTTCTAAATCCATCCACTTCAATGGAATTATCAGGCTCTAACTCTGTTAAGGATTGCACTGATGGGGTCCTTTGGTTGTGATCCCAACCCTCTACCTTTTCTATTTAGTTTGGCCCACTTCCTAGGGCAGTCAGCTCTACAGGCCAAGCAACCAGTGCTTAGGGTTGCCAGGACCATCTTTGCCACGGATGGAAAGTTTTTGGGGGTGGATCCTAAGGGGGCGGTGTTTGGGGAGGAGAGGGACTTCAATGCCACAGAGTTCAACTGTCAAAGCGGCTGTTTTCTTCAGGTGAACTGATCTCTATCAGTTGTAATAGCAGGAAATCTCCAGCTAGTACCTGGAGGTTGGCAACCCTACCAGTGCTTAACCAGCTAATAACATAGGAACACAAGAAGAAAGGCAGTCATTTATGTTTGCAAGGTTCAGAATATTTTGCAGGCTGCATGGTGTACCTAGTTGGCAGAAAGGAACCTCAACCTCTGTGTATATGGGCCACAATATTTTTCTATTCATATCTTTAGGATGTCTCCTTTGAGCATTAGCCCAGTGTGGCTAGCAGCTGTTCAATATTCGTTATCCTCTCTGACACATTGGCATTAACAAAGACTGAATTCCCTTGAGGATAATCTAGTTAGCAATAGCCCAGAGGACCTTGTATTTGTCTCTCTGACTGGTGGCCCTTCAGTTTTGGGTGGCTTGCAGGGATTTGTACTGCATACAAGTGGATTCCTACACAGATCTTTCCCTACTACCAAAAACTGTTCAGTTCTGCCTTTTCCTAAAAGCATGAGGACTGGCTTATGGTGGTGTGGCTGTGGCTTAGTGGCAGAGCACATGCTTTGTGTGCAGAAGGCCCCAAAGTCGATTCTTGGCATTTTCAATTAAAGGATCTCAGGCAACAGATGTTTGGAAATCTGTTTTGGAGACCCTGGAGAGCCATTGTCAATCACAGTAGACAATACTGAGCAAAACGGCCTGACTTGGTATAGGGAAGCTTCATATGTTCAACCAGCTTTCATTTTGTATTAGTGTTACATTTTCATAGTTTCTTTACCAGAAGCTTCAGCAATGACTAGTCAACACTCAAAGGAAACTTGGTTTGGGGATCCTGCAGAGCTTGACAGGATCCTGTCTTGGCATCAGTATGATGATCAAAAGGTAAATCCTTTTAGTTTTGACCGCTGTTAGCAACAGCATTTGGCAGATCACAGCTCCTTCACCTGGGATGCAGCCGACATTTACAGCACAGTCCTAACCAGAGTTACACCCTTCTAAATGAACGGACTTCAATGGACTTAGGAGAGAGTAATTCTGCTTAGGACTGTAGCGTCAGTGGTGTATTGTTGTGCCTTTGATTCAATCTATGCCTTATTTTCTCCTGTTGGCAGTGAAGGCCCAAATTAGCAACTCCTGAAAAAACCTTGTCACGGGTTATCACGGACCCTGTCTGTCATGGTGTAAAATAGTTTCAACCTCTCAAACAGTACATTCTAGCTGATGCATGCCCTATTCCTTCCCAGGTGACTTGGTTTTTATGCCAAGCTCCATCACAGCAAGTATTTGATAAAATCAAATCCCCCTTAATTGAGACCATGTTCTTCTGCTGTGGCCTTGAGGCCCTCTTCGTTACCAATATCTTGTTTCCATGCCCTTCCTACTGCGTAGCCATCACAGAACAGATCAATAAGCAGGAAGCCCCTTTTGGGGATCCTTCCAAACCAACAGAACCTGTCAGTAGGATTCAGGTATGCTTCCAATCAGCAGCAAATCAACACATATGCCTTCATTGAGCCTTCTGAGGGATTAGTCCCCTTCCTGCGGGTTCCATTGTACAGAAGGCTTTTACGATTCCTTTTGAACAGTGTGGCTTATTGACGACATTTGGTGTAAAATGAAGCTGCTTGAATGTTGGGAAGCCATTGGATATTGTACAGCCAATAAGAAGCATGCTGCACTTGTTGGTTCTTGTAGGTTATCCGGGCTGTGTGACCGTGGTCTTGGTATTTTCTTTCCTGACGTTTCGCCAGCAGCTGTGGCAGGCATCTTCAGAGGAGTAACACTGAGACCCTGTCCTTCAGTTTTACTCCTCTGAAGATGCCTGCCACAGCTGCTGGCGAAACGTCAGGAAAGAAAATACCAAGACCACGGTCACACAGCCCGGATAGCCTACAAGAACCAATGAACTCTGACAATATGCTGCACTCATGTTCAGCAAGTCTCTGATGGGGGCGGGAAGGGGCTTTTAAGATACAGCTGACTTATGGTGACCCGGTAGGGTTTTCATGGCAAGCGGCAGAATTGGTTTGCTGTTGCCTGCCTTTCCATAGCAATCCTGTTCTTCCTTGGTTGTCGCCCATCCAAATACTTACTTGGGCCAATCCTACTTAGCTTGTGAGAGCTCATGAGATCTGACCAGCCTGGGCCGTCCGGGGCATGGAAAGGTTCTTGTTAGCTGTGAGCACCCGAGCCGCGATTCGGCACGCGGAGAGTCCCGTTTGCAAAGTCGGGTCTGGTTTGGGAGCTGGGAATCTTAGGCTGGGTGTTCGTGGACCACTTGCGGTGCCTGGGGGTGCGATGCGCCTTTGGCTCTCAGTGTTCAGTGTGTGGGCCCCTTGTCCCGATGAGGCCGGGGTGCTGGCCCGCCTCTCCTGCGAGCCTCTTGGTTCCCAGCAGGACTGCTTCTTGTGTTGCCGCCGCCCCGCCTTGCCTTGAGTCCACGGCTGTGTCGTCGCCAGCCCGCCTTTCTTCGTGGGGACGAGTCCCGGGCCTGGAGCCTGGCTCCTTTGCGGGGTCTTCGCGGAAGAGGGCCCACGGGGGACGGGGCGGCTTCAAGGCAGCCCGCTGGCGCCGGCCGGCCCCCCCCCCCCGGGCTCAAGGGCGAGCAGACGGCGGCCCGGAGGGAGGCCCAGGGGACCCCCACGCCCTCGGCCCGCGGCTGGCCGGCCCTTGCGAAAGAGGCGGCGGGGGGGGGGGCGGGGGGCCCGTTCCTCGGTGCCCTTGGCGGCGGCGGGGGGGGGAGGCGTCTGCGGCACGTGCGTCTCCGCCCCCGGGGCTGGTGGGAGCGCGCGCCCCGTCGCCGCGGACGGGAGGGGAGGCGGGGGGGGCGGGGGGCGGCCGCCGCAGCCCGCCCCCTCTCCCCCCCCGTCGCCGTCGGGCCGTCGGAAGGCGGCGCTCTGCAGAGGAGGCGGCGGCGTCGGCGGCGTGCGGGTCGGTGGGTCCGTGGTGGCGGGCGTGCGGCGCGCTGCAGCAAGGAGCCCCGCGCGGGGGCCCGGCGGGAGCCCGCGACCCTCGGCTGGGCCGGCCGGCATGACGCGCCTGAGCTGGTGCTTCGCGGCGCTGGTGCGCTGGGGGAAAGCCTTCCTCGCCTGCCTCTGGCCCCCGCGCCTCTGCGCCCCCCGCCAGGTAAGAGGGCCCACGACGCCCCGCCCCCGCCCCCCGGGCGCCCCCGAACCCCGGGACCCCCGGACCCCGCTCCCCGGACGCCGGGCTGCAGAGGCGTCCTGCCCCGGGCGCGCGCTGCGGGGGTGGGGGGTGGGGGTCGCCCTTCTGGGCACCCCCTGGCACGACGCTCCCCACAAGGCCACGCAGTCCCTGCCCCCCCCCCCCCGCTGCCTCCCCCCCCCGATCTGCCGGCTCCTGCTTGAGGTCCCTGGCGCAGATTAGCACAGCCTCATCCTCTAGATAGAGACACAGGTTTAGAAACCCTCAGGGACTCCGGGTCTCTCTCCCCCCCCCCCCCGCCATCCTCCGGCTGCTGAAAGAGCCGGCGGCGTAGCGGGACCCCCTCCCGCGCGGACCCAGGCAGCAGCCACACACCGCCACGGTGGGCGGCCAAGACAGGCCCCTTCCGTCGGATTGGCTCACTCCTGGGCAACCGACAGGGCAGCTCTTCCCCGCTGGGGTGATCCCGCCGTCTACAACACTTTGGATCTTCCTCTCTTGGCTCCCTTCGAGGGCACCACCGATGGGACTTTAAGGAAGCCGGGCAGGACTGACAGCTGCAATCAGGCTGTTGCTGCAGTGGGGGGGGGGGCGGGCGGAACCAAAGGACACATTGTGAAACCGGAATCTTCCCAGGTAGGTATAACAGGTGTGTTGGGGGGGGGGGTATGGATGCAAAGGGAGGGTATCTGCTGTGAATATCTGACCCATGCCAAAGGCTCATTAGAATGAGTGGACCACAATGTTTGTAACCCATCCACTCCTGCTTGTTAAGTGTCCCTGTGCCCTCCCTGGACATATTCTAGCAGTACCTCACTTGGTGTTGTGTATCCCAGATGCTGTTATTTGCATCTGTAAGAAGTCTGCCCTTCTTGATTTTTACCCGGCCTCCCCAGATTTTGGAGAAGAGTACCGTGCGGGTGGTACAGGGGGACTGGCCAGCACAAAGAGGTCTGTTTGAGAGGACAATCCGTGATGTCTGAAGGTCTGTTCTTGAGGAATGACCAGGGAAATAATGTCCCATGTAAGGTTTTAACACACCCTGCCACAAAAGTGCATTGAACTAGCACAGAGAGGAAAGAATTCCTTTGCCATCCATCTCCTCAAAGCTCTATAGAATGCAGCAAAAGAAAAACAGCAAAACCACACCCCCCAATTCACTTCCTCATCTGCAAGCCATTTCACTATTTTTTTCTGAGCACCCCCCCCCCCACTCTACTGAGACTCCTTGTTTCCTTTCTTTGTCCTCCTAGAATGTCTTATGTGGGAGTGGGAGTGGGAAGTCTGCTTCTTACTCATGTCAGAACCTGGACCCTGGTAACAAAAGAAAGGTGACCATTCTCAGTAGTTCATTTCTGGATTTCCTCAAGAAATAGATTTGCATTTCTCTCCCAGCCTTTGCCTATACATAGAAGGAAAGTCAGCATCTGCAGAACTTCTCCAGATAAGGTTTGCTGATGCAGGCACAAACGTTTGGGGAGCGTATTTGCATTTTAAGGGTATTTTGAACCCTGAGCTTCATGGGATCCCCTGCTTTTGAAACTGGCGCTGGCTCTGCCTTTCTAGCCTTCCAAGACATATTCTGCATGTTTCTTCACATGGCTGCAGCCCCACACTTGAGACCCTTAAGATTTTTGGGGTGGCAAAAGTTGCTGCTTTATCTCCCACACTAAGTAAGCCTGGGAGGGATTCAAACAATATCTTTGCCGGAAAGGAGGGTTTGCCAGGGTTAATGGGCTATGAAGCACCAGAGCCGGGCTGCGTCACACATTTATCCTACATAAAACTAGGTCTGTTTTAAACAAAAGAATGTTCTGCTCCAGTGAAACCCAAACTCTAACTCAAGAAGAGTTGAACCTTGCAAACTGTATGCATTATAAAAATGAAGTAAATGTGCTTATTTTGCACAATTTATATGGAATAGAGCAGAATTAGGGAGGGCACTGAAAACCCACCCTCTTGACCAGCTGAAACCCTGAAACCTCCCCACTCGGTAGTGAGGATGTAAACGGCCAGCTGCCTGTACTGCAATTGAGAGAATTACAAATGTAGAATTTGGTGCTCAACACAAAAGTCTGTATCCTGAGAACCTCATTTTTAAATTTTGTTCCCACCAGCATGATTCTAGTCCTTAAGACTGCAAAAAATAGATTTAAAAGTGTGTTGGCAGTGCCTGATGAAATCTCGAAAGATGAAGGGGCCAACACAGATGTAGCTTTGTTTCTCTCATAAACTGGGTGCCAAGCGATTGCATGCTCCCTTCTTGCATCAAGTCTCCTAGATGTTAACTATGACTAAGGCTAGCCAGTTTCTTCGCTTCACCAGGACCTGAAGTTGATTGACAGTGGGCATTAAAAAGGAACCTAGGAAGCCTTAACCATTGTTAAGGTCATTGCTGACATATCTCAGGTGGGAGAGTGGAATTACTTTCAGGAAGCTAGCAGTCCTGTGCTATGTGTCACAGTTGTGGAATTATGGAATATACAAAATATGTATTGTACTGTGCGGCTACGCAGTGGTTATAACATATTAAAAATGACTTTCTACAGCTAACACATCTCTTCTGGTGGAATCACACTTTCCTGGCACTCAAATGCCAACTTTGTTGGGGCAAAATGCAATTCCCCTCTCCCAGATAATGCGCTTATTGTAATAATGAGTGTTGTGTAGGTTGCGTGAGTGTTACAGTCACCATTGCCTTGGGTCAGTGACGTCCACATGTGAGATGATGTTACCTGAACTGGTCCCTGATGACGGGAATTAGCTTAGAAGGGATTCCAGATCTTGTAGCCTCTAAATACAAGGGTAGATCTCAGTAATGGTACCCCCCCAAAAAAAAACAATACTTGAGAGAGAGAGAGAGAGAGAGAGAGAGAGAGAGAGAGAGAGAGAGAGAGAGAGTAATTGCAAACACATACACACACACACACACACACACACAAGCAAGAGAGTGCACCTTATTAGAAGAAAGGAGGAAATTGGGAAGAGGTCCAAGGAGCAGAGCCAGGAGCCGGCAAAGCAGGGAGAAAAGCCTGCGGAAGGCAGCAGGGGGTTTCAGAGTTCTGACCAGCAGGAATCTGGGCTGTATATCTGAGGCACATTTTGCTGAGGCTGGGGGTCTTTCTTTTATGGCAGGTCCCAGGTCCAATTGGAGGTTTGACCGTTCTGACTTTGGATTTGGTCAGGATAAGAAGCTTGAATCTTACTGGCAGGTTTAAAATTAACTGTTGTTAACTTTGGTGGGAAAAACTGGGGAAATTACTTTGATTGGGGCTATTGTGAGCCAAGCTGTATAGGGCACAAAGACCCAGGAGGGGCAAAAATTACTCCTGAGACTAGGGTTGAGGGCAAGTTAATGACTGAAGTGTCCTTCTTGATTAAGGCAATGGCCTTGGATTGGGCAGACACCACTTTGGTTCTTGAGAAAGATAGGCCATGGAACTGGGGGAGATTGCACTTAATCTGCTTTAATTCCAGCTATGCCCTACCTTGTCCCTGGGACTCTCCCGTGTCATGGCTGAGCCCAGGTGCCTTTCTGAGACTCCCCAAGTTTTGGACACCTCTGAGGCTCTAAAAGTGGGTGCCTATTAAAACAACCAAGTTTAAAGAAAAAGGAGGGGACCTTCATTCTGAGGGGTCTTGGCTGGAGGTGAGGGCTGGGTCCTTACAATGAATAGCACAAGCTTCTGTCCTCTATTAAAGTGCACTGAAAGTGGATTGAAAGTGCATTATTCAGCATGTGTGGAAGTGCCCATAGGCTGAAAGGGCATGTTCAAAGAGAAGTCTCTCTGGAGGTCCCTAAACTTGGAAGTCTGCCGATAGGCCGCTATCCTCACAATATTCAGGCCCTAGGTCCACTAAAGAGTTGATTTAACAAAAAGGCTATTGGCTGAATGATGAATATGGAGAGGCTGAGTGGAAGGGTTGTGATGCAGGACTCATTAGGGGGTAGCAATGTGGCTGGGATTAACAAAGGAGGAAAGGAAATCTGTGCTGCTATAAGCACCCAGACCTGACTGCTGTTGCAGGCAGAAGAATACCGAGCCAGATTAACTATTAACCTATAGCAAGCCCTAGTTGGTCAGGCTGTGGGTTAGGATCGAGAAGCGTCAGCAGAGCAGGGGGGAACAGGGCCAGGGTAGCAAAGCACAGAGGTGAGGACTTGGTTTTCTGAGCGGGATTGCTGAAGCCCTGTAGCTAGAGACACTGTCCTTCAGTGTTACTACTCTGAAGATGCCTGCCACAGTTGCTGGCGAAACGTCAGGAAAGAAAATTCCAAGACCACGGTTACACAGCCCGGATAACCTACAAGAACCAATGAACTCTGACCGTGAAAGCCTTCGACAATACCCTGTAGCTAGGGTTGCCAGGTCCCTCTTCACCACCGTCGGGAGGTTTGGGGGGCAGAGCCTGAGGAGGGTTTAGGGAGGGGAGGGACTTCAATGCCATAGAGTCCAAAGTGGCCATCTTCTCCAGGTGAACTGATCTCTGTCGGCTGGAGATCAGTTGTAAAAGCAGGAGATCTCCAGCTAGTACTTGGAGGTTGGCAACCCTACCTGTGACAGCTGCAGCTTCCCAGGAATAGGAGCCCCCCAGCAGCAGGCAGGCAGCTTTCCCTTTCCCTTCCCAGGTCCTTTAGCAAATGGCTTGTTCCGTCCGAGTGAAGCAGTTGCCTTTCACCAGGGGCACGTTGCAGGCGGGCTTCCCTGCTCCAGCTCACTCCTTTGACATGAAGATTAGATCTCTCCCCTCTGCTTGCATTTCAGGAAGCTCAGGGTTGGATGGGGGGCTAAGTTACACGTCTGCTGTGAAGCTTCAGTTATGCTCACCGGACTGCAGTGGCTGTGCCTGGGGGCTGACCACGGGTGGTTCTGCTGCAGCCAAAGTGTTGCCTTGAGCAAGAATGGGCTGGCTGGCTGGTTGTAGAACATGCAGCAAGGACCAATTCAGTTCCAGTACAGGGGGAGAACACAGCAGCGAGGGCATGCACTATCACTCCCTGCCTCTGGCAGGACCTTTTTGATTGCTGTTCTTATCAGGGCCTGAAAGGGATCTGCTGCCTAATGACGTTTGAGATGCAGGAGGCTGGGGAGTGCTTTGCGTGACGTAAATCATAGGGCTTGGACATTGCTAGAGCATTGTATGACTCTGAGGTCATAGGAACCCCATCTCAAATCATAGGGCTGTCCCAGATGGCCTTCAGATTGCTCCCATCCCCCCGAGATGGGGTTCCAGACACATGTCTGTGTAAGGGTAACATATCTACAGATTCTTAAAATAAAAGGGTTATGGGGGGGGGGCAAAGCTGTTGGAAGTGCAGTGGGGCAGGGGCAGACAACTTCCTATCCCAGAAAGTGGTCAGGGAAACAATGGGATCTGCTATCTTTGACTTGATTCTCACCAACAGGGAAGAACTGGTTGATGAGGTTAAAGTAGTAGGCACCCTGGGTAGTAGTGACCATGTAATCTTGCAATTTACAATCTTGGGGAAAGGGAAAACTGTACGTAGTCAGACATATAGGGTGGACTTTAGGAGAGCTAATTTTAACAAGCTTAAACTTATGCTGGGTAGAATCCCATGGTCAGAAGTACTTAAGGAGAAGGGAGTTCAAGAAAAGTGGGAGTTTCTTAAACATGAAATACTGAAGGCGCAATCAGAAACCATTCCTAGGAGAAGGAAAAACGGGAGGAGCCTAAAGTGGCCAGGGTGGCTCCATAAACAGCTTTTAAAAGACTTGAGAAATAAAAAAGACTCATTTAGGAAGTGGAAGGAGGGCCTTATAACCAAAGAGGAATAAAAACAAATAACTAGTGCTTGTAGGGAGAGTGTTAGAAAGCTAAAGCTCAGTATGAGCTTAGGCTAGCCAGAGATGCTAAACGCGTTCCTTAAGTTGGTGGGGGTGGAGCAAGGGTTGTCAAGTGCTTACCATCCCCAAACGGATGGACAAACTGAACGTGTCAATGCTGTATTAGAATGTTATTTACGTTGTTATGTCAATTACCACCAGGATGACTGGGTAGAACTATTGCCTTTTGCAGAATATGCGTACAATAATGCTGTCCATCCATCTACAGGGTTCATCCCTTTTTATGCTGTGTATGGTCAGGACTTCAGTCCTATCACCCCTACGGAGGTTCCAGAGGGGGAGGGGGATCCCGATGTAGCCTCTTGGGCACATGCCCTCCGCACCACGTGGCCCTGGCTAGTGAGCAACCTAGATAGAGCCAAACGCAAATATAAGGTGCAGGCAGATAAGCATCGGTCCCCCAGCAAGGAATTCCAGGTTGGTGAATTAGTGTATCTTTCCACAAAAAACCTGCGATCCACTCGACCGTGCCACAAACTTAGTGCCAAGTACATTGGACCATATCCCATTGCCCGGATCGTCAACCCTGTCACTGTGGAACTGACTCTCCCCCAAACCCTGAGACGTATCCACCCTGTCTTCCATGTCAGCCTCCTTAAACCTCATGTCGCCTCCTCGGAACGGCACCCAGAACCGCCTCCCGAGCAGCCCGTGATGGTGGGGGGGGGAGGAGCATTTTGAAGTATCAAAGATCCTAGATTCACGTATATGGCATGGATCCCTGCAGTACTTAATTCGCTGGAAACACTTCCCCCCTGCCTACGATGAGTGGGTGCGTGCACAGGATGTCTCCGCCCCGCACTTAGTGACCGCCTTCCACACCGCCTACCCGGATAGACCGTCCCCCTTGCAAGGTGGGAGGGGGCCTTAAGGGGGTCAGGATGTCAGGCCTGTATCTCAGTTGATGTTTACTTTCGCTTTCCCACCGACCCGACTCAAGGACTGTTATGTCTACTGAACACTGTTTGAAGCTCTGGGAACACAGCTTTGTTTTTGATATGCAATCTCTCGCCTTTTCAGTTCTTTTATATTACCAAGTTCAAGCCAGCCAGCCTCATAGCTGTCACCCTTTTCTTTATGCTCTGTTAACCTATTTTGACCAAGTAAAACCAGCTTCTTTGACCCTGACTGTCTCTGATGTGGTTTTTGGTTCAAGTGGGCCAAGGGCTGACACCTGCTTAATTAAATACTCTGTTTTTTGGGGAGGACAAGCTGCTCTCTTGCATTAATTAATTGTGAAATCGTGGGAAAGAAACTTTAAAAGTGGGCATTCTCACCATAGCTGGTGTTCACTTTTTAAACAATTGTTTTGTAGTGAAGTGCTATGATCACAATTAAAGTTATAACTTTGGCAGTAAAATGAAATAAATACTTAGTAGTTCCTCTTCTCAATTGCTTTTGTATGTTGGGGATTTCAAATTAGCACCAGTGTGGTGCAGTGGTTAGATCTAGGATTGCCAGGTTCCCACTTACCTTGGGCGGTAGCCTCTTATGGGCGGGGCTGGGTGGAGAGATTCCTGCATGCTCCCAATTCCACTTCCGGTTTCCTAGCCTTACTGTGCGTGCGCTCTGTGGAGCTAGGAGGAACACTCGTGCCTCCCGTTCCAAACTTCACGCCAGATCTGTCCCAATCTGGCTTGCAGCATGGAAAGGGAGGCTGGAAACTCCCTCCTAGCCCTGCTGGAGCCTCTCAGAGCGTGCACACATTGGGGCTTTGAAGTCTCCAGCCTCCCTTTCCACCCTGCAAGCCATATTGGGACTGATCTGGCATGCAGTTTGGAATGAGAGGCTGGAGCATTCCCAGGAGCACGCGGGGTGGGGATCACTCCCCCCTCTCTGCTTCCGCCTGCTGACCATCAGCTGGTCTGCGGGCAGCCCGGTTGATTGGTGGGCAATTGCACAAATGGTGGATGGGAAACCATTAGACACCTGAAATCTGCAGTTACTGTGAGATTTCTCTGATGCACACCTTGTCTTGGTGTATGATCTTGTGCATGCCCTGTGCCTTGTTTAACTCACACTGTTATGGAGGCGGTGCAACATGAGCATGCCGCCATAATGCCTGCCCCAGCTGTGGATCTCTGGTGAGCAAAAGTTGCACACAAGACATCTTAGAGCCTAGTTTTAATGAAATGCTGGCTGCATGAAAGATTATTGCACTGTAATCTTTTTACCAACATCATGTTTAAATAAAAGGGCAAGAGTCCAGTAGCACCTTAAAGACTAACAAAAATATTTTCTGGTAGGGTATGAGCTTTCGTGAGCCACAGCTCACTTCTTCAGATAAGGCCTTATAATAATAAGGCCTTAGTTTCTAGAAGGGAGAGGAAGGAAGACTTGTGGCAGAGGTTGGTGGCTTGGAAGCCACCACTGGAACGTGCTGGGGATCGATTCTGCATCTGAATCGTGTGGATGCCCCTTCGCTAGCTTACAAACAATCTTATTATTCTGAATCCAAACTATATCAAAGGTAACTGTGGCTAGTGCTAACCTTGGTGCAGACATAATGTTAATCATGCTAATAAGTTTGCAGGACACTCTTGATTAGTCCAGATTAGCCAGATCTCAGAAGCTAAGCAGGGTCAGCCAAGGTCATTACTTGGATAGGAGACCACCAAGCCAGACTGGGGTTGCTTTGCAAAGGAAGGCAATGGAAAACCACCTCCGCTCATCTCCTGCCTTGAAAACCCCATGAGACAGATCTTCGTGGGGTCATCATGAGTTGGTTGTGGCTTAAGAGCACACTTGACCTTAGTTAAGAGAATGGGAAATTTGGCCTCAGCTCAGGCTAGTGAGCCTGCAAAGAAGACCAGAATCATGGCTCACCAAATGTGATGATTGATTGTGTGTGTGTGTGTGTGTGTGTGTAGATCTGATAACACATAAAAGGATTCCCTCATTTGCACCAGAAGGTAGACTTTAAGACTGAGTTCCTCATCCCAGCCATTCTAAACTTACTGGTCTTGTACCTTGTTGCAAAAGTACATCAAAGAAAAGTAGGATATACACTATACATCGTGTAATATGTAAACTAACTTAAATTACATTTATGTGCAAACAGGTTACAGTGTTTTGGGTGAACAGTAGATTTAAAGGTTGCTATAGTGCTTTGGATCTGCTCCATATGATCTAATCTTAGGCGTGGATCCTAAGAAGCATTAGTGAAGTTGTCTAGAAGAAGGAATTCCCTGCCTCCCCTTCTCACTGGAGCCTTCTGTGCCCCCTGAAATTGTGCTTCTGTGGGTCAGTGGACCTAAAGGAAGATGGGGGGGGGGCAAAATAAGCAAAAACCTCAGTCTTTTCCTCCACAGTTAGAAAAGCCATTCAGTCAACAGCTGCGCAGAGAGAAGGGGGCACTATAGGATCCAAACCCTGACCTGCAACTAACCTCCCTGCAAGTTTGTAATTGCCAAAACATTGTTTAGGGATGAAACTTTCAGTGGTTGGTTGCATTTTGACTTAATGTTAAACGGGTTTTTTTTTAATCAACCACAGTTTTATCATATTCAGTTTAGGAATGACAGCTAATTTAGATGATTCAACAAACCAGGGTTTGTTGGTGGTGGACGGTGCCATCCAGCTGCAGCCACTTATGGCAAACTTGTAGTGTTTTCAGGGCAAGGGATGAACAGAGGTGGTTTGCCATTGCCTGCCTCTGCCTAGCAGCCGTGGACTTCCTTGGTGGTCTCCCATACAAGTACTAACCAGGGCCAACCCAGTTTAGCTTCTGAGATCTGATGAGATTGGGCCAGCCTAGGCCGTCCAGGTCAGGGCCAGGGGTTGTTAGTTGGTATTCCCTTGGTGGTCTCCCACCCAAATACTAACCAGGGCTGACCCTGCTTAGCTTCCGAGATCTGATGAGATCGGGCTATACCATGCTGCCTTGCTTCCCAAAGTCCATACACACACATATATAGCATAATACATACCTATATGCATACACACATAAAAATAAGCGAGGAAACACCAAATGAACAAACTAACAAACAGTCTTCACCAGCTGGTTAGAGTGGAAGGAACTGGAAGTTTAACTGAACCAATTCCCCTAACGAAAGGAGTGAAACAGGGTTGCCTGTTAGCTCCTCTCCTCTTCAATTTTTATATTAATGATATAGTACAAAAGATGAATGTGTTAACACATTTCTCCCCCGTTTTGGCTGGAAGGAAAATAACAACCTTATTATATGCCGATGATATGGCTATTTTGGCACTCACGAAAGCTGGCCTAAAGGAAAGGCTGAAAACGCTGGTTGAATACCGCAACAGGGAATCCCTAAAGATTAACTACAACAAAACTAAAATACCATATATACTCATGTATAAGCCGACCCGCGTATAAGCCGAGGCGCCTAATTTCACCCCAAAAATGGGGAAAAATTAGGCACCCATGTATAAGCCGAGGGTCGGCTTACACAATGCCCCTGCCCCAGGACGCCCTCCAGCCCGGCCTCCCGGGCCCTCCAGACCCACCCTGACCCCAGCGCCACCCTAAGGGGGAGGGAGAAGAGCCCCTGAACCCCTTACTCAGCGGGAGGACGAGGCCTGCTGATCAGCTGGAGGCGGCAGCAGGGAAGGCGCGTGGGCTGGCGGCGGCAGCAGCCGTGGGGCCCTGCCTGCGCGCAGAAAGGCCCCACTGGCTGCTCCCAGGCCACAGAAAAGGTGCGGGGGGGTGGCAGGGGCGGCCGCGGGGCCTGCCTGCCCGCAGGAAGGCCCTGCTGGCCACTCCCAGGCCGCAGAAAAGGCGTGCGGGATGGCGGCGGCGGTAAGTTCCCTCTCATTCCCCCTCCCCCTCCCCTCCCCTACCGTATTGACCCGTGTATAAGCCGAGTTGGCTTTTTTCAGCCCTTTTTTTGGGCTGAAAAACTCGGCTTATACGTGAGTATATACGGTAGTTGTTTTTGGCAAACGTAGGATTGCTCACAGTTGGACAATAACAAACCAAAAAGTAGAACAGGACCAGTTTTTTAAATACTTACAGTGAGGGGGGAAAGTATTTGATCCCCTGCTAAATTTGCCCGTTTGCCCTCTGACGAAGAAATGACCAGTCCATAATTTTAATGGTAGGTTTATTGTAGCTGTGAGAGACAGAATAACAACAGGAGGACCCCCAGAAACCCAGAGGACAAAAGTCAGAGATTGATGTGCATTATAATGAGTGAAATAAGTATTTGATCCCCTATCAACCAGCCAGATTAGGGTTAGGGTTAGGGTTCTGCTGTCGACAGAAGCAATCAATCCATCAGATTCCAAACTAGCCACCATGACCAAGACCAAAGAGCTGTCCAAGGATGTCAGGGACAAGATTGTAGACCTGCACAAGGCTGGACTGGGCTACAAGACTATTGCCAAGCAGCTTGGTGAGAAGGTGACAACCCTAACCCTAACTGTCAACCTCCCTGGGTCTGGGGCTCCATGCAAGATTTCATCTCGTGGAGTTGCAATGATCATGAGAACGGTGATGAAGCAGCCCAGAACTACACAGTGGGAACTTGTCAGTGATCTCAGGGCAGCTGGGACCATAGTCACCATGAAAACAGTTGGTAACACACTACGCCGTGAAGGACTGAGATCTTGTAGAGCCCGCAAGGTCCCCTTGCTCAAGACAGCACATGTACAGGCCCTTCTGCAGTTTGCCAATGCACATCTGAATGACCCAGAGGAGAACTGGGTGAAAGTGTTGTGGTCAGATGAGACCAAAATGGAGCTCTTTGGCATCAACTCAACTCGCCGTGTTTGGAGGAGGAGGAATGCTGCCTATGACCCCAAGAACACCATCCCCACCATCAAACATGGAGGGGGACATATTATGCTTTGGGGGTGTTTTTCTGCTAAGGGGACAGGACACCTTCACTGCATCGAAGGGACGATGGACGGGACCATGTATCGTCAAATCTTGGGTGAGCACCTCCTTCCCTCAGCCAGGGCATTGAAAATGGGTCGAGGATGGGTATTCCAGCATGACAATGACCCAAAACACACGGCCAAGGCAACAAAGGAGTGGCTCAAGAAGAAGCACATTAAGGTCCTGGAGTGGCCTAGCCAGTCTCCAGACCTTAATCCCATCGAAAATCTGTGGAGGGAGCTGAAGGTTCGAGTAGCTACACATCAGCCTCGAAATCTTACTGACTTGGAGAGGATCTGCAAAGAGGAGTGGGACAAAATACCTCCTGAGATGTGTGCAAACCTGGTGGCCACCTACAAGAAACGTCTGACCTCTGTAATTGCCAACAAGGGTTTTGCCACCAAGTACTAAGTCATCTTTTGCAAAGGGATCAAATACTTATTTCACTCATTATGATGCACATCAATCTCTGACTTTTGTCTTCTGGGTTTCTGGGGGTTTTCCTGTTGTTATTCTGTCTCTCACAGCTACAATAAACCTACCATTAAAATTATGGACTGGTCATTTCTTCGTCAGAGGGAAAACGGGCAAATTCAGCAGGGGATCAAATACTTTCCCCCCCTCACTGTATAGAAGTGCTTCTGCAATTCACCCCCATGCCAAAACAAGCCATGGGGGCATCATGGCTATATGCAGCCATCATAGCAGATCTTCTGGGACAGGAGCGATGCTGGTAGAATGATATCCTTGATCTTGCAGGGCACCGGCACACGGCTTTGTCGCCTTACAGTTTGGCTGTTCACGTTTCCTATGTGAATTCACATTACCTGGGAGGGATTGAATTTTGCCACATCAGCAAAGTTCCTAATGCAATAAGCACATTTCCCTTAGCAGCCACATGTCCTCTGCAAACCAGGCTACAGAGCCCCTTTTGCAGAGGTGTGTGTATCTAGGCTGATCAGTGTGTGTCAAAGTAATTGATATTTTCCATCCCCTGAAAACATAAGCTGTAGTACCTAACATACTTTTGATCTGGCTCCAAGGAGTCCCTGATTGGTTGCTGTTTTCTGCAAAATATATCTATACTAGAAGACTCATGGCTTCTGGAGTGTTATGTGAAGCAGCTGAAAACAGGTGTAACAGCATATTTCCCCTCTGCTTTTCTTCATTTTTGCTACACGGATTACTATGCCAACAACTCATCCTTGTTTTAAACAGGTTACCCAGCTTCTTAATTTTGTTTTGAAAGTGCAGTATTCCACTGAACATTTGTGTATTGCCTAGATGAAGACACATGTACTTTCAAAGACGTGTGAGTCCAGGTTTTTCAGCTGTGAAGGATATTCTGCTTTCCCTCAGTTTGGCTCTTCAACTCATTTACAGTTTCCAGACGGGAAGCACCGCCCCAAGCTTCAGGCAGGCTGACTGCTTCATACTGAGGAGGTTTTACCAGCCTTTACAGTTTGTCCTCTGTAACATTTTATTTGATGTTTTAACTGCTTAGTTAATCCTTTAAACACATGCTGATAGAGATGGGAGGTGGCTTCCTGGTAGGAACGACAGCTATCCAATTCGTGCTGTGCAAAGCCTGACTCTGAGAATAGAGATGAAATGTTTCTACGAATGGCACAAAGGCAGACCAATCAGTGCTGTGCAGATATAGTTTCTGCTCTAAATCAGACTTTCCCTATTCCCAGTTATTGGTAGAGGGGGGTATATATGTTGAAATGATGATGGGTATGTTTCTACCGTGGACTTACTGTTGATGATATGGACATCTGTCATTTAAAGGCATATATAAACTGCTAAGCAATTAAATTTGGGGTTTGGTGGCCTATGACTTTACTTGCAATAGCCAAATCAGTGATATGCATCACCATATTCTGCTACAAACAAGCATAACTTCTTTTCCATGTGCTCATTCCTAGAAAGGAGACTGTATGCAGCAAACGTGGTTTCCTCAGTGAACCCATCACTCCAATGTGCACACCTTAAGAAATGTGTAAAAGTGATTTGACCAATTTTATTAGCTTATGTTAATTATTTTGTGTTCATTCACCGGCAGGAAATCTGAACTTTTGCTGGGACCTTGGAGTGATCAGCATCTGCAATGATTATATTGTATGAGTTAATGGCAAAGAACATTATTTAGGACAAATCCTTGAAGGAATAGGGGTCAAACATCAGAAAAGTCTGAAGAGCTCCCAGCGTGCGGACACACAAAATGTATTCATTAGTAGGAATAAAGAGTAACTGGTTGGAGCCAAACACAAAGCCAAGTGTTAGGAAGGAGGTGGGTGGTAGTGGTAGTTTTTATCATGTGAAAGAGGGCAACGTGGTGGGTCTGTGTAGTATGCCCATGATGATAACTTACCTTGCAAAGTTTCCACTGTTGGCCAAGATTTTGACCAAGTGGAAGAGCTGTCCAGTGAATATGGATAGAGGTGTTGACATGGTCTTCTTGCTCACTTGATGCAGTCCCTGTGATTTCTGCCTGCATTGCCACCAGTTTATTTTGTTTTCATTTGTGAATCTGCTGCCAAAGGGGATTAGCATCAGAACTTGGCTTGAATACCCTGTTTGGAACAGGTGTCATCGCTTGCGTGATCCCTGGGTGCAGGACAGTCGATAGCTGGGCACACATTTGGCTGTCTGCCTGGGAATCTCCTCGAGTGGTGGGGGTAGGGACTGTGTTTACCTTGTTACTTTCGTTGACTTTTAATTAAGAATCAGAGCGGAGTGGATTTGCATAACTGACACTGTTTGTCTCCCGGAGGCATATTTGTCCCTATTAGGGACTCTGTTGGCTCTGCACAACCATATCCTCAGCAGGCCCTGCCTTCTCCAGAACAGCTCAGCTTCCCGTAGAGCAGAGCTGAGGAATGTTCTCGTATAGCATGTTCCCCGTCTCCCCTGCTTATTCCCTGAGCCCCATTTCTACCTCTTTCTCCAAGGACACAATCTTTGCTGTCCCAGCAGGAGATGAAAAGCATCGCATGTGCTGCCCTGAGTGAACTATTCCCCTTAGAGGCCAGATCTGCCTGCCTACACCTTGAAGCCTGAGCATTACGATGATGAAACACTTCGTCTTAATGCAGGGGGACCAATATCATAAAGTGGACAGAGCAAGCAGATCAACAGGTTACTTACCCAGTCAGCCTATCAACCAGAGATGAGGGTGTGTCCAGGAGGCAATTCCTCCCAGAGTTAATGATGTTGCTTCATGTAGCAAGCATTTGATTGCGGGGAGGGGAATCACATAACTTTCCTATACCTGGGAGTTTCCTTCTGCCTTCTCCTGTAGCTATCACTTGCTTGAGTCACCCAGGAGGTGTTTGCTTTGCCAGAGCTGATATGCAGTGCATCTGCTCTCTAATTATGGCAGAAGGTGGCGTGGACTCCATGGCCTGGTACATAAAGGACTGCTGCTTGCCTTGTAAGGAATACATGGCCTTTGGGGCATCCCTTTTCCCCTTCTGCAACAATACAAATGATCAGGTGTATGGAAGAGCTTTAGTAAGGCTTCCATTTCAAATGCAAGTGTTTAGGTGTGTGGTAGGAAGATTGTAGGCATAGAGGCTATTGAACAAGATAGAGGCATAGAGGCCTTATACTGAATCAGACCCTTGGACCATCAAAGTCAGTATTGTCTACTCAGACCAGCAGCGGCTCTCCAGGGTTTCAGGCAGAGGTCTTTCACATCACCTACTTGCCTGGCCCCTTTAACTGGAGAGGCCGGGGATTTAACCTGGGATCTTCTGCATGCCAAGCAGAGGCTCTACAAACTGAGCCACAGCCCCTCCCGTGACAGTATTTGAATGGACAGCATTTGAATTGACCCTCAAAAATCTCAAGTCCTGCCCCAAGTAGAGTCCACATATGTTCTTAGACATATGTTCTCTACTCACAAAAAGGAAAAGGACGGATTCAGATGTGCAGGTTTTGTGAATATCAGTCAGTCCAGTGAACCCAGAAGGAGGTATTGATTGGCATTCACACGTAACCCAATCCAGTTTGGTCCACATCATCGTTACAGATGATCAGGGAGGCACATTTGCAGTATAGATGAGAATTTGTCTATTCATGTTTGTCTTCTGCATGCACTGTGTACAGTTTATTAGTTGCCTGGTTGCATCTTGTCCATGTGACTGTCTCTGGCTCAGAGGTAGTGTGTGCTTAGAAAATAATTTGAAATGCATTGTTTGTCTCAAAAGGTATTCATACAGTAAGGATGGCAGGCCCTTTCACAGAGGACAGCCAGATTCCCCATTAAACCCCACATTCTTAATGGATTAATCACACTAGCTGACCAAATATCATTTGCAGTTTTAGCTTGAACCAAGTAAACCTGTGCGCATTCTCTTCCAAACATTTGCACACACATACACACACGTGTGATTTAGTAATTCTGTGAAAGTTGAGTGTTCCAGGATCAGTTCCATCCCCTTTGTTTGCATTCCCCTCCCAGGGCTGTCTTGCCCACAGCCCTCCCCCACACATCTGCTTCCTTTCCAAGTGGAGGAATGCCAGAGCCAGGAAATGACCTCTGCTGTTCCCAGGACCTTTCACGTGGATTCCATATGCTCTCGTAACTCGTGGAGTTTTCTTTGTGGCTGAGAATCAGGCACAGCTGTAAGGAAATAAGGGGGTTATGCTTTGAGATGTGAACTTTCTGGTTGGAGGCTCTTGGTGACCCTGCTCAGCGCTTTTGGGCTGTTTGCAAGTGACAGAGTTTTGGGTGCCTTTCTCCTCCTGGCTTGACTGTGTGTTTGGGTGGTTGGCAAAGCTCAGAGCTGGCCTGGTTGAAAGAGCTTCTAAAGCCTTCTATGTTTTTAAGATGCCAGCAATCATTATACTGGATTCCTACCATTCCTGGAGGTGCCATTTTAAATCTGCAGAACCTGAGGAAGTCCCCCCCCCCCATTTTTGGTCTGGAACCTGAAGGGGTATGACCCTGTCAGGCTGTTATCTCGGTTTAGATGTTTCCTTTCGTTTCTCTGCTGAACCGTCCAGACTTCAAGGACGGCTTCACATACCAAAGCCTGGGAACGCCACTCCTGGGAAATAATGCTCTGTTTATGCTTTGTAATCTCCCGCCGTTTCTCTGCCTTATATTTCCAAATAACGGCAAGACAAACCATAGCTGTCGTCTTATCCTCAATGCACTGTATTGCCTATTTGACCAGTAAAGCCATCTGCTTGGAATCTGATTGTCTCTGTGGTGATTTCTGGTTCGATGGGTCAAGAGCTCACAGACCCACCCTCTTAAAGCTGTACCTCAGAGAAGTGAAAATGAAGATTTTCTCTAACATTACAGAGAGTTTACTTGATAAACTCAAGAGACATGTGCATTCTCTTAGGTCAGTTGGCATTTTTTGCTAATTTATTTTTGTGGGATTAGCAGTGGCCTGATAGGATGTCCCTGATTAAACACAAGCGTTGTAGAACGGGATGGACAGGCAGCTCACTGGGGAGGTCGGCCAATGGAGCCTGATTCTTCCTCAGTAAGACTTGTTCTTATACACTCTTTAAAAACTTCATGGGGGCGATCATTCCACAAAATAGGGGCAACCACTGAGAAAGTCCTGCTCCTTACCATTAACAGTGTAACCTTTTGAAATGTGTGTACTTGAAGCAGAACTCTAAATGAAGACCTTAAAAGGCAAATGTGGTTATTCAGTGAGTTCTTTTAAAGATATGTCAGTCCCAAATTATGAAGGGTTTTAAAGACTAAGAACCATTACTTTCAGTGGGGGTCCAAAGCTCACCAGTATCCACTACAGTGGGTGCAGAATTGGTTGAATATGTTTCTGACTGCCAGCATTTATCAACAGGCCCACTGTGGTATTCAACACTAGATGCACTTTTGAAACCATCTTCAAGAAAAGAGTTCCTCCATCTAGAGTGCACTGGAGTAGTCAGACTCTGAGGTTACAATGGCACTTACAACAAGTTATGAAGTCTTGCCTCTCCCCAAAGGAACTCATATGCTGAATGAAATTTAACTGATAAAAACTAATCTTGACCACTGCTGTCATTGCTTTTCCATCAGTTGCAAAAGATCTTGAACGTCACTTGTTCCTGTGTACCTGTTCTGATAAGGCAACACATACATCATCAATAGCATATAAACCACATAATCCCAGAACCTTGTGCTCCCAGAGTCCCCTCTGTCCTATCTAGTTCAACTTAAATCTTGTTAATCCACCTTTATTTGACCCCAGCTTCCATACACCAATTTAGAATAGAGAAAGCAACTTCTGTAGAAACATAGAGCTGGGTATAATCAGTACATTAATGACATCCATCAGAATACCATATGTTCTCTCATTGTAGCTTCACAAAGACATAAAATAACCTGCAAGATAACATTTGCTACTGTGGAACCCCCCCCCCCCAACACACCACCCAGGGCGCAAATAGCTATCTTTGGAGATAGCTGTGGCACAGTCCAACGCCAATCAAAGAGGTTGAGCTAGAAAATGCTAAAATTACAAAGATATAAATTTAATACGGTGCACAGTACAGTTAAAAACATAAGGCTTATAACATAGGCAAGTCATTCACAGTCAATAAATACATGAAAACTCATACACATTGGATGTAAAATCTTACAACGACCAAAGTAGGACCAACTAAGGACCAAACGCATTTCGGCCTCAAAAAGGCCTTCCTCAGTGGTCAGACAGAATTGTAGTCTAGTACACATCCTAACAATATAATAATATCAAAATGCACAATAGAAAATACATAAAAGCTCTTCTAGTATAATGAGGCCTCTAGTAAAGTTATTTATTCCTTGTATACTAGAACATGGCTCCCATGTCCCACCTTGTGTTTCATGCTGGGCTCTAAGGATGTGTATACATCAAACAGTGTGTTAGGTCAGTGTTCTGCGATTCTCCCGTTAATGTAGCGAATCTCTGTTGTCAACATGCATGGTCACAAGATGCAAGCGGGATCAAGTTACCTCAATCCGAAACTTCCCCAGGTTTTCTGGTCCCTGCTACTTAAAAGTAAGGAGTGCATCAATCACGAGTCCTTGCCTGTGCGTTTAAGCACTTGGGTCGACTCCCCGCCGCCTGGCCCCGGCGGCAGAAGCAGCAGTGGCTCCTTTCCGCCCCCGGACCTGCGCCTCTCTCTCCCACTCCTGAGCCCTCCTCCGCATCCCCCCAGCACCAGCCGGGGTTTCAGCCCACCTAGCGGCAGCCCGCAGCCCAGAGCCCCACCATCACAGGGAAGCGGTGGCAGCGGCTCCCTCCGGCACCAATGCTGGGCACTTCCAGCCACCGCACACCTCCACCCAGCAAAGACAACCCTTGCCGGGTGGAGGCAACAGCAGCTGGGAGCAGGGGCCGGAAGGAGCCGCCCACCACTTCACCTCTGATGGTGGGGCTCCAGGCTCCAGGCTGCTGCAAGGTGGGCTGAAACCCTGGCTGGTGCTGGGGGGGGGAGGCGGAGGAGGGCTTGGGAGCGGGGGGGGAGAGGGGGAGAGAGAGGCGTGGGTCTGGGGGCGGAAAAGAGCTGTTGCTGCTGCTCCTGCTACTCCTTCATTGGTTCGTCCCTGTCCTGACCCCATGTGTTCATGTTTTTGAACGTGGGATTAGAAGGCATGAGACAGAACAGGGACAAACATGCAAACAGAGCCGTGTGTTAACGCTCTAAAGCTGTTGGTTCTATGATGAGGGCATAAGCCAGTTTGAAGTGGGTTGAAAAAAGATATGTCATGAACACATAAAGCTGCCTTGTGCTGCCTGAGGTCTATCAAGTCAGTACGTTGATTGGGCCTGCAGTGTGGTGGGCTGAGGCCCTCTTGTTCTCCCTGCCACTCTTTATCAAGTGCCGAAATGGCTGCACCCCTCCCCCCCCCCGTGGCTATTTTGCCACTTGAAAAGGCGTGTGGAGGTGACAGGAGTGCAGTGCTGTGGGCCCTAATCAAGATCCGGTTCTATGGCATTTTAATGACTTTGAAAAAGTGGCAGTGTTTGGATGGCAGCCACCAGGATGTCATCACATCTAGTGGGGCCCTTAAGTAGAGCCTTTCACATAACTGGCTACCTGAATCTATAACAGGAGTTGCCCAGGACGGAACCTGGGATGCTCTGCTTGCAAAGCAGGTGCTCCGAGCCATGACTGCACCCCAGGAGACTAGCTGCACTCACTTCTTTCCCATATTAATTTCTAGCTAGGAAGCTGGATAGCTTTTCCAAGCAAAGAAATTTATAAAATTGCAGCACTTCCCACACAGCAGGAAGTACGGAATATTAACAGGAGTGTCCGTGTGGTTTGGTTTGAGAAATACTCAGAATTGCTCAGAAACAGCTGCAGCTGCCAGAAAGAGTATGAGACTGGGAAAGCTGTTAGGCCCAGTTCTGTACACTGAAGCTATGTGCAGGTGTGCAACTCTGCTCCTGCAGGGAGCATTACTCATCTAGAGATTTCTTCCCACCTCTTTTGATTTGTAGCTAGTCAGAATGGAGGCTTTCCTCCCCACCCACCCCCACCCCATGGCTTCATTTCTGTGATTTTAAGGCAGAAGGGCAATTTCAGACAGGGTGGCACAGTGGTGGGAGGGAAAGCATCACCTCTTAAATGTGTGCTGTCACACACAGTTGTTAAAGGTGCGAAAGGTCTGCAAGAATAAACAGATAGCAACCCCGGTTTTCCACATCAAGAAGCGTTCCCACATATGCTGCAGTGATACAATATACTGTATATAGCCAGGTTTGGAAAGAGGGGATTTTTTACCTACTATTTTGTATCTCCCTAAGACCAAGCCTTTCCAGAAGCACTCGACCTCGTCAAACTCCTCCTCCACCACCAATGATTAACTTTTAACTAATTCTTAAGCAAGTTTATACCGCCCTTCACCACCCACATGCATTTGCCCTGTCTCTGTCATCCATGCATGGGCACCATGTTTGAACTGGACATACATACATACAGTGAGGGGGGAAAGTATTTGATCCCCTACTGAATTTGCCCGTTTTCCCTCTGACGAAGAAATGACCAGTCCATAATTTTAATGGTAGGTTTATTGTAGCTGTGAGAGACAGAATAACAACAGGAAAACCCCCAGAAACCCAGAAGACAAAAGTCAGAGATTGATGTGCATCATAATGAGTGAAATAAGTATTTGATCCCTTTGCAAAAGATGACTTAGTACTTGGTGGCAAAACCCTTGTTGGCAATTACAGAGGTCAGACATTTCTTGTAGGTGGCCACCAGGTTTGCACACATCTCAGGAGGTATTTTCAGGATGTATTTTGTCCCACTCCTCTTTGCAGATCCTCTCCAAGTCAGTAAGATTTCGAGGCTGATGTGTAGCTACTCGAACCTTGAGCTCCCTCCACAGATTTTCGATGGGATTAAGGTCTGGAGACTGGCTAGGCCACTCCAGGACCTTAATGTGCTTCTTCTTGAGCCACTCCTTTGTTGCCTTGGCCGTGTGTTTTGGGTCATTGTCATGCTGGAATACCCATCCTCGACCCATTTTCAATGCCCTGGCTGAGGGAAGGAGGTGCTCACCCAAGATTTGACGATACATGGTCCCGTCCATCGTCCCTTCGATGCAGTGAAGGTGTCCTGTCCCCTTAGCAGAAAAACACCCCCAAAGCATAATATGTCCCCCTCCATGTTTGATGGTGGGGATGGTGTTCTTGGGGTCGTAGGCAGCATTCCTCCTCCTCCAAACACGGCGAGTTGAGTTAATGCCAAAGAGCTTGATATGGTCTCATCTGACCACAACACTTCCACCCAGTTCTCCTCTGGGTCATTCAGATGTGCATTGGCAAACTTCAGGCGGGCCTGTACATGTGCTGTCTTGAGCTAGGGGACCTTGCAGGTCTTCAAGATCTTGGTCCTTCACGGCGTAGTGTGTTACCAACTGTTTTCATGGTGACTATGGTCCCAGCTGCCCTGAGATCATTGACAAGTTCCCCCCGTGTAGGTCTGGGCTGCTTCATCACCGTTCTCATGATCATTGCAACTCCACGAGATGAGATCTTGCATGGAGCCCCAGACCGAGGGAGGTTGACAGTTAGGGTTAGGGTTAGGGTTGTCACCTTCTCACCAAGCTGCTTGGCAATAGTCTTGTAGCCCAGTCCAGCCTTGTGCAGGTCTACAATCTTGTCCCTGACATCCTTGGACAGCTCTTTGGTCTTGGTCATGGTGGCTAGTTTGGAATCTGATGGATTGATTGCTTTTGTCGACAGCAGAACCCTAACCCTACTCCTAACCCTACCCCTACCCCTAATCTGGCTGGTTGATAGGGGATCAAATACTTATTTCACTCATTATAATGCACATCAATCTCTGACTTTTGTCCTCTGGGTTTCTGGGGGTTTTCCTGTTGTTATTCTGTCTCTCACAGCTACAATAAACCTACCGTTAAAATTATGGACTGGTCATTTCTTTGTCAGAGGGCAAACGGGCAAATTCAGCAGGGGATCAAATACTTTTTTCCCTCACTGTATACTCAAATCATGTAATCTGTTTTCCCCTAAAATAATCCAGCAATAGAGTGCATGATTTGGGCCTTGTCTATGCCCTATTCAAACATGATGCCCGTACATAGGGATGCCAGGTCCCCTCCCCTCCTCCAGCGGGAGGCTTTGGGGGCAGAGCTTGGGGATCGGGCGCATGCACCAGCGCGCACCAGCGCCACTTCCGCTTTACAACCGGCAGTGTGGACCTTCTTCACTCACCTGGGTGCCCATTTGGTGGCCCAGATGGGGAGCTGGTCTGGGCCGGCCAGCTGAGCATCGGGGCGGCTGGGCACGGCGGCGAGAGCATCCTGTGGCTAGCGAGCAGCGGGAAAGCCGCTGCGGCACCTGTCTTTCCCCACGGTGCCACATAATGGCGCCCAACACTTGTGGGGGCTGGGGCAGGGCTCTGCCCCACCTGCGTCGTCCTCTTGCACTTCCTTGGCCCCGCCCAAGTGTGCACGTTTGCCTGCAGACCCTCAGCTGGCCGGCGGGCAGAGGGGTAAATGGCCAGGGTTTTGCCTGCCACCACTGGGCACCTGGCAACCCTACCCATACATAGGTATCTGGATATGCTACATTGGGCAGAAAAATGTAACCTTGTCATCCCGGCCATCCATGAAGAGTTGCACCAGTGACGTTGTCTGGAGCAGGCCAATCTAAACCAACTTCTTACAATTAATTTTATCCACAAGTAGGTTTTTCATGTTTTTGCTTCCTCTAGGTTCAATATAAATTAAAAAGTGAAGTACATTAGGACATATTAGGCTGTGTACTCCTGTGTTGTGTTCAGCCCTTGGGACAATTCACACTTTTTTAGTGTTAAACAGTAGTAGGAGAAGGTGGTGCATTTGGAATGCAATATATACATTTCAATGGTATCGATCCAGAAAACTTCACACTTGAGAAGGTGGACAGACTGTATGCAACAAATGCCCAAACATATCTTAGGGTTCTGTGTGGTGAATGACTGTGTTCGTGTTAAACAATGCTTCATACATGCAAAGTCCATTCCAGTTTTGTAGATGAGTAATACTTGAGGTCAGTCTAGACACGTCAGATGTCTGCATGATGACTTTAATGAATCTCCTTTGTGGTAGGAGTAAAAGCTTGGTGTATAATTTGGCAGTTGGCTATCAACATGCAATCAATTGAAAAAAGCTTGTTGATTGATGCAGAATGAAACACCAGCTGACCAACACTGTGCATGATGAGAGCAATTTGTTTCTAGTAGAAGGCACTTTATGTTAAAGGATTGTTTGGTTAGGGAGGAGAGGAGGTGGGTGAGGAAAAGGATACTTCTCTCTCCCTTCTTAGAATAGTTAAACATCTTATAAAACATGCCTTTTCCTGACATGTTGTTTTGGGGAGGGGGAGATATTCTTGTTCTTGGCCAGGGTGAAGATTCCTGTTGCACGGGCTGCTTGTGCAAAAAGCGTGAAATATGAAATGTGCTAGTGTCTGGAATTCCTGTTTCTGACTTACAGTCATTAATGTCTTGGATTCATCTGGAAAAAACATCTAGTTCTCAACAAAAGCTTTTTTTAAAAGAAAAGAAAAAGAAAACCCCTTGCTGGGGAATACAGTCTGCATGTGTCTATCTGTGTAATTGCCTGAAGATGTAAAACATTGGGGGACATTCCAGCAATGTTGTGCAAAGCAGGCTTTCTCTACAGGGTGGTGTTCATGCCAGCTGCCTGCAAGGAGGACTACTTTATGGGCTGGCTCTCTGTGAGCCGGCAGGAGGTGTGCATGGTATCAGTTACCGAGCTCTAGTGCAAAAAAGGCCTGGGATGGAGAATAAATTAAAGCAGCCTGAACAATCACCATATCAGTAGAAGAGGCCAGCGGACAGGAATATTTTAACAGATGATTTGCAGAAATGAAATGTAATAAATGAAAATGGTACAGTGTGAGAGAGAAGGAGGAGGATTACTTTCCAGGGGTCTGGAAATTTGCATTGGCTGTGATCGTGTGCCATTGTGCAGAATTTGACCATGGAGTACAGAATCTCATGGTAATATCAAAAAGTCTACAACTATGCCTGTTCTTTTTTACATATATTTACAGCCCTCATGGCTGCAGCAAAGAGCTTGAAGGCAGGATGACATAGTTTTAGATAGAACCTAAAGAGTATCCAGACAGAACTTCCAATTCTGGGTCTCTGGGACCTGTTTCTTTGCTCCACTTTTTCCTTAATCCTTCACTCCTTTACCATTCACATACTAAGATCTTGACTTTGTATCAGAAGGAATGTTATTTCATCAGCACACTGGGGGCAGGAACACGCAGAATCTTTTTTTTTTTTTTGGATGGGAGAGGAACTTGTGTGCACCATACATATGTGGGTCTTGTAGTTTCTGCCAGGAAATTCAAAAGGTTATAATCTCTTCTTTCCCACTGGCTTTGCCTTTAGAGCAAATTAAGTGGCCACAAAGGGGTACAAGTTGTCTGGCATGTATTTTTGAGAACAGGTTTGTTGCTGCAAAATTTGCGTACCATCTCAGGCAGTATATGTGCTTGGTTTGTGGGAGGCTTGGAATGTTCTCTGTTCTGTTTGGGGTCTTTTATATGAGATCTGGGTTATATCAAATTGTGTTTTTCAGCGTTGCATGTGGCATATTTAGTTGCAAGGAAGCTACAGGATATTGATGCTCATGAATATGCATCAAGTCTTATCTTGTGAATTGCCACTTTACACTCATAAAGTGTGAACGGAAAATTACCTCAAAAGAGGGCATAACCATTTCGAAAAGAGCCGGATATCACTAGCCATGTATTCCTGAAGGTGGCCTGGCTCTGCTGGGATCTGGGCTTGGCAAATGGCCATTTTATCCAAGATAGCAAGGATCCTTTGTCACTAGTCATTCTCTGGCTTTATGGGCGACATGCAGGGCTCTGGTGAACCATCCTATTATGAAAGCCTTATGTCCGTTTACTTTGAGATACTCCCCACCATCACCCAAACCTTTTAATTAAGGGAGGAAACTGCGTGTCTTAGAGGCTGTTTGGCTGGAAGACTTATTTTTCACTAAATGAGATCTTAGCGAGTCTTTTTTTAAGGGGAAAAAAACCCATGGGCATTAATCCTTTGGCTATTGGCAGCTTAATAGTTTGCCTGAGATACTATCTGCCATTTCTCTTGGTCTCACTTTTCTTTTGATTAAATAAGATGTGGGGTGGGGAGGAATGCTCTTTGTTAACACAGACATTGATTTACTCTGGTTTATTTCATTTTCAAAAGAGTTGGGGGTTGGGCTCCAGAAGATCAAAGAACTGGGGAAATAGTGGGGGAGGTAGGGGAATAAACCCAGTCCAGTGGCTAATAGCGACGTCTGATCTGGGCTATTTCCATAAGAGTTTTTAGAAGTACAGAAGTACAGAAGGACGCCTGTAATGTTTATACCTCTTCTTGCCCTGCCTGGTTAACTGCAGTTAAAATAGCAACCTACATTTTGCACATTTGTGTTAGTCTGGGCTTTGACAGTGAGTACAATCCAACAGGAAAATCTCCTTTACAAGCCCTCTATTACCAAATGGAAATCCAAGAAAAATCAACAGGAATCAAATTCTCATGTGAAGATGCCAAAATACAGAGCAGTGGGAGTGGCAAAAGGATGTGGTGATAAGCACTGAAGCCAGGATTTTGGTAACAGGAATGATGGACAAGGAATGACAGCTCTTAGTAGCATGGAATAGTTACGGACCTCTGCCTGGAAGTATTCCAATGACAAACTGCATCTGTCAAAAATGTAGAACAGACTTTTAGGGACCATTAAGAAAAAGAACAATACAAACTATCTCAAGAGTCTCTGTACAGAAGAACAAAAACAGTTCTCTCATAATCTAGTGCAGTTATGGCTGCCTTGCCTTGAAAAGAACATGGCCAATTAGGCAGATAAAGGCCACAGAAATGACTAGGAGTATGAAATAATTTGTTCATAGAATCATAGAGTTGGAAGGTAACCCCAGGGTCATCTAGTCCAACCCCCTGCACAATGCAGGGAATTCCAAACTACCTCCTCCCCACACCCCCAGTGACCCATACTCTATGCCTAGAAGATGGCCAAGGTGCCCTCCCTCTCATGATCTGCCTAAGGTCATAGAATCAGCATTGCTGACAGGTGGCCATCTAGCCTCTTCTTAAAAACCTCCAGAGAAGGAGAGCTTACCATCTCCCAAGGAAGCCTGTTCCACTGAGGAACCGCTCTAACTGTTAGAAAATTCTTCCTGATGTCTAGATGGAAACTCTTTTGATTTAATTTCAACCTGTTGGTTCTGGTCTGATCTTCTGGAGCAACAGAAAACAACTCGGCACCATCCTCTATATGACAGCCCTTCAAGTACTTGAAGATGGTCAACAGTTAGTTTAGTGGAGGTCCACCTTGAGAAATGGGAAGAAGGCAGTGGATTAGGTCTCCACCATCATCCCCTGAGGATGACCTGCTTGAAAGCCCCAGGACACTATCGGCTGTTCCCTGGACACTATTCTTCTGCCAGATGATAGCACAGGGTCATATCCAGCCCTGGAATCACTAATTGTTAATCTCTTCAATGAGAAGGCTGTTTAAATAGCCAGGACTCCAGCTTGGAAAATGTGTCTGTTATACTTGTATCTCATCCTAACTCTGAGGAGTTCAGACCAATGTATGCAAAGATCTCTTGTCCAGGCATTGTATAAAACAGTATTTACCTACAATTGATAGATGGTAGAAGTACTTAAAATAACAGTACATTTGAAAGAAATAGGTAGATAACATTTGTTCACTCTTTCATAAATAGTGAAATTTAACATGTAATATATTTTAAAAGGGAAAAAAATAACCCAACAGTCAGTACCTAGCATGATACAGTGATTAGGCTCTAAGATCTGGGAGACCCTGGTTTGAATCCCTGCACTGCCATGGAAGCTTGCTGGGTGACTGGGGTCAGGCACAGACTCAGCACAACTTATCTCGCAGGGTTGATGTGAGAATAAAATGGAGGCGAGGAAAACAATGTAAGCTACTTTGGGTCCCCATTGAGGAGAAAGGCAAGGTATAAAAGAAGCAAATAATAAATAATCTTGGGTCTTAACTAGACCTTATGTGTGTGGCTGTCCCACACTTTTTGGTAATGTATATTGAAATCTCTTTGGTAATGTATATTGAAATCACTTCATTGTATTAAATGTTTTTGTGCTCCCACTGCAGTTCATTGGCTGCTCCTTTTAAGACATATGGAAATGTTGAAAGAACATCATGCCTACACTACTTTTACTTCCCTGTACTAGGCTTTATGAGGGAGATGCATGTGCGGGGGGGGGGGGGGATTTGTGGATCAGTAGCAGCTTTACATCCCTTGTAATGACTAGGTAAACCCCTAGAGGGAGAATGAACCAGATTATGTAAATGCATTCAAATTTAATTTGCTTAATTTTATAGGGTGGTATTTGTGTTTCTTTCCACCAGATTACATGGCTGCCCTATGTAAATGTTGCCCATTTGTTTAGTAGTATCTAATACAGTCCACTGGTGGAGGCGCGATATTGAACTTTGATGAAGATGTCTCATTATTTTAATACATTAAAGAGATCCAGGACAGAAGCTGTATTTAAGCTTTGGGAGATGGATTGGCAGCTAAGGGGTGAAAAGTCCAGAATCCTGTGCAAGTGAGAATTGGATTGTTCTGCTCCTCTCTTCCCTCCAACCTCTTGGTTGCTAAGTGGCTGGAGTCTTTCCTGGTGGTGTTGGTGGAGTGAATGCAATAATAGCCAATCTGCACTTCTCTCCGTTACACCTCTTAATGATTCCCTAAATCATGCTAATGAACTATACCCCCCACTCCCCATACTGCTTGACCCTTCCTCTCAAAAGAGTACTGAAGGGCAGCCTGGATCCATTATGCTGGTGAATGAGCTGTGGGTAAGATTTATAGAGCAGGCGGGAGCTATGAAGTGGGGTCTAGCCGGCACTTTGGCCCTTACAACGGGACACCTGGGCTGTCATTAAAGGCAATTAGTGAGCAAGTGCTGATTGATGAGGGGCGCAGATAGCCTCCTGGCCCAGCAGGGGTGTTCTACTGGATGGATCAGCTCCTCTGGATCTGATTTTGAAACCTTCTTTAGGGTATTCATAAAGGATCTCTTTCGCTCTTGTTAAATGGATTGGTTGTCTGCCTGTGGAGCAGAACAGGCTTCCCAATTTCATCCCAAATATACCCCCCTAGACTGAGATGTGTCCAGATTTTATTCTTCTCCCTCTTTGCAAAGTTGGAATAATAGAATCATAGAGTTGGAAGGGACCACCAGGGTCATCTAGTCCAACCCTTCACAATGCAGGAAATTCACAACAACCTCCCAACCACACCCCCAGTGACCTCTACTCCACACCCAGAAGATGGCCAAGATGCCCTTCCTCTTATGATCTGCTTAAGGTCATAGAATCAGCATTGCTGACAGATGGCCATCTAGTCTCTGCTCAAAAAACTCCAGGGAAGGAGGAAGCCTGTTCCACTGAGGAACCGCTCTGTTAGAAAATTCTTCCTAATGACTAGACAGAAACTCTTTTGATTTAATTTCAACCCGTTGGTCCGAACTTCTTGGGCAACAGAAAACAACTCGGCACCCTCCTCTATAGAGCCAGTGTGCTGTAGTGGTTAATAACGGTGGTTTGGAGTGGTGGAGTCTGACCTGGAGAACCAGGTTTGATTCCCCACTCCTCCACACGAACTGCAGAGACTAATCTGGTGAACTGGGTTTGTTTCCCCACTCCTACACATGAAGCCAGCTGGGTGACCTTGGGCAAGTCATTCTCTCTCAGCCCCACCTACCTCACAGGGTGTCTGTTGTGGGGAGGGGAAGGGAAGGTGATTGTAAGCTGGTTTGATTCTCCCTTAAGTGGCAGAGAAAGTCGGCATATAAAAACCAACTCTTCTTCTTCTTCTTCTATATGACAGCCCTTCAAGTACTTGAAGATGGTTATCCTATCCCCTCTCAGTCTTCTCCTCTTCAGACTCAACATACCCAGCTCCTTCAACCTTTCCTCATAGGACTTGCTCTCCAGACCACTCACCATCTTTGTTGCCCTCCTCTGGACACGTTCCAGCTTGTCTACATCTTTCTTAAATTGCGATGCCCAAAACTGAACACAGTACTCTAGGTGAGGTCAAACCAGAGCAGAGTAGAGCGATACCATCACTCCACGTGATCTGGACACGATACTTCTGTTGATGCAGCCCAAGATTGGATTTGCCTTTTTAGCTACCACATCTCACTGCTGACTCGTGTTCAGTGTTTGGTCTACTAAGACCTCAACATCCTTTTTGCATACACTACTGTTAAGACAAGTCTCCCCCATCCTATAGTTATGCATTTGATTTTTCCTGCTGTTCCCTGGTCAATCTTTTAGGGAAGGGGGTGGGGTTGTTGTGTGGAGCACCGTCAGCCGGGGTCCATGGGGGAGGGTCAGTGCGAACCCCCTCAGGGATGCTCTTGTGCCTCCTGTGGACTCGACCATCATCTCCTTGGGGGTCACAGCTCCTTCATTTGCATGCCATCCCAGCTGACTCTTGGGATGGGAGCATCCCCCAATCCACGGGCAGGTGAACAGCCTGTAAGGCTCTTTAGTGATGGTCCCTGACCCAGACGTGCCGCTGGTGACCGATCTCCCTGGGCCAGGTGGCTTTGACGGGGTCTCCCTTCCAGACTGGTTGGATGCCTGAAGGCAGGAGCTGGCATTCCGCGGCCGCTCCCTGCTTGTTTGCTGCCGCCCTGCTTGGGCATTGCACGGCTGAAGGAAGACCATCCAATCAGCTGAACTATGCCCCTGGCCCGGGCTCATGGGGCCCGGGCCACCAATTTCCAAGTGCTGGCGTAGAGCCAACTATCTGTCCATTATGTGGAGCGCAACCTGCATTCAGGGCCCCGGAACCTGAATATCTGCTGTCGACTGGCGTGATGCAGCCAAGCTCCACATACATCCTCAACCCACCTGCTCCCCCTGGGGAGGACTCAGCCCCTTTGAAGCATCCCTTCAGGGTTGACACCCGGGCTTTGGATGTCGAGGGCGGTGAGGATGAGCCGGCAGCCAGGAGACAGGGAGAAGGAGGAACTGGTGGCTGGGGGCACTAATGCTGTCTGGCACCCAAGGGAGGGCCACCCCCACTCCCTCCCAGAGAGGAATCTGGGGCCGCCACCCTGGGTGGCAAGCACCTGCATGCCAGTCGCAGAGACAGGGGTGGCCGGGTCGGGCCCTCATGATGGCCACTCCACTGCCACATGTCGTTTGGATGTCCAGGCAACTTTGCCTGGGGATGCTGCTCCACAGTTGACAAGCCTGACGAGGGTGTGTGTGTCATTGATCTGTCCCATGCCTTGCAGGGAGGCATGTTGCCTCTCTATGTGTCCTCAAGCAATTGGCCAGGGCCGCACCCGAAGCTGATTGAACTACAGGGGCTAGTTCTGCCGGGCTGGCTCGTCCTGTCCTCGGACCATCTGGATACCACAGGCCATCCCAATGATAGGGAACCGTCATCTGGGTCCCGCTCAGGGCAGGAGAACCTGGAGAACCAACCCCTGCCCTGCAGGGCAGAGGCACGCATCTGGACATCAAGGTGGGGGTGCCCCAGGCCCCCCTGCTCGAGCCATCCACAACCTCTGTCTCATCTTGTTTTGCAGGAGCGGTGACTTGTCACCAAGGAGAGATCCCTTGGGAACCCATATGGGAGGCGTGTGGGAAAGGTGAGGCATGTGGGAAGGGGGGTCTGGTGCCTCAGCCATGAGTGCCGGAGCTCTGCGGCCACAGTCTGGGTAGGCTCAGGTTTAGCGGCTGGCCATCTCTAACGGTGACATCAGTGCAAGAGGGGAGGTTGAGAGGGTCTGTCTCGGCATACATAGCATACAGAGCAGGCAGATCCCAGCCAGCATAGCAGACATTTGCATGCCAGCGGAGCTGTGCTTTTTTGCCCCTCCTGGCCAGTTCTCCCCTCCCGGGGCCACCCCTGCCAGCCTGGGGGGCCAGATGAAAGCCCCCCTGTGTGGCAGACCTTCATGTTCCCCCATCTCCCTGGTCACCATGACGTGTCAGCCATTTGAGCCCACTCAGATGCCACAACCTCTGCTCGTCCACTCCTCATGGGGTCTGGGTGCCATCTGAGGTTGGACATCCCACACTGTCGATGCTGGGATCCCTGGGGCCTGCATAGGCACAGGAACAGTCATCTGATCAGATCAGTCGTTCCCGTGTCCCACCCTGGTGGCAGGATGCTTTTAAACAGACCATCGGGGTCTCCAGTCCAGACTCTACAATCTGCAGTAGCTCTGAACCGAGGTGGGAAGAGATGGGGGCACAAGTATGCTGTTTGCAATGGTTTTATTTGTGCAACGGACCCTGGGCTCCTCCAAGCTCCTCCCACAAGGGCACTCTCGGGCCGCACTGTCAATGGGGGCCTTGGCCGGGGGTCTGGTGTATGTGGGCCGAGTGTCCTGCCAGTCCTGGCTCCGGGGGGGGGGGGGCTGCGGAGGCAGACCACACTTCCACTCATGTTGCAGCTCCATCGATGGCCATGGGGTTGAGTTCAGGGATGCCCTCCCGCATATCCTGCCACAAAGTCTCGCTCGGCAGGACACTCGGCGCACACATGCTCCCTGACAAGGTGGGTGGGGAGGTTCTCGCCCTCATCAAAAGCCTCCTTGGGTGCAGGGGCCCCTGCCAGCCAGGGCCCCTCTGCGGGATCATCTGGGAGAGCGGGGAGACCCTGGTGGATGGTGATATTGTGGAGCATTGTACACATGGCAAACAGCTTGGCAACCCACTCTGGCTGCATCGCCCGGCAGCCCCCCATATAGTGGAGGCAGCGGAATCGCATCTTCAGCTGGCCAAAGGCCAGCTCAATGATCATGTGCATTTTGTGGTGTGCGCAGTTGAGGGCTTGGTTGGCTGGCTCGTCTGCCAGGTAGGGTGTCAACAGGTAGGTCCTCAGTGGGTAGCCACGGTCACCTGCATTAGGAGGAGGAGAGAGATGGAGCATCAACCAGGGGAACAGGACCCACACTGGCCATCCTTCACATGCACTGTGCTTCCCCTTACCAAGAAGCCAGCCTTTGCCTTCTGGCCAGTTTTCCAGGAGGATGCACAGACGTTAGGGTATCAAAGATTTGGGAGTCGTGAACGTTGGCTGGAAATTTGGCCATCAGGTTGGTGAAGAGCCCTCTGTGGTCTCAGATGGCATGGACATTGCTGCTATAGAAGCAGTGGTGGCTCCTGTAGATGTGTGGCTTCTCGTGGGGGGCCAGGAGGGCAATGTGGGTGCAATTGTTGGCACCGAAGCCAGCAAAGGTCTGGAAGCCTGCCCAAATGGGGGCCAGTTGGGCCTCCTCACTGGAGAACTTGACGTGGCATTGAGGGTTGGTGACCATGGCGTCCAGGAAGGCATGGAGGCAGCAGCATGCAGAGGAGGGGGACACCTTGAGGACATTGGCGATCACCCCCTGGAAACTGCCGATGGCTAGGAATTGCAGGGACAGCAGCACTTTCTGCAATATAGGAATGGGTAGAGACCCGCAAAGAGGACTCTGGAGGGTGGGGGCCACCTCTTCACAGATCATCTGGATAGCAGTCTAGGCAATTACTGTCCGAGAGTTGGAGGGTGCTGATGCGCTCTGTGTACCTGCAGGCCCATCGACAACGACGTCGGAGGGCCACCCACAAGTACAGAGCCAGCAGCAGGTGAAACACTCTCAAGTGGGCCAGGGGCGGGGCGGGAAAAATGAAACAGGTGGGTTAACAATGGGATGCCTGACACATCCTGTCTGCACGCCATGGACACAGTCTCCTGGCATTCTTGCAGCCTGTTGGCTGCCGAGGCCACCGCCAGCAAACAAGATCCCACCGAGGGATGCTCCTAAGATGCCTCCACCGGCCTGGCTGGAACCCCAGCCTGCAGCCCCATGGAGGGCTGGGCTGCAGCCCAGGAGGAGCCGACGGAGTTGTCCCTGGACATTGGACGTCCCTGCGAGGCAGGTTGGGTTGGAATGGACTGTGCAGGTGGGGGTCGGGAGGTGGTAGGTCCAGAGGGGAGTCCCCCACTGGGGCGGACCAGTGGTGATGGGGCAGCTCTCACTGCAGGTTCGGCTCCAGTTTCCGTGACCCTCGCAGCTCCTGTCATCCAGCATTTCCACGACCTGGCCCCCACGAAGCGTCAAGCCGAGACCAGTTGAGCAGAGCTGGGGTCACTGGCCATCCTGGGCTCTCACGGCCCGGCAGCCGCAAGGTGGCCAACACCTGCGTCCTCAGGGAGCTCACTGGGGGAGGATGGCGACTGGTGGCAGTGCAGCCCCCGATGATGAGGGGGAGGTGGCCCTGCCCCTGGGTCTCATGCTCGCAGCCCCCGGCCTGCTCAACTGCCCCCAACCTTCTCCTCCACATGGCCTGCCATTGAGAGGGAGCACCTGGAGGCCAGGCATGAGTGGCGGGAGATGGCTGACTGGGCTGACTGGTGGATGGAGACATTGGCTGCTGAAGTCACTGCCAGTGGCCATCTGTCGACGATGCTGGAGATGACCCGCACCGTCATGGAGCATCAGGCAGGAGTACTGGGGGCCTTGGAAAACCTGACCTGTGCCATGGCTGCACCCACCCCCAGCTCGACCCCCCAGCCCCCACATAACCTGCCCACCCACGGCAGCGCTTGGGGGCAGCCTACAGGCTGGTGAGGGCGATAATAGCCTCCCCCATCAGGTGCCCTCAGGGCTGCTGCCGACACCCCCCAGAGGCGCCATGGTGCTCATGGCAAGGGACGGTTTGCTGCTTGGGTGCTACTGAGGGTTGGGGCAGGGGCCGGTAGAGGCGGGGGCTGGCTGGTCAGAGATCCATGTCTCCATCGCAGCTGCCCCTCTTGCCGGATACACTCCCGGCCACCTCAGGAGATCTCCTGGCTGACCTCTCCCGTCCTGGTCCCACCTCCTCCCTCCCTGTCCACGCCCCCAACCTTCCCACAGCACTCTTCACTGACAGGCCAGTCCTGACCCAGCCACCCCCCAGTCCATGCTCTGCCCCACCGCAATGATGCCCCTTCCCTGGATGTGGGCCTCAACCATGTGACAGCTCTGGCTGGGCCCAGCCTGTGCAGCAATGGCACCAGTCTGCCGTCAGCCACCACCCCACTCCTCGCGCTCTTCCTTCGGTTTTCCTTGCCCGCACACACCGACCCCCAACCCCCTTAGGAGCCCTCCCACCTGCACCATTGCTGTTCCTCTCCCCACCCCACCCCGGCACAGCAACCGAAACCTCAGGAATGGGCTGATACAGTCCTAGAGCAGCACAGACATCAATGACTTGGTAACTTCATTCGTTGGTCATTTGGCACAGGAGGGTTACAGTATCGTGATAATTTTGATACTGCAAGAAATCTAATGTTATGAATAGAAAATGAGTGGGCAGAAGGTAAATTTGTTGGAAACATGGGATATTTGGATTGATGACCTGAATTTTCTAAACAGAGTGGGTTCCTTTCTCTCATACACAGGTAATCAGGGCTTTTCTTTTTTTTCAGTGAGAAAGAGAGAGGGCCCTTAGGAACAGGCTAGTGGGGGCCTGCAGAGGGAGGGGGGAATTGATGGAAATCAGTGCAATCATAGGCATAAATTGTGGGAGGGCTGAGGGGCTCAAGCCCCCCTGAACTTGGCCGGGGGGGCTGAGCCCCCCTGGGCAACCAGTGCCCACATGAGGGGCTCAGTTACAGTGGCATCTGAAGCACAGTCCTGTCCTACCTTTCTGTTATATCATATTACAATTTCCATGATTCTTTGGGGCTTTGTTCCTGTTTGCTAGTATGTATTTGTGTGTTTATTAAGAATTATTAAGATCAGTAAACATATCTACATGCCTCCAGGTACCACCCCAGCCATATCAAACAGTCCATTGTCTGTAGCCAAGCCCTACGCTATAGTTGCATCTGTTCCAACCCCTCAGACAGAGATGCTCACTTGAAGGAGTTACAGCGAGCATTTTTGCAACTACAATATCCTGCTGGTATGATAAAAGAGATGATTGGAAAGGCCAGAATGATACCCAGGCACAGCTTGCTACAAGACAAAACCAAAGAAAATGACAATAGAACATCTTTTTAACTTGTTAATCAATGACCTGGAGTTGGGGGTGATCAGCGAGGTGGCCAAGTTTTCAGATGATACCAAATTATTTAGGATGGTTAAAACAAAATTGGATTGTGAAGGGCTCCAAAAGGACCTCTTCAAACTGGAGGAATGGACATTAAAATGACGAATGAGATTCAATGTGAGCAAGTGTAAAGTGATGCATATTAGGGCAAAAAATCCCAACCATATTCACACTGATGGGATCTGTGCTGGCAGTGACTGACCAAGAAAGGGATCTTGGGGCAGTAGTAGATCGCTTGCTGAAGATGTTAACCCAGTGTGCGGCTGGCCATAATTAGGCAAAGAATAGAGAATAAAACTGCTGCTATCATACTGCCCTTGTACAAATCTATGGTGAGACCACACTTGGAATACTGTGTAAAGTTCTGGTCACCACACCAAAAAAAGGATATTGCAGAGCTTGAGAAGGTGCAGAAAAGAACAACCAAAATGTTTGGGGGCTAGTGCAACTGCCCTATGAAGAGTGGTTAAAACATTTAGGGCAGTTTAGCATGGAAAGAAGGTGGTTAAGGGGAGACATGATAGAGATCTATAAAATTATACATGGTATATAGAGAGAGTGGGCAGGGAGAAGCTTTTCTCCCTCTCATAATACTAGAACACAGGGTCATTTGCTGAAGCTGGAGGGTGAGGGATTCAAAACAGATAAAAGGAAGTATTTCTTCACACAACACATGGTTAAATTGTGGAACTCCCTGCCCCAGGATGTGGTGATGGCTGCCAACTTGGAAGGCTTTGAGAGGGGAGTGGACATGGTCATGGAGGAGAGGGTCATTCATGGCTGCTAGTAAAAAATGATACTAGTCATGATGCATACCTATTCTCTCCAGGATCAGAAGAGCATGACTCTTATATTAGATGCTTTGGTACTGCTTCAGTTGTCTTGTTTGTTGGCTTCCTAGAGGCACCTGGTTGGCCACTGTGTGAACAGACTGCTGGACTTGATGGACCTTGGTCTGATCCAGCTTGGCCTTTCTTATGTTCTTACCTCTGGTGGTCACATACAGCCACAACTCAAACCACTCCAGCGTATTATTAACAAGCAAAGCTGGATTGTGACAGTTCCCTCTTCAGAGAAGAGAGCTTCTAATGTGAAGCAAAAGCCAGGCCTCTATTATGTCTTCCCTTAACCTCCTTCTTTCCAAGTTAAACAGTCCTAAGTGTTTTAACTGCTCCTCACAGGGCAGATTTTGGTTGCTCTTTTCTGCACCTTCTCAAGCTCTGCAATATCCTTTTTGAGGTGTGGTGACCAGAACTGTACACAGTATTCCAAGTGTGGTCTCACCATAGATTTGTACAAGGGCAGTATGATATCAGCAGTTTTATTCTCTATTCCTCGTCTAATTATAGCCAGCATGGAACCTTCTGAGGAGCAAGGAGATGCTGGGGCAAAAGCAGATGGATATGCACAAAGCTAGTTGAAATTTGCTCATGCTATAGTTTCATTAAGCAGAGCTTCTTCTTGCTTCTGCACTAATCATATCAATACATGCCAACTATTGGGGTGGGGAGGTGAAAGGAAATTGGGAAGGATAGGTGGGATATGGCAGGAGAGGATGCTTGTGGGAGCAGCAGAAGGGGTAATGGGGATTAGGAGAATTTTTGATTTTACTGTAATTTAAAAAATGTAAATGAACAGTTTGCGTTGTTAATTAAATGTTAAAGTTGCATTTCAGCTGTCTGAAGATCATTTATTGAAGCCCCCTAAATTTCTGGGGAGCCCCTCCCTAAATCTCCCATAGCCCTGCCTCCACAGATAGTGGCAATGGAGGCCCCTCCCTGTGATGTCACTGGCTCCTTCCTATGACGTCATAGCAATAAATCTGGCCCAGCCACACCTGGGAAACTGGAAAGTCTATGCCCCCTGAGTGTAATCTTATATATGAGTTGGAACTATGGTGATTCAATCACATGAATCCTTCCCACTTGATCAGCACCTTTCCTTCTGGTGAGATACTGATTGGGTAGGAAGACCCAAATACCTGTGTATGGGGTTGTACTATTCACAAGCATACCACGACTGCATACATTAGCCTCATGAGGCATTTCCTCATGGGTCATCTCCCCTGGGTTCAATGCTTTTTACTTAAACAAAAATGAAAGCTGGGAATTCATTGAACCTGATGCACAGATTATTATCATATTATATCGATATAACAATATTCAATAATCAATTCAAGAAAATTGAAAAAGCCCCAGTGGCCCGGGAGAGTGGCCACTGGTTATGCTGGGAGACGGGGGCAGGGAAACCTGCCATGTGGAAGCCCTTGTTGTCACTGCGCTATATCAGCTGCAGCAGCAACAAGGAAACGATGCCAGCCTGTCGCCATGTGGGAAACACCTTTGAGAAACAGCTCCCGTGCAGCTTGGAGCACGTGTGAAGTGAGAGGGAGGTCTACTCCAAAACATTCAGCCTGACATTTGGGGTTTTTGAATTCACATGGCATCTACTCACATCTCCTATAGTAACAATTGCATTTCAAGAAGCAAGAAGCTGAGGGAACATTGTCAAGAGACTGAATATGAAGGGCCCATCAATGCCTCATTCAGTTCTGAAAGTTCTGTTCACTAATCTGCAGTAAATTCTTGCAAAAAGACTTATCTAATCTCAAATGCACTTCTTTAAAAACAAATCTCTTAGAGCTGGAATTGGCATCATAAGGGTTTCCAGAGTCCTTAGATGTGGCACTGAACCCTGATTTCCTCTGTAATCAGATAAAAAGGATCCCTTTTGCAGATCTGGTGGGGGTGGGAAACAAATAGGTGTAACATCGGCTTTCAGATTCTGGAGGTGAAAGGAAATTAATTATTCACTGCATTTCTTGCTCCCCCCCCCCTGTTGTTATATTTGATTGTTCTTGCACTATCTTCTGCGGTTATGACATTGCTTCTGTTTTGTCTTTATACAACAATTATCTACAATCGATTATGGCTTTTCTACAGTGTATGATGGCTTAGGTGGTGGGATGTGTGTGCTGGAACAGCCAAGAATGTACAAGGTGGCTTAAGGCAAGCTGATATCTCTTCGCCTCACGCCTACAACACAGGGAAACTACTATGGAACTGCCTTATAGGGTTATTGTAAAACAGCAGGCAGATGATGAGTGAAGGGGCTAGCAGAAGAATGCAGTGGGACATACCTTGAACCGTTTAAAGGTGTGGGTCCCTTCTCCACATTAAGAAGGTGCAAGCAACACAGGAGGAGGGTTCATGGCCCATAGAAGCCAGAAAACGAGGAGTCATTCTGATCCTCTGTTGCTCAGCAATGGGTTCCAGGATCTCCCCATAGATACTGATTCTGGACCACTGGAACAAGGGCTTACCCTCCCACCCAAGCTTGAAAGAAATTTCTCAAGCTCCTGCTCATGAGAGGACTTGATCTTCCACTTCCCAATTTAGGAAGAGGCATGTTCTGGTAATTGGGGATTCCCTACTGAGAGGGGTAGAGTCTAAAGTGTGCCAACCGGACTTGTCATCTCGAGAGGTCTGCTGCCTACCAGGTGCATGCATTCAGGATGTGACAGAAAGGTTAGGAAGACTCATTATTACCCTTTCTTGCTCATTCATGTGGGAACAAATGGTATTGCCCGACACAGTCCAGAATGTATTAAAAGAGACTATGCGGCTCTGGGTAAGAAGGTGAAGGACCTTGGGGCGCAGGTTGTTTTTTCATCAGTTCTTCCTGTCGAAGGTTGTGGCTTAGTAAGGGAAATAAGAATTCTACAAAGTAATGACTGGCTGTGTAGATGGTGTCATCAAGAAAGTTTTGGATTTCTGGACCATGGCTTACACTTTCGAGATGAAGCTCTTCTATCGAGAGATGGTTTGCACCTCATGAGGGTAGGAAAAAATGTGTTTGGTGAGAACCTTGCCAACCTGATAAGGAGGGCTTTAAATCCTATGGGGGAGCGAGACAAAAACTTAAACCCTGGCATGATGACAATAACTGAAGATGAGAACAATAAAGATTTGCAGGGAGTGCCATGTATTTGAAGAAACATAAACTCTGATGTCTGTACACTAATGTGCAGAGTATGGGGAACAAGCAGGAAGAACTTGAAGCCCTAATACAGGAAGGGGTTTTTGACCTCATTGGCATTACTGACCTTGGTAGGATATCACTCAAGACTGGAATATTAAGATTGAGGGGCACAACTTGTTTAGAAATGATAGACAGATAAAGAAGGGGGGAGTAGTAGTATTGTATGTCAAAGATGTGTACACTTGTGAAGAAGTACATGAATCTGAGCATGGTAGTTCAGTCGAGAGTCTATGGGTAAAAATTAAAGGAGTAAGAAATAATCATGATATTATGGTGGGGTTCTGCTATCGACCACCAAACCAAGCAGAGAACTTGGATGAGACACTCCTACACCAGATTACAAAGTTCTCAAAGAGATGGGACACAGTAGTCATGGGAGATTTTAATTCCCAGATATCTGTTGGAAGTCCAACTCTGCTAAAAATGCAAGATCCAATAAATTCCTGACTTGTCTTGCTGATAACTTCATATTCCAGAAAGTGGACAAGGAAACAAGGAGATCTGCTAATTTAAATTTGATTCTCATCAACAGGGAAGAATTGGTTGATGAGGTTAAAGTAGTAGGCACTCTGGGTAGCAGTGACGATGTAATCTTGGAAATTACAATCTTGGGGAAAGGAAAAACTGTATGTTGTCAGACATATAGGTGGGACTTTAGGAGAGCAAATTTTAACAAACCTAAACTTATGCTGGGTATAATCCCATGGTCAGAAATACTTAAGGAGAAGGGAGTTCAAGAAGGGTGGGAGTTTCTTAAAGATGAAATACTGAAGGCAAAATCACAAACCATGCCTATGAGAAGGAAAAATGGGAGGAACCTAAAGAGGCCAGGGTGGCTCCATAAGCAGCTTTTTAAGGAGTTGAGAAATTAAAAAAAAACTCATTTAGGAAGTGGAAGGAGGGCATTATAACCAAAGAGGAATATAAACAAATAACTAGTGCTTCTAGGGAGAGTGTTAGGAAAGCTAAAGCACAGTATGAGCTTAGGCTAGCAAGAGATGCTAAACACCAAAAAAAAGGGTCCTTTTCCTATGTGCAGAGTAAGAATAAGAACAAGGACATGATAAGGCCGTTTTGGGGACCGGAAAGTGAAATTGTAACAGGAGATGAAGAGAGGGCAGAACTGCTCAATTTCTGCTTTTCCTCAGTCTTGCGAGGGAATCAGTGCTCAACATGTCATAAACAGAACACATGATGAGGGAAGGGATTTGCAGCCTAGGATTGGCATTGGGGTAGTGCACAAACACCTCAGGGCCAGATGAATTGCACCAAAGGGCACTCAGATGTAATTTCTGAGCCTCTGTCCATTATTTTTGAGAATTCTTGATGAACAGGTGAGGTGTCAGAAGATTGGAGGTGGGCAAATGTGGTCCCTGTCTTCAAGAAGTGGAAAAAGGAGGATCCGGGTAACTACCGACCCATCAGCTTGACTTTTATATCGGGAAAAGTTTTCGAACAAATGATCAAAAAGTCAGTCCTTGAGCATTTAGAAAGGATGGATCTGATCACTAAGAGCAAGCACGGGTTTCTCAAGAACAAGTCATGTCAGACTAATCTTATCTCCTGTTTTGAGAAAGTTTCTACCTTGCTGGATCAGGGGAATGCTGTAGACACAGTTTATCTTGATTTATGTAAGGCTTTTGATAAGGTTCCACATAGTATTCTTGCTGACAAATTGGGAAAATGTGGTTTAGATCCTATTACTGTTAGGTGGATCTGTAACTGTTTGACAGATCGCACCCAAAGAGTGCTTGTTAATGGTTCCTCATCCACTTGGAGAGAAGGAATCTGTCATGGGCCCTGTGTTGTTCAACATGTTTATAAATGATTTGGATGAAGGAATAAAGGGGATGCTTATTAAATTTGCAGATTACACTAAATTTGGAGGGATAGCAAATACGGTGGAACAGAGCCAGGATATAGGATGATCTTGACAGGCTGGAGAATTAGGGTAGCCTTTAGCACTTGACGGTAAGCAGCAACTTGAATGCAAAATACTTACTCTTGTTTTTCTGGTTTAAATTTTCAAGAAGGGGCATATCCATTCTGAATTATTGGTGGAGGCTCCTAGGCTGCTGGGGTGAATACATAGAGTATCTTATTTAGATTCTGAGTGACTGTTTCCATTGTCCTTTTCTCACCTTTGCTTCTTACTCAGCAAGATATCCATGCAAAGTGGCATCTGGGCAGTGGGGCATTTGGACACCTTAAGAGGACTCTAAAGCCCCCTTGTATCCCTTGCACATGTATCTTTTAGTTCTACAGCATGGCCTTTCGTTTTGTATAGTGGATCGCTATCCTTCGATTTTCCGCTTTAGTGTGCACTGGGTACACTTGATTGTATACTGTGTGGTCCTGGGTATGCCGTCAATGCCTATGGACTGCTGAATTTCATACAGATATTAAAAATCTGGGGTTTATCCATAAGAAAGGGATTCCATGCAAAGCCATTTCACGGGCTGATATCTCCATGCTGTGCTTGGCGTGCCTGTGTACGTGTTTGGAAGGAGCATGGGGAAAGGAAGGACAGAGCCATGGTGGTGGTTCCCCCTCTCCCTTGCTGTGTCCCTGGATAAAAGGAGGCATTGTGTAGCTTTGCAAATAGGGCTTGTTGAGTGGGGTCCCTTGTCCTCTCCACGTCTATTGCTCTCTTTGGCTTTGTTGGGGGATATTATTGAGGCAGAAAACCAGGCAAACTGAGAGGACCCGGGCATCTTACTGTCTTTCGGCCTAACCTGCTGCATAGAGCTGCTCTAAAAAGCTGCTAAAAATGCTGTTAAATGCAGTACAACAAATAGAGTTGCCAGATGTATTTTCTTTTGCTGCCTAACAACCCATTCCTGAGAATGAGGCCGAAAGTCTATAGGAGGAGGCGTGACCTGGCTGCCGGCATAAATGCGTGTAATCACGCGATTACACACATTCACGCCAGTGGCGAAGCCAGTCCCAGTGGCGGCCAATTGCCGCAGGACTACGTCTCCCCTCTCGGCCAGTGCGGCCTCTCCATGGCGCCGGCAACGGCGTGGAAAGGCCACGCTGGTGCAGGGGGCGGGCCGGGGGAGGAGCCGCCAGTTAGGCGGCTCCCTATCCCCTTTCGGCCACTTGCGCTGGCGGCCAGAACAGCGTTGCTGTGTCTGCTATTTAGCAGGTGCAGCCTCGCTGTTTTCAATGGGGCGAAAAGCCCCAGTTAAAAAAAAAAAAAAAAGCAGCGAAACGGCTTTTTTTTGGTTTAACGGCGTTGGGGAAATGGCTTAGGAAGAGGCCCTGCTGCACCTCTTCCCCGCCGTCCCTGTACACCTCAGCTCAGGAATGGGCTGTAAGATTGTTATGCCACAGTTGTGCAGTGAATTAACTTGTGAGGGTAACATGTCATGAGTGTCAGAAATTTCTGTGTGGTACTAGGCCAGCATGGTGTAGTGGTTAAGAACAGTGGTTTGGAGCAGTGGAGTCTGATCTGGAGAACCGGGTTTGATTCCCCACTCCCCCACATGAACAGCGGACGCTAATCTGGTGAACTAGATTTGTTTCCCCACTCCTACACACAAAACCAGCTGGGTGACCTTGGGCGAGTCACACTCTCTCAGCCTCACCTACCTCACAGGGTGTCTGTTGTGGGGAGGGGAAGGTGATTGTAAGCCGGTTTGATTCTCCCTTAAGTGGCAGAGAAAGTTGGCATATAAGAACATAAGAACATAAGAAAGGCCCTGCTGGATCAGACCAAGACCCATCAAGTCCAGCAGTCTGTTCACACAGTGGCCAACCAGGTGCCTCTAGGAAGCCACTAATAAGACCCAACTCTTATAAAACCCAACTCTTCTTCTTTTACACTGGCTATGTCAGGCTGTTATCTCGGTTCAGTTGTTTTCTTTCGTTTCTCTGCTGAACCGTCCAGACCTCAAGGACGGCTTCACATACCAAAGCCTGGGAACGCCATTCCTGGGAAATAACGCTATGTTTATGCATTGTAATCTCCCGCCATTTCTCTGCCTTATATTGCTGAATGCTGAGCAAGACAGCTCATAGCTGTCATCTTATTCTTGATGCACTGTAATGCCTATTTGATCAGTAAAGCCATCTGCTTGGATTCTGACTGTCTCTGTGGTGATTTCTGGTTCAATGGGTCAAGAGCTCACATTATGACAGCTAACTCCTTTCCATCAGTCAGGCTGGAGCCCAGGGGGGTTCGCCTGCCACTCGGATGGGAGCTAAGTGAAAGCTCTTCGAGTGAGTTTACCGTGGCTGGAGCCCCGTGTGGCTCGCCTGCCACTCGGATGGGAGCTACGACGGAGCTCTCCGAGTGAGCCCGGTGTGGTTCGCCCCGATCCCGGTGGATCTGTCTCCCGGAGTCGGGTTAAAAGCACTGACGAAACGGATGGTTGCGCTCTTCCACGGAATGACCTCGACCACCGCTTCAATGACCGGAATTGCTAAGCTGTCGACCCCCGTTTTTGGTGTCAGCGCAGCGACCTTAGCGGTTCAGGTCCAACCGCAACTGGATCTTCCGGATCAAGCCGGACCTAGTCCGGCATGGGAGCAGGAAGCTCGGCCACTAGTGACCACGACCCTGACCACCAAACTTGAAGCGGACCAAGTTTTAGCGGATCGTGAGAGGACCAAAGAGGACTTGCACCATGAGGAAACTCTCTGGACTGCAAACCTCTGCATCGGCCAGCCCCGTCGCTTAGGTGATGCGGGCACGGATATGGTTTTGCTCCGGCAACACAATCAGGAACACTTAGACCGGGTGTCCCACTTGCAGGGTCAAATGCACTTTGTGCTTCACGACAACAACTGCTTGCAGCAGATACAAGCCGAACCGGATGGCCCGGTCCCAGCTCCACAACCAGGGTCTCCTGATCAGGCTCAACCGCAGCAACCTGCGGCACCTCTGGGCGGAGCGCCCATATCACCAGTATCTCCAGCAGTGCCTGTGGCGCCAGGAGACCCCAGAGCTCCCGTCCTGCCACCGCCAGACAGTCCAGGAGCCACGTTCCTTGGATCTACACCAGCACCCGTACTACCTTCAGTTCCATGGAGACCACCCAAACTGAAGATCTCTTTCGCCGGCTCGGCAGAGATACTACCTTGTCAGCGACCCAAGGTGAGGGGAAGCCAGAAGTCTCCCCCCAAAGCTTCCGTTCCCTGCCCGCAGAGATCAGCGCGGCCCCCTCAAGATCACGAATTCCGATTCCAAAGGGGAGCTTGCCTCGTTTGCGGAGCAGCGAACCACTTTGTTTCAGCATGCCCTCAGCGCCTGGAACTCCCTCGACCGAACACGTTGCCCCGGGCTCGGGGACGACCTCAACGCAGAGGCACCGCGGCCACCCGCAGTACAGCACCGGGATGGCCCACACCCTCTGCACTGCCTACTTCTGCAGACCCCTCTGGGTCCTGGATTACAAGTGCCCCAGTGGGGGACAACTCTCCATCTTCGGACGGGGAGCTTCCCTGGGATACCCCAGCGTTAACCCTGGACTCGCTTCCTGACCTATCACAGAACCGGGGAAGACCTCAACGCAGAGGCACCGCGGCCACCCGCAGTACAGCGCCGGGACGGCCCACACCCTCTGCACTTCCCACTTCTGCAGACCCCTCCGGGTCCTGGATTACAAGTGCCCCAGTGGGGGACGTTTCTCCACCTTCGGACGGGGATCATCTCCAAGATACCCCAACGTTAACCCTGGACTCGCCTCCTGCCCTATCACCAAACCGGGAAAGACCTCAACGCAGAGGCACCGCGGCCACCTGCAGTACAGCGCCGGGACGGCCCACACCCTCTGCACTTCCCACTTCTGCAGACCCCTCCGGGTCCTGGATTACAAGTGCCCCAGTGGGGGACGTTTCTCCATCTTCGGACGGGGATCATCTCCAAGATACCCCAGCGCTAAACCTGGACTCGCCTCTTGACCTGTCTAATAACCGGTCACAGTCTGTGGCGAATGGGACGTCCCCACAGACCCCCGCAGTTTCTCCTGCAAAACCTACGAAACCGACAAAGGTGAAGGAAGTAGAAAATACGGTGTATGTGGACGCAGTGTTGCAACACTATAAAGGGGGTCCCCAACTGCCTGTCAAGGCACTTATTGACTCCGGTTGCGCTCGCACTCTCATCAATGAGGCCACATTTGCAGCACTCAAAGTCAAGTCCGAGGCTTTACCAGCCCCCGTCCAATTTGCCCAAATGGATGGAAGCCATTTCAAGGGGGGTCCAGTTGATCATCGCACTATAGGGGTGGCGATGGGAATTGGCTCCCACTGGGAGCAAATCGACTTTACCATAGCCCCTATTCGATTCGAAGTGGTCCTGGGAATTAACTGGATTAAAGGTCATTGTCCCAGTATTGATTGGGACACGAACACAATCTCCTTTGACAACCCTAAATGCGACCAGCACCGACAACAAGTTGCGGTGCTGCCTCCACCCGCTTCGGCGTCACTCTCTGAGGTCCCATCACCACCAGCCCTCCCTGAGATATACCAGGACTTTGCGGATGTCTTTAATATTAAAGAATGTGATGCCTTACCCCCTCACCGGGCTACTGACTGTGCAATTGAAGTAGTGAAGGACTGTACATTAACCAAAAGTAAAATCTACCCAATGAGCACTTCCGAGCGCACTGTGCTATGGGACTTTTTGGACAAAAACCTTGCCAGAGGGTTCATTCGCCCATCGAATGCTCCCAACTCAGCCCACGCGTTTTTCGTCCGAAAAAAGGAGGGCGACCTACGCCTCTGCATTGACTTCCGAAAACTCAATGCAGTTACTCAAGCCAACGCCTATCCTATACCGCTAATTTCAGATATCTTGGGACAACTACAAGAGGGACATATTTTTTCTAAATTGGACCTGGTAGAAGCCTACTACCGCGTCCGTATCCGCGAGGGGGACGAACCCCTCACAGCCTTCTCTAGCTGCTTTGGAATGTTTGAATTCCTTGTGATGCCCTTCGGGTTGAAAGGGGCCCCGGGGGTCTTCATGCAACTCATCAATGAAATCCTTCATGATTTACTATACCGCGGAGTGGTGGTTTATTTAGACGACATTCTTATTTATTCAAAAACCATGGACGAGCATGTTGCATTGGTCCGAGAAGTTCTACGCCGCCTACGCAATCACCAACTCTTTGCTAAGTTAGCTAAATGCGAATTTCACCGAAGCAAAATAACCTTCTTGGGATATATAATCTCCCACCATGGCCTTAGCATGGACCCGGCCAAGATCCAATCCGTCCTCGATTGGACTCCTCCCTCTACCTGCAAACAAGTACAACAGTTTCTGGGCTTTGCTAATTTCTACCGCGGATTTATTCCTAACTTTGCCCAAGTAGCACTGCCCATCACCGACCTTCTGAAAACCAAGGGTAAAGAAAGCTCTGCTACATTACCCTCCGCTAAGATACTGTGGACTGATCAATGCCAGACCGCCTTTGTAGCCCTCAAACGCCTTTTCACGTCGGAACCTGTGCTACGGCACCCAGACCCAAATCAAATGTTCATTGTGCAAGTCGATGCCTCCGACGTAGCTATGGGAGGGGCCCTGCTCCAAAGAGGACCAGATGGTCTCCTTCACCCCTGCGCTTACTTCTCAAAGAAATTTGCGCACTCCCAATTGAACTGGCCCATTTGGGAGAAAGAAGCCTCAGCCGTCCACCATGCACTTACTCTATGGCGACAATTCCTGGAAGGGTCTAAGGTCCCCTTCGAAGTTTGGACCGATCACAAGAATCTAGCCGCCCTCACAGGAACCCATAAGTTATCCGCGAAACAACAGCGTTGGGCGGAATTCTTTGCTCAGTTTCGTTTTGTCCTGAAGCATGTCCCAGGAAAACAAAACGTTCTCGCAGATGCTCTCTCCCGATTGCCTCAATACCCGGCAAAACTCGATCGGCCAACAGACTCTATTTACGCCCGCACAAAGAGAAGCCCTACCCGTATTGGCTGTACAAACCCGATCCCAAACGCTACCCCAGCGACGGCACACGGTCACCAACGAGCAATCTCCTCCAACCCTACCGGCTGCCCTGCTGCCTCCTCAACGGAACGCCACGATGGCTTTGGCTCCGGCTCCTCCAGCCCGCTCAGCCGCCGGAAGTCTGCGCACCGCAACACGTAAGCGTTTCCCCCTCGCCAACCCCCCTACCTGCTCCTACGACTACTTCGAACGAGGGGGGGATTCCCGTCTCCGATTCTTTCTTAAAGTCCCTGCGGGAACACTGCCTTATGGAACATTCTGATCAAACCCTGCCTCCTGGTGTTATTGAACAAGGGGGCTCTTGGTACAAAGACTCAAAATTGTATGTACCCAAAGCGCTCCGAAAAAACGTCTTACACTTGGCCCATGGAATGAAAACCGCAGGGCACTTTGGGTTCCTAAAGACCCTTCATCTGTTGCGCAGACAGTTTTGGTGGGGGGGAATGCGTTCTGATATTGACTCTTTTATTCGCAGCTGTCCTATTTGTGCCACAGTCAAACGATCTCAGGGCAAGCCCCCAGGACTACTACAGCCGCTTGAAATACCCTCCAAACCCTGGGAAGTGATTGCTATGGATTTTATGACGGATCTCCCTCTCAGCGGGGGAAAAACTGTACTATGGGTTATCACTGACTTATTTTCTAAGCAGATACATTTGGTTCCATGCGCGGGGATCCCCTCCGCTCAAAAATTGGCCCGTCTCTTCGTGTCACATGTCTTTAGACTACATTCGTTTCCGCGCAAAATAATCTGCGACCGCGGCAGTAGCTTCGTTGCAAAGTTTTGGAAAGCTTTTCTCAAATTGGTGGGGGTGGAGCAAGGGTTGTCTAGTGCATACCATCCCCAAACGGATGGCCAAACCGAACGTGTTAATGCTGTACTTGAATGTTATTTGCGTTGCTATGTCAATTACCACCAAGATAACTGGGTAGAACTGTTACCTTTTGCAGAATATGCTTACAATAATGCTGTACATCAGTCCACTGGTTTCAGCCCATTTTATGCAATATATGGACAGGACTTCGGTCCTATCCCCCCTGTTCAGGATGTGGAGGGGGAGGGGGATGCCGACATTGCCTCTTGGACACACGCCCTCCGCACCACGTGGCCCTGGCTGATTAGCAATCTTGCCCGGGCCAAGCGCTTATACAAAGCACAAGCCGATAAGCATCGGTCCCCCGGTGGGGACATACAAGTAGGTAACCTAGTATACCTATCCACCAAGAACCTGCGCTCCACCCGTCCGTGCCATAAGCTCAATGCTAAATACATTGGCCCGTTTCCCATCATCCGCGTCATAAACCCTGTCACGGTGGAACTGTCACTCCCCAAAACTCTGAGGCGTGTGCACCCCGTTTTCCATATCAGCCTTCTGAAGCCCCATGTTGCTTCCCCGCAATGGCACCCGGAACCGCCTCCTGAACAACCCATAATGGTGGGGGGGGGAAGAACATTTCGAAGTCTCCAAAATCCTGGATTCCCGCATACACCATGGGACCTTGCAATACCTAGTCCGCTGGAAACACTTCCCCCCTGCCTATGACGAATGGGTTCGCGCACGAGATGTCTCCGCTCCCAAACTTGTCAACGCCTTTCACAATGCCTACCCAGACAGACAAGCCCCCTTGCCGGAAGGGAGGGGGCCTTAAGGGGAGCAGGATGTCAGGCTGTTATCTCGGTTCAGTTGTTTTCTTTTGTTTCTCTGCTGAACCGTCCAGACCTCAAGGACGGCTTCACATACCAAAGCCTGGGAACGCCATTCCTGGGAAATAACGCTATGTTTATGCATTGTAATCTCCCGCCATTTCTCTGCCTTATATTGCTGAATGCTGAGCAAGACAGCTCATAGCTGTCATCTTATTCTTGATGCACTGTAATGCCTATTTGATCAGTAAAGCCATCTGCTTGGATTCTGACTGTCTCTGTGGTGATTTCTGGTTCAATGGGTCAAGAGCTCACAGGCTATCACAAAGGTCTTCTATGTGCTGTGGAACATAGCCAGGATAATGCTGCTGCAGTCGTCTTGTTTTTGGGCTTTCTAGAAGCATCTGGTTGGCCATTGTGTGAACAGACTGCTGGACTTGATGGGCCTGGGTCTGATCCAGCATGGGTTTTCTTATGTTGTTATGATACTGGTCAAATATTCTACATGCTGTGAATCCCACTTCACTGCAGAAAGTTGGGCAACGGATCTTCATGCCCCTTCCAAGTCCTGCAGTTTGATGACTGAACAGGGTCAAATTGGAAATCGGCTATGTGGAATGCTCCTATCTGAAATGGCTCTTAGGCCCCAAATGATCCAGAATTCTAAAGGCAAATTACAGCCACATGCTTAGCTCCTCTACCACAATGTAGAATAAAACGTATACTGCCCTAACATATTCTGCATTTCAGTACCCAGTTTCACATTTTTGTGTATTGCTGACGGGATAGGGGAAGCATGGAATGTCATATTGTCAGACAGAGGAGGCTGTAGCAGATGGGGATGGGGAACTAAAGGTATGGCTGCATTTTTTTAATGAGCCTTTTAATTAAGGTTAATGAGTAATGTTATGGATAGATCAACTATAGTAACTTGAGGAAGTACAAAAAGCAAGTAACATAAACAAAAAACAAGGACTACCAGAATTTTAAGCAGATGTACATTTAACATGTGCATGATCTAACCACTACCTACTTAAATCCAAGGTAAATGTGGCTTTAACACCCTCATGAGAAAGGGTCCAGTTAAAATGTCGTTCCCCCCCCCCCACAGAGGTTCATGAATCCTACTGGATTTCAGAATGCTCTAGGGGATTTTAGGATCCTAAACGCATGGCTCAGCTGAGGCTTCACTAGGAGGGTGGAAGGTGAAGTCTCTTGACGTTATCAGCAAGGTTGCCCCTCTGTGACTACTCTAGCCCCTGGGGCATTGTCAGATAGGGCTTCTGACAGCTCCATCCTCAAACAAGATGGTTCCCCTGCAAGCAAGATGGAGTTCTCCGTGCACTCCTCCCCCCCCCGTTTTGCACACGAACTCCGGCCAGAGATTTACAATTGTATTGGGACCCGCCCGTGTAAATCTTCGATCTGATATCGGGTCCCGCGCACAAAGCCGAGAGCTCGGCCATCTCATCCACTGATTGTTCATAATTGTTTCTGTTTCAGTTTTACTTAAGTCGTTACCAGCAGGAAACGACTACATTGTCTCTTTGTTCCTGTAACCCTATTGTATCAGCCCTATAAATGTATCCACACTCCCCCTGCCATGTATTCCAGCCTTGTGCGTCACCTTACTGAAATCACTGACTTTCGGAATAAATTCTTGAATCGCTGCTCTGCCTGGATTTGAGTTCTATTGCCTGAAACGCCGTGCATTTGCTGAAGCCTGACATTAGGCTGGAATCGCCTTTTTTTATTTTTTATTTTTGACCAGTTTGTTGTTGAAAAGATATTTTCTATGTTGTCCCGATCCGCCGAGCTGATCCGGCGGTATGAGCGTATCTGCCAGTCAGAATGGCAGAAAGAGTCTGTTGCGTACAGGCAGGTCTGAGTCTCTGCTTCCCACACAGCAACTTATCAATGCTGGAGGAAGCAGGACCTGACGCGTATTTTACTCTTGCCGGGAGGGGCCGGCAGCTCTTTAACACAATACAGGAACAAGATCACAGACTGCAGGCATGGCTTTCTTCCAAGTTCAACACCACGGCAAACCGGACTCCTAAATGAAGCTTCTCAAGATAAGAGACAGTCAGCATGCAATAACATTTGCTCCCACGAGGCACTTAACGGTCAGTCTTGCTTATATTGCCTTCGTGACTCTCCAGGTGTTTCAGCTCAACTGTCGGTTTCAGACTCTGATTCCTCCTGCGCCAACTTACGTCTTTTGTCCAAAAGCCGGGCTGACTTTCTCCTTTGCTGCAATGCCATTCTGCCTTTTACTCTCCTTCTCTCCACTGGTGGAGGAGACCCTGAAGGTGAAAGGCTTTCTCTTCCCTGTTCTCTTGTTTCAGCCGGCCGATCCTCTGGCTCAGAGGCCCCATCTTGCTGTTCCAGTGTTATCTCTTGAGAGGGAGTGAGGGCTTGTTCAGTCTCCTCTTCCTCTGAAGAGTAATTCTCAGGCTGACTCACGACAGAGTCGCTACTCTGGGAGGAAGCAGCCCCGGAAGGAACCGGCCCGCTCTAGGAGAAAGCGGCCCCGGCGGGATGACCCGCAGAACTTGTCGAGGGGGCGCCGCTAAACGAACTCCGCACCGGACAGCACGTCCACCGACTGACAGCGACCCCAAGCTTCGATCACCTGTACCGAGGCCCACTGGATGACTGGTACTCCGGGAGGGAGACACCGCTTCGAGAAAAGGCGCCTACCACCTCGACCCCTTGCCCCTGCGAGGAGGAACACCGTCTTCTACAGGAGTGGAGCCATGACCTGACCCGGGAGAATTGAAACCTTCAGGCCCAGCTGGGAGCCCTGCAGAGGGAGATGACGGCGCTAGCAGGGACGGTGCGAGGACTCCAATCGTCCATCGGCGCTGCGACTACCCCCCCCCCCGTTCATTCTCCACGCACAGTCGTCCAGGACCTGCAGATCTCCTTTGATGGGACCTGCGCTCAGTTACCAAACTTTCTACTGCAACTTTCTGGCTTCATGAACGATCAGGGTGAGACTTGTCCTTCCGAAGAGGCCCGGGTGCGGTACGCCATCGGGCTTCTGAAGAAGGAGGCAGTAGAGTGGGCAGTGGCAGCAACAGAAGTTAACCCTGGACTTTTGCGCTCCCTCAATGATTTCCTGGAAGCCCTGCACCGCCGGTTTGAGGACCCCCACCGAGCAGAGTGGGCCAAAATTGCCATGCGCAGATTGAGGCAGGGGTCCCGGTCTGTGCTAGAATATGCCCAGGAGTTCCAGTCCCTGGCGTGCAAAGTGTGAGAGTGGAGCGAAGCCACCAAGGTCCAACACTTTCGTGAGGGACTGCGCTGGGAAGTGTTGGACAGCTGCCTGACTCTGGGAGATGATGACACTGTGGAGGGCTGGATCCTGCTGGCGGGACAAGTAGAACACCGCAAGCTAACCCTGCAGTTCGCCAAGGATCATCCGGGGAAGGAACCCCCCCTCCAGAGGCCCGACCAAGGGGAACACTGCGACGGAGGTACACCGAGGCGAAGGGAATCGAGGCCATTTCCCGGACGAGAGAGCGTGCCGCTTCAGAGAGGGTTCCTGTCTACGTTGCGGAAGGATAAGACACTTCGCCGCCAAGTGCACCAGCGGATCGCCCAGGCAGGCGACAGATAAGAAAGCTCTGACTAGCTACCAAGTTCCGGACCTGAAGACGGAGGGAACACCCCCCCGGCGCGGAACGGCGGCGTTAAGCGCGGACCTGGAGCCTGTCTCGTGTGGACATCGCTTCTGTTCCAGAGATGTCTCACCATCAAAAAATGAAGAAAGCTTCCTGTGAGTGAACTGGCACAGGAGGCTACTTTGCAAAACAATGAGCCGGTTCCACCCTGGGTGAGTGACCAGGGAGAGACTCTACTGGTGCCAGTGGTGTTAAAAAATCCCCAGGGAGGGGATCCAATTGCAGTAGTGGGCATTTTGGACTCTGGCTGTTCCAGGACTTTAATAGACCAGGGGGTGTTTGACCGATTGCAGTTGGGGGCGGTGGAATTGGATCAACCCTTGCGCTTCCGCCAGATGGATGGGAGTGACCTACAGGGGGCCCCCGTTCATTTGTGCTCTGACCCAGTGTTGTTGGGGGTGGGAGATCACTGGGAGCAGATCAGCCTTACCATTGCTCCTGGGATCGCTTACCCAGTGGTTCTGGGAAGCAACTGGCTGGCGGACCACAACCCCAGCATTGACTGGGCGCAGCGTCAAGTGGTTTTTGAGTCTCCAAAATGATGGTGGCATTGCCAGGAGGACATGCCCGATGGGGGGAGGGTGACTGCTGCGACAGCAACCCCCGTGATACTGCCCCCGGAATATCAGGACTTTGCGGATGTCTTTGAAGGGAAGGACTGTGACTTGCTACCCCCTCACCGCACTACGGACTGTGCCATTGAGCTCACTGCAGACATGAAGCCCTCCAAGGGCCGGGTTTACCCCATGAACCCCCTGGAAAAAACTGTGTTGCGGGAGTTTCTGGACAAGAATCTGGCTAGGGAGTTCATCCATCCATCCAAGGCCGCATTCTCCTCACCCTGCTTCTTTGTAAAGAAGAAGGGGACTTCGGACCTCCAGTTGTGTGTGGTCTATAGGGGTCTCAGTGCAGTGACTGAAAAGAATGCATATCCCATCTCCCTCATCCCTGACCTTCTCAGTCAGTTGCAGGAAGGCAGGATATTTTCAAAACTGGGCCAGGCGGAAGCCTATTACCGGTCCGGATTAAGGAGGGGGACGAGGCGAAGACAGCCTTCTCATGTTGCGTTGGTCTTTTTGAGTTTAGCGTGATGCCGTTCGGGTTGTCTGGAGCTCCGTCCTGCTTCATGCAACTCATCAACGAAATTTTACATGATTTATTGTTTTGGGGGGTTATCGTGTACTTGGATGACATTTTAATCTATTCTCGGGATCCGGAGGAACACCGGAAGTTGGTGTGGGAGGTACTGCGCCGATTGAGGGAGCACCACCTATATGCCAAACTGTCCAAGTGTGCCTTTAGCAGGACAAGCTTGCTTTCCTTGGGTTCGTAGTGTCTCCCAATGGGTTAATCATGGACCCCGAGAAGGTCCAAGCGGTTCGAGACTGGGAACCCCCCCGAACCCGTAAGCAGGTTCAGCAATTTCTGGGTTTTGCAAATTTCTATCGGGGATTCATCCTGGATTTTGCCGAGATAGCCCTCCTGATCATGGACCTCCTTAAGACCAAGGAGAGGGTCAGGCGGCCACGGCCGCTAACTGTCAGGTGGTGTGGGACGACCGCTGCCAGGCAGCGTTCGACTTGCTAAAGAGCCGGTTCACGTCTAAGCCAGTTTTAGCTCACCCCGACTGTTCTCGGCCTTTCATCCTGCAAGTAGACGCTTTTGACAAAGCAATGGGGGGAGCGCTTCTGCAGAAGGACGGTCAGGGGAAGCTCAGACCCTGCGCCTACTTTTCCAAGAAGTTCTCGGGGGCCGAGCTCAACTGGCCGATTGGGGAAAAGAAGGCCATGGCTATCAAACATGCCCTCACGGTTTGGCGCCAGTTCTTAGAAGGGGCGACGGTGCCGTTTGAGGTTTGGACAGACCACTGAAACCTCGAGGCCATCTTGGGGCAGAGGAGGCTCTCGGCCAAACAGCTGAGGTGGGCGGACTTTTTCTCTAGATTCCGCTTCACCATTAAGCATGTTCCTGGGAGGGAGAATTGCCTGGCGGATGGTCTCTCCCGCATGCCGCAGTACGACTGCAGAGTCGAGCGGCCGCTTGGGTCTCTTTTCACCCCAGAACACCTGGGCTTGGACCTGGAGGGAGCAAGCGCGGGAGTTCTGACCCAGGCCCAAACCCAGGCGGCACCCCCCCACCTGCCCCGGTGCTTCCGCAAGGCAGCACGAGCGGTGCCAGTCGTCCCCCAGGGGTTTGGACCCGGGCCCAGACCCGGGCGGCGGTTACCACGCCTGTACCGGACCTCCAGCAAGAGGGAGCACCCGATGCCTCCCCCCCGGGGAGTCCGGACCTGGGCCCAAGCCCGGGCAGCAGGTTCTCCGCCTCCCCCGGCCCTCCCGCAGAGGGAGGCTCACAATTCCCCCTGCTCCCAGGAGGTTCCTGGAGATCTGACCTCTGCCGCAAAGACCAGGTGGGAGGAGGCTCTTCGTGAGGAACGAGGGGAGGGTCCCCTTGGGGTGGAGGAAACTGGGACCCCGGAAGGAAAGACTTATGTTCCCCAGAAGCTGCGCTGGGAAGCGCTAGTATCAGCCACAGCTCCAAGACGGGGGGGGGGGGTCACTTTGGTTTTGTTAAGACCCTACACCTGGTACGGCGGCGCTTTTGGTGGCCAGGGATGCGCCAGGACATAGATGGTTTCGTAAGGTCCTGCCCAACGTGTGCTACCAATAAACGTCTCATGGGAAAGCCCCCTGGACTGCTGAAACCCCTGATTACCCCGGAGGATCCCTGGCGGGTGATTGGTATGGACTTTGTAACCAATCTCCCTCCTAGCCAGGGGAAAACCGTGCTTTGGGTCATCACAGATCTGTTTTCTAAGCAGATCCACCTTATTCCATGTGAGGGGTTGCCCTCAGTCCACCAGTTGGCCCGCCTGTTTGTTCAATAGATCTTCCGTCTGCATGGTTTTCCTTGGAAGATCGTGAGCGACAGAGGCTTGGTGTTCCTGTCTAAATTTTGGCAGGCGTTTTTGGGAATTGTTGGGGTACAACAGTGTTTGTCGTCAGCCTATCACCCCCCAGACAGATGGGCAGATGGTGAGGGTGAATGCTGTTGTTGAATGCTACTTGCGCTGCTTCACCAATTATCACCAGGATAACTGGGTCGACCTGTTGCCCCTGGCAGAGTACGCCTATAACAACTCTGTGCACTCTGCTACTGGGCAGAGCCCCTTTAAGACTGTCTTCGGGATGGAATTTGATCCTTTGGGAGAGGTCTCCCTCCCACCAGGGGGCGACCCTCCGGAGGTGTCAGCATGGTCTAACACCGTCAGGAACACTTGGCCAGGATTTGTCAAACAATTGGACCAGGCTAAGGAACGGTACAAAGCGCAGGCCTACAAACAGAGCGCCTCATTGGGATCTTGTGGTCGGGGAAAAGGTGTACCTTTCCACCAAGAACTTAAAGTCTCTGCGTCCTTGTAGAAAGCTTTGCCAAAAATACGTGGGTCCGTTTACCATATCCCGGGTAATCAATGAGGTCACTGCTGAACTGGACCTCCCCAAGACTCTGCAGGGGGTACACCCTGTGTTTCACGTTAGCCTCCTGAAACCCTTTTCTCCTGCCCCCGATTGGAACCCTGAACCCCCAGAGGCAACACCTATCATGGTACAGGGGGAACAGCATTTTGAAATTTCTAGGGTCCTGGACGCTAGGCTGCAGAGGGGTCTGCTGGAGTACCTGGTACACTGGAAACATTTGAACTCGAGTCACGATGAGTGGGTTGCGGCAGAACACGTGAACACTCCCCTCTCTAATCACTGAGTTCCATCGGAATTGTCCCGACAAGGCTCAGAACCCGGGGAGAGGGTCTTTGGAGAGGTGGAATGTCAGATAGGGCTTCTGACAGCTCCGTCCTCAAACAAGATGGTTTCCCTGCAAACAAAATGGAGTTTGTGCACTCCTTCCCCCCCGTTTTGCACACGAGCTCTGGCCAGAGATTTTCAATTGTATTGGGACCCACCCGTGTAAATCTTCGATCTGATATCGGGTCCCGCGCACAAAGCCGAGAGCTCGGCCATCTCCTCCACTGATTGTTCATAATTGTTTCTGTTTCAGTTTTACTTAAGTCGTTACCGGCAGGAAACAACTACATTGTCTCTTTGTTCCTGTAACCCTATTGTATCAGCCCTATAAATGTATCCACACTCCCCCTGCCATGTATTCGAGCCTTGTGCATCTCCTTACTGAAATCACTGACTTTTGGAATAAATTCTTGAATCGCTGCTCTGCCTGGATTTGAGTTCTATTGCCTGAAACGCCGTGCATTTGCTGAAGCCTGACATTAGGCATAAACCACCCCTCTGGTATACTATGGAACTGGGTGACCGAAAGAGGGCTGGGAGACATCTAGAACAATGCTGGCAGTGAACTCATACCAAATCTGATAGACTACGCTATAGAGCCCATTGGAAGATCTATGTAGCAGCAGTGATAATGGCAAAGAAATGTTACTACTCTGCTGCTATAGCTAGTTCACAACCATCCCAATTGTTCAAGGTAGCTCAGCAACTAACTGCTGCCAAAATCTGTGTCTTTATTGTCTCAGGAAGAGACAATCAGTTGGAATACCTTTGCCAAGTTTTTTGCTGATAAAATATCGAGAATATGCTCTGACCTGGATGTCAGTTGTAACATAGGCACACCAGTGGACAGGACTAATACACCACCTGGTCTATTCAGGTCATTTTGCCCTAGTTTCCATGATGGATGTTGACAAGATTCTGGGATTTGAGAAGGCCACTACTTGCACACTGGATTCTTGCCTATACTGGTTGCTAAAATCATGTAAGGACCACATCAACAAGTGTGGCATCAACAAGTGACGTATCATCGACTTCCGGTTGTTGAGCTGATCCTGGCGCTCATCTCTTGGGAGAGCTCCCAAGAGAATCCAAGATACGCACAATTGGAGTGATTTATTTCACTCCAACCAGGTCCTAAATAGTGGATTGGGATACAGGAATTCCTCTGCGGCCAGAAGATAGCAGTTTGACGCCCATACTCTCTGAGGGAGCTTTTTTTAAGTCCCCCAGAGGTGTGGAGAATGTCCTGCTTGGCATTGAGGGGAGAATACATCCCCGTGTGCGTTTTCTTGGCTGTCCGGCTTGGATCTCCACCACCTATCACCAGCTTATCAACTAATCAACAAATAAACACCTCACTATCTGAAGTCTATGTGAGTAACAAGAATACTTTCGCTTTTACCGGGATAGACAAGCACCCTGGCTATAAAATAACTGGGAACTCCGCACTCTCCCTCCCCATTAAATAAACACTGTTTGGCTGAGATAAGACATCTGATAAAGCAGTAAAGACGTTATCAAGCCCATCTCTGGGTAGACTAAACAACTGACTTTTTGATGCATGTTACAAATACCAATTGGATTCTGTGACGTTTGAGGGAAAAGGAGCATAAAACCCTCCCTCCCCCTTGGTCACAATACCTTTCCGGGTTAGGAAGATCAGCCTTCCACGTACTCAAAATTGAAATCTTTGCCGACTCTGGAGAAGGAAGTTCAAATCCACCCCAGGCTGGAAGCTCCCCCAGTGCACCACATAAAGGGTTTACTACTAAGAACTACAAAAAGGGGAAGACAAAAGGTCTGTGCCTGCATTACTTTCGGCTGACTTCCTGTTTCCTGTGGCTGTCGACCTAGAGTGGCCAAAAAAACTCGATGGTATTTCAAACTTCAAAAAACTTATTTTCACCTGTTTATTGAGGATTTCTAAAAGAAAAACATAGCGATTATGCTTGGTACAAGCTAATAGTCTATCCACATACTGGAGAAGTAAATCGGTAAAGAGAGTAAAAATGGAAAAAATCCAAGATCTGTTTGCCCAGCAGCATGAGGCATCTGCTAGATGGTATGAACAAATGTTAAAAAAACAGGAGCAGATGGCAAAGCAGATGGAATGGATGGCTGTTACAATGAATGTTGATATCCAGTCGATTAACCAAAAAATAAATGAGGAAGATTCGAAGGCTCTACTGAACTGCCACTAGATGACAAGAAAGAAGAACGACAGAGGAAATACTTGGATGCAATGGGAAATCTGAATAAGCAAAGTTGTGAGGGTGTGCTCCGTCGGCTTGGTGCGCCGCTCCGGTGGCGAGGTTGCCCCTCGGGAGGGGGCTTCTCAGGTTCGGCCGTTGCCGGACGAGACGGTCCCGGACGTCCGGGTCGTGAAGGGCATTGAGAAGCAAAATGTCCTTTCCCCCCGCAAACGAGACAGACCCCGCTCTCAAAGCGTTTGCGGCGTTCGGTCGCGGAGGGTCCCCTCCCCGAGGGGGGGCGAGAGTCCTTCGGACCGCCGGGCCTGTCTCCACGGGTCTTGGTCTCCCGTCCGGTGCGTTGTCGGGACAGGAGCAACAGTTGCTTTCGGTTTTCGATGTCCGCGGCGTGACGGACCCATCCTTCCACATCAGGAGGGTTACCTTGCATGAAAGCCCAGTGTTGCAATTCCGGGTTCAAACCTTCGCGGAAACACTGCACCCTGGTAGCTTCACTCCAGTCCAAACTTCGACTCGAGAGTGACTGAAATTCGCTTGCATACTGCGTGACAGATTTAGTCCCTTGGCGCAGTTGTTGTAAGGCAGTTTTTGCTCGCTCACCCAAATGCGGGTCCTCGAAACGGTGTCGAAGGGCGACCATGAAGTCATCGAGACTTTGCAAGACCGGGGAGCGGAGCTCATACTGCTGTACCATTCAGGCGGCCGCCTCACCTTGTAGGAGAGACGCCACGTATTGGACCCGGGAGTCTTCCGAGGTAAAAGTCCGGGCCTGTTCGCGCATAAAAACGTCCACTTGCACCATAAAAAACGTCAGCTGGTCACTCGACCCGTCATACGTGATTTTCAAATCTCGGCGGGCCGGTGGAGCGGGACGGATGGGAGGTGCGGGGGCCACGCACGGGTGGCTGTCGTCCTCCGTCCGGCGGAACCACGGGTGGAGTCTGAACCTTCAGTTCATCCATGGCTTGGGCCATGTCCAGCATCACTGCTTGCATGGTATCCATCCGGTCCAGTAAATCCTGGCGCTCTGTCTGCCAGCGCATCCGCTCCTCATCCATCTGGTGAAGTAGCAGGGCTTCCTTTCGGGCGGGATCGTCCTCGAACCCCAACCCATGAACCACAGTCCGTCTTGACTGCGCGTCGCTCTTCGAGAGCGACCAATGCCGGGGAGATTCCAGCCAGCTCTCCAAGCGAGTTTGCTTGGACTTTGCACCCAAACCTGACCCTGAGTCAGCTCCACTGGGCGTCTTCCCAGTCGACTTCCCTTCCGAAGGGGGTAGGTCAGGCTTGTTGGGTACAGCGTTGTCCTTCTTGTCGCCGTCGTCCGGCTTGCCATTGTCATCCCCGTTGCCTGCCATAGCTGTCCAGGAACGGTACAGGAGCAGGTCAACGAGGCAGAGACTTGCAACTTAATGTGAGGGTTCCCAACCTCCCTGTGCAAACTCCATAAAATCACTTGCTCAGACGGTCATGCAGAAACAAGAAACTTTATTGGAAGCTTCAGAGAAGTACAGGCCTTACACTGGTAAAGTTGCAAGTGAATCCAGATTCACAAAAGCAGAATTATAACCCCTACAGGGAAGCAGATGTCAAACGTGCATTATGGGAATCTACGAGATAATTGTGCATGGTACAAACATCAAAGAACTCAGAGCTTGTTAGTACTATCTACCCACCAAGGCCACAGTGGTGGAAGAGAGTCAGCGAGAGCCAGGGAGGGACGTGGGAAGAGGGGGGGGACATTCCAACCTGGGCCCCGTCAGACGCTGCGCCTGAACCAAGGAAAGTCAAGAGACCTGGACTGCTTTTACGAGTCCAGAGGGGGGGGGAAAGCATACAAGGCAAAGGCCTACCAAAGGCCAGGCATACAGACCCTCACAAAAGTGAGAGAATTCTGCTACCAACAATGGATTTGACAGTGAAGGATTTTGATTTGTGTCTTTTTAACCTGCCTGAGGAAATCTTTAATATAGCCTTGGAGGACTTAATAAGCAAGAAAATTGGAGCTGACAAGATTCCTTTACTTGAACGTGGGATGGAACAGACTACAACCTGGATTTACTATGCAGACCATCTGTATGCAGAGGAGACTTCAATAATGACCTCCAAGAATGATTTCCGATGTCTGTTGCTATTGGAGTCAAGAAGGAGATGCTGGAAATTCCGAGCAAAGAAACTAATATAAAAGAGTTGGGTCTTTCTTGGTGATATGATTGAAGGGAAGGGTTACATGGACTGGTTTAAAGGGAAAGAGAATTATAATTAATATTGATTTTTTAGAATAGTAATATGCTTAAAAGGGATGGGCGAACTTTGTTGGAAACTGTATACATAAAATAACTATTCTTTTAAGGGGAAAGGAGGCGTGGAGAGCTTATTGTGAAAATTATTTTTTGAAGGATCAATCTAAAGGATAAATTTTGATTTAATCCCATGTATATATTTTGCATAATGGCTAATTAGGATACCATAAGATTTGTTGGTTCTTGTAGGTTATCCGGGCTGTGTAACCGTGGTCTTGGAGTTTTCTTTCCTGACGTTTCGCCAGCAACTGTGGCAGGCATCTTCAGAGTAGTAACACTGAAGGACAGTGTCTCTCAGTGTCAAGGGTGTAGGAAGAGTAATATATAGTCAGAAAGGGGTTGGGTTTGAGCTGAGTATTGTCCTGCAAAAGTATTGTCCTGTAAGTATCAAGATAATGTGCAAATGAGGGTATGGTATGTTAATATGGAACCATTGTATCCTGAAGTGATCTGTTAATGTGTGTAATCCAAAACTAATCTGTATGGCTATTGTTGAATGTTGTCTTTGTCTGGAGGTTTTTCAGGGCAGGAAGCCAAGCCTTATTCATTCTTAAACTCTCCTCTTTTCTGTTAAAGTTGTGCTGATGTTTGTGAATTTCAATGGCTTCTCTGTGCAATCTGACAAAATAGTTGGTAGAATTGTCCAGTCTTTCAGTGTCTTGGAATAAGACCCTGTGTCCTGTTTGTGTCAGTCCATGTTCAGCCACTGCTGATTTCTCAGGTTGGCCAAGTCTGCAGTATCTTTCATGTTCTTTTATCCTTGTTTGTATGCTGCGTTTTGTGGTCCCGATGTAAACTTCTCCACAGCTGCAAGGTATACGATATACTCCTGCAGAGGTGAGGGGGTCTCTTTTGTCTTTTGCTGATCGTAGCATTTGTTGTATTTTCTTGGTGGGTTTAAACACTGTTTGTAGGTTATGTTTTTTCAAAAGTTTCTCCATCCTATCAGTGACTCCTTTAATAAATGGCAAGAATACCTTTCCTATGGGAGACTGTTTTTCTTGAGTTTTCTGATTTTTGTTTGGTTCAATGGCCCTTCTGATTTCATTCTTGGAGTAGCCGTTTGCTAGCAGTGCGTGATTTAGATGGTTAGTTTCTTCCTTGAGAAACTGTGGTTCACAGATCCGTCTTGCACGGTCCATTAATGTTTTGATTATTCCTCTTTCTGTCGGGGGTGGTGGTTGGAGTTTTGTATATCGTATACCTTGCAGCTGTGGAGAAGTTTACATCGGGACCACAAAACGCAGCATACAAACAAGGATAAAAGAACATGAAAGATACTGCAGACTTGGCCAACCTGAGAAATCAGCAGTGGCTGAACATGGACTGACACAAACAGGACACAGGGTCTTATTCCAAGACACTGAAAGACTGGACAATTCTACCAACTATTTTGTCAGATTGCACAGAGAAGCCATTGAAATTCACAAACATCAGCACAACTTTAACAGAAAAGAGGAGAGTTTAAGAATGAATAAGGCTTGGCTTCCTGCCCTGAAAAACCTCCAGACAAAGACAACATTCAACAATAGCCATACAGATTAGTTTTGGATTACACACATTAACAGATCACTTCAGGATACAATGGTTCCATATTAACATACCATACCCTCATTAGCACATTATCTTGATACTTACAGGACAATACTTTTGCAGGACAATACTCAGCTCAAACCCAACCCCTTTCTGACTATATATTACTCTTCCTACACCCTTGACACTGAGAGACACTGTCCTTCAGTGTTACTACTCTGAAGATGCCTGCCACAGTTGCTGGCGAAACGTCAGGAAAGAAAATTCCAAGACCACGGTTACACAGCCCGGATAACCTACAAGAACCAATGAACTCTGACCGTGAAAGCCTTCGACAACATAAGATTTGTATTAGACAAAATAGGAAAAGGATGATTTTCTTTTAGAGACGAGGATTATAGTGTTAGCAAAAGTATTTACAAATTATTTTAGATGGAAGAAAGTGAAGGGGAAGTCTTTTTTTATTTGTATTAGAAATTTTATTAGGTTTTTTAATTTGCATTTATAAATCTCCATAACTGTAATGTTATATGTAGGATGTATTAAATGAGAAAATAAAAAAATATATAAAAAAACAAAAACAAGTGACGTATCATCTGCTCTTCTAAAAGTTGGGAATAGTTACAAAAAAAAGGATAAGTCCATCTCCACCTGTATTAATGTCTCCTATGGAAGCTTCCATGAAGCAGCCACAGTGAAAAGTGGCGGCTACATAACTAGGGCTTTCGATTAGGTTTGGCCCGAACCGAAAAACAGCCGAATTTCTCCTGATTCGGCGGTTTTTAGTTCGGGATGAACTGAACTAAAAAATGGCGGGAAAACAGGGGAGCCGAATTCAGCGAGTTTGGGAGTTCACGAATAAATTCGGCAAATTCGGGGCGCAGCAGCATAACCGTCAGTAAGCAGCATTCTCCCCCGGCCAGTTGGTGGCCAAGCTGGGTCTTCTTCTGGCCAATCAGTTAGGATTGAGTACTGGAGGAATCAGCTGCTGCACGGCCCGGCCGGGGAGAGAGAGAGAGAAATCTCTGTGGGGGTGTGTGTGTGCACATTCGCTCCTTTCTGTGGCTGCAGGGGGCGCATTTTGGGGGTAGAGACCCCAAACTTTCAGCGGAGCTTCAGACAAGCCTTCTTAAGAGACCCCCCAAGTTTTGTAAACATTGGGTCAGGGGGTCCTGAGATATGGGCTCCACCCCTTTTCCCTCCCCCATTTCCATTTCCGTGGCTGCAGGGGGCGCTTTTTTGGGGATGCAGCCCCCAAACATTCAGCATAGGTTCAGACGAGCCTTCTTAAGAGACCCCCCAAGTTTTGTAAAGATGGGTTCAGTGGGGGCAGAAATATGGGCTCCCCCTTTTCTCTTTCCGTGGCTGCAGGGGGCGCTTTTTGGGGGGTGCAGCCCCCAAACTTTCAGCATAGCTTCAGACAAGCCTTTTTAAGAAGACCCCCCATGTTTTGTAAACATTGGGTCAGAGGGTCCTGAGATATGGGCTCCACCCCTTTTTCCTCCCCCCTTTTCCATTTCCGTGGCTGCAGGGGGCTCTTTTTTGGGGGTGCAGCCCCCAAACTTTCAGCATAGCTTCAGACGAGCCTTCTTAAGAGACCCCCAAGTTTTGTAAAGATGGGTTCAGTGGGGGTAGAAATATGGGCTCCCCCCTTTTCTCTTTCCGTGGCTGCAAGGGGTGCAATTTTGGGGGTGCAGCCCCCAGACATTCAGCATAGCTTCAGACGAACCTTCTTAAAAGACCCCCCAAGTTTTGTAAACATTGGGTCAGGGGGTCCCGAGATATGGGCTTTCCCCTTTTCCCTATTGGGATGAATGGATCACCCGATCCTGTATGCATCTCCAGAGCTGCAAATCCAAGGCAAAACCTCCCGTGCTTAAATAGTATCATATTGGATTACCCAGTCCTCCCAGCCCCTCCTGATGGAACAGAAGACAGCCACAGTAAGACCCCTTTGGGGGCTTTAATCTATAATTTTTCTCCTGTGTGTGTGTGTGTGTGTGTGTGGGAAAGCAAAGTCTGTGTGTGTGTGGGGAGGGAGCAGTTTCTGTGGGTGGGGGGGAAGCCAAAGGGGGCTTTCGCCCCTTCTGCCTGGGGTGTGTGTGCCCCCTCGAGTCTCTCTCTCCCTGGTTTGAGGGGGGGGGCTTCAGTTGTGTGTCCTCAGGTTTTCCCTCATTCATAAGATCGGTTAGGTCTATTTTGATGCTTGCTCAAAACTGGTTTTCAAATGGTGACTTAAAGAATGCATTTGCCTGGTCCCGAGTCCAATGCAAAAGGGGAAATTCCACCCCCTCCTGCTCATTATGCATAGCTAGCTGCCTCTGTCCCTTTCCATGGTTTGCAGACTCCCAGGTGTTAGGTGTTGCTTTGCATGGTTGCAAACGTGTTGCTTTGCATGGTAGTGTTGCTTTGCAGTTGTGTTGCTTTGCAGTTGTATTGCTTTGCAAACTTCTTTGCACCTGCCCCGCTCTTGCTCCCTGCAGCTCAGCTGTTTGTCGGGGCTGGGAGCTTTGTGCGTGGGCGGCAAGCTCTGCTCAGAGATGCACATTAAGGGGGGGACCCCTTTCGGGGCCCATATCTCAGCTCCCCCGACCCAATCTTTACAAAACTTGGGGGGTCTGCCAAGAAGGGTCCTTTGAAGCTCCGCTGAAAGTTTGGGACCTCTACCCCCAAAAATGCCCCCCTGGAGCCGCTGAAAGGCGTGGTTGTGTTTTTAATGGCGTTATTCGGCCGAATTTTTTTCCCGAACTTTGAATTCGCGCCGAATTCCACGGACCCGAAGTGGGGGAGTTCGGACTTCGGCATATCCCGAATCCAGACGGGCTGAATCTGGCTGAATCCGAACTATACCGAATTTTTTTTATTTCAACAGCCCTATACATAACATACCAAGATATGATTGATGACGAGGGGGAATTTAAACAATTACCAATCTTTTTAAAAAAAGGCAAATATTTGTTTTTGTTTTTTAAAATAATTTTTTATTTTTTATTTTTTCTTCATTTAATATATCCATAAAAACAATATAATAATAATAAAGAGATAAACAAATAATATTTATAATTCTAATTTAACAAATGACTTCCCCCTTTCCCTCTTCCATCTAAAATTAAATTGTATAATCTTTTGCTAACAGAACTAATCCCAATACTATTTTAATTAATCTGTTCTAGTAATATCCAACATTATGAAATCAATACCTAATATAAGAATTAATACAAAGTATGAATAAGGGATTAAATCAATGAGTATCCTTTAAATGGTCCCGATAAAAAATAATTTTCACAATACATTCTCCAAGCCTCCCATTCCCCCCAAAATTGTTCATTGTCATTCTGATTTATCAAAGCTGTAAGCTTCGCCATCTCAGTCAATTCCAGCATCTTTTTTATCCAGTCTATTTTATCTGGTATCTCAACTGTCTTCCATTTAGCTGCATATATCAATCGAGCAGCCGTGGTGGCATAAATCAAAAAAGTTCTATGAGTGAAGATAGTATCCGGTATCATACTTAATAGCATCATTTCAGGTGTTCTAGGAATATTTTGTTGTAGAATCTACCTTATTTCATTATATGTCATCTCCCAAAAATTTTTAGCTTTTTCACAAGTCCACCACATATGATGAAAAGATCTTATTTCTTTGTTGCATTTCCAGCAGTTTGGTGACATTGAAGCATACGATTTTGCTAATTTCTTCGGTGTTAAATACCATTTATACATTATTTTGTATACATTTTCTCTTAATAGTTGCTAAGATATAAGTTTCAGGTCTCTCATCCAAAGCCTTTCCCATTTTTGTAACATTATATCATGACCAAACATTTGTGCCCAACTAATCATGGTAGGTTTGAACTGGTTAATGTGTCTCTAGGTTCAAAGAAGATTGTCTAAACAATGGCAGTCTGAGACCACAGACAGAATTTGAGACTTTGATAACTAAGCACCAAGACCATCTGCTTGGAAAAATCTACAAACTATTACTAAGATACGAAACTGAAATGGGACAAGTAAAGACCAAGTGGATGAAGAATTTTGGGGAGATGATACCAGTGGAGAAATGGGAAGCCTTATGCACAACAGAATTGAAGTTTACAGCCAGCCAGGAAATTTGAGAAAAATGGTATAAAATGTTTTACAGATGGTATCTTATCCCTAATATGATTAAAAAGATGAAAAAGTCCTGTCAAGCAGCCTGCTGGAAATGTGATACATCAGAAGGTTCCTTTTACCACGTGTGGTGGACCTGTCCAAAACGACAGACATATTGGAGACAAATCCATCAAGATGTTGATCCATCCATCCTAAAGATGTTCCAGCAAAAATTTCCCTTAGATGCTAAAAATGTGTTATTAGGAATCATGCCAGCTGAACTTCCCATGTGATTTAGAGAAGTATTCAAATATGCTACCACTGCTGTGAGGGTGGTCCTAGCAAGAAGAATGGAGGGATAAACTGATGGAATACGCCCTGATGGCTAGATTGACTCATATGACAAATATCAACAGTGATACCACTTTTGAGCAGCATAATGAGACATGGAAGTCATTTTACATTTATGTAGAGGCTTACAATCAGTAATAAGATTGTTAAAGACAAGGTTTTAATCAGACGTATTATAATGTAGTTCAATTCCATTTCCAAAAAATCATTAGGTTTGCTAACATAGTAATCATTTTCTGCATAAGCTATTTATATGATCAGCCCAAGTGACAAAGATTTTGATAATGCCGAATACTTGTTTTGCGTTAGAATTTTTTTCTATTAATTTTTTGCAAAAACTATATGTTGGATATACACATTTTCCCCTTCCCGTTTTCCTTTTGTACCCCTTATTTTTCATATCTATATTTTAAAAGCATGATTCCTATTTTTCTACCACCCTCCCTGCCCACTTTTACTTCTTTCTTTCACTAGTCCACCACCTGCTGTGTTTCCAAGGCTTGTCTAATCTGGAAATCAAATGTGAACCAAATTCTCTGTGTTGGTGAAAGGAAATATGAAGCAAATGTAAGCATGGCCATTCAGGGAGAAATAGACTTCCAGGCCTGAGCTGTTCTTAATAAGACGTCTCAATTGGCGGGACTCAGCAGTGCTGAGGCATCTGGCTTGAAAGCCAGCAAAAAAAGAAAGTTGGCATTGAGCTAGCAATGTAAAGACAAGACCCATGCAGGCAAATCAGGTACTGCAGTTGGGCTGGATCCAGGCTATTTTGCCACTCATCTAGTTGCCCTTGCTTTTTAATTATTAACTGTCCTATCTTTAGCAGTATTACAGTCATCTGCTGTGTCTCATGGTGTTGTCTGTTAACTTTTGGGATGTGGAGAAGTGTTCTGTGAGAGACACAAAGCAGATTTTTCTCATCCCTTTCTTTCAAGAGAAGTAAAATTCTAGAACCCTCAAATAGTTCACTAAGGCTATTACACACACTGGATGTGCTACCAATGAGGTTGAACTAAACACTATCTACTATAACAAAGGGAAGCCATGAAGGAGCTAGAAAAGATTTTGAAGTGTAAGGATGTGTCACTGGCCACCAAAACTAGATTAATTCATGCCATCGTATTCCCTATTACTATGTATGGGTGTGAAAGCTGGACAGTGAAGAAAGCTGATAGGAAGAAAATAGATTCCTTTGAAATGTGGTGTTGGAGGAGAGTGTTACGGATACCGTGGACTGCCAAAAAAAAAACTCAAATCAGTGGGTGATAGATCAAATCAAGCCTGAACTGACCCTAGAAGCGAAAATGACTAAACTGAGGCTATCGTATTTTGGTCACATCATGAGACGACAAGAGTCACTGGAAAAGACAGTCATGCTAGGAAAAGTTGAGGGCAGCAGGAAAAGAGGAAGACCCAACAAGAGATGGATTGACTCAATAAAGGAAGCCACAGCCTTCAATTTGCAAGATCTGAGCAAGACTGTCAAGGATAGGACATTTTGGAGGACTTTCATTCATAGGGTCGCCATGAGTCGGAAGCGACTTGACGGCACTTAACACACACACACTATAACAAAAATATATTTGGTTCTTGTAGGTTATCCGGGCTGTGTAACCGTGGTCTTCCAAGACCACGGTTACACAGCCCGGATAACCTACAAGAACCAATGAACTCTGACCGTGAAAGCCTTCGACAATAAAAATATATTTATTTCATTATATATTGTGCACAATTGTATTTAAAAACACAAGGCCTAAAATAAGGCTTCCTAAAAAGCACAGAAATGTTTACAAATATTACCAACACTTATTTATTTATTTATTAGCTTTATAATATACAGTGGATGTTAGTACATACAATGACCAAGATACGACCGACGCTAGAGGCCTTCTTCAGTGGTCATACATGCATAATTTTACAATACACATAATACAAGGTAATATATATAGATATATATGTGTGTGTACCTATTATTCTGTGTGCCTTTATATAAAAACATTTAGTCCATGTGTCTTAAAACATGGCTCACGACTCACACCTTGTTAAGAGGTATCCAGCATTTCAGGATGTGTGTTACATCAACAAATTTGAAGAAAAGAATGGTCGGTCTTAGTTTGGTCATTGTATGTACTAACATCAACTGTATATGTGTTGGTAATATTTGTAAACATTTCTGTGCTTTTTAGGAAGCCTTATTTTAGGCCCGTGTTTTTAAATACAACTGTGCACAATATAGAATAAAATAAATGTATTTTTTGTTATAGTGGATAGCGCAACCCCTTTGGTTTCCTCTAATTTTTAGGTTGAGTTTCTCCCCCCTCCCTTTTTTTCTTCAGTTGTGCTACCAATGAGCCAGTAATGGCAATAAAGGGATAATGTGACCCCAAAGGGGGGGAGCCAGTTTCAGTTACTTTGGTTGGGGCTCAAACAAGCAAACGAGTCATAATGTCTTCTGCAGAGACTTTGTTCTCTGTTTACCTAACATCAAAGGTCAGGTGAGGGTGTTGACCAGAAACAGAGTCTTTGTTGTGGCACCTTGACACTTGAATTTTACCCCCCCCCCCAGCAGTTTGAGGCTGCTGTTGCCGCAAATCGTTCAACTCTTGCCACATTTCGTTCATCAAGGTCTGCATGGCATCTATCCTTTCCGCCATCTCCTGCTTCTCAAAGCAGAGTTGCTGGTGTTCCTCCTCCCACTCGCGCAGCCAGAACGATTCCCCACGGGTCGGTTCATCTCTAAACCCCTCAAGCATCCCAGAAATCGCTGGCCTCCGGCGCCTACTGTCCACCCCCGACCCCATCCAAGGCCGGGGAGAATCCAACCAGGATTGAAGATGAGAAACCTTGGGCACCGCACCCTTCCCAGTGCCGCGTGGTTTCTCGTCCACAGACTTGTCTCCCATCGAGCCAAGATCGGGCTCGGTCGGAGGCACCATCTTGTCCTCTTCGTTGTTACTGTCTCCATCCCCCACCATAGCCACCCTCACGTTGGGTTGGGAGCGGGCAATGGAGCAAAAACGGATTAGCAGCTTAATGTGAGGTTCTCCAGCTAACCTCAGCAATCCCAAAAAGTCACTCGCTCAGACAGGCAGGTCTAAAGCAGGTAAACGTTTATTCAGGAGCCGCAGGATACAGCATAAGCAATCCACAAGTTCAAAGCTGCTAATGGCGAACCAAACTACAAAGCATAACTTTAAGCATTGAGTCATCCTAGGTGCAAGTCCACAAGGCCTGAGAATTATGAGATAACGGTGGTAGGAAGTAGGGAGTGAGCAGGCTGTAATACAGAAGTTGCCTACTAGAAGCTCAAGGCCAGAGCAGAGGGGGAGGAAGGAGCGGGGACAGCTTGAACTGTTCAGAGAAATACAACGAAAGGATAACACTTGTACAGATATGGGCCTAATTCATGTCAAGAGCCTGACTGGACTCCTGGCAGGCTGAACAGCAAAACCAGTAGATACCGTTGCACAGAAATAAGCCCGACTCTTAGCACGACTCTTGAAAGCATGATACTGGAACTGGAACAGAAAGAACCATGACTCTGATAGCAATCCCACGCAGCTACTTCAGTGCAAGCCCATGAAATCCATGGGAATAGAGTGACTTTGCATAGGATTGCATTGTTGGCCTGCTCAGCACAAGTTTATGAAACCTGACTTCTTAAAATAGTAGCTGTTTCTTTGTTTAATTTCTGTTCATGGTTTTAATTTTGTAAAAAGTAGTGATTGCAGACTGACCTTGTTCCAAGATAAAAGCTGAAGATAAGTGTTTCCATGCACATGATAATCTTTACAGTTACATTCATGCTAACCTAAGTTGTTTTTGCCGGAAATCCCCAAAGCCAGTTTTAGCCAAACACCAAATGTGGGGATTGGACGCCCCCAAATGAATTTCCCTCCCTTTAATGTTTATTTAGCACCAAAATTGTGCTAGGTTCTGTATGAAAGTGTGATATGGCTAGGGTTGCCAGGTCCCTCTTTGCTACCGGCGGCAGATTCTGGGGGCAGAGCTTGAGGAGGGCGGGGTTTGGGAAGGGGAGGGACTTCAATGCCGTAGAGTCCAATGGCCAAAGCGGCCATTTTCTCCAGGTGAGCTGATCTCTTATTGGCTGGAGATGAGTTGTAAGAGCAGATCTCCAGCCAGTACCTGGAGGTTGGCAGCCTTATGGCCTCTGCCCAGGTGAGTGCATCCTTTGCATTTTTGTAACGTCCAACCCTCTGCTGCTTGGCAGATGAATGGCGGGCTCTTCCGCAGCCTGCTTCTTTAGCCCCGGCACCCACCCCCCGGAGACAGGAGGAGGAGGTCTCCCCCTCCCTCCCCCCCCCCGCCTCTCTTCTCTTCTCTGCTGGGGCTGCAGGTGAGGCGCCCGCCGGAGTCCAGCCCCGCGCAGCCGGGCTCTGCCGCCGGCCCCCGAGGGGAGGGGTCCGGGGCGCGCCAGAGGGGGCTTCTCTGCAGGCGCCGCCCCCCTCTTCCGCGGAGCTGGCCCGGGGGGCGGGGGCGGGGCTGCGAGAGGCCCCAGGATGCGCGGAGCGGGGCGCCGCCCGCCTCTCCGGAGCCCGCCTGCCGGCGGGATGAGCGGGGTGTGCCTGCCTTGCGCGCGGGGGGTACGTAGGGGGTCTTTCGGTGCCGCCCCGCCCGGCCCCCGGGGCTTGGTTGGGTCGCCTTTCCGGGCGGGGGGCCGTCCCCCTGGGGCGGGGGGGGGCGGGGGGCCGGGCGGGGCTCGGCGGCGCCCCCGCCCTGGCGGCCTCCCGCCCCTCTTCCCGCCGGGACCCGCCCGCTCTCCCGTGCCCAGCCGCGTCCGCAGCCTCGCGCAGCCCTTGCGGAGGCCACAGCCGCCCGCGGCCGGGAGAGAGAGGGCGGGCGGGCGGGCGGACGGGCCGGAGGAGCGGCCAGAGCCCTGGCCGGGGTCCCGCGTGGGGAAGCCCGGCCCGGCCCGGCCCTGGAGAGCGGCGGGGGTCGGGGGCGCTGGGTGGGCGCGGGGCTGGCTTGCGGGCCACGGGCCGCCTCCCCTGCGGTGGCTTCTCCCCGGTCCCTTGCAGCTGGTGCTGCTGCAGGGGCTGCGTCGCTTTGGGAATTAGAGCCCCTGGCGTTGAGGGGCCTTTCCTCTCGCCGGAGAGAGGCCACGGGGAGAAACGTACCGCCCTTAGGGGCTCCCACAGGTTGGTGGATGGGGAGGGGCAGAAATCCCTTTTCAAGAAAAGCATTTTGGGGCGTGAAACGGAACATCTTGTAAGCCCCCCCCCCCCCGGAATACCCTATGTATGAATACTGCTCGTCAAATATTGGTACTGTCGGGGCAATGCCTTCAATGCCACATTGAGATCCATTTGTTAGAAGGCAGGGTTGACTCGACATTGACTCGGCCAGGGTGTGATGATTTTGGGACGTTTCTAGTCCAACAACCGTTTGCATGAAAAGAGAAGTGTGCTTCTCCGGGGCAGAGCCGGTCTGCCCCTCTGGTCCTACAGTTACAACCCACTGTTTGTGACATAGCTTGGTTGCCATAGGGATGCTTTGGGTGGTCCCAAAGGGGAAGCGGCTGGGGGGGGGGCGGAGAGAGAGAGAGCTGGGGTGGAGGACAGAAGCAAAAAAGCCCTGCAACTGGCAAATTGATCCTGGACCGTGAAATGGTCTCCCAGGGTGAGGGAGGGATGGTGGAGTAACAGGTTCCTAATCCGGGTGGCCGGGTCCAGTGTTGGAAGAGACTAATTCAGCAGCAGCATCTGGAATGATGGATTTTTTATTTCAAAATTATAGCTATGCAACTTTAATCCTGTTGACATTTGTGGAGTCAGCAAAGTGGTATATCCTGAAGAACAGGCATTTCAATACAGTGGATCCCCCCCCCCCCCAAACAACAGTAAGCAGAGGCCCCACACAGAACTGCTTTGTATAAGCATATCATACACTGTGATAATATTATCTGATTTTCTTTGTGTGCGTAGTGACTGATCTTGTGAATCGCTTGGACATGTGTAGAGGTACCCTGGGAAAATTTTTTTTGAAGTGTGATTGCTGAGTCAAGATTTGAACTGAATTGATTCACAGGCTTTTCTCATGTACTCCCTACTATAGATACATGTGCCTCCAGATTTGAGGCAGTAACCCTTGAGTGTGTTCTTAGGAATGGCCAAGTGTTGTTTACAAGACTAGTTAAGCAGTTTAAGGCTTATGAAGGGGATTGTTGTTTGATCAAAAAAAGAAGAGGACAGCTAGAAGCGACTTTACATGCATGGAAATAATGTTGTGGTTCTTTGAATTCAAGCCTTAGGTGGTTTGCTTAGTATCTTCATATGTGTATAGGGGGGAGCCAAACAATTGCATTCACTTCATTATTGTTCCCAGTCTACTCTTCTGCCCCATGACAATCTGTAGGCTCCATGAAGAAACTGGACTCCTACTTGCGTGGAAGAACTCGCATGTAGTTAGTGCGATCTCCAAAAAGGTTGTGTCTTTTTAGCATGCTCTCCACCCTTTTGTTGCTTGGCTTCTTAACTGTGTAGTGATTTAACACCACAGTGTGTTCATGTGTTGTTTCTCTGTTGCTGAAGGGATATATTACTATGTTCATTTCGACTATGAGTTTACGGGTGGTTTGATTGATCATCTAAGTCAAGAACAGAGTAGCAGCCTTACTGGGTCAGAGAGTTCATTGAGCTGGTATCTTTTCTTTGTTTTTGGCCACTTCCAGATGCCTTAGGGGAAATGTTTTAACAGCATGGGATGCTAACCAGGAACTCCACTTCCCCACTAATCACTTCCAGTTTGCCGCTATCTGATGCTTTGGGATAAGAACATAAGAGTTGTCAGGCTTGATCAACAGCTTGCTGCAGATCACACTTTGTCATTTCCAAAAGCAACAGTAGAAGGAAGTGAAAAACAAGATGACAGCCTGGTTAATAAAATTACTGAAATATGTGAAGCCGCTCTCAATAGGGATCTTAGTATTGTTACCATGGTAAGGGATCTTCAGAGAACAACAGAAACACCCTCCCCCCCCTTGAAGAAGAAGAGTTGTTTTTTATATGCCCACTTTCTCTGCCTTTTTAAACGAGATTCAAACCGGCTTACAATCTACTTCCCTTCCTCTCCCCACCACACCCTGTGAGGTAGGAGGGGCTGAGAGAGTTCTGAGAGAACTGTGACTAGCTGAAGGTCACCCAGCTGGCTTCATGTGTAGGAGTGGGGAAACCAACCCGATTCTCCAGATCAGAATCCACCGCTCCTAACCTCTACATCACACTGGCTCTTTAAATAAGAAAGATCTTTAATTTTGGGTTTTGGTCACTTGATTTCAACTTGAACCTACGACATGTTCTTCAGTAGGATTGAAAAATGAAGATATTAAAAGGCAGTTATGTCAAGTAAACAGATAATCTGTGCAATTCCTTAGTTGCCTGCTGTTGAGATTGTTGCCTGCTTCTCCATGTCATTGATTATCATTTTTCATTACTCGCTTGATGTGTTCATCATTTCCTTTGGGTGACAAAAAACAGAAAGGGCAGCTTTGATGCCTGTGTATGCAGGTAAGCAATGTGAGCAATATCGCCCCAGTTTTCCTCCTAGCTGGGTTGCTGTCATAGCGTCCTTGCTGCCCTTCAATCATGAAACATGGTTGCGGAAAATAACCTAAGGCAGTAGCTTAGCGTGAAAGGCCTATTTTAAAAATAAAGTTAGATACTTGCATTTTTAAATGTGGCTTCCTTGTGAGATGGGCCCCTGCTCATCTCACAAGGAAGCCACATTTAAAAATGCAAGTTCACGCTAAGCTGTGGTTGCCCTAATAGTCGTAGTCTCCTGCCCATTTTGAAAGGGAAAGATAGGCAGTCAGAGAAGTACTGGAATAAATGGGTTATTCACCTCAGAACTGGTCAGTGCTTAGTTATTGAAAAAGAAAATAAGAGCAGCAGCCATATTGGGTCAGGGTACTAGGGCATTCAGCTCAGTATCTTGTGATGGCTGGATCTTGGTAGGCTGCCCATATTTCCTTGTGACAAAAATGGGACGTTGGGATGGCAAAAACGGGACAGGAATTATGTAGTATTCTGTATTCATGAAAAAGCAAGATGATAAAAAAGTCTTATTACATAAACATATTGAGCTTACCATTATTCTTCATTGACAGAACCCATACAAAAATTTAGGTAGACATAGAGGGGGACTGTATTTCACCACGATTGTACCATGAATATTTCTCCGTTGAAGTAATCTTGCACAGCAAATTTCGGTCTTTCAACACCTTATCATAAAACTTGTCATACTCCATGACACAATTTTGTCTAACAACTAACATAGCCCTCATTGTCTCAGCACTTAACCTAGATTCCTTGTTTGACCACATACTGTTCAGAACAGAAAATATTCTCTCAACAGGTGCTGGACCTCCTGGAAGACAATAAACTCTACAGTATTGCAAAAGTCTTGAAAGTCCAGGTGTTATTTGCTCATTTCAGAAAAAATCTGTACCCATCTATCAGATACAGGAATATTTTCTATATTTCATGTATCCAACTGCCTCACAATTATAGATTTTATGAGAGTCCACTGATAGAATACACGAGTTTCTTCTGTTTCTGTGCAGGTGATGAGTTCCTCATTCAGGCTGTCCTGTATTTCTTTCCATTCGAGTGTCTTCCTTAGTAGCACCTACTTGAACTTCTCAGTGTTTCCTAAACTGCACTTCCACATGTTGATATATTCTAAGCTGGCTTCATAGAAATTCTCAATTACCTCAAAAAGCCTCATTGATTTCTCCTGAATCTACTAACATTTCAGTTGTTTTTTGACATCAATAGTTACAAACACTTCACTTTTTCTGAACTCTAAATTTTTAAAAAATTTTCATGGCTACTTCTGTAGCTGAAATATTATCTTTTTCAATTAAGCTAATGTATGTTTGGAACGTAGACACTTGATCGCTTGCAAATGATAACCACAATTTCAAACAGGGATCTCCAAACAATTTTCGCAACGTAATGGGATTTTTCTTGAGAAAGAAAATAAGAACAAAGCCCATCAAACATGCTTAAAATTCTGTCAATTTATGGACTCAAGGACAAAAATATTGTATTTCCATGCTCTAACAATTTAGCGTAATTATTTCCTGCAAAATCACAAAAGTTTTTCAGTTCTTCAACTCTGACTGTGTATCTATTGAAGTATTGGTATACTTTCACTGCAAAACATTCAATATCAATTGGTAAACAGTCGACAACACACTGGAGACAATTGTGTATAATATGTGCCGCACAACCAATACTGATAATCTGCCTCTTCAGTTCAGTTTCAAGTTTTTGCCACACATTATTTTTGCCAAGTCTTTTGCAACCACCAAAATTGGTGTTCGTGTTATCAGCACACAAAGCAACAATTTTGTTTTGTAAGGAAAGTTTGCCACTTATTTCCTTCAACATAGCACATTGTAGGTCAGAAGTTTCACCAGGTAAGGAAATAAATTTTGTCTTGAACAGCACAGTTTGACAAAAAGTACCACACAACAATTGGAAAAAGCTTGATGTCTTTTTTGTTTAATGCATCTAAACTGACTGTAATGCTTTTTGTTTTATTCAAATCCTCGATTACTTCGCCCAATATGTATGGTGATAAAAAATTTGTTAATTATTGCTTCTGATTTGGTACGTGCTAACGGAAATTTTCGTTCATAAATTTTCTTTATCAATGTCGACAAGCAGTCATTTGCGCGAAAACTTTGGCCGTGATGCACAGTATGATAAGCATTTTAATTAATTTGACATTTTAATTAAAAAGCTGGGACGGCCAGGAAATATGATAAAAACAGGACTGTCCCATTTAAAACGGTACATATGGTCAGCCTAGATCTTGGGTTCTTCAGGACATTTAAATGAGCGGAGTACTCCATTACTGGGCTGCCACCAATGAAATGTTTTAATCTTGGGTGGTTCTTGTAGTGTAAGAATTTTACACGCCGGCCACGACAGCTAGCATTTCCTTGTCGATCTGCGCGTAGTTGTGTTCCGCTGGCGAAAGAGTCCAGGAGTAGAAGTCAATCGGGGCCTCCCGACCATCAGCCAGCTGGTGGTTGAGGACAGCTCCGAGGCCGTAAGGCGAGGCGTCACAGGTCAGGACGACTGGCAGCCGCTCATCGAAATGTACGGGCAGGCTGGAGGATGAGAGCAGGCCCTTGGCTGCCTCAAAAGCGCACTGGTGAGGCCCACCCCACGACCACGGGGTGGCCTTGTCCAGGAGCCGGTGCAGTGGCTCCATGACCGACGGCTTGTTGGGCAGGAAGGTGTGGTAAAAGTTCAAGAGTCCCAGGAACACCTGGAGTTCCTGCTTGCACTTCGGCGGGGGGCACCATGGATGGCCGTGACTTTGGCGGGCGTCGGGTGAATTCCGTCGGTGTCGATAAGGTAGCCCAGGAACTCCACCTGTGGCAGGCCCAGCTGGCACTTCTCTCGCTTCACAGTGAGGCCGGCATCCTGGAAATGGCTGAGGACCAGGCGAACACGCTCCAGCAGCTTACCCTCCGAGACGCCAGCGATCAGGACGTCGTCGAAATATGGAATGATGCCCGGCAAGCCCTTGAGAAGCCCTTGAGAAGATCCTCCATGGGGTTCTGGAAGATCCCCGGGGCCGTACTGACCCCAAACTGCAGGCGCTTCACCCGGAACGCTCCTCGGTGCGTGATGATTGTCTGGGAGTCTGCAGACTCTGCGTCGACCAGCAGCTGCTGGTATGCCTGGACAAGGTTGAGTTTGGCGAAAACCTTGCCTCCAGGAGGTGGCTCACGACGGGCACCAGGTAGGCATGCTTCTGGAGGGCCTTGTTAATGGTGCATTTGTAGTCCGCACAGATCTGGACCTCGCCATTGGCCTTGAATGGCGTGACGATCGGCGTCTCCCACCGCGCGTTCGGAATGGGCTCCAGGACACCCTGCGCGATGAGGCGATCTTGTCTTTTAGAGTGAAGGGAACCCTATGAGGCTTGAGGCGGATAGGCGTGGTGGAGGGGTCGAGACGCAGCTGGACAGGCGGACCCTTGTAGCACCCCAGGGGAGCGTTCCACATGCACTTGAACTCCCCCCAGATGGAATTGAGCTGAGCCTGGTAGATGTGCCGTACCCCCAGGTGGATACCCAGGAGCTGGAACCACTCAAGACTCAGGAGGCTGGCGCACTGCCTGTCGATGACAATGAGGCGGAGCTTCTGCACAAACTGCTTGTGGCGGACATGGACGGTGGCGATGCCCCAGACCGGCACTCTCCGCTTTTGGAAGTCCGTGAGGATGAGGCCAGTCATCTGAAGTTTGGGAGGCTTTGCGTTTGCGCACATCCGACGGAAGGTGTTGGCCGAGACTATGGATAGCGCAGATCCCGAGTCAACCTCTTTTTTAAAAATATTGTTTTTATTTTCCAAAATTATTAATCACATAGTTTAACAATGACATAAACAGTAAAAATTAAAAACAAATAGGTAACATTGTTAAAATTTTTATGTATAATAAAGAATTATTGACTTCCCCTACACCTCCCTTCATCTTGTGATGAATTAGTAATCTCTTTTGCACAAAATTTTAAACCTAATACTATTATTAATATTTATTGATCTCTTTGACATTTATATTTTTCAAGGAAAAAAATAATAGTTAATAATATATACAGGAAAGAAAAAAGGAAATAAGAATAAAAGGAAAAAAAGAAATAGTAAATCTCACTAATAATAAATGGATTAGTATAATAAAAAGCATTTGATTATTTCCATTAAAAATTAATTATTTTGTAAGTCCTCCATTTCTCCCTAACACTCATTTAATACATATTGTTTTTCTAGTAAATTGATATCATATATAGTTCCATTTCCATTATAACCAATCCTTTTAACCAGTTCCTTTTTGATCTTAGCCAGAAGAGACACTAGACTTTTTTAAATTAGTCCCTTTATCCGGAATTTCCAGCATTTCTTTCTTTCCCACAGTAGCAGTAATCGTCGAAGAGCATCCTTGGAGATTGGTGGTAAAGTCTCTTCTGCAGATAGATAATTTCCATAGTAAATCCATGTTGCAATATCTTCCATCCCAAATTCAAAGAAAAAAATCCTGACAGCCCCAGTTTTTGTGCTCATTAAGTCCTCCAAGCAAGTGTTGAAAAGTTCATCAAGCAGATTAAGGGGACAGAAGTCAAAATCACTCACATTCAAATCCATTGTCAAATAAGCTATTGCAGATTGTTCATTGTAATCCCTCGTTTCCTTTGCAGGGTTCTTCTGTTCTTCATCTCTCTTGTCAGCTAGAGGGCCCTCTAGTATCTCCTCTGATCTCATTGTGATAATTTGGGTTTTTATGTCTTTAAGTTCATCTGAGATAATGTCCAGTTTTTGATTAATAAATTGAAATGAAGTGCTCATCAAAGCAGAGAGTTGTTCCATCTTTGTAATCAGATGTTCCATGATTACTACTTCTGAAAATTGCTATTGAAACTCAGTTAATAAGATCCAGGCAAATTCCAGTGTAGTAAATAAGGAGGTGCTGCAGGAATCAGTCATAGACCTTCCGTCTTCTTTGTGGTCAGGAACTTGGGAAATATTTGCCAGTTACACACTGATACCATACTTACGATTCCAAGTTCTCTGACTCTCTCGCAATGATAGATTGTTTCCGGGAAGGACATGGCAGGAAGGCTTGTTTAGTTAGAAAGACTACGTAGTAGCTCCTGATTGGCAACTGAAGCGTCTTTAAAAAATCTTAGTTGTTATGTCTTCCCACTGATCAAATTGATAAGATCCCTGCTGGTTTATCAGATCTTTTCTTGTTTTTAAAAAGTCATTTAAACATTGAGTGGGGAGATACAGATTCAACTGATGTATTTAGCAGTCTCCTGGGACTTCCAAATCCAGGTAAAACAAAGGAGTTCTTTTAAACTTACTCAGATTTTAGGAGAGTAGGTATTCTTGCTTCAGTATAGTTGCTAGATGGTAATAGATAGGGGAGAGTGAAGCTTAAATTCCAAAGAGACGTCTGCGGCGATTTATTGCTCCTCTAGCTGGCGGGACTGCTACTGAATCTCTGAGGTCGTAAAACTCAGAGTTCAGGAGTCAAACCATTCTTCATCAGCTGCAGGAGATTTCCTGATACCCGTTCCACTAGTTAGGAATCGGGAGGGGCGCGTTGACACCCCTATTTAAGACGTTTCTTGGTTCCCCCTCTGGGAGCCCCCGGGAGACGAGTGCTTCGCTCAGCTGCCCTAGCGGAAGTTGATCCCGAGTCAGCCTCCATCTCGCATGGGGCACCCTGGATCTGGATGGTGACATGGACCTTCTCCATGGCGTGAATCTTGTGCAGTTTCATACTCTGGATGCTGCGGTGGGGGAAGTTGCGGCAGTGGCATGGTGGCGCGTGGCCCCCATCGAACAAAGCGTGGGTGGTCTGGGCGGCGCCATCTTTCTTCCGAGGAACCGACAGGGTGCCCCCTTTCTTAGCGGCATGACAAGCCCTGGCAATGTGGCCAACCCGGCCGCAAGCCCTGCACTCGGCGTCACGGAAGTCGTGCAAGTTTCTGCAGCTAGCCCATGGCCTGCCCACTAGGCCCTACTGCTTGGACCCTCTGGCGGACATCTTGTGGGCTTCCTCTTCCTCGACCCCATCGCAGGCATCCTTGTAATGTACGGGGACCGCAGCACGTGACGGCGGAGCGATCCCCCGGTCCCCGATGCGGTCCGCCATTGCCGATGCCTCAGCCGCCGTGGCCTCTTTGACAGCTGCCACAAGTGAGACATCCTTCTTTGCCACAAGGCAGTGGCACACCTTCTCATTCTGCAGGCCGAAAATGAGCCGGTCCCTGAGGGTGCCGTCGAGGTCCAGAAAGTTGCAAAACCTCACAGCCTGTCGGAGCGCTGCAACATAAGCGGAGATAGACTCCCCAGGCGCCTGGTCCCTCAAGTGGAAGTCCAGATGCCTGGTGAGTTGCGTGGGATGGGGGGCGAAGTGGTTCCCCAGCACTGCCATGATGTTGGCGAACGGAGTCTTGATTGGGGGGGAACCCAGTAGCCAATTGGAACATACCGGTCAGGAGCCTTGGGGAACTCCAAGCTGCCTAGGGTTTCCCCTGATGCAATTACAAGGAGCTCCTTCCCTTGATTCAATCACCCACACCCACATGCATATATAACAAGAGGGGTCTGCTGTCGCCGCCTCTCTCGGCTCCTTGGCCTTGCCGCTCTGGGAGGGCTGCAGTCTTCATGGCCAGCCTTCAGTTTGGCTACGCAAAAACGTTCTGTGTTTCGTCTGGAAGAGGTGACAGGTGAGCGGACTGAGGTGGCTGCTGCTGCTGCTGCAGTGGCGTCCGGTCTGCTGCCCCTGCCTGTCTCTGTCCCTTTGCCTTGCCTTGCTGCCACCTCCTCCTCCCTCAGCGGTAGCTGCTGCTGCAGCAGTGGTGGCCGGTCCGCTGCCGCTGCCTCTATGGGCCCCTTTGCCTTGCTATCTCCTCCTCCTGTGGTGGGATGGAATAGGAGTGGAGTTGTCCCTCGCCACTAACACACACCTGGAAACACTCCCAATTGCAGCATTGTTTTGCTTAAAATCGCTACAAGGCAGGGATAGGAAATCCTGGGCAAGTTTTTTTGGGGGAGGTGGGTTGATCCCGTGGGTGGGGGACAGCCATGCATTTGAACTGCCGCAAATCGCTACATTCGGGCAAACAACAGCAGGACAAAATGACCATGCTTCCCTCCCCCACCCCAGTCTCTCCTTACTTCAGCAAGTTGTCACTTAGTTCCCGGAAGATTGATTTCAAATATAGGACCCACTCTGTATCTTTGAAAGCTTAGGGACAATCCATTGTCTATATGTTTGGGTAGCCCCTTGCCGTTCAGTCGTGCCATGAACTTAATGAGAACAATCAGTCTTAATTAGACAGCAGTTTAAAAGGCAGCAGTTGCACTCTTGATTAGACAGCCTTGCAATAAAAAATGTGAATGTGAGTGGTGAGAGAAATGCAGGAGAGCATAGTTAGGTAGGAGGACTGCTTGGGATGAAAGGAATCTAGATGTAACTAAGGCATGCATCACAGTGGCCAGATCCTTTCTGTCCAGGAAAGGCAGCAGATGGTTAAACAGTCAAAACTGGTAAAAGGCACTCCTGGTCACCATTATTACCTGCTTCTCTAGCAGTAGACACAGATCCTGCAGCACCCCCAAGCTATCTTTTAGGGAATGATGAATATGTTTGTTTACTGGGTAAGACTGATTGGAGAATGATAAGTGGTTTGATTGGTCATGGCTTTTTTATAGATTGTTTGCACTGGCAGTTCTGTTTCACTTAGCAATGGAAACTGTGATGATTTCAGTTTAATGAAGCCAAAATTCCCAAGAGAGTTTCGCCGGCAAAAGCCCTGTTGAAATGCATCATGGTACTGCTCTTGAGGAGCTCGTGTTCATTTCAGTGAAGTTTGAAAACTTACTAATGGAGAATATCTGTGAGTCAGATCTGCTATTCTGCTATTTTAAAGGTCTCAGTCTCAGAGTGAAATGTCTCCTCTCTATGATATGCCTTAAGAGGAGAACTTTCTAACGGATGCATCTGTGGTAATTGACCTATTTTCTTACATTAATGGGCAACTTATTCCCTTATTTTTGAGTATCTTGTTTTTCGTCTGTGGTTCTGATAGAGGGACTGACCAGTATGTTATCCATTACTTTGCTAGAATTTGGTCTCCTCAGCTGTGGGGCAGCAAGAAACTCCCCCAGAACTGAGAATAACAATTATTTTGCCTCTGTCTTCACCCTCCTTTCCAGTGGTTTCTCTCTTCACTTATACTACATTCTGTTTTTCTAGCCTGCCCTCACATCCACACTTGCCTCAGACTCCAACCTGTGTGAAGTCTACTGACTTGGAACAATATAGACATTTGACGGAATAGCAGTCACCTTCCCTCCCTCATTCCCATTTCTGTGATTGAATTTTCCCCGGAAATCTCTTTGACTCAGATACATTCTCCCAGGGGGCTTAGAGGTCACAAGCTTGAGAGAATAATTGACAAGGTCAATAGGCTAAAATGCTAGAGAAGATGCTTGGGATATTGAGAGAAAGAGGGGCGGGGTCAAAGAGCTCCCATGGGCTCCTATCACTTTCTCTGATGGAAGGTTTGATGACTTTCCTGACAGAGTGCTTGTTAATGGTTCCTCATCCACTTGGGGAAAAGTGACTAGTGGAGTGCCTCAGGGATCAGTCCTTGGCCCTGTGTTGTTCAATATCTTTATACATGATTTGGATGAAGGAATAGAGGGGATGCTTATTAAATTTGCAGATGATACTAAATTGGGAGGGGTAGCAAATACGGTAGAAGACAGAGCCAAGATAGAGGATGATCTTGACAGGCTGGAGAATTAAGCTAAAACTAATAAAATGCACTTCAGCAAAGATAAATGTAAAGTTCTGCTTTTAGGTAGGAAAAATCAAATGCATAATTATTGAATGGGGGAGACTTGCCTCAGCAGTAGTGTGTGCGAAAAGGATCTTGGGGTCTTAGTAGACCAAACACTGAACATGAGTCAGCAGTGTGATGCGGTGGCTGAAAAGGCAAATGCGATTTTGGGTTGTAACAACAGACGTCTGGTGTCCAGATCATGCGAAGTAATGGTATTGCTTTACTCTGCTCTGGTTAGACCTCACCTAGAATATTGTGTTCAGTTTTGGGCATCGCAATTTAAGAAAGATGTAGACAAGCTGGAACGTGTCCATAGGAGGGCAACAAAGATGGTGAAGGGTCTGGAGACCAAGTCCTATGAGGAAAGGTTGAAGGAGCTGGGTATGTTTAGTCTGAAGAGGAGAAGACTGAGAGGTGATATGATAACCATCTTCAAGTACTTGAAGGGCTGTCATATAGAGGATGGTGCTGAGTTGTTTTCTGTTGCCCCAGAAGGTCAAACCAGAACCAACGGGTTGAAATTAAATCAAAAGAGTTTCCGTCTAGACATTAGGAAGAATTTTCTAACAGTTAGAGCAGTTCCTCAGTGGAACAGGCTTCCTTGGGAGGTGGTAAGCTCTCCTTCCCTGGAGGTTTTTAAGAAGAGGCTAGATGGCCATCTGTCAGCAATGCTGATTCTATAACCTTAGGCAGATAATAAGAGGGAGGGCATTTTGGCCATCTTCTGGGCATGAAGTATGGGTCACTGGGTGTGTGGGAGGGGGGAGGTAGTGCAGAATTTCCTGCATTGTGCAGGTAGTTGGACTAGATGACCCTGGTGGTCCCTTCTAACTCTGTGATACTATGATTCTATGTGGCATGAAGGGGTTAGTTAAGAACATAAGAAAGGCCCTGCTGGATCAGACCAAGGTCCATCAAGTACAGCTGTCCATCCACACAGTGGCCAACCTGGTGCCTCTAGGAATCCCACAAACAAGACGACTGCAGCAGCACCATCCTGCCTGTGTTCCAAAGCACATAATATAATAGGCCTTCTCCTCTGATCCTGGAGAGACTAGGTATGCATCATGACTAGTATCCATTTTTATTCATAGCGATGAATAGCCCTTTCCTCCATGAACATGTCCACTGCGCTCTTAAAGCCTTCCAAGTTTGCAGCCATCACCACATCCTGGGGCAGGGAGTTGCACAGTTTAAGTATGCATTGTGTGAAGAAATACTTCCTTTTATCTGTTTTGAATCTCTCACCCTCCAGCTTTAGCAGATGACCCTGTGTTCTAGTGTTATGAGATAGCGAGAAAAGCTTCTCCCTGTCCACTCCCCCTATACCATACATAATTTTATAGACCTCTATCATGTCTCCCCTTAACCGCCTTCTTTCCAAGCTAAACAGCCCTAAGCGTTTGAACCGTTCCTTATAGGGCAGTTGCTCTAGTCCCCTGATCATTTTGGTTGCTCTTTTCTGCACCTTCTCAAGCTCTGCAATATCCCTTTTTAGGTGGGGTGACCAGAACTGTACACAGTATTCCAAGTGTGGTCTCACCACAGATTTGTACAAGGGCAGTAAGATAGCAGCAGTTTTATTCTCTATTCCTTGTCTAATTATGGCCAGCATAGAATTTGCCTTTTTCACAGAAACGCACACTGAGTTGACACCTTCATCGAGCGATCCACTACCATCTGCAAACTTGGCCACCTCGCTGTTCACCCCCAAATCCAGGTCAATGATGAACAGGTTGAAAAGCACCGGTCCCAAAACAGATCCTGGAGCTACCCCACTGCTCACATCCCTCCATTGGGAGAACTGACCATTGATTCCTACTCTCTGCTTCCTATTTTTCAGCCAGCTCTCAACCCATAAGAGGACTTGTCCTCTTATCCCATGACTATGAAGTTTGCTTAGCATTCTTTAGTGGTGGACTTTGTCAGAAGCCTTTTGGAAATCCAAATGCACAATGTCCACAGGATCATTCCTATCCACATGCTTATCGACACTTTCAAAAAAATTCTGAAAGGTTAGTGAGGCAGGACCTACTTTTACAGAAGCCATGTTGGGTTTTACTCAGCTAGGCTTGCCCTTCGATATGCTTGACAATTCTATTTTTAATAATGCTTTCCATCAATTTACCTGGAACAGACGTTAAGCTAACTAGTCTGTAATATCCTGTGTTCCCCCCTGGAACCTTTTTTTTATAAAGCAGTGTTACATTGGCCATTCTCCAGTCCTCTGGTACAGACTCTGATCTAAGGGACATGTTACGTATCATTGTTAGAAGTTCAGCAATTTCCCATCTGAGTTCTTGAAGGACTCTAGGATGAATACCGTCTGGTCTCTTGTTAGTTTGCAGTTTGTCTAGACGTTCTAGGACTTCTGCCTTGTTACCACTATTCGCCCTAGGTTCCTCATTCTCCCTTCCCCAAAACCTCTGTTCAGGAGAAGGAATCTGCCCTAAATCTTCAACAGTGAAGACAGATGAAAAGGATTCATTTCTCAGCAATTGCTTTATCTTCCCTTAGTGTTCCTTTATTCCCATTGTCATCCAATGGTCCAACTGCTTCCCTAGATGGTTTCCTACTCCTAATGTACTTAAAGAATTTATTGTTGGTCTTGATTTGTTTAGCGATATGTCCCTCAAAATCTTTTTTTGCATCTCTAATAGTTTGCTCGCATTTCCGTTGTGCAAGTTTGTGTTTGCTTTTGTTTGCCTCATTTGGGCAAACCTTCCAGTCTCTGAAGGAAGCCTTTTTCCCCTCTAATTGCTTCCTTCACCTTACCTGTTAGCCATGGTGGTGACCCCCAAGCCTTTTCCAGAGATTTAACCCTCCTAACTGGCGGTGGCAGGTGGCGAAGGGGAAGGCTCGGGGCAGCGGCGCAAGGGCCGTGCCAGCGCCCAAAAGGCACAGAACTGGCCAGCGGCGGCAGGGGGGTGTTCCCAGAGGTGTTTCTTGGGCTAGGAGGCTTCCTAAGCCCTTTTAGCCCATGAACACCCATTTTTACTGGTGAAAAGTTAAGCCAGTTATTTACCTGGCGCAGCCCATAGAGCCCCAGGCACTCGCTCCGGCCCATCGACTCTGCGCCTCCCAAAAGGCCCCCCCATCCGATCCAGGTGGCTCTGGAACCAGACTAGGAGGCTGACCAATGGGGCACACCAGGAAGTGGCAGCACCCCCGCGGAAGAAGAAGAAGAGCACACCTCGCTTAACCCCCAGCTCCTCTGAGCGCAGTGCCGCCATTCACTCAGCTGCCACTGTGGCCGCTGTCAGCCTTCCTCAGCCTCCATGGGCAGCCTGACACTGAGCCAGTCAGGGTCACAGTCGAGGCAGGGCTGGGGGTCTGGTGGCCCTCCACCCTAACAGCCTCTTTTTGCATTGCAGAGACCTCCTTGGGCTGCCCTGCCCCCATCGCCCCGCTGCCTTTGAGCCTGATTTCTTGGAGAGGCAGCCGCAGGCCTGCAGCCACTGCCCCCCCCCATGAGAAGACCCCTGGCTGTGGAGACTGTTCCCATATTCCTGCGTGCGATGCCCCAGCTGACAGCGCCCGCCCCGACCAAATGAAGGTCACCCTGTGAGATGGCCAACTCCCAAGCTGGATGCCAGCTGACAATCCGCAGACCAGGAGGCATGAGGCGGCAATCAGCAATGGGCTGCCCCATTTGCCACCAATCTCTGCAGCGATTCTCTCCCCACCCCCACCCCCCACACACCTGGACACTGGCTGGACCTGCAGCCCCCTGGACTGCCTTCCCAGCCAGCACCTCTCCCCTCCCCTCCAGGCCAGCAGTTTCCAATAAATGACCGATGCACACTGCTCGCCTGCTCATTGCTTGGGAAAGGGGTTGTGGGGTTGTGTGGAGCTCCTTCACCCTGGCTCGCCGGGGGAGGGCTCATCAGGAACCCCCTGTGAGGCACCCTCGCCCCTCCTGTAGACTTGCCCACTGTCTCTTGGGTGTCGCAGGTGAGGCCACAGTCTGGGCTGGGTGGCAGTGCCTCACCTGGCGGCGCTGGGTGGAAAGGGAGGAGGTCTCCAAGGAAGCCCTGGTGCTGTGCTCCTACACCCTGACACAACCCAGCCCCCAGGAGCTGCCCCTTCATTTGCATGGCAACCCAGTTGTCTCTCAGGATGGCCAAACTGCCCACCCCCCATTCCAGGGGTGAAGGAACTACACCTGGGGCTCATGGGCGAGAGCCTGGACACATACATGCTCCTGGCAGCCGCTGTCCCGGGGCCACCCTGTTTTGCCCTGACTCCCCTCCTGACCAGTTGGCCTCCTGCAGCCAGGAGCAGGCATTTCACTGTGGCTTTTTTGCCATGGTTGCTCCCTGCTCCTCCGCCGCCCTCCTTGGGCATTGCTGAGGTGCAGGAAGAGCCATCTGATCAGCTGGGCTATGCCCTGGCTTGGGGTCATGGGCTCGGGCTGCTAATTTCCAAGTGATAGCATAGAGCCAACTATCCATCCCTTATGTGGAGCGCTAGCTGTGCCCGGGGCAATGGAACCCGAATATCTGCTGTCGACTGACGTGCTTTGGCCAAGCTTCATGGACATTAACAACCTCCCACCAATGCCCCCTCCCTCTGGGGAGGACTCCCACTGCCTTGTCAAGAACAGAATCACCTGGCCTCCCTACAAGCAAGGCGCGCCCTCGCAGGCCAGGACCCTGTAGATGTTGCCCATCACTATGGTGGCTTGCTGTCCAGCACCTTTTGCCAAGAGAGCTAAGCACCTTCACCTGTGGGTGCTTAGGAGAGGCCAGGGGACTGGGCAGCTCACTGGGGAAGTAGGTCTGTGGAGCTGGCCAGGAGCCTGCCCCACTCCCCAAAGTGTGTGCCATGTTTTGGGCGTGCCGCCCCTCTTAAGCATCCCTTCAGGGTTGGGCTTCAGATATCGAGGGGGCAAGGATGAGTCGGCAGGCAGGAGGTTGGAGGAGGAGGAGGACCGAGTGACTGGAGGGGCAGATGGCCTGTGGCAACCATCCGACCAACGCTGCCACTCCTGGGTGGAGTGGGGTCTGAGGCAGTCGCTCTGGGCAGCCACCACCGTCTTGCCAGTGCTTGCTGAGGGAGAGGCTTCCAGGATGAATCCTTCTGATGGCTGCTCCACCACCACCACGTGCGACTGGGTCACCAGGTAGCTCACCCTGGCGAAGGTTCTCCGCGGACAGAGAGCCTGGAGAAGGGGGGTAATCGCTCCATCCTTGCCTTGCAGAGTTGGGAGGCACCTGTCTTTGGGTCTGCCAGAAGTCGCCCAGGGCTGCACCCATTGCTGCTGGAGCCGCAGAGGATTCTCCTGCCGGGCTGGTTCCTTCTGTCCCCGGTCCGTCTGGAGTTCAGTGCCCCAGGCAGAGGCAGGCAACCGGGCAGCAAGGTAGGGGCTGGGCTGTAGTGGGGGTGGAGGTGGGGCCAGGGCCCCAGGCCCCCCTGCCGGAGACCCCCACAACCTCTGTGTCATCGGGTCTTGCAGGAGCAGTGACTGGTCACAGTGGAGAAAGCCCTGGCCCTGGCCCTGGCGTTCAGGGTGCAATGCTGCCCAGCAGGTCAGGGTAGATGTCGCCCGGTCCTGGCCATTGCCAGGGTGGCCAGCCCTTTGAGAGCCTGTGGTGTACCTGGGGCCCGACGAGCCTGGCACTGTGGCTTTGCCACCCTCCCCCAGAAGGGGCTTCTGCTAAAGCCTCCAGCAACCTCGGCCACCTAGGAAACCAGGCCAGACTGGGCACAGTGCCGTCAGGCCGAGGCAAGGCAGGAAGAGATGGGGCCACAAGAAGGCTGCTTGCAATGGCTTTATTGTAGCGACAGACCCCAGTCTCTGGACGCCCCCTCCCATGAGGGAGCTATAGGGCTGCACTGTCAGGGAGGGGGCTGTGGGGGGGGGCTGTCTGTCAGGGGAGGGTCTCGACGGTCCTGGCCCAGGGGGGCCCTGGGGGCCACTAAGTCAGACCTTGCTTCCACTCAGGATGCCACTCCATCTGCAATCATGGGGCCGAGGTCTCGGGTGGCCTCCCATATCTGCCACAAAGCCTCGCACACCTGCTCCCTGGCCAGGTGGCTGGAGAGGTTCTCGCCCCCATCATCCACCTCCTCCTTGGGTGCAGGGGCCCTAGTTGTCATGGTCCCTCTGTGGCATCAGGTGGGAGAGCGGGGAGCCCCTGGCAGATGGCAATATTGTGGAGCATGGCACACACGGCAAAGAGCTTGGCCACCTGCTCCATCTCACCCGGCAACCCCCATATGGTTGGCAGTGGAAGCGCATCTTCAGCTGGCCAATGGCCCGCTCAATGATCATGCGCGTCTTCAGATGAGCATGGTTGTAGAGGCCTCGATTGGCTGGCTCGTCCACTGGGTAGGGCGTCAACAGGTACATCCTCAGCAGGTAGCCACGGTTGCCCGCAAGAGAAGGAAGAGGGATGAGGGGCTCCATCTGGCCGAAGAGGACCGCACTGCCCATCCATCGGTCTCAGGGTCCTCCTGTCCTCCACTCACCAAGAAGCCAGCCTTTGCCCTCCTACCAGTTCTCCAGGAGGATGCACAGACCAGATGCGTCAAAGATTTGGGAGTCGTGCATGCTGCCCGGGAATTTTGCCACCAGGTCGGTGAAGAGTCCTTGGTGGTTGCAGGTGGCCTGGACGTTGATGCTGTAGAGGTTGTGGCGATTCTGGTAGACATGCGCGTTCTCGTGGGGGCCAGGAGACCACTGTGGGTGCAGTTGAAGGCCCCAGTGATGTTGGGGAAGCCGGCGAAGGCCTGGAAGCCTACCTGAATGGGGGTTAGTTGCGCCTCCTCTGTAGGGAACTGGACATGGCGGCTACTGTGGCGTCAAGAAAAGCGTGGATGCAGTGGCATGCCGAAGAGGGGGAGACCTCCAGAATGTTGGTGATCACCCCCTGGAAACTGCTGGTGGCCAGGAATCGCAGGGATAGCAGCACTTTCTGTAATGCAGGAATGGACCGAGGCCCACGAAGAGGACCCTGGAGCCCTGGAGGACCCTGGAGTGGGACCCACCTCTTGGTGATCGTCTGAATAGCTGCCCTGTCCAGGCGGAAGCGGTCCAGGCAATCGCTGTCCAAGAGCTGGACGATGCTGATGTGCTCTCTGTACCAGCAGGCCTGTCGACAGCACCGCCACCAGAGAGCCACCCACAAGTACAGAGCTGGCAGCAGGTAGATCACTCTCAGGTGGCCCAGGGTCAGAGCAGGGAAGATGAGACACAGGTGGGTCTGGAAGGAGGTTCCTGGTGCATCCCGCCTGGCCGCCATGGACACTGCCTCCCGGCACTCTGCCGTGGGCAGGCTCGCCTGTTGAGTCATGGGGCCCTGGAATGCAGGCCCAGACAATGGAGTTGGGCCCTGGCCATCTCCCCCATGCTCCACAGCTGCAAGGCACCAAGATCACCCAGGCTGCCGAGCGGCCCTTATCTCCCACACTCCCAGGGCAGCCCTCTCCCTTCCCCAAGGCATCCATGGAACATGGCGGATGCCGGGGAGGCTGGACGCACCCCTTCCCGTCAACCCAACTGGGCCGACGCCGAGAAGGTGCTCCTGTTTGAGATCATGGTGGATAATGTCTTGGTCGCCATCCCCCCGCCTGTGAGCTCTTGACCCATCGAACCAGAAATCACCACAGAGACAATCAGATTCCAAGCAGATGGCTTTACTGGTCAAATAGGCAATAAAGTGCATGGAAGGCAAGATGACAGCTATGGCTTGTCTTGCCCGTTATTTGGAAATATAAGGCAGAGAAACGGCGGGAGATTACAAAGCATAAACAGAGCATTATTTCCCAGGAGTGGCGTTCCCAGGCTTTGGTATGTGTAGCCGTCCTTGAGTCTGGACGGTTCAGCAGAGAAACAAAAGGAAACATCTAAACTGAGATAACAGCCTGACATCCTGCTCCCCTTAAGTCCCCCTCCCATCCGGCAAGGGGGCTGGTCTGTCCGGGTAGGCATTGTGAAAGGCGTTGACGAGTTTGGGGGCGGAGACATCCCGTGCGCGAACCCACTCGTCATAGGCAGGGGGGAAGTGTTTCCAGCGGATCAGGTATTGCAAGGCCCCATGGTGTATGCGGGAATCCAGGATTTTGGAGACTTCGAAATGTTCCTCCCCCCCCACCATTATGGGTTGTTCAGGAGGCGGCTCCGGGTGCCATTGTGGGGAAGCAACATGGGGCTTTAGAAGGCTGACATGGAAAACGGGGTGCACACTCCTCAGAGTTTTGGGGAGAGACAGTTCTACCGTGTCAGGATTTATGAGGCGGGTGATGGGAAATGGGCCAATGTATTTAGCATTGAGCTTATGGCAAGGACGGGTGGAGCGCAGGTTCTTGGTGGAAAGGTATACCAGGTCACCCACTTGCAGGTCCCTACTGGGGGAACGATGCTTGTCAGCCTGCGCCTTGTATTTGCGCTTGGCTTGGTCCAGGTTGCTAATCAGCCAGGGCCATGTTGTACGGAGGGTGTGTGCCCAAGAGGCAATGTCGGCATCCCCGTCCCCCTCTGATCCTTCTACCGGGGTGATAGGACCAAAATCCTGTCCATACACCGCATAAAACGGGCTGAAACCTGTGGACTGATGTACAGCATTATTGTAGGCATATTCTGCAAAAGGCAACAGTTCCACCCAGTCATCTTGGTGGTAATTGACATAACAGCGCAAATAACATTCAAGTACAGCATTGACACGTTCGGTTTGACCATCCGTTTGGGGATGGTATGCACTAGACAACCCTTGCTCCACCCCCACCAATTTGAGAAAAGCTTTCCAAAACTTAGCAACGAAACTACTTCCGCGCTCGCAGATTATCTTGCGCGGAAACGAATGTAGTCTAAAGACATGTGACACGAAGAGGCGGGCCAACTTCTGAGTGGAGGGGATCCCCGCACATGGAACCAAATGTATTTGCTTAGAAAATAAGTCAGTGATAACCCATAACACAGTTTTTCCCCCGCTGAGAGGGAGATCCGTCATAAAATCCATAGCAATCACTTCCCAGGGTTTGCTGGGTATTTCAAGTGGTTGCAGTAGTCCTGGGGGTTTGCCTTGAGATCGCTTGACCGTGGCGCAAACAGGACAGCTGCGAATAAAAGAGTCAATGTCAGAACGCATTCCCCCCCCCCAGAACTGTCTGCGCAACAGGTGAAGGGTCTTTAGGAACCCAAAGTGTCCAGCTGTTTTTACTCCATGAGCCAAATGTAAGACTTCTTTTCGGAGCGTTTTGGGCACGTATAATTTCGAGTCTTTGTACCAGCAACCTCCTTGTTCGATTACATCGGGAGGCAGGGTTTGAGCAGAGCGTTCCATAAGGCATTGTGCCCAAAGGGAATTTAAGAAAGACTCGGAGACGGGAACCCCCCCTTTTTTACGGTGGAAGCAGGAGCAGATATGGGGGTCGACGAGGGGGAAGCGCTTACGTGCGGTGGTGCGCTGACTGCAGGCGGCTTTGCGGCCGGTTGGGTTGGAGGAGTTGGTGCGTCGGCTACTGCGTGCTTCCGTTGTGGGGGCAGTGTTTGGGATCGGGTTTGTACAGCCAGCATGGGTAGGGCTTCTCTTTGCGTGGGCGTAAATAAAGAGTCTGTTGGCCGATCGAGTTTCACCGGGTACTGAGGCAGTTGGGAGAGAGCATCTGCGAGAACGTTTTGTTTTCCAGGTACATGCTTCAGGACAAAACGAAACTGAGCAAAGAAATCCGCCCAACGCTGTTGTTTCACGGACAATTTATGGGTCCCCGTGAGGGCAGCTAGATTTTTGTGGTCGGTCCAGACTTCAAAGGGTACTTTAGACCCCTCCAGGAATTGTCGCCACAGAGTAAGTGCATGGTGAACGGCTGATGCTTCTTTCTCCCAAATGGGCCAGTTCAATTGGGAGTGCGCAAACTTCTTTGAGAAGTAAGCGCAGGGGTGAAGGAGACCATTTGGTCCTCTTTGGAGAAGGGCCCCTCCCATAGCCACGTCGGAGGCACCGACTTGCACAATGAACATTTGATTCGGGTCTGGGTGCCGTAGCACGGGCTCCGAAGTGAAAAGGCGTTTGAGGGCTACAAAAGCGGCCTGGCATTGATCAGTCCATAGTATCTTAGCGGAGGGTAACGTAGCCGAGCTTCCTTTACCCTTTGTTTTCAGCAGGTCGGTGATGGGCAGCGCCACTTGGGCGAAGTTAGGGATGAACCCGCGATAGAAATTAGCAAAACCTAGAAACTGTTGTACTTGTTTGCTGTTGGAGGGAGGGGTCCAATCGAGGACGGATTGGACCTTGGCCGGGTCCATGCTAAGGCCATGGTGGGAGATTATATATCCCAAGAAAGTTATTTTGCTCTGATGAAATTCGCATTTAGCCAACTTTGCAAAGAGTTGGTGACTGCGCAGGCGCTGCCGAACTTCTCGGACCAGAGCGACATGCTCATCCATGGTTTTTGAATAAATAAGAATGTCATCTAAATAAACTACCACCCCTCGGTACAGTAAATCGTGGAGGATTTCATTGATGAGTTGCATGAAGACCCCCGGGGCTCCTTTTAACCCAAAAGGCATCACAAGGAATTCAAACATTCCAAAACAGCTAGAGAAGGCAGTGAGGGGTTCGTCTCCCTCGCGGATACGGACGAGGTAGTAGGCTTCTACTAAGTCCAATTTGGAGAATATACGTCCCTCCTGCAATTGTCCCAAAATATCTGAAATCAGCGGTATAGGGTAGGCGTTGGCTTGCGTAACTGCATTGAGCTTTCGGAAGTCGATGCATAGGTGCAGGTCGCCCTCTTTTTTTCGGACGAAAAACGCGGGGGCTGAGTTGGGAGCATTCGATGGGCGAATGAACCCTCGGGCAAGGTTTTTGTCCAAAAAGTCCCGTAGTACAGTGCGCTCGGAAGCGCTCATAGGGTAAATCTTACTCTTGGTTAATGTGCAGTCCTTCACCACCTCAACTGCACAGTCAGTGGCACGGTGGTGGGGGGTAAGGCATCACATTCTTTAATGTTAAAAGACATCCGCAAAGTCCTGGTATACATCAGGTAGGGACGGCGGTGATGGGACATCGGAGGTTAATGCTGGAGCGGGTGGAGACAGCCCCGCAACTTGCTGTCGGTGCTGATCGCATGTGGGGTTGGCAAAGGAGATAGTATTCGTCTCCCAGTCTATACTGGGACTATGACCTTTAATCCAGTTAATTCCCAGGACCACTTCAAATCGGATAGGGGCTATGGTAAAGTCTATTTGCTCCCAGTGGGAGCCAATACCCATCGCCACCCCTGTAGTGCGATGATCAACTGGGCCCCCCTTGAAATGGCTTCCGTCCATTTGGGCAAATTGGACAGGGGCTGGTAAAGCCTCGGACTTGACTTTGAGTGCTGCAAATGTGGCCTCATTGATTAGAGTGCGACCGCAACCGGAGTCAATGATTGCCTTAACGGGTAGTTGGGGACCACCTTTATAGTGTTGTAAAACTGCGTCCACATAAACGGTGGTTTCCACTTCCTTCACCTTGGTGGGAGCTTTCGGTTTAGCAGGAGATTCTGCAGGGGTCTGTGGAGACGCTCCACTCACCACAGACCGGAGCCGTTTTTTGACAAATCAAGGGGGGTTTCCAGGTTTAAAGCTGGAGGATTCCATGGGTTCTCTTCGTCAGAAGAAGGAGAGTTGTCCCCCAATGGGGCATTTGTAATCTGGGACCCGGCGGGGTCACTCGATGTAGGAAGGTTAGAGGAGTCCTCAACGTGAAGTGCAGAGGGTGTGGGTCTTCCCGGCGCTGCGCTGCGGGTGGCCGCGGTGCCTCTGTGTTGAGGTCGTCCTCGAGCTCGGGCTGTCATGCTGGGGCGAAAGAGTTCAGGGCGATGTGGGCAGACTGCCGCAAAGTGGCCCAGTTCCCCACAAGTGAGGCAAGCTCCTCTTTGAAACCGTGTTTCGCGATCCTGGGGTGGACGCGCGGGCTTCCGTGGATTGGGGAGCGGTGCCTTGGGCTGGGGTTTTTGGACGCTTTTCTCCTTGTTTCTTTGGCGGACGAGGGAAATAAAGCGCCGGCGGCTTTCCACCTCCTCGGCTAATAGAATCCAATCCTCGAGGGTGTCGGGATCACCCCGCATATACGACCAGTTCAGAATGTCAGGGTGTAAGGCTTCCCTGAAATGGTGAATTAGGGTGGCTTCGGGCCAGTCCATAATTCTGCTTGCTAGTCTCTGGAATTCATCGGCAAACTCTCGAACTGGAGTAGAGCCTTGTCTTAATTGTAGAAGCTCCACTTTGGCTCGTTCCCCCAGAAAGGGATCCTCAAACCTCCTCCGTAAGGCAGTCATGAAATTGTTGAGGGAACGGATAGAGCGGGATCGGGTGTCGAACTGGAGGACCATCCAGTCGGCTGCTTTACCTGTCAAAAGGGAAGCCACATAGCGAACCCGGCTGTCCTCTGTAGGGAAGAACTGTCCTTGTTCTCGCATATAGCTGTCTACCTGATGCAAGAAACAGGGCAGGGTTTCGAGAGATCCATTGTAAGTAGTTTTCAATTTGAGTTGTTTCCAAGGACCGGGCATGGGTTGGCCCGGTTGCACGGGTGCCCTGGGTGCAGGTAAAATGGGATCACCGGGAACCAGGGGTTGAACAGGAACATTAGCGGGTGGCTGGGCTGGCACTCCCTGCTGAACCGGTACTGCAGCCCCCTGTGGAACGGGTTGTGCCGGGGTTGTCAGGGCCCGCTGTAACTGCCTGTTGTCCTGAAGCAAGCGTTCCATTAGCTCCTGGAGTTGATCTACACGGCCAGATAGCTCCCGATTCTGAGCTCGTAACAGGTGAACGTCCTCACCCGGGCCACCTGAACGATGAGGTTTGCTTGTCCGAAAACTTGTGGCCCATTGAGAACTGTCCCCATACAAGTCCTCTTCCTCAGACTCCTCGGAGTATTGGCGTCGTTCTGCGAGGCGGCGTGCGCGTTGGGTCGTGCGCGACGGGGCAAATACCGGGGAAAACGACAGACCCAATGGAGGACCGCTCCGTCCGGAGTCTTTGGGGCGGCCGCCTGTCCACGCCCGATCCGTAGCCAACTGCTGCTCTTTGTCCCTTGCGGCTTGAGCTTCGGCTTCCGCCTTAGCCGCTTCAGCAGCTTCCCTATCTGCGAGAGCCTGTGCGCTTTCAAGTCTCAGAGCGGCAGCTGCGGTAATGTGCGGTAAAAGTTCCGTTTCCAGGAGCGTGAGTAGGGGGTCGGGCTCCCCACCTAACAATGGTTGCACTCGGACCGCGACCGCGGGTGCATCGGCCCCGAACGTCGGGGTCAAACGTTGAGCCAAGGTGGCTATCGTGGTATCCTTTGTACAATCCGCAAAGAGGAGGGCTGTCTGGATAGCGATCCTCTTGGCTTCAGCTTGACAGTCAGCTGCATTGGGTACCAAAGAAAAACCTGCCGGTGCGGCTCCCGCCATGGTACCTTCCCCCGAGGTGACAGGACACCTTAGAGCCGTGGATGAGAGAGTTTCACGGGCAATAAGCTTATCCAATAAACCGGTTAGTATTTGTAAGTCCTCAGTTGCCAGCCGGGCATCATCAAGCAACTGATCAAAATCCTGGAGGTCTAAACCAGCATTAGTATCCTCCGACGTTAACATCCAGGGAACTCTCACTAGAGATTGCCACTGCGTCTGGATCAGTCCACTCAAGCGGCAAACCTCAGAATTAGTTCTAAAGAGTTCAGCTACTATGTCCCGTAGGAGAGTAGGATCCTCCGAGGAGGACTCCAGGGTTCCAGGAAGCAGTTGTCACGGTTCACTCAGAGAGCGCCCTCCTAGCTCCCATCCGAGTGGCAGGCGAACCCTCCAGGGCTCCAGCCTGACTAAAGAATCGATGAAGAAGAGATAGCTGTCATAATGTGAGCTCTTGACCCATCGAACCAGAAATCACCACAGAGACAATCAGATTCCAAGCAGATGGCTTTACTGGTCAAATAGGCAATACAGTGCATGGAAGGCAAGATGACAGCTATGGCTTGTCTTGCCCGTTATTTGGAAATATAAGGCAGAGAAACGGCGGGAGATTACAAAGCATAAACAGAGCATTATTTCCCAGGAGTGGCGTTCCCAGGCTTTGGTATGTGTAGCCGTCCTTGAGTCTGGACGGTTCAGCAGAGAAACGAAAGGAAACATCTAAACCGAGATAACAGCCTGACACCCCCCCCCCGACAGGCGCATACCGACACAGGCGCAATGCTGTCAGTTCTGGGAGGAGACGGCCAGGAGGATGTCTGCCTTGGCCAGGCGACCTGGACGAGACCCTCCTGTCTGAAACAGTGGTGGAGGGGAGAGGGATGGAGGGTCTACATGTTGAGTGTCTGGTGGGGGACAGGGGGGGCGTAACTTGGGTAACATCTAAGCCAAATACGAATTAAGCTTTCTCTGAAGTGAATCTTGTAAATATATATATCTTCCCTCCATTACAGTTTTTCCTCAAAAGCCATCTTTTGAATACTAGTTAATAAATTTCTCTGTTTTCTCTGTTAACTTTAAAAAAGCCTCTGGTGTCATATTTTATTGTGAAGTAAAATAAGGTGGGGACTGAAATAAACTCCACATAACACATTCTGGCAAACAGCAAGTAAGGTGACCCCCCCCCCTCTCTCTCTCTCTCTCTCTCTCTCTCTCTCTCTCTCTCTCTCTCTCTCTCGGAAGGAGGGGGGTCGGCATAGAGGCCATCCACAGATTTTCGACTGGTTTGTCACCAGTATGTGAATGACATTCAGCTCTCACACTTCTGTCTGATCCGAGGGAGGCTGCTGAAACCCTGAATCAGTCCTGGGGGCACTTTTGTAATGGATGTGGCCTCATAAACTGATGTAATGGATGTGGGCTCATAAACATTTTAACATGACACAAGTGATACTGGTGAGTGGCCTGTCTGACCTGGAACTTAAGGAATCATTCATTTTGGATGGAGGTGCACTCACCTTGAAGGAACAGATTCATAGTTTGGGGGTGCTCTTGGACCCTAGTGTGTTTGTGGAGAAGCAGGTGGCAGCTAAGGCCAAGAGCGCCTTTTATCAGCTTTGACTGGTTAGCCAATTGCAGCCTTTTGTAGGCAGAAAAGATCTGCCCACAGTAGTGTGTGCCCTGGTTGGATCTTGTTGGATCTTCTTTAGATTACTGCAATGCACTCTATGAGGGACGGCTGTTAAGAAGTGTTCAGACATTTCAATTGGTGCAGAAAGCTGCATCCTGGATGTTGACTGGACTCCAGTCTTGGTCTGTCTACGCTGCCTCCCAGTTTGTCTCCGGGCACAATTAAGGGTGCTAGTTTTGACTTTTAAAGTCCTATATGGGTTGGGACCAGCATACCCTTATGAACCTGTCTGACCACAGTGGTCATGTTCTGAGGCCCTCCTTCAGGTGCCTCCACCTTCTGAGATTAGGTGGATAGCAGCCTACTTGGTTGTGGCACCAAAACTCTGCAACTCCCTCCCCAGGGAGACTCATCTGTCCCCTTCTGTTGCCATCTTCTGCCAGTGGGTAAGAGCTTTTTTGATTCATTCATTTGTTGTTCCCTCAGTGATCCCTCCACACTTCAGTGCAGCAACCCTAAACTGGTGTTCCCTTCTCACTTGCGAAGTGCCACAAGAGAGGACTGCCTTCAGCAGAGAAGAATCGTGGGGTAGAGAGTGTGTAAGCTTTCCCACTGTAATTCCATCCATATGATTCTCTTACCATTTTAAAAAGAAAAATATGGGCCTGGAAGGTTAGAGGAGTAAAAACATGCGGGGAGAGGGATTTTGGGGGGGCGCAGTGGCTGGCAGAGGAAGAGTCATGCATCCCTTCCCTTGGACATTACTTCATTGCAAACCGCCCCTTCCCAGGAAGGCAGTTAGCAACCAAGAAAAGGCTTTTGGGTTATGCAGTTGTAGTGTAAAGTTTACTTTGGCCCATTGAGTCCATCTGCACTGACACAAGTGGTATTGTTTTAATATGTGTATCCAGATTTGAAAATGCTGTGAATGGTTATTCCCCCATTTCCCCCTCTTTTTACACAGAAGTGCTTTTGGGGTACAGCCACATGACCAGAAGCTCTATGGTAGTTTGACTTTTTCACATTTCAAACATCAAAGGTGAATCCATACTGTAAAATGGCTTTGAGCCTCAGGTTTCGGCTGCAGTTATATTGTCAGAACTCCTTCCATAGTAAATCATTGATTAAATCTTCATCTGTGTTTTTATCACTTGCCAACATGATGCCTGGTCAAGTTTTTTTTTTTTTTGTTTGTAGGAAATTCGCAAGAAAATTATCAGAAATTATGAATTTGAATATAAAGAAATACCAAATTTACATTGTCCTAGTTTGAGAAGGAACTGTATGTGGGAAAGGTAAGATGTGCAATTTAGAAGATATTTTCTCATAGGATCTTTTCCTGGAGTGTTGAGATCACTGGAGAAACTACTTTGTAGTTGATGGCACAGAGTTAAGTTATTAAACTTTGCTGTTTCTTCTCTGTGCTTTGGGATTTGCAGGGAACGGTTGTTGTTGTTTTTTGCCTATGTTACACACAATGTACTGAAATGATACTGCATGAGCCTGTGGTTGCATGAAAAATTTTGTAGCACAGCAATCCCCCCCAACCCCCTGAAGATTTTCTGAATGAGTGTGTTTATTTCCTGTCTCCTACTTTCTGAGGTTACCAATGCAGATGGTGTGGGGAGGGGGTGCACGCAAGCTACTTGTCTGTTTTCTCTCACCCCCTATAAATCTAACCTGCAAGGGAGCAGATGCTATCTTTATTTACTGTGATGTAATATGGTGGCTGGGGCCAACTTTAGAGGAAGAGAGGAAACTGTCTTGAAACAAAATTGGCTAACCCCCCTCTGCCCCCTGTTGCCTACCCTGGCAATGGTTGGGGTGAGGGTGGAGTGGGGAATGAGGCCCTGCTTCTCTCAGGAATTGACTTGCCTTGACCCAAAGCAAAGCTAGACAGGATGGACAGGCATATATACACTGTTCCCCTCCCCACTTTTCTCTTTGATATCCTGATCAGGAAGCAACTCACATTTGACAGACCTGCAAGGCTCGCGCTGCTCTGGTATGCATGTATACTTCCTCACTCAGTATGTGAATGATATATGCTGGGAGAAAGTGGGCATACCTGGGAACGAAGCATATTTTTAAGGGCCACATTTCCAGTAGCATGGAGATTCGGGATCTTTTCAGAAACTTTCTAGACAAGTGGTTGTTTCCGCAGAAACTATTTTCAATGAGAGAGAGAGAGAGAGAGAGAGAGAGAGAGAGAGAGCTAGCGAACGAATGATGGAGCGTGTGACTAACCCCCGAGAGGACGGTGGCTCTGTGATTAGCACTGTGATTAGAACTGCTCTGTGATTGTTTATGTGTGGGTGGTGGGGGAAGGAATGTGGACATTGTGGTTAAGGTCTTTCTATATGCCGCGCAAATGATTTGATTCTGAAAATGGTTTACGAATACAAGCAACACACAAAACTACCCAAGGAACCAGGCAACCCAGCCAATCCCAGCGCTCCTTCATCAATCCCAGCGCTCCTTCGCACCAACGCTGGTGCGCATGCGTAAAAACACAAAAAAGGAAGGGGGGCTGGGGAGGCATCTGCAATGTATACATGATGCAGTGCTCCCCTGCTCTTCTCCCTAAACTTTTTGCACTCACTTGGGAGGTGCAAACTGAAAATAAAACATCTTGGGAGCTATCAGTACACTGGCCAAATAGGCACGGTGCAATCAGGAATTATGAATACGCATCCAAAACTCCCAGACCAAACACGATGATAATATGCTGTAAGTTGCTGGTGTGGTAACAGCCAGTGTCGGCTACACAGGATGCAGGCACAGGAAATGCTCAGGTGTTCCTCCTTCATGGAAGATGAGCCAGCTGGTGTGTCTTCCCTGTTAGTGCACTCATTCCAACAACCACACTTCTCCTGGTGTCAAACCAGGGCTAACCATGCAGTCCAAAGTAGAGCTAAACCCTTCTAAATTAATTGAAGTCAGTGAGCTTAAAAAGGGTGTGTTTACTGGAAAAATTATTTGCTCCAGGAACAACATCTGTGGCGGAACTGGTGGCTGTCTGGATTGTGGTGGCACCGTCATGTGATGTCATGACTGTGGACAGTAGCACAAGCCCCTTTTCTTTGTGCAATTCTGAAAAGATAGAAACTACCCATCCTATTTTATTTTTTCCCTTCTGTCCCTACATCACCAGATATCCATCCTAGCTCTTCAGCACTAAAGCATTTTGGCCCAAATGTTAGCCTTCCCCAGTTATCCACACCACACCTCTTTCTTTTAAATGGGAACGGGGCTCTAGTTTGGTTGGTTATGCATTGGGACATGCAATTTTTTTAAATGTTTGAGCCTGCAGTAATAAGCTTGTGGTGTCACCTGGGAACAAGTGGGCAGAGTCAAAGTGTCATGTGGGTTCAGATCACTCATCCCACTTCTTATACCCCCTCTGGTTTTGAGTTCACTGCAACTATAAAAGAGCGTTAAATCACATGCTGTGACTGATTAATCTTAAACTGTGGTTGCTAGGAACATTGTGTTGGAATCTCCTTTCAGACAGTATTCAGTCTTAAACTCCAGTCCCACCCCAAGCCCATTCATGGTGTCCCCTTAGAATGTCCCCTGGCTCTGAAGGAAGCCCTGGGATTCTTGGCTAGGGGGGAAAGCCTGGATGCTGCAAGCAGCTGTTGGTGGGTCTCCACCCTTTTCTCGTAAGGGGAAAATAGCATGTTTCTGGGCAATCAGAGGATAACTACTAGGTTCCCAGCCTGGTTGGGCCTCTAGGTTGTGCGGTTGCAACCGTGTTGTTTAGACTGAAGCAGTGTGAAGTCCAGGTTTTGGGGGAGAACAGCTGGGAGTGGCTGACCTGGAGTAAAATAACACAATATTGGCAGGCCAGAAAGCGATAGCCCCTGTAGGCATTTGTCTGCCCTTTTGACGGAGGAAGGAAAGGGGATTGGCTCCTGTCCCATTTGGGAAGGGCTGAGAGAGACCTTGTGGGTAGGAAGGAGGTCAAACCCTCATCTGAAATGCTGTTGCTTGGTTTTGCGGCCGCCACCACTCAAGGCATCCTCTCCCCAGGATCACTGTAAATACTTCCATGCTTACAATAACTACATGCCTCTGCTTGGCTGAGAGGCTTCTAGTTACCACAAATATTTGCATCTAGCTAGAACTGTTTTATAGACTAGTGGATATACTAGGAACACGATCCTTTGTCCCTTTTAAGGATAGAAAAACTGAAGCACAGAGACAAATGACCATGAGACCATGATGGAATCATTAAATATATTTGCAGGTGGGGGGATGACGACAATAGTATGCAATCTTTATATTATATAGCTGCTCTTCTAAAGTGCAGAAAAACCTTTTTTTTTCCTGACTCCAACCTCCTCCTAGCTTTTCTCCTTTTGAGGACTTCAAGGTATATGCTGTTAATTAAACTTGCTGTCTCTGAACTTTCTTGTTTTCCTTTACTATATATATATAGTAAATAAACTCTAAAAAAAGAGAAAGAAATATACTATATATATACATATATATACATGTTTTGGGGGGCCATGGCCCATTTTATCTGTATGTCTTTCTTTAAAAAAATAAACTCAAAAAAAGAGAAAGAAATATACTATATATAATTAGATGCTAATCTAATTAGATCTTGAGTCAGCATGGAATGAGAGATTTAGTTTTTATAATCATCTTTAGGGGGAGGGGAGGGGAGTCCCAAGATCAGCATCCCCCTCCACATATCCCGTCTTTTTGCCCACTGCTGGCTGCCCCCCTTGTAACCCCATGAGGCTCATGTGGCCTGGCTCTTGGGTTGCCCCCATAGAAGGAGGGAACTGGGAAAGGTGGATGTGTCTGCTACTGCAGGCCCTTTGGAGCTAGGATGAACTGAGAAGGGTTGAGGGTCAAGGTCTGGGTGCTTCCTTGTCATCCTGGCTTGCAAACAGCTGGGTGTTGTTAGGGCAGGAGGTGTGGCACGACAAGGGAAAGTTAAAACTCAACAACTGTGCCCTAATCTCTCCAGAGTGACCATCAAATGTAAGAGGCCCCAAAGCTTTTTTTTATGGGGAGGGGGAAATGTTAGCCAAATTGCTCGGTTATGAATATTTATGGGGAAATTAGCAAATCAATAACCAGCACTTGGCATAACCCGCAGGATCTAACCTGTGTCTACGGGAGTCCAAAACGTGATTGAATGAATAAAGCAAAGTCAATGGATTTTAGTTTCAAAGGTTTACTTGTTATTAAAAATGTGTGCACAAGCACTCAAATATCATACACACACCAACATACAGAGTCTAGGAATCAAAGAAAGGAGTAGAGAGACAGTTGCCAATGTGGCAGGCCCATGATGATGGGTTATACTGCACCTGTCCTGGAGCGGAGTTGTCCTGGGTTCCGTAGGCTAAGATACTGGGAAAGAGGGGCAAGGAGGAGGGGTTCCCGGGGACTCGACCAGCGAGGTGGGAGGGGAGCGTGGTCAGGTTGCGCAAAACCCAAACCAACAAAAGTGGTGGCAAGTAAGCCAGAGGAAAACTGAAGGTAACGAATGGATAGTGGGAACCCCAGATATACTCTTTACCGGAGTTGGGGTAATTGGATTACCCTTTCGTGGTTCCCATGTAACAAAAGGTGACAAAGACCCTAATGGTCGGCTGCCGGGGTGAGGCAATTGGGCAATTGAGAGAACTATCCTAATCCCATTGATTTGCGCAATTCCAGGAGGACAGGGAGTTGCTTGCAGATGGGATTAACGATCTAACACAAAGGCACACAAAGCTGTGTCTGGGGCAAGCCACTTTGCATAGCTGGGGGAACAATCTTTTGTTGGTATCTCGATGTCTACCGATGGGCACTTAATCATGCTGATGAGGCTGGGAGGGGGGAGTGCTTGTGCTGGCTACGTGCTTGACAGCTCCCTGTGAGATGGCTTCTACTGGAATGGGGCACAGGAAAATTGATTCCCTCTGGTTCACTGGAGGGGTTGACCTGGCCGCTTGTTCCTTGACTGCCAGTTTCGCGGGATGACGAGAAGCCCTTTCCGCGGCAACTCGGGCTTGCCGCTTGGTCAGGAAAGGCGGAGGCACGCATCTGTTGGGGTTGCCATAACCAGTCCGGGAGATTGGCAACCCGTTTGGTAACAGAAATGGTATCTGTGCTGAGAAAAGAAAAAAAAACCCCAGGGACCTGCATCATAAAACATCCTGATTTGTGGCATTAAAAAAAATGTGAAAACAGTGCAGTCTTCCTCGTCCTTGATAGATGGGTTCAGACTGGGTGAGCATGACTGTCCACTCACACATAATGCAGCATCATAATTTTGTTCCAAATGTTTGAAAGAAAGAAGGAAAGAAAGCCTAGGCCTCCCTTTGCCCTCCCCTGTTATCATTCTCCAGCAGGGTTTCCACATCAAGCCTTGAAAAATAAGCCACGCACAGGTGTGAGATCTGAAATAAGGGGCATTTCTTAATATTGTTCAAACAGTTGTGATTTTTATAACAAGTGATTGTGAAACATTTTGAGAGATTTTGGATACTGAGTGTCAGCTCTGGGCTCGCCAAACAATTCCCACACTTCTAGGCAGGTTCTCCGTAGAAAGTTTAATGGAAATATACAGCAAGTTACAGAAACCAACTTGGAAACAGCGAGGACACTAATGAGGGAAGATTTAGGGTGCAAACGATATAAAGGTGAAAGTGGACTTTCTGGGTTACCTAAGCAACATAAGATAACAGTTCCCAGAGAACATCAAAGACAAAACAAAGCGAAACTGAATAACAGGATAGCCTTGGAAAGCCATTTGGCCATTCCCCCTGTTGGCAGGTACCAGGCCATGCCTGACATTCTTCCCCTCCTAAGGCCCCCCTCCTCCCTTGTCCAACGGGGATGGTTTGGTCGGGTATGATGCATGGAACCGGTGGAGTAGTCGGGGGCAGAGACATGGTGATGAGCAACCCACACATAGTAGGCAGGTCCAAAATGTTTCCAACTGACTAGGTATCGAAGCCCCTCGGGAATCGAGGATTTTGGAGACCTCAAAGTAATCCTCCCCCCCCATGTTAGGTACGTCTGGCGGATTTTCTGGATGCCATTTGGGCGAGGGTACATGTTTCAACAGACTGACATGGAACACCGTATGAATTCTTCTCAAAGATTTTGGCAGGGAGAGTTCTACAGTCACTTCGTTGATAATTCATGAGATGGGAAAAGCCCTACATACTTCTCGCTGAGCTTTTTACATGGGCGGAGGGATCTTAAATTCTTGGTGGATAGGTACACTAGATCCCCCACTTTGATTTCCCAAGCAGGTGTATGATGCTTATCTGCTTGAACTTTGTACTTGCGCTTGGCCTGTTCTAAATTTTTCTGCAGCCAAGGCCAAGTGCTCTGAATCGCTTGGACCCAATCTGTGATTTGTGCACCCCCCTCCTCCCCTGAAACATCGATATTGCCGAGGGGATCGAACTCCTTCCCATATACCGCATAGAAAGGGCTGAATCCAGTAGACTGATGTACAGCATTGTTATAAGCATATTCTGCAAAGGGCAACATATCAACCCAATCGTCCTGGTGGTAATTGACATAACAACGCGAATAGCACTCTAAGACCACATTTACCTGTTCAGTTTGTCCATCTGAGGGTGAAATGTGCTTGATAGTCCCTGTTCCACCCCCACCAACTTGAGAAAAGCTCTCCAAAACTTAGCTACGAACTGAACACCGCGGTCGAAGACCACCTTGCATGGGAACAAATGATATTTGAAAACATGTGACACAAACAAGCGGACCAGTTTTGGGGCAGAGGGCAAACCCGCACAGGGAACCAGATGCACTTGCTTGGAAAAAAGATCTGTCAGCACCCAGAGTACCGTTTTTCCCCGCTGAGAGGAAGATCAGTCATGAAGTCTATGGCAATGACTTCCCACAGCCCTGTGGGTGACTCTAAGGGTTTTAGCAAACCGGGCGGTTTCTCCGTGGAACGCTTGGCGGCAGCGCAAGTGGGACAACTGCGAATGAAGGTGTCCAAGTCCGCCTGCATTCCCGCCCACCAGAACTGCCAGTGAAGTAGATGTAGAGTTTTCACAAAGCCAAAGTGATCCGCCATTTTTGCTCCATGAGCGAGACCCAATACCTCCCCCCTTAGGTTTTCAGGCACATACAATTTGTTGTTTTTAAACCACAGCTCACCCTGTTTAACGAGGTCCTTGGGGACAGCGTTGACCGATTGTTCGGTGTGGTAGGCACGGACTAGAGTGTCTCTGAAAGAATCGGGGAGCCCTTCCAGAGCAGGCTCATCAGGAGCTGTGCGGGGAAGTCTGGGTGGCTCCCCGGACGTAGGACTTGTGCCAGGGAGTCCTCTCGACATCTCTGCCGGCTGCTGTGGAGGGAGGGGGTGAGTGCTTCGGTTGGACGCAACTGGTGGGATCCGACCCCTGGGCCCTGACGCACCTGGGCATGGGTCTGCACAGCTAACGTAGGCGTGAGACCTCTCTGTTCGGGAGTGAAAAGTGACTCTGGGATGCTCCAGCTTGCTCAGGTATTGGGGAAGTCCCCGGGACATGTTTTATCACAAATTTAAACTTAGAGAAGAAATCTGCCCATGGCACTTGTTTTGCGGAAAGTTTAAAATGTCTCCATACCGTCAGGGCATGTTTTACATGTTTTACAAATAGGCCAATTAAGTTGGGATTGGGAAAACTTTTTTGAAAAGTAGGCACACGGGTGTAGGTGTCTGTCTGCCCCCAGCTGCCAGAGGGCCCCTCCCATGGCTACTTCAGAAGCATCTACCTGAACCATGAACGGTCGCCCACAGCCTGGATGTTGAAGCACGGGTTCTGTTGTAAATAACCGTTTAAGAGTTTCGAAAGCTCTTTGACACTCTTGTGTCCATTCCACCTGCGCGGAGGGCTGAGTTGCCATGCTCCCCTTTCCCTTGGTTTTTAAGAGGTCGGTGATGGGCAAAGCCACTTGGGCGAAGTTGTGGAGGAATCCCCTGTAAAAATTTGCAAACCCTAAGAATTGTTGCACCTGCTTATGGGTTGAGGGTGGTTTCCAATCCACTACTGCTTGCACCTTTTCAGGATCCATGGCTAGTCCATGGTGCAAGATTATGTAGCCTAAAAACGTCAATTGGTCTCGGTGGAACTCACACTTAGATACTTTAGCATAGAGGTGCTTCTCTCGGAGACGCCGTAGCACCTCTTGCGCCATGGCCACATGTTCTTTATAGTTCTTTGAGTAAATGAGAATGTCATCTAAGTAGACCACTACTCCTTTAAATAACAGGTCATGTATTATTTCATTGATCAATTGCATGAAGACCCCCGGGGCGCCTTTTAAGCGAAGGGCATTACCAGGTACTCAAACATCCCGAAGCAGCTGGAAAAGGCAGTCAACGGTTCATCTTCCTTTCGGATCCTCACGTGATAGTATGCTTCAACTAGATCCAACTTGGTGAAGATGTGCCCCTCTTTTAACTGGCTCAATAAATCTGAAATTAGGGGGATGGGGTAGGCGTTAGTTTGGGTGACTGCATTGAGTTTATGAAAGTCTATGCACAAACGCAAATCACCCATCTTCTTTCATACAAAAAAGGCAGGGGCACAATTAGGTGCGGAGGAAGGTCGGATGAATCCCAGCGCCAGATTCTTGTCTAAAAATTCTCTGAGCACAGATTTCTCTTTGGGGCTCATTGGATAAATTTTACTCTTGGGCAATGTACCTTCTCCCACCACTTCAATGGCACAGTCCGTTCTGCGGTGGGGAGGCAGTACATCACACTCCTTTACATCAAAGACATCCACAAAGTCTGAGTATTCGGGGGCAGTTGGGAAGAGTTAGAAGTACTGCTTGCTTGCACCGTCATGACAGGTTCTTTCACCGCTACCTGTTTGCGATGGAGGTCACACTGAGGTTGGGCAAACTTGATCGTCTTGGCTGCCCAGTCTGTGGTGGGACTGTGTCCATGTAGCCAGTTTGCCCCCAACACCACTGAGTATCGAATGCTCGGTGCTATCGTGAACTGCAACTGTTCCCAGTGATGGACCACTCCCATGGCAACTCTACCAGTGCGGTGATCTACCGGCCCTCCCTGAAACTCACTGCCATCCATTTGGGCAAACTGGATGGGCTGGGGTAGGCGCACCGCCTTCACTTTTAACGCCTTAAACGTGTCCTCATTAATTAGAGTATGGGCGCAACCGGAATCAACTAAGGCTTTCACAGAAATTGGGGGGGGGGCCTTGTAGGATTGCAAAATAACATTTAGGAACATGGTTTCCTCTACATCGCTCACCATTCTTGGAGCTTCAGGTTGCACGGGTGCAGAGGTCTGTGGTGGCACTCTGGTTACCACAGACCCAGTCCGTTTTTTGACTGCTCAGAGGTTGAAGCCAGGTTTAGCGCCGAGTTCCCCCAGGTTCCCTCTTCTTCCGATGAAGCCATACTGTCCTCGCTCGGAGCGGTAGCATTTGTAATCCAAACCCCCATGGGGTCAACTAGCGGAGCGGTGAGGCGACCTGATGGAGGAATGTCCACATTGGGATTGAGCGTGGGGGGACCCTTGTGTCCGGTGGTTGCACCACATCCGGAAGCCGCGCTTCTTTGATGCTTGCCGCCCCTTGTTTGAGCTGAGCTTTCCGAACGAGGGGTTGGGTCTGGATGTCCAGGTCTGGCCGGGCAAGCTGCTGCGAAGTGGCCCATCTCCTCGCAGACGAGACAGGCTCCACTCTGGAACCGTTGGGCTTGGTCTGTAGCCGGGGCAACCGGGTGTCGCGGTGGTGGTGCAGGCATTTTTGGGGCTGCCCGATCCTGCCATGGCCCGAGGTTTTTCGCCGGGTGTCTGGAAATGGAGAGCACTTGTCGGCGATTTCCCACTTCTTCTGCAAGTAAGATCCAGCCTTTGAGATGCAGCAGGTCTCTCCGCATGAGAGCCCAGTACAGAATTTCGCGGTGTAGTTGTGCTGGCCCACTAGGGCGGGGTGCGCCTGTAGCAGCACGGTGCTCTGAAGAAGCCTGCAGCAGGCAGGGCAACAGGCTGGGGTTTCTGAAGCTGAGGCTTCTACAGCTGGCAGCTGTATTAATTGGGAATGGGAGTAATACCGCAGTCCAGTAACAGTCCAAGGTCAGTCAGGGTGAAAGGCAATCCGTCAGAGCGAAAGGCAGAGTCAAGGTCGGGCCGGTCCAAGGTCAGTCAGGGAGTCCAGAAGAATTCAGGGTTGAGAAAGCAGTCCGAGTCGATACAGCGTCAGCCAGAGTAGAGTGCCGCAGGTTCGCCACGCGTTGCTTCCACAGCTTCTGCTGACTCAGCCCTCCTAAATACTTGCAGCTGTCTGGGGGAGGCAGCTTCTGTAAAGACTCACTCACTATCTTCATGACTGTCCCGGTTTCTTCTTTGTTGTTCCAACCTGGCTGAACGCCGGCGTTGTTCTGCCAGGACCCGGCCCATTTTCCTTCGACGAGTCCCAGGAGACATCTGTTCCTCATGGTCTCCCGGCTCCCTGGGCAGCTTCCTTGATGTTCCTGGGTCGGCCGGCGTCTGGTCTTCTTTAGGCTGCTCTGTAGCCAGTGACTTTAAGGTATGTCTTGGCAATACATCGTCATCAGCTGTTTTCTCTGTCAGTGTGGGTGGGGAAGGAGGACTCTGTCCCTGGATCTGGTCTCCGTTAGAGTCTGAATCTGTTGTCACGCAGCCTCTGACAGTAGTCCCTCACAAACGCACTGCACTCGTGTGGCCTTGCTCCAGTCCACGATCTTGCTGGCGAGCCTTTGGAACTCACTGGCATACTCTCTGACAGACTTAGTACCTTGCCGCAGTGGGGGAATGGTAGTCTTGGCCCTCTCCCCCCGGAACGGATCTTCAAAATGCCTCCATAGAGCCTGCATAAACTCGTTCAGAGTCTGAACGGATCGGGCCCGAAGTTCAAACTGTTGGATCATCCATTCCGCCACCTCCCCCTGCAGTAGGGACGATACATATCGAACCCGACTGTCCTCAGTGGGGAAGGTCATTCCTTGTTCTCATGAAACTGTCCACATGGTGCAGAAAGTATGGCAATCCTTCTGCTGACCAGTCGAACGTGGCCCGCCAATCTCATTGTAGAGCATACGGGCGCTGTGATGGTGGTGCAATGGGGTACCCCGGCAGCTCGGGTAGCACGGGATATCCCAGCGCTCCTGGCAGAGGCAACGCTGGAGCCGGTTGTCCCGGCTCAGGCGGTGCTGGAGCCGGTTGTCCCAGCTGAGGGGGTGTCAGGGCCAGCAGTCTTGGCTGGGGTGGCACCAGGGCCAGTAGGAGTGGGGCAGGGGCCGGTTGAACCCATTGCAACTTCCCCATTTCCCTCCATATAGTAGTCATTTGATCTTGCGCTTGAGCAAGTTGCTCTTGTAAGTCCAGATTTTGGGACTGTAGGCGTTGGACCTCCTCAGCCCCTCCAGTGCGCCAGGCTTGAGACATTCATCGGTCTGTATTCCAGTCTCCCAGACCTTCCTCCCCCGGGTAGCCTCTGCCCTCTTGCGCAAAACTACTGTGGTGGTTGGCTCCAGCCAGTCTCTGTCAGCGAACCGTGTCCCTAGACGGGAGAGGATAATATGAGGGATTGGGGGAGAACAAATTAAGCGACCACTCTCCCCCCTGTATCCGGAATCCTTGTATCCTTAGGCCACGTTCCAAGCATGGCGGACGCCCGGGTGGCTAGTGTCACTGTCACTTCTGCGGTCACCAATGCCTCCGCTTGCGCGGCTGCCAGCGCCTCCGCATGAGTGGCCAACGCCACCACTTTAGCCGTCTCCAGTTCGGCGGCACTATCAGCGGCCACTCTGGTTAGAATTGGTTCAAATCCCTGTTGTAACTGCAGTAACAGCTCTCCGTGATCACCAAGCTGTGATAGAACCTGTCGCGCAAGATCCCCGGGCACGGGATATCCCAAAACCTCCCTCAGCATCTGTTGGACACTGGCCTCGGTAGCGGTGCCCACTGACACATCCGTCAAGCGCAAGACCGCTTTAGCGGCAGCATTTTCGGCCTCCTAGCAAAACCGCTCCCAACTTCTTGTCCAGCGACCCCACCATGTTTTCCGGGAGGGGTAAATCGCTTCCCTGTAGTAGCTGTTCACCGCCGCCCAGTGTACAGGTTTCACCAACTAATCGTGTCAGTAGAACCGCGTCCTGCTGGGCTAGATGGGCTTCCTTGAGAAGGCCGGCAAGCCAACGTGCTTTGTCCTGAGCACGGTGTGCGGCCTCCGAAGTCTCCACTGGTGCCGCTCTCTCGAGGGCTACCCACTGCAAGGCAACCAAACCCGTTAGCTGATAGGCCTCCTGATGAGTGCTGCGCGCTTCCTCCAGGAGCATTCGCTGGAGGTCTTCCCTGGCAAGTCCTACCAGGGTGCGGGTGGCGGCCGTAGGCCAGGAGAAATGTTGGAAAGGAGATTAGTGTCCTAATGTCAGCTCTGGGCTTGCCAAACAATTCCCACAAACGTTTTCTAGGCAGGTTCTCTGTAGAAAGTTAGTTTAAAGGAAATATACAGGAAGTTACAGAAACCAACTTGGAAACAGCGAGGACACTAATGAGGAAAGATTTAGCGTGCAAATGATATAAAGGTGAAAGTGGACTTTCTGGGTTACCTAAACAACTTAACAGTTCCCAGTTCCCATAGAACATCAAAGACAAAACAAAGCAAAACTGAATAACAGAATAGCCTTGGAAAGCCATTTGGCCTGTCCGCCGTTCCCCCTGTTGGCGGGTACCAGGCCGTGCCTGACACTGAGATTAGCTTTGCTCATGATTACCTCTGAATAAAGAGAGGGGGGAGGAAAACTCACTGCAGTCTCTGCATGTTGCATTGCAACTCCTGGAGGCTGATCTTGGCAGATGCATTTGTTTCGGTCTTTCCTTTTCCTTGCCAAATTACTGATGGCTGGGATCTCTGGAAAAGTTGTCTCTGTGAATCCCCACTATCATGCTTACTTTCTTACAGGCTTTAAATAACAGCCCTTCAAAGTAAGACATGTACTTAAAATGGGACACCCATCATGTTAAACTCCCAAGCTAAACATTTCAGCAGGCAAGACGTTGCTTCTGTAAATGGTTCACCTGCGATATGTTAATGGTGAGAGAGACCCTTGATCTGTCTGGGTCACTGTTGTCTATTGTCACTGGTAGCAGCTCTCAGAAAGAGGTCCCTCATATCAAACAGAGGACTTGGATGACACACTCCTAGACCAGATTACAAAGTTCTCAAAGAGATGGGACATGATGATCATGGGAGATTTTAATTACCTGGATATCTGTTGGAAGTCCAACTCTGCTAAAAATGCAAGGTCCAATAAATGCCTGACTTGTCTTGCTGACAACTTCATATTCTAGTAAGTGGACAGGGAAACAAGGGGATCTGCTATCTTAGGCTTGATTCTCACCAACAGGGAAGAACTGGTTGATGAGGTTAAAGTAGTAGGCACTCTGGGTAGTAGTGACCATGTAATCTTGGAATTTACAATCTTGGGAAAAGGAAAAACGGTACGTAGTCAAACATATAGGTTGGACTTTAGGAGAGAAAATTTTAACAAACTTATGTTGGGTAGAATCCCATGGTCAGAAATACTTAAGGAGAAAGGAGTTCCAGAAGGGTTGGAGTTTCTTAAAAATGAAATACTGAAGGCACGATCACAAACCATTCCTATGAGAAGGAAAAATGGAAGGAGCCTAAAGAGGCCAGGTTGGCTCAATGAAGAGCTTTTTAAAGATTTGAGAAATAAAAAAAAAACTCATTTAGGAAGTGGAAGGAGGGCCTTATAACCAAAGAGGAATATATAATATAATGCTGGAAATAAATAAGAAAGCTGAGCTTGGAGTTCTTGCTCTGAGAGCTTCTCCCCCCGCCCTCTGTAAGTGGGGATTTCACTTCAATATTATCCAAATAAACTAGTTCCAAACAATAACAGTATCTTTCATGTTCTGTACTGCAGACTTGGCCAACCTGAGAAATCAGCAGTGGCTGAACATGGACTGACACAAACAGGACACAGGGTCTTATTCCAAGACACTGAAAGACTGGACAATTCTACCAACTATTTTGTCAGATTGCACAGAGAAGCCATTGAAATTCATAAACATCAGCACAACTTTAACAGAAAAGAGGAGAGTTTAAGAATGAATAAGGCTTGGCTTCCTGCCCTGAAAAACCTCCAGACAAAGACAACATTCAACAATAGCCATACAGATTAGCTTTGGATTACACACATTAACAGATCACTTCAGGATACAATGGTTCCATATTAACATACCATACCCTCATTAGCACATTATCTTGATACTTACAGGACAATACTTTTGCAGGACAATACTCAGCTCAAACCCAACCCCTTTCTGACTATATATTACTCTTCCTACACCCTTGACACTGAGAGACACTGTCCTTCAGTGTTACTACTCTGAAGATGCCTGCCACAGTTGCTGGCGAAACGTCAGGAAAGAAAATTCCAAGACCACGGTTACACAGCCCGGATAACCTACAAGAACCAATGAACTCTGACCGTGAAAGCCTTCGACAATATTTAACTTTATGTTCAATATTAAATCCCGTCTTTTTAATTAATATTTGTTGCTGTGAAAGAGTCATATTTTTTACCAGTATCTTAGTTTTAGTTTTGTTAATTTTAAAACCTGAAAGCTTTCCATAAACCTCCAACATTCTATTCCATCTATCAATTTGTTCAATCGGATCAATCAAAAAACATACTAAATCATCCGCATATGCTCTAACTTTATATTGATTTCTCCCTATTTGTACACCTACTACTTCATTAGTTTTTCTAAAATTATTCAGTAACAATTCTAATACCAAAATAAACAGCAAAGGGGAAAAAGGACATCCCTGTCTCGTTCCCCTTTGAATTTCAATCTTCGGTGATAATGATCCATTTATAATCAAATTGGCAGTTTGTTGGGTATATACACTTTTTATAGCTTTTTTAAAATTCTCACCAAAATCCATAAATTCTAATACCTTAATCATAAACTGCCAATTTACATTATCGAATGCTTTTTCTGCGTCTAAAAATATCAAAGCTATCTGGGTTGTATCATATTCCGCATATTCTAAAAGATCTATTACCACCCTTACATTCTGACTAATCAGTCTTCCTGACAAAAATCCTGCTTGATCTTCATGTAATAATTGATTTAATACCCTTTTCAATCTAGCAGCTAAAATCGCTGCAAATAATTTATAATCAGTATTTAATAATGAAATTGGTCTATAATTTTTGACTTCCAATATATCAGAATTTGCCTTAGGTATTAATACTATATTTGCTTGTTTCCATGTTTGAGGGATAATACCCTTTGTCAATCCTAAATTCATCACCTCTATTAAATAGGGAATTAACTGATATTTAAATACTTTATAATAGGATGCAGTAAATCCATCTGGCCCAGGAGATTTATTTGGTTTACTTTTACTTATTGCTTCCTCTAATTCTTCTTTAGTTACTGGGGAATCCAGTAATTCTTTATTTTCCTGTGTTAATTTTCCCCAATCCCATTCAGTAAGATATGCATCCATATCTTTCTCTGAAGCTACATTTTTCCTATATAAATTTGTATAAAATTCCACAAATGTTTCTCTTATCTCCTCTTTAACTCTTGTTATCTTACCCTTCCTTTTAATTTGAGTTATTGGTACTTTTTTATCAGTACGTTTAAGTTGCCATGCTAGTATTTTATCTGGTTTATTAGCGTGTTCAAAAAATCTTTGTTATACATAACTTTCCATTCAATTTTTTCCGCTATTAAAAACTCATATTGATGTTGCCACTTTCTAATCTTATCCTGCTGTTCCTGTTTAGATATTTTATCCTGCAATCTACTAAGCATTCGTTCCCCTTGCTTATTTCATCTAATATATATTTTTTCTTTGTCTCCCTTTCCTTGTACCATCTTGTATTTTGTTGAATTAGTAGTCCTCTAATTACTGCCTTACTAGCATCCCAAACTATATCCTCCCTAGTGCCCTTACCTGTGTTATCATTAAAATAATTCTGCACATCCACCTTCAGTTTATTCACTATTTTATTATTTTTTAATAAAAAGTCATTGATTATCCAAGGTTTATGTTTTCTGTCTCCCATTTTAATTTTTACTGATACCGCATTATGATCTGATAACACCTTAGGCAAAATTTCTGGGTTTTCTGATCTATCTATCAAATCTTTTGAAAGCCACAACATGTCTATCCTAGAATGCATAAGATGTCTCTGAAAAAAAAGTGTATCCCTTCTTATTACCATTTGTCAGTCTCCAGACATCAAACATATCCCAATGATCTATAAGAACCTCGAAAACCCCGGTAATTTACCTTCGTTTTTTGCTTTTTGCTTTTTCCCAGATCTATCTATCTTAGGTACCATTACTCCATTAAAATCCCCCATCCATATCATTTTTTCTGTAGCATATTCAGCTAGAATCATTGTTAAGTTTTCATAAAATGCTTTTTGGTTAATGTTAGGTGCATATATTCCCACTAACATTACCTTCTGGAAACCACAAGTAATTTCCACCATCAAAACTCTTCCCTCTGTATCTTGATAAACAATTTTTGGTTCCAATAATAAAGGTAAATACATAGCAATACCATTAGTTTTTTTATTTTCATTACATGACGTGAAGAGTGTACCCAACCTTGATTGTTCCAACCTAAATATATCCTTTGGGAGTATATGTGTTTCCTGTAAGCAAATAATATTAGCATTGGATTTTGTAAATGGTAAAATATTTTCCTTCTTTTGTTGGGAGAGTTCAATCCATTAATATTCCAAGATAAAATCTGTAGCATATCAAAATTCAAATAGATCCATTACACTTCCAAAGCCAAAGTTATCATCCATATCCCATAAACTGCCCCCCTTCCCTCCCCCAATTTAAATTCACTGTTCAGCCTTCGGTTTCATCAGTTGGAGACTCCTCTGGTGAGTCTGTTGGTAAGTCTCCACCTCCAGATGCTTCTGATGCCTTTTCTTCTTCTGTAGATTCTTTAGTTGTAGCTTGTTTGCTTGGCTTGATAGATTTAACCAGTTCTGCATCATATCTTCGCAAAACTTGTTCAGCCTTATCCAGTTCTGTGAACTTGAACCTTTTAGCCTTGAAAGTAAAGGAAATACCTTGTGGATATTACCATCTGAACTGAATTCCACTAAGTCTTAAACGTTGAACAATTTCCATAAAATCCTTCCTCTTCTTCAGCAATCTTGCAGGTATTTCCTTCATCAATCTCAGAGACTCATCCTCAACTTTAAGTCGTGTCTTATAATGAGTGTTAAATATCAAGTCTCGATGGGATCTTGAGAGCAGTTGAAGCAGGCAGTCCCTTGGTACTTTGTTTCTAGTTGCATATGCAGAATTTATTCTGTAGGCTGTCACAATCATCCCTTCGATAACTTCTTCCGGTTCCTGTAAGAAATCTGCCAAGAGTCCTGTCAGATATCCATGCAAATCCCGATCTTCAATCTTTTCTTTCAACCCACGTATGCGTAGAGAGGATTCTTTAATCTTGAATTCAAGCATTGCTATTTGATCTAGTTGCTTCTCCTCTCTTTCATTTGAAGCTGCAAATGACATCTCCAGGGTGTCCACCTTCTTCTTGATTTCTTTAGTCTCCTGTGTATTTTTTGTAAGCTTGGTTTCCACCCTGTCTTGTCTGACAGTCAGAGATGAAATTGTGTCTTGCAGAGCAGCTATTGCAACTGAATTCTGAGATGTAGTGGCTGTATTTTGGGCAAGCTCCTGCTTCATTTCTGCAATGTCTTGATGAGTCTTAGATAAGAGTTCAAATACAGAGTTCAGTGTCACTTCAGGCTTGGCTTTTGGAGTCATCTTTCAGTTACAGATGCAGATGCTACTGGAGAAACTGTCTGTTTAGCTGTAGTTGCAGACACAGAGGGCCTGCGTTGAGGAAGCTGTACAGCAAACGTATCTTTAAGAATTTCTTTGGCGTGCTTCTCTTTTTCTCCCATTGGGAGGCTAAACAGCAACCTACTGTAATCCACAGACAGGGAAGGGGGGGGCAGGAAGCTTCTTTTAGTTCATAGCATATAAAACAAAGTTATTTCAGATGTATCAGTTCATTTCAGATTAGAGAATCACTCAGTATGACATCTCAGAAGTTATATTCCATATCACTGTGATCTTTTTTCTTACTCTTTCCGGTTATTTGAAAATCTTCCAATTATAAAAGAAAGTTTTCAGTGCGTCACACAGCTGGCAAAAAGCCAAAACTCCCAAAAATGAAGCTTAACGAAGTTGTAGTTAGGTCAGAGTTATATCTTTCAGAAGCACCTCTGCCACACACCCCGATTTAATATTTTAAAGATAAAAAATATTGTGAATAACTTGCTTGTGAAATCGGATCCCACCTCGCTCTTTCCAGCTGTCCCTTTAAAATGGCGCCAGCTCTTCAGCGGAGCCCGTCAGAGCAACCACCGCCGATTTCTCGGCGGCTATCGCTCGGATGACGGGTCTGCCGCCAGCTCCTGACTCTGCATCCCATCTTGCCCCGAGGGGTGCCGCCAATTTTAACAGGGGCTATATGATTGCCCCTGGGCAGCGGTCAGCTGGAGCGAGGCTCCGCGCTTGCGGCAGGGGGGTCGTCTGACCCGGAAGAGAGCTACATGCTCTTCCATGGAGTTAGAGAAATGAGGATGTCATCCAGATAAACCACCATGCCACGGTATAACAAATCATGGAGGATCTCATTTATGAATTGCATGAAGACCCACGGAGCCCCCTTTAATCTGAAGGGCATGACAAGGAACTCAAACATATTGAAACAGCTGGAAAAGGCTGTGAGGGGCTCATCCCCGTCACAAATACGAACTCTGTAATAGGCCTCGACTAAGTCCAGTTTAGTGAAAATGCGCCCCTCCTTTAGCTGTCCCAAGATATCTGAAATTAGAGGGATGGGGTAGGCGTTAGTCTGAGTGACAGCACTGAGCTTCCGAAAGTCAATGCAGAGGTGTAAGTCGCCCATTTTTTTACGAACAAAAAAAGGCAGGAGCTGAGTAGGGAGCTGAAGACGGTCGAATGAAACCACGAGCAAGGTTTTTATCTAAAAAGTCTCGTAATACAGTACGTTCGGCAGTGCTCACGGGATATATTTTACTTTTAGGAAGTTACTGTCCCCCACTACTTCGATGGTGCAGTCCGTCCTATGGTGGGGGGGCAGAGCATCACATTCTTTTACATCGAAGACATCCGCGAAATCCTGATACTCAACAGGCAGCATTAGAGGGGTGTGTGTCAGAGACTAAGGCTGAGGCTGTCAGAAGAACTACAGTGACTTCATGTCGGTGTTGGGCGCATTCAGGGTGCGAAAAAGTGATAGTATCAGCCTTCCAGTCTATAGAGGGGCTGTGCCCCTTTAGCCAGTTAATTCCCAAAATGACTTCGTATCGGATGGGGGCTATAGTGAAGTCTATTTGCTCCCAATGAGAGCCGATACCCATCGCGACACCGCGAATGCGACAATCCACCAGGCCACCCCTAAAGGTACTGCCATCCATCTGAGCAAACTGGATAGGGTCTGGTAGCGTCTCTGATTTAACCTTAAGTGCATTAAAAGTGGCCTCATTGATTAAAGAGCGTCCATAGCCCGAGTCTATGAGGGCTTTAACATGTAGTTTGGGGCCTCGTTTGTAATGTTGTAACACCACATCCACATATACAGTATTTTCAACTTCACTTACCATAACAGGAGCCTTGGGTTTTGCAGAAGAAGCTGCAGGGGTCTGCGGTGTCGCTCCGCTCACCGCAGACCCTGCCTGTTTTTTGACAAGTCAAGAGGAGATTCTAGGTTGAGGGCAGGGGGATCCCAGGTGTGATCCTCATCAGAGGAGTGAGAGCTGTCCCCCAATGGGGCACTTGTAATCTGAGACCCGGAAGGGTCGGTAGGAGCTGGTTCATGAGAGACTTCTCTGACGTGAAGTGCAGAGGGCGCGTGTCGCCCCGGCGCAGTGCTGCGTGCGGCAGTGGTGCCTCTGCGTTGAGGTCGCCCCTGAGCCCGGGGAGGTCCTTCCGGACGAGAAGGAAGAGCGAGGTCTGGATGGCGCGGGCAGGCTGCTGCGAAGTGGCCCATGGTGCTGCAAATGAGACAGGCTCCCCTCTGAAACCGGGATTCATGGTCCTGTGCGGGTTGTGTTGGTCTCCACGGGATGGGGGTTGAAACCTTAGAGGGAGGCTTTTGACCGCTCCCCTCTTTGGTCCGACGCCGAACCAGAGAGATGAACTGGTGGCGGCTTTCCACCTCTTCCGCCAGCAGGATCCAATCCAAGGTGTCAGGATCCCCTCGCATGTACGCCCAGTTCAAAATGTCGGGGTGTAAGGCCTCCCGGAAATAATGTATGCAGGTTGCTTCAGGCCAGTCCAATATTTTACTGGCGAGGCGTTGAAACTCATCAGCGAATTCCCAAACGGGTTGAGCCCTGCCGGAGCTGTAAAAGTTCGGCTTTAGCCCTTTCTCCCAAGAAGGGATCTTCGAAGCGTCTTCGCAGAGCCATCATGAAGTTATTGAGAGAGCGTATGGAGCGAGCCCGAGTGTCAAACTGGAGGATCATCCAGTCTGCCGCCTTTCCCGTTAAGAGGGAGGCAACGAAACGGACCCGGCTGTCCTCGGTAGGGAAAAATTGGCCTTGTTCCCTCATGTAACTCCACATGATGCAGGAAACAGGGTAAAGCCTCGACCGAGCCATCATAGGTGATCTTTAGTCGGGGTTGTTTCCATTGAATTGGTTGTCCAGGGAGCAGTAACACTGGCGCTCCAACGGGCAGTACATTTGGTGCCCCGGGGAGGGGCTGGACTGGCGCCCCGATGGGCAGCGCGGTGGGCGCCCCGGGTGCTCCAGGCGCGACCTGCACCCCTGGGCCCGGTGCTTGGGGTGGAGGTTGCGGAGCTGGTTGCGGTGGCTGAGTTGGAGCCGGTATAACAGGGGCGGTTTGAGCCTGTTGCAACCATTCATTCTCGTGGAGTAGCTGTTCCATTTGATCTTGTAGATGGTTTACACGGTCTGCCAATTCTCGATTCTGGTTCCGCAAGTAATACATGTCGTCGCTGATCCCTCCAGTGCGTCGGGACCGGCTGACCCGGAGGTTGGCAGCCCAGTGGGATCCGTTGCCATATAAGTCCTCCTCGTCAGAATAGTCCGAGTCAGGGGGACATTCAGCAAGGGGGCGGGCATGTTGCATGGTGCGAGACGGGGCGAATGTTGGGGAGAAAGAGGGTCCAAGAGAGAACCCCGACCCCATAGTCCCCTTGGGGCGCACATCTTTTACATCTGCTTGGGCCCGTTCGGCGGCCAATTGCTGCTCCTTCTCTTTGTCGGCCAAAGCCTTGGCCGCTGCCGCTTCCGCGGCTTGCCGTTGTTCCTCAGCCCGTTGTTTATCCGCGAGCGCCTGGTCGGCCTCAAGCTTCAAGGTGACGGCCACGGTGACTATCGGAAGGGCTTCTTGCTCCAAAAGGGTGAGGAGTAGGGCATGATCCTGACCAAGTAAAAGCTGCACCAGGACGGCCAATGCAGCTGCCCCAGCTCCAAACGTCAGAGTTAATAGCTTTGTTAGGTCGCCCACCGTAGTCATGGCCGAGGGCAGATTCACAAATAGCAGCGCAGTCTGAATAGCGAGGGCCTGCACCTCTGCTTCACACACTTTAGGATCAGGAACCAGGTTCGGCGGCTGTGGACCCGCCATATCGCGAACCACCGTCGGGTCTTGCTGCGGGTTGTGCAAAGCCAATCTCGCTAACAACCGAGTTAGAGTGGCCAAGTCCTCTCGTGCCACCCGCACTTCTTCCAATAGTCCGTCCAAGGCCAAGAGTTCGTAATAGGCGTCCCGGTCCGCGTCCTCAGACATCCAGGGCGTCATTTCCGTGAGGCAGCGCCACTGAGTCCGAATGAGTCCAATTAGGCAGTTGATGTCCGCATCAGTCCGCAGTACTTCCAGGAGCACATCATGCGGCAGAGTAGGGTTGTCAGGGAAGGCAGACAAACCCCACAAGAGGGCCCAACAGGTTAAGTCCTCCAGGATTCCAGACGTGGAACCCATACTCGGGGAGACTTGACCTCCACCCGAGACGTAGGCGAACCCTCCGGGGCTCCAGCCATGCAGGTTAAAAGAGGATTCTTGGCTTAATGTAAGCCCTTGGCCCATAGAATCCCCAAAAGCAACAACCCAGACAGGTGGTCCTAAGGTAAGTTGACTTTATTGGAAATCAAGCAGGTAAACAGAGCTTGCATACTAACTAAGCCAAGAATGGCTGGTAGGTGCAAATCAGTAATATATATTAGCATAGCAGATAATGCAGGTTGGCATAGCAACTCAGTCTCCCACGGGAGAGGTATGTCCGAGATAAAGTGTTTGTTAGAACAACAGTCCTTGGCCGAGACGAGCAAAGCGAGGCAGTTGTGAGAAGCTGCGAGAAAGTCAAAACAACTCAGAGGAGCTGAGAGGCCGAGAATCGTTGAGAACCGGCCCACTCCTGACACGCGGAAGTAGTTATGTGGCTAAATTTTTGAGAAATTTCCTAAAATTGGTTGGGGTGGAACAAGGACTGTCAACCGCCTTCCATCCCCAAACGGACGGCCAAACAGAATGGGTGAATGCTGTATTGGAATGCTACTTGTGCTGTTATGTCAATTACCACCAAGATGATTGGGTTGAACTGTTACCTTTTGCTGAGTATGCTTACAGTAATGCTATGCACCAGTCCATTGGGTTTAGTCCTTTTCAAGCTGTGTATGGACATGACTTTGCCCCTATTGGCCATATTGACATGTCTGGGGAGGAGGGAGGTGCAGATGTGGCTGCCTGGGTACACACAATTCAAACGACTTGGCCGTGGTTGATAAAAAATCTGGATCGAGCCAAATGCAAATATAAAGCTCAAGCAGACAAACACCGGTCACCGGGTAAGGAGTATGGGGTGGGAGATACAGTTTATCTGTCCACCAAGAACCTACGGTCAACCCACCCGTGCGGTAAACTCAGTGCCATGTACGTGGGTCCGTTCCCCTTTTCTCATATCATCAACCCAGTCACTGTAGAACTCTCACTCCCAAAGGCACTAAGGCAAATCCACCCTGTATTTCATGTCAGTTTATTGAAGCCGCATATTCCCTCCCCGGAATGGCATCCCTAACCACCTGTCAGGTCCTCAAGCCAACCTATGTCGTCTCAAAAAGTCACTCGCTCAGACAGGCATGTCAGAAGCAGGTAAACGTTTATTGAGAGCATCTAGTAAGCATGGATACACTGCAGCTTCAAAGCTGCCAATACAGGCCTGGGCTGCAAAGCCTAACTTAAAGCATGGTTACACGATTACATCACAGGTGCAAGATCAAACGGCTTGGGAAACAGCGAGATAGCAGAGCACAGGGGAAAGGAGGGAAGAAGGAGTGAAACAGGAATCTAAACACGGCCTGGCCATTAGCTACTCAAGGTCGGGACTCGGGAGGGGTGAGGAACAGGGAGTGGGAATCACAGAGCAACTGAAAAGCAAAGACAGGCCTAAAACATGTCAAGAGCCTGAACCAGGATCTGACCGCTTGTACGGGCCGGACCCAACAACAGAGTAGAACGAAACAATTGTGAGTTGAAAGAAACAATTCAGCAGACATCCTCACACACCGCCTGAGGTGCCTGTGCTGGTGGTGGGGTGGGGAGGAGCATTTTGAAGTTGCTAAAATCTTGGACTCTCGTATCCATCACGGATCCCTCCAGTATCTTGTTCGTTGGAAACACTTCGGTCCTGCTCAGGACGAGTGGGTACGCTCGCGTGATGTTTCCGCCCCTCGCCTGCTCCGTGAATTCCATGATGCCTACCCACACAAACCAGCTCCCAGAAACCGAAGGGGGGTCTTTGGGGGGGGCAGAATGTCAGGCCCAGCCTGGGCAGTGTACAGAAACTGCCAGGCATGGTCTGACAGAGGATGTTGTGTTATCACCAGGTGCTGGCCATGGTCGGCTCTACTGCCAAGTATTTGTTTTGACTCAGGACTCTGTGGGAATCGTACCTCAGTGAGAGGGGGGTTGCCATGGCATCCTGAATTGTTCTATGCCTTCTGATATAGGCCCTGTGCTGTGCTTTTAGTTTCTGTTAGTGCCAACTTGACTCTTAGCTGCTGTTAACCTGTAGATCTTCCAATAAATCAACTCTCTTTTGGACTACTCGTCTGTGGATGTTTGTTTATGAGATTATCACGGGACAAGTTCTCACAATGGTGGAAAGATATAGCAACTGTATGCAGAAGCTAAGCAGGTCTGACTCCAATTAGTGCTTGGATGTGAGGCCTCTTAGGAACCATTTTAGTCCCTTTCATTTATATGTCACCTTTTTGTTTCACAAGAAGCTCTTACATGCACCACCTTGAGTTCTATGATGGATGAAAGAAAGGCAGGATAACAATCCATAAAAGCAGTACTTAGAGGACTTGTGGTGGCTACTCCTGAACTAGTTTTAAATTTATTAGTATTTTTGTTTTTGCTTTACAGTGATTCTCCTTAGTGCTGTTTGACAGCAGAATCTCTTTCTGTTTTTGTTTTGCAGCCAGAGGACCTTGAAGCTTCTACGTCCCACATATTCAAGGTGAAGACCTTCAAGAAAGTGAAACCATGTGGGATATGTCGACAGGCCATTACCCGGGAGGGTAGCACCTGCCGAGGTGAGTGAGCGTAGGCCTAGAGGGAGATGTCATGGGCAAATCAAGTCGGGAAGCCAAACATTACTTGTTTGCTGGGCAAGAAGGGGAAATAGATTTGGGAAGGGAACAAACTGTGGAAGTACATGGGACAAGACTCTTTTCACAGTGAGTAAGAACTTTGAATTGTAATCCTAGCCAACTTGTTTTGCGTGGTTTTTGTGAAATGGAAAAAGGTGGTCTCCCCATTTCAGGTAAAGTTTTGCAGCTCCAATATGTGGCTTCAGATGACCATTTGCTCCGTGAAGGTCACTAATACATTTACTGCAACATGCACATAACCATGTTACGTATGTTCTGCCGATCTGTATCATCTGTTCATTCAGTGGGGAGGTTTTCTTTCATACATCTGCATGGGATCAGAAACGCAAGGAAATAGGATAAATGTTGCAGAGGGCCTATGCACACATTGTGGAAAGTTTACAAGTAGGGTAATCGGTTGTAGCTCATTATATACCAGTGGGGAGTGAAGACGAAATGATACATACAATGTCTTTGCTTTAAGCTTTCTTGACTTACAGTTAGTGCTTCATTGTGGCATCTGCCTTTCCCCCAAAGGGTTTTGTTTAATTGCAGTTTATCAGATGGCCACAAGATGTCATGCTGAGCACTTCCTATCGCTCTCTTCAGCAGTCCTGGGCAAACTGAATCACTGCCTTGTATTGCAGCGCAGGCTTGTTTTCTCCCAGATGGAATGGGGAAAGTGCCCAGGGGGGTATAGTACCTTTGTGGCCCTCCTAGAGCTGCCTTCAATTTTCCTGCTCTTTGCCAAGAAACACTGAGTGTGGAATGAATGTGACACATAGTTCACTTGTGATAAATGACAAATTACCTGATTGCAGATTACTTGAAATGAATCTCTCATATTCCCCACACACACACAAGGTCTGGAAGGGCAAGGTTAGGCCCTTGTGTGATTTTGTGGTCCTGCTCAGGCAGTGTTCCTTCATGGGACAGAAGCTATGTAAAGAACTGCCGTGTTTTACTAATTAGAGAGAGTATTTGTATGTGTGTGTGTGAGAGAGACAGACACACAGAGAGAGACAGTGACACAGAGAGATAGAGTATGCCAAGATATTCTTAAACAGTCACAGCCAGGGCATGGTGAGGCATGGCCCTGGTGGCACCTGCTCTGTCAGTGATGCAAGATATTGCAAACAAGAGAATGAGATGTTCCTTAGGTCAAAACAAATCATCCCCAGAGTTTCTTCTCCAACCTATGGAGGAAACTCCTGCTGATCTCAATTGTACTTTACGACTACTTTACACATTTTTCTTTCATGCTGGTATGGGGGAACAGCACAGATCTATCTCTGTATATGTGTATATGTATACATACATTTATATTTATAGCAGATGGTTTATACATGGGGCTTACTGAGTGTAGAGACCCCAGTTATGTGTGCACATGTGCATTGATTTACATGTGTGCATATGCACAATGGAGCAAAATCAGTTTCTCATCCACTCATGTTCTTTAGCTGTGTTTTCCACCAGAATTATTCTAGGGTCTCCCTTGCTTTGGGTGCCCCACCTTCAGAGTTTAGGTGGGTGGCAACCCAAGAGAGGGTCTTTTCAGTCATGGTACCCAAACTGAGGAACTCCACAGTGAGAGGCTCAGAATATATCCTTTAGAAAGACATCAACATTTAAATGTCATTAACATCAAGGCATAACACCTTGTCTTGTGAGGGTCATCATAAAGCCATGTGAAATGTTATGGGAAAGTACCAATCTACACTTCTGTTAACCACAGACAAACTATGTGTGCAATCCCTTAGGGTATAGTTAAATGATACATGTGCTGTGAGACGAGTCGGGAATCCCCCGACCTGGCTCACAGTCACACGTAGTATCAGGGGACTCACCTACTAAAGCTCCCATTGCTTACAGAGGCTTGTGGGCATTGAGACAGGGGAGGAGGGGCTTCAGGCTTCCACCCTGCACAGTTTTCTTGAACAGAAGTGGCTGGGTGGGTGGGGAGAGTGTTTGCCCCTTTCTTGGGCTCCGTGTGTCCTTGGATCATGTGACTTTGGATACACAGAGGGGCAACAAGTCCACCCTAGGGACATTTCTGCTTGGGGAAATGGCTTGTTTTTGGGTTTTCCTCTTGTGGTTTTTTTATATCATTCCATATTATTTCACACAGTTTATAATTTTTTATATTATATTTTTTCCATATTATTTCACACAGCTTATACATTTTTAAAAACTGCACCAGTAATTATGGCTATGGGGTCTTTTGTGGTGCAGCATTGATCAAGCCCTTATGGTAGTTTATTTTTAAAAAATCAGACATCCCAATCTAGAACAAGAGATGTGTTTAGTTTCCATATCTCTGTTGCCAGACAGGAATTACAGGTATAAATTGGATGCACGTCCAGATATGGATGTTGTCTGTCTGCTCTGTATTGCTTTCGGTGGATGAGTGAATATACATTTGATCATACCTCCCCATCAAGAACCATTTTAATGTGCAGCTAGAGCTGGATTTGGGCATAAATGAAAACAATTGGTTGTGCATTTCTTCCATACATGTAACAACAACAAAAAACCCCACACAGAAATATAAAGTCTGGGAGACGACGCATCATCAGCTGTGCAAACTGCAAAGACAGCAGTGCAGAGCTAGAGATTTGCTCACTTATGGCTCATGAAGCACAGCTGTAAAAAACTGAATGTCAGACCGTCCAGAGTCTTTTAGATGCTTTGGGCAGCCACACAGGCATTATGGCAGATGCATGACATCACCCGGGGTCCCTCCCATGGAAACACGGGGAAACATTACTGTGTCAAATTTTTACTGTATTTGGGAAATCCGTTTCTGCGGCAGACAGTAGAAGGTCTAGCACATCAACTTCATATGGTAGATACTACAAATGAGCATGAATACTACATGTAGCATGGTGTTATGGTTAGAGACCTAGGTTTGAATCCGCAGTTGGCCATGGAAGCTTGTTGGGTGACCTCGAGCCCGTCACTCTCTCTCAGCCTAAATTACCTCACAAGGTTGCTGTGAGGATAAACACAAAGGGGGGGGGAGAATGATGTTGTAAGCTGGTATGGGTTCCCTTTAGGGAGAAAAGGGGTATAAATAAACAAACCTACATGTTTGGTGAGTGTAATATCTTGACAGGTCCTCAGACAGAGAATGGAGAGGAATCTCAAACAAAGGCTACATCTAAATGTTGGTTTTGCTCTACATTGGCTTCCAAACTGGTATTTTAATGTTATCCTCCAATTGTTCACTTTCTGAGTTTCCTCCTCCTTTTCGCAGATCTTTGCCAAACCTACTTTGCTATGACTGAAAGGTCACAAAGTGAGTTTCTGAACCTCCCACCCACATTTTGCCATTTTATTGATGACATCCCCTCATGCCTGCCGTCCCTCACAAAACTGTAGGGCTTTTTGGCAGCTTTTAAAAAGAATCTGTAGTATGTTTATCTCTATAATGTCACACTGTAGTGATATGGAGCTACTTAAAAAAAAAAAGTCAGCAAGACATCCTCCAGTGTTGTGAGGGGATGACCAAGGAGAGTACAATCCTGGATAGGACAGTAAGGACACTGCCCTGGGAGTAAAAGCCCCATTGAGTAGATCTTCATAGTATTCTTAGCAGATCTGCCTAACAGTCCATTCCTGAGGTTGGGGGCTGAGTGTGGTTAGGAGGCCCGCAGGGCCTTACTTTAGCGCAGGCGGCACCTGCATCATCCAAAGAGGGCTGGACGCTGGCGTAAGTGCAGTTAGGCTGGCAGTGGCAGGCGGTGGAGGGGCAAGGCATGGGGCCGGTGGTGCAAGGGCCACGCCAGCGGCTGAGAGGTGCAGAAGTGGCCACCGGAAACCAAGGGGGCGTTTCTCAGGCTAGGAGGGTTCCTAAGCCCTTTCGGCCGAGGAATGCTAACTTTTGGTGGCAGAAAGCAACGCCAGGTATTTACCTGGTGCAGCCCATAGAGTCCCATGTGCTCTCTCTGTCCCGTCGACTCTGCTCCTCCATTAAGCCCTGCCCATCTTTCCTCGGCGACTCTGGAATCCAACTAGAAGGCTCACCAATGGGGCATGGCAGGAAGTCGCTGCACCCCTGTGGGGGCGGGGCCTGGAGGGCAGGAAATTCACTCAAGATTTGGGAGTCCTGCACGTTGCCCGGAAATTTGGCCACAAGGTCGGTGAAGAGCCCTCTGTGGTCGCAGACTTAGTGAACATTGATACTGTGGAAGTGGTGGTGGTTCCGATAGATGTGTGGCTCCTTGTGGGGCACCAGGAGGGCAATGTGGGTGCAATCGATGGTGCCGATGACATTGGGGAAGCCGGCAAAGGTCTGGAAGCCACCCGGATGGGGGCCAGTTGGGCCTCCTTTGTGGGGAACTCAATGTGGCGGCGAATGTTGGTGACCTTGGCGTTGAGGAAGGCATGGAGGCAGCGGCATGCCGAGGAGGGGGGACACCACAAGGATGTAAGCGATCACCCCTGGAAACTTCCAGTGGCCAGGAAATGCAGGGACAGCAGCACTTTCTGCAATACAGGAACTGGTCGAGGCCCACAAAGAGGACTCTGGAGGGCAGGAGCCATCTCCTCACAGATCATCTGGATAGCAGCCCTGTCCAGGTGGAAGAGGTCCAGGCAATCGCTTTCCAAGAGTCGGAGGGGGCTGATGTGCTCTCTGAACCTGTGAGCCCAACGCTTCCAATGCCATTGGAGGGCCACCCACAAGTACAGAGCCGGTAGCAGGTGGAGTAGTCTCAAGCGAGCCAGGGTCGGGCCGGGAAAGATGAGGCACAGGAGTGTTTGGAACAGGGTTCCAGGCACATCCTGCCAGTCCACCATGGACGCAGCCTCCTGGCACTCTGCCGTGAGCAGCCTCACATGTCAAAATGTGGCGCCCTGGAATTCAGGCCTAGACAATAGAGTCAGGTCCCAGCCATCTCCCCCATGCTCCACAGCTGCAAGGCGCCAAGGTCACGCAGGATGGAAAGCAGCCCTTATCTCCCGTGCTCCCTTGCCCTCGCCCCTCCCTTTCCCCATGGCAGCCAGGGAACATGGCGAAGTCTGGTGAGGCTGGACAGACCAACAGTACAGATGCCAAGAAGGTGCTCCTGTTTTGGATTGTGGCAGAGAAGCCGCTTCCCGAGCCCCGAAGGGTGGGCCCCAACCCCCCCGGTGATGAGGGGGAGGTGCCCCCAGGACCTGTGCTCGTGGCCCCCGGCCTGTTCAACTCATCCCCCAACCTTCTCCTCCATCTGGGCTGTCACGGAGAGGGAGCGGCTGAAGGCCAGACGTGGGTGGCGGGAGACAACCGACCAGGCTGTTCAATGGACAGAGACATTGGCCGCCAAGGTCACTGCCTCCATGGGGCCATCTGTCGATGATGCTGGAGCTGACCTTCACTCTCGTGGAGCGTCAGGCAGGAGTACCGGGCGCCTTGGAAAACCTGCCTGCTGCCTCGACGCCCCCCTGCTGCCTCGACCCCCCCCATGCAGCCATGCTTGGGGCAGTCCCCAAGCCGCTGAGGGTGACAATAGCCTCCCCCCGTCAGGGGCCCTCAGGCTTGGTGCCAACGCCCCCAGAGCCACCATGGTGGTCATGGCAAGAGACGGTGTGGTGCTTGGGTGCTAATGGGGGTCAGGGCAGGGACCAACAGAGGTGTGGGGCTGGGGGACAGCAATCCATGCCTCTGTCGCGGCTTCCTCTCTTGCTTGATACTTTCCCATCCACCTTGGGAGATCTCCTGGCTGTCCTCTCCCGCCCTGGTCCCGCTCCCTCTCTCCTGGTCCCCACCCCCAACCTTCCCACAGCACTCTCCAGTGAGGGGGCAATCCCGCCCTTTGCCCTGCCCCTCTCACCCCCAGTCTTTGATGAATTATGAATATGCATTTTGCATGATTATCATTGTTGTTTGTTACTTTAGCATATACATCTGACAGATTTACAACAAGTTGTATATATTCCTTTGTGGTCTTTATATGTTTACCTGGTTTATAGAATAGAATCATAGAATCATAGAGTTGGAAGGGACCACTAGGGTCATCTAGTCCAGCCCCCTGCACAATGCAGGAAATTAACAACTACCTCCCCCCCACACACACACATCCCCAGTGACCCCAACCCTTCCCTTCCATGCAGGATCCCACAATCAAAGCACTCCCAACAGATGGCCACCTAGCCTCTGCTTAAAGACCTCCAAAGACGGGGACTCCACCACCCTCCGAGGCAGTGCATTCCACCATCGAACAGCCCTCACCATCAGAAAGTTCTTCCTAATGTTTAGGTGGAATCGCTTTTCTATTAGTTTAAATCCATTACTCCGTGTCCTAGTCTCTAGAGCAACAGAGTACAAGCTAGTTCCCTCATCAATATGACATCCCTTCAAATATTTAAACATGGTGTCAGGCCTGTATCTCAGTTGTTTTATTTAGTTTCGTTTTCCCACTGCCCAGACTCAAGGACTGTTGTGCATACCTAAATCCATTTGAAGCTGTGGGAACCTCAGCGCTGTTTGTGTTCTGTAATCTCTTGCTTTTTTCTATGCTTTTATATTACCAAGTGCAAGCCAGCAAGTTTCATTGCTGTCACCTTTTCTTTATGCTCTGTTAACCTATTTGACCAGTAAAAACCAACTTCTCTGGACCTGACTGTCTCTGATGTGGTTTTTGGTTCAGATTGGGTCAAGGGCTTACATTGTGACAGCAATCTCCTTCTACTTTCTACTACCTGCCTAGCGGGATCCTGGAGGACTTGGAGGACTTGAATCCCTGGGCCCTGCTGCTGGGGTCGACTTGCCCTGACGACCCTACCCTCCTGCGGGATGTATTATTGGAAGCGATACGGGCTGATGCGGAAATCAACTGCCTAGTGGAACTTATTCGAGGCCAGTGGCAATCGCTAGCCACGGCACAACCTTGGACCTCTGAGGACTCGGATCACAATGCCTACCACGACCTTGTGATCCTGGACGGGCTTCTGGATGAAGTGCATGCTGCCCAGGACGACCTGGTCACCTTAACTCGCTTGTTGGCGAGATTAACTCTGCAGGAAACTCAACAGCAACAGCAACCTTTGGCAGCATCCCCAATCCGCCCTGCCGTATCCCGAACCATGGCGGGATCGGTGCCGGAAGGTGTTTCATTGGTGCCAAATGCGGCTGAATGTCAAGCAGAGGCACAACGGATCGCTGTCCAAACGGTGCTACTGTTTGTGGGACTATCGAAGGATACCACGGTAGCCGATCTATCACGATTGTTTACCCCAACTTTCGGGGCTGGGGCACCCGCACTAGCGGTCCAGATTCAACCGCTACTGGGCGGGGAGTCTGAACCGCTCCTCGCCCTTTTGGAGAAGGAACTTCTACCGCTTGTTACCACGGCTGCTGCCCTGAAGCTCGAGGCCACCCAGGCTCTCGCGGACTGAGAGGCAACTGAGGCGGCGGCCAAAGCTCAGGCCGAACGGGAAAGGGAGCAGCAGTTCGCTGCAGAATGGGCGCGAGCGGATGTGCGCCCCAAAGACACCGTGCGGACTGGCCCCTCATTGGGACCAACGTTTTCTCCGGCTTTTGCTCCGTCTCGCACCACCCAACGCACGCGTCGCCTCGCAGAACGGCTTCAGGGCTCTGACAATTCTGACGAGGAGGACTTGTATGGGGACAACTCCCATTGGGCCACCGGTTTGCGGTCCAGTCGGGCACATCGTACAGGTGGCCCTGAGGAAGAAGTGCACCTATTGCGAGCTCAAAACAGGGAGTTATACGATCGTTTGGACCATCTCCAGGACCAAATGGAACGCTTGTTTCAAGAAAATGAGCGTTTGCAGCAGGCACTGACGACTCCGGCCCAACCGCTTCCAGCGCAGCCCGTTCTCCCTGGACCCACAGCACCAGTTCACCTACCAGTTCGGCCGGTTATGCCAGCTCAAGGGGCGCCCGTGCAACCACCTGCTCTCCCCCTGGTCCCTGGAGCTCCGGTTGTGCCACTTCCAGGGGCTCCCGTGCAACCGGGACAACCTGTGCCCGGCCAGTGGAAGCAACCTCGGCTGAAAACGACCTACGATGGTTCGCTCGAGACTCTACCCTGTTTTCTACATCAAGTGGACAGTTATATGAGAGAACAGGGGCAATATTTTCCCACAGAGGACAGCCGAGTCCGTTTCATAGCCTCTTTATTGATGGGGAAAGCAGCTGACTGGATGGTCCTCCAATTTGACACTAGATTCCGATCTATCCGCTCCCTCAACAATTTCATGTTTGCCTTGCGGAGACGGTTTGAGGACCCCTTTATGGGAGAACGAGCCAAAGCAGAACTGTTACAGCTCAGACAGGGCTCCTCTCCAGTCCGGGAATTTGCGGATGAATTCCAGAGACTGGCCAGTAAGATTGTGGACTGGCCTGAGGCCACCCTTATTCATTATTTCAGGGAAGCCTTACACCCTGACATTCTGAACTGGTCGTATATGCGGGGTGATCCCGAGACCCTAGAAGATTGGATTTTGCTAGCTGAGGAAGTCGAGAGCCGCCGACGTTTCATTTCCCTGGTCCAACAGCAGAACAGGGATAAGAGCGCCCAAAAATCCCCACCGAAAGCGGCGCTTTCCAGCCTACGTAAACCTACGTGGCCAACTCTGGATCGCGAAACAAGGTTCCAGGGGGGGGGCTTGCCTTGTTTGCGGGGAATTGGGCCACTTCGCAGCGGCTTGTCCTCAACGCCCGGAGGCCACTGGCCCAGCATGCCACCCCGAGCTCGAGGGAGACCTCAACACAGAGGCACCGCGGCCACCCGCAGCGCAGCGCCGGGACGACCCACACCCTCTGCACTTCATGAGGAATCGGCTAACCTTTTTGCACCAAGCGACCCCGCAGGGTCCCGGATTACAAGTGCCCCAATGGGGGACAACTCTCCTTCTTCTGACGAGGATAACCAATGGAATTCTCCAGCTCTAAACCTGGAAACCCCTCTTGATCTGTCAAAAAACAGATTCGGTCTGTGGTGAGTGGAGCGTCTCCACAGACCCCTGCAGAATCTCCTGCTAAACCCAAAGCTCCCGTCAAGGTGAGTGAAGTGGAAACCACTGTTTATGTGGACGCAGTGTTGCAACACTATAAAGGGGGTCCCCAACTGCCTGTAAAGGCACTTATTGACTCTGGCTGCTGCCGCACCTTAATTAGTGAGGCCACTTTTGCAGCCCTCAAAGTCAAGTCCGAGGCTTTACCAGCTCCCGTCCAATTCGCCCAGATGGATGGGAGCCATTTTAAGGAGGGACCAGTCGATCATCGCACACGGGGAGTAGCGATGGGTATTGGTTCTCATTGGGAACAAATAGACTTTACCATAGCCCCCATCCAATTCGAAGTTGTCCTAGGGATTAATTGGCTTAAAGGTCATAGTCCCTGTATAGACTGGGAAACGGACACTATTACCTTTGCCAATCCCAAGTGCGAACAGCACCGACAGGAAGTCGCAGTGGTGCCTCCACCCGCTCCGGCGTTAACCTCCGATGCCTCATTGGCAACGCCTTTGCTCGAAGCATACAGAGACTTTGCAGATGTCTTTGATATTAAAGAATGCAATGCCTTGCCCCCCCCACCGTACCACAGACTGTGCAATTGAGGTGGTAAAAGACTGCACACTGACTAAGAGCAAGATTTACCCCATGAGCGTTTCCGAACGTGCTGTGTTACGTGACTTTTTGGATAAAAATCTTGCTCGAGGGTTCATTCGGCAATCGAACGCTCCCAACTCAGCCCCTGCGTTCTTTGTCCGGAAAAAGGAGGGTGACCTGCATTTATGCATTGACTTCCGAAAGCTTAATGCAGTTACCCAAGCCAACGCTTACCCCATACCGTTGATTTCAGATATTTTGGGACAATTACAGGAGGGACGCGTTTTCTCCAAATTGGACTTAGTGGAAGCTTATTATCGCGTCCGTATCCGTGAGGGGGACGAACCCCTCACCGCCTTCTCTAGCTGTTTTGGAATGTATGAATTTCTTGTGATGCCTTTCGGATTAAAAGGGGCCCCGGGGGTCTTCATGCAACTCATTAACGAAATCCTCCATGATTTGCTGTACAGCGGAGTGGTAGTTTATTTGGATGACATTCTTATTTATTCAAAAACCATGGAGGAACATGTTGCTCTGGTCAGAGAAGTTTTGCAACGTCTGCGTAACCACCAGCTCTATGCAAAGCTGTCCAAATGCGAATTTCACCAAGAGAAAATAACTTTCTTGGGGTACATAATCTCTCATCGTGGCCTTAGCATGGACCCCGCTAAACTCCAATCGGTACTTGACTGGACTCCACCCTCCACCCGCAAGCAAGTGCAGCAATTTCTGGGCTTTGCTAATTTCTACCGCGGTTTCATTCCCAACCGCTCAAGTGGCACTGCCAATCACTGACCTCCTGAAAACAAAGGGTAAAGGGGTTTCTGCAACGTTGCCCTCTGCCAAAATACTGTGGACTGATCAATGCCAATCCGCCTTTGTAGCCCTCAAACGGCTTTTCACTTCTGAACCTGTGCTGCAGCACCCAGATCCAAACCAAATGTTTATCGTACAGGTCGATGCGTCCGATGTAGCCATGGGGGGGCCTTCTCCAAAGAGGACCGGACGGTCTCCTTCACCCCTGTGCCTACTTCTCGAAAAAGTTTGCGCATGCCCAATTAAACTGGCCCATTTGGGAAAAGGAGGCATCAGCCGTCCACCATGCCCTTACTCTGTGGAGGCAATTCCTGGAGGGATCCAGGGTCCCCTTCGAAGTCTGGACCAATCACAAAAATCTAGCTGCCCTCACGGGGACCCATAAGTTGTCCGCAAAACAACAGCGTTGGGTGGACTTCTTTGCTCAATTTCGTTTTGTTCTTAAACATGTGCCCGGGAAACAGAACGTGCTTGCTGATGCCCTATCCAGGTTGCCTCAATACCCAGTAAAACTTGATCAGCCGACAGACTCTTTATTCACCCCGGTGCACAGAGGGGCCCTGCCCATGCTGGCCGTGCAGACCCGGTCCCAAACTCGACCCCAGCACGGAAACCGCGCAGTGGCCGACAAAGTGTCCAGCCCTAACCAGCAGGCTCCCTCGCCAGCCCCCCTTGTGCCGTCTATATCCGGCGCCCCGCAGCAACCAGTTTTTTCCCCCCCTCCATCACCACCAGCTCCTGGTTCACCCTCTCCCGCGAAAGGAAGGGGGGTGATCATCTCCAACTCCTTCCTGGACTCCCTTCGGGCTCAGTGCTTAGCCGAACGCACTGCCCAGACCCTGCCCCAAGGTGTACTTGAGCAAGGTGGTTGTTGGTACAAAGATTCGAAATTATACGTGCCTAAGATACTTCGAAGAGAAGTCCTGCAATTGGCCCATGGAGCTAAAACTGCGGGACACTTTGGGTTCCTGAAAACCCTTCACTTGTTGCGCAGACAGTTTTGGTGGGGGGGAATGCGTTATGATGTGGACTCCTTCGTTCGCAGCTGCCCTATTTGTGCCACAGTCAAACGGTCTCAAGGCAAGCCCCCAGGACTGCTGCAACCGCTGGAAATTCCCAGCAAGCCCTGGGAGGTAATTGCCATGGATTTCATGACGGATCTCCCGCTTAGCAGGGGCAAAACTGTACTATGGGTTGTTACTGACTTATTTTCCAAACAGGTACATTTGGTTCCGTGTGCGGGTATTCCCTCCGCCCCCAAGTTGGCCCGCCTCTTTGTGTCACATGTTTTCCGTCTTCATTCGTTCCCACGCAAAATAATCTGCGACCGCGGAAGTAGTTTCGTGGCTAAATTTTGGATGGCTTTCCTCAAGTTGGTGGGGGTGGAGCAAGGGTTGTCTAGTGCTTACCATCCCCAGACGGATGGGCAAACTGAACATGTCAATGTTGTACTGGAATGTTACTTACGTTGTTATGTCAATTACCACCAAGATGACTGGGTGGAACTGTTGCCTTTCGCAGAATATGCTTACAATAATGCTGTCCATCAATCTACAGGGTTCAGCCCTTTCTATGCTGTGTATGGTCAAGACTTCGGTCCTATTGCCCCTGTAGAGGTAACCGAGGGGGAGGGGGATCCTGATGTAGCCTCTTGGGCGCATGCCCTCCGCACCACGTGGCCCTGGCTGGTGGGTAACCTAGACAGAGCCAAGCGCAAGTATAAGGTGCAAGCAGATAAGCATCGCTCTCCCAGCAAAGACTTGCAAATTGGTGAATTAGTGTATCTTTCCACCAAAAACCTGCGATCCACTTGCCCGTGCCACAAATTCAGTGCCAAGTACATTGGACCATATCCCATTGCCCGGATCATTAACCCTGTCACTGTGGAACTGACTCTTCCCAAAACCTTGAGATGTATCCACCCAGTCTTCCATGTCAGCCTCCTTAAGCCTCATGTCACCTCCTCGAAATGGCACCCGGAACCACCTCCCGAGCAGCCCGTGATGGTGGGGGGGGGGGGAGGAACATTTTGAAGTGTCAAAGATCCTAGATTCACATATACGACATGGATCCCTGCAGTACCTAATTCGCTGGAAGCACTTCCCCCCTGCCTACGACGAGTGGGTGCGTGCACAGGATGTCTCCGCCCCACACTTAGTGAATGCCTTTCACACCGCCTACCCGGACAAGCCGTCCCCCTTGCAAGATGGGAGGGGGCCTTAAGGGGGCAGAATGTCAGGCCTGTATCTCAGTTGTTTTATTTAGTTTCGTTTTCCTACTGCCCAGACTCAAGGACTGTTGTGCATACCTAAATCCGTTTGAAGCTGTGGGAACCTCAGCGCTGTTTGTGTTCTGTAATCTCTTGCTTTTTTCTATGCTTTTATATTACCAAGTGCAAGCCAGCAAGTTTCATTGCTGTCACCTTTTCTTTATGCTCTGTTAACCTTTTTGACCAGTAAAAACCAGCTTCTTTGGACCTGACTGTCTCTGATGTGGTTTGTGGTTCGATTGGGCCAAGGGCTTACACATGGCGATCTTGTCTCCCCTCAACCTTCTCTTCTCCAAACTAAACAAACCCAACTCCCTAAGTCTCTCCTCATAGGGCATGGATTCCAGACCTTTGACCATTCTGGTCGCCCTCCTCCAGACACACTCCAACTTGTCAACATCCTTCTTAAATTTTGGGCCCGAAACTGGACACAGTATTCCAAGTGAGGTCTGACCAATGCAGAATACACTGGTAGTATTACTTCCCTTGATCTAGACACAATACTCCTATTGATGCAGCCCAGAATTGCATTGGCCTTCTTAGCCACCATATCACACTGTTGACTCATGTTCAGTTTGTGGTCCACTAAGACTCCCAGATCTCTTTCACATGTACTGTTGTCAAGCCAACTCTCTCCCATCCTGTACCTGTGCCTTATGTTGTTTCTGCTTAGGTGAAGTACTTTACACTTCTCCCTATTGAAATCCATTTTATTGCTTATGGCCCAGCTCTCCAGTCTATTGAGGTCATTCTGAACTCTGACCCTACCCTTCGGGGTATTAGCTACCCCTCCTAACTTGGTGTCATCTGCAAATTTGATTAGCATGCTCTCTATTCCATCATCCAAGTCATTTATAAAAATATTAAATAGTACCGGTCCCAGGACAGACCCCTGTGGTACCCCACTGGTCACTCCTCTCCAGGATGAAGTTGTGCCATTATTGAGCACCCTTTGGGTTCGGTTGGTCAACCAATTACCAATCCACCTGACAGTAGCAGTGTCCAGCCCACAGTTTACTAGCTTTGTTTCAAGAAGATCATGGGGGACTTTATCAAAGGCTTTACTGAAATCAAGGTACACTACATCTACAGCATTCCCTTCATCTACCATACTTGTCACTCTATCAAAAAAAGATATGAGATTAGTTTGGCATGACCTGTTTTTGAGAAACCCATGTTGACTGTCAGTGAGCACGGCATTTCTTTCTAAGTTCTTACAGACCGTCTGTTTAATTATCCGCTCTAGTATTTTACCTGGTATTGATGTCAGGCTGGCTGGGCGATAATTGTTTGGGATTCCCCCCCCCTTTTAAAGATGGGGACCACATTTGCCCTCCTCCAGTCTGCTGGAACCTCTCCGGTTCTCCCTGAATTCTCAAAGATTATTGCCAGTGGTTCTGAAATCACTTCAGCCAGTTCTTTTAACACCCTTGGATGCAGTTTGTCCAGCCCTGGAGACTTGAATTCATTAAGAGTAGCCAGGTATTCCTGTACTCAGTGTCTATACTATGCTGTAATTCCCCTATTGCATCTTCTGCTCCATTATTCCCAGGTTGAGCACTATTCCCCTTTTGGGAGTAGACTGAGACAAAAAAGGAGTTAAGTAATTCTGCCTTTTCTGCCTCCCCTGTTAATAACTCACCATCCTCTCCACGCAGTGACCCGATCGTTACCTTGATCGTCCTTTTGTTATGGACATAACCAAAAAACCCTTTTTTGTTGTTTTTAACTTCTCTGGCTAGCCGGAGCTCATTCTGCTCTTTAGCCTTCCTGACTTTCTCCCTACATGTGCTGGCTACTTGTTTGAATTCCTCTTTGTTGATTTCTCCCTTTTTCCATTTCTTGTACATGCCCTTCTTAAATCCTATCTCAACCAAAAGTTCTTTAGTCATCCACCCTGGTTTCTTCAAACTTCTACCTTTTTTTCTCCTCGTGAGAATTGATTGAAATTGCGCCTTCAATATCTCCCTTTTAAGAATTTCCCATCCTTCATGTACTCCCTCTTCTCAGTCAATATTCTCACCCACGGGATCACACCCAGTAGTTCCCTAAATTTATTGAAATCAGCTTTCTTAAAGTCTAGAGTACATGGTTGACTATTTCTTGCTTTTCCTTTCTGCTGTATAACAAACTCCAGGAGAACATGGTCACTCCCACCTAAAGATCCCACTCTTTCTACCCCATAAACCAAGTCATCATAATTGGTTAAGATCAGATCCAAAATGGCTGTTCCCCTTGTCGCTTCTTCCACTTTTTGGACTATGAAGTTGTCTTCAAGGGAAGTGAGGAATTTGTCGGACCTAGTTGTTTTGGCAGAGTTAGCCTTCCAACAGATGTCAGGATAATTGAAATCTCCCATTACTACTACATCTTTCTTTTTTGAATGTTTGGACATCTGTTCTAGGAAAGCATCATCTAACACTTCAGTTTGGCTTGGGGGTCTATAATAGAACCCCACAATGACATCACTATTTTTCTCTCCCTTAATTTTTACCCAGATGGTTTCAAGCTAGGTTCCGGTGTTTAAGTCCTGGATCTCCTCACAGGTGTAATCATCCCTAACGTATAATGCTACCCCTCCCCTTCCAATTTGGTCTATTTCTTCTAAATAGGTTATACCCTTCAATTAATACATTCCAATCATGAGACTTGTCCCACCAGGTTTCCGTAATGCCTATTATATCATATTTGCTTTTTGCTATTAAAAGTTCTAGTTCATCTTGCTTATTTCCCATGCTCTGTGCATTAGTGTAGAGACACCTTAGACCACAGGTCCTTCTTCTTGGCAGCTTATTTAAGATTGTCTCCCTCCCATTGTTACATTTTTGAACTGTCTTTCCTTGTGTATGTGCTACCCTCTGCAAATCATATTTGCAGTTATTGTCCTCACCTGAGGCTTTAAATTTATGTCTCGCTCCCCCGGAAGATTTAGTTTAAAGGCCTCCTTATCAGGCTTGCAAGGCTGTGGCCAAACACATTTTTACACACCTTTGAGAGGTGCAAACCATCTCCCGATAGAAGAGCATTATCCAGGTATCATAAGCCATGGTCCAAAAAACCAAACCTTTCCTGGCCACACCAACGATGCAGCCACTCATTTATTTCCAGAAATTTTTGTTCTCTTCCCAATCCATGGCCTGCTACAGGAAGAACCGACGAAAACACAACCTGTGCTCCCAGTTCCTTCACCTTTTTACCCAAAGCTGTATAGTCCCTTTTAATACTTTCTGGGCTGTGCCAGGCAGTATTGTTTGTTTAGCCATCGTGCTGTTTATTAGGTTTTCCTCCCACCCCCGAGTCCATGCTCTGCCTCGCCCTGCCACCGCCCCTTCCCAGATGTGGGCCTCAACCACGTGACGGCTCTGGCTGGGCCCAGCCTGCGCTGCGACAGCGCCGCAAACCCGTCAGCTGCCAACTCGTTCCTCGCACTCTCCCTTCTATTTTCTGTGGCTGTGCACGCCGACCCCAACCCCCTTAGGAGCTCTCCTGGCTGCTCCATTGCTGCGCCTCTCCCCGCCCAGGCACAGCGCCTCAGGAATGGGCTGTAGGATTGCTTTCAAAATCCTGCAGTCATTGTAACTGAGGATTACTGGTGCTGTTAGTTTTGGATATAGGCTTAAGCACTAGAATTCAGTGTCTGTTTCCAGATAGAGCCTTGGGCTGTTCAGGCCACTTCTGTAGCTCAAAACAGAGAAAAAAAGAATCACATTCTTTTTCATTTTATGTTGCCTCCTCCTGAGTTTGCTGTTTGTCCATTAAACTGGGCGGTGTCCCTGAGAGCCACATGACAGCTTTCAGTGAGATGGCAAGAATGGAAGTAAGAGTGTGCATGATGAAGTCTTGAGTTCCAGAAAATAGAAACAGAGTCATACGTTCTCCCTTTGTTGCTGCTGTGTTGTAGCATATGAACAAGCTCTTATGGTAAAGGGTTGTCTGTCTCCCATTACAGGAAAGGGATGGCCACTCTCACTTTCCCAGTCTTATGAACCAAACATAACTTCTGAGGACTTCAACGGTATCTCCTGCCCAATTCAAGAAAATAAACAGAAACAAAATTATAAGAAGCAGCTTCTTGTTGGCATGCACATGCAAGGCTCAGTATAGAATTTCGGTCCCTTCATTCCTGAGAGGGATAGAGGTAGACTGAGTAAGCATGAAAGGAACTTAAATTTCGTACCAGTAGTAGAAAAAGAAGAGTTGGTTTTTATATGCCGACTTTCTCTACCACTTAAGGGAGACTCAAACTGGCTTACAATCACCTTCCCCTCCTCTCCCCACAACAGACACCCTGTGAGGTGGGTGGGGCCGAGAGAGCTTGACTTGCCCAAGGTCACCTACCCGGCTTTGTGTGTAGTAGTGGGGAAGCAAATCCAGTGCACCAGATTAGCCTCCGCCGCTCATGTGGAGGAGCAGAGAATCGAACCCAGTTCTCCAGATCAGACTCCACCGCTCTTAACCACTGCATCACGCTGGCTCTTCCTCTCCTGGTGGGGTGAGGGCTCAGAGCAGAAGATAGGAGATGCCATTTTGGCTCCTTTCCAGTAAGGTACTCTGTGGTGTCCTTCTGTAGTGACCTGTAACTATGAGGGAGAAGATGCTGAATGTCTCTGTGGGGTGTTGGAAATTTCACCCTACAAAAGAATAGAGCTTCATGCTGCAAAATACATTGGTTTTGCAAAAAAAGGAAAAGCTCTTAAAAGCTGTTGTACTAGAGAGGTGCTGGCAGGGGACTGGAAAGAGGGCATTCACTTACAGTTATAGTCTTAAAAGTGGTGTAGGGTTGGAGGGAAGATCAGCCTGCCTTCCCATAAGCAATATAGTTCCATAAACACATCTCTCTGTATTCTACATTAGTTAAATCAATTCTCTTGGAGCTTTCCAAAAGCACCCTGTCCCAAAAACATTCACCAAGCATATTCACCCACCACCCCTCCTTCCTCACTGCAAAGACATGCTGCCCCCCAAAATGTTCCCTACAAGCAAAAATCTCCTCCCCACCCCTCCTTTCACACAATGGCCCCCAGCCTCTGTGTATTGTCTGCCAGTCACACTCCAATTGCCTCTTAGAGAGAGGCAGAAAACAGAACTCAGGCTAAATGCTTCTGTGTGAAATGCCCTTTAAAATGGCTGCTGCCGGAACTTCCGGTGCTGAGCTGGGCTGAGTGCTGCGTCTTCCCAGGGGCTCCTGGGGAGTATCCAAGTTTGCGTGTGATTTGGGGTGTTTTATTGCACCCCAACCCAGCCCTTGCAAGTGGGCTGAGAGGCAGGAATTCCCTGCAGCCATATATGCGGTTTGACCTCCTGAATACTCTGAGGTAGCTTTAATAAGCCCCCCGGAGTTTCAGACGTTTGGTCCCGTGGGCACGAAGGGATTGAAATCGCCAGCGCGCAACTTCGGCTTTAGACTCTACCCTCCAGCACCCTATAAACATCATAAGGACTACATTAAGATTAAAGCCTCACCTCCGGGCGCCCAAGTGAGTAGATAAGAATCCTTCGTCTTTCACTGGCGTCATCGAATAACAGGGGGTTGAAGAAAATATTCCTGGTAACCGTTTTTCTCCCTTAATTGAACTGGATGATTTTGTTGTATGAGATCCATCAGATAAAGCAGCAGGAGCCTTATCAAACTGATCAACTTAAATTAAAACAACGAGCTTGAATGATTGATGTAAGATCTGCCAATCCGACGCGTTCTTAAAGGAAGGGGAGGGAGGAACTTTTGAGAAGTTACATGAGGAAAAAAAGGTCCTCCAGCCACGTGTACAACAAAGAGGATCCTTTGACCGGAAGACTCTGTGCTTTACCTCTCCACTGCTCTACAAATCAACAGGAAGAAGGTCGTAAGACCGGAAATTCGTCTTACTCGTGTTACACCAAAACCACTCCTGAAGGTAATAACCATAGAGAAGAGACGATAGAAGGTCTACGATTAGGTAATCCCTGGAATACTTCCTGGCTCAGCCGATCTAGAGCGTCTGGTAAAACTCGTTGGTATTTTTAACTTTAAAAAGTTTTTTTAAGTTTAAATACTTATTTTTTCAACCCGAAAAAGATATTAAGTTGGACAATAAAGTATTCTCTATTAACTACATGCTGGACTCCTGCTAGATGACCATCAAATTTTTAATAAAGTTACATACTCTGGAGCCTCTCCCTGATCTGGCTAAATACATAGCCCTGCTCTTATGAAATCAAAGGGAATTCTACTGAATTCAATCATGGAAAAAAAAGTACAGGACATGTTTGCTAAATATTCTGAGGCGACAATTAAACAATTAAAACAGATTTCTACACAGATGGCTCAATTGATTTCAGTGATGATGACTCTTGACCAATCATCACTGGTATGTAATCAGAAGTTGAATCTGGTTACAGAAGACATAAAAGTCTTGAAAATTCAAATGATGACTACAAATATGGACATACAAGCAATGGATTCTTCTGCCCAAAAAGTCATGGAAGAATATCAGGATATAAAGAAGAAGACAGAAGTTCAAGAAAGTAACCAGCCGGCGACAAAGAGACCAGACATACAAGAAATGGACTTTTCATTTAAAAAAGACATGGAAGGACGTGTGGATACAAGGAAGAAGAGAGCAGATCAAGGAACACAGATTGAAGCCACGATGGGGATTAAGCCCAGAAAGAATTATTTTTGGATATGCACCTTGCCTGAGGAAATGAGAGAAAACAAAGAAATCTTGTTCCCATACCTGACTGACTTATTTCAGTTACAGAAGGAAGTATTAGACCATGGTTAAAGGATTGACTTAAATATGATTGCTGGATTGGAAGGCTTTGACAGTGTGGACGGGTGGCATGGCTATTTTAAATTTATGTTAAATGGAAAGGGACAAAGGTTTCAGAATAAAGGGATTAAATCATTTTAACGCTAGAACTGGTGGAGTTGGAGAAACTGGGGAAAAGGGGAGTATTGAAGGAATCATTGTGATAATGTACAAGATCTGGGAATAATGGAAGGCTACTTTTTATTTTGATCCAGAATGTAAAACTTTATAAAACATGAAACTTTAGAATGAAATTAATGCTAGGATCAGTATATGTTAACGAAGGCTAATAATACTTTATTAAGAGGTAGATGGAGGTGATGGGGAAGTTGTCATATTTTTTATGTTTAATGGTAATTAAGACAACAATCAATATAATTGCGATTGTGATATTATTTTTACGCTGTTGTCAGAATTATGGAGAATTTATAGCTTTAAAAAATCAATAAAAATTTATAAAAAAAATAAAATAAAATGGCTGCTGCCTTTCCCTGCCACCGGCTGAAACCTCCAACTGTCAAAAGGTGTAAAATCTGATAAGAGTTGATGTTGAATTGTGGTCTGTCTAATACACTACTGTTGTACTTTAATATTTTTAAATAAATAAAAAGAACCCAGTTTCCCACCCAGCTATTGCTTCATTGCAAGGAATGTATTTCTTGGGCACACTTTGTAAATGCCAGGAAGCCCCAAGTTAACACATGTGAAATGGCTCCAAGGACATAGAACAAGGACTCAGTCTGAGGATAGCTGAACCCTGAGTGAGATTTAAAATTGAAGCCATGAATATTTAAGGTCCGGCAGCATTTTCGGTAAGGACGTTGGGATATGAATTAACCTACTGTATTCCATGAACATATGCCTCTCATTTAGTAGCTCCTCCAAATAAACATCACCTCTAGAGCATACTATAATTGTATTTGCTTAGGGTGTTGTTGCCACCTTTGAAATGCTAATAGAGTGAACATGTAGTACAGCACTCCATTCTCTTCACCCTTTCCCCTCTTTGGGGACTTTCAAACTTTGCTCTGACTACCTTCTCTTAGACTGAATTAGGATAGTTTATGCTCCCCCTTCCCTGGTTTTTCCAATAAAATATGTTCTCTTAGCCTCCTTGTATTTAATGTATACAGGCAAACACATAGCTTGAAGCACACACAGCTAGGCTCATAATGGCAGTCAATGTTAAGTTGTTCTACCAGAGCCCTTTCCCTGACCCCCACCAAACCCGGACACTGATATTTTTTTTAAAAGCTTATTTTCACCCAGTAAAACCAGGAGAATTTTTCTTGCAAGTCATGGCATCATTCCTTGGAGTCAGATTGAACAGCTGGAGTCTGAGGTATATTTTTAATAGTTTGGCAGAAAATGTCTGGGGAAGGAGGTTGTCTGTTTGGGGAGGAACCGTTCCCTCCACCCCAGTTTCTGTACTTTCCCCCCCCCCCTTGGAAATTATGAATTATATGCAAGAGTATAATTTGAAAATATTAAGCCGGTAAAAAAAAAAAAGGCTGAGTGTCCTTCACATATTCATTCTAGCTGGTGAGCCCAACCACAGCACTTAGCAAGTTATTATTTTTGTTTATTTAAATTTATAGCCCACCCTCATTCCTGGCCAGGCCAGCCTCAGACTGTGTGTGAGCAACTCATATCTCTACAGACTCTTTCATATACTAGGTGAGCTCCTGCTGGTTTGGCTGGCATTGTGTTCCTGTGTCATGATAATCGCCATTCAACATTCAATGTGTTGTTCCCCCACCCCCATTCAACCATGTCCACCATAGCAATTCCACTCCTGCGCCAGTACAGAAATACATTAACTGCAGTAGCTCCCCTCCCCCCTTCTGTGGTACCATTGTTACAGAAAGAATTATGAAGGTAACATAGAAATAAAGAACTCTGTGAAAACCATCCAAGTCTGTCTGACAGTTTGAGCATTAATGTCTGTTGAATTTTGTTGGATCTAGAGCAGTTTGTTCATGCACATTCTCGTACAACCTCATAGGGGTTGTAGTTTATTTCCCTCTCATATCATTGAAATAAATCACTTGAAGTTTTTCCTCTCTAAAAATAATAAAGGGACACCTTGCAATTGGAGCCTACACTGACATGTACATTGTACTAAAAACATCCCATTAGGCAGGCAATGAATCCAGTGTAGACCATTTAACTTATGCTTTCTGCTGTGCAGGCACAAACAGGGCAAACTGACCCTGCGTGGAGACTGATTTCACGTACTGTGCAGGTGCTATAGTGACTACAAGAGGTAAATTTGTGACTTCTCCGCTATGGCTATTGTACATCTGGGAAGCTGCCCAAATCAGTTCTCAGGTTGGGCAGTGAATAGTGAGGGCAAGTCAAACTGATCCAGGATGGAACTCATGAATATGTTGTGGTGGCTGAGTGAGGTATGCTTTTTCTGGTGAGCAAAGTGTTGCAAAGTTCTCAGGGCACCCACTTCATACACCTTCCAAATGTTCCTGAAGTGGGTTGATTGACAACATAACAACCACTCACACAATTGGCTCACCAAGAGCACAGTGGTTGTGTGAATTGCCTCTCAGTAATTTCTGGAGAATGCAAAGCAATTAATGCCTTTCTAGCTAGGAAAAAAATCCAGAGACTATTATGATTTAGTTAAAAATAGCCATGCTTGCTTCCTGCTTTCATATAGTGTTTTGCTTGGTTGCTATTAAGAATGGCTGTACTGTACTTCCAACCGGAACATATAGGGATTGTTTCAGGGATTTCAATAGGGTGAGCAATGAAAGCTGAGCAGAAGATTCTTGCAGGGATACATTCTTGCACGTGTCACAAATAACACCTACACGTGTTCCAGAAAGTGTGGGGTGGCCCAATGCAGACCCCAGCAGTCTGACACAGCTGATAGAGATCAGGTGGAAGTTACTGGGCAGCAACCTGTGGTGGTGTGCTCAGCCAAGTTCTTTTTATCAGACCTGGTCAGGTGCACAGTTGGCTTTCCGATGTCTCAGGCAGGGCGGAAATGCTTATTGAGACTTCAACAATGACTCTTCCTGTGTTCTCTGAAGCAGGAAACAACCATAGAGGCAGAGAATGCCTGAGGACTGATTAAGCCACTAATCACTGTTGATAGCATACAGGCCTGCCTAAAACTCCTGGACTGGACCTGGCAACCCGCTTTGCAGGCACTTGACTACGGTTCTGGCCACGCGCCCGCCCCAAACGATACGGGACGGTTGCTGCGCTCTCCTTAGTGACAGACTCGGCCGCTCCTGCAAGCACCGTGCAGATAGCAGCTAGGAAGCAGATGCAGGGGCAGCCTCCAGCGAACCTGAGAGAAGCCATGTTCCTGTGCCAACCCCATCAGTCCCCTGGGAGGTTATTGCCATGGACTTTATTACTGATCTGCCTCCCAGTCGGGGGAAAACCGTGTTGTGGGTTGTAACGGAGTTATTTTCCAAGCAAGTACATTTTATTCCCTGTGCTGGTTTGCCTACCCCCCAGAAGCTGGCACGCATGTTTGTTACACACGTGATGAAATATCATTCCTTTCCACGCAAGATAATTTCTGACAGAGGTTCCCAATTTGTGGCTAAATTCTGGAAAGCCTTTTTAAAAATCATGGGGGTGGAACAGGGGCTATCGTCTGCACATCACCCCCAAACGGATGGACAAACTGAAAGAGTTAATTCTGTGCTAGAATGTTATTTGTGTTGCTGTGTGAATTACCATCAGGACAATTGGGTAGATCTTTTGCCTTTTGCTGAGTACGCTTACAATAATGCCCCCCACAGGTTTCAGTCCATTCCAGGTGGTTAATGGCAGGGACTTTGGTCCTTTTGGAAATGCTGCTCTTTCCCAGGACATGGGAGGTACTGCTGATGTTGATGAGTGGATTCAGGTGGTTCAGACTACATGGCCCTGGCTTCAGAAAAACCTGGACCGTGCCAAACGCAAATATAAGGAGCAAGCAAATAAACATCGTTCCCCGGGGTGGGAGTTGAAGGTGGGGGATCAGGTATATGTGTCCACTAAGAATCTACGGACCTTGCGTCCATGCAGAAAGCTCAGCAATAAGTATGTGGGTCCTTACCCCATCATCAGGGTGATCAATGAGGTGACTGTGGAACTAGCTCTGCCCAAGGCGCTTCGAGGCGTGTTCCACATCAGCCTGCTCAAACCTTATACCGCAGCCCCTCACTTCCACCCGGAGCCCAAACAGGAGGTACCCACTGTGGTGGGAGGGGAAGTGCACCTGGAAGTCTCTAAAATCCTGGATTCTAAACTGAGAAAGGGGAAGTTGTTCTATTTGGTCCGGTGGAAGCATCTGAGTCCAGCCCAGGATGAGTAGGTGGCGGCCCCACATGTAGCAGACCCCCGTCTGGTCCGTGAGTTCCATGCTGCCTACCCCCAGAAGCCGCAACCGTTCGCGGACTTGGGGGGTGGCTTAAGGGGGGCAGGCATTAGACTGGGTGACTGCATTAAGTCTACAGAAGTCAATGCAGAGACGAAGATCACCAGTCTTTTTCTTTACAAAAAAGGCAGGTGCCGAATAAGGCGCCTTGGATGGACGGATAAACCCTCTTTTTAAATTAGTATCCAAATAGTCTCTTAACACCGCCTTCTCCTTTGGGCTCATCGGGTAGATTTTCCCTTTCGAGAGTTTGCCCTCCCCCACCACTTCAATGGCACAGTCTGTCTCAAGGTGAGGGGGTAACTCATCACATTCACGCACATCAAATACATCAGCAAACTGGGCATATTCCCTAGGGAGTTGAGGTGGTGGGACGCTCAGTGACAACTGTTCCAATAACGCAGCCGCTTGTTCTTTGAAGGCCACCTCCCTCCGATGTCGGTCACACTGAGCTTGCGAAAAGGTTAAGGTTCGGTTCCTCCAGTCTATGATAGGACTATGACTCAAAAGCCAGTTCATTCCCAAAACTATGGGAGCCGTTATGGGAGCTATGGTCAAATGGATCTGTTCCCAATGTTCTCCCGCTCCCAAGGCAACTCGTGCAGTCCTATAGCGGACCGGGCCACCCCTAAAGTCACTACCGTCCATCTGAGCAAACTTAACGGGTTCAGGTAATTCAACTCTTTTTACCTGTAATTCTCGGGCAGTTTCTTCGTTAATCAAAGTCCGAGCACAGCCTGAATCTACTAGGGCTGGTACCCTTAGGATAGGTCCCCCCCTGGGTAAGGCTAGAGCCACTTCCACGTACATATTGTTTTCCTGTTCGCTTACCATTATTGGAGCTCCCTGCTCAAGGTCCGGAGCGGTCTGCCGAGGAGCTCCCTTTACAGCAGACCGACGGCGTTTTTTGCCGGTGGGTCCCACTCCTCCCCGTCGCTGGAAGATGGAGTTTCTAGAGTTGTCATCCGCTGCTCCAATGAGCAGGATGCTTGCTTTGTAATCCGCGGCCCCGATGGGCCGGTAGCTTTTGGCGGGTCCTGGTCGGGTTGCGCTTGAAGAGCTGAGGACGTACTCCATCTCCCCGTCAAACCGCTTTGGCGGCGTGGTTGTCCCTCGGTGCGGATACCTTCCGCTTCCCTCGTCGCTGGTTGGGAAGGACCCAGCTTTCCGGCTCGGGACGGGCATCGAGAGGCAAAATGGTCCAAGCCCCCACAAACGAGACAGACTCCACTCTCAAAGCGTTTGCGCCGCTCTGCCACCGACTGCCCCCCTCCTTGCCAGGAACGAGAGTCCTTGGGGGTGCCGGGCCTGTCTCCACGGGGTTTGGTCTCTCGGACCGTCCGCTGCTTGGAGAGTTGCAGTAATTGCCGGCGGTTTTCAATATCGGTTGCATGCCGGACCCATCCTTCTACATCGGGAGGGTTCCCCTGCATAAACGCCCAATGCTGCAGCTCCGGGTTAAGTCCCTCACGAAAATACTGAACCCGAGTGGCCTCACTCCAGTCCAATATCTTGCTCAAAAGCAATTGAAACTCACTTGCATACTGCACCACAGACTTAGTCCCTTGGCGTAGCTGCAACAACGCCGTCTTGGCCCGCTCCCCCCGGTGTGGATCCTCGAACCGGTTGCGGAGAGCTATCATGAAGTCATCCAAATTCCACAAAACGCAGGAGCATAGCTCATACTGGTGCACCATCCACGCAGCAGCTTCTCCTTGCAACAGTGAAGCAACGTATTGCACCCGGCTCTCTTCCAAGGCGAAGGTCTCGCCTTGCTCCCGCATAAAAATGTCCACTTGGACCAGAAAATAAGACAGTAAGTCGCTTGACCCATCAAAAGTCACCTTCAAGTCCCGGCGATGGGGTGGGCCTGGAGCAGGGCCACCCGGCAGCACAGGTGCAACTGGCTGTGCAGGTACAACAAGCTGGCCTCCTCCATCAGGTTGCCCGGGTTGGGGCGGCTGCCGACGCAAGTCATCCAACTCGCGTGCCATGTCCTGTATCACTGCATACATGGCATCCATCCGATCGGCCATCTCCTGCCTTTCAAACTGCAGGTGCCGACATTCCTCTTCCCACTCGTGCCGTAGAAGGGGGTCCCGCCGATCCATGTCAACCCCCAGCCCTTCCATGTCGGCCATCGTCTGCTTTCGATGTTCCGTGGTGCCCCCCACAAGAGCCCATTTGTGGGGGGTATCCAGCCAGGCACTGAGACGGGAGACCCGTTGTTTGGTGCCCGTACCCGCTCCATCGGGTTTCTGCTTCTCCTTCTTCTGCTCGAGATTGGGCTTCTTTGGCGTCGTGTTGTCCCCGCCAGACGCCGTGTCACCATTGTCTCCAGGGTACGACATAGCCAAGAATTCGCAGCTTGGGATCGGAGCTGGAGCAAGGGATTGGCAGCTTAATGTCAGGTCCTCAAGCCAACCTAGGTCGTCTCAAAAAGTCACTCGCTCAGACAGGCATGTCAGAAGCAGGTAAACGTTTATTGAGAGCATCTAGTAAGCATGGATACACTGCAGCTTCAAAGCTGCCAATACAGGCCTGGGCTGCAAAGCCTAACTTAAAGCATGGTTACACGATTACATCACAGGTGCAAGATCAAATGTCCTGGGAAGCAGCGAGACAGCAGAGCACAGGGGAAAGGAGGGAAGAAGGAGTGAAACAGGAATCTAAACACGGCCTGGCCGTTAGCTACTCAAGGTCGGGACTCGGGAGGGGTGAGGAACAGGGAATCACAGAGCAACTGAAAAGCAAAGACAGGCCTAAAACATGTCAAGAGCCTGAACCAGGATCTGACCGCTTGTACGGGCCAGACCTAACAACAGAGTAGAGCGAAACAATTCTGAGTTGAAAGAAACAATTCAGCAGACTTCCTCACAGTTCCAGCCGCAGCCATGTCATGAAAAGCAGACAGTCACATAGTCAATGCCAAACACCCCCCCTCCCCATTGCAACATCCACAGCTAATGGGCAGTCAACGGCGATCCTGATAATAGCGATGACTCGTTCGTCCAGCAATGCAGCAGCATTCCCCAGGCGTTTACAAGAGAACACACCCATTGTTCCAGAGCATTAATCGCTTCAGCAAAAGATCTCCCGGTTCCTCCCGGGGTGCAAAAGCCATCGGAATCAGAATAGATTTCCAAATTCTCACCACCCCACCCCGGTAGCCACAGATTAGTTCCTTTGTCACCTTTTGTCACCTGGGAACCTAGGAGAGAGTAGACCCCCTCTCCCCGCCCCCAGAAAAACAGTATATCTGGGGTGCCCCCAGCCCATTAGATCTCCCTCTCAAGCCTTAGGTCTTTCCTGGCACCTTTGCCCTTACTCTGTCAGTTTGGGTTTTGCGCAGCCCGACCACGCTCCCTCTCGCATTGCTGGTGAAGTCTACGGGAACCCCTGCCCCCATCTCGGCTTTAACTTTCAATCTGTCTTAGTCTACATGAGTTTGGACAACACCACATCTGGAAGGTAGATATCACCCCTCAAAGAATCCTATTTGTGCTTGTACTCCTCTCTTTACTTCCTAGATTCTATGTATGCTTGTGTGCATCACTGAATTTGAATGAAAAAGACATAAACACTTTTTAATTGGAAATCCATTGCTTCTGTCTTTATTTTAAGGTCACAGTTACGGGCTCTGGTAGACAAAGGTTGCAATACCACTATAGAAATAAAAGTAGCCATCTTGCTTGCTAATTCCCCAAATTAAAGAGCAATTTGGCTAACACTGTTTGGAAATCTAAACTGTTTAAAGGTTCTCTCCAACCTGCTATGTTTCTGTAGCGCAGACATGTCCAGTCCTCGTGAACAGTAGTATTCTTGTGAGCTGCCATAGCCCCTTCCAAGTGAACAGGAAGCTGGAAAGAAATCCTATAATTTTCAAGTAAATATCCTTGAATAGCTGCCCCCCACTGTTGCATTCCCATTTAACATTTTGTGCCTTTATTTAATGACTTTTTTTCCTGAGTATTAACTGTAGGAGGTCCTTGTCTTCTTTTGAGCCCACCAACTCAGGGTTAAACAAGACCAAATATGTGAGATTTGTGGTGAGGTTTTTTAGAACCTTCAAAGTAACTGCGGGGTGCTGCTAATTTGATTGGCGAAGTGGCTTTGGGAAAAAGTTGGTCACCTCTTTTCTCCATGCTATTAACTAAATCTAAATCTCCTTGAAGGGCTATCAGTTCCACAGGACAAAAAAATGTTCAGGTGTGGTACCTATCCTTTTCACAAACTGAGGTAATATAGCTTTTGGGGGGGGGAATAATGAAAATGGCATGGTAGGAAAGGGTTAAATTAACACTTGTCCCAGTACAAAATTCTCATTGAAATTAGTAGTTCCATATTAACCATTGGTTCCATATTAGCATACCACACCCTCATTAGCACATTATCTTGATACTTACAGGACAATGATTAGCACATTACCTTTGATACTTTTTGCAGGACAATGACTCAGCTCAAACCCAACCCCTTTCTGATTTTATATTACTCTCCCTACACACTTGACACTGAGAGACACTGTCCTTCAGTGTTACTCCTCTGAAGATGCCTGCCACAGCTGCTGGCGAAACGTCAGGAAAGAAAATACCAAGACCACGGTCACACAGCCCGGATAACCTACAAGAACCAATGAACTCTGACCGTGAAAGCCTTCGACAATATTTTAAAATATAAAGGTCTGTGACCTTAATCATGGATCTTCTGTGTTGTGTCCAATTGAACTTTGGAATTCTATGGTTAAAGAGAGGAACCCATAAGGACATTTGGGGTTGACAAAATTCCATTCTCCTCTGCTGGCCACCAGCCCTGACTTTTCATACCACATCTATGTCTAAGGCTTCATTCCTCACTTCCAATCAGTGACAGATCTACTATGAAACTAATGAAGTTTAAGCTTCAGGGCCCCTAATACCGGAAGGGCCCTGAAGCAACTTTCTTTTTAATGAGTGATTTTTTTCAGTAAAATCAATGGGTTTTTTTTATGTGTTTGTTATTAAAATAAGGCTATTTTAGTGACAGAATCATAAGCCAATGGGTTTAAGTACTTAATATTGACCTTAGAATAAGCTCTAATACCCATGTCATATGGCCTCAAAATGTCCCTGTCATTGGTCAAATTTCAAAATTTTCTTGGGGGCTTGCAGCGCCCGAACCCACAGCTGTATGGGGCTCACTGAGCTTGCCAGAATCTATTCATAGCCTAAATTTTGGCAGCTGAATCCTCAAATCCTTTGTTGGTGCAGGGCTTAATAGTTCTATAGGCTAGAGCAAATTGGAACCATAAAAAGACATCTGAATTCTCAATTCAGGCTTCACTTGTTCACTTTTGCATTTTAATGCCAAAATTAGATTTTCTCCTCTATATCCTAACAAGCCCCCTCTGATGACCTTCTACAGTCCCACTGAAGAAGATAAGAGCGGTTACCCAGACCTCGTTGCTGGTTGTGAAGGGCCCCCCATAACTTCAGGGTCCCAAAAATGTACATCTGCCACTGCTTTCAATGTAACCTTCAGCTTGCCTTCTCTCACCCATTGCCTATCAGAATTGTCTATGGCTTCCCTTCTCACAAATGTTGGCTTCCTTACTTTATGGCTGCTCTTTTGATTTTATCTCCCTGCCATCACAATGTGAGGAGGAAGGAGGCAGGCAAGGGGTGGCAAGCCAGACCTCTTGTTTACTTATTTATTTAAACAGTTATATCCCACCTTTCCTCTTGGTTCAAGATTGCTTGGTTCAAGATAATACTTAAAACATCCCCAACTAAAACCAAAGATTAAATAGCAAGCGCTGAATCCCTCCCTCATCCTTAACAGATACCTGCCATTCAAGCCCTTTCAGAAGCCCCAATAAACAGGCAGACCTTGTTGTGCCTTCTGGAGATTTCCTTGAGCTTCCGCTCCTCCTCCTCTGCTCCTCTTGAATGCCGTAGGGTTGCCAGCCTCCTGCTGGTAGTGGGAGATCCCTCACTTGAGAGCCCCAACCCCCCTGGCACCATTTGACCAGCCAGCAGTAAAGGGCAGTAAAGTTATCTGTCTCTCTAGCTAATCCTGTATTTTGTGGCATTTGTAGCCAAACAGGGCAGCCCTCAGCTACAGTGAGGGGGAAAAGTATTTGATCCCCTGCTGAATTTGCCCATTTGCCCTCTGACGAAGAAATGACCAGTCCATAATTTTAATGGTAGGTTTATTGTAGCTGTGAGAGACAGAATAACAACAGGAAAAATCCCAAAAACCCAGAAGACAAAAGTCAGAGATTGATGTGCATTATAATGAGTGAAATAAGTATTTGATCCCCTATCAACCAGCCAGATTAGGGTTAGGGTTAGGGTTCTGCTGTCAACAGAAGCAATCAATCCATCAGATTCCAAACTAGCCACCATGACCAAGACCAAAGAGCTGTCCAAGGATGTCAGGGACAAGATTGTAGACCTGCACAAGGCTGGACTGGGCTACAAGACTATTGCCAAGCAGCTTGGTGAGAAGGTGACAACCCTAACCCTAACCCTAACTGTCAACCTCCCTCGGTCTGGGGCTCCATGCAAGATCTCATCTCATGGAGTTGCAATGATCATGAGAACGGTGATGAAGCAGCCCAGACCTACACGGGGGGAACTTGTCAATGATCTCAGGGCAGCTGGGACCATAGTCACCATGAAAACAGTTGGTAACACACTACGCCGTGAAGGACTGAGATCTTGCAGAGCCCGCAAGGTCCCCTTGCTCAAGACAGCACATGTACAGGCCCGCCTGCAGTTTGCCAATGCACATCTGAATGACCCAGAGGAGAACTGGGTGAAAGTGTTGTGGTCAGATGAGACCAAAATTGAGCTCTTTGGCATCAACAACTCGCCGTGTTTGGAGGAGGAGGAATGCTGCCTACGACCCCAAGAACACCATCCCCACCGTCAAACATGGAGGGGGACATATTATGCTTTGGGGGTGTTTTTCTGCTAAGGGGACAGGACACCTTCACCGCATCAAAGGGACAATGGACGGGACCATGTATCATCAAATCTTGGGTGAGCACCTCCTTCCCTCAGCCAGGGCATTGAAAATGGGTCGAGGATGGGTATTCCAGCATGACAATGACTCAAAACACACGGCCAAGGCAACAAAGGAGTGGCTCAAGAAGAAGCACATTAAGGTCCTGGAGTGGCCTAGCCAGTCTCCAGACCTTAATCCCATCGAAAATCTGTGGAGGGAGCTGAAGGTTCGAGTAGCTACACATCAGCCTCGAAATCTTACTGACTTGGAGAGGATCTGCAAAGAGGAGTGGGACAAAATACATCCTGAAAATACCTCCTGAGATGTGTGCAAATCTGGTGGCCACCTACAAGAAACGTCTGACCTCTGTAATTGCCAACAAGGGTTTTGCCACCAAGTACTAAGTCATCTTTTGTAAAGGGATCAAATACTTATTTCACTCATTATGATGCACATCAATCTCTGACTTTTGTCTTCTGGGTTTCTGGGGTTTTTCCTGTTATTCTGTCTCTCACTGCTACAATAAACCTACTATTAAAATTATGGACTGGTCATTTCTTCGTCAGAGGGCAAACGGGCAAATTCAGCAGGGGATCAAATACTTTTTTCCCTCACTATACTAGGGAGAAGGATGTTGGGGGGGGCAGCGGGGGGGAATGGAATGCTGGTTGAAGACATGAGCTGTTGCGAGAGAAGGAGGAGAACTGAGGGGAATCCTTCTTCAGCCCAGGACCTGGAGGGTTGAGAGAAACTTCTAAGAGTATGCTCTCAGTCTGTACACAACAGCAACAAAAGTTGTTGCCTGCTGCAGCTTCTTCTAACTCCCCAGAAGCAGCAAATATGAAGACATGGGTGAGGGGGGGAAAGGCAATCCCTAGGAGTAAGTATTTGTCCATTTTTGCCACATAAGATGTTAGCAGAAACCTTTCCCTTCTTCCTTCCCCCCATCCCCACTATAGTGTTTTGCTTCAGATTTTCATCGAGTTGTTGGATTGCTCAGAAATCTAGAATTTTTGTTCCACATTTTGAAGGCTGGGGTTGTTCAAGTAGGCCAAACAAGATGACACAGGAAGATCCATGAAAGGATCTCCAATGCATTTTTTCTTTGAACACAGCAGGTGCAGGGGGTCCTGATAGGGAAAGGAAACCCCTCATCCCACACTATGGTCCCGATTCAAATCAGGACCATAGTGTGGGATGAGGGGAGTTTCCTATCCTGAAATGGCTTGCTGGAGCTGCTACCTGCTGCATTTGGGAAAGCATGTCTCTGTTTCCTCCAGCAGGGATATTTAAGGTTGGAGAACATGATGTGTGATAATGGAAGAGCTGCAACCCTGATAATGGAAGAGATGCAAGCAAGGGGTCAGCCATTTCAGCATGCCTCTCCCTCAGATGAAGAGGGTAAAAAGTTGGATGCTTTGGGGTGGAAAGGGTACTCCTCTGCTGCCCTGAATATGTGTATCTCTAACTACCAGGCAATTATGTCTGGATAACAACTGTTCTTGTGGGAAAAGCTGTCTCTCTACCTGAACCTCATTCCTGAAGATAAAAGACCTTTGGCGAGACTACTACAGACTGAAGCCCTTCAACTCTCGAAGCAGCAAATCAGTGCAAGCAAGCATTGTGTGGACGCATGGCTTGCAGTATGGCCACATCTGTGGTCTTAAGGAGACATGCCTGGACTAGGTCCACAGTGTTCCCTTGGGACACACGACAACATGTAGAAAATCTTCCCTTCGAGGGAAACATTTTTTTTCCGGAGAAAATGGATGATGTGTTGGCACAAATAAAAAAGAATCAGCAGACTGCCATATCCCTTGGGATAACAACATCTCCATCTCAGTCAAAGCAGAGACCATATGCCAGACGAGACCCCATACCCTAGGGACCAGAGGTTCACTCCAAGACAACAGTATCCTAACCATCATCCACAGTATCAACAACCACCTGTCTCTAAACTGTGGAACTCATCTAGAACTAGGCCTAGCCCACAGCAATCCTCCAGAGATCAGGGCCAATCCTCACAAAAATCCCATTTCTGACTATCACAGTGAGCCTAGGACTGGGTGTTTGGAGACCGGTTGTCCCAGTTTTTCTCAACCTGGCAGGACATCACTACTGATGAGTGGGTCCTGGCTATTATTGCTCATGGTTATAAGTTCAAATTTAAATTTACTCCCCTTTGTATATAGGCCAAGCAGTCTGTATAGAACTCCTTTCCTAAGTTGACTCTGGACTTACAGATGCTACTCCGCAAGGGATACAGTTGAACTAGTTAATTCACCAGATTCCGATTTGGGTTTTTATTCACATTTCTTTCTTGTTGAGAAAAAGAATGGGGGCAAAAGACCCATCTTAGATTTAAGACACTTAAATCGTTCACTAAAAGTTCAAAACATTCATAATACAAACCTGTGTTACAATTATTGCCTCTTTGATCCTGGTTCATGGTGTTAGATTTGAAGGACACCTATTTTCATATATTCATTTACTAATCCCATCGAAGATTCTTAAGGATTTGAGTTTTACCAGGATCAAGTATTACCCTTTGGATTATCTACAGCACCAAGGGTCTTCACAAAATGTATGGCCCTGGTGGTTGCATGCTTGCACCTTCAGGGTTGTATTATTTACTCTTATTTAGATGATTGGTTGTTGATGGCTCCATCAGAGCAGATATTATCACACCTTACTTGACCCGGGATATGTGTCATCGTCTAGGACTAGTAGTAAACTGGGACAAGTCCAAATTGGTCCCTTCTAGGTCCATTCAATTTATTGGTGCAGTGTTGGATTCACAGCAGGGAAAGGGTTTTCTTCCCCAGAGTCAGGTCACAAGCATCACAAAGCTTGCTAGTAGCTTTGTGCATAATGTTTCCAACTGGTGGTGAACATAAGATTGTTAGGGCTTATAGCCTCCATCACTGGAAGCTATATGTACCCACTACATTTATGGTTTTTGATGCAGTACAGGCCATCTAGACATACTCTAAGTAAAAGATTTTCTATTCCACGTTTAACCCTGAGATCCCTTGGTTGGTGGTTGGACATGGGAAATGTATTACAAGGTATACCTTTTTGAGGTCAGGGGATATGATGTTGTTGCTGACCACTGATGCCTCTATTTTGGGTTGGGGAGCGACCTGTGAAGATAGGGTGACTCAGAGAATGGTCACGGATTGAATCTGGTTACACATCAATGTGTTGGAACTCAGCAATGTGTTATGCCTTAAACTTTTTTTCAGATATGCTGCATGGTCCATCTCTCCTTATACATACAGACAATGTTGCCATGATGTTTTACCTGAACAAACAGGGTGGCACAGGATACAGACACATGTGTCAGGAGGCGCTTGCCACCTGGAATTGGGTTGTCAAGCACCGAATTATGTTACAAGCTATCCACTGTCAGCTCTGGGCTCGCCATACAAATTCCACAAATGACTTCTAGGCAGGTTCTCCGTAGAAAGTTGATTTAATGGAAAATATACAGCAAGTTACAGAAACTAACTTGGAAAGAGCAAGGTAGGAAGGAGAATACAGAAGAATGGGGGTAGGAAGGAGAATACAGAAGATATAAAGTTGAAATGAACTTTCTGGACGACTCCTGGTTGCTACGGCAACCCCTAGGTAGCCCTTGTTCTCAGAGAAGAGCAAGACAAAACATAACAGAGTTGAATAACAATTCGACCTTGGAGCACCACCTGGCCTAACCGCTGAGTACCAGGCCGTGCCTGACATCCACATTGCTGGAGTACACAGTGTTCAAGCCTATATGCTCAGTCGGGTTTTTACCCCCAACACTAATTGTCCCTTAACAATTCCTACCTGCCTCGGGTGTTTGCATTAAGGGGCACCCAAGAAGTAGACCTTTTTGCCTCGGAGCAAAATGCCAAAACACATCTATTCTGTTCCCTAGCAGGCAGAGGGCGAGGGTCTCCAAGGGATGCTTTTCAGGTAGCTTGGGCAGGGACGCTGTTCCATCTCTTTCCTCCAATCCTGTTGATTACCAAAGTGCTAGGAAAGATGAGGGGGGATGGCACAGACAGGATAGTGATTGCACCTTTCTGGCTGAGACAGAATTGGTTTCCCACCCTGATGTCCATGTCAAAGTCCATGTCAATACCTACTGCTTCCACCTCAGTCAGACCTGCTCAGAGTGGGTCTGATCTTCCATTCCTGGAGCTCTTCACAGTCATCATTGGTTTTCACCATCCTGTATAATTTTGTGCCAGTGACTTGGCCAGTACACTGCTAACCCCAGTTCCAGATAATTTATGATCAAATTAAATATTATTGCCCACAATACCTATCCTTGTGAGACCCTAGTACTTCCTTCCATTATGAGAACTGTCCATTTATTCCTGCTCTTTGCTTCCTTTTGTTTAGCCAATTTTTAATCTGTAAGAGGATCCATCCTCATATCCCATGACTGCTAAGCTTATTCATGAGTCTTTGGTGACATACCTTGTCAAAAGCCTTTTGAAAGTCCTCGTATATAATGTCTGCTGAGTCACTGTTATCTACATGTCTGGTCATTTTCTCGAAGAGCTCCAACATGACATGGCTCATTTACACAAGCACATTGTCATTGTGAACTGGTATAGCATACTGGCTAAGCAACTGAGCCAGGAAGTCCCCAGTTGAAATCTTTCCTGTGCCACAAACTCATTAAATGGCCTTATGTAAAGTATTATTTTTCAGCCTCAGCACCTCTCCATCTGCAATAAGGGAATAATGTTTACCTGCATTACAGGGATGTTGTAAAGATTATGACAAGATAGTGGCTGTGAAGTGCTTGGAACACTGAAAATGCTCTATTGTTGTTATTCTATGTTGTTGTCATCCAATGCAAGTGAGAGCCAGCCTTTTGTGACTCTTTAAAAGCCCAGATCAAACATTGTGTCTGCTAAACAGCACTGGCTTCATTTATTTTGTCTGTTTATGCCTTATCTTATGTGATCCCCAAATAGCATTTGTTACTTCCTGATCTGTTTCAGAGCTAATAGCTGCTGGCTTTATTTGCAAACATTTCTAAGTCATTAAGTACATTACAAGAGACTGGACCGCATCAGAAATGAGAGTTTAATTTGAGTAAACTATTAACAAATATGAATGTTTGTGGAAAAATTCTCAGATGCCTATAATTCCAGAGTGCTTTTTCTTCTCCAGGGAGGCCATAATGGTCCATTTCCAGATAAGAATGGTAAGACTTTTGCCAAACTAAAATGCTATAGAAAAAAAAACAAATTTAATCTAGGATAAATGGAATCCAAGAGGAATAAGGCTGCTGCTTTTAGCAACTTTTCTCCCCTTGGCCTTTCGGATTGGGGCACTTGGAATTTGGACAACTTCTTGGCAGTTGTCCAGCTATTTGGATTCTCTGAACCTATCAACATGCTCCCATTTGAGTGCCTCTTGGGTACATAGCCTTGGCTGTAAGATACAGGCTATTATTTTGCAGCACAAGCAGGATGGTCTTGGACTCACTGAGTCTGCAGTATCACCAGCAGCTGCTAAACTGACGACTAAGCCAGATGTGATGTGGGAGGTCCATGAATGGATCACCCATCATCCCCCCCTTTAAATATCAAAGGCCCAGTTTGGATCAGGATTGCTGCATGAAAGAACAGGAGGGGTTGAAAGCTGCCCTTCCATGCTTTCAGTCTTGCTGTCTATCCCATGTTAGCCAAAATGCTCTTTAAATGGGGAAATTAGCGAGCAATCAGAAACCTTAATATTTATAAAGCGGGAGCAACCTTTGTATACTAGAGCCGGTATTCTGTGATCTTTGAAATGACGACAGAGACAATGGAATTCGAATTAATAGAGTTTATGTCGTTTCAAGCATTCAGTGGTGCAACACAAACATACAGAGATTCTAAGAAATAAAAGGTAGTAGAGTAAGCACGGATGCCAACGTGGCAGGAGATCATTGATGGGGTAATACTACTGTGAGCTCCAAGCTGGGAGCGCAGCTGGAGTCAAGGTCGCGTAGCTCAGCAGGAGAAGCTAGAGCCAAAAAGCTCACTTTCCTAGGGTATCAAACAGGCATGAAAGCCTACAGGTTTGCCAATGAACACAATTGTCTGAGTTACAGCAGATCAGCCAATTTCTGTGAAAATAGTAATTGGGATAAGATCCATGGGCATCAGGTGTCTCAGCAGATACTTCCTTTGTCTGACAGCTCTCATGATGAGAATGAGGTGAAACTGGAGGGATCTCCTAGTAGGGCCTCATCAGAGAGTGAACAAGGTGGAAGGTCTGTGCCTAGAGTGTCAAGCAGGAGCAACAAGGGAGTTCCTCCTGTAAGATATGGTTTTGAAACAAATGATGTTAACCATGTGTATGTGAAGGAGCCACAAAGTTACCAGGAGGTGTTGTTGCTAGAAGGGAAAGAAAAGGAGGGTTGGCTTGAAGCCATGAAGTCAGAGTATGACTCTCTCCCGGATAACAAGGTATTTTCCCTGACTCACCTGCCTGATCAAAGGAAAGCAATTGGGTGCAGATGGCTATACAAAGTCAAATATCTGCCTAATGGGAAAATCCTTAGGAAGGCCAGGTTAGTGGCCAAGGGTTATTCTCAGAGGGAGGGACAGGATTTTGACGAGGTGTTTGCCCCGACTGTAAAATCAGAGTCTTTAAAAGCTGCACTGTGCAAGGCTGCAAGGGACAGTATGCAGGTGCATCATTTTGATTTTACTACTGCCTACCTGAATGCAAATCTGAGCGAGGAATTGTATATGGAACAAATTCCTGGGTTTGCAAGCAAAGATGAGCTGGGAGTGCTGAGACTGCATAAGGCCATCTATGGGTTAAAACAAAGTGCTCGGGCATGGTCACAATGCCTTAGCAAGGCCTTAATTAAACTAGGTTTCAAGCAAGGAGTGGCAGATCCTTGCATGTTCACTAAATGCGTGGGTGACACGGAATGTGTGCTCGTGGTTTATGTGGACGACCTTTGTCTGATGTTCCACACAGAGGAACAATTGCAGTGGTTCAAACAGGCTGCTGGGAGTGTGTTCAAAATGAAGCATTTGGGGAATATTCAAAACTATCTGGGGGTTGAAATAACCAGAGACTCAGAGGGGTGTTTTGAATTAAACCAAACCAAGAAAATTGAACAGCTTCTAAAGAAATTTGGACTGGCAGAAGCCAAGTGCACTGATACCCCCATGATAACAGGGTATGCCCGGGAGGTGGATGACAAAGAGTTCCACAACAAGGTGTTGTATCAGTCCCTGGTGGGGTCATTGCTATACTTGTCTTGTTGGACTAGACCTGATATTTGTATGGCTGTACATTTATTGTGTCAAAGGTGTGCTTGTCCTTATGAAAAAGACTGGATAGCAGCAAAGAGAGTGCTGCGGTATCTGAAGGGCACTTCTTCAGCTAAGTTAAAACTCAAAGCTGATGAGGAGGAGCCAGTCACTGTTTACAGTGATGCTAGTTGGGGAGACAGGGAAGACGGGAAATCCACTACAGGGTATGCGGTGTATCTGCATGGGGCCCTCATCATGTGGAAGTCTTTGAAACAAACTCACGTCTCCACAAGTACATGTGAAGCTGAATACTCAGCCATTAGTGACTGTGAGATACAGTTGGAGTGGCTACAACAACTGGTTAAAGATTTAAACCTGCAATGGAGTCTGCCTGTAAGGGTATTTTGTGATAATACAGCGGTGCAGCAGTTGGCAGGAGACCTAGGCATCAGAACTAGGAGTAAACATATCAATATAAGATACAACAATGTCAGGGAAGCGGTGAACAATGGGTTTATAAAACTGGAACATTGTGCTTCAAGTGACAACATTGCTGATGTTTTTACTAAATGTTTACCGGTGGAGAAATTTGTGAAATTTCGGGATTCATTAGGGCTTGCAATGTCAGTCTAGGAGGAGTGTTGACATGTAAGACTGCACATGGCAAGCAGATGTAAAAGATCTAAGTGACAGCCAGGTGATTGGTGGTGTCACATGACAGCTCAATGACTGAGCAGAAAAACTGGCTTGTACTGGACTGAGCTAGATAGTCCTGGAGACAAGGCAGCCAACAGTTGATTGGCTGGGAGACTATGCCAGATATGTATATAAGTGTATCATATATGTATTGGGTTGTGGGTTGTGAGAAGTAGATGCTTTGAGGAGCATTTTGTCACTGTAAATAAAATAGCACTTTTATATACGTGCTGACTCTGCTGTATTCACTCGCTGCTGGGGTGTCTGATACTTCTTCCAAACACCAACACTCTCGGTATTCTGCATATGTTCAAAAAAGAACAACAACCCTAAAGCTGCAATCCTGTCACTATACCTAATAGAAAACTGACTAGTGACCATGTTAATAATGAAAGAGAAAAAAAACGCCAACCAACAGTCAAGGTAAAGGGTCTCTACATATTTGGGGAACTTCCCAAGCTGACAGAAACAATGACTTTGTATATTAACCCTAAAGGTGGAGGGGCCCCCCAAAAGGAGGGGCCTTATGGTGACGGATAGGGTCCATGAGCATGGAATGTTGAGGGCGGTTTAAGTGTCAGTGAAATCAGCCAGCTCAAGATCCCGAGAATTTAGAAGACCCTGGAAGGGGAGTTTTTTGTGCTGTATGGGTAGATTTTAATATTGTTCCCCTTACTGTGATTCTTTGCAGGCCTCCAGTTAGTGTATGTGCATTTGGCAAGTCTTGTTAAAATCGGGGGGGTTATATCAGAGTAAAGAGGGATTGTGTGACCTTAGAAAAGAAAGGAGATTGTTTTGCATAATTCTAGCTTTTGAAACTATGTCATAGAACTTAGAGTTTTGGAGACTTTTGGTGGTGTGGATAAGTGGGGTATTGGAAGGAAAAGAGATCAAGCTGGGTGGCTCGGCTGCAAGCATTTATAGAAGAATTCTGTGAAATTATCTGCTTCTTATGGGGATTGTAACATGGGAAGCTCACTGTGGCATCCACTGGTCTGTGTCAATTTATTTATTTATTTATAAAATATTTATGCCACCTTTCCAGTGACCTGCTTGAAGCAGCTTACAATTAAAACAATTAAAAAAAATTAAAAACAAGGAAGCATCATTAAAATAGCCAGGACACAACAGCAGTGGCGGATCTACATTTTTGGGGCCCTGAAGCTTAAACTGTTATGGGGGCCCCTTCGCAACCAGCAACAATAGGGCAACGTCCAACAAGGCCCTGGCCCCAGCCTGATGGAATGTTCTTCCAAGTCACATCAGGGCCCTATGGGACCTTCAGAAGTTCTGCAGGGCCTGTAAACAGAGCTATTCCACCAGGCCTACCACAGGTTGTCATCGTTACTGGCCTCCCTCGCCTCTCCCTCGGGGCTTCTGATATGAGGATTTGGCTGCTTGGCCGGGCCTCCAATGGCCCTGTAATTATATGAGTACCATCTTGTTAACTGTATTGAATGGTTTTATGAATTTTATTGATTACTTATGAATTTTAGATATATATGATTTTATTATGATTGTTGTTACCTGCTGTCAGGTAAGAGAGAAGAATGGGGATCTTCAGTAGCTGCCACCACTGGTGTGAGCCTAACTCAAGAAGGCACAGAGTACCCTCCCTGCCCCTGGCTGCTTCTTCTCCCAACAGGGTATACTTTCTAGGTGAACAAATGAGGCATGAGGACCCAGGGCAGAGTAACAAACAGTTTATTAAAAAGGTCTAATAATAATGATAACTCAAGCCACAATAGGACAGCAAAACCAGTAAAGGCAGGCAATCAAACAAATAAAAACCCTAACACATCTATCTTTACTGTCCCTAGCCCTTTCCTGGCACTAGGCCTCAGGCTAACTCACCCCTTCCTGGAGGAGGGATCCCTCTATCTGCAGCAGCCCCTCCCCAGCCCTGCTCCCTAGGAGTGAACCCCCTCCCTTTTCAGGCAAGGCATTTTATTCCTTCTCCCCAGCCACCACTCCCTTACCCCTGATTGGCCCTAGCCTTCCCTCCAAATCCTCTTCCACCAATCACAAGGGCCAGAGGGTACCTGGGAGATGTAGGCCTGGTAACTACTTTAATATAGGCCTCCCTAGGGCCTGTAGGCTGCATTTGAGGCCTAGGATCATGACACCCATCCTGAGCCCGGCCTTGACCGGGAATGAGGGTGGGCTACAAATTTAACCAATAAATAATAATAGGGAGGGGGTCATCAGAGGGATAAAGAGGTGAAAATCTGATCTTTTGGTGTTAAAATGCACAAGCAAGACAAATACAGCCTGAATTGAGAATTCAGATGTCTTTTTATGGTTCTGATTGGCTCTAGCCTAAGGGCTGAGCTATAGAATTACTAAACCGTGCACCAACAAAGGATCTGAGGATCCAGCTGCCAAAATGTAGGCTATGAATAGATTCTGGTGAGCTCAGTGAGCCCTTATAGCTGGGGGTTCGAGCACTGCAAGCCCCCAAGAAAATTTTGAAATTTGACCAATTACAGGGACGTCTTGAGGCCATTTGAAATGGGTATTAGCTAGGCTGACCATATTTCCTTGAGACAAAAACAGGACATTGAGATGGCAAAAATGAGACGGGTTATGTAATATTCTGTAATCATGAAAAAGCAAGATGATAAAAAAAGTTTTATCCAAACATTGAGCTTCTTCAGTGACAGAACCCATACAAAAATTTAGGTAGACGTAGAGGGGGACTGGGTAAAATCAAATTGAGAAATTTAAAAATAATACTTTTATTTTATACTACATACATTTCACTATATTTTAGTTGTTTTAGCTAATCACTATATTTCTCAAACCAAGAGCTTAAATGGAAAAAAATAATTAATGCTCCTGGGGCTATGTTTTCTCAATATGTCCCAACTATACAGCAATAGGAACACAAGTACATGGATGCCATATTCAAAAAAATAATGTGCAATAGGAAAATATAGGCAATATCCACTCTAGTAAATAAAAGTATTTAATTGTAATAATTTTATATAATGTTATAGTAACATGATAAATATTAATGCACTGCTGATATCATATTGCCCTTGTACAATCTATGGTGAGACCACACTTGGAATCCTGTGTACAGTTCTGGTCACCACACCTAAAAAAGGATATTACAGAGCTTGAGAAGGTGCAGAAAAGAGCAACCGAAATGATCAGGGGACTAGAGCAACTGTCCTATGAGAAGCAGTTAACACTTAGGGCTGTTTGGCTTGGAAAGAAGGCAGTTAAGGGGGAGACAGGATAGAGGTCTATAAAATTATGCATGGTATGGAGACAGCGGACAGGGAGAAGCTTTTCTCCCTCTCTCATAATACTAGGACGTGGGGTCATCTGCTGAAGCTGGAGGGCGAGAGATTCAAAACTGATAAAAGGAAGTATTTCTTCACACAATGCACAGTTAAATTGTGGAACTCCCTGCCCCAGGATGTGGTGATGGCTGCCAACTTGGAAGGCTTTAAGAGGGGAGTGGACTTGCCCAAGTCTCTACGAAGAATTCATCCTGTGTTCCATATCAGTCTTTTAAAACCGTATGTTCCTTCCCAAAAATGGCATCCTGAGCCACAAACCGAAGTGCCTGAAATGGTGGGGGGGGGGGAGCATTTTGAAGTAGCTACAATACTGGATTCTCGCATTCGCTACGGTACCCTTCAGTACCCTGTCCGCTGGAAACATTTAACATAGATGTTAAACAGCATGGGAGACAAGAAGGATGCTAGGGGACTCTAGATCATATATACCACAGAGCTGAACAGCAGTCTCTCAGCACCACCTTCTGGAATTGGTCAGTCAAGTAAGACCGGAAGCTCCAGAGCAAAGTGCCCCAACCCACTCCCAACTTAGCCAGCCTCTCTAGAAGGACACTATAGCTGACAAGAGGTCCAGAAGAAGCAATGGGGCTGCACACCCCCTGTCACTCTCCCATTGAAGGCCGTCTGTCAGGGCAACCAAGTCTGTTCCGCCCTAAACCCAGGCCAGAATCCTGATTGAAATGCATTGAAATCCGTTGCTGATGCATTGAAAAAGTGGGAAGCTAGATGGCTTGGGCAAAGTCCTTTACAGAGAGATTCTACAATAGAGCATGGACTTATACTGCCATTTTCTAGAACTGTTGAACTTTCAAGATTAAGGAATAAATTAAAATAACTGTGGATTAATAATTCTGGACCCCAGAGTCCTCTGCCCCTTGGCTTATGCTGCAATTAAAGACAAGACCCCAAGGACAGGTTCTTTAATATATTGTACAGTCTAATTTAATGCATACGTTTTTCTTAAAAGCAAAAACTTCAAAATACTTAGTGCTGCTACATTTCTTTTTAAATTGACAAGAGAGCTAAGGTTGAAATCCTGGGCACACTTACTTGAGATTGTCCCACTGAATTTGGTGGGATTTCTGAGTAAATTTGCAAGTCTAATTTCTTCTGCTCTAATATTGAGTGACTTGCAGGAAATCTGTTGCAAGGCCAACATATAAAGTGTGTATTCCTTATGAAGGCAGTTACTTATTTGTGGCGCTCTTGTTTGATTTAGCAGCTCAGCACTTGCAAAGCTTACATTTGTTGCCTGTCACGCTGTTTAGCTGAACATAACATAGGGATAAACATTTGATAGTGTTTTAGATAAAACCTTTGAGGACAAAGGCAAACTAAAGAGTGGTAAAATTTAAAAAGTTGAGAAGCAGATCAGCTCAGATATTGATAGCCTCCTTCCAGAACAGTACACTTGACAAGTCTGGGCTTGGCTGCGTTCTTTCCCCAAGCCTCTCAGGGAAAAAGGACAGAGAAGGGTGAGAAGATCCCCAGAACCCCAGCTCTCATTCCCCGCCTGCTAGTTGATATGCCAGGTTTTCTCTACTGTTCAAATCTTGGCCTAAAAATGCAAAAGTAACATATCCTGTACTCCAAGCCCCTGCTCTTGTAATCTCCCCTTTCTAAGAACAATGGCTGTCTTGTGTATCAAAGTAACAGATGCTGTTTCTGGCAAGGGCTTCAGCTCCCAATGTAAACCGCTCTGGGGTGACTGAACTTGACCCAACCCAGGGCTTTGCTGGCAGTGCACCAAAATCTAGGGCTTGGGGCGGCGGGGGGGGGGGGTTGTTGAAGACAAGGAATTGGGCTTCATTGTGCACAAATCTAGAAGTGTAACTCCCTAACATGACACAGACACAGGTGGAAATGCAGATCTGCTCAGGTATTATTGCCAATTGGTCTTCCAAGGGCCACATACCAATTGGGGTAGATCAGCATGGACAGGGGGAAAATGCACTTACTTGGATTGAAGCAGCAGTTGGTCCCTGTCACCATGTTGCTGTATCATCATAACTATAATAAAAGTCAGTGTCTTTTATGGACCATTGGTCCCTGGGAAAGAGTTAGATTTCCCCCCATGAAAACAAAATCGTAGTGTCAACTATTGTGAATGTAATAAGAACTGATGTACAGAATTATGGGGGCCCCCATATGTTGACTTAGCTATCATCATCTAGTCCCTTATTGTGAATCAAAAATGTAGATTGATATTGATTATTATTTTTAAAGAGCAGGGCTAGCATAGGGCTGGTGCAGCTAGAAAGTTACTGTTTTAAAACTCCCCTCTATCGTAGGTTTAGGTAAAAACTTCTCTTACTTTCAACTCTCTACCTACAAAGAGAGGATAAACATAATGGCTGTCCTCATAAGGCTGTTTTAAATATTGTTGAAATAATGTTTGTTAAGTGCTTTAGAAATGGGAAATATGCAATAACCAGACTGGGATTTGTTCATTGTAGGCTCTATTTGATTTATTTTAATGAAGGCAAAGTTTGCTTTGGAGTTAAAAAACTGAGCAGTGAAGTGCATTAGAATTTCAGCTTCATTTACTGCTCATCTATCAATACACCAGATCAGCTAGCATTAAAAAAAGAAGAAGAAAGAAACTGCATATAAAAACTTTTATGTCAGGGAGTACAAGTTCATTAACGAGAGGCCTCCCTAGAAATCCATCAGGAGACAGTGATATGTATTTGAACATGAACGTTGTATTATAATTATTTTATTTATACATTTCTTCCCCGAATTTTTATCACTCGAATAACCAAGGCATCTAATAAGCCCTTAAAAACCATACAATAAAAGCAGTAAGACATTAAACATAAAAAACATGCATCTATGGTGGACATGTAAAAAAATTAAAATATTTTGGAAAAAAATAGTGAAAGAAAAATAATTTGATTAATAGCAGAATAAAAAGGAAACCATCATTTTGTCTGTTGGGAATCCCACCAAATAACATACCTGACCAGGATAGAATCATTTGCCAATATAGTTTTGCTGCTGCAAGAATTGTGATAGCTAATATATGGAAACAAGTAAATAAACCTTCAATTATAGACTGGAGAAATTATGGCTGTATATGAGGATGGCCAGATTAACAGTTTTTCTGCATGGAAAAGATATGGAAGAATTCAAACAAACATGGTTTAAGGCCACCTCATATTGGGACAAGATGGCAAAAATGGACTTTACGATATTATTTAGTGAGATATAGAAAAATAATGTTTAAATAACTTTAATTTTAGATAATAGAGAAATAAAACTATCCAGACACTTCTTCGGAAGTCAGGTGAAGGGTCACTTTTGGTGGGTGTTGGGTAGAAGGGTATTATTGGATATTTTGATTGATTATGATTGTATTACAGATGATGTAAAAATACCCTTTTATTACTTTTTTCCCTCTTTTTTTCCAATATTATTGCATTTTTTTTACTTTCTCTTTTTCTTTTTTCTTTTTGTTATTTTTTAACTTTATACTGTTATTAATTTCTTTTTGTCTTTTCATATTGTATGTTTTGTTAAAATTTAATAAAAATATATATAAAAAAAAGAGAAGCAAATTCTAGAGAAGACACCAACAGTGAGAAGAAGCTAACGGTCACAGCTGGCAATCTAATTCTCCAACCTGCCAAATGCCTTCCTAAACAAATCAGCCCCCAAAGCCTCCACTGTAAATGAGCAGCCGTGGTGAAGATAAACAGGACCTTCCAAGGGAGGGAGTTCCAGGGACTGGGGGCAATTGCTAAAAAGGGTCTTCTTGTGTAACCATTACTTTAAGGCCTCCATTGACAATCAGAGTTAATGGGTAGGCTCGTATTGGAGATCTATAAGACCACAAAGTTCTGCATGAAACATTACATAACTGTGTTTGTACTAAGGGCCACAGTTGGGTAGAGATGTTGGGCTGGTTCTCTGTTAGAGCAAAACTAGGAACCATCCCCTCAAAAACATTCAAAATCATCTGTCAAAACTTTTTTTTTTTTTTTAAGTGTCTTCTGTTTTCTGAACCTCTAGGGCAGGGGTCTCAAAACTGAGGCTCCAGAGCCGCATGCGGCTCTTTGGCTCGTTGAGTGTGGCTCTCCGAACTTGGTTCGGAGCCCCTGCTCTCGCGCCCGCTCGCGCCGGCAGCCGGGCTGCGGAGCCGGCACGCCTGAGAGAGAGAGAGAGAGCGGGGGAGCGGGCGCGCTGTCTTCCCCCCCACCACCATGGAGAATGGCCGGGTCCCCCTTTCCCTTGCCCTCAATGGTTGGGAGGCTAAAGCCTCCCCTCTAGCCACGCGATTGCTGGGCGGGCGGCTCAGCGGTTCCTGTCCCCCCCTCCTATCAGCTGTTGGGCGGGGTGGGCTTCCTTTGGTAGACCTGGCCTCCGGCTGAGTCCCATTGGGAGGCCATGTCTACCCACTGGCTTTCTTGGCAGTAGACCTGGACTCCGAGAAGGAAAAAAAGTCCCCCTTCAGAGGCCAGGTCTACCAATTGGCTTCTATGGGCCTCCGGAGGCCAGGTCTACTGCCAAGAATGCCAATGAGTAGACCTGGCCTCCCAATGGGACTCAGCTAGAGGCCAGGTCTACCAATAGGCTTTTATGGCGGTAGACCAGGCCTCCAGACGAGGACTCCGGACGGGGAGGGGGAAATGACAGGGACTTAGAATTTAATTTTTTATCAATAAATAAGATCACTATTAAGTATGATATCAAGTTTTATTCAGTGTACCTATAGTTTAATTAAGACTTAAAACTTTAATTAAAGTTTATTAAGTTAATAAACAGTGTACCTACCTATATAGTTTAAGTTTAAGAAATTTGGCTCTCAAAAGAAATCTCAATCGTTGTACTGTTGATATTTGGCTCTTTTGACCAATGAGTTTGCCGACCCCTGCTCTAGGGAAACAGAGTGCCTGACCTCACGGTAGAACCTGTGGGTACTTTTGGAATTTTGCAAACAAGTAGTGAGGACCACAAAAAATGGTTGCCATGGTGGGGCATGGAAAAACCCCAGATCACTTCTAGGGGGGCTGGGGCCAGTTGCAGGATGTTCGGGGTTTTTTTGGCATGTTTCCTCCTATGGTGGAGGCAGCTGTTTCTGAATGTGAGTTCCAGGCAGACACAAAGGTGATGACAGCCAGGCTCATTAAAAACACCTCCCACTCCATTGAGATGGAGGAAAGCTAGTGAGTGCCACATTGACAGGCACCATGGTATCCATGGGCATCATGTTGACAATCACTGCCTTAGCCCAAACCTAGCAAGCCAATTGCTGTTCTTGGCCTACAGACCAAGAGATATTGGATGGCCTGTTACTCGCTGCCTGTGCCTCATAGGCAGGGCTGTGCGTGTGTGTGCCCCATACTAAACACACACACCCCATGTCATTCCAGGAAAAGCTGGATCATGCAACTTCTGTGGCATGTCAATTCAGTAAGCGTGCATAATGTCAGGAGCAGGTCTCGCCTGATTCCCTGTTTAGACTTCACGCCGTGAGAAGCACCGAGTGCCCCGTTGGTCTCCTTTGGTCTCCGGGGGGGGGGGGGGTTACCATGGTGCCCTGTTATCAGTCTTCATTTTGCTACTTATGTTCTGTATCTGCCTGTCGCCTGCATTAGAGTCCGCTTGACTTTTAGGCTTCTGAAACCTGTTGACTTTTCTGAATAAACCTGATTTTCTGGACTAAGCATCTCGTGGAATTTATTCATGAAATTATCACGGGGCTAGAGCTGACACATAATTTCTCTTATTTATAGGGTTGCCAACCTCCAGGTGGTGCAAAATATATTAAATTATAACACTGTAAAATGAAACTCTGACAATAAACTATTTCATTTGTATTAAACTCATACAAATAGTTTAACAAATAAATATAGGAGTATAGCCAATGTAATGCTTCTTACAATGGGTCAATAGGACAAATAAATGAGCATCTTGTTACAAATCTGTTATACAACATATAACAAAAAAAAAACACGTGGTAAGCATGAACCAGGACACAAAGAGGGTGGTTCATGTCCTGGTTCATGCTTACCACTTTTTTTGTTATATGTTGTATAACAGATTTGTAACAAGATGCTCATTTATTTGTCCTATTGACCCATTGTAAGAAGCATTACATTGGCTATACTCCTATATTTATTTGTTAAACTTTTTGTATGAGTTCAATACAAATGAAATAGTTTATTGTCAGAGTTTCATTTTACAGTGTTATAATTTAATATATTTTGCACCAATATATCTAATCTGCATTATTATGCACACAAAGTACAGTAATATCATTTCTTATTTTGAGCCATAGTAGTTGCAATTTCTAAATAAGCTTTTCCCTAAACCAACTCTGTTTATATTTTTGCACAACCTCCAGGTGCTGGCAGGAGATCTCCTGCTATTACAGCTGATCTCCAGCTGATAGAGATCAGTTCATTTGGAGCAAATGGCAGCTTTGGCCATTGGACGCTATGGCATTGAAGTTCCTCCCCTCCCCAAACCCTGCCCTCCTCAGGCTCCGCCCCCAAAATCTCCCACCGGTAGCAAAGAGGGACCAGGCAACCCTACCTATTTAGCATAATTTGGTCTCTACTATTTATTATTTTGCATAGTTTATTCTGGGTTTGCTAACAATGGTGAAGGGAAAGGAGCTATGGAGGGTACTGAATACCTGCCTCCAAGCCTTGGAAATTTTAGTCATCCACTTCTCTGGCTTCTGAGAGTTCTGCATGTGAGGGTCTCTGTCTTTGTGTCTCTGCTTTCCATCACCTGCTGTGTTATCAGTGAACTCGTAAAAGCAGTTCACACCTTCTGGTCTCAGGCGCCAGGCCTGATGGCCCATGTATCTTCCCCCCCCCCGCTGTTCTTCCTGCCAGTACTCCCTCAGGCCGATGCGGCCTTGGAAGTGTGATAGCCGCACCAGACTTCCTGGGATCCGTCTGATGTTTTGTATTATGCCAAGCTTGTAACTTCCCATAACAATAAGTGTGAACCCCAGTGCCCCAGTGCCCTGGAGTCAATATATTCTGTATACCCGTATAGCCCCTCACTTGCAACTTTCTACCTGTGCCTGTCTCATCTCCTGAAGGCTTCAATAAATTGATTGTTTCTGTATCAACGTCTGAGCAACTGATTTGGAGAAGCAAACTCAGAGAGGGGGATCTCTCACATTAAGTTGCAAGTCTTTGCCTCCCGGACTGCAGCTGTACCGCTTTGGACAGAATGTCAGCCGACGAGGACACCACCCCTAACCCCGATGCCCCCAAGGAACCGGACGAGCCGGAGAAGCCGGACCCTAAAGAGGAGGGAGCCAAGCCAAAGAAACCGAAGGGTCGCGCCCCCGACCAAGATCGGGACGGACGTCCCCGGGGGCTTACTTATTGGCTGGACTCTCCCAAGGGCTGGTCGCTCTCGCGGACCGCGGCGAAGGATCGCCGGTTGGCCTTCCCCAGCACGGGACTCGAAGGAGACCCGGCCCGCAAAGAGGCCCTCATGGAGGAAGAACGAAAGCAATGGCAGGAAGACCGCCGGGCTATGCAGGAGCAGATGGAGATCATGCAACGCGTAATGGGTGAGATGGCCACGACCCTAGATGCGCTGAAATTGCAACCTCCAGCCGGTGCTCCCCCAGACGGGGCCCCGGTAGTTCCGCCCGCAACCCCTGCCCCCCCGGCCCGTCGGGACCTGAAAGTCACGTATGACGGGTCGGGAGACCAGTTGACCTTTTTTATGGTCCAAGTAGACATTTTTATGCGGGAACAAGGCCGAACCTTCGTTTCTGAGGAGTCCCGGGTGCAGTACGTGGCTTCCTTACTGCAAGGGGAGGCGGCTGCCTGGATGGTGTTGCAGTATGAACTCCGCTCGCCGGTGCTGCGAACCCTGGACGAGTTCATGGTAGCACTCCGAAACCGTTTTGAGGACCCGACTCTAGGTGAGCGGGCTAAAGCCTCCCTGATGCAACTGCGCCAAGGGACTAAGTCGGTGGCGCAGTATGCAAGTGAGTTCCAGTCACTGGCTAGCCGAATTCTGGATTGGAGTGAGGCTACCTTGGTACAATGTTTCAGGGAGGGTCTCAACCCAGATCTCCAACATTGGGCCTTCATGCAAGGGAACCCCCCGGATGTGGAAGGTTGGGTTCGCCATGCTGCGGACATCGAGAATCGCAAACAACTCCTGAACTTGTCCAAGCAACGGATTGGGCGAGACCCCAGGTCCCGGGGTGACCGTGGCCGGGAACTCCGGCAAGGGGGTGGCGGGGTCCTCTCGGCCGCGGAACGCCGCAAGCGGTTCGAAGCCGGCGTCTGCCTGATCTGCGGGGGAAAGGGTCACTTTGCATCGCAATGCCCCTCTCGCTCAGGCCGTCCGACCCCTCCCCGCCAAACCCAGGCCGAGCCGACGAAACCGGCCGCCGACAGCCAGCCTCGCCGCAGAAGTGGACCACTGGGCCGGCGCTCCGGCGCACCCTCCGCTCTCCACGCGCGCCCCCAGGATGGGGTATCCGACTCTACGGTCCCATCGGGGTCCCGGATTACAAATACCGTCTTTGATTCGGACGGCTCCCCGGAAGCCACCACCCCGTCCCCCTCTTCCAGCGAGGAGGAAGAGTGGGAACAGCCGGCAAAAAACGCCGTCGGTCTGCTGTAGAGGGGGCTCCGCAGCAGACCGTCCCCATCGTTGTGCAAGGAGCTCCACCGATGGTAAGCGCCCAAGAGGACAATGTATTTGTGCGTGTTCATCTGTCCCTACCCAAAGGGGGTCCCCCATTAGAGGTCCCCGCGTTGGTCGACTCGGGGTGTGCCCGCACCATGATAAATGAGGAAACTGCCAAGAAGTTGGGTGTTCGGCGCAAGCGGCTTCCGGGACCCCTCCGTTTTTCCCAAATGGACGGGAGTGACTTTAAACGGGGCCCTGTGACCCACAGAACTGCAGCCGTGATTATGTCCGTGGGGGAACATTGGGAACGGTTGTATTTCACCATCGCCCCTATTGTAACCCCTGTGGTGTTAGGGATGAACTGGTTAAGGGGGCACAATCCCTCCATTGATTGGGTTAAACGGGTGCTTTCCTTCCCCGAAAACCCCTGTGGGTTGCATGACAAGGAACGGGTACTCGGAACTCCAGCCGCCGCATTGGTAGGGTCCCCCGCCCCAATCTCTCCTCAATTACCCTCTGAGTACTCGCAATTTACTGATGTTTTTGATGTTAGAGAGTGCGACGAACTGCCTCCCCACAGAGAAACGGACTGTGCCATCGAGATTGTAGGGGAAGGCAAACTGTCTAAGGGAAAGGTTTACCCCATGAGCCCTAGTGAAAAGACAGTGTTGCGAGACTATCTGGATGTCAATCTGGCGAGGGGCTTCATACGCCCCTCCAAGGCTCCTTATTCAGCCCCCGCTTTCTTTGTAAAGAAGAAGACGGGAGATTTAAGACTGTGTATTGACTTTCGCAGACTGAACGCAGTCACCCAGTCTAATGCTTACCCCCTCCCTCTCATTCCTGACCTTCTAGCACAATTAAAGGAGGGCCGAATCTTCACCAAACTGGACTTGGTAGAAGCCTACCACCGCATTCGCATCAAAGAAGGAGACGAACCCAAAACGGCCTTTTCCAGTTGTTTTGGGATGTTTGAGTACCTGGTCATGCCGTTCGGACTTTCGGGGGCTCCGAGTGTCTTTATGCAATTAATTAATGAGGTTTTGCATGATTTGCTGTTTCGGGGGGTGGTGGTATTTCTCGATGACATCCTCATTTATTCTGAAACCATGGAAGACCATGTGCGCTTAGTGCGAGAGGTGCTCCAGCGGCTGCGGGAGCACAAACTGTATGCTAAGGTGTCCAAATGTGAATTCCACCAACCCTCCATTACATTTCTGGGGTATGTGATCTCCCACCAGGGGTTGGAAATGGACCCCGCCAAGGTCCAGGCAGTGCAGGACTGGGAACCCCCCACTACCCGCCGCCAACTTCAGCAGTTTTTGGGGTTTGCCAATTTTTACCGGAACTTCATTCCTAACTTTGCCCAAGTTGCGCTTCCCCTCACTGCCCTGTTGCGTACCAAGGACAAGGGGGCTAGCGCCGCGCTTCCCTCAGCCCGTTTGCAATGGTCCCCCCAGTGCCAGCGAGCTTTTGAACGTTTGAAGCTACTTTTTTCATCCGAACCCGTTTTGGCTCACCCAGATTGCACCAAGCCTTTTGTGGTGCAAGTGGATGCCTCGGATGTAGCCATGGGCGGGGCCCTATTGCAGAGGGATGAGGGGGGACGGTTGAGACCATGCGCCTACTTCTCCAAGAAGTTTTCCCAGTCTGAAATCAACTGGGCTATTTGGGAGAAGGAGGCAGCAGCGGTCAAACATGCCCTTACCATATGGCGACACTTCTTGGAAGGGGCCGAACTGCCATTCGAAGTGTGTACCGATCACAAGAATCTTGAGGCCCTCAAGGGGGCTAGAAAACTCAATGCCAAACAGGTTCGGTGGGCCCAATTTTTCGCTAAGTTCCGGTTCACTCTCAGACATGTCCCTGGCAAAGAAAATGCCCTAGCCGACGCTTTGTCACGACTTCCCCAGTATCGCAACGATTTCGATCGCCCAGTCGACTCCCTGTTCACTCCCGAGCAGCGAGGGGAAGTCCCTAGCTTAGCCGTCACCACCCGGTCCCAAGCCCGACCACCGGAGACCCCCCCTACACTCAAAGGCATTCCGGAAGCCTTCCAACAGCGACTCCGGGACGCCTCCTTGCAGGAGGAGGAGCATCATCTCCTCCCCACTGGCCTGGAACGTACCAACACTTGGTGGGTGCAAGGGGGGAAACTGTACGTCCCCTCCTCTCTTCGCAAGGAAGTATTGGGACTTGTACATGGTGCCAGGCTAGCGGGTCATTTTGGTTTCATAAAAACGCTTCACCTGGTTCGAAGACAATTCTGGTGGCCCGGTATGAGATCTGATGTAGAGTTGTATGTGCGCAGCTGCCCCATCTGCGCCACAGCCAAGAAACGGATGGGAAAACCCCCAGGGCTTCTCAAACCGCTTGAGAGCCCCTCCCGTCCCTGGGAAGTCATCGCCATGGATTTTATCACCGACCTACCTCCGAGTCGGGGAAAAACGGTTCTTTGGGTTATCACAGACCTCTTTTCCAAACAGGTTCACTTCGTTCCATGTGCAGGCCTTCCTTCAGCCCAGGGCTTAGCTAAACTGTTCATCACACACGTCCTCAGGCTACACTCGATCCCGAGGAAGGTCCTCTCCGACCGGGGGGTCCAGTTTGTTGCCAAATTCTGGCGGGCCTTCCTAAAGTTAATGGGAGTGGAAGAGCAGGGCCTTTCTTCCGCCTATCACCCCCAAACGGATGGTCAAACGGAACGAGTAAATGCGGTGGTAGAATGTTATTTGCGTTGCTATGTAAATTTCCACCAGGACGACTGGGTCGACCTGCTGCCATTTGCCGAATATGCGTATAACAATGCGCCTCATTCCTCTACCGGCTTTAGTCCTTTCCAAGTTATATACGGGACGGATTTCGGCCCTTTCGGTTCTGCCCCCGTCTCACCAGAGCTCCAGTCTACCCCTGACCTTCAGGAGTGGATTCAGGTGGTTAAATCCACCTGGCCATGGTTGCTCAAAAATCTGGAAAGGGCAAAAAGCAAGTACAAGGAACAAGCAGACAAACACCGGTCTCCGGGATGGGAACTCAAGGTGGGGGAGCAAGTCTATCTGTCCACCAAAAACCTCCGCTCTCTTCGCCCCTGCAAAAAACTGAGCGACCGTTATGTGGGACCTTTCCCCATTACCAGAGTAATCAACGAGGTTACGGTGGAACTGGACCTCCCGAAAACTCTGAAAGGAGTCCATCCAGTCTTTCATATAAGCCTCCTCAAACCCTATGTGGCAGCCCCCCAGTTCCACCCCCCTCCCGCACACGAGATTCCTACCGTAGTAGGAGGGGACACCCATTTGGAAATATCCAAGGTTTTAGACTCCAAATGGAAGAAAGGGAAACTGTTTTACTTTGTTCGCTGGAAAAACCTTGGCTCCGCTCATGACGAATGGGTGGCCGCACCCCACATGGCGGCTCCTCGCTTAGTCCGGGAATTCCACCTCGCTTATCCCGATAAGCCTCGTCCTCTCGGGGACCCCGGGGGGGGGCCTTAAGGGGGGCAGAATGTGAGGGTCTCTGTCTTTGTGTCTCTGCTTTCCATCACCTGCTGTGTTATCAGTGAACTCGTAAAAGCAGTTCACACCTTCTGGTCTCAGGCGCCAGGCCTGATGGCCCATGTATCTTCCCCCCCCCCGCTGTTCTTCCTGCCAGTACTCCCTCAGGCCGATGCGGCCTTGGAAGTGTGATAGCCGCACCAGACTTCCTGGGATCCGTCTGATGTTTTGTATTATGCCAAGCTTGTAACTTCCCATAACAATAAGTGTGAACCCCAGTGCCCCAGTGCCCTGGAGTCAATATATTCTGTATACCCGTATAGCCCCTCACTTGCAACTTTCTACCTGTGCCTGTCTCATCTCCTGAAGGCTTCAATAAATTGATTGTTTCTGTATCAACGTCTGAGCAACTGATTTGGAGAAGCAAACTCAGAGAGGGGGATCTCTCACACTGCAGCCACATTGCTTTACACACTTTTAACACACCTTCATAAATGAAATTCTGCAGCCTTTCCTGTGGTCCCACAGAATCAGCCCTTCTCATGGGCTCCAGCAGTTAATGCCTCTGAACACGGTTCTAGACTTAGAAAGCAGGGAAGTCCCCTTCCCTGGGGCAGCAGAGGGAATGGAGGGAGGCTGCTGGAAAGGGCTTTTAGCAGAAGCTCCTTGCCTAGCAGGCTTGGGGGAGGCAAAGCAGAGAGAGCCAGTGTGGCATTCGGGGGCCCCTTTTGTGCTCTCTTGCATGTGAGGCATCCCCATGAAATTCCACAAATGTGTTTACAGTTATGTGCATGAAGGCTCCCTCCTCCTCTTCTAGGCTGGAACATTTTAGAGAATGTGCTTTTGAATACACACAGCCCCCTTCAAGTCTTTTATGCAGCTACCCAGCTGTTTGGCAGATTGAACACACCATCTGAATCTTAAAGCTGGGCAAAAGGAACCTGCCCCTGAGCTTGCTCCTTCTTGGGCTAAAGCACACTAAACTATTAGAAGTTTCAAGCCTGGGGGAGGGAGCTGAAAAGAAGCAGCGTTTTCCCCAGTTCTTCTCTCTCTTTCCCCTTCTTACACTAGGGATATTTATCTGTATAACCTTAGTGAATAGTTTGCTTAAATGTGTCCCTCTGCTTTTCCTCCAAAGCAGAGCCTGGGGCTTGAGGGATAGAGAGAGCTGGACTTGGGCGGGAGAGCCTTTGATTCAGATCCCCACCCAGTAATAAAGCTTGACTGTGTCGTCTGCACAGCAAGAATTTATGCTTGGTTTCTAGTTAAAATGTTACCAGCTTCAGTGTTCAGCTATTGAAGATTGTTCTAATTAAAATGATTTTGGAAAGTAAATAGACGTTATTGCATTGCTGCCCTCCTTTTTTTTTTTTTTTTTTATAATGCAACAGAATGGGAAGAGCAGTGGAGATGTCTTCAAGCAGGAGTAGGAGTTGGGACAAAATTGCAGCTGGTCTTCTGTGACTATGGAGTAGGGTTGCCAACCTCCAGGTGGGGCCTGGCGGTCTCCTGGAATTAAAGCTGTTTTCCAGACTACAGAGATCAGTTCCCCTGGACAAAATGGCTGCCTTGGAAGGCAGATTCTAGGGTCGTATACCTAGGATTGCCAGCCTGAGCCTAGCAATGGGCAGGAACATTGGGGGTGGGGGGAAATTGTGTGTGTGTGGTGGGGGGGTGTCATTGCCAGTGCGCTGATATCACTTTGGGGGGAATCCCAAAGGGGAGATTCCTAGTTCCCAGAAGTTATGTCATCATGCTGGCAGAATTGCCAGGGATTTTTAAAATTATTCTTCTCCCACCATCACTTGGAGCGGCGGCAGGAAAAAGCTAAAAAGGATCCTGGCAACATGGCCAGCTTGAAGCGGCAGTGGGCAATGGGAGCTCCAACTGGGACCCTTCCCTCCCCAAACCTTGTTCTCCACAGGCTTCACCCCCAAATCTCAACCTGGAGTTGGCAGTCCTAAGTTTAATTGCATAGAATGGTGACTTTTGCATTGCATTCACAGATACTAAGGAAGTCATAATGCAGAAGTTTTGTTTCCATCGGTAACCCAAACCTCACACTTGGTGCTTTTAAATCAACTTCTTTAGTTGATTCTTGGAGTAGTGTCCAGGAAGCTGGTTTGTTTTGTTGGCTGATTTAGTAGACTTACAGCTCATTCCTGAAATGCGCCGGCGGCCCGACACAAAGGCCGGCGGAGGCTGACGAAGGCCTCCGCCCGCACAGGGGCCCACCTGGAGAAAATGGCCACTTTGGCCATTGGACTCTATGGCATTGAAGTCCCTCCCCTCCCCAAACCCCACCCTCCTCCGGCTCCGCCCCACAAACCTCCCGCCGGTGGGGATGAGAGACCGGGCAACCCTGCCCACGGCTCCTGTATTCTAGGGGCTGGCCTGTGTCCAGCCCTGTTCATTCATCCTCTGTTCTTTACCTGTAAAATGGGAAGAATAATGATTTACCACCTAGGGCTCTTGTGCCAATGACATACAAGGCCACTGCTAGTGTCCCTATATAATAAAGGCCCCCAAGATTATAAAAAAATAATTTTGCTGTCTTGCTGCCCGCTGACAATTCACAGCAAGACTTTGAGCAGGAGGAAAGCAAAGTAGGTTGGGAAAATCAGGCCGAGCAAGCGCATCCTTTTGTTTCATAACCTAGATTTTTGGGCCAGGGAAAGGGGGAGGATCAATTCCCCCCTCCCATCCCCACACACTTCTCCTGTTCCTGTTCCAAATTCATATAGCCGTCAAGTGATGCTGCCTCCTGAGGAGGGGAGCGCAGCCGGCACATTTTCAGCATTCTTGCTGGAGTTAACGACTTAGAAACATGACTCCCCAAGAGAGGGAGGGCTCAGCCCGTGTGTGCATGTGTGTGTGTGTAAAGTTTAGTCACGAAAGGAGGCTGGAAATAGGGGGGAAAATGCAGAGCCTCAGGGCAGCCTCTGACAGCGCAGTGGGCTGGCAGGCAGCTCCCCAACAATGTGCTTAGTATTATCCTGGGGACTGGAGCTGCGGGAGCGGGCTGTCGCCCTTTGCCGTACCTGTGCAGCTTGGGCTATCTTTGGCTAGGTGCCAGCGTGCCGAGAAGGTGATTTCCCCCTCCCTCTGCCTTCTCTCCCTTCCTCCTGCTTGTGGCGTGCAGCTTCCCTCCCCCCTTCTAGCAGGAGCCGTCCAAAAAGCCTGGAAGTGGCTCTTTTTGTAACACCTAGTTTTCCTTTCTTTGGGGGTGGGTGGGCAGGAGGGATTGGCTCATCTGTTCTTTCTTGCCCGGCTTCCGTTTTCCTGGGTGAGGCCTCTTTTCTTCCCTAGTTCATAAACGTTTCCGTTTGGAACCAAAGAATTCTTGTTTTTAATTCCTCCCCTCCATCTCACTTCTCTTCTTTTCTGCTTCTGCTCAGGTTGCAACCTCTCCTGTCACAAGAAATGTGAAGTCAAGGTAAGAGCTGCTTGTTTCTACTCTTCTGATCTTACAACAACATTGCGGTTTGTGCTACTTTCCCCTCCTCTCTGATGTGAATCTTCTTTGAAAGTCATTTGGATGATTGGGGGGGGGGTCTGTTGCTCTCCTTCTCCCTCCCTGCACTTTGTTTATTTAAAAAACTGTGATTGTTGCTCGAGGTGAAATTTGCCCGGTTCCCACCAGGTCTGGAAGCTCTTGTTACGAACCATCTGGGAACACCTCAATTCTAAGCTGCTAGCAAGGAAAGTAATGAACCTACCTTGATATGTATGGCTTTTCTTTCTTTATTTTTAATTTCAGCAAGCCTTTTAAAACATTCCTTCCTGGGCAGTACTGTGGCAGTTTGCCTAGTTCCTTTTTCTTCCTTTTTTCCCTGTAAGGGAGACTGCTGTATTAGCAGGAAAGGTTTGCAGAAGCTTTCAGAGAGAACAATCTCTCCTCATCCATGGCTGTAAAATAAATGCACCTCCTTCAGAATTATTCTGTCCTTACTAACTCACATTAGTAGGTCATGGCCTCTGAAGCAGTTGGGGATACCTAGGGCAGATGAGTTCAGCTACCAGAGAATCTCTTTGCTTTCGGTAAAATCCTTCTTGCTTGGTTCTTGATGTACAATGGACGCTTTACAGTGGTGCTAAGTCCTCATACCAGTCTTGAACTATTTTCATTTAACTGACAGGATGTTGAGACCAAGACATTGTGACTTGATCAAGACACTCTAGTGAGTTCAGGGCTTAGGGTGTGATTTGAACTCAGGTGCTTGCCTACTGCTCCGTCTCTATTGGACTACAATGGTTCTTGGAAAGCCCGGTAGACTAATGCCAGCAAGTATGTTGGTGACGTCCACCAAGGAAAGGTACTGAAGCTCTTGCTGCCTTTCCCAGATGTGCCAAGCTGTCCAAGCTTATGATGGTGGTTAAAGAAAGGGAATGTAGTATCCCACCAAACTGAAATGCAGTGGCACAAACATGGCTCATGCCTGGCTATACCTGGTCATGTTCTTCAACTGCAAGATACAAAGTACTCATTCTCAGCATTTGTCTTTCCCTTCAGCTGGTACACCAGGGGCATCCATTTAACATACTGGGTTGAATATTTTTTAAACTTTTATTTTGGTGAGATTCTGACATTTTAAGATATGACTGTTTAAGAGCTCCACTTCAGTTACAAATACAAAAGTAAAAATGCAATACAAATACATAGGGATGGGCCAGCTTCCAGCAGCAGAAGACATGTGCCAGATGTGATCCTATTTGACAAGTAGCAGACCCTCCTATCTTGGTTCTAAAGGTAGACGGTTTTCCTTTGTGTCCCCCTTGTATTATACTTTAGATATTCATTGGTCTGAAGAATGTCAGAATCCAAGTGATTGAGAAAATACCAACGTTCCAGTATAACCCCAGACACACTCTGCTTATACGGATTTTTGCATGGTTGATTAGGAGTTGGTGGTAGCTGTTGTATATCTTCATGCATTTCTCATGCTGTTTGCAGTTCTTCTAACACATTAGTTGTGCAAAGAGATCTGATTTTTGACTGTACATTTGCTGTATTGTCCTGGCAAAGTATAATATTCTGGCCTCCCAAATGCTACCTTACTTCCTTCACTTGCTGTTTTAGCTTTTCCTAAGCTGTGGATTTGGCAGCCTTCACCTGCTCTTTATTTTTCACCTTCTTTTCCTGAACTCTCTTCATACCCTGTTCTGGAAGAGCCACCTCTTCTCCACCCTCTTGGCATTCTCAATCCTACCTTTCACTGTAGAAGTGAATAAGGAGGCTAGCACTTCTTTTGTTACCTGGCTGATGTATACTGGTGATGCTGCTGGGTTCTAATTTTCTTGACAAAATAAAGGACCCTAGGAGGTCTTAGTATTGAAGGGTTGTTTTGGGAAGGTGGCTTTGGGTATTCCGTTAGGTCTTGACCTTTATTTCTATGTCATAGCAGAGATGACAGCAGAGAGAAGGAGAAGGTACGTTCAGTGAACAATACTTGAACGTAAGGATGAGAACAGATATATTCAAATCTGTTTCAGGGCAGTGACCACAAAAATGGATGGCTGATTGCATGTGAGAAAGGGTTTGTAAAAGCCAAGGCAGCTGGGCCACACGAGGATGCGGCTCAGAACAAGATTAGCAGTGCAGCCCTAGGTAGAGTTATATTCTTCTAAGCCCATTGACTTCAATTGATTTAGAAGGGTATAACTCAGTTTAGGATTGTGTTGTAGGTTTGGAATGTGAACAGATCACTTAGAACAGTGGACAAATCCATGTCAGCTCTGATGGACTATTTGAGGAATCAATACTATGGGAAGCCAAGTGAAGATAGGTGAATATAACAAGTTTGAAATAAATAAGCCAAGCATATCCCTTGTGAGATTCTTAGACAGAGGAATCATTATGATTGGTACCCTGCATGAAATGGTAGAGGAAGATGAGAAAGCTGTGCTCCTCCAACGTTTTTCTTAGAGAGAACCAAGCCAAGCATATCCCTGGTGAGCTCTAGCACACAGACTACAGCTGCAGGTGGTTTCCCTGTGGCTTAAGGTAGCTCTGTGCATGGGAAGGAATTTTTGTACAACAGTTGGTTCTTGCACGGAAGTGAATGAAGAAGCCTGTTTATTCATGTGTTCCATGAACACTTCAGTGTATGAGAGACCTCTTGATTGGGACTCTCCAGTTCTTTGCAAGATTACTAGAAACTGGTGGTAGTAGTGATTTTTTAGTCCCAAATTTAGTATCTCATTAAAAAATACCGGTTTTACTATAATATCTTTTAATGCTGCCAGTGATCATCACGTATATTGTAACTCCTCTCATTCTGGGGGTTATACTGTTTTTTCTTTTTTCTTTAATTAAAATATGTTGTGCTGATCCTGGACAATATTTGCAATCCATCAGGGACTACTCAGTCTCCTCCCTCATTTTTAATGGATTTGTAAACTCCTACAAAATAAGCACTGTCTGAAAGTGCTTTTATGTCTGACTATGCAAGTTTTGATGTATTCTATTTTAAACAATTGTCCTACAACATGAAACCCCAGTGCAGAGGTTGCTCCAGTCTAAGCCCTGCTTTCAGTGGTCTTATACAAGAATATCTGCATAGGATTGCTCTGTAAGTGTATGGATTGTACAAGTTTTAAGTGTGGATAGCATTCTTCATGGGAAGCATGGGATCACATGTCGAGGCACAAATGTTAAGGATTCTAGTCTCAGTCATCTTCGAAGTAGTTCATTTTGGCCCTTACAAGTTACATGAGTTGTTGATTGCACCACATTGTCATTCTTTCTCTAAGCATCACAACTAGGGAATTTGAAATGGGAAATGTCCCCCAGAATAAACTATTCATAATGCAAACCAGACAGTTTCCTCAGGAGATTTTCTTGTGACCAGGTTATGTGCTGCAAGGGTCAGCATTTAAAAGTGCATGTGCTGAGGAAATTTGGCAGCAATGTTAGCAAGGATGTTTTGGCAGATTCTTGCTTTTCCCCTTCCTTCCCAAGTTTTTGCTTTTTATTTGACAAATGACCACAGTTTTCAAGGCACCAAGTCTAACTGTTACTCTAAAAACAAAGTACCCTTCTCAGATACAAAACTACCAGTTATCCAAAGGAAAAACAAAGCAGAACATGCAAATGATGCGTATGCTGTGTTTTCTTAGATGAGCAGTGTGCCATGTGTGGGACAGTGATATTGTCTTTCTATCAGGTATGCACATTTCTAGGGGGAATCTGCAGTTGGTAGTGGGTTCCGAGTAAACGTGCATCTACCAACATGTGATCTTCACACAGTAGGATACATTTTTCCTTAATACTGAAATATCCATGGGGAAAATGCCCTGTGCGAAACAGTCCTATGTGTGATCAGCATATTCGTATGCCACTATTCTAAGTAAAGTTGGCTGACAGATATACATGTGTGTAGATTTTTTAAAAAGACCCTTGAGTAATCTCTTCCCCCTTCTACATTATTCCTCTAGGGCCTTTCTGATTAATCTCTTTCTTTTCTAACCTCCCTTTTCCATACGATCCTTTAGGTGAATATTCCATATTTCCCAGCAACAAATCCACATAGTAGGTTTAAAGTCCTTCCCTTGACCTATGACCCTCCACCAGGATGAAAGAAAAATATCTTAGATTACCAGTACCCGTCCTGATGAGGACTTACAGCCCATTTCTGAGCTTTCAGCATGCGGGGACAGTGGGGAGGAGGTGCCGTTGCCGCGCCTCCTAAGAGGTTCCCTGCACACCGAAAACAGGAAAAAAGCCTTTAACCAGGTTGTTTGGTGTAAAATGGGACAAAAAGCCCCATAGAAAATAGCGAGGGTGTGTCTGCAAAAAAGCAGGCACAACAAAACCATTCTTGGCGCCGTTGTCCGGGGCTGAAAGGGGACAGGAGGCTGTCTAACGGCAGCTCCTCCCCCTGGAACGCCCCTGGAACGCCTCCCGGGGTGCTGGGACGTCCCCTGGAACACCTCCTGGGGCGCTGGAACGCCCCCCGGAATGCCGGCGCGGGCCTTAACGCCAATGGGACACCGATGGAAGGCGCTGCCAGTGTTCCAGGGCGGTGCTGCCGTAGCAGTGTCCAAAGACCAGCTTCCAGGCCTCCATGCCGTTGCTGGGCCACTAATGCGGGTGTAAGTAGCCCGAGCGCTGGCACGGGGCCCCCGAATGCCGGTGCAGCCCCTTCCTGGCCTCCTAAGGGCTTTCGTCCAGGAATGCGCTGTTAGTATGCTCTGGAAGTGAGGGAATGTTGAGAGCCATCAGTTAGCCATCAGTTAGCCATCAGTTAGAGGGAAAAGGGGAAAGAGAAAGTCTGTTCAAGTCCCTAAGAGATCTTAGAGAATTATAGAGGGGGAGATTTTGGGGGTGGGGCAGATTCCCCTCCCTCCTCTGCAATTTTACATCCAGCTTTTCTTTTAATTTTTGCATATATTCCAATCAGTAGTCTTGATCTGTGGATATTTTGGCTTAATGTTGTTTAAAAGAGATATCTGAACAAAGCCACAGAGAATACTTTTCAGATTTTTAGTAAAATGCATGGTAACTAGGTGAAGTGATCGTGAGCAGGAATGTGGTCTGGTATTGGGAGTGGCAATGCTATGTGAAACAGTATGATGGACTGCATAGGCCACTCGTCTGATCCAGCAGGCTCTGCTTGCGTTCTGATTACTTTAATGGGAAATACAAACTTTTTAACGGGTTAGATCCAGAAGGGTTCATGAGATCAGACACATTATTGCAGCTGACTATTCAAAGAGGTAGAATGTACAGATATCTGAATGGTTCTGCCAGCACACACATTGTGGTTGCCATTAAGAGATGTGCAAAAAAAGGGAGGTGTTTGTTTTCTTGCTTTGTTTGGTGGCCTGACTCATTTCACTTGCTTGTTTCAACAGTGATGTGGGCTTTCCAGTGAAATTTGAATTGGAAAATATTTGGGAATTTTTTTCAAATTATTAAATAAATTAAATATTTAAATAATATTAGCAAAAGAAGACAAATATGCCATGTACAAGCACTGAGGTTGGTCCATGCTTCATATCCCACTTTGAGCCCATCTAACATTTTCAGCACAACAACCCTGACAACTGTAGCCTGTATTTACAGCGTTGGAAAATTTTCTGTGTCGGAAAATTTTCTGTACCACTTTACTGTGTTCCAGCAATTTCCTCACAGGGAAATTTGAACACATGAAGCTGCCTTATACTGAATCAGACCCTTGGTTCATCAGTCAGTATTGTCTATAGATAGAATCATAGAATTATAGAGTTGGAAGGGACCACCAGGGTCATCTAGTCCAGCCCCCTGCACAATGCAGGACATTCACAACTACCTCCCCCCCAAGATATTAATTAGGAACATTAGAATGGAAAAGAATTTACTGATTTAAGCTCTTGGATGGCCCAGGTTAGCCTGATCTCGTCAGATCTCAAAAGCTAAGCAGGGCCAGTCCTGGTTAGTACTTGGATGGAAGACCACCAAGGAAGTTCATGGTTGATATGTAGAAGTAGGCAATGACAAACCACCTCTGTTAGTCTCTTACCCTGAAAACCCTATGGAGTTACCATAAGTTGGCTGTGACCTGACAGTACTTTCTACTGCCACTACCAAACATTCAGTCCAAGAAAGAATTCAGGGGAGAGAAAACAGCTGCAAACTGTATGTTTTCATACCTTTGTAGTTCGCTCCCAAGGGCTACACTTATTGGAAGAGGGAGCAAAGGAAATACCAGGTAACAGCCTTCATTCAGCTCCTGTGAGTCTCATTGACAGCTCAAAACTGTCAATCATATTTTTCCTGGCCTGATTTTCTCCTAACTGTTTGGAAATCGCCTTTCTTATATGGAAGAAAAAGCTCTTGACAGACAAAGAGAGAGAGAAAATATCCTAGGAATGTGGCTCAGAGTACTTTAGATGATTTTGCTTGGTTATGGAGTGATTCAGAGGGACCTCACTTTGTTTAGGGATCCTTTTAATGTAGCTCTATGGCAAGGTGATTTATTTCAGAACGTGGTTCTTTCCAAAACACCCCCAGTTGCCATGTAAATAACATTGAAAATGGAGTTGTGAAGTTATCCTTAAGTTAGCCATATTGACTGTGCACTCGCTGTGTGGTAGGCTGCTTTTACATAGCATCACCACATGTTGAGTAGTTATGAATAATACAACCTACTCCCCTGCAAATATATCCTTTGAAATTAGGTAGGTGGGAACCCTTCTTAGTTGTGTCACCAAAATTCTGGAACTCTTTCCTAGGAAGACTCTCCTGTCCCCTTCTATTGCCACCTTCTGTATACTGTTCTCTCAGTTATTCCTCCTTCCTGGCCTAAGTTTTAATTGTTGTTTTTATGTTTTTGTATGCTTATTTTAGCTTGGTTTTAATTGCTCTAATGGTGTTTTTGGATTTGGATTTGAAATGGTTTTTAAGATGTGTTTTTATTAGTCACGTTTTTAATCTGCTAGCTGCCTTGGTGTCTCTGATGAGGGTTGAAAGGTAAAGTATAAATTCTGATAATAAATAAATAGTGCAGGGGTGACCTATTGTAGGGAAGCCATTTTCTAAGGCTCCTTAGGTGCTCTGGCTTGAATTGGAATCCTTGGGTTTAGTTGCTTGTGGCTTCAGCTGTGTATGAAAGCTAATCTGACAAAAAGAAAAATGCATCAATGAAAAGATAAGGCAAACCTCACTGGGTGCCTCCCAGCCAAAACAGTCCATTAACTTAATGCATTTTTTAAAAACTCTATTGATGTGTTGTATTTGTATCATCTATCTATTATTCATACTTTGTTTTATTCTTAATTGCTGTCATCCCAGTCTTAAAATATGATAAGTGGAAATAAGTTCCATTGATTTCAGTGGGATACACTTCCATGTACACAAGTTAAGATCAGAGCCATTAGATTATATTTTATCAATCATACCCCTTGATGTTGAATGAGTCAGGTTCTGTGGTAATATCTTGGAAGATACATCTGCTATGTATCCTACAAAGGATGCAATGCAGATGGCTAGTGGTATAAAAAGGAAAAAATAGATGCTTGGACTTGCAATTCCCTTTTTCTTTCATTAGTTCCTGTTAAAGTAACGCCAAAATCTACCATTTGTGGATGGCCCCTGGAAACTAGGCTTGCCAACCTCAAGGTGGGCCCTGGAGGTCTCCTGGCATTACACCTGATCTCCAGACTACAGAGAAAATGGCTGCTTGGGAGAGTGGACTTTATGGCATTAGATCCCACCGAGATACCTCCCCTCCCCAAACCCTGACCTCCTCAGGCTTATCCCTGACTTCCCTTGCCAGCCTTACTGTAAATGCATCCATGTGATGGCAGCTCCACAAAGGAAGAGCAAGTTGTTGTGTGGATCACCCAAAACATGTGGAAAGTTTCCACAGCATCATTAACCACTGCTAGAAATGTGCTGTGCTAACCTGGAAACTGTTCATGTGATTAGGGCAGTCCATGTCTGAAAAACTCTCACATATATTATGGCTGTCGCATGGAGCTGCCACTGTAAGCAAGTGTGGTGTCTGTGTCATGACTTTAACTAAAAAATCAGCCCTCCCCCAAATATGAGGGGCGGACACCATGCTAGTAGATTGAATGATACCAAGTGACATAACAAAAATTAAAAGACTTTGTCCCAAGGAGTTAACAATCTGCCAGTGCCATCCTAAGCAGAGTTAAAAAGTAAAGGTAGTCCTGTGCAAGCACTGAGAGCCAGCGTAGTGTAGTGGTTGAGCGGTGGTTGCAGATCCAGGTCGATAGTATAAGGTCAAAAACTACAACACCACCACTGTACTTTGAACAACAAACTTTATATAATTTTTTTATATATATATAACTTTGCATAGATAAATGACAGAAGAATTTTTGGGAATGCAAACGGCCAACACAACAACAACTGTGATGACATAGGCGTAGCATGAAGGACTGGATTCCACAACATCAGCCAACCTCATGTGGCTTGATGTACAGCAGCTGAAACCCAGCGATCCCGCTGGGCTGCCCCCCGTCCGGCCAGTGGCAGGGCCCTAAGTCACCAGGGCGAATGCTGCTAGGTATTCCCTGTCCACCAAAAAATGGCATCATCAGTGATCTCCCTTGATGTTGCCACTAAGCAACCCTTGGGGGGGGGGTCCTACCTTGTAGGACAAGGAGGTACCATGCCTCCTGAACCTTCTGAATCCAGTCCAAATGCTTTCCGCCACCCAGCAGGGGGACCCACAGACCCCCTGCTGCCGCCAATGCCTCACAGTTGTAACCAATCCATTAACCCCTGCCGAATGCTGAGCAACCAAAGGTCAGTGCCCCAATCCGAAAGATGGACACCGTCCCGAAGAAACAGTGCCGAGTTCTTAAATGAGATATCCCAATGGGGAAAAACCATACTATCCAATGCCTGAACCGTATGGCCAATGGCCTTAGTGGCCTTGCGGCGAGCCAGATCAACTTTATGCGGTTTCTGTGCCCCATGCCAGATTAAACGTTCCAACATGTCCGACCAGCATAATAACATGTTGGGGAAATCCGCCGCCAACCTCCGGAAGTCAGACGACACGACCTCTGACACATCCTTCCCTTTCCGACTCGTCAGATCGTTCTCGCCCAGTTGCACAAGGGCTTCGGGTGCGCCATGATAGCGAATTTCTTCTAGCACTGTGGGAACCAAGGCAGCCCAACACATGCCGCCTGCACCGAACCAAGAAATCTGCACTACTTCATCAAGGCCGAGGTTCTTTCCCCATCCGGAGAATGAGACGTATTTTCTGGCTCGTTGTACAACACTGTGACCGATCAGCCAAACCTGTTTGCGGTGAGGTGCTGTAACTCAAAAAAGGGGGTGTGTGAATTAGTAATCAACTTGTTGGTGCCTGATGTAACCCTTGAAGGAGTCAGATCGCCAACGCCCAATTCGCTGTATCACACCATCAGACAGTCTGGACTGTGCTGCCGTCGTGGCGGCCCGATCCTGAAAGAATGTGCCCCAAAATTCCCAACAGGCAGGCCTAGAAAACCCAAACCTCGGCGAAACACCTGAATGAATTGATAACGAGTTAAATATCTGCCGTTTTGATGGATAAGCAGTGGCCCCGCCTGTAACGGACGGATTTTCAAATAGTGCCGCATGGCGATGACCGGACAGGGGGCTGCCCTCATGGCTGTGTTCAATTGTATAGCGACCCCCCCGTCCATGTTGATCTGTCTTAGAACGATGAATGGAGACCACTAACTTGGGACCACTGGTACCCACGTCCCCCACCGGACAGCCCGGTCGGAGATGTTGTGACTGGAAAGCAGAACTAACTTGCTAATACGCAAGGCGCCATAAAATGTGAGGGTGAATGCTGTGGTAAACAAGACTACCTCATGGTCCGACCAGCATATGTGCTCTAGGGAGGACAGCAACCCACTGAGAATGTTTACAGTGACCGGCTGGCGGTGATCGCCCTGACTAGGCATGTCCCACTTCCAACTCATGACGGCTCATTGAGCCCGGTAGTCTGCGCTAGGTTCAAAACGCCCATGGCCCGATTGAAGAATGTTAAAGCGGCCAGATGTACACCTATAGTTTTTGCCGCGTGCCCACTGTCCTTGAGATGAGCCAGATAGTGCAGCACCCAATGTTGGCCAACACCCTGGACCCCCCAACCTCAAAGTGATAGCCAGGAAACGCCTGGCTGCCGCAGAATACACCTGAAAGGTCAATGAAGAAACTGATAGGTAAATCCCGTGCTTTATGGATCGATGCCAAGTGCCCACAGCTCCTCTGGAAACTCCGCTAGAAAGGGATCCGCCTCTGGCGCCAACGTCCGGAATCTGTTGAGCTGTAATCGAGATAGAGAGTCTGCAATGCCATTATCAGTGCCAGGTACATGGTAAGCAGTGAATGAAAGGATAGCAGAAAGACAAGTTAATACAAATTTGCGCACCAACCGCATCACCCGGTGTGATTTGGAAGTCTGACGGTTTACGATATGGTCTACTGCCAGGTTGTCACACCAAAATGTAATATGTGTGTTCTGAAATAAATGCTGCCAAATTACCACAGCCACCACCAACGGAAAGAGTTCCAGAAACTTAGGTCCCTTGCCAAGCCAGTGTTATGCCAGTGTTCAGGCCATGGCTGTGCGCACCAATGCCCCGTGCAGTATAGACCAAAACCAATGCTGCCAGCCACGTCTGAATGTACTTGGAAGTCATGGCCTGGCACCCAACTGGCCTGCCACAGTGAAACACCGTTAAAGCTGTCCAGGAACTGCAGCCAAGTGTGAATGTCTTCCCTTATTTCACGGGTTGTTCGAATTCTATGGTGAGGAGCCTTGATGCCCACTGTGGCCCTGCACATCCGAGCACAGAAGGCCCTCCCCGTTGATATGACTCGGCATGCGAAATTCAAATGCCCAATAACGGAGTGTAGTTCTTTCAACGTACACTTTTCCTTTGTCAGCACGGACGCCAGCAGGCGTCGCAGTGCCAGCAATTTGTCCTCTGGCAGTTTGGAAGTGCCTGACACTGTGTCAATCTTGATGCCCAGGAATTTTAAACAGGAAGATGGGCCTTCCATTTTCTCTTGAGCCAGGGGGACACCGAGCTCTAAAGCCAAAGCTGTAAAATTTTCCAATAAGGTGGCACATACAGGCGATCCCTCTGGCCCCACCATCAGGAAATCGTCCAAATAATGAGCAACCAGCCGGCTGCCTGTTCTGTCCTTTAAGGCCCACTCCCAAAAAGTACTAAATGTCTCAAAAGCGGCACAAGCCACGGAACAACCCATAGGCATGGCCTTGTCAACGTACCATTGCTCCTGGAAATGCAATCCCAGCAGGCAAAAGCCAGATGGATGTACAGGTAATAACCGAAAGGCAGACTGTACGTCGCACTTTGCTTCAGCGCTTCGTCCCCCGATGACCTTTCTCCAGCGACGAGAACGGCAAACTGAAGGGGGGCCTCCGAGCACCTCCCCTCTTTATATGCTGGAAGCGGACCAGAGTGAAAACTCCTCAGGTCCTGCTTCCTAACACCGGCCAGCTCTTAAAATTAAAGGGGGGGCTACTCGATTGGCCCCTTCAAACCCGGGAGGCTCCGCTGATTGGTGGAAACTCCCGGGTTGGCGTGTGCCTCTCCACGTGCTGCAGCAGCGTCCCGGGCCACGTCCACCCACGCCGCTGGGAGCCTCCGGTTGCCTTTTTGACCCTCCTCCCGGCCTGGGCTCTGCAACCCCGGTTCCAGGTAAGTCCTGGAACCTATTATTTTGGAGCGGTGGGCTCTGACCTGGAGAACTGGGTTTGATTCCGCACTCCTCCACATGAGCGGCGGAGGCTAATCTGGAGAACCTTGTTAGTTTCCCCACTCCTACACACAAAGCCAGCTGGGTGACCCTGGGCTAGTTAGAGCTCTCTCAGCCCCACCTACCTCACAGGGTGTCTGTTGTGGGGAGGGGAGGGGAAGGTGATTGTAGCCGGTTTGATACTCCCTTAAGTGGCAGAGAAAGTCGGCATATAAAAACTAACTCTTCTTCTTCTTCTTCTTCTCATTGTTTCCCCTCCTCTAAAAAGCTCAGGCCATCAAAGAATTATCATTGTACAAAAGCTCTGTACGGTAGGTCAGGCGGAGGCACAGCAACTCGCCCAAGGCTATCTGGGGAGATTTATGGTTTTGAATGTACCCCTGTCTCCTCAGTCCAAATCTAGCACTCTGCCAGTGCACCATACTGGAGGTCATGAACAGGAAATACCTGATGATCTATTTTAATCTCAAATCATGTGTGTGTGTGTAAAGTGCTTTCAAGTCGCAGCCGCCTTATGGCGGCCCCTTTCGGGGTTTTCATGGCAAGAGACTAACAGAGGTGGTTTGCCAGCGCCTTCCTCTGCACAGCAACCCTGGTCTTCCTTGGTGGTCTCCCATCCAAATACTAACCAGGCCTGACCCTGCTTAGCTTCTGAGATCTGACGAGATCAGGCTAGCCTGGGCCATCCAGGTCAGGGCAATCTCAAATCATACTAATTATTTATTCTTCAGTCCCCATCCCATTTTTAAGGGTTCAGATTGTTTTTTCTCTGTTTTTCAGTAGTGTCAGTGAAGTAAATGCTGAACTACTCAATGGATTGTGGGTAAAGAAAGCAAAGTGAAGTGGAAGTACATTTATAAACAGGAACAGATGAAGGCGCTATTAATCTTAGAATGTGTGAGGAAAGGTTAGAGAGTCTGGCTGTGTTCAATGAGATAAAATATTAAGAGAGGGATGAAGGCCCTTAGAAAGGTGTAAGGACATGCCCAAGGGATGGCACTGTCAGGTATTGAAGTCAGTTGTGTGGCCTCTCAAGTGCATGTTCTGCTAGCAGCCTAGGTCACCTTTTCTGTGTTTGAACTTCAGGTAGTGTCCCTTTGAATGCCTGTGGCGTGGTGCTTGTCACGTGTCTGAAGTCAGTTAAAATCTGTTGTATTTCATTTGCCTTCAGGACTTCTCTTGTTTTTTGTTGTAATGGGTTGGACCTGTAAACCTGACTGAAAAGCAGTAGTGGTGATGAGGGAAAGGTGCACATGTATGTGTATGAGATCATAGCCTAAGAGCTGGTAATTACAGTTTAAATATGATGCTCTAAAGCAGAGGTGTCAAACTCATTTGTTACATTGATGTACAAGGGCCGGATATCACATAAACGTAATTTGGTTGGGTCGAGCCGTGTGTACCAGCCCGCAGTGTGCTCTCCAGCCCAGATTGGGACAGGAGGGGGGTGTCTGCCTTGGCTGGTGAGCCCAGAGTGGGCATGCCAGCCTAGATTGTAAGGGAGGTGGCTTCCTTGGCTGACAAGCCCGCAGCATGCTCGCCAGCCTAGATTGGGAGCTGGGGGTGACTGCCTCGGCTGGCGAGGCCGCAGCGGGCTCACCAGCCCAGATTAGGACTGGGGGATGACTGCCTTGGCTAGCAAGTCCAGCGCATACATCACCCTCCCCAGCAGCCCCCACCTTTCAATCCCCGCTGTCTGCAGTCTCGTACCTCCACGTGGAAGTCTCAGCCGGCGAGCGGCGTGAATCGGAAGGCCCCTGCAGCCCAGAACTGGGAGCGGGCAGTTGCTGTCTTGGCTCGGCTTGCAGGCTGGATAACAGCACTCAAAGGGCCAGCTCTGGCCCGCGGGCCTGATCGTTGGCACCCTTGCTCTAAGTGTTATGATAGTAGTGCTGCTGGGTTTTGAACCTTCGTCGCGTTTCTGTACATTCTAATACTGTCTTTTATAGGTTGTGGGTGAGAACTGTATAACACATGGATTGGAGGTTTGGACCCAGGCCTCTGCCATTCATTCACAGTGTAGCCCTTCCACTTGAGAAAGGGGTCATAGAGGTTTACATTCCTAACTGTACAGGTAACAGTCCAAGCTGTCTGTTTTGCAGATCTCATAGTTATATTTTGTGCAGTTTGGGTTCTTGAACTAGAGATCCAAGGACTGAACAAGACTTCTACCAGCTTTACCTCTTCCCCCAGTGTCACTATCAAATCCTGATCTGCGTTTGAGAAAAGCAGATCCCTTTGCCAGTCTGACTCTTAAAGGGAACCTATTTGTGAAGCACTTTGTCTCCTCAGTTCCACCCCTTTCTTCTACCAAGTCAGTGGCTTCATACCATCCAAACACTTGTGCTCCATATCTGTGAGGCCCTTAATGATACCAAATTTATTATAGATCCTGGCCATGTGTGAGGGGATTGGATAGTTCTGATTCCTGAAACAGGGTTTGTTTATTTATTTAAAATATTAATATGCCTGCCTTTCTCCTGAGCATCTCAGGACCCCAGGCAGGTCTGAAGAATAAACAGCCCCTAGGAATACAGATATTGGCCATCCATGAGTTCTAGTGTATTTCTCTTTCATTCCTAGTTCCTTCTTGTATGTTTCCATTTAATACACATTTTGTGTCTGCATAGCTTTGGTTATATAAGTTGGGTTCCTTCAAGATGCATAGGGCTGAAGGATTAGCTTAATGGAAGATTCATTTAAGGGGAAACAGGAGCAAACATTATCTCTATTCTAAGGTCTGCACTTAAGCTTTGCCAGGCTGCTACACAGAATGTGTGGCTGCCTGGCAAAGCTTAAGTGCTCTCTGTTCAGCCTCCATCCAGGGAAAGCAAAATGTTCAAACTGGGATGAAAAGTGGCTCGAGTTGGGGTCAGACAACTCATTTTCTCACATTCTCGCATATTCATCGGAGATACTTGCTCGGAGATACAAAATGGTCCATTCTGTATTGAAACCAAGGTCCAAAGGGTGGAAAATCTCTGAAGATATCATTTGCTTCACTTCCCTTGCATGGGGCTAAGATAATTAATCTCAGGTGGATATTTATTCTCTTTGGTGACCTGTCTTCTTGCTCCATGATTCTCATAATAATAAAGGATCCCAACTCTATGTAACAGTTAAGCCCAAGCTGAATGTTTGCAGCTCCAATTTTTTCATAGTATGTCTTGCTGCTTGTTCTCCATTCTCTTTATATGATTGTATCCTTTTGAAAGCCCTGACCTGGATGGCCCAGGTTACTCTGATCTCACCAGATCTCAGAAAATAAGCAAAGTCAGCCCTAGTTAGTATTTGGACCACCAAGGAAGTCCAGGGTTGCTATACAGAGGCAGGGAATGGCAAACCACCTCTGAACATCTCTTGCTTTGAAAACTGTACGGGGTTGCCATAAGCTGCAGCTTGACAGCATTTTCCACCACCATGATTCTTTTGAAAACTATAATATCTCTCTAAAAGGTGTGTTCCTATGACGAAGGATGCAGCTTCTTATTCTTACAGTAAAGGATTGATCAGCTGTGTAATATCCCCAGTTCTTCTTCAAATGTACACAATATTTTGGGAGCAATAGTCTGGAACATTTTCAGACGAACTAGGGCAGACAGTTGTCTGAACTGAAGGAAGATTTGGGCAATAAGGATACTGATCAGGGACTGGGAAATGTGGGAGGGTCATGAACGTCTTCAGAGCACAGGGAGGCATCTTTCCTTTTAATTTCAAGCTCGTCTGACCAAAGATCTTGAGCGCAACATACATAAGATAAAAACAAAATTTACAACATTATAGAATGCTAAAATATTATAGACAATATGACTTTAAAATCTGGATTCTTAAATCATTTTAAAATTACAAATATAACAATAAATAAATAGCTTTATAAGGATAGCGGTATAAACAGTATGTTGATAATATCTCTCTTTAGCACATAATTTAACTTTATTGTGTCTTTAAAGACAGTACTGTTGTCAAATATTTGGTGACACCTCTAGCTATTTCTGGATCTGAGTCCCCCATCAGTAATGAAGCCACCCAGGGGTTCAAGGGGAGGCATCTGAAAAAGGCAGCTCTGGTTGACAAAAGCCGGTGCCACAATAATTCCACTAGTCTTCAAGGTACCCCAGGACTCATTATTTTAGAGTCTTGCCACTTCTGTGACCGCTGAAAACCATTTCTCACTCATCCCACCCTTCTGAGTTTTATGAGTCTTCATCAGAAACATCCCAAATGTAACAAACATGTGCGAAACATTCCAGGGAGGTGTTGCGTATGCAGCACAGTATTCTAGAGCTATTTAAAACAGGCAGCAGTCTAACGCTTTGTGTTCTGAATCCCTCCTTGCCCTTTCAAACATTCTGAAGCCAATTTATTTTAGGACTGGTAACCTTTGTTTGGAGTTAGTTTTTAAAAGTGGGTTTAGAATTGCAGCTTCTTTGCCTTTTGCTGAGGCCTGTTCTGGTTGTATGTTCAAACATGAAACCCAGGCGTAGACGCAGTGCTTCAACTGCATGGTGCTGAGAGGGAGCCCAGGTGATTATGTGTGATGAGTTATGGTAGATCCGTCCTCGGAAGCCCTGTTGCCCTGGGTTGATCTACAGAGAAGCCAGCATGTGGGGTGGGAGGGTTGCTTGCTGCTTGCAATAGGGCTACTCATCAAGCAGGTCTGTGCTATTAATAATACGTTACCTCAGCATTTTGGCATCTCTCCTTCCCTGCATTCCTGGTCATGGGATGTGGAGCTCCCCCCCCCCCCCCCGGGAGAAACTGTTTCCTTGAATTGGCTCCAAACTTATTTGGCACTCGATTGCTAAAATTGCTGACATCTGGTCAGTGTTATGCTTAAACATCATGAGGCTGATTGTAGAAAAAAAAAACACAACCCAGCAACCGATAGGAGTGGGACTGGGGGCAAAAGAGCTGTTGCTGACAGTGAGCCTCCTGCACAGGCTATGTGCTTCTGTAATAGTTTGTAATGCTGGGAAATTCCTTTCTGGAATTGTTTTGATGATCATGCGTCCCCTTTCTTCTCTTGTCCTTGTTAATCTGAATGCATTGTTTTGTAGATTCATTGAATATTTGCAGACCATATACCTATGAACCTGTCACCAGTGTTACTCAGGTGTGATAACACACTTCCTCAGTCTGAGTTGCAAATGCATGCAGAAGGCTATTTCATACAACCTTACATGGTCTAAGTGATTATTCCTGCATTGCTGTTATAAATCATGAGAGCTGTTCCTGCTGTAAAGGTTTCCTTTGTTAAAAGCAGAGGGAAAAATCACTTTTCCCTAGTAAAAAAAACAGTGAGGAAATGTAAGAACTGCACACCTAAAGTTGTACCTTGTGAGAAGGTACATGTGAATGGATCTCTTGCAGCAAAACTCATGAATTTATTGTGCCGTAAAGCAGTTAGGCTGAGAGGCGCTCAGTCAGTGACCCTGGCACTCGGGAAACTTGCAAATGGAGATTGTAGGACTCTTCAAACTACCTCTCATGACATAAGCCTGCTACTCCATACTGTGTTACAACAAAGCAGCTTCATGCACAGCTGTTAAAGATGCTGCTTTTGAGATCCACAGAGGAGAACCTCTCTGAGTTGTAAATGCCGCTCTACTTAATTGCCACCCGTCGGCAGTTCTTTGGTGTGATGTCATCACCACTAGGGTTCCAGGGTGAAAGGTGCCTTTGAAGCATGATAGAGTGTATGTGTGTGTAGAGTTAAGGATTAGCACACTTGATCCATTTGAAACTACAAGGGAGGATTATAGCCGAGTAAAATCTTGGCAAAGAGAAGGCTTATGGGGTGGTAAGGGTGGGGAAAGAGAGAGCACCAGGCAAATGGCACTATAAACAGGTAATGGAGCAGACCCTCAGCTGCATAAACATAGGGGCAGAGCATGGCCCAACAGAGGGAATATTGTTCATCTGCGCTATCCCTGTTAAAATGTACAGAAACCTTGGTTGTGAGCAGTTTGGCCTAGTTTATGGGCCCACTGATGAGTAGTCTTACTGCAAAAGGTATGCATGGATGACAGGATCCTCTCTTCTTGCACATGATTTTGTAACTTCTTCTAGCTCCAGGAACCACTTGACTTGTAGATGATTTTATTTGATAGATTCATAAAGGTTTTATATTTCTAACTCCATGTGTTCCTGTGTAGCTCTGACACTCTTGCTCGTTGTTTTAAAGAGAGCATGTAATTTCTCTTTGCCCCCGCCACCATCCATCAAACAACCTGCTTTGTGTGTGTGTGTGAGTGCTGGTGTGTCCTACCTGCAAGCCTGTCCAAAAGGCTGCATTCACGGATTAAAAATAATGTCTTGCCTGCAGTTTTTTCCCCAGGCAATGAACAGTGTACCATGCAATATGACAAATGGCCTTTTTTAATTGCAAGTATAGGTTCTAGAAATTGCAGTGCACATGACGTTTCCTATTCCTGTCACAGGGCTACTTCAAGTGTTACAGCAAAGGGCATGTCCCTGCATTTTCACCATGGGTCAACTATGTGTCTTTTGTTTAGAATGTCTGAAGAATCTGAGGACACACAGTAAACATGTGACAAAGTTTGCCCCGAGACACAGGAACAGAAAAAAAGAAAATGCAAATAGCACCCTTTCACTAATTCTTTGCATGGACTTCCAATAATGTCCCCGAAGGTTGCAGAGAATAGTACTGGTGTGTCCCATGAGTCCCATGGGGCTGTTGTTTCTCATGTGGTTGATCTGACTATTACTCAGAATTTAGCACCTGAGACAATCCTGTCATTTTGCCTTATGGTAGTGCCAGCTCTCTGTTGTTCACCATGAGTCGAATCCTCCAGATCCATTCTGCTAAAGGCAGTGCTTTTGTTCCAGCACTAGAAGCCTTCTGCTGAAAAGGACACCTTTAGCAAGAGAACCTCTTGCGCTGCATCAGTGGGTAGAACCTCTTTCATTGGCAGAGGTTTCCTTGGGTGGGAGGAAACCACCACTATTCATGGAATGGATCTGTCGGATCCAGAATCCTGTGTTTTCACATGCAGACATGTGCTGTGAAATGTCATTTGACACTGATTGGGCATAGTGTGCCATGCTGTTGATGCAGAAGTAACATAAGCCTTAAAATCAAGCATTTTTTTTGTTCATTTCCAGCTGTGTGACTAGGAGCAAAGCAAAGACTGGTAGTGCATATGGGAAAAAAATCTGGCTCTACCCAAATGAAGCACTGAACAGCAGCAGCAGGGAAATTGAAGTAGAAATATACCTAGGAATTAACTAAAAGACTGATCCCGCAATCAAAAAGAAATAAAAGTAAGAAGTCAAAAGTATATCTGATCCTGGCAGGAAGGAGAAAAGCAGAACTCTGTGACTGAATGATGTAATGCTGAAGCAAAACTAGGTTTTTTAGTGTGATGTGGTGTTCACTCCAGCAGCCCCTGTCTAATCTTTCCTGCCATGAGAATCAAATCAGATTCCTTTGTGTCAGAAGAGGAGGTGATGTTGAAATCAGGTCATCTGAGTGCTGCAGTTTCTAACTTGGACGGACAGTGGGAAATCAGAAATCATCCAGGAAGAGGCTTGTGTCCGAATCGTGCTGGAGACCATGGAGAAGAAGGCAATTGCATGGTGCTGGTCCTTTAATACGTAGCTCGTCATCTGGGAAAGAGTAAGAGCTGAGAATGACCTTGTAAGGCTGTCCTTGTAGCCAGTGAAGAGTTCATCCAAAGGGTCAACACAGCCCTGAGAATTTTGGCCTTCTTACAATCCGCCTCTTCACTGGAGTTGTGCAGACTAGGGGAGTTAAACTCTCAAGTCAGGCACTTCCTCACCAATCTCTGTGCTCTCTTTTTTAGTTTCTTCCTTGTTTGACACAGTTCATCTGTGTGGCTTTTCAAGGAAAGCTTTCTCATACACAGCTCTTTTAATTCCTGTCCAGTCCTGTGGCTGCAGTACTTTAGAACTTTGAAAGCTATCCTGGTCTCTCAGTCACAAGTAGGGATGTGGATTGAGATGGATTGAGCATGTAGTACAGCAAACCAGTAAGCTGTGTGACTGAGGAGGCTTCAGCTCTGCAGACAGAAGAGAAATTCTGACAAATGGGTTTTTGAGTGAAATGAAAGGAAGATTGACGTGGGGTGCATTGTCATTTAGATCCCATGCTCCATCTTCTAACAGCCACACAACCACCTAGCAGCTTTCGAGGCTATTGATTTCATGATGTAAAGCAAGGGAAAATATATCCTTTCTGTCATTTTCAAATGAAAAGCTGGCCACTGTCCAGAGAATGTGGCTAATGCTGGTAATCTCCTGCCCTATGCAGATGTGCTCTGAGTGGGTTATATGATTTAACTGATTAATCAATAGTATGAATTGGTTGACTTGTTTTTCAACAAAAGTTCTACTTGAACAAAATGTCAGCTTTTCAAAAAGAGGAAAGAAACCCACACACAATTTCAACTCTGCCATATTTTGGACATCCCTGGACCTTTCCTTTAAAGTATTCAAGCAAACCAGAAAACTTCACAGAATCATAGAGTTGGAAGGGACCACCAGGGTCATTTAGTCCAACCCTCTGCACAATACAGGAATTTCACAACTACCTCCTCCTCTCCCCCACATCCCCAGTGACCCCTACTCCATGCCCAGAAGATGGCCAAGATGCCCTCCTTCTCATGACCTGCCTAAGGTCATAGAATCAGCATTGCTGACAGATGTCCATCTATCCTCTGCTTTAAAACCTCCAGGGAAGGAGAGCTTACCACCTCCCAAGGAAGCCTGTTCCACTGAGGAACTGCTCTGTTAGAAAATTCTTCCTAATGTCTAGATGGAAACTCTTTTGATTTAATTTCATCCCGTTGGTTCTGGTCTGACCTTCTGGGGCAACAGAAAATAACTCAGCACCATCCTCTATATGACAGCCCTTCAAGTACTTGAAGATGTTTATCATATCATCCCTCAGTCTTCTCCTCTTCAGGCTAAACATATCCAGCTCCTTCAACCTTTCCTCATAGGACTTGGTCTCCAGACCCCTCACCATCTTTGTTGCCCTCCTCTGGACCCGTTCCAGCTTGTCTACATCCTTCTTAAATTGCGGTGCCCAAAACCGAACACAATGCTCTAGGTGAGGTCTAACCAGAGCAGAGTAAAGCGATACCATCACTTTATGTGATCTGGACACCAGATGTCTGTTGTTACAACCCAAAATCGCATTTGCCTTTTCAGCTACCGCATCACACTGCTGACTCATGTTCAGTGTCCGATCTACTAAGACCCCAAGATCCTTTTGGCACACACTACTGCTAAGACAAGTCTCCCCCATCCTATAATTATGCATTTGATTTTCCTACCTAAATGCAGAACTTTACATTTATCTCTGTTGATGTGCATTTTATTAGTTTTAGCCCAATTCTCCAGCCTGTCAGTATCATCCTATATCCTGGTTCTTTCTTCTAGCATATTTGCTATCCCTCCCAATTTAGTATCATCCGCAAATTTAATAAGCATCCCCTCTATTCCTTCATCCAAATCATTTATACAGATATTGAACAACACAGGGCCCAGGACAGATCCCTGAGGCACTCCATTAGTCACTTCTCTCCAAGTGGATGAGGAACCATTAACAGGCACTCTTTGGGTGCCATCTGTCAACCAGTTACAGATCCAGCTAACAGTAACAGGATCTAAATCACATGTTTCCAATTTGTCAACTAGAATGTTATGGGGAGCCTTATCAAAAGCCTTACTGAAATCAAGATAAACTATGTCTACTGCATTCCCCTGACCCAGCACGATAGTAACTTTCTCAAAAAAAAGGAGATAAGATTAGTCTGACATGACTTGTTCTTGAGAAACCCGTGTTGGCTCTTAGTAATCAGATCCTCCTTTCTAAATGTTCAGTGACTGACTGTTAGATGAAATTTGAGGACCATGAAGGTTCCAAGCAGATCTTTAAAGCAGTTCTGCTTGGAAGAAGCAGATCTGCTTGGAACCTTCATGGTCCTCCTCAAATTTTTCTCCTACTATGGTTTTGTAATTATCTGCATTGCACATTGGGCTGATGAAGCCAAAAGCAAAACGTGTCAAATTGATCTGGATAACATGTCCTGAAGACCCCCACGTTATCACTCCTGCCTTCACTGCTTCCTTGGAACGGCTTTTTGCCCATTTGAACTTAGCAAAGGCTTTTGCCTTTTGAACTGTATTTATATTGCTTGATGACTTGCTGTGTTGATATTCATACCAGGTGTTGATACTTTGGTCTTCATACCATGTAGGTGTATGTACATATGTTGGTGTATGTTTGTCCTATTTTGTCACATCACTTGTTGTAATATAGCACTACTTGTTAGCAACTTGTTTTTGGGTACTGTCTTCTTTAGTAATTATCCTTACAGTACCTAGCCTCTTTTGTACTTTGGACCACCTGGATAGTGGCAGGCGCGCCAGCATCCCTAGAGCCCTGCCCGGCTGCTGATCGGCTGGAAGAGGAGAGGCAGGGTGTCGAGGCAGCTGGGCAGCAAGGGATGAGCAGCAGGGCCAGGGCACACCCGAGAACCACGAGGGCCTTTTAAAGGCTCAGGAAAGGGGCAGGGAGAGGGGAGACCCATGGGAGGAGGGGGAGGAGCAACGGGGATAAAAGGGAGGCCCAGCAGAGGCCAAGGAGGAGAGCTGCAGAACAGTGGCTGGGAAAGGCTGCTTCTGTGAGCTAGCAGGGAGGAGGTGTCTGTGCTGCACAACAGCCCCCTCCCTGTTCTGAGACCAGTGACGCCCGAGGCCCAGGAAGCCCAAGGAAACGAAGAACTCCAGCACCTGCCACATGGGGGGTGCCCTGGACAGGCATGACACAAGAAATTGTGGATAGTCCTGTAACAAGTAGTCCTGCTTTCTGCTGGACTCTGACTTCAGGTCTATTATACAAATTATGAAATGTATTTTAATTGAAATATTACTGTACTGATAAGTGAGGTTGAAGGTAAGACAGGACTTGGAAGATGAGACAGTTTTATAGAACAAAAAGACTGAATTTGGGTAACCTTGGGGCTGTGTACAAGGAGAAGTGCAGAATTCAGAAGGTTTGCTTGGCTTCCTGAGCTTGCAGCACCCACTGTCTTTGTTCTTGCAGTTTCTGCCCTGCCCCCACCACACTGGTTAAACACCACCACTCTTTTCCTCTCCTGCAAGTAACTGGGGCTAAAAGTCTTAAGTAGGGCTCCAGACTGTGGAGAGGGTCTTTTGCTGGACAATTACTCTTAAAGGACCAGCTTAGTTTTTTTGGCTTCTATGGTGCTGATGCTAGACTACACTTGGTACCCTTATGAGCATTTCACAGCCATTGGACTAACAGGCTAACTGCTGCCGCCAGATTTATAATGTGGTATAAATCTTCATCAAGACAAAGCTTTCTTGGTTTGTGAGTAGGTGAGCCAGTTCTCCTCCTGTTTAGATGACCCCAGTGGCCTGTGTTTAGTGACTGATCTATTAACCTTGACGTAAGGGTTCAACAGCTGGAATTTGCTTCAAAAAGTTTCCTTCTCCTTTCACCCCATGTGGCTTTCTTTCTCAGATATTTGGCTTCAAGGATTTCACAGAGAGATGGGGGGAGGGATTTGACTGAGTATGAAAAAGGAGATAGAAGATGCATTAGTCTTCATCCATCTGCCGCTAGAGATTTGTTGCTTCCCAGATTCCAGAATGGAAAGAGCATGGGAAGAGGTGAACTCTGCCCCAGTGCCTTCTTCTGGGACCATCAAGGACACTCAGCGTGTTTGAGGATTCAGCCAAACAAACTTTTGTGTTCATGGCTCATGGAATAGAGACCTATGATTGGTGTTTGCTTGCTCGAAATCTCTGAAATGAATGATGAAACATATTTTCTTCCCCTCCCTTAGCTTCTTTTCTCTTTATACCACACTAGGGCATGAAGGATCGTTCCAGAGCTCTGTGCAACACAAGAAGCTAGTAGTGGATCCCTCCTATCATTGGTTACGCATAACTTGAAAGCCAGTTGTCATATTTTACTCCAAAGAGTCTCTCTGACTCCAGCAAAGTTTCTTGAACCTTTGAAGGTAGCACTTATCCCTTCGTGTGTGTGTTGTTTGGAAGATATTTTTTCTTCCATGTATGAAACTATCAGGTGCTGCATACAAGTACAGCTCACAGATACAGTAACTACTACCACTCAGAAGCTTCATGATCAAGAAAGAGGATTAGCCACTGAGTAAAGAGGAAGGTCAGTACTGATAACGTATGTAGTGCTACTTATGACCGAAGAAGGGTATATATGGAGTTCTTTGAACCATATGGGTTTGAACCAATGCTGATTGAAGTAGAGGGTGTGGGTGCTAGTATGAAAAGAGTATCTTGTAACTATGAACAATATGGCACAGCTGACAAGATATTCTGATATGTCTTTTTAAAGGGAAGTTAAACATCCCCCCCATTAATATAATACTGGAAACCTGCAGCTAAAAATGTGTCTGATTGGTTTAAACAAATCCATGCAATTTCTGTTCCCCTTTTCTCAGTTCCCTGCTTCCTCTGCCCTTTTCTTCAAGCTTCCTTCTACTTCACCTTTTTGTGGGTTTATTTCCTAGCCCATTATCTGCTGTGTATCTTTTCTTCATTAACCTGCATCTGGTGGAGTCACTGAGGGTGGACACCCTCCTGGCCTTGTCCTCCCAAAACTCCCACCGCCTCACCTGCGTGGGCATCCACCGATCCTGAGGGATGGTGATGGCGACATTCTCAGCCACTATTCTGAACAGTTAGTTCTCTGCGTCGGTCCAGTTGGGGTGCCCCGATGGCAGTTGGGAGGCTGGGGAGCTCTCTGCCATGATTTGATGCCACCATGGGAAGCGGGGAATGCACGGCAGACGCCACTAATAAGGACTCCTCACACTCCCCTGTGACCTTGGAGCTCTGCAGCTGCGGTGTGTGGGGGAGAGCCATGGGTCTCACTGCTATTTCCTGGTCCTGCATTCCTGAATGGCCAGGCCCAAGAACAGCTCCAGGGCTCGATGACCAGGTGCTAGCTCACAGCCGTGCTGATCAGACAGCCCCACAGGGCAGCTGTCCCCTTGTGACCCATTGCCTCATCTTCCCAGCCTCGACATTTGGCTGCTTAAGACAGGTCCATCTGCTCCCAGCCCTGTATGTGTGAGTGGCCATGCGGTGAATACAAAGATGGCTGGTATGAAGGTACAGAGAGAGGATCAGCACCCTCTGTCTGTTGGGCAGCGTTTGCCTGGGCCACTTCCAACTTGACAGGGCCGCTATCCAGAAGATCTACAAGGCAGTGGGGCCTTACCTGCAGGGACAGCTTTGTGGGCCACAGCCCATCCCAGTTCTGCAGAATGTTCTCCTGTCCCTGTGATATCTGGTGGCTGGGAGCTTCCAGGGGGTCATCATCAATGTCCTGGAGATCTCCCCCTCCTCCACCTGTTGCTGCCTTCATGCCATCCAGGGGGTGGCTTCTTGGTGAGTGGCTAGGTTGGGCACCTGGAGGGGTCAGGGGAACAAGCAGGGCAGACCCACTAATTCTGACTGATTTATTTTCCTTCAGGTGACTGGGGTTACCCTCTGAGGGGCTAACTGCTGACCCCTTACCCTGCTGATGAACGAATGATTTTATTTGCATTTAGCCATAGGCCATTACAAACATATCAAGGATGCCGCAAATACATAATAAAATATTAGATTAATAACATACTGGATTAATAATAAATATACATAATAAAATTTTGCTAAAACGATGCATACAAAACAACAAAATAATAGCTAAAAATTGTGGTGGTGTCCCAGTCGGCCAATGGGACCTAGCGACCATTAAAATCAAATTGAAGGATCTACTCCCTTAGCAGCCATATTGGCCCTTATTTTCTTTGCTGCCAGAGCATACAGGACAGTCCTATAAAAGACAAACCAATTTGTATCTTTTAACACAAATACTAGTTTATCAGCTCTAGGACAGGTGCTTAGGCCAGAAACCAACCTGGCAAGAAATTTAGCCCTGGGTTCCACATATAGAGGGCATTCAAATAAGTAGTGGTATAAATCCTCTAGAGCAGATGTTCCACAGATGCAAAAACGTTGGTCTTTTGGAATTCGGCAATAACGCCCGGACAGTACAGCTGTTGGCATTGTTTGAAACCGCAGGGACGTAAAGGCTGCTCTAAGCTTGGGGTCTGGTATATTGACTGAATAAGTAGCTCTAAGATGGTCAGTTTTGAAAAGTTTAAACCAAGGAGCAGTTCCTGATTTCAGAATCTGTGTTCTGTCCATCAGGGCATCTAATTTGTAGACCCAGTCTTTAAATTGGGAAAAATCTGCTGATAGCCCTAAAAGGTCATCTGAAATTGAGTACTGAGATAATATCTTATATAAGAAATTAAGGCGTGATGGATCTTTCATTAGCATGATGTTGAATGATTGACTGCTGATGAGCCCGCTGATCGCGCCAACTACCACCGGGTCCATTGAAAAACCTGCATGATCACCAAGAGGGCATTTGGGCAGCTGAAGAAGAAGAGTTGTTTTTTATATGCCGACTTTCTCTACCACTTAAGGAAGAATCAAACCAGCTAACAATTACCTTCCCTTCCCCTCCCCACAACAGACACCCTGTGAGGTAGGTGGGGCTGAAAGCTCTAAGAGAGCTGTGACTAGGCCAAGGTCACACAGCTGTCTTCATGTGTAGGAGTGGGGAAACCAACCCGGTTCACCAGATTAGCGTCAGCCGCTCACGTGGAGGAGCGGGGAATCAAACCCAGTTCTCCAGATTAGAGTCCACCTCTGCAAGCCACCGCTCTTAACCACTACGCCATGCTGCCTTCATCATACAGGGAGACATCAAGCAATGCAGACATCGTATCGTACATCTTTTTTGTTGGCTAGGGTAAATGCTTTTCCATCTAAGATGCTTTCTGGTAGATTTTCCCAAATTCCAAGGCACGAACGTTTATGCTCCTGTAATTTTAACTCAATAGATACTATTGATCATATAATTCTAGAATGTCCACTATATGAATGCACGCACAAAAAATGGCTGTCTACTCTACTAGCTACCAAAAGATCTCTGAACAAGGAACTGAAATGTCAATTTCTTAACATTTAATATCCAAGATATACAAGATGTTATTGACTATATACTGAACAAGACTTGGTTAAACCAACCAAGTGTTACTACTCTGAAGATGCCTGCCACAGTTGCTGGCGAAACGTCAGGAAAGAAAATTCCAAGACCACGGTTACACAGCCCGGATAACCTACAAGAACCAACAATGATAACTTGGGCACAAACTTTGGGTCATGATATACATATGCACAAGTGGGAAAGACTTTGGTTAAAGGATATGAAATATATATATTCACAATCTATGAGAGAGAACATTTATAAAATGATGTATAGATGGTATTTAACACCAAAGAAATTAGCCAAAATGTATGGTAATATGTCACTGAACTGCTGGAAATGTCAAAAAGAAGTGGGTTCTTTTCATCATGTTTGGTGGCTATGTGAGAAGGCTAAGAATTATTGGGACATGATTTATAATGAATTAAGGTTGATATTACAACAAAATATCCCTAAAACAACAGAAATGATGCTATTGAGTATAATACCTGATACTATAGTGAACCAGAGACCTTTTTTGATGTATGCTACTATTGTCGCCAGAATGGTATATGCTAGGAGATGGAAAATGACAGATATACCAAATAAATCGGAGTGGATTGAAAAAATGATGGAATTAGTAGAAATAGCAAAACTTACGGCGTCGGTAAATCAAAAGGATGATAATGAATTTGCAAAAGAATGGGAGGCATGGATTAATTATTGTAGAGATGAACTTAAATGTGATATTAACAAATGTATTTTGATCTAATTCAGAACGGATGCATTGGGTATTAACGGTTTTGTTATAATTGAATTAGAAAAACAATACAAAGAGAAAAAAATGTTAATTAAACGATCAGAGGAGGGGGGAGGGAAAGTCAAAGAATTAGACTTTTTACAATATGTAATGAAATGTATAATGATTGTATGGAAAAATAAAAAAAATATTTACCAATGAAACGTCAATTTCTTTTGAATGATTCGATTCCTGAAATAACTGAGATGGTGGCTCAATTTCTCGCAGAAATGCTTAAGATCAAAACTGCTTTTAATTAGTATACTTTGTATTATAACAATCCGTATGGAATATTACTGTATCTTCCCAATCTGCAGGGGTTTTTATCTGTATTCTGTTTGGACTTTTGTCTAAAGCATTGTAATTATGCCAATAAAGGTATGTGTATGTGTGATTGCATTGGGAAGCTTTTTGCTGTGTGTGCAATGCTTCACAATCTCGCCATTTGTCAAGGATTGCCTGCCCGTGTTCTGGACCCAATGGAGGGGCCGTGAGTGTGGGGGGGTCCTGGACGATGATGTTGGTGACACCGGGCAGGACCTTCCCGGACACCTCTCCAAAGAGTGAGTGCGGGAGGTATTGTGGTGAGAGAGCCGGAAGAGGCATGGGCCCTGTTCTCCAGTCATGGCCACTGAACCAGCCATGCCTTAAGTGGGCAGGTTGGGGTGGTGTCGTTCGAATCCCGGCCCGGCCACTGGCCCAGCCGCAGCTGACTCCCATGAGTGCCCGTGGATCCGCCCTGGGGCTGTTGTAACCCCAACCCATCGTTGTGGGGCAGCAGCCAGAGGGGGAGGGATTTGAGGGCTGTGGGGGAGTGACTAGGCCAGTGGTCCAGTGGGTGTAATCTGGGGGTGAGTGGGATCATGGCCAGATGTAGGGCAGGGTGTCAGAGACAGACGACAGGGCGGGGAGATGAGGAGCGTGGATTCCTGGGTTCCGGACTATTACAAGAGGAACAGGCTCCCCAATAAAGAAGAATTCTAGCACCAACCTGGCCTCCTGTGTCCATTGTTTCCATCACCCCCGCTCCGGCTATAGTGGCGCTCACGGGGGGGGGGGGAGGGAAGGGTGAATATGAGCAGCCAGGGACAAGTGGGACAAGTGGGTGATTCTCCGTGGTGGTCAGCATCCTGTGGCACCTCAAACAGCCGATGACCACAGCCACCGAGCAAGATCATGCCAGGGGCCAATGATGGGGCAGCAGCAATGTGGAGGCCGCCAGTGCCCCCACCCAGGCTGGCACCCCTCCCTCTATTGACAATCGCTCTGTCACAACAATCCAGGCAATGGAAGCTCTGCTGCTGAGGGCAGTGATCCACGTTTTGTGGGTCGGCTGGCCCCACTGGGAGCCCAGGCCCAGATGGACACAGGACACCTGCGGCAGGTCTGCGGGCATGCTGGGTGAGCTTGACCAGGGCCCCCATTGGAGGGTGCTATTGTTTACTTCAAGAAGATCACCCCCCCAAGTCTTGGGGGGAGGGGTTAAAGCTTGGCCATGTTGCGCATATCGACAGCAAATGTTTGGGTTCTGCTGCCCTGTGTGCACGGTTTCCCTCGATTTGAAAAGGCATTTGGTTCTAGACTTGCACTTGGAAACTGGTGCCCCCTTCAGCCATGGCCATGGAAATGGCTCCCCTGATCGGATGGGTTGTGAAGCAAGTGGGCAGCCGGGCACGGCAGTTGCCATGCCCTATTGCCTCTTCCAAGGACCCCACGCCCAGGCAGCACGGGCAAGGCCACAGGACAAATAGGGCAGCCTGGGTGGTGCCTCCACCAGGGGTGTCATTGGGCAGAGGAGCACCCGTCTCATATCCATCCACCACTTTCTGGTCGTGGGGTGCCGCCGGGGGCCATGAGGGCACCCCAAAGCTCCGCCATGACCGCATGCAAACTGAGGAGCGGCTCCTAGGTCTTGGGAGTGCCACAGGGGGGAGCAGAGGCCCCAGGAGCAGCCTTGATGGAGGAGGTTCCCCCTGACAGCAGCATCAGAGCCGGCTGGGCGCGTGCGCACCCGGACGGCGCTAGCCGGCGTTCCCCGCCTCGACGGCCAGCTGGGAGGCGGGTGGGGTGCACAGAGCCGGCTGGGCGCGTGCTCCGGCTCGCTCTGTGCGGCCCCGCCCGCCTCCCAGCTGGCTGTCGGGGCGGGGAACGCTGGCTTGCGCCGTCCCGACGCGCCCAGCCGGCATTCGCTCCATAAGACGCACGGACATTTCCCCTCACTTTTGAGGAAGAAAAAAGTGCGTCTTATGGAGCGAAAAATATGGTACTTCCTGATCCCAAAGCGGCAATCAGCACCACCCTGAGCATGCAAAAAAGGGCCACGGGAGTCAAACACTAATGCAGATCAAATATGGAATGCAGAATTCCTAATGAGAGGACTAGCAATGTTCCTTTTTAAAATACACAATGCATGCATATTTAATTTACAGGTTAAAACAAAACTGAGAGAGGAAATTGATATATGCAGTTATTAATAATTTTAAGTTACCCGTTTATGTAATTCCGTCATTCTTTGGAAGGCAGAGGTCCACTTATCTATATTTATTGTATTGCAATACATTACATTGCAGCCTTTGGTCATGGGTATATCCCTCCACTCTTCCTTGCTGCCCTGAAGTTACTTTCCATTATCTCCTGCCATGTTCACTCTGTGAGCTGGAGTGATTTAATTTCTCTTAATGGAAGCTATGATAATCCCAGGTTTCCCATGCAGTGAGCTTCTTTTTCAAGGATTGGGATGTTCCACTTATTTTAAAATCTTGCAAATTATTATTTCTTATTATATGTCACTCTAGGGGACATTTTTAATGTATTTTGATCTCCCAACCACACTTTTCTGTGTTTCACAATAAATCTTTCCTCCAACAGATGAGCTACTTAGCCAGGAGATGCTTTCTTCAGCCTATGGTGGGATACTGACCATCATTTCTGTTTCCCACCTTGTGGTCCTTGAGGAGTACCCACCCACAACTTTGATTTAGTGTTGTCCTCATGGATCCTGCCCTGACCTGGATGGCCCAAGCTAGCAGAGCAAGGCAATGGCAAACCACCTCTGTTAGTCTCTTGCTTTGAAAACCCTGCTGTGTTGCCATAAGTTGGCTGTGGCTTGATGGCACTTTACATACACAGACACCTGGATCCTAGTGCCTCCGTTCCATTGGTTCTCCTTGGATCCCTCTATGTCCTGCCTCATTTGTAGCCACAGAGTTATACCCAGCCCAATTTGATATCAAGCCACAAACAGCTTGTTTTTGCAAACTATATGTTTCCCCTCCCCAGAAATGTAAGTTAATGGTCATTGGTACATTATTAATCAGACTGCTGAACAGCAGCCAGAGAATCTGGGAGCTAAGTCTTGGCTGAGCCTGAACACTGTGTTCTTAGGATGTTGGTTGCTTGAGGGACCTGGGCAAACCTAGGTGCAAGTGAAGGGTGAAAAGCAATTTAGGACTTTCCCCTTGGCTTTGCCTACTCAGGCTTGAAGTGGGGGGGGGGAGGAAGAGGGTAGGGGAAAGGATTTGTGCTGCCTTTCTATCTCCATCCAGCACAGCCGCACCCAGAGTCATGTTCTTGGGAATCCAAAACATTTGTTTTTTTTGTACAGCAAGGTATCCAGAGAATGAGCTATCTTGTAATTCAAAGACTGAAGCAGAGGCCTGTTTTCTATTATCCTCATAGGAAATATACTGCAAAGAACACCTGCAAAGCTCTGTGAAGTCCCTGCAGGATTCTTGCATGGAGTTTAGTTTTTGTTAACTATTTATATTCTTTGCAGGCTGTGCAATCTTCCTTTCTTTCTCTTTATTCTGGGATTTGTACTTACCCAGATGTTTTTAAAGGGGTGCAGAGATATCTCTCCCTCCCCACTACAGCCAGTTGCCTTTGTCCCATATCTTATGTGCTGACAGGATACAGGGCTAGAGGCATTTAGAAAGGACCTCACAAGGGCTGCACAGTTTGGGGACTGGCTGTGCATGAAAGTGCCTGACCATGTATTGGTTACTACGACAGTGAGAGGCTATGGATGACCTTCCCTTTCTCAGGTTCATGCTGCCTAAACCACTTGGCCTTGCTAACTTCTCCAGGACATTCACCCTTGCCGCTTTACGGCTCTCTGTTTGCTGCCCAAAGTAGCCAAGTGGGTTCAGGAGGGTTGAGAGGCAGGGTGGACAGGTAGTGTGGCAACCTCTCTAACTTGACCACATGGGGCAAAGACTAGAAGAATTAATTAAAGTCAGGAATGCAAGAGGAATGCAAATTCTTGAGCTGTGAAGAGGTACTTCTGGGAACAGGTGCCGCAGTCTCTGCTGACAACTCCCCCCTCCTTCCTGCCCCATTTCTCCCAAAATTTCTTGCATTTCATCACACAGTTTTTTGTCCTGTGTCTGCTTTGCAAAATGGACAATGGGGGATGAAATGGAGAGGATTGACTCCATTGACCTTTACACTGGTGATGGGTTTTCAAGCAAAACCGTAGGGTGTTACTTTGAGAAAGCGCTACTGTTTGGATTTAGAACCTTTTACACGGGCCTTTGGTAGCTGTTCTGTCAGGCCTTTTTTTCCCTGAGAGCAGGGACGAACTTATTCCAGCTGGAAATCCCTTATAAACCAACAAGAAGAGGCTATCTCTGCTTGGCAATCTGTGGGAATTTCACTTTCCTCCTCCCATTTTCCAACTTCTGCCAAACTTTCAGGGGACCCCTCACCCTCTTCCCACCCACTCATTGTAACCACTCTGTTTTGGCAGGGACTTGGCCTGCTTTCTAGAGAAATAATGGCTGGGAACAGGAAATTGTTCCTGTGTCACTGTCTGGATCAGAAGGGATGTTTTTCCTTCTACAAAGTTAGGGAGGAATATTTCAGGGATGTGTCAGCACTTTCCAGCCACAAGGGTAACTCTGAAACACCTGTCTTAGCTGCCTATGGCTAAAGGCTCTGAAGATCTGTGAATCTTCATCACATTTCAAGGAAGAAGAGAAAACATCTGTTGCTTGGTCCTGGGGAGAACTTCCTTTTTTAACATACCATTATGTTCAAAAGCAGCTAAATCTGTTTGAGAGCTTCTTGTATTAGTCTGCCCTTGGGTAGGAAGAGGGGCATCCCTCCACAAAAGCCTTCTGTGCTTCTGGCAGGTGAGTTTAACACTACTGCACTGTGGTAATAATTTTAAAAGGCCTCATACGACACAGGTTTTTTTTTGGCAAGGTCCTACTGTGTGTACAGTGCTGCGTGTTCCTGCCATTCCTTTTACCTTCTGTGAGAAGAAACACAGCTGCCACTTATGGGGAAAAGGTGTAGTCAATCAACTTATTTAAGCCTCAATAAAATTCTCCCATGTTGACATTCCCTTAGAAAGCAGATGATTGGAAGGGGACTCTCAGTTTAAGTTCATTTATTTTTTCCTTTTTCTTTCTTTCCCATAAATGTTAGAAATTGTGTTCCTCATAAGACTGGTAGTTGCACTAAAGAGGACTGAGGTCTCATGCAAAGCAAATACATAGGTAATGTTTAAGCTAATCTTTTTAAAATTCTGCAGAAAGAAAAGGTGAATTCAACAACTTGTATATATTATGCACATTAAGAAGAATTGGTTTTTATACCTGGCATTTCTCAATTTTTAAGGAGTCTAAAAGCGGCTTACAATCGCCTTTCCTTCCCCTCCCCACAACAGACATTGTGAGGTAGGTGGGGTTGAGAGAGTTTGGAGAGAATTGTGACTAGCCCAAGGTCACCCAGCAGACTTCATGTGAGGAGTGGGGAAACCAACCCGGTTCTCCAGATTAGAGTCCACCACTCTTAACCACTACACCAAGCCAGTTTGCATACATATATTCATATATGTTTTGTATATTTGTATAATTCTGCTTCATTTTGCTCATAAGGTACAGAACTAGCAAGAAACTGACACACTTTCCTTTCAGGACTGGAAATCTTAGCCTTGTTCTTCTGGTGGTATCAGCTTGTTCTCTGCCCCATCTTCCCCTTCCTATTCAGAGTTCCATCACCTGCATCTGTAAGTAACTGTGGATCTGCCCTGGCCATGATGCAGTGCAACATTCATAGAAATCACTTTCCTCCTTCATGTATCTGAACCTTTTGCATAGCTTATTCCTCAGGAAATGGCATTATCTCCCCTCCTCCCAACTCCAGTTTTCTGTCAGGAGGATTCGTTGCTTTCTCTAGCATCCAGAATTTTTGTAGTGTGTTAAAAAAAACTTAAAAACTATAAACTTTTATATATTGTTTCCCAAGGATGTGCCAGAGTCACAGAGCCCGGAAAGCAGCTGTTGGAATCTGGGGAATGTTGTCATGTTTGGAGAAATGGAGTGTGCGTGCATGTCCCTGGATACTAACTTCCCTTTTACTCACTCTATCAATGACAAGGCACATGGAAGTAACAGTAAAACCATTCAAAGCATCATGCAGTGCCTCTGTGCATCTGGCTGCAGAGAGTGAGACAGCATCTGCTGAGATGCTAAGCAGCATCACTGCACCCGGTGGACTGGAAGTGCCATGGGCCCACGCCAAAAGACTTCGGAGGGTTGGCTTGCAGTAGGGTTCTAATTAGCAGTGCTATTTCAATCTGGATTTGGCAAGCGAATTTGGTGGATTATGCAGCTAGTTTTGCCAGCTTCTCCAGGGTCTGCATTATCCTGATCACTCTGACTGTTGTGTATTTGGTAGAGTATAGTGACATGCCCATGAAATTTTCCAACCAATTACATGTAATGATCATAATAATGTGGTACTAACAGTGTTCAAAGCACTTTACAAACAGAAGTTAAAGCCTTGTAAGGTAGGCCAGCACACTAACCATGATACCACATCATCAGTCTAATAGACGTTGTACCATAGCCACTCTGCTCAGGAACAAACAGATATGTCTAGTATGTAAGGCAGTTATTTGAGTGCAAAATTCTGACACTTAAGAAATCTTGGCATCAAACACCTCTGATAACATACAAATGATCTTAGCTAAAACAGCACTGCTATTTTTATTGTTTATTTACCTCACTTATACCCTGCCTTTCTCCCCAAGAGGGACCCAAAGCTGTTTACGTCATTCTCTTCACCTCTGTTTTATAAAAAAAACCCTGTGAGGCATATTACGCTGAGTGTGTGACTGGCCCAAGGTCACCCAGCAAGCTTCCATGACTTAAGTAAAAGGTAAAGGTCCCCTGTGCAAGCACCAGGGTCACCTTCGTCTGACACGCTAATCACGACACCACACTGGGTCTCAGTGTGACACTCAGTGGCTCTCAAGGGACCTACAATGTGTGTAAATCCCATTCAAAATCCCAAAGCAAGAGGGCTGATGTGTTCTTGGACTCCCAGTAATATTTGATTCCTTCCAAAATGTGAAGGTTATTCCTTCAAGGATACCAGCTCCTCCTCTTGGAAACCTGTGGGTCATTACTGAGCTCTCTGGGATGTTCAGTATATACATGAGGCAGCTTCAGCATCCTTAAATTTGTTACTTCTAATGGGGGGTTGGGGGTCTGACACACAGACTGGCTCAAGTTCGGCGCGCTCAGGCAAGTGATCAAAGCACATAGCAGTTACTTCCGATTCAGAATCCTGGAGAGAGCTTCTTATGGTCTGCCCTCAATTTTCTTGTTGAAGTCTTCTTGGCCAAGGATCTCATTCAGTGTTATTTGGAAGAGATATTACAATTCACGATACCATATCATCAGTCTGTGCATTCTGGACCCATGGTGTTTCCTTATAAAATTTACTTTTGTGGTAATTTTCACTCTTAGGTGAACACACAGTATAATTACAGTCACACTATGCAACAAACTGACACAGCTCTTTTAGCATACTTCTACAGTTCTCAATTTGTTCACACAGCACTGTAAGAAAAAAGCTTGGAACTGACAGAGACAGGAAGAGAATCATCCGGTCTTGGAGAGGATCATTTATGTTAACTCCCATCTCATAAGCTGTCAGTTCTAGCTGTAGATAGGAAGAGACACTGAATGGCGATGAAGCAAACAGGAGACATAAAACAAAGAGTGGGTCACTTATACACTCATTGTTCTTTTTTTCTTTTTCTTATAAATTAGTGATGGTGATGTGGAGATATTAATCCATGCTGAGAGCTGCTGGGAGCTCTTCGGGGCTCTCTGTGATACATACTGACACTTAAAACAAACAAGTTTACAATAATATTCTTACAGTATTTTATTTTATTTAAGAGTCTTATTGCTATTTTGTAAAATATGTTTGTATTTTAAGTAAAAATAAAGTAAAAATAATAATATTATTAATTGACTTTGAACGGGTCTTCTATGACGTTTGTATCTCTAGTCTCTGCCATTAATTTTGTTAAAAAATTTAAACCAGAGGGTGGCTCTGCCTTGGCTGGTGAACCTGCAGCAGACTCACCAGCCCAGATCTGGACTAGGGGAGGACTGGCTGCCTAGACTGGTGAGCCTGCAGCTCTCTCCCAGTCCAGAAAGACAGGGAGAAAGAGAGAGAGGAGAAAGAGAAATAAAGAGGGAGAAAGAGAGGGACAGAAAAAGTGAAACAAATAAGGGGGAGGGAGGGAGAGGGGGAGGGAGAGAAAGAAAGAAAAGGAGGGAGGGAAAGAAGGAAAGAAAAAAAGAAAAAGGGCAGAGAAAGAAAGAAAATGATGGAGGGAGGGGGAGGAAGGGAAAGAAAAAGAAAGAAAGAAAGAAAGAAAGAAAGAAAGAAAGAAAGAAAGAAAGAAAGAAAGAAAGAAAGAAAGAAAGAAAGAAAGAAAGGGACAGAGGGACAGAGGGACAGAACGAAAGAAAAGGAGACAGGGACAGAAAAAGGGAGATAAGAGAGAAAGGGTGATAAAGAGAGAGAGAGAAAGAGGGAGAGAAAGTGAGAAGAGAGAAAGAAAAAGAATGAAAGAGAGGAAGACAAAGAGGGAGGGGGAAGGATCTTAGTTGGGCTTGCTGGCGTGCCTGGGGTGGGGTGGGGGAAGGCTTCCTGCCGGCGCGCAGGGCCTCAGCGGGCGGCCCATGCATGCCTAGGGAGGATGGGGGAAGGCTTCCCGCTGGTGTGCGAGGTCTCAACGGGCAGCCAGTGCACACCTGGGGAGGGGGAGGGAAGGCTTCAGCTGGCACGCGGGGCCGCAGTGGCTCCGGAAATTTCAGAAAAGGTCAGGGGAGGGGGGAAAGGGGGACTAGCTGCCTGGGCTCCGCGGGCTGGAGAAAAGCCCTCAGGCCGCATGTTTGACACCCCTGCTCTAGTTGGTCACCCAGTACAATTTATGTGACTGGGGGCCACAATTAAGGAGCATGTTCACTGCAGCAAGTCTTTAACAGATGACCCAAACAGGCACGCCAAGAAAGAGTCTGTGGGCCGCAGCCAATGATGTTGCTGGACGGAGGTTCCACACCCCTGGTTTATTCCATTGATCATTAACAATGTGGAAGAATATTGTATGTGAGTTCTTTTACTTTCTCAACTAGCGAGAGCTCATTCTGGAATGTCACTTCTCATTCTTATCCTTAGGAATTGGCTTTCTAAGTGACTCTACCATAACTGGGCACCATGCACGGAAATGTTGTCTCGCAGGCTCTTCCAACCGAGCTGCAATCTTCTTTAGGCTATCATGGGTGAAGCCAGGAACGGCAGCAAATCCCTTCAGACTTATTTGGTTTTGAAATTTCCCCCCTTCTTTCTTCTTTTGTTTAAAACGTTTGGCTGTTCCAGGTTTTTAGAAGCAACTGTCTCAAGTGCCCCAAATGTGCAAACCACAACTGGATCCAGATGTGCAATAAAGTTCAGTATAGGGATGGGAAAAGAAGGAGGCACTCGGAAAGCTTGACTCATCAAGGACTGGCAGTGTTTTGAGAGGTAGACTCTAGTGGGAGAGGTGTGCATGGGGAACTGTGATGCTTATGCAGTCATTCCCCTTGAGCTGATGGAATCTAAAAAAACAAAACGGTAAAAGAAGAATTAGTCCCAAAAGCAAGGGAGAGACAAGTTCCTGTGCTATCCTTCCAGGGAACCGCCCTTGAAGAAAGTGTCCAGTTTCCCAAATGTTTAGGCAGTTTCCAGGCAGCTCTGGGGAATCCTTCACTTGCATGGATTTCATTGCTTGCTCATTCATACTCAGTTTATGCTGGCATCTGCTGTGAATAAGTGAATTCAAATGTCAATCCCTGGGTCAGACATGGAGCTATATAGCAGTGGTGGCTAAGGAGAAGCAGGCTGGACTCAGAAAAGCACATTGCTGTCTATATTTTTGGCCTTTGCAGCCTGGTACAGTTTTCTGTATTGGACCACTGAACACTACACGCTGATCAGCAAAATGTCACTCAGTTTCACATCTTTTTTTGCACACACTAGAACATAGAGCCCTGACCTGGATGGCCCAGGCTAGCCTGATCTCGTCAGATCTCAGAAGCTAAGCAGGGTCAGCCCTGGTTAGTATTTGGATGGGAGACCACCAAGGAAGTCCAGGGTTGCTGTGCAGAGGAAGGCACTGGCAAACCACCTCACTGTTAGTCTCTTAGCCGTGTGTCAGCTAGGGCTTTCTGTTGACCCTGGATAAACAAGATGGTTTCTCACCAGAACAAAATGGAGTTTGAGTTCGCTCCGTCCTCCCCCGTTTGCATTATGTCCCCCACCCGGCATCTGCACCACAATGGAGACCCACCCGGGATAATCGCTAGTTTGATACCAGATCCCGCACAACAATGCCTGGGAGCCCTGGAGATCGTCTAGCTATTTCACGCGTTAATTCCTTGTATGCATTTTCTTTCTTTCTTTTTTTTAAATAATTTTTTTATTGTTTTCCTTTATTTAATACATCCATGTAAAAATCAACATTTAACACTAAAAATTAATAAAAGTAATAAGAAATGTATAAGAAATATATAATAAGCATATAGTGACTTCCCCCTCACTCTCTTCCATCTACAAATAAAGTGTATATACTTTTGCTGATTAAGCTAATCCCCATATTATTTAATGAATATATATTTAACTTATCTAATGTTATTCATTCAATACCTTATTACAATCATAATACAGAGTATATATGAGAGATTAAATCAAAGAGTATCCTTCAAATGGTCCCATCAAAAATTGATTTTCACAATAAGTTCTCCATGCCTCCCATTCCTCCAAAAATTGTTCATTATCATTCTGATTTATCAAAGCTGTAAGTTTCGCCATCTCCGTCAATTCCAGCATCTTATTTATCCAGTCTTTTCTAGTCGGTATCTCGTCCATCTTCCACTTAGCTGCATATATCACACGTGCAGCCGTGGTGGCATATATCAAAAAAGTCCGATGAGTAAGAATGGTGTCCGGTATCATACTCAGTAGCATCATTTCAGGTGTTTTGGGAATATTTTGATGTAAAATCTGCCTTATTTCATTATATATCATCTCCCAAAATTTCTTAGCTTTTTCACAAGTCCACCAAATATGATGAAATGATCCAACTTCTTTGTTACATTTCCAACAGTTTGGTGACATTAAGGGAAATGATTTTGCTAGTTTCTTTCACAGTAAAGTTCTAGCAATAGTTTGTACATCTTAGATATTAGATGATCATTTGTGTCCAGTAAAAATTTCTGTAAAGTTGATTTAGTTTTTGAAAATCCTGTTTTCAGATCTTGTTGAAAAACCGAGTTTATTTGGTGATACTGGAACCAAGTCAGTAAGTCTTTAACTTCTTCATAGTCTTTAAGTGAACATTTTATACCTTCCCATTTCAAAAGATCTTGGTAAATTACAAATTGAGCAGGTCTTAGTGGGCGTAAAGTTAACATTTCTTGTGTTGAAATCCATAACGGAGTTTTTACTTCTAATAAATGTTTATATCTAATCCATATCCTATAAAGAGATAATTTAACCATATGTTGTTGGAATGATGCATGAGATTTAACTTTATTATACCACAAATAGCCATGCCATCCACTTCTATTGTCATCTCCCTCTAAATCCAATAATCATGTTTTTTAAATCCATCCAGTCTTTCAACCATACTAAAGCAGCCGCTTCAGCATATAATTTAAAATTAGGAAGTGCAAGTCCACCTCTCTCTTTCAAATCAATCAAGTATTTATATGCAATCCTTGTTTTTTTACCTTGCCAAATAAAATTCATTAAGTCTTTTTTCCAGGTATTAAAGTACTTTACTTGGGATATAATGGGAAGATTTTGAAACAAAAATAATAATCTTGGTAGTACATTCTGTATTGTTGAAATGCGGCCTAACAGGGACAGGTTCTTATTTGTCCAAATCATCATGTCTTCCTTTATCTCTTCCCATAATTTAATGTAATTGTTGATAACCAAGTCCACATGCCTTGTAGCAATCCAAATTCCCAAGTATTTCACTTTAGTCGCTTTCTGCCAGCCTGTCATAGCAATAAAGTGTTTTTGTTCTGAACCAGAAACATTTTTAAAGATTGTTTGTGTTTTCTCTTGGTTGATTTTAAATCCTGAAACCTTACTATAGGGGTCCAATATCTCCTTCAAATTAATTGCAGATTTGTTAGGATCATCTAAAATCAGTAATAGGTCATCCACAAACGCCCTCATTTTAAATTCCTGTTTGTTTATTTTTAACCCATTTACATCCTGCGATTCACGAATCTTACAACATAAGGATTCCAGAACCAAATAAAAAGCAAAGGAGAAAATGGGCATCCTTGTCTCGTCCCTTTTTGTATATTACATTCTCCTGACATTGATTCATTAACCAATATTTTCGCTTGCTGTTTAGTATATATAGCGTCTATGCCTATTCTAAATTTTTCTCCAAAGTTCATTACTTCCAAAGTATTTTTCATATAATCCCAACAAACCATATCAAATGCTTTTCTGCATCTAAAAAGACAAAAGCTGCTTTATGTTGAATATTCTGTTTGTCAGGCTGCTATCTCGGTTTCAATATTGTTTCTGTGTCGGTACTGTACTGTCTAGCCTCAAGGCCGACCACACATACCAAGGCCTGGGAATACTGCTCCTGGGAAAGTTGCCTCTGTCTGTGTATGCTGATGTTGTATAATCTCCCGCCATTTACTGCCTTATATTATCGTTCGGCTAGTAAGACTCTCATAGCTGCCATAGTTCCCTGTATGCACTGTATTGCCTTTTTGACCAGTAAAAGCCATCTGCTTTGATTCTATATGACTCTGTGGTGATTTCTGGTTCGAAGGGTCAGGAGCTTACATTATGGCAGCTATCTTTCATCTTCTTTATTATACTACTAGTCAGGCTGGAGCCCAGGGGGGTTCGCCTGCCGCTTGGATGGGAGCTGAGAAGCTCTCCGAGTGACCTACTATCCTGGATTCCTCTCGGAAGGATCCCACCCTGTTACAGGACATAGTCGCTGAACTCTTCAGAACTACCCTAGAGGTTTGCCGCTTGAGGGAACTGGTACAGGAGCAGTGGCAATCTCTTAAAGGGACTCTCTGGATGTTGACGTCGGAGGATACTGATACTCGTTTAGATCTTCAGGTCTTGGATCAATTACTGGACGATGCCCGGTTGGCAACTGAAGATTTACAAGTACTAACTGGACTTTTGGATAATCTTATTTCTCGAGGGACTCTTTCCTCTAGTTCTATCATGGCAGGAGCCCCGCCGGAGGGTTTTTCCCTGATCCCGGATGCGGCCAGCTGTCAGGCTGAAGCCAAGCGAATCGCTATTCACACTGCTCTTCTCCTTGTGGAATGTACAAAGGACACCCCGGTCGCCACCTTGGCGCAGGCTTTGACCTCGACTTTTGGAGCCGATGCACCTACACTGGTGGTTCGAATACAACCCTTGCTGGGCGGGGAGTCCGACCCCATACTCTCACTCCTGGAAACAGAACTTTTACCGCGCATTACGGCGGAGGCTGCCCTAAGACTTGAGAACGCCAAAGTTCTTGCGGATAAGGATGCCGCCGAAGCGGCTAAGGTCGCCAGAGAGAGAGAGGCTGCTGACGCAGCCAAGGCGGCAGCAGCAAGGGTGAGGGATCGGGCGAGAACGGATACGCGCCCCAAGGGCACTGTACAAGGGCTATCAGGTCTGTCTTTTTCCCCGGCGTTTGTCCCGTCGCGCGCGACCCAACGCGCACGCCGTTTGGCTGACCGACGTCTAGACTCAGGAGAGTCTGAAGACGAGGATCTTTATGGCGATAGCTCTCAATGGGCCACGAGCTTCCGGACCAGTAAGCCTCATCTCACTGGTGGCCCAAGTGAGGAGGTTCACCTCTTACGAGCCCAGAATCGGGAGCTCTCCGACCGTGTTGATCAACTCCAAGAACTAATGGAACGTATGCTTCAGGATAACAGGCAATTACAACAAACCCTGATAGCCCAAGCACAGCCTGTTCCGATACCGGGTCAGGGGGTGCCCATCCAGCCACCCCAACCACCCGCTAATGTGCCTGCTCCACCCTTGCCTCCCGGAGCTCCCGTTGTTCCTCCGCCCGGACCACCCGTGCAACCGGCCCAACCTGCGCCCGGCCCTTGGAAGCAACTTAAATTGAGGACTACGTACGACGGATCTCTCGAGACTTTGCCTTGTTTCTTGCATCAAGTGGACAGTTATATGCGAGAACAAGGACAACTTTTCCCCACGGAGGATAGCCGGGTGCGTTATGTAGCTTCCCTTCTGACAGGTAAAGCAGCTGACTGGATGGTCCTCCAGTTTGACACCCGCTCTCGAGCTATTCGTTCCCTCAACAACTTCATGACTGCTCTAAGAAGGAGGTTTGAAGACCCCTTCCTGGGGGAAAGAGCCAAAACGGAACTCTTACAACTCAAACAAGGCTCTGCTACAGTTCGAGAATTTGCCGATGAATTTCAACGACTGGCAAGCAAAATTGTAGGCTGGCCCGAAACCACTCTAATTCATCATTTCAGGGAAGCCTTGCACCCTGACGTTCTGAACTGGTCATACATGCGGGGCGATCCCGATACCCTTGAAGACGGGATTCTATTGGCCGAGGAAGTGGAAAGCCGCCGACGCTTTATTTCCCTAGTCCGTCAAAAGCACAAGGAAAAAGGCACCCAAAAGCCGCAATCCAAGGCACCACCGCCCGTCCCACGAAATCCTCCACGTCCGCCCCAGGAACGTGAAGTCCAATTTCAGAGGGGTGCCTGTCTTACTTGCGGAGAAATGGGCCACTTTGCAGCTGTTTGCCCGCACCGCCATGAATTATTTCGTCCCAGCACGACAACCCGCGCCAGAGGTCGTCCACCACGCAGAGGCACCGCGGCCACCCGCAGCGCAGCTCCGGGAAGACCCACACCCTCTGCACTCCATGCCGGAGACCCAGCCTCCCTGCCTACTACCAACGACCCCGCCGGGTCTCGGATTACAAGTGCCCCATTGGGGGACAACTTTCCCTCTTCGGATGAGGAAAATCCTTGGAATTCTCTAGCCTTAAACCTGGAATCTCCCCTCGACTTATCAAAAAACGGCTCCGGTCTGTGGTGAATGGAGCGTCTCCACAGACCTCTCAGGATCCTCCTGTTAAACCGAATGCTCCTACCAAAATCAAAGAAGTGGACTCCACCGTCTACGTAGATGCAGTTTTACAACACACTAACGGTGGCCCACAACTACCCGTCAAAGCACTAATCGACTCCGGTTGCTGTCGCACTCTCATAAGCGAAGCCACTTTTGCTGCACTCAGAGCCGAATCTGAGGCTCTACCCGCCCCCGTCCAATTTGCCCAAATGGACGGGAGCCATTTTCAGGGGGGTCCAGTTGATCACCGCACCGTAGGGGTAGCAATGGGAATTGGCTCCCACTGGGAGCAAATAGACTTCACTATAGCCCCCATCCGTTTTGAAGTGGTCTTGGGTATTAACTGGATTAAAGGACATAGTCCCAGTATTAACTGGGAAACAAACACTATCTCCTTCGCCAGCCCCTTGTGCAATCAGCACCGGCAGAACTTTGCATTATTATATCCGCCCGTACCAGCACTGGCCTCCGATGTCCCAGCACTTCCAGTCCTACCTAAGGTGTATCGAGACTTTGCGGATGTCTTCGACCTTAAAGAATGTGATACCTTACCCCCCCACCGGGCCTCCGACTGTACAATTGAGGTGGTCAAGGACTGCACCTTAACCAAAAGTAAGATTTACCCTATGAGCGCTTCCGAGCGCACTGTTCTCCGGGACTTCCTTGACAAAAACCTCGCCAGAGGGTTCATTCGCCCATCGAATGCCCCAAACTCGGCCCCCGCGTTTTTTGTCCGGAAAAAAGAGGGCGACCTTCGTTTATGCATTGACTTCAGAAAACTCAATGCGGTTACCCAAACCAACGCCTATCCTATCCCATTAATATCTGATATTTTGGGACAATTACAGGAGGGCCGGGTGTTCTCCAAGTTGGACTTGGTGGAAGCCTACTACCGAGTCCGCATCCGCGAAGGAGATGAGCACCTCACTGCCTTCTCTAGCTGTTTCGGTATGTATGAATTCCTCGTGATGCCGTTCGGATTGAAAGGGGCCCCGGGGGTCTTTATGCAACTCATCAACGAAATCCTTCATGACCTGCTGTATCGCGGGGTGGTGGTTTACTTAGACGACATTCTTATTTATTCAAAAACCATGGAAGAGCATGTAACTCTAGTCCGAGAAGTTCTGCAGCGCCTGCGCGACCACCAACTCTTTGCAAAACTGGCTAAATGCGAGTTTCATCAAAGCCAGCTCACATTTTTAGGATACATAATCTCCCACCAAGGTCTTCGCATGGACCCTGTCAAAGTCCAAGCCGTTCTCGATTGGAATCCTCCCACCAACCGCAAGCAAGTGCAACAGTTTTTGGGATTTGCAAACTTTTATCGAGGATTCATTCCTAACTTCGCACAAGTGGCCCTACCCATTACTGATCTACTAAAAACCAAAGGGAAAGCAAACACAGCTACCTTACCCTCCGCAAAAATCCTGTGGACTGATCAATGCCAAGCCGCGTTTGTGGCTCTCAAACGCCTCTTCACATCCGAACCCGTACTACAGCACCCGGACCCAAACCAAATGTTTATTGTGCAAGTCGATGCCTCCGATGTAGCTATGGGAGGGGCCCTCCTCCAAAAAGGTCCGGATGGCCTCCTTCACCCGTGCGCTTACTTTTCGAGAAAATTTGCGCACGCACAATTGAACTGGCCCATTTGGGAAAAAGAGGCAGCGGCCGTTCACCATGCCCTGACTCTATGGAGACAATTCTTAGAGGGGTCCAATATCCCCTTCGAGGTTTGGAACGATCACAAGAATCTAGCTGCCCTCACGGGGTCCCACAAACTATCAGCAAAACAACAACGTTGGGCTGAATTCTTCGCTCAGTTTCGTTTCGTCCTAAAACATGTTCCTGGGAAACAAAACGTTCTCGCAGATGCCCTCTCCCGGTTGCCACAATACCCGGTAAAACTCGAGAGACCAACTGACTCTCTGTTCACCCCTACGCAAAGGGGAACCCTTCCTGTACTGGCCGTGCAAACCTGATCTCAGCAACAGCACCCCAGATCCAGTTCTCCAGCACCTCCAACCCGAGCGGCTACCCAACCGCCCTCGCAACAACAACGAACCGACGGTTCCACTCCTCCAACCCCACCGGCTGCCCTACCGCCTACCATCTGCGCACCACCGCACGTAAGCACTACCCCCATAGCGGGTCCTCAGACTACTATAGCCGGGGGGGGGGGTTCCCGCCAAGGTTCCCATCTCCGAATCCTTTTTAAATACCCTTCGGAACCACTGCCTCTCTGAATGCTCCACTCACACCCTACCCCCTGGGGTAATAGAACAAGGAGGCTCATGGTACAAAGACTCTAAATTGTATGTACCCAAGGCACTTCGAAAAGAAGTCTTACACTTAGCTCATGGAGTAAAAACAGCTGGACACTTTGGATTCCTAAAAACTCTCCACTTATTGCGCAGACAATTTTGGTGGGGGGGAATGCGTTCCGACGTTGACTCTTTTATTCGCAGCTGCCCTGTTTGCGCCACAGTGAAGCGATCACAAGGCAAACCCCCGGGGCTACTGCAACCTCTAGAAACACCCACCAGACCATGGGAAGTGATTGCTATGGACTTTATGACTGATCTCCCTCTCAGCGGGGGAAAAACTGTGTTATGGGTTGTTACTGATTTGTTTTCCAAGCAAATCCATTTAGTTCCATGCGCAGGGATCCCCTCTGCTCAAAAAATGGCCCGCCTCTTCGTTACGCATATCTTCAAATTACATTCGTTTCCGCGCAAAATAATCTGTGACCGCGGCAGTGGCTTTGTTTCCAAATTTTGGAAAGCATTCCTCAAGTTGGTAGGGGTTGAACAAGGATTGTCTACTGCATACCATCCTCAAACCGATGGTCAAACTGAACGTGTAAATGCTGTCCTTGAATGTTATTTACGCTGTTATGTAAACTACCACCAAGATAACTGGGTAGAACTGTTACCTTTTGCAGAATATGCCTACAATAATGCTGTACATCAATCTACAGGTTTTAGCCCATTCTATGCAGTGTATGGACAGGATTTCGGTCCTGTTACGCCCAAAAATAATGTGGAGGGGGAGGGAGATCCTGACGTTGCTTCCTGGGCACACACCCTCCGTACCACTTGGCCTTGGCTCGTTAGCAATCTCGACCGAGCCAAGCGCAAATACAAAGCACAGGCTGATAAGCATCGTTCCCCCGGGGGCGAACTGCGAGTGGGTAAATTGGTCTATCTTTCCACCAAAAACCTACGTTCCACCCGTCCGTGCCTTAAACTCAATGCTAAATTCATTGGCCCTTTCCCAATCACACGGGTCATAAATCCTGTCACGGTGGAATTAGCTCTCCCGAAAACTCTGAGGCGTGTGCATCCCGTTTTCCACATTAGCCTCCTGAAGCCCCATACGGCTTCTCCACAATGGCATCCCGATCCGCCCCCCGAACAGCCCATTATGGTGGGGGGGGGGAAGAGCACTTCGAAGTCTCCAAAATCCTTGACTCCCGTGTTCACCATGGCAACCTACAGTACTTGGTCCGTTGGAAGCACTTCCCCCCTGCCTACGACGAATGGGTTCGTGCACGAGATGTCTCCGCCCCCAAACTAATTGATACCTTTCACACTGCCTACCCGGACAGACCATCCCCCTTGCCGACTGGGAGGGGGCCTTAAGGGGAGCAGGATGTCAGGCTGCTATCTCGGTTTCAGTATTGTTTCTGTGTCGGTACTGTACTGTCTAGCCTCAAGGCCGACCACACATACCAAGGCCTGGGAATACTGCTCCTGGGAAAGTTGCCTCTGTCTGTGTATGCTGATGTTGTATAATCTCCCGCCATTTACTGCCTTATATTATCGTTCGGCTAGTAAGACTCTCATAGCTGCCATAGTTCCCTGTATGCACTGTATTGCCTTTTTGACCAGTAAAAGCCATCTGCTTGGATTCTATACGACTCTGTGGTGATTTCTGGTTCGAAGGGTCAGGAGCTTACACTGTTCATAATACTCCAAAGCATCCAGAAGTACAGTAACATTGTCTTTAATTTGTCTTCCAGGGACAAAACCTGCTTGGTCATCATGTATCAATTCATCAATAAATTTTCTGATTCTGGATGATAAAACTGAAGCGTAAATTTTGTAATTCACATTAAGTAACGAAATGGGTCTATAATTAGTCACTTTTTCAGGATCTCTTCCAGACTTATGAATTAATGAAATAAAAGCATACGACCATGTTTCTGGTATTGTTCCTTGTATCCATTATTGAATTACAGAGCATAAAAAAAGGTTTCATCAAATGTGATTTAAAAGTACGATAAAATAAAGCGGTTATTCCATCTGGTCCTGGGGTTTTGTCTATTTTTTGTTTATTAAAAGCTTCTTCTAATTCCTCTAAAGAGATTGGTTCGTCGAGTAGTCTCTGTTGGGCTAATGATATTTTTTTAATATTTGTAGAATGTAATTTTTTTTGGTTCTTGTAGGTTATCCGGGCTGTGTAACCGTGGTCTTGGAATTTTCTTTCCTGACGTTTCGCCAGCAACTGTGGCAGGCATCTTCAGAGTAGTAACACTGAAGGACAGTGTCTCTCAGTGTCAAGGGTGTAGAAAGAGTAATATATAGTCAGAAAGGGGTTGGGTTTGAGCTGAGTATTGTCCTGCAAAAGTATTGTCCTGTAAGTATCAAGATAATGTGCTAATGAGGGTATGGTATGTTAATATGGAACCATTGTATCCTGAAGTGATCTGTTAATGTGTGTAATCCAAAACTAATCTGTATGGCTATTGTTGAATGTTGTCTTTGTCTGGAGGTGTTTCAGGGCAGGAAGCCAAGCCTTATTCATTCTTAAACTCTCCTCTTTTCTGTTAAAGTTTAACTGTTAGAGTTTAAGAATGAATAAGGCTTGGCTTCCTGCCCTGAAACACCTCCAGACAAAGACAACATTCAACAATAGCCATACAGATTAGTTTTGGATTACACACATTAACAGATCACTTCAGGATACAATGGTTCCATATTAACATACCATACCCTCATTAGCACATTATCTTGATACTTACAGGACAATACTTTTGCAGGACAATACTCAGCTCAAACCCAACCCCTTTCTGACTATATATTACTCTTTCTACACCCTTGACACTGAGAGACACTGTCCTTCAGTGTTACTACTCTGAAGATGCCTGCCACAGTTGCTGGCGAAACGTCAGGAAAGAAAATTCCAAGACCACGGTTACACAGCCCGGATAACCTACAAGAACCAATGAACTCTGACCGTGAAAGCCTTCGACAGTAATTTTTTTTCATCCTTTTAATCGATATTTCATCTTTTTGATACAGCTTAGTGTAAAAAGATACAAATTCTTTTTGGATATCTGTTGTAGTATAAATAGGTCCTTTTACTGTTTGTAGTTTAGCTATAATTCGTTTTTGAAAAGAGTCCTGAAGCTGAGTTGGCAGAAACTTGCCAGGTTTATTTGCCTGCTCAAAGTATCTTTGTTTTGCGTATTTCAGATTTTTATTCATGTCTTCAGAAACCACCATATTCAATTGGTGTTTAAGGGCATTTATCTTTCCCAAAATAATATCTCTTTGATCTTTTTGTAGTTCCTGAAGTAAATCTTGTTCAAGTTTTTGTAGGTCCCAAAGTATAGTGTTAGTTAACTGTAACTGCTGTTTCCTCCATGCCGCATTCTTCTGGATCATCAATCCCCTAATCACCGCTTTAAAAGCGTCCCATACTATATTTAAGGTGGTTTCTCCATTCATGTTAATTTCAAAGTAATCCTTGATCAGGACAGATAATTCCTCCAACAATTTCTGATCTTTCATTCAGCTTCCATCTAAATGCTTGTCGATTGTTCCACTCAAATGAGATCGGATTATGGTCGGAAAAAGTTCTTGGTACAATATGTATTTTACAAAGTTGTGTAAAAATAGATTTACTTGCCCAAATCATATCTATCCTTGAATATGAATCATGTCTTTCTGAATAAAAAGTAAATTCTTTAGCTGTCGTATTCATTGTTCTCCAAATATCTTGTAAATCCAGATCAGTCATCATTTGAAAGAAGGTCTTTGGAAGGACTCCTTCTTTTTCAATTTTGGCTTGAGTTTTTTTGTTCAGGGAAGGGGAAATTATTCCATTGAAGTCTCCCATCAACAAAATCTGTTCTTGAGCGTATTGAAGTAAGGTTTCATGCAATTGTTCATAAAATTTAGCCTTTCCTTCATTAGGTGCATAAATTCCAACCACCAATGTTTTTTGACCCATTATTTTTGTTCTAATTATCATTATGTGACCTTCTTCATCTTTATAAACCAATTCAGGACTCAAACTGGGGTGTGCAGTTTTGGTTTTGGATGACATAATAAATGCTTGACCCAGCAATTTCCTTTCCAAATATTTTCTATCCTTTTTCGAGATGTGAGTTTCTTGTAAACAGATTAGTGTATATTTTTGTGTTTGTAAAAATTTGAAAATCCTTTCTCTTTTTATTTTTTCATTCAAACCATTTACATTCCATGAGATTACTTTAGCCATGATGATTCTTTAATGTGGTATAACAGTCTTATAATCTAGTTCCTCCAGATGCTCCCTTCAGTGAAAGATCTTGTTCTTCTTCCTCACCTAATTCACCAGAGGAAACATCTGTAAAGTCTTTTTTGTATTTCCTCAGGAATTTCCCAACATCTTGTAATGAAGTGATAGTTGTTCTGACTCCCTTGTACATAAAGGTTAGCCCTTGTGGTAGTATCCATCTGTATTTTATTCCATTTTTCCATAGTGATGCAGTAAAGTCTTTAAAAATATTCCTTTTTGCCATTAAATGTCTAGGTATATCTTTAAGTATTATCAAAGTTGTTTCCCCTACCATCATTGGTTTATCGTAGTGAAGTTTCATAATTAAGTCCCTTGTATGTGTTTTCAATGAGTAGTTACCGGCAGTTACCTTCTGTATTGTTTCCTTGTATCTGAACTATCAAGACAGCTCTGCCGCACCTCGTCCTTTTGTGTTATACCCTGAACATAATCAATCCTATTGTACGTACCCTATAAATGTACTGGTGTTTCCCCACATCTGTATTCTAGCCTTATGTTTCTATGGACTTACTGAACTCGCTGGTTTTCTTAATAAAACTTTTAAACTTGCGACTACGTCTGGAGTGAAGTTCCTTATGAAAGAAACACAACGAAGTACTGCAGTCTGACACCATGAAAACCCCAAAAGGGGTTGCCATAAATCGGCTGCGACTTGACGGCACTTTACACACACACACACACACACACACACACACCATAGAAGAGCCCTGGATCTGTCCCGTGGTCCATCTAGGTCCAGCACTCTGTCTCACACAGTGGCCAACCAGTTGTCATGGAGGGCTGACAAACGGCACAGAGGCGAAAGCCTTCCCCCGATATTGCCTCCTGGCATTGGTATTCAGAAGTTTAGTGCCTGTGAATGTGGTGGTCTCCTTTTGGCACCATGGTTGTAGTCACAGATAAATTTATCCTCGATGAATCATTCTAATCCCCTGTTAAAATTATCTGTGCCTGTGACCATTACTGTGACCTCTGGAAGAGAAATCCACATTTTAATCACTTATTGTGTAAAGAAGTATTTCCTTTTGTCTATTGTGAATCTACTGCCCAACAACTTTATTGGATGCCCTTGAGTTCTAGCATCTATATATCTAATTCCCAGGTGTGGCCCCCATCTGCAGATAACTAAATCTGTGGATTAGAGCCACGCTTACCCCAAACAGATTTTTCTGCAGACTTGGGGGACCCCCTAGATCTGCTGAAAAATCTGAATTTTTTAAATGTTTTTTTTTTAACCCATTAAATAAAGCATTGTCGGCTGTGGAGGCAGCAAAGCCCAGGAGCTACTTCGAGTGGTTCCCAGACATTGCCGCTGCTGCGGCTGGGTTCAAAGGTGAGTCATGGCAGACATTGATGAGAGAGGGAGATGGGATTCCCCCCATGAGTTTTGTGGGGGCCTGCTTGTAATTTTATAAACCCCTACCATGTCCTCCCGTGGTCATCTCTTTTCTGAATTGAAAAGTCTCAAGACTCTTCTGCCTTTCCTCATAGGAAAGGTAATTCAGCCTTCTAGTCATGCTGCTTGTCCTCTTCTGTACTTTTCCCAGCTGTGCGATGTCCATTTTGAAATGCAGTGACCAGAACTGCACACAGTATTCCAAAGGAGGCTGCACCATAGAGCTATACAGGGACCATTTGTAATATTTTATACCCTGCTTAAGGAGTCTCAAAGCGGCTGATTTATTTCCAGTCCATTTCTGAATAATCCCCAACATATCCTTTTCACTTCTGCAGCACACTGGATTAACACTTTCTTTGAGCTATCCACTGTGACCCCAAGGTAGTCTCAGCAAGTTCAGACTCCATTAGCATATACTTGAAGTTGGGATTTGTTGTTGTTGTTGTTGAGAAGGAGGAGAAGGATTTTATACCCTGCTTTTGTCTGCCTTTAAGGAGTCTCAAAGTGGCTTACAATCAATCACCTTCCTTCCCCCTCCCCACTACAGACACCTTGTGAGGTAGGTGGGACTGAGAGAGTTTGGAGGGAACTGTGACTAGCCCAAAGGTCACCCAGCAGGCTTCATGTAGAGGAGTGGTGAATCAAACCCGGTTCTTCAGATTCGAGTCCGCCGCTCATGTGGAGGAGCAGGCAATCAAACCCTGATCTCCAAATTATAGTATGCTGCTCTTAACCACTACACTATGCTGGCTCTCTTTATGTCACTTTATACTTACCTACATTTAACTTCATTTGCTACATTGTTTCCCACTCACCCAATTTGTGGAGATCCTGCTGGAGCTCTTCACAGTCAGCAGTGCTTTTCACCATCCTGAATAACTGTGTGTCATCTGCACACGCTGCTCACCGCAGTTCCAGATCATTTATGGGTAACGTAAATAGCACCAGCTGCAGTGCCAATCCTTGTGGGGCTTCACTGCTTACTTTTCTTTGTTGTGAGAACTGTCCATTTATTTCTACTCATCACTTGCTGTTGTTTAACACATTTTTAATCCATAAGAGGATCTGTCCTCTTAACCCATGAGTGCTAAACTTTGGTGAGGTAAATTGTATGCTTGTAAAAATGATGGGGCTGAGTGTGGGTTAGACCCCCCCTTCCCCTATATACCAATGGTCTCCTTCCTATTATCTGCTGTGGCTGTTGTTAGTTTGTTTTTTTGCTGGTCAGTGACCGTATTAAGAAATTACCAATGGTCTCCCTTCTGTATGTCTACTTAAGATCTACCAATAAGTCTCCAGTTCCTGATGGCACACACCCAAGAGTTCTTAGGGAACACAAATGAGAGATTGTTGATCTACTAACCTGTATATGTAATTTATCACTAAAATCAGCCACTGTACCAGAAGACTGGAAAGTGGGAAATGTTACACCGGTTTTTAAAAAGGGATCCAGAGGGGAACCAGGAAATTACAGGCCAGTTAGTCTTATGTCTAAATTAGTAGGTAAAATGGTAAAAAAGTTTACAATTAACAATGTTTATTCCTTTCCTTTATTCTGTTCTTTATGCTTTCGATCATGAGCAAAACATATTAAATAAATTCAATAATACAGAAATAACCAAACATACAGAAATACAATATCGGAGGAGTACAGTTAGAAGGAATTATAATTAAAAAACACAGATAATTTCCCCCCCACGGCAAGGGTTACATTTGGTTCAGTATTGTCAGAGTGTCTGAGGTTGTCAGGTCAGAGGTTGCCTTTTGGTTGGCTTCTGAGTCCTTGCCTAGCCATGCTTGGGCTGGCCCGTACAAGCGGCCAGGCTCTTGACATGAGTTCGGCCAGTGTTTGCATTGTGCTTTGATGTACATTTGCTCTGCTATTCCCACACTCCCTGTTCCATCCCCCCTCCCTTGCCTTGGCCTTGAGCGGCTAAGGAGCAGCACCGTGTTTAGGCTCCGTCTTCCCCCTCACTGCCAAGCACCTTTACCTAGTCATTTCCCAGGCCGTTTGAAACTGCACCTGTGATGTAATCATGCTTTTAAGTTATGCCTCGTAGCCTGGCTCGTCATTAGCAGCTTTGAACCTGCAAGTTGCCTTAGCTTGGCCTGTTGCTTCTACAGTAAAGTTTACCTGCTTCTGACTTCGCTGTCTGAGCGAGTGGCTTTTTGGGAATTGCCCAGGTTGGCTGGAGAACCTAACAAGTATCAGCCAATAGCCTTGCAACTATCTCTTACTTTAGGGCAAGTCCCCACCTTTGAATGTATACTGTGATCCATTTAGCTCTGGCAAAAACATGCTTTTTACAATCAAAGAAAAAATGCCAAATATTGTCCAAACTCCCTGATCCACAATCACAAAATCGCTCAGAAAAGGGGACCCCTGAAAACCAGCCTGCTAACTCCCCCAATGGCAGGACATTTAATCTGGCCTTGGAGAAAAGCATTCTGTATTTGGGAACCGTTAAAAAATTACAATAAGCAGGTAGAATCCTTGGAATGGGGAGGCCAAGATGGTACAAGGAGAAGATACACCCTGCGAACTCCGCAGCCAGAGCTCCATTTGTCAGGGTGCAAACACTCTAGATCTGACTCGTTTACATGCAGAGGGATATTCCATTTGCTTTAAAACTTCAAGGGACAAATTCAGTCTCTGCAATCTATCCTCAACTAATTTTTGGCATGAATTCTGAAAGCCATCTTTAGCCAGTAAATGCAAATAGCACCCCTCTGAAGAATAAAGAATTTTAAAAATAAAGATGAATGTTGCAACCAAAGCTTCAGCTTCCATATGAAGCTGCCTTATACTGAATCAGACCCTTGGTCCATCAAAGTCAGTACCGTCTACTCTGACTTGCAGTGGCTCTCCAGGGACTCAGGCAGGGGTCTTTCACATCACCTACCTGCCTAGTCCCTTTAACTGGAGATGCCAGGGATTGAACCTGAGACCTTCTGCATGCCAAGCAGATGCTCTACCAATGAGCCACAGCCCCTCCCCATAGATGGTTCAGCAAATTCCAAATGAATTGCTGGACCATAAATACATGTTGGCAAGTTGTACATGGAGTGTAAAAAAGAAATTAAGCAGGAATCATACTTTTCATTAATTTTGGCAATAGCCAAAGGTACACCAAATAATAATAACTGGGCTACCTTAGCCTTAAACGCCTGGATGCAGCTGGTATATAATTACCTCCTGAGGTTCGAAAAAATATCAGGAGGGCTGCTGATTGTACAGATGCTAGCCTCATGACAGCGGTCATATGGTCTCTCCAGGACATATTATAAGAGAAAAGAATGCCCAGGTAGCAAAAATTATTAACCTGCTCAATTAAGTGGCCATCCATATTCCATGAAAAGTGATGAGATGGGACACCTTTACAAAATACTATAACCTTAGTCTTTTGATAATTTATATATAAGGACTCTTGGGAGCAATAAAATGCACTTAGTAGATGTCTTAAACCACCCAAGATCCTGAAAGCAACACAGCAGCATCTGCATCAAACAAATTTGAAACAGGTGTCTGGGACAAGTGAGGAGGGTGAAAATGTTCATCCAAGAGATGGCTGCTGATGTCATTTATATATAAATTAAAAAGAAAGGGGTCCAGAAGGCAACCTTGATGAACACCTCTGTTCACTTTGATCTCTTTGGTTAATTGACCACTATTTCCACATCTAACCTGCGCTGTGTTATTCTGATACAGTTTATGAATTAACCAAACGATCTGGCGGTCAATAGAAGTCATGCTAATTTTTCCCACAATCTAGCCCAGGGTATACAATCAAGAACTCTTTTTATATCAATGAAGGGCCACATAAAGTTTACCTCCAGGTGGTTTAGAATATTTTTCAGCCAGATGTGCAAGAACAGCACAGTGGTCTGAAACAGAGGACCGTCTTTTTAAACCAGTCTGGGACGGCATAATGGTCCGGTTGTCTGTCAGCCAAGTTTGTAATTTTATAACTAGATAAGAGCTAAATAATTTTCCTAGACAAGACAATAAACTAATTGCTCTGTCATTTTCAGGAAGGGAGTAGTCCCCTTTTTTAAAATGGGAACAATTATCGAATTAGAAAAAATAGGTGCCAAAGTCTTACTCCAGCCAGGAATATTACTCTTAAAGAGTTCATTAACAATGAAATCTGGACCAGAGACCTTACCCATTTTAAGATTTCTAATAAGACTGGCCATTTCTTTCTCTGTTATTGGGGGCCAAGGAGGAAGGTTATCTGCCAAGACTATATATACTACTGTTTGCAGGCAAAGTAGGTAAACAAAAGATTTTTTTCAAAATAATCTTCCCGTGTATTAGGAGCAATATGGCACAATATTTATTTGTTGCGAATTCATGGGTGCACACTGTGTTTGGTCCTCTGTGGCATTTGGCAACTTCCTTCTTTTTGTAGTCACCCCGAGCTTGACATGCTAACATAATTATGTCAGTACAAATGCCTCGGCTTGACTACTTTCTGCTCTGGGAGGTTTGCAGGCTAAATTGTGGCCCAGAAGGCATCTCTGCCGGCTACAGCTTGGCTCTTTTGTTGATTTAGTGGCCAAGAGAGCCAGGCAAGCTTCCTGTGTGGCACGTGGCAGTTAGGTGGTTTGAGTGTAATGTTCAGGGGTCCAGTGTGTGTGTGTGTGTGTGGGGGGGAGACTGTGGATGGCATGACGGTTAGTTTATGGCCAGCACAAAGAAATGACAAAAAATGGGAATTGTGACATTATTCTTGGTTATTTATAGCATAAAGCTCAGAGGATGTTCTGTGATATTGAAGAGGAGTGTATTCAGCATATCATTATCTTTTCTGATATAGAGTGTCAAGAGCATATGGACATATATATGAAAATAAATCATAAGCTGGTGGAGTTTGCTAATATATGTTATGGATTATAATGAGTAAAGGAGGCTGGGTTGACTTCACTCAGTTTGCCAGGCAAGCTGCTTTTAACATGCAGATACATATATAACAACCCCGCAGCAACTTTTTCAAAATATCAAAAGTGGAGGAGCAGAGAGGAAGGGCCTAGTTTACTCTTTCCTGCTTGTCCTTTTTTGCCCATCCACCTCCAGTTGGTTTCCCTCCCATACAATACCAGATGCAGGTTATTCTTTAAAGGAAAAGGTAGACCCCTGTGCAAACACTGACTCATTACTGACCCATGGGGTGCTATCAAATCACAGCGTTTACTAGGCAGACTATGTTTTACAGGGTGGTTTGCCATTGCCTTCCCCAGTCATCTATACTTTATTCCCAGCGAGCCGGGTACTCATTTTACCGACCTCAGAAGGATGGAAGGCTGAGTCAACCTTGAGCCGGCTACCTGAAACCAGTTTCCATCAGGATTGGACTCAGATCGTGAGCAGTACTGAAATTTACCATTCTGCGCCATGGGGCTCTTATTTGTTATTCATCGTCTTGGCTTCTCTGCAGTCCCACATGGGTACTGTGCACGCGCAGGCCAGCCGCGGAGAATTTATGCTGGAAAGCTCTAGAACATTCAGGCCGCTTGCGCCCCCTCCCTCGCCTGAGGCTCTTCCCGCCCAAGTGGTCATGTGACGGGGAGGGGCGAGCGGCCGTCCCTCCAGTTCTTTCTTCGCCGCCACTTGAGTAAGAACGTTTTTTGGTGAGCTGTGGATTTTTTTGCATCGTCATAAGTAGAGATGATGGCCCTCTTCAAAAAGTGTACTGCTTGCGGCTACAAAATGTCACAATTGGATGAGCACGATAAGTTTGGGAGAGACTCATAATCCTTTATTGTTTGGGAGAGACTCATAATCCGGCGACCTGCAGGCATTGCAGGGCGCTCACCCACCGTTCCCGCCACAATCGGGAATTGAAACTTAAGGCACACTTATATGAGAAATCCCTGTTTCCTGTTTTGGGAACGTCTTCTAAAGCTTCCTCTTCCTCATCCTCTAAAAAGAAGAAGCTTTCTGACTCCCCTCCCGGCTCTGAAAAGCTTAGCGAGCCGGTGGCTTCAACCTCGGGCTCTACTAAGGAGTTCGGTAGATCTCCCCGTTGTGAGGCTGAGCCGACGTCCCAGTCCCCGTCGGCGCCTAAGAAAAATTCATCCAAGGGGAAGTCGAAGTCAAAGAAAAAGACAGGCTCGACGTCGACTCACTCTCCCCATCAGCGACCAGAGTCGGCACTGAGGAGTGCTTCAACCCCGTGAGGAGGGTCGGCACCTAAGAATGGATCGACGGCGGAAGAGGCAATTCGTCCCCCCCAAACTTCTTTCAAAAGCACGCCGTTGTTAGCCGCCCTGACTCAGGATCAGAGGTCCAATGACCAGCATCAGTCCCCGGGATCTGGCACAACTCGCCTCTCGGCAACATCTTCACGGGGACGTCGCAGTCGCGCCCCCTCCAGAGGGAGAGATTCGTTGGGCCGGGGGTGCTCCACCTCCCCTGCAAGGAAAGGCTCACCTCGTGAGGAGCGAATTTATTTCTCCCCTTCTGAGCATGATGTGATTGTTATCCCGGACTTCCAGTCTGACTCCGAGTTGCATTCCAGGCATTCGGCTGAATCCCATCGCAGCGATTGTTACCGAGCACATTGGCACTGGGACCAATGGGGAAATTGTTCCTGCTGTCGCTCCCCTCCTCCTCGGCGGAGGGACACTCGACATCGAGACTCATCTTCATGCTGAGAATCACCCAGGAGGCTGGAACATCGTTGGGACTGGTCCCCGCAGTGCAGCAAGGATCGGTACCACCGCTCCCACTCTTCCAGCAGACGCCGAGAGGACAGACGGCACCAGGGTCTAGATACTGCTCGACGTCGAGGGGTCGCTCCAGATCTAGAGACCGACCGGCGCTACCATCGACGTCGAGATACCCGGCGTCGAGCGACACTGCCCACCAGTTGAGGCAGGTTTTCCGCCTGCTGACTCTGAGGAGGACTCTAAGTCTTCTTACAAGGGGTCGGAGACCTCATCTTGGCCACCGCCTGATGACGTTTTGGGCGATCCTTTCCCTGTCTCCCCTTCCGAAGATGTCAGGGGATACAATGAGCAACTAGCCCGTATGGCTAAGGCTCTGGGTCTTAAGGTTAACCCTTCTCAGTCCAGGGAAGAGGATCCTATCATGGATGTCCTCTATTCTCCTGACACCGAACCGGTTACTGTCCCGATGATCAAAGGCATAAGGGGGGTTGCCCTTACTAACTGGGCAAAACCTGCAACATACCCCATGATCCCTAGGAAGGTGGATAACCTATACAGGGTTCAAGAAGGGGAATTCCCGTGTTTATATCAACACCCCCAAAGCAGCTCCCTCATAGCTGACACCCTTCAAGCCAGAGGGAAAGCCGTATCCCATTCCTCCTCTTCCGACAAGGAGGGAAGGAAATTAGACCTACTGGGTTGTAGACTGTACTCAGCGGGCTCCTTGTGCTTAAGGGTTGCCAATCATAGCGCCCTGATGGGACGCTATTGTCAGCCCTTGGCCCACAGAACCAGAAATCACCACAAAGTCATATAGAGTCCAAACAGATGGCTTTTACTGATCAAATAGGCATACAGTGCAAACGAATAAAATGACAGCTATGAGAGGCTCACTAGCTGGGAGATATTATAAGGCAGGAAAGGCGGGAGATTACACGCATGAATACAGTTTCCCAGGAGCTGAGTTCCCAGGCCTAGGTATGCGACCTTGGGGGGCAGACAATACAGCACAGAGACAGAGGCAATAACGAAACCGAGATAGCAGCCTGACATTCTGCTCCCCTCAAGGCCCCCTCCCAGTTCGCAAGGGGGCTGGCCTGTCCGGGTAAGCAATGTGAAAGGCGTCGACGAGGTCGGGGGCGGAGACATCCCGTGCGCGCACCCATTCGTCATAGGCAGGGGGGAAATGTTTCCAACGAACTAGATATTGCAGATTGCCATGGTGAATACGGGAGTCAAGGATCTTGGAGACTTCGAAGTGTTCTTCCCCCCCCACCATGATGGGTTGCGCAGGCGGTGGGTCCGGATGCCACCGTGGAGAAGCAACATGGGGTTTGAGGAGGCTTATGTGGAAAACAGGATGCACACGCCTCAAGGATTTGGGGAGAGCCAGTTCCACTGTGACAGGGTTTATGACCCGAGTAATGGGGAAAGGGCCAATGAATTTGGCGCTGAGCTTATGGCACGGTTGGGTGGAACGGAGATTTTTGGTGGAAAGGTAAACCAAAGCACCCACTTGCAGATCACCCCCGGGGGAGCGATGTTTGTCAGCTTGCGCTTTGTATTTACGTTTGGCCCGGTCGAGGTTGCTAACGAGCCAGGGCCAAGTGGTACGGAGGGCGTGTGCCCAGGAGGCAATGTCGGGGTTCCCCTCCCCCTCTACATCATCTGTAGGAGCGATGGGACTGAAATCTTGTCCATACACAGCAAAAAACGGGCTAAAACCTGTGGATTGATGCATGGCATTATTGTAGGCATATTCTGCTAAAGGTAACAGTTCCACCCAGTTATCCTGGTGGTAGTTAACATAACAACGCAAATAACATTCAAGTACAGCATTGACACGTTCAGTTTGACCATCAGTTTGAGGATGGTATGCACTAGACAATCCCTGTTCCACCCCCACCAACTTGAGGAAAGCTTTCCAAAACTTAGAAACGAAACCACTTCCGCGGTCACAAATTATTTTACGCGGAAACGAATGTAAACGAAAGATATGCGTCACGAAGAGGCGGGCCAGTTTCTGAGCAGAGGGGATCCCTGCGCATGGAATCAAATGTATTTGCTTAGAAAACAAATCAGTAACAACCCACAACACAGTTTTACCCCCACTGAGAGGGAGATCAGTCATGAAGTCCATAGCAATCACTTCCCAAGGTCTGCTGGGCGTTTCAAGAGGTTGTAGCAGTCCCGGGGGTTTGCCCTGCGATCGTTTCGCAGCGGCACAAACGGGACAGCTGCGGATGAAGGAGTCAATGTCGGAACGCATTCCCCCCCACCAGAACTGTCTGCGCAATAAGTGAAGGGTCTTCAGAAACCCAAAGTGCCCAGCTGTTTTGGCTCCATGAGCTAAATGTAAAACGTCCTTCCGGAGAGCTTTGGGTACATACAATTTTGAGTCTTTGTACCAGGACCCCCCTTGTTCCAAAACACCAGGAGGTAGGGTATGAGCGGAACGTTCTAAAAGGCACTGGTCCCGAAGGACAGTTAAAAAGGATTCGGAGATGGGGATTTTGGAGGGAGCCCCCCCGTCGGTCATGGAGATCTGAGAAACAGTTATAGGGCTAGTGCTTACGTGCGGAGGCGCGCAGACTGCAGGCGGCTGAGCGGTCGGAGGGGTAGGAGGGGCGGGAACTCCGGTCTGTTGCGGTGGCGGCTGGGCAGCCGGTTGGGCTGGCGGAGCTTGCGAGTTAGGGAAGGTGTGCTGATGCTGGGATCGGGTTTGCACAGCCAGCATAGGTAGGGCCCCACGTTGCATAGGGGTGAACAGAGAGTTGGTGGGTCTTTCGAGTTTTACCGGATATTGTGGTAAACGGGAGAGGGCATCCGCGAGAACGTTCTGCTTCCCAGGGACGTGCTTCAGGGTGAAACGGAACTGAGCAAAGAACTCCGCCCACCGTTGTTGTTTCGCCGATAGCTTATGGGACCCCGTGAGGGCAGCTAGATTTTTGTGATCGGTCCAAACTTCAAAGGGTACTTTAGACCCTTCCAAGAATTGCCGCCATAAAGTCAGTGCATGATGAACTGCAGAGGCCTCTTTCTCCCAGATGGGCCAGTTTAATTGAGCGTGCGCAAATTTTTTTGAAAAGTAAGCGCAAGGGTGAAGAAGACCATCCGGTCCTTGCTGGAGGAGAGCCCCTCCCATGGCTACATCGGAAGCATCGACTTGCACAATGAACATTTGATTTGGGTCTGGGTGCCGTAGCACCGGCTCCGAAGTGAAGAGGCGTTTGAGGGCCAGAAAGGCGGCTTGGCATTGCTCAGTCCATAGGATTTTTGCGGAGGGCAAGGCAGCCGAGCTTACTTTTCCCTTAGTTTTCAGCAGGTCCGTAATGGGTAGAGCCACTTGGGCGAAGTTAGGGATGAATCCCCAATAGAAGTTTGCAAATCCCAGAAATTGCTGTACTTGCTTACGGTTGGTGGGGGGAGTCCAATCGAGGACGGCTTGGACTTTGGCGGGGTCCATGCGAAGACCTTGGTGGGAGATGATGTATCCCAAAAACGTGAGTTTGCTTTGGTGAAATTCACACTTAGCTAGTTTAGCGAACAGTTGATGGTTACGCAGGCGTTGTAGAACTTCCCTGACCAGAGTCACATGCTCGTCCACAGTTTTCGAATAAATGAGAATGTCATCTAAGTAGACCACCACCCCACGATATAGAAGGTCATGTAGGATTTCATTGATGAGTTGCATGAAGACCCCCGGGGCCCCTTTTAATCCGAATGGCATTACAAGGAATTCATACATTCCGAAACAGCTAGAGAAGGCAGTGAGGTGTTCATCTCCTTCGCGGATACGGACTCGGTAGTAGGCTTCCACCAAGTCTAATTTAGAGAACACACGGCCTTCCTGTAATTGTCCCAAAATATCCGATATTAATGGGATAGGATAGGCGTTGGTCTGGGTAACCGCATTGAGCTTTCTGAAGTCAATGCACAGGCGAAGGTCGCCCTCTTTTTTCCGGACGAAAAACGCGGGGGCCGAGTTTGGGGCATTCGAAGGGCGAATGAACCCTCTGGCGAGGTTTTTGTCCAAAAAGTCCCGGAGGACAGTGCGCTCGGAAGCGCTCATAGGGTAAATCTTACTTTTGGTTAATGTGCAGTCCTTTACTACTTCAATCGCACAGTCTGAGGCCCGGTGGGGGGGTAAGGCATCACATTCCCTAAGGTCGAAGACATCTTCAAAGTCCCGGTATACAGCGGGTAGAGCCGGTGGTACTGGGGCAGTAGAGGTTAATGCTGGAACGGGCGGAAATGGCAGAGCAAAGTTTTGCCGATGCTGGTCGCAGGTGGGACTAGCGAAAGAGATAGTGTTTGTTTCCCAATCAATACTGGGACTATGTCCTTTAATCCAGTTAATTCCCAAGACCACTTCAAATCGGATAGGGGCTATAGTGAAGTCTATTTGTTCCCAGTGGGAACCAATTCCCATTGCCACCCCTATGGTGCGGTGATCAACTGGACCCCCCTGGAATTGGCTCCCGTCCATTTGAGCAAATTGGACGGGGGCGGGTAAAGCCTCTGAGTCGGCTCTGAGTGCAGCAAACGTGGCTTCGCTTATGAGAGTGCGACAGCAACCGGAGTCAATTAGTGCTTTGACGGGGATTTGTGGACCTCCGTTAAGTTGTTGTAAAACTGCATCCACGTAGACGGTGGAGTCCACTTCTTTGATTTTGGTAGGAGCATTCGGTTTGATAGGAAGATCCTGAGAGGTCTGTGGAGATGCTCCATTCACCACAGACCGGAGCCGTTTTTTGACAAGTCGAGGGGAGATTCCAGGTTTAAGGCTGGAGAAATCCAAGGGTTTTCCTCATCCGAAGAGGGAAAGCTGTCCCCCAATGGGGCACTTGTAATCCGAGACCCGGCGGGGTCGTTGGAAGCAGGCAGGGAGGCTGGGTCCCCGGCATGGAGTGCAGAGGGTGTGGGCCTTCCCGGAGCTGCGCTGCGGGTGGCCGCGGTGCCTCTGCGTGGTGGACGACCTCGGGCGCGGGTTGTCGTGCTGGGACGAAATAATTCCTGGCGGCGTGGGCAAACGGCTGCAAAGTGGCCCATTTCTCCGCATGTAAGACAGGCACCCCTCTGAAATCGGGCTTCACGTTCCTGGAGCGGACGTGGGGGATTTCGTGGGACGAGCAGTGGTGCCTTGGGTTGAGGCTTTTGGGTGCCCTTCTCCTTGTGCTTTTGACGGACGAGAGAAATAAAGCGGCGGCGGCTTTCCACTTCCTCGGCTAATAGGATCCAGCCTTCGAGGGTATCGGGATCGCCCCGCATATAAGACCAGTTCAGAATGTCAGGATGCAAGGCTTCCCTGAAATGATGGATTAGGGTGGTCTCGGGCCAACCTACAATTTTACTTGCCAGTCGCTGAAATTCATCGGCAAATTCCCGAACTGTAGCAGAGCCTTGTTTTAATTGTAAGAGTTCCGTTTTGGCTCTTTCCCCCAGGAAGGGGTCCTCAAACCTCCTTCTCAGGGCAGTCATGAAGTTGTTGAGGGAACGAATCGCACGAGAGCGGGTGTCAAACTGGAGGACCATCCAGTCAGCCGCTTTGCCTGTCAGGCGGGAAGTTCCTTCCCGCACCCGGCTATCTTCCGTGGGGAAAAGTTGACCTTGTTCTCGCATATAACTGTCCACTTGATGCAAGAAACAAGGCAAAGTCTCAAGAGATCCGTCATACGTAGTCCTCAATTTGAGTTGCTTCCAAGGGCCGGGCGCGGGTTGACCCGGTTGCACGGGTGGTCCGGGCGGAGGAGCAACAGGAGCTCCAGGAGGCAAGGGTGGAGCAGGCACATTAGCAGGTGGTTGCACGGGTGGTCCGGGCGGAGGAGCAACAGGAGCTCCAGGAGGTAAGGGTGGAGCAGGCACATTAGCGGGTGGTTGTACGGGTACCCCCTGACCCGGTATCGGAACGGGCTGTCTCTGAGCTATCAGGGTTTGTTGTAATTGCCTGTTCTCTTGAAGCATAAGTTCCATTACTTCCTGGAGTTGATCAACACGGTCGGAGAGCTCCCGATTCTGGGCTCGTAAAAGATGAACCTCCTCACTTGGGCCACCAGTAAGATGAGGCTTACTGGTTCGGAAGCTCGTGGCCCATTGAGAGCTATCCCCATATAAATCCTCGTCTTCAGACTCATCTGAGTCTCGACGTCGGTCAGCCAAACGGCGTGCGCGTTGGGTCGCACGCGACGGGACAAACGCCGGGGAAAAAGTTAGACCTGATAGTCCCAGTACATAGTCCTTGGGGCGCGTGTCCACGTTCGCCTGATTCCTAATCCTTGCTGCAGCCGCCCTGGCTGCTTCCGCCGCCTCTCTCTCTCTTGCGACCCTAGCCGCTTCGGCGGCTTGCTGATCCGCAAGAACTTTGGCGTTCTCAAGTCTTAGGGCAGTCTCTGCCGTAATGCGCGGCAAAAGTTCTGTCTCGAGGAGCAAGAGTATGGGGTCAGGTTCCCCGCCCAGCAGAGGTTGTACTCGAACCGCCAGTGCGGATGCCTCGGCTCCAAACGTCGGGGTCAAAACTTGAGCCAAGGTGGCTACCGGGGTGTCCTTTGTACATTCCACAAGGAGAAGAGCGGTGCTAATAGCGACTCGCTTGGCCTCAGCCTGGCAGCTGGCCGCATCCGGGATCAGGGAAAAACCCTCCGGCGGGGCTCCCGCCATGGTAGAAAGAGTTTGTCGAGAAATAAGATTATCCAAAAGTCCAGTTAATATTTGTAAATCCTCAGTCGCCAATCGGGCATCGTCCAGTAATTGATCCAAGTCCTGAAGATCTAAACGAGCATCAGTATCCTCCGATGTTAACATCCAGAGACGTCCTGTAAGAGATTGCCACTGCGCCTGTACCAGTCCCCTCAAGCGGCAAACCTCTCGGGTCGTCCGGAAAAGTTCAGCGATTAAGTCTTGTAACAGAGTAGGGTCCTCTGAGAAGGGCTCCAGGGTAGTAGATCACCTGGAGAGCTGCACAGCTCCCATCCAAGTGGCAGGCGAACCCCCCTGGGCTCCAGCCTGGCTAGGAGAACGGTGAAGATGAGGGATAGCTGTCATAATGTCAGCCCTTGGCCCACAGAACCAGAAATCACCACAAAGTCATATAGAGTCCAAACAGATGGCTTTTACTGATCAAATAGGCATACAGTGCAAACGAATAAAATGACAGCTATGAGAGGCTCACTAGCTGGGAGATATTATAAGGCAGGAAAGGCGGGAGATTACACGCATGAATACAGTTTCCCAGGAGCTGAGTTCCCAGGCCTAGGTATGCGACCTTGGGGGGCAGACAATACAGCACAGAGACAGAGGCAATAACGAAACCGAGATAGCAGCCTGACAGCTATCAGATGTTGCTATGGGAACATGTCACGGACCTGTTTCCTGAGGTGAGCGAGGAAAAGATTAAAGTTGCCAAGGCCATGCAATCTGAGGGCTACAGGTGAGGATGCCACCAGCTTTATGCAGCTCGAAATGCCGCTGATGCTGCTAGCAAGACCCTAGCGTCTAGCATAGCACTATGACGCTTCTCCTGGCTTCACTCTTCCAATTTGCCTCAAGAAGCCAAGAATAGGCTTGAGGACATGCCGTTCGATGAACGTGCACTCTTTAATCAGGCATCAGACGAGTATTTACATAAATACAAGAAAGACCAGGCTGTCGCTAAATCCTTAGGCATTACAGCTCCTGCGTCGTCTGCCTCCTCTTTCCGACCCAGGTACAAGCCCAGACAAAACCCGTCCTTTTACAATAGGGGATATCAGTTTACCCCATACCAATACTCAACCCAAAATCAGCAAACTTTTCCCTCTACTGAGCAGAGGAGGTTTCCTTCTAAGATTCGGGGGGAAAGGGGCGATAGATCCCCTCAGAATAGGCCCAACTCTAAGAAGGGGCCTCAATGACTAACCGTTCATGACTCAGAGTTGCCTGCATTACGGTTTCTAGGCAGGTTGTCTATGTTTTATGCCGAATGGTGACTCATTTCCACAGATTCTTGGGTTTTGTCCATAATAAAAAACGGTTATTTTTTTGGAATGGCTCGACTGTCCTCCTTCTTCACACCCTCCCAGAAGGGACATTTTAGCCTCCCAGGCATTGAGGGATGAAATAGCACAGCTGCAGGGACACTGTGGGGATGGTGGATACAAATTGCCACAGACAACATAAGCGCGAAGTACTACATAAACAAACAGGGTGGTACAGGATCGCGCCGACTGCGAGGAAGCTATCAGCATCTGGGAGTGGGCTGTTCAACACCAGGCTTCCCACATCGCAGGGCAGTCAAATGTTGTTGCCGACACCCTCAGCAGAGACATGGACAGACAGCACGAGTGGTCTTTAGATGACCCTATTCTGGCCAGAGTGATGGATCATTGGGGTACCCCTTCAGTGGACTTGTTTGCTACAAGGGAAAATGCAAAATGCCCCATCTTCTGCTAAAGGGCGGCAGGAGATCCGCACTCGGAGGGAGACGCGTTTCAGATCCCATGGACTGATGTACGCCTTCCCCCCATTCCCCTGATTCACAGAGTGGTGGGGAAGATTGTAGCAGAAGGGGCCCAGGTGATCCTCATAGCTCCATACAGGCCAAAGAGGCCATGGCTCCCCCTGCTCTGGAGACTGGCCAAGGGCTGGTTCTGGGAACTCCCCATTACCTCGGATGTTATCTCAGTAGGGAATGTGTGGCATCACGACCCTGTATCGCTTCATTTAACAGCTTGGCTGATCAGGTAGGGGGGGACATCCCTGCAGGGGTTGCTGAAGTGTTGGTGGCTAGGGCTGTTGAAAAAAAAATTCAGTACAGTTCGGCTTCAGCAAAATTCGGCCCTTTTAAATTCGGGCCGTGCCGAAGTCCGAACTGCCCCGCTTTGGATCCCCGAAATTTGGGCAAGATCCGGAGTTTGGGGGAAAATTCCCCCCTCGCGCGGGCCTTCACGGGGCTTCTCTGAAGGCACACAGGGGTGTGGTGGAACAGATCTGTGCCTCCTGGCTGGGAGGTGCAGATCTTTTTAAAGGGCCCCCTGCGCACCTTCAGGGAAGCCCCCTGAAGGCGCGGGGGGTGGTAGACTAGATTTGTGTCTCCCGGCCGGGAGGCACAAATCTGTTTAAAAGGCCCCCCGCGTGCCTTCAGGGAAGCCTTCAGGGTGCCAAACCCTGAATTTGCCAAATTTATTTGCCGAACCCCCGAAGTTGGTGAATTCGGCTCCTCCCGTTTCCCGCCTTTTTTGAATTCAGTTCATCCCGAACCGGAAATCGCCGAATCGTGGGAAATTCAGTGGTTTTTCGGTTCGAAGCAAACCGAATCGACAGCCCTATTGGTGGCTGCCAGGAGACCCTCCCCCAGGCACTCCTATGCTAATAAGTGGCGAGGGTTCGAAATATGGGCAATGTCTAAGGGTTTTACCCCTAGCTCCTGTCCCCTGCCGCAGGTTCTGGAGTACCTCTTGTCTTTAAAGGAGAGGGGGCGAACTCATCAGTGAAGGTTCACCTGGCAGCTATTTCGGCTATGCATGATGGGGTTGGGGATCTTTTTTTTTTTCCCACCCCATGTCTAAGAGGTTCTTGAAGGGCCTAAATAATGCCTTTCCCCCCGTTAGGGCACCCCTGCTGCAATGGAACCTGACTAGAGTGTTGTCTCAGTTGATGGGCAAGCCCTTTGAACCATTATCATCTTGTGCGTTGTACTACCTTAGTTATAAAGTGGCGTTCCTGGTGGCCATTACTTCGGCCAGGAGGGTCAGCAATTTGTCCGCCCTACGCCATGACCCCCCATTCCTTAAGGTGCACAATGATAGGGTGGTCCTCAGCACCAGTTTTGATTTCCTCCCTAAGGTGGTGTCAAGGTTTCATACGTCCCAAGACATTGTGTTACCCACCTTCTTCCCAAACCCTCAGTCGGACGAAGAGAGATGGTTCCACACACTGGTCGTAAGGAGGGCCCTTTTATTTTATTTGCACAGAACCATACAGTTTCGGCTAGACGATAGCTTGTTTGTGTGTTTTTTTGGCCCTAAGAAGGGCCGCAGGGCCTCGTCCCAGACTATAGCCCGTTGAGTGACTAAGGCTATTTCCATTGCTTATCAGTCAGCAGGGAAGGAGTGCCCACTCAATTTGAAGGCACATTCCACCAGGGCGATGGCGGCTTCGGCCGTCTTCCTGGGTTCGGCAAGTTTGGCCGACATCTGCAGGGCTGCGACGTGGTCCAGCCCGGCCACCTTTGTTCGCCATTATTCTATGGATGTTGGTGCCTGCTGTGATTCCGCAGTGGGCCAGGTGGCAGTTTTGAATACGGTTCTGTAGGGAGTTAATAAACAAATTATCAATTGCAACCTTACTCCTGCCTCCTGTGTTTCATTAGTGTGCTACTCTCCCATGTGGGACTGCACAGATGTCACGCCGATGAAAAACAGTGTTGCTTACAAATAACTGTTGTTCATCTAGTGGTCTTCTGTGCAGGCACACATCCCTCCCTCCAACCCCGCTGTGGGTTGCTCTCTTTCTCACAGGGCAATTCTGCAGCGGCGAAGTGGAGAACTGAAGGGACGGCCGCTCGCCCCTCCCCATCGCATGACCGCTTGGGCGGGAAGAGCCTCAGGCAAGGGAGGGGCGCAAGCGGCTTGAATGTTCTAGAGCTTTCCAGCATAAATTCTCCGCTGCTGTTCTGCGCATGCGCAGTATCTATGTGTGCCTGCACAGAAGACCACTAGATGAACAACAGTTACAGGTAAGCAACACTGTTTTTCTTCAGAAGCATACATATGGAACCCCAGGGTGGTTTGCTGGGAAACAGCTAGGGGTATATTGTATATTTTTAGTGGAAAACAAATGGCCCTGAAACATGTAAGCACCCTCTCCCCTATCATTGCTCTGCTCAAAATCCCAGCCCCCTCCTACTACTGTTTTGGTAATTCCAGGCTGCTTTACATGTATTTGCATTGCTGCATAGTTATGTTCCCAAAGCAGAGGAGTTTTGAAACTGTTAAAAATGTTACGGTCTTAGAGATTTTGACATGAAGGTTTTGAAGCTGTTAAAAATGTTACGGTCTTAGAGATTCTTTACAAAAGATGACTTAGTACTTGGTGGCAAAACCCTTGTTGGCAATTACAGAGGTCAGACGTTTCTTGTAGGTGGCCACCAGGTTTGCACACATCTCAGGAGGTATTTTCAGGATGTATTTTGTCCCACTCCTCTTTGCAGATCCTCTCCAAGTCAGTAAGATTTCGAGGCTGATGTGTAGCTACTCGAACCTTCAGCTCCCTCCACAGATTTTCGATGGGATTAAGGTCTGGAGACTGGCTAGGCCACTCCAGGACCTTAATGTGCTTCTTCTTGAGCCACTCCTTTGTTGCCTTGGCCGTGTGTTTTGGGTCATTGTCATGCTGGAATACCCATCCTCGACCCATTTTCAATGCCCTGGCTGAGGGAAGGAGGTGCTCACCCAAGATTTGACGATACATGGTCCCGTCCATCGTCCCTTCGATGCGGTGAAGGTGTCCTGTCCCCTTAGCAGAAAAACACCCCCAAAGCATAATATGTCCCCCTCCATGTTTGACGGTGGGGATGGTGTTCTTGGGGTCGTAGGCAGCATTCCTCTTCCTCCAAACAAAAGAGCTCCATTTTGGTCTCATCTGACCACAACACTTTCACCCAGTTCTCCTCTGGGTCATTCAGATGTGCATTGGCAAACTGCAGATGGGCCTGTACATGTGCTGTCTTGAGCAAGGGGACCTTGCGGGCTCTGCAAGATCTCAGTCCTTCATGGCGTAGTGTGTTACCAACTGTTTTCATGGTGACTATGGTCCCAGCTGCCCTGAGATCATTGACAAGTTCCCCCCATGTAGTTCTGGGCTGCTTCATCATCGTTCTCATGATCATTGCAACTCCATGAGATGAGATATTGCATGGAGCCCCAGACTGAGGGAGGTTGACAGTTAGGGTTAGGGTTAGGGTTGTCACCTTCTCACCAAGCTGCTTGGCAATAGTCTTGTAGCCCAGTCCAGCCTTGTGCAGGTCTACAATCTTGTCCCTGACATCCTTGGACAACTCTTTGGTCTTGGTCATGGTGGCTAGTTTGGAATCTGATGGATTGATTGCTTCTGTTGACAGCAGAACCCTAATCTGGCTGGTTGATAGGGGATCAAATACTTATTTCACTCATTATAATGCACATCAATCTCTGACTTTTGTCTTCTGGGTTTCTGGGGTTTTTCCTGTTATTCTGTCTCTCACAGCTACAATAAACCTACCATTAAAATTAAGGACTGGTCATTTCTTCGTCAGAGGGCAAACGGGCAAATTTAGCAGGGGTTCAAATCCTTTTTTACCTCACTGTAGTCACTGCTAGCGTTGGGTGAAGTACTTTCTGGGGCTTAGGATCTCTCTCTTTTGGGATCTGATGTAGGGAAGTGGGTTTGCCGCCGTGTTGTAGTGCCTCTGTGCCTCCACCTGGAATCTACTCGTATATCTGTAAATAAGGCAAAATGAATGCCTCACATCTCCAGTGCTTCTGCCTCTAAAAGGAGGCAACCTGGGTTAGCCCATAAAGCTTCTTACTGCTGAGGTAAGAGAGGAGGCCCCACAACATAGCTTTCTAATGGCATGGTTTGTGGGGGCTATGGATCTGGTACATATGTGTGTGCAAAAGCCTTTCTGTGGTTTTCCGAGACTTTAGGAAGGGTCTGCTCTGTGGCTCTGTATAGAAGCTGAGATCATTTGTAAGGGGCTGAATTGGAATCTTATGGCCATATAATTTTTTTCCAGAACTGGAGATGTCTATCCAGAAACAGGTTCTGTGGAGATGTAAGTTTCTAAAATGAAATGTGTCATATAAACTGCAGAGTGAGACAACCCCAGGGGAATGTTCCCCTAGTACCTCCAGTTTTACCCCCACACAGTGACATGGCAGACATGCCCAATTTTCCAGCCCTGTGTCTGGACAGGCTGATAAGACTCAAGCACACAGCCAGCTTGCACGGGGCTCTTAGAGAGTTTTATTCCGCTCCACCTCTGATCCATTCCCGCTTCCAGTCCTGATTCTTCATACAGGCTAGTTTATGGATGCCATGCCCTTTAAAGCTGAAGGAGGAAAAAAAGAGCCCCACACAGCTAGTGGTGTTGTTTTTGGGCGTGTGCAGTGTTGTACTTGGACAGCAGTGCACTGAAGGGGTGGGTGGGAGAGGCAGTGCTAATAAGGTGGAGATTGGGAAGGAAAATCCCTTTCGAGTCAGTCCCGAAAGCTCTTTCCTCTCCGCTTAATCACTGCACACTGCTCGCTCTCTCAAACTCACCACCCCAGAAAGCCTCAGGCAAACAGGTCTGCCTGCCCCTTTCGCTGATGTCTGAATCCAAGACCTTGGCTTCTCTCCATCTTTGACCGAAGACTATATAACTTCTTCCCTTCTGCCAGCTTTGACTAGCACCATCTGCACTGGGAAACTTTTGCGTAAACAATTGCTGATCCTTGTTCACTCGGAAGGAGAGAGAGAAGCAAAGCTAACTGAGGCGAGACCAAGAGTTTCCTGACCTTTGGATATAGTGGTCATTGTGGAGGTGCAATTTAAAAATACACCAGCCCAGCAGGATGGATTTTGGAAGCATAATGAACCAGGTACTGTTCATTTGTCAAAAAAAAAATCTTCTGATTGAATAGTGAAGGAAGTGGCAGCAAGAAGGGAGGGTGTTGTTAAAAATGAAACAAGAGTTGTGAAATGCTGGCAATTTCTAAAAATATTTTTCAGAGGAAGCGGGGGGAAAGTTTGGATTTGTGAGAGCAGGGTTGTCAGGAACATCCAGATTGAGCGAACTGTATTCTCACCTTGAGAATGTGTAGCTTAACCCCATTGCTCAGGATGACAGTGTCCTATAAAAGTAGCAAGTTGATTAAAGAATTATGTTGTATGCCTCTGTTTTGTTCCCTTAACTTATTTTTGGATACACGTGTTTTGCATTCTCTCTGACTTGTTGGGACAGGAGATCTTTCCTTTTGTATGTAAGAGAGCTTGTCCATCTATCTGCACCCATAAATACCATTATTAGCCAGCCCAAGAGTATAAGACCATTTTTTCATGAATCACCGTCAGATTAAGAAGTAGTTGTGGGCAGGGACAAGGGTAAGTATCTGAAGAGAGTAGGCATGGAAACGTTGCTTCTGATGCAATAGCTGGGCAGACTGGATGGAGATAAGTAATTTGGAAAAACATGCAAGGCTTGGCAGTAGGCAGAGAGCTGTAACACCAGCCCAACAGCAGCAATGTGCAGGTTTCATGAGGAAGGGAACAGAATTATTCTTCCTGCTCTCCAGTTTAGGGTGCTAATGGCTAGGATTCTCTCTCTCTCTCTCTCTCTCTCTCTCTCTCTCCCTCTCCCTCTCTCAAGTTCAGGAGCATGAGATGCAAAAATCCAGGGGGGTCTTTTTGCTTCTTAATATGGCAGAAATCCATGTGTCTGAGATTCTCTAGTTTAAGAGAGACATTACACTGTTTAGGACCAGGTAGAGTGTGTGCTTGACTTTTGGGCAGAGCTTTCAAAACAGATGTATTTAGGCTTGGTCCATGATCTGTTCTTTGAGAAAGTAAACCGTCCTTGCAAGCCTGGAAATGGATGTTTCGTCCAACAAGAAAGCAAAACAAAGGCCCCTGTCGGAAGCTTTTAATGACCAGCCAGAGGCTGCAGAAATCAACCACCTCCTGGCAGAATAATCACAGTGCAGGATACCAAGATAACTTACAGTGGATGCTGAGACAGGCTTGGGACACATGGAAGAGAGGAAGCCTAGTCAGCAGGAACGGATCCTGCAAGTTCATATAAAAGTTGAGCAGTGAAAGGGGGCCTTTTCAGATGACCCTGAGCTTGCCTGTGCCCATCACCCATGGGCTGGAGTGATACCAGTTTGCAGAATACTCACTGAATCTGGAGGTCTACACTCACCGAGCCTAATCACATATACGTAAACTGAACAGTATTAAATGTTGCAGGGCAGAAAGTTCCACTGCAATCACATAATGAGCACAATGCCAAAAAAGATGGAATCCAATTGAAATGAATGGGTTTTGAGTTAACTGTATGGTAAAGTTAGGAGCATGTTTGACTTTGCCTGGAGTGATCCCAGTTTGCTTAGGATCAGAGTGTAACATGCCATAATGGAAGACAATATGAAATATGCATCCACAGATGTATTTAGCTGGTTCATCATTGAGGCCTGAGTAAGGATTGTGATTTGGAGTCAATTTGCATTTGGGATGCTTATGTATAGCTGCACTAAGCACCTGGGCAGGTGTTTACTTCCACGCACATCTTGTCAGACTCAGAGACTTGTCCTTAGCATCCTTCAAGCAAAAACCATCAGGCAAAGGCTCTGAAGCAGACTTTATTAGGAGCAAATGTTAGACAAAGTAAGAAGCTGGCTGCCTCCTGGGCATACAAGGCTACTAATGAGGAATCAAGGCAAGGGTGCATGGTTAAAATGCAGTGCAGACTTCAAAGATGGATAGGGCAAAGTACACAGGCAGCTACAATCCATGATAAGCTTTCTCAGGGTAGGTATAGACATAACATGGCTATGCAGCTGGGGTGATTGTGGTAAACAGGATAGGCATACCATACTGAGCATAGAACGCAGGATACAGATACTGTACAAAGGCATGAGAACCAGGAGCACGTGACCAGGGCCCTGACACCGAGCCAAACCCTGGCCTGCTCAGAGCAAGAGCCTGTGAGGAGTAGTGTCAGGCTAAGGCCGAGAGGCAGGACCTGACACATCTCCTGTGCTCGATGGGACTACATCTTTTCATGGGTTGTGTATGGCAACTGTCAAGCCACCAGGCAAGCCATTACCATGTAGCCTGGTTGTACACCCCAGCAAAGGGCATCTTGAAATTCTTAATTCAAAATGCACATCTTCATACAATCCAGAAAACTCTTTTTCATACTTAATTGTCACGTATTTGCACTTTGTTTTCTGGAGGCAATATTGCTATTAGGGCATGGGGTCACTATCTTGGGGTACCGTTGTATGTGACAGATTTTTTATCTATTTTATTTTATTATTATTTTTTAAAAAAAACTTTGTTTCCAGAGCTGTGACAGTGGCAGCCGGGTGAGGAAGGTAGAGGAGGCTGATTTTGAGGGAATGGTAAGTTAACTTAAAAATAAAACAAAACACCCTTAGTGCTGAAAACATGTGGCTAGTTCTGTTCTCATGTATACAAGTATCAAAGCATTCACAGTTCTAACGTCTTTTGCAGGCTAGCAAGTGTGTCTAGATTCCATTTTTCAAGAGAACACCAACTTTGGCATCTTGATATCCACATAGGTACAGTTGGAAGGTGATCCAGTTTTAGCAACCAATATATGTACAGCTATAGTTGTGTAAACTAATCTAACCCATAATCTTTTCATAAATCCTTTTGGATATATTCCTTTTGGATGGAAGGCTGTTCTTACCTGACACCTGCTCATGAAGCTAGTCTTGCTGCACAGGTAGAACACCACGCATTTAAACACTGTCATTGAATTTAATGGACTTATTAGGCTGTTATTCTGCTTTAGGGTGGCACTGATAGAGGCTACTATGCAGGCTAAATCTAAACTTGGGCGTTGCACATTTTCTTGCATTGGGCTGAAAAGGGGAAATCAGGCCAAACAGCTAGGTTTCCTTTAAACAAATCTGTTTTTGAAATTAAAGCAGGATGGTTGGTGCATTGTTTTGTGGAAGGGCGTAACATTAATGAGACTTCCTGGGGCTGGTGGAACTCTTTGAGAAGTTCCACGTTTCTGTTCCCTTACTTAGGATGTCTTTTAATTCTCTGCTTGTTTGGGCTGCAGTTTTATGTCTCCTGCTCCCATCCCCCCTCCCCTTTCAGCCACTGCTGTTTGCACACTGTGCCCGGTCAGCATTTCCTCTATGTTTGTTTACATGTCAAGATCAAGACTTCGGCATGAGAATAAGTTAGAGCCATGGGTATGTGAAGGTATGGCAAACAATTGGAGGATGACAGAGATGTGAAATCATAGAGCTGTCAGAATTTCATTCATCCAGCTGGGACAGTTGTCTTCTGCCTTTCCACCCTTGGAACCTGCTGGACATGGCACCCACTGAGCATCAAGTATTTAATAAAAGTCAGTAAGAGGAAGGCCAGAGCTATGCCCTTATGAGTGTCCAGTTCATGAGTGTACAGACCAAAGGGACAGGAAGCACAACCCAAGCTCCAGGACATATACCATAGTGAGGAACAAGCCATGGGTGAGAGTCATGGAGGAAGCCTTTTTGCTGAGTAACCTCACTGCACCACGTTGCTGCTCCTCTGAGCATGTGAACAAAGAAAGAAAGGAGGTGTGGTACCTTTACTCTCCCCTCAGCAAGTGTCTTCCAGAACGCAGCAACAAATGGTTGCTTTACAGGTGCATGTGGCCCTCCGACTGGAGGCCACCAGCCTACAACACCAACTGCTGAAGCAAGCTGTATCTTGACAACCTTTCAGCGAAAGAGATGCTACACCATCCTATAGTTATTTCTCTTGCCACCTGGATGTTGCTCATAGTATTTAATCAGGGATGCATATACTTGGTGCTTTCACAGGTGGGAACTGCAGAGCCAGAAAAGAGGAACAGAATTTGGTTTTCGAAGAGTCTGGGTGCTCTTGCTTTCTTTCTCTTTTTGTTGTTTTCAGTCCTCATAGCTTCAGAGAGAAAAATTCTGTCCCTCTTAAGACTGAAAAAGAAAAAAAAGTGAACCATTCTGATCATTAATGTATGTAGACTTCGCAGAAACCAAAGAGGACTTTAGACTAAGCTTTTTAATTCTGGTCCACTTTCTCTTTCCTTCTTCCCTTACTCATTTTTCCCTCTTTCATTGCTATCCACTGCCACAGTCCTTGCCAAAATATTCAGAGTATCCTATTCAGAACAAACAGTACAGTTTAGGTTAAGATACCAACATATCCATGTTTCCAGTCATTTCTGAGCACAGCAGTTGGGTTTCATTTGCATGTTGTCTAAAATGTACCTTCATGCATTGAAAACCTGTTCCTTCTTAGGCTACCTCCAGTATCCACAGAGAACAATTATTCTCTGTTCTCAGTCACATAGCAGAAAACAATTACCTTATACTACTTCAATTTTCATCTCTTAAGTATAATCATAATCTTTTCCATCCTATGTAGGTTATCCGGGCTGTGTAACTGTAGTCTTGGTATTTTCTTTCCTGACGCTACGCCAGCAGCTGTGGCAGGCATCTTCAGAGGAGTAACACTGTGTCTCTCAGTGTCAAGTGTGTAGGAAGAGTAATATATAGTCAGAAAGGGGTTGGGTTGAGCTGAATCATTGTCCTGCAAAAAGTATCAAAGGTAATGTGTCATTGCAGGACAATGACTCAGCTCAAACCCAACCCCTTTCTGACTATATATTACTCTTCCTACACACTTGACACTGAGAGACACTGTCCTTCAGTGTTACTCCTCTGAAGATGCCGGCCACAGCTGCTGGCGAAGCGTCAGGAAAGAAAATACCAAGACCACAGTTACACAGCCCGGATAACCTACAAGACCCAATGAACTCTGACCGTGAAAGCCTTTGACAATATTTTCCATCCTAATTTCTTCATAGGGCTGGGGGAGGGGAAATCAGCTCTGGGACATCAGTTTCCTTTTAAGACTCCTTGGATCCTCTCCTGCCAGGTGTTAGCCATGCCACTTGCTGCAATGCTGTACACTGGTGCTCTACTTTGTACATAGTATAGTGCTGTACATTGGTGACGGTGGTTGTATTTGCCTCTGGAATCAACCATTATTCCGCGGCCCTACTGGGAAAGTCAGTCTCTTGGTTTAGACCTAGTAAGAGCAACTTGGCCTTCCTATGTGGTGCTACATATTGGGCAGTGCTGCTACATATTGCCAAATGTACCTAAAGCATGTGCACTTCTCTTTTCTCTGTTCATCAAGATTTTTTCTGGGAAATTGTATACAACTTAGCGAGTATTTCATCATATTTAATCATATGCTATACTCATTTCTTTACTTTCTGACACATTCTCCCTGACCCTCCCTCAATTCTTTGCCTTGTCTAAATTATAATCTACATGTGCATACATAGACTCTCTTTTTTTGGTTGCCATGAAAATAATTCTACCACAGTGCAGTGGATTGAACTTAGTAACCTCCCCAGTGCTCCCCAATATGATCCCTTTGGGTGCTTCCTCTTCTCCAAAACACTTCCTCTTCTCCAAAACAAAGGTCATTTATTCATGGCTGTTTGCTGCGGTTTCAATGCTTTGTTGGTCCGGACCTTATTTTCGATTTTTCACAGCTGCCCCAAGGTAGCCCATAAAATTCGCAGCAAACCAGCAGCAACTCAAACCTGTGTTGCTATGATCTTTCCCTTTGCCTCGCCCTTTCTGCCGGAGGGTCCCATGAAAAACTCCTGGAGTCGGATTTCTTCTCCCCGCCCATCCCGGCAAATGTCTCCTCCCTCTCCTACGTCTCCCCACCCACAGGGGCAGCTATTGGCCAAGGGTTCTTTTTTTGTTCCGACCAGAAGCCCGTCCCTTTTCGTGCGCTTTGCGCGGCCACTAGATCTGCGCTTGAGTGCCGTACCAAATCCAAATCTCTATGGCAAGATTACAAGAGATGGGTGGCCTCCCTGGGTGCCTTGGCTGCTGCACTAATGAAGAAAGAAAAAAATAAGGGGGAAACAAAGAGGTGGAGGTGAAGAAAAAAAAGGAAGCTGCTGAGCTATTCCAAGAGACGGGCATCAGAAAGCTGGACGTAGCCTCAGGTTTTCTTAGATGGAGGTTTCGGCAGGATTTCTTTTTCTTGTAAAATTCAGTACATGCCAGAGCAGTTTTGTTTTTCATCATAGGGCTGACAACATGCTCTTCTATTATATATATCTTTTGTATGTGCTGACACTCAGGAGTTCCAATAAGTAAACGCAGAGCACTTGTATCTGCTCAGATACTCAAAAGCTGCTCAAGCAGGCATTTAATTCCATTCCAACTCTTCAATTGATAAACACGTGTTGTGGCTAATTAAGCAACTGTGTTCTAAATCTTCTGCCCAAATACATGCTGGTATTGAGGGACAATAAACTGATTAAATTCTCTTGCATAAAGGTGAGACAGGGTTGTTTATTGGCCCCTCTCTTATTTAATATCTTATTTTATATCTGCCTAATTGGCTTTTGCTGTATGTGGGTGATATGCTTCTATTATCATTCACTCTGCTTGGTTGATGTAAACTCAAAAGCAAATCACAGCTTATTCACTGAATGAAGTGAGGGGCTACCTAGGAGCAATGAAGGAAGTGTAAAGATAATATGTGTATTATGTGATTAGTGTACATGGTCATGAACATCATGAACAGGAAAGCCTGCTTTCTGCCTTGAGAATCTAAATGCAGCAGTGGGGAGGAAATAGAGAAAGTAGATAAATTGTGTTTGGGCAAACAGGAATTAAGCCAAAAATTCCACCGTGAAGGCATATTGTGAACTGTATCATTGTACAGTAACTACTTAGCAGGTTTTATTTATACATGGAATAATTTACAAGAACTTTGTGGACACCCGGTTCCTTGGAAAATTCCATCAGAATATCTTTAGCAGTCTTTCGACCTCTTAAGAAGGTGATTTACCATTGTGAGAACTTTCACTGGCAACAGGGCTGGATTAAGACCTTTAGAGGCTCTAAAGCCCTTAAAAGATTTGGGTGCCCCCATATATATGTAATTAAAAACTATAAACAATAATAAACCATCAAATAAAATTTTATTTTAATTTTCATTTTGAAATGAAACAAAACTTACAGTATGATGGAAATAATGTTTATTTTTGTATATTTCCATTTTATTTATATTTGAAAAGTTCTACTACTTTTTGTGGACCCTGGCTCAACTGCACCATTTGCAGTTTTGCACCATATGGCCCATGGTAAATTCGGCAATGGAAAATTTCTGTGATGCCTCCGTTCCCTTGATGCCCTAAGCATGTACTTATTTTGTTTAATGGTTAATCCAGCCCTGACTGGCAACATCCTATTTTTCTACATTCATTGGAGTGAGAATGTGGTAGGTGCATATATGTAATATGGGGTATCACATTTAAGACATTGTGGAGGGTCAACTCAGTAGGACCTAATGATAACAGGAATAAGGGGGGGGGGGAAGTCTCTGATGAACAAGCCAAACATAAATGTAGTAGAGTTTGTTGGAACTCAAATGTAATAAATAAGAAACATTTATTATTGTTCAGGTGCTGAGACTAGGGGTGGATGATTCACGTCAGATTATTTTTATTAATCTAAGGAACAGCTGGTCAAACCAAGTGGAAGGGTAGCCTACAGGCAGGTGGCATCAACTTTTGCACTGCCATTTTTCTCTGGACTTTGTGTATTGGCTACTCCAGGTCTGGGGCTTGGCTTCATCTGTTTGTATGTGTGAGTTGGTCAAACCTGTCTTTGTTGCAGACATAAGTAAGGTTTCCTGAGACTGAGCTTACCTGGAATAAGTGGAGGAAACCAGCTTGGATTTCCCATCCTTATCTGGAGCAAGGTCTCAATATATTGGTTGCAGGGGGTCAGTGCCTAAGCTTAGAAACTAGGATGCAGGCCAGGAAGTGAAGCCACAGGGGGAAAGTTTTAGCAGGGCAGATGTGTGTAACTGAGACACCACTCACTGCCTTCAGGTGTCAGCTGGTAGTAGCTGCCTGAGATAATCAGAGCTGGTAAATCATTTATCTGGTTAGAAAAACATAGCAAACCCTAGGAACTTAACTGGGAGAGTTAGTGCAGAAAGAATTTGATTAGCATATTAATAGTCTAAAATCTACAGATAATGTATTTTTTTTAACAGAAGTTAAAATTTACACATATAACTGTATGGGTATTTTCAAGTATGCATTTTCTAGATCAGGTCACCTAGATTGTTTCCCAAACCCACAACTCATAGGTCCCCAATCTTGTTGAAACTGTGGCTGCTTTGGTGATTTTTAGAACAGGTAGTGAGTGGGCAACGTAACAAAGTGGTTTTCATGTGGGGTTGGGTTGAATCACAAAACACTAGGAGGTTCCACACTAAGTTAGGACATTACAAGCCAAGCATGCCGCTGCAACATAGGCAATTATTTTTGCATGAGTACTCCTGTACATACAAAGTTGGTGATAACCCCTGGGGTCTTCTGAAGTACCTCCAGTGAAGTGAAGGAAAGGTAGGATGGGCTCTTTTCTTTGGGGGGGGGGGAAGCAGGTGGGCTCTAGGAAACTCACTAGTGGGTGCCTTGAACACTATGTTGGGGATCACTAGTCTTAACTGCCAGGTAACACTATCTGTGTGTGTGTGTTTAAAGTGCCATTGCCACAGCTGACTTATGGCAACCCTGTAGGGTTTTCAAGGCAAGAAACTTTCAGAGGTGGTTTGCCATTGCTTGCCTTTGTGTTGCTACCCTTGGTGGTCTCCCATACTAACCAGGGCCAACCCTGTTGAGCTTCCAAGATCTGATGAGATCAGGGTAACCTGGGGCATTCAGGTTAGGGCATTGCTCCAGGGCCTCAGAACTGTGAAGGAAAGAAGGGAGTCCTGGCCCTCTCACGGGCGATTCTTATAAAGGCCAGGTGGTAGCAGTGGTTGAACTGGGAGAGAAAAGCCCCTCCGGGTGTTGGGAAAACCAGGTGCGTGACATGTGCCAGGCAGAGACCTTGGGCAGCTACTGGGGCCCAGATGCTTTGGAGGTAGGGTTGCCTGGTCCCTTCTTGCAACCAGCGGGAGGCTTAGGAAGGTGGAGTTGGGGGCAGAGATCAGCGTCATCTACGTGATGACGTACATCCAATTTGTGGGGTGGCTCCAACTGGGGCAGCAGAGGAAAAAAGCAGCCCCAGACGACCACCGCAACGAGGGAAGCAACGAAGACAAAACAGGCTGCAAACTGCCCGGTCCTCCGGCCTCGCGCGAAACAGCTGGTTGGGAAAACCAGCTCATCAGCGGTGAGGCTCGGGGAGGAGTGAGGAGGATAGTTGGAGGGGAGGAAACAAGGCGACTCGCCTTATTTCCCCCCTCCAGCTACCCTCCCCACTCCTCCCCGAGCCTTGCCACTGATCAGTTTGCAGCCTGTTTTGTCTTCGTTGCTTCCCTCGTTGTGGTGGTCGTCTGGGGCTGCTTTTTTCCTCTGCTGCCCCAGTTACCGTATATACTCGCGTATAAGCCGAGTTTTTCAGCCCAAAAAAAGGGCTGAAAAAGCCGGCCTCGGCTTATACGCGGGTCAATACGGTAGAGGGGGGAAGGAGGAGGGAGGAGGGAGGGGGGAACTTACCACTGCCATCTTTTCCAGGCCGGGAGCGGCCTCCAGAGCCCCCCTGCGGCCGCAGGGAGGGCGCTCCGCCGCCCCCGCCGCCTTCTCCCGGCCGGGAGAGGCCTCTAGAGGCCCTCTGCGGCCGCGGGGAGGGCGCTCCGCCCCCCCCCCCCGCCGGATCCGCCGCTTCCCGCCGCCAGGAGCCCAGAAGGTAAGTCTTGGGGGGGGAGGGGTTATAAGCCGACCCTCGGCTTATACGCGGGTGCCTAATTTTTCCCCATTTTTGGGGAGAAATTAGGCACCTCGGCTTATACGTGGGTCGGCTTATACACGGGTATATACGGTAGGCTCTTGATGTCATCAAGTAGATGACGCCGATGGCCCCCCCTCCCTTCCCCCCCGCCTGCTTCTGCCTGCCCACAGCTGAGAGTGGGCGGGCAACAGGAACAATGGGCGGTAGATTGCCTGCCATTAGCGGGCAGTTGGGAATCCTACTTGGCGGGCATTGTGGAACAGGGCCTGCAGGTCAGAGCAGGTCTGTTCAGCCACATCTGGGTGGTAGTATATTTTGATTTGTTAAGAAGGAAACAGAAACTACTTTGCTAGCTTATACTGAATTTTGAAATTCTTAAAATGTACATTAGCCTGTGGAGGAAAAATACAGGCTTGTGATCTGTAAACACTTTTTTGTTGTTGTTGTTGTCAAGTCATATCTGACTTATGGGGTTTTCAAGGCAAGAAACATTCAGAGGTGGTTTGCCATTGCCTGCCTCTGCATCACGACCCTGGTATTCCTTGGAGGTCTCCTATCCAAATACCTGACAGTGTCAACACTGCTTAGCTTCTGAGATCTGATGAGATCCGGCTAGTCTGGGCTATCCAGGTCAGGACAAAACGCATATGTAGGGAAATGTATATTGCATAGTTTTTAAGAAATCCACAAGTTACTAGCTTATCAAAATGTTAACTGGCCCACTGGCCCACATACAGCCAAATCAGTCATTTTAAAAGAAAAATGGAAAACAAAATCCTGTGTTGAAGGTTCATTGTCTGCCACTCACCTGGAAGCAAGTCTTACCACATTCAGGCTTCTGTTTTGGATAACAATGCAATAATTTTCTGTACACCAACGTTTTTGTGTGCAAAAGGGGCTGGGGCTGGTGGAGACTTTTCCATGCAGCCTTGGCCGTCTGTGTACAGGCAGTGGCTCTGGTGGGAGAGAAGGGCTGCCTCTGCAGACTCATTTAGAGATGTGATCCAAGCATAAAAGAAAGTTGGATATGGAAGTGGGACACAGGAATAGTGGATATGAGAGGGAAAGTACAGGATGTCATTCTGTGAAGTTATTTCTTGGCTGCAGTTGTATCATGAGCCCCATCATGCCACTTACATTTTAGTCTGGGCATGATAGTAAATCTGTCATTGAGATGACTTTTCCTTATGTGCATGGTACATTTGAAGGAGAATGTGCCATAGACAGGGAACTGTCTGTTGAGGCAGGGAAATGGTTGCCAACTGATCAGAACAAAAAAAAAATCTGCCTTGTCTGCTCTTGTGCTTTTTAATATCTACTTGATGTACAGAAATTAGCAGATGAAACTGTTTTACAACAAAGATAAATGTTATCAGCTGTTAAATGTCTGTGCATTAAACTGCTCTGAGGCACAGCTCCAGAAGCTATGGAAAGATTGGCAGCCCTGGGCAGGGTTGCCACAGTTAAGCCTAGTTTGTATAAATGCAAGCATGCACACTTTGAACCATAGTGAGAATCAAGATTATGTAGCCCAAATGGAATTGCTTGAATATTTTGAAATGAAAAGCTTTTTGAGAGACAGAGAGAGATTTGCCACAAATAAACTGCTGATGGATCAGTCATTTCCCCATTTACTAGATGGATTTTGTTTTTCCTTCCTTAGCATTTAATGTTGCTCAGGCCAGTGCTGAAGACAGGACGCTGTTCTATATGGACCTTAGGTCCTGCTCTGTCTAGCTCTTGTTTATGATAACTGTGACATCCTTTAGAAGCCCACAAATGTTGCATGTGCACACCCACATACAGGATTACCCAGGATGGCCCTCTGAGGAAGATCTAGTTACAGCAAAATGGCAGGTTTTAGGGCAGGAGATCTTCTGCAGACTTTGAAGCTGGTTGTTGTGAGCCAGTTTTCAGCGTCACCCTCCAGGAGTCCCAAAGCTATGCTTTGTAAACTTTGCCTTTTTAGGCTTGGAAGCCAACAGCAGCAGACTGAAAGCCAGAGCGACGAATGAAAATCCCCTTCTTATGCAAACAACAATGAGTAGGAAGCAGCCACTTTCCAATGTCTCACAAAAAAGGGTGCAGCCGTAATGGCTTTTAGGAAGTATTAAACGGTTTTGTTATCCTGCTCCATGCTATGAGCACCAAACATGCATAGTTCGGACAGGCCCAGGGCAGGATTCATAGTGATTGCTTTGTTTTGAGGCTGCAGCATGAAGGGTGGCTACTGGCACCAGTGACACATCCGGTACAGGACCCTCAGGGCCTCCTGTTCCTACCTAGGGTTGCCAACCACCAGGTATTAGCTGGAGATCTCCTGCTATTACGACTGATCTGCAGCAGATAGAGAGCAGTTCCCCTGGAGAAAATGGCCCCTTTGGCAATTGGACTCTATGGCGCGGACGTCCCTCCCCTCCCCAAACCCCACCCTCCTCAGGCTCCACCCCAAAATCCTCCCGCCGGTGGTGAAGAGGGACCTGGCAACCCTATTCCCACCATTCCCACTTCTTACATCAGTGCCTTCGAGAGAAATCTTCCTCCGTTTTTCTTATCCTACAGAGTCAATGCAGACCTCACTCAGAGGAGGGGGTTCTGTTCTGGAACCTCATCAAAGCAGAATATCTCTTCCTGGCAATGATGATGTGAGCCAGAAAGACCCTGGGTTGACCTTTTGTCCCAGGAGAATAGACTAGTAAACGGGCCTGGTCAATTAGTAAGAATAATAACAAAAGAAAGAAACCAACCAGAAATATTTTTCCCTTTTAATCTGTCAAATCTGATCTGGAACAAACAGCAGGCTCTAAATATGTAACTTCCTGATGCCATTTGTAATTGCATGACTTAAGTTCAGATTACAGCTTTTCAAGGACTACTACTATTTTATCAGTGATCCAAGTTGTTAAATAAATAAAGGCCTGGCTGTCCAGAAGGGAGTTGGGATTGCACATAGGGTTGCCAGGTCCCTCTTCACCATCGGCAGGAGATTTTGGGGGCAGAGCCTGAGGAGGGCGGGGTTTGGGGAGGGGAGGGACTTCAATACCATAGAGTCCAATGGCCAAAGCAGCCATTTTCTCCAGGCGAACTCATCTCTATCGGCTGGAGATCAGTTGTAGTAGCAAGAGATCTTCTGATATTACCTGGAGGTTGACAACCCTAATTGCACAGCAAGACAAGGTAGAGCCAGGTGGGAACTGAACACTTGGGAAAGAGGATGGGAGAGATCTGATAGGCGCCAAACGGTAGATGCCAGCAGAATCATTCATTTTGATGAAAAAGGAATGTGAAAGATTTTATAGCAGAAAAGCACAAACAAAAATATTAGCCATGGAAATGCACAGCTGCAAGATGTTGGCAGGTTTACTAACAAAGCATTAGGTTTTGATAGTATAGATGCAGTTATAGTACAACGGATTAAACAGTGTGATTCCTGAGTGGGTGAGTTTGAGCCATTGGTGGAATCATATGAATGGATCCCAGGTTTCCAGCAATGGGGAGCTGGTGGCTGAGTATGAGAGTACGCAGGTTCTGAAGAAAATTTTAGGTTTGTTGATGAATGTGACAATTACCGTATTGTCTGGCATATAAGACGACTTTTTAACCCAGGAAAATCTTCTCAAAAGTCGGGTGTCGTCTTATACGCCGGGTGTCGTCTTATAGGGCGGGTGCTGAAACTTCTGAGCCAGACTGGAGAATCTGCCTGGGGAGCTGCCTCCGCTCTGTCCATGTCCGCCGGAGGAGGGAGGGGAGGTGAGCCCGGCGAGGGCGCTCGTTGCTCGGCTGGGAGTCGGAGCCAGGCGCGCCGGGGCGCATGGATGGAAGCGCTCGGCCGCGCTCCGGCGGCAGCGCAAGGCAGGCAGGCAGGCGGCTGGCTGGCCGGGGCTGGGGCGGCCGCTCTCCTCGCTTCCTTCTCCACCTCCTGGCTCCTGCCCACCTGCTCCGGCGTTGCGACTGCAGCCGCGCCGCACTCCAGCCCAGACTGAGGGTGGTTCAAGGCTGAGCGAATGCGGGCGGGCGGGCTGCGCGCTCCTCCTTCTCCTCGCCCCCCTGCCTCCCTCCCTCCCCGCCTCCCTCCCCGCTTGCGCGTTGGTGTGTCTGGCTCCGCTCTTGCAGCGCGGCCAAGAATGTGACCAACTCCCCAGGCGGGGCTCTTCCAGGAACAGGCGCCACCTCCCCCCGGCCCGGCTCGGCTCCCGGCCCTTGTGCAAAAGGCGAGCGAAGGGGGCGGCAGGGGAGCGCGTGAGGGGCGGGCCTTGGCTGCAGAGGAGTATATCCCAAACTCTATATTTTAACTGGAAAAGTTGGGGGTCATCTTATACGCCCAGTCGTCTTATACACCGGACAATACGGTATTACTTTTTGGCGCTTGTCTTGCTGTCAGTGATCTGCTTAGGCTTTTCTACCCTTTTCTCATCTGTTATTTCTTTAGGATTTGGAAGGCTTTGTGAGGTCTGAGATCACTGAGGGCAAAGAAGGATATTAGGCATAAGTGCAGGAGAAGCTGAGTAGGGCCTCGGGGCATGCTAGAAAGCATGAGTTAGAGGCCAATGTGAGGAATGAGAGAGCCCTGCAAAGAACAACTCGCTGCTTTATCATTGGAAGTCTGGCCCATGGTTCCTTTTCAATTTCATAGTCTTTAGCAGACACGTTTGCTTATTTTCAGAGTTTTCCAAGATATGAAGGCTAAACATGGATTTTTTTATCAGGGACAATGCCATCTAAGGTCCTTAGATAATAGAATTCTGGTCTGACATGCAAGTTCTTTGCAGCATAGCAGATATGGAAGCATGAATATTTATGAATATTCCTTGCTTTCCTATCTAAGGAAAGTTTTAAAGGTATAAAGGGTAATCTGCCTTTATATTTACATTAAAGTTGCCATTCCTTCTCTGAGTGAAAGGGCATCTTGCAGCTTGGGTTATTCACGCCCACTGCTAGGGTAGGCAGGACTAATTTTTAAACTTCCTGTCTCCTGGGAGGGAATAGCCCCAGTTTCCAGTTTTTCCTCCTGCCTTGCCGGGGAGTGCTTGGATACAGCAGAGCTGCTGTAGCCTTTTAGATAGCATAGGGAAACTTGTATTTCTATCCTACCTTTACTGTCCTAATATCTATTCTGTGTCTTACCTAAGTTCTTTCTATATCTATATATAAAAAAACCCCACCTCCTTTTCTGTCCCTTTCTGTTCTGTCTGTGGACTATCCTTCTCCCCCGTTTCAAAAAAGCCCTCGGAAGCCATGGCTACTGCCGCCGCTTCCAGAGGATGGGAGGAAGACGATTATTTATCTGGAGCAGACCATGGTTGTGCCTTATGTGCGCAGAAACGCTCGGGCACAGATCAGGACTGAGCCAATGCTCAGACGGCCACAGATGTAGGAGAGCCTTCCTATCACTGCACATGAGGGCCCTCGGAATGGCAAGAGCCGCTTCGAGGAACAAGCCGACCATTGCCTCGCCTCTAAAAAAGCCTTCCAGAAGAGGCATCATGGCGGCCACAACAAAAAGAGCGCTAAACGGCTGCGCCCCCTGAAGTCTGACTGTGGCACCCCAGCCGCGGTAAAACACAGCCTTCCCAGCAAGAAAGCCTTGGAGGACGAGCTGCAGGCCGGGCCTTCGCGCGCCGATTACCCCATTCTCATCAAGACGACTGAGGGTAAAATAGCCCCCCCTCATGGGTGGGGAGGGGGGAGGGAGAACCACAACAATTGACCAAGTTGCTGCAATGATTAGTCAAGCCCTGGCCATGCAAAGGCATTTCTCCCTAGTCTTTCCAATGCAGAATCAGACTCCCTTCCTAGCAACTCTCCAATGCAATGCTGCAGCCATACAGAGACAAATTTACCCTGGCCCACTAAAGCGGCCATGAAATCAGTCTACCCCCAATCTACCCAGGCCCCACTATTTGAGCGGGGCTCGGTCTACTCTTCAGAAGGCAGCATTAGAGAAGAGGGGGAATGCACTTCTGATGTGGAAGAGAGCCACCTAGAGGCAGAAAGCCAGTCCAGGCTATTTCTTGCCGATGATTTCCAGAATCTGTTATCTAAAGCACTGATAGCTTTAGACCTTACAGAGGAGGCTGAGACAGTGGAAGAACCCAAACCTCAGGTTTGGCCCAAAGGGACAAAAGCTTACTTCCTTAGAAAAGGTCAGCTAACGAAAAAAGTCCCTTTACCTGAGCATTTTCATGGAGTTATCAGATCTGAGTGGGATAAGCCCACAATTAATAAACAGTTCCCTTCATCCATAAAAAAGCTCTACGACATGTCATCTCCAGCTAGATATTTTTTCCAGCTACCAGTAGTGGATGCCCCTGTGGCAGCAATACAATCTTCTGACTTCGTAGCTGAAGACAGTGCGGGGTCCATTAGAGAGCAATTGGACCACAAGATGGAGTTTCTGTCACAAAAAGTACATGAAACCCCCAAGCTCACCCACCAGGATAACACCACAGCAGCCATCATAGCCAGGGAATCCATCACCTGGACAAAGAAGCTCTCCAAGCTCCTAGAGGGCGCGGATAGCAAAGTGGTGGAGGGCGTGGATAGGATCCTTAAGGCGTCATCCTTTTTAGCCAGTGTCTCCCTGACACCATCTCCTTCTTGGCCAGGTCATTGGAGGCCGACGCGGCTATCCGCAGGGGTCTTTGGCTAAGGGCCTGGCCTGTTGAATGTAAATCCAAAGCCCTACTGTTGGCCCACCCTTTACAGGCTGGTAAACTTTGGCGATCGCTTAGATAAGTGGATGACGGACATGAAGGACAAGAAAAACATTATGCCTAAACCTTATAGAAAGGAGACAAAAAGCTTTCACCAGACCTTTCGTACTTCCCATACCCTGTCACGTCCCAGACATGATCAAAGGTGACCTCCCTGGTCCGGCAATCATAAATCCTTTCACCGCCCAGGACGATTCTCCCGCCCCTTCCAACAACAACAACATTTCCAGGGGAACAAAGGGGATAAATTCCCCAAGCCAGAAAAGCAATAACGTTGGGTCTGCACCTGTGGGAGGAAGGCTGCAGCAATTCCTCCTGCTGTGGGAAGTCAGCAGATGCCTGGGTACTTCAAGTCTTAAAAGAGGGATACCTCATAGAATTGAAATCCACTCCACGAAATTGTTTTGTACAGTCCCCAACCTCTCGATCACGTGCCAAACATGCATGCACCGTGGAGGCCATAACACACCTCTTGCAAATCGGAGCTGTACAGGTCGTACCACCTGAGGACCACCACACCGGTGTGTATTCAATATTCTTCACAGTCCCCAAGAAGGTATGTACAGGCCAGGTGGTTCAGGAGGGTGACCCTCTCATCCATACTAGAGGCCCTACAGCACAATGCCTATATGACATCCATAGATCTGCAAGAGGCGTACCTCCACATCCCAATACACCCCAACCACCTGAAATTCCTCAGGTTCATGTATATGGACTTTCACCCCCAGTTCAGGGCTGTGAGCACTTGTCTCCGTGGTAATCCCACAAACAGCATCCACAGACGAAGAGTCCAAAAGAGAGATGATTTATTGGAAAACATACAGGTTTGCAGAGCTACTGGTAAATTGGCCCAACTGGGGAGGGGTAGCATAGTACAAGGGTTATATTGGAAAACATGAATCACAATGGGTCACGGTAACCCCCCTCCCATCAAGGAGCCGTTCCCACAGGAGATAGCTTTGGAACAGGAATGCAACAGTTAGCCTTGAAAGGCCTCAAAACCAAAACAATCTGACAGGCTGCTGAGAGCAGTGGAAAGCAGGCCTGACATCCTGCCCTCCTTTAGGCCTCCTCCCCACCGTTCCCCACTGGTCCATTTGGAGGCGCTGGTTTGTGAGGATAGGCAGCATGGAACTGGCGAACCAAACGGGTGCAGACACATCACGTGCGTGTACCCACTCATCGTGAGCAGAACCGAAATGTTTCCAACGAACTAAATAGTGGAGAGATCCATGATAGATACGGAAGTCCAAGATTTTTGCAATTTCAAAATGTTCCTCCCCCCCAACCATCACCGGTATTTCAGGAAGTGGTTCAGGATGCCACTCGGGAGCAGGCACATGTGGTTTCAGCAAACTGACATGAAAGACAGGATGGATCCACCTGAGTGACTTTGGGAGCGAAAGTTCTACAGTTCACTGGGTTAATGATACGAGCAATGGGGAAAGGACCCACGTATTTGGCACTGAGTTTGTTACACGGGCGGTTGGACCTTAAATTTTTGGTGGACAAATAGACCATGTCCCCCATTGAGTAGTCTTTGCCTGGCGAGCAATGTTTATCAGCTTGAGCTTTGTATTTACATTTAGCTCGCTCCAGATTTCGTACCAGCCAAGGCCAGGTTGTCTGAATCGTGTGGACCCAGTCAGCAACACTGTCACCCCCCTCCACCCTGGAGACATCGTTATGGCTTACGGGTCCGAAGTCTTGCCCATAAATGGCCCGAAAGGGGCTAAATCCAGTGGACTGATGCACAGCATTAGTGTACGCATATTCAGCAAAGGGTAATAATTCATCCCAATCATCCTGATGATAGTTAACATAACAGCGCAAGTAGCATTCTAGTACAGCATTCACTCGTTCGGTTTGGCCATTGGTTTGGGGGTGGAAAGCACTCGAGAGACCTTGTTCTACCCCCACTAATTTTAAGAAAACTTTCCAAAATTTAGCCACGTAGTGACTTTTGTGGTCGCTGATCACCTTGCGTGGAAAGGAATGTAGACGGAAGACATGTGACACAAAGAGGCGGGCCAGTTTTGGGGCGGATGGGATACCTGCTCAAGGGACGAGATGCACCTGTTTAGAGAACAGGTCCGTGATTACCCAAAGTACAGTTTTTCCCTCGCTGAGGGGGAGGTCAGTCATAAAATCCATAGCAATCACTTCCCAAGGTCTAGTGGGGGTCTCTAACGGTTGCAACAATCTGGGCGGTTTTCCTTGGGCTCTTTTGACTGTAGCGCAGACCGGGCAACTGCAAATGAATGAATCCATGTCAGTTCGCATTCCCGCCCACCAAAACTGCCTCCGTAACAAATGCAATGTTTTTAGAAACCCAAAGTGTCCCGTGGTCTTGGCTCCGTGGACTAGCTGTAGGACTTCTTTTCGGAGCTCCTTAGGCACATACAGCTTAGAGTCTTTGTACCATAAACCACGTTCAGTTAGAGCGGAGGGGAGGGCTTGATCAGAGAGTTCGGCTTGGTAAGCGGAATGAAGGGAGGCCAAAAAAGAGTCTGTGAGATCCAACCCATCCGGCGGTGTGGGCTCCGTGTTGGAGGGAGGGGAAGTCCCCGAGGGGGGTTGGATGGCTGGATTGTCAGAGCGACCGGGTTCCAGCGGGGCTGGCGAAGGAGGCGAGGGGGGTGGCACGGTCAGGCTGACCGGTGTGGTTGGGCTTGAAGTGCCCCCCCGTGGGGGTTGCAGTGGGAGCCGGGCTTGTGATCGGGTTTGGACTGCTAGAGTGGGCAGCAAACTCCCTTGAGCAGGAGTGAACAGGGACTCCGTGGGGTGGTCAACCTTGGTTGGATATTGGGGAAGTCTGGACAGAGCATCAGCCAGGACATTTTGTTTCCCCGGCACATGTTTCAATACAAAACGGAACTGAGCAAAGAAGTCCGCCCAGCGAACTTGTTTCGCAGACAGTTTACGGGCCCCCGTGAGCTCCTCCAGGTTCTTGTGATCGCTCCATACTTCAAAAGGGACTTTAGACCCCTCCAAAAATTGTCTCCACACCGTGAGGGCATGGAGGATGGCAGCCGCTTCCTTTTCCCAGATTGGCCAGTTGAGCTGAGATTGCGCGAACTTCTTAGAGAAGTAAGCGCATGGTTGCAGAATACCATCCCTCCCCTGCTGTAAAAGTGCCCCCCCATTGCCACATCTGAGGCATCAACCTGGACTATAAACATCTGATCGGGATTGGGGTGCTGTAATACTGGTTCAGAGGTTCAGAGTGGCTTGAGAGTATCAAAAGCGGTTTGGCATTGGGGGGTCCAGTTGATTTTAGCTGAGGGCAACGTGGCGGCGTTGCCTTTCCCCTTAGTCTTAAGGAGATCCGTGATGGGGAGTGCGATTTGAGTGAAGTTGGGGATGAACCCCCTGTATAAGTTAGCGAACCCAAGAAATTGCTGAACTTGTTTATGGGTGGAGGGTGGTTCCCAGTCGGTTACCGACTGCACCTTGTCGGGATCCATAGTAAGTACATGGTGCGAAATTATATAGCCCAGGAAGGTTAAGTGTTCTTAGTGAAACTCACACTTGGACACCTTAGCATAGAGCTGATTGTCTCTGAGGCGTTGCAATACTTCCCTTACCAAGGCAACGTGTTCGTCCATAGTTTTAGAGTAAATAAGAATATCATCCAAATAAACCACCACGCCCCTATACAACAAGTCATGTAGGATCTCATTAATGAATTGCATGAAGACCCCAGGGCCCCTTTTAATCCGAGAGGCATCACTAAGAATTCATACATGCCAAAGCAACTGGAAAAGGCTGTGAGAGGTACATCACTCTCTCGAATCCTGATCCTGTAGTAGGCTTCCACCAAGTCAAGTTTTGTAAAGATACGCCCTTCCTTTAATTGTCCCAAGAGATCCGAGATCAAAGGAATGGGGTAGGCATTGGATTGGGTGACTGCATTCAGTTTTCGGAAGTCGATGCATAAGCGCAAGTCACCCGTCTTTTTGCACACAAAGAAGGCAGGGGCCGAAGAAGGGGCGGTAGATGGCCGGATGAAACCCCGCGCCAAATTCTTGTCAAAGAATTCACGCAGTAAAGTGCGTTCAGTAGCGCTCATGGGGTAAATCTTACTTTTAGGCAGTTTTTCATTTCCCACCACTTCAATAACACAGTCTGTCTGGCGGTGGGGGGGCAGTACATCACATTCCTGTACATCAAAAACGTCTGTAAAGTCTTGATATTCAACAGGTAGAGGAAAGGATGAGGGGGGGGGTCTGAGACTTAAGCCGAGGCCGACGGAGGTACAACAGCTACCTCGAGATGGTGTAGGTCGCAATTAGGATCGGATAATTTTATAGTTTCTGCCCCCCCAGTCAATACAAGGGCTGTGCCCCTTAATCCCTAATACCACGTTGTATCTGATAGGGGCTATGGTAAAGTCAATTTGTTCCCAGTGGTGGCCAATGCCCATTGCCAATCCGCGAGTGCGACAATCCACAGCCCCCCCTTTGAAGTCACTGCCATCCATCTGGGCGAACTGGATGGGAGCTGGCAGGGTCTCTGACTTGGCTTTGAGCGCTTCGGAAGTGGTTTCGTTGATCAGGGAGCGGGCACACCCGGAGTCTATGAGTGCTTTAACTTGTAATTGGGGGCCCCCTTTATTGCGCTGTAACACTACGTCTACATACACAGTATCTTCGATCTCACTCACCTTCACTGGAGCTTTGGGTTTTGCAGGAACAGCTGTGAGGGTCCGCGGTGTCGCTCCACTCACCACAGACCCTGCCCGCTTTTTGACAGATCTAGAGGAGATTCGAGATTCAAGGCAGGGGAGTCCTAGTCCTTGTCTTCATCCGAAGACGGCGAGTAGTCCCCAAGTGGGGCACTTGTAATCCGGAACCCCAATGGGTTTGCTGGTGCAGGTTCGTGGGGCGCATCTCCGATGTAGAGAGCTGATGGCGTGGTCCATCCAGGAGCAGCACTACGGTTGGCCGCAGTGCCTCTGCGCAGAGGTCACCCCCGATTCCGGGGTGGTCCGTCCTGTCGAGCAGGGACCAGCCGGTCTGGCCGAAGCGGGCAGGTGGCTGCAAAGTGGCCCATGGTTCCGCAAACAAGACAGGCTCCCCTCTGAAACCGAGAAACGTCGTCTTGCGAGGGTACAGCAGGTCTCTGCGGTGCAGGAACTGCAGCTTTAGACAGGGGCTTTTGGTTGCCCCCCTCCTTGGCTTGATGGCGGGCTAGCAAAATAAATTGGTGACGGCTCTCCACTTCCTCCGCTAGTAAAATCCATTCTTCAACAGTGTCTGGGTCTTGTTGCATATAAGCCCAGTTCAATATCTCAGGATGTAAGGCTTCCCGGAAATAATGTATTCGGGTAGCCTCGGTCCACTCCACTATTTTACTGGCGAGTCTCTGGAATTCGTCCTCGAATTCCCACACTGGTGTAGAGCCTTGTCGAAGTTGTACGAGAGCTGCCTTGGCCTTTTCTCCCAGGAAAGGGTCCTCAAAACGGCGCCGTAACGCTCGCATGAACTCGTTGAGTGAGCGTATGGATCGGGCCCGAGTGTCAAACTGGAGGACCATCCAGTCAGCGGCTTTTCCAGTCAAGAGGGAAGCAGCAAAGCGCACCTGGCTGTCTTCGGTGGGGAAGTGCTGCCCCTGTTCTCGCATGTAACTGTCCATTTGGTGTAGGAAACAGGGTAGGGCTTCAACTGAGCCATCGTAGGTCACTCTCAACCAGGGTTGTTTCCACTGTATGGGAAGGGGCGCTGGCGGTTGTCCTGGAGGTGGCAAAACCGGTGCTCCGGGGGCTGGTAAAACCGGTGCTCCGGGAGCTGACTGAGCTGGAAGTCTCAGGAGCGGCTGGGCCGGTAGCCTCGGAGGGGGGAGAGTTGGTGCCCTCAGCGGTGGAACTTGTGGTCGTGGAGCCAGCAGAGTTGGCTGAGTAGGCACTGGTTGGACTGGGGTGGTTAGAGCTTGTTGCAAACGTTCATTTTCTTGGAGTAATTGTTCCATTTGGTCCTGCAGACAGGCCACACAATCGTTCAAGTCCCAGTTTTGGCCCCGCAATAGACACATTTCGTCCCCTGCCCTTCCTGTACGTCTGGACTGGCTAACCCGGAGACCAGTAGCCCAGTGGGGTTCCTCGCCATATAGGTCCTCCTCATCTGAGTAGTCCGGCTCGGTGAGGCGACCTGCAAGCCAACATGCGCATTGTGCATCGCAAGATGGACAAAAACTTGGGGGAAATGAGGGGACAAATCCAACACCTATGCTGTCTCTGGGACGCACGTCCATGACTGTGCGGGCTCAAGCAGCGGCCAAACATTGTTCCTCTTCTTTCTCGGCTCGTGCCCGAGCTGCCACCGCATCCGCTACCCGTAATTGTTCCTCGGCTCACTGTCGGTCAGCGAGCACTTGGTCGTCCTCGAGCTTGGCGGTGATTGCCGTGGTTACGATCGGGAGAGCTTCTCGCTCCAGAAGCAGGAGGAGTTCAGAGGAATCTGGTAGGTCCAATAATGGTTGCACCTGGACTGCCAGAGCAGCAGCGTTCGCTCCAAAGTCAGGGGTCAGGCGCTTCGTAAGTTCAGCCACCAAGGCCATGGCCAAGGTTAGTCCTACAAACAGTAAGGCCGTCCGGGCCGCCACATCCTGTGCTTCCTTTAAGCACAGGTTGGGGTCAGGAGCGGTTGGGGTCGGGGCCTCCTCCGGCCGCATTCCCGCCATGGGTCAGGACGGAGCGGGGCAGATCGGGACCGCTACCGGCTCTAGTTGTTCCTCACGTACAGTTAAGCCCACTAACAAACAGGTCAAAGTTGCTAAATCCTCCTGCGCCAGTCACACTTCTTCCACCAGACTGTCCAGTATCCCGAGGTCGTGCTGGGCACTTTGATCTGCGTTGGGGTTTGTCCAGGGGGTTGTGTCAGCCAGGCGACGCCACTGGACTTGAATGAGTACAATCAGCCAATTGATCTCCGCATCCGTCCACAGTGCCTCAGCAAGAATGTCATTCAGCAAGGAAGGGTCATCGGGGTACTCGTCCGACGGTTCCAACGGAGGGTACCAAGGTTCAGGACCCTCCAGGGTTTTGGCCAGAAACCCTCCACCCGGGGAGTGTTGTCTCAACTCCCACCCGGGACCCAGGCGAACCCTCCGGGGCTCCAGCCACAGGCAATTCACTCGGAGAGCATGTCCCCTGCTCATATCCAAGAACCCAGCAAACCCTCCAGGTCTCCAGCCAGGCAGGTAAAAAATTGAGAAGGGAGTCGTGCCAAGATGTGAGCACTTGTCCCCGTGGTAATCCCACAAACAGCATCCACAGAACAGTCTGACCGGCTGCTGAGAGCATTGGAAAGCAGGCATGACAAGGGCTCTCTCCTTTGGTCTGGGATCAGCCTCAAAGGTCTTCACAAAGGTGTTAGTGACCCTAGTTGTGACATTGCAAAGGGAAGGGATCCAGCTGCACCCCTATTTAGACGACCTGCTGATTTGTGCACCATCCTGCTGATTTGTGCACCATCCAAGCAGGCATCTACAACACACACGTCCTAAGTAATGCAAACTCTGGAGGAGCATGGCTACCTTATAAATCAGGAAAAGAGCCAGCTAGAACCCTCTCAACGCATCTCCCACTTGGGATTCACTATAGACACCACCATCGACACTGTCATTCTTCTAGAAGAGAAGGTCAAAAAGATTGCCTTCATGGCAAGAAACACCACCAAGATCCATCGGGCACACCTCATGTCTCTGGCCCATCTTCAGGGACATATGATATCCTGCATACCCGCAGTACCTTGGGCATGCTTTCATGCCAGACCACTTCAGTGGATGCTCCACCCCCATCAGACATGCATCGCAACCAAAAAAGACAAGTTGATACCCGTAGACCCTGCGGTTTGCAAGAGCCTCCTATGGTGGTCTCAGCCCGCCAATCTGAGAAAGGGCTTGGCCTTCATACTTCCAGAACCCATTCAAATATTCACAGATGCTTGTTTGGAAGGATGGGGTGCCACCACAGATGAATCCATTGTACAGGGAACCCGGTCCTCGGTGGAAAAGAAACAACACATAAACTTGCTGGAGTTGAGAGCCATCCATCTGGCACTACTGAGCTTTCAGCACTCTCTGTCAAGCAAACATGTCCTTGTCTGGATGGACAACATGGCGGCCAAGGCCCACCTCAACAAACAGGGTGGGTCCAAATCTACAACTCTCCATCGGGAAGCCCAAAAGATACTTCTTTGGGCAGAGAAAAATCTCCTGGCACTACGGGCCAAACACATCCAAGGCATCCAGAATATCCAGGCAGACTGGCTCAGTCGGCGTACCATCGACGAGGGAGAATGGACCTTGTGCCCACAAGTGTTCAAAATGCTGACAGACAGATTCAGCACCCTACAAGTGGACCTATTTGCCTCCATTCAAAATCACAAGCTGCCTTGCTTCTATTCCTGCTTCTACCATCCCCAAGCGGAGAGGACGGATGCCCTGACATCTCATTGGCCTCCGGGAACCCTATACACCTTTCCTCCCCTCCCCATCCTACCAAGGGTCATCAGAAAGATACAGTCAGAGAGAGCGACCGTGATTCTAATTGCACCAGACTGGCTGAGATGACCATGGTACGCAGCCTTAACAGCTATGTCAACCCAAAGACCATGGGGACTTCCCACTCTCCCCAGCCTGTTACAACAGAGACCAGTCCAGCATCCCAATCCTGGATGGTTCAGGCTAACCGCTTGGGCATTAAGTGTCATCAACCAGCGACCATAGGATTGAACCAAGAGGTGATTGATACTATTCTGCAAGCCAGGAAGCCATCTACCAGGAGAATCTATTACTATACCTGGAAAGCCTTCGTCAGATGGTGTCGCAGGAAAGATGAGGATCTACTATCCATAGACCTTCCTCACCTACTAGCCTTTCTACACGATGGGGTGAAACAAAAGCTTCAACCAGCCACACTATGAAAGCAGGTGGCGGCCATATCTACAGTCATCACATCCATAGATGGGTTAACTTTATCAGGGCATCTACAAGTAAAGGCCTTTCTAAAGGGGGTCACCCAGACTAACCCCACCCCCCCGTAGTACACAGATTCCCAACCTGGAGACTCAAAGTGGTGCTGACAGCCCTAAGCCACCGTTCGAACCACTAGCGAGAGGTCTCTCTCCTTTCCCTGTCCATGAAGGTTCTATTCCTTATGGCCATCACTTTGGCCAGAAGGATATCAGAGATAGGAGCGTTATCTGTCCCCAAAGACCTTTGTATATTCCACCAGGACAAGATGGTCCAGACCCCACCTTTATTCTAAAAGTAAATTCCCTGTTCCATCGTCAACAGGAACTTCATCTCCCCTCTTTCTCTGCCAATCCTATCACCCCAAAACAAAAGGAGTGGCATACTCTAGACGTGCACAGAGCCATTGGCACGTACATACAACGCACAGCCCCCTTCAGGAAGTCAGAGGCGCTGTTTATATCCCTATCAGCTCCCAATCAGGGTAACAAATTGTCTCGCCAATCACTGTCGGCTGATCAAACAATGTATTGTGGAAGCATAGACAGCAGCCAAGCTTATGGTCCCCATGGACATAACGGCCCACTCTATTAGAAGTGCTGCCACCACAGCAGCATACAACAATCAGGCATCCATTGATTAAATTTGCAAGGCAGCCACTTGGTCCACCATCTCCACCTTCGTGTGGCATTACCAAATTAATACCTTTGCCTACGCGGATGCCACCTTTGGCAGAAAAGTACTACAACATATCACAAAAGACTAGACAAGTTCTTCCCACCTGGGACCTAGCTCTTGGATGTCCTGAGCTGCAAGATGCCCTTTCACTCAGAGCGGGAACGGACCCTTGTTTACTCATTGAGAAGTTTCCTTCTGCTCTGAGGAACAAGGGCTTCTTTCCCACCCGAAACAAAACTTGACCAGGGTGGCACTCGTTTTGGAAAAATTTACTCACATATTTAGGCCAGAATGATAAGGACACAGGAAAATACCTTCACCTCCTTAATCTTTCTTCATTACAACCTTCAGTCTCTGTACTTGTTACCATCTTTAACTAACATTCAGTTAATTGTTGTTACTGTTATCCAATGTTATGGTTATATGTTTTTTCTCCTGTCTCTAGTAGCCAGTTAGTTGGTAAACTGGAAGCTGGGTCTATTCCTGCCCTAGGAGACAGGAAGTTAAAAAATAGTCCTGCCTCCCCTAGCAGTGGGCCTGAATAACCCAAGCTGCAAGATGCCCTTGTCCCTCAGAGCGGAAGGAACCTTCTCGGTGAGTAAACAAGGGTCCACTGTGATTCATTTAGGGAACCCAGATGAAGGTAACTGAAGTTATTTCTGTACAACATTATTTGTATTGCTTGTCTTTCCCCTATAAATTTGCTTGACACCAAAAGTTTTTATTCCCTTGTTCTCTCTCTAGCTATAACTGATTACAGCATCTCATAAATGGCCAGCTGAAAGGTGAACTCAACCTTTCTCCTGTTGTTCTATGTGCTTGTGAAATTTAGCAAGGAAATTATTCAATTTTCCTTGCTAAACAAGTGTTTAGCAAGGAACCCTTTACACATCTATTAGACTGCCAAGGAACCCTTGCATGTCTGCCATAGAAGCCTTCAGAAGTACACAAATGAGTGAAACTGCCACTGTGAAGGGCAGTGGCTGTGGTCAGGTGAACTGAGAGAGTATGCTCAAATGGTCTCAAAATTAGTCTGAAGATCAGTAATGGTCTTGTTTAGGGATACTCATTTACCTTTATTGACTTAAGAAGCTTTCAAGGAATCCCAAGATTCAGAATCCCAAGACTTAAAATGACTGCTGTAAAGTTATGGAACCTCATCCAGTGTGTTCTCTGGCATAGAATTTCTTCACTCAGGTAGCTTCAGATGGATAGTTGTAGGCTGCCTGCTTCTTGAACCTTTAGCTTGTTATACCTCCTTGCTCTGTTCTTTTCTTATCAATAATTATGGCCAAAATTAAGAGATATTTTAGGTTGCAGACAAAAAAGAATTTCCCCCAACAAGGGGAAGAAATATGGGATATGTATTCGGTTGCTGATCTTCTCAGTGATGTATTCTGCATCTTGGCTAATAAAATTGTCACAGTCCCCCACCCCCACCCCGGTATTTCCTCTTATTACACAAAAGATTCAAGTAATTGCCTGGCCTGTCATTGCTAGGCACCAGATTGGGTGGTTTTATTACAATGTGCAGAGGAAAAATCTTGTGCTGCTGTTTTTGGGTTGTGTTGGGTTCTCTGTTGATGAGCCTGTGATGGTCTCTGAAATTGCTGTCTATTGTCATGACGGCCTAGTGCCTGTACACACTCTTCTTTATCTACATTTGAGCAAGATGACTGTTCAAACAAATGACTGTAGATCCTGCTGCATTAACTCTGTCCCATGCCTCTTATCTCTTTCTCTGCATCAAAGAGCCTAGATGCAGAGGCAGAACTATAACTGGTACACAAATAAGCAAAGAGGTGATGATGTCGAGAGCTGGGGCTTTGTTACTGATGCATAGAAAACCCTCTTCCATGTTGCACCACTTAAGACTGAAATCAGATGAGCTCTTTTACTTTCATCCAGCACAAGCTGCTGCTGCTTCCTCTTCCTCCTCTTCTTCCTCTTCTTTTTCTTCCTCCTCCTCCTCCAGAGAGAGCCAGAGTGGTGTTATGGTTAAAGGCGGTGGTTAGGAGCAGTGAACTCTAACCTGGAGAACCGGGTTTGATTCCCCACTCCTCCACATGAACAGCGACCTCTAATCTGGTGAACCAGGTTGGTTTCCCCACTCCTACTCATGACGCCAGCTGGGTGACCTTGGGCTAGTCACACCTCTCATAGAGCTCTCATCCCCACCTACCTCACAAGGGTGTCTGTTGTGGGGAGGGGAAGGTTGTAAACTGGTTTGATTCTTCCTTAAGTGGTAGGGAAAGTCAGCATATAAAAACCAACTCTTCTTCTTTTTCTCCTCCCTAATGAGGAGCCCCCTAATACTGAGCCCCCTTTCAAACTGCCCTTATGAGCAGTGGGTTGCTAATGGATTTTTGTGTCAGTTCAGACACAACTGGTTTAACTCCCAGCTGCTAACAGATTGTTTTTACCTGTTCAGACAAAGCCGCTTGCATCCCAACGGCTCTGCTGCTTTTTATGAAAACTGTTTTCTCCCATTTTCAGTTCTTCCTTGTGCTTCTGAATTGCTCCAGTGTGCTTCTTTGATTGGTCTGGAGCATTTTCGAAAGGACCACTACTGTTTTCTCACCTTTTTTGGTGTGGCACGTTCTTTTTTTGCTTTTTTTGAACGTTCTAAGATTTGTGCTACAACGTTTTAGCACTATAGTGCTATAGCAACACTATTGACATGCCTGTCCCTGTAGTTGGAAAAGAACACATCGCCAAAAAAGGAGGGAAAACAATAGCAGCACTGTTTGAACTGGCCAGAGCGCTATAGAGACAGCTCCTAGATGGATTGAAATGGGCTGTATGAACACCCGTCTCTGTATCACTTTGCTCAGAAACAGCCCAACAACTGATGACATCTAGTTTAGAATGGTAATCTGAAAGGGCCCAAGGGATGCAGTTCTTTGGCAAATTGTGACACCATGTGACATCAGTAGGGAAATTGTGTAAATTGTTTCTTATTTGTAGGTAGGTCCAGTTCTATAATTTTTTTCTGAGAATCATTGTGCTCAGAGAGGTCTGAAGATGCATTGATACAGCTTTAGTGGATAAACTGAGAAGGTTTGGCCTTCTGAGTTGCCTGATACGATTCTCTCTCTCTCCCCGCCCCCTCCAGAATTATATTTATCCTGCTCTGAACTCCTTGAAGGGTAAAAATATAATGAAAGTTCTGACATTCACTACGGCTGGTCCACCACTTGTTCCTCTTTAATAATGAGAAATAGAAATCTCTTAGGTATAAAAGCAGTCCTGCTTCAATGTCAGGGGGATGGTCTCCTAAATAGCTTCAGATTTCCTCTAACTGCGATTTTCTGGTTAATCCTTGAAACCTTGCAGTCAGAGTTCTTAGTAATGAAGAAAAAGTGCACAGTAGTTGTATAGATACATGAATGTGTGGAGGGGGGAAGCTTTGTCTTCCAACTATGGTAAACGGGACCAATATAAAGCTGGTGTCAGCCCTTGGCCCACAGAACCAGAAATCACCACAAAGTCATATAGAGTCCAAACAGATGGCTTTTACTGGTCAAATAGGCATACAGTGCAAACGAATAAAATGACAGCTATGAGAGACTCACTAGCTGGGAGATAATATAAGGCAGAAAAGGCGGGAGATTACAAGCATAGGCTGAATACAGTTTCCCAGGAGCTGAGTTCCCAGGCCTAGGTATGCGACCTTGGGGGCCAGACAATACAGCGCAGAGACAGAGGCAATAACGAAACCGAGATAGCAGCCTGACATTCTGCTCCCCTCAAGGCCCCCTCCCAGTTCGCAAGGGGGCTGGCTTATCCGGGTAAGCAATGTGAAAGGCGTTGACGAGGTCGGGGGCGGAGACATCCCGTGCGCGCACCCATTCGTCATAGGCAGGGGGGAAATGTTTCCAACGGACTAAATACTGCAGGTTGCCATGGTGAACACGGGAGTCAAGGATCTTGGAGACTTCGAAGTGTTCCTCCCCCCCCACCATGATGGGTTGCGCAGGAGGTGGATCCGGATTCCACTGTGGAGAAGCAACATGGGGTTTGAGGAGGCTAATGTGGAAAACAGGATGCACACGCCTCAAGGACTTGGGGAGAGCCAGTTCCACCGTGACAGGGTTTATGACCCGGGTGATGGGGAAAGGGCCAATGAATTTAGCACTGAGCTTATGGCACGGACGGGTGGAACGGAGATTTTTGGTGGAAAGGTAAACCAAAGCACCCACTTGCAGATCACCCCCGGGGGAGCGATGTTTGTCAGCTTGCGCTTTGTATTTACGCTTGGCTCGGTCGAGGTTGCTAACGAGCCAGGGCCAAGTGGTACGGAGGGCGTGTGCCCAGGAGGCAATGTCGGGGTTCCCCTCCCCCTCTACATCATCTGCAGGAGCAATAGGACTGAAATCTTGTCCATATACAGCAAAAAATGGGCTAAAACCTGTGGATTGATGCATGGCATTATTGTAGGCATATTCTGCTAAAGGTAACAGTTCCACCCAGTCATCCTGGTGGTAGTTAACATAACAGCGTAAATAACATTCAAGTACAGCATTGACACGTTCAGTTTGACCATCAGTTTGAGGATGGTATGCACTAGACAACCCTTGTTCCACTCCCACCAACTTGAGGAAAGCTTTCCAAAACTTAGAAACGAAACCACTTCCGCGGTCACAAATTATCTTACGCGGAAACGAATGTAAACGAAAGATATGCGTCACGAAGAGGTGGGCCAGTTTCTGAGCAGAGGGGATCCCTGCGCATGGTATCAAATGTATTTGTTTAGAAAACAAATCAGTAACAACCCACAACACAGTTTTACCCCCACTGAGAGGGAGATCAGTCATAAAGTCCATAGCAATCACTTCCCAAGGTTTGCTGGGCGTTTCAAGAGGTTGTAGCAGTCCCGGGGGTTTGCCCTGCGATCGTTTCGCAGCGGCACAAACGGGACAGCTGCGGATGAAGGAGTCAATGTCGGAACGCATTCCCCCCCACCAGAACTGTCTGCGCAATAAGTGAAGGGTTTTCAGAAACCCAAAGTGCCCAGCTGTTTTGGCTCCATGAGCTAAATGTAAAACGTCCTTCCGGAGAGCTTTGGGTACATACAATTTCGAGTCCTTGTACCAGGACCCTCCCTGTTCCAAAACACCAGGGGGTAGGGTATGAGCGGAGCGTTCTAAAAGGCACTGGTCCCGAAGGACATTTAAAAAGGACTCGGAGATGGGGATTTTGGAGGGGGCCCCCCCGTCGGCCATGGAGATCTTAGAAACAGTTATGGGGCTAGTGCTTACGTGCGGCGGCGCGCAGACTGCAGGCGGCTGGGCGGCCGGAGGGGTAGGAAGGGCGGGAACGCCGGTCTGTTGCGGTGGCGGCTGGGCAGCCGGTTGGGCTGGCGGAGCTTGTAAGTTGGGTGAGGCGTGCTGATGCTGGGATCGAGTTTGCACAGCCAGCATAGGTAGGGCCCCACGTTGCATAGGGGTGAACAGAGAGTTGGTGGGTCTCTCGAGTTTTACCGGATATTGTGGTAAACGGGAGAGGGCATCCGCGAGAACGTTCTGCTTCCCAGGGACGTGCTTCAGGGTGAAACGGAACTGAGCAAAGAACTCCGCCCACCGTTGTTGTTTCGCCGATAGCTTATGGGACCCCGTGAGGGCAGCTAGATTTTTGTGATCGGTCCAAACCTCAAAGGGGACTTTAGACCCTTCCAAGAATTGTCGCCATAGAGTCAGTGCATGATGAACTGCTGAGGCCTCTTTCTCCCAGATGGGCCAGTTTAATTGAGCGTGCGCAAATTTTTTTGAAAAGTAAGCGCAAGGGTGAAGAAGACCATCCGGTCCTTGCTGGAGGAGAGCCCCTCCCATGGCTACATCAGAAGCATCGACTTGCACAATGAACATTTGATTTGGGTCTGGGTGCCGTAGCACCGGCTCCGAAGTGAAGAGGCGTTTGAGGGCCAGAAAAGCGGCTTGGCATTGCTCAGTCCATAGGATTTTTGCGGAGGGCAAGGCAGCCGAGCTTACTTTTCCCTTAGTTTTCAGTAGGTCCGTAATGGGTAGAGCCACCTGGGCGAAGTTAGGGATGAATCCCCGATAGAAGTTTGCAAATCCCAGAAATTGTTGTACTTGCTTACGGTTGGTGGGGGGAGTCCAATCGAGGACGGCTTGGACTTTGGCGGGGTCCATGCGGAGACCTTGGTGGGAGATGATGTATCCCAAAAACGTGAGTTTGCTTTGATGAAATTCGCACTTAGCTAGTTTTGCGAAAAGTTGATGGTCACGCAGGCGTTGCAGAACTTCCCGGACCAGAGCCACATGCTCGTTCATAGTTTTCGAATAAATGAGAATGTCATCTAAATAGACCACCACCCCACGATATAGAAGGTCATGTAGGATTTCATTGATGAGTTGCATGAAGACCCCCGGGGCTCCTTTTAATCCGAACGGCATCACTAGGAATTCATACATTCCGAAACAGCTAGAGAAGGCAGTGAGGTGCTCATCCCCTTCGCGGATACGGACTCGGTAGTAAGCTTCCACCAAGTCTAATTTAGAGAACACACGGCCTTCCTGTAATTGTCCCAAAATATCCGATATTAATGGGATAGGATAGGCGTTGGTCTGGGTAACCGCATTGAGCTTTCTGAAGTCAATGCACAGGCGAAGGTCGCCCTCTTTTTTCCGGACGAAAAACGCGGGGGCCGAGTTTGGGGCATTCGAAGGGCGAATGAACCCTCTGGCGAGGTTTTTGTCCAAAAAGTCCCGGAGGACAGTGCGCTCGGAAGCGCTCATAGGGTAAATCTTACTCTTGGTTAATGTGCAGTCCTTTACCACTTCAATCGCACAGTCTGAGGCCCGGTGGGGGGGTAAGGCATCACATTCCCTAAGGTCGAAGACATCTGCAAAGTCCCGGTATACAGCAGGTAGAACCGGTGGTGCTGGGGCAGTAGAGGTTAATGCTGGAACGGGCGGATATAGCAGAGCAAAGTTCTGCCGATGCTGGTCGCAGGTGGGACTAGCGAAGGAGATAGTGTTTGTTTCCCAATCAATACTGGGACTATGTCCTTTAATCCAGTTAATTCCCAAGACCACTTCAAATCGGATAGGGGCTATAGTGAAGTCTATTTGTTCCCAGTGGGAACCAATTCCCATTGCCACCCCTATGGTGCGGTGATCAACTGGACCCCCCTGGAAATGGCTTCCGTCCATTTGGGCAAATTGGACGGGGGCGGGTAAAGCCTCAGAGTCGGCTCTGAGTGCAGCAAAAGTGGCTTCGCTTATGAGAGTGCGACAGCAACCGGAGTCAATTAGTGCTTTGACGGGGAGTTGTGGACCACCGTTCAGGTGTTGTAAAACTGCATCCACGTAGACGGTGGAGTCCACTTCTTTGATTTTGGTAGGAGCATTCGGTTTGATAGGAAGATCCTGAGAGGTCTGTGGAGACGCTCCATTCACCACAGACCGGAGCCGTTTTTTGACAAGTCGAGGGGAGATTCCAGGTTTAAGGCTGGAGAAATCCAAGGATTTTCCTCATCCGAAGAGGGAAAGTTGTCCCCCAATGGGGCACTTGTAATCCGAGACCCGGCGGGGTCGTTGGTAGTAGGCAGGGAGGCTGGGTCCCCGGCATGGAGTGCAGAGGGTGTGGGTCTTCCCGGAGCTGCGCTGCGGGTGGCCGCGGTGCCTCTGCGTGGTGGACGACCTCGGGCGCGGGTTGTCGTGCTGGGACGAAATAATTCCTGGCGGCGCGGGCAAACGGCTGCAAAGTGGCCCATTTCTCCGCAAGTAAGACAGGCACCCCTCTGAAATCGGGCTTCACGTTCCTGGGGGGGACGTGGGGGATTTCGTGGGACGAGCAGTGGTGCCTTGGGTTGAGGCTTTTGGGTGCCTTTTTCCTTGTGCTTTTGACGAACGAGAGAAATAAAGCGTCGGCGGCTTTCCACTTCCTCGGCTAATAGGATCCAGTCTTCGAGGGTATCGGGATCGCCCCGCATGTAAGACCAGTTCAGAATGTCAGGATGCAAGGCTTCCCTGAAATGATGGATCAGGGTGGTCTCGGGCCAACCTACAATTTTACTTGCCAGTCGTTGAAATTCATCGGCAAATTCTCGAACTGTAGCAGAGCCTTGTTTTAATTGTAAGAGTTCCGTTTTGGCTCTTTCCCCCAGGAAGGGGTCCTCAAACCTCCTTCTCAGGGCAGTCATGAAGTTGTTGAGGGAACGAATAGCACGAGAGCGGGTGTCAAACTGGAGGACCATCCAGTCAGCCGCTTTACCTGTCAGAAGGGAAGCTACGTAACGCACCCGGCTATCTTCCGTGGGGAAAAGTTGTCCTTGTTCTCGCATATAACTGTCCACTTGATGCAAGAAACAAGGCAAAGTCTCGAGAGATCCGTCATACGTAGTCCTCAATTTGAGTTGCTTCCAAGGGCCGGGCGCAGGTTGGCCCGGTTGCACGGGTGGTCCGGGCGGAGGAACAACAGGAGCTCCAGGAGGCAAGGGTGGAGCAGGCACATTAGCGGGTGGTTGCACGGGTGGTCCGGGCGGAGGAATAACAGGAGCTCCAGGAGGCAAGGGTGGAGCAGGCACATTAGCGGGTGGCTGTACGGGTACCCCCTGACCCGGTATCGGAACGGGCTGTCTCTGAGCTATCAGGGTTTGTTGTAATTGCCTGTTCTCCTGAAGCATACGTTCCATTAGTTCCTGGAGTTGATCAACACGGTCGGAGAGCTCCCGATTCTGGGCTCGTAAGAGATGAACCTCCTCACTTGGGCCACCAGTAAGATGAGGTTTACTGGTCCGGAAGCTTGTGGCCCATTGAGAGCTATCCCCATATAGATCCTCGTCTTCAGACTCTCCTGAGTCTCGACGTCGGTCAGCCAAACGGCGTGCGCGTTGGGTCGCGCGCGACGGGACAAACGCCGGGGAAAAAGACAGACCTGATAGCCCTTGTACATTGTCCTTGGGGCGCGTGTCCACGTTCGCCCGATCCCTAATCCTTTGTTCAGCCGCCCTGGCTGCTTCCGCAGCTTCTCTCTCTCTTGCGACCTTAGCCGCTTCGGCGGCTTGCTGATCCGCAAGAACTTTGGCGTTCTCAAGTCTTAGGGCAGTCTCTGCCGTAATGCGCGGCAAAAGTTCTGTCTCCAGGAGTGAGAGTATGGGGTCGGGTTCCCCGCCCAGCAGAGGTTGTACTCGAACCGCCAGTGCGGGTGCCTCGGCTCCAAAAGTCGAGGTCAAAACTTGAGCCAAGGTGGCTACCGGGGTGTCCTTTGTACATTCCACAAGGAGAAGAGCGGTGCTAATAGCGACTCGCTTGGCCTCAGCCTGACAGCTGGCTGCATCCGGGATCAGGGAAAAACCCTCCGGCGGGGCTCCCGCCATGATAGAAAGAGTTTCTCGAGAAATAAGATTATCCAAAAGTCCAGTTAATATTTGTAAATCCTCAGTTGCCAACCGGGCATCGTCCAGTAATTGATCCAAGTCTTGAAGATCTAAGCGAGTATCAGTATCCTCCGACGTTAACATCCAGAGAGTTCCTGTAAGAGATTGCCACTGTTCCTGTACCAGTCCCCTCAAGCGGCAAACCTCTCGGGTCGTCCGGAAAAGTTCAGCGATTAAGTCTTGTAACAGAGTAGGATCCTCAGAGAAGGGCTCCAGGGTAGTAGATCACCTGGAGAGCTGCACAGCTCCCATCCAAGTGGCAGGCGAACCCCCCTGGGCTCCAGCCTGGCTAGTAGAATGGTGAAGTGATAGCTGTCATAATGTCAGCCCTTGGCCCACAGAACCAGAAATCACCACAAAGTCATATAGAGTCCAAACAGATGGCTTTTACTGGTCAAATAGGCATACAGTGCAAACGAATAAAATGACAGCTATGAGAGACTCACTAGCTGGGAGATAATATAAGGCAGAAAAGGCGGGAGATTACAAGCATAGGCTGAATACAGTTTCCCAGGAGCTGAGTTCCCAGGCCTAGGTATGCGACCTTGGGGGCCAGACAATACAGCGCAGAGACAGAGGCAATAACGAAACCGAGATAGCAGCCTGACAGCTGGAGGAAATTGCAGGGCATTTCCATATGTTAGGCCCATAGTGAAGGGTGCAGTGGTTGATCCCAAATGGGTATGTGTGACAAGTTAAATTTTGCTTCCACTAAACATGGGCTCCTGTTTTGGTGAGGGAAGGAAGCATAGCTCTCTTAATTTTGCTTTGTGGTGTTATCCAGTGTGACTGGCTACACAGGGGCACCCTGTGTAAATATTCCCTGATTGGCTGGATCACATAGTATTCTTGTTAAAAAAAATGGCATCAAAACAGGGGATGATTTCTGCTTCATCCTTTCCCAGTGCCAAAGAATTAGACTAAGTAAAACCATGGAGAACATTTTGGGCTCTTCTGATCTTCCCATATCATAGTGAAAACGTTTGTCCATGAAATTTTGGCTCAGCCCTAGTAGTAACCTCATCTTCCATGAATTCATATGTTTTTTCCCACAACAGGTTAACCCCTAGAGCTAGCAGTAGTCCCCCCCCCACCCGGTGTATCTAATAGAAAACTTCCATTTTTAACTATTTGTTTGTTCTTGCTATACTCTGAAATGGCTGGTGTTAATTTCTAACAATTCTGAGCTGAGTAAATTATGAGTTTCCATCCATCTGTAGCATCTTGTTCTAATTGTTCAACCAGAGTACTGTCTAGGGTGTGGTGTTTCTAGGAAGGGAGGAGGAAAGAGACTCTGAAGATCCCAAGTCCCTGATTCACTCTGTGGTTTGGGCCAAACCACTGCATTTCCTTGTGTCTCAGACAGATCTCAAGCTGGATATAAAGCAACTGAGGCCCTGACCAACAAAGCAGGACCAAGGTCCCGTGCATAGTGACCCACAAGGAAGCTCCTAAATGTTTATGCTTGGGCAACAAGCATTCCTTTCTGATCTTGGGGATCCTATTTCCAACCACAGGGTTCCCTTTTTAATATTGCAGTCTATCTCTTCTGTTGCTTAGATCAGGACTGCAAGTTTGAATGTATAAGCAGGAAGGTGGAAGACTGTTCCAGTGAGGGAAAAAGCTGAGAAGTGATCTGTGTACAGAAAAAAATGAAATAGAAACATCTTGAACTCATGTTATATAAACAGAAGATTATTTAGGGTTGTAAAAAAGCAGTTGACATATGAAAACAAAAACCAAAATCAAGATAAAGCAGATTATTGGGATTCTGTAAAGGAATTTAGTATGCAGTGGGAAGGCATGGTGCTGATAAAAGCACTGGGCAGAAGTATTAAAAACCAGTGCTGGAGACAAAAAATGGGAGGGCTAAGAAAACTCAACAGGAGCTGGAGACCTAGTGAAGGTCAGAAACTCGGATCTCAGTAGACTCTGCAAGGATGAATGACCTACTATGGCGATCCAGCTAGAGAGAGCGATACCGCAGATCTCCGCAGGTGTTCCTGCGAAACCCGAGGCTCCTTTCATGGTGAGTGAAGTAGAAGAGACTGTGTATGTAGATGTGATATTACGACATTATAGAAAAGGTCCTCAATTACAAGTTAAAGCCTTAATAGACTCTGGATGTGCCCTCTCGTTAATTAACGAAACCACCTTTAAGGTGCTCCAAGTGAAGTCAGTCCCTTTGCCGGCACCTGTTCAATTTGCCCAAATGGATGGCAGTGATTTCAGGGGGGGGGGGCAGTCGACCGTTGCACTGACGGAGTGGCAATGGGAATTGGCCACCATTGGGAACAAATCAACTTTACTATTATGCCCAATGTTCGATATGCTGTGGTGTTAGGAGCAAATTGGCTCAAAGGACACAGTCCCACCATAGACTGGGAAGCTGAGACTTTAACGTTTGATAGCCCGCTATGTGAGTTACACCGATATGAAGTGGCCGTTAAAACCGTAATCAAACCGTTAAAACCGTAATCAAACCTCCTGCCCTGGCCTCGGACACCTCCAGTCCGACCCAATTGCCACCCGACTATCAGGACTTTTCAGACGTATTTAATGTGCAGGAATGTGATGTGTTACCCCCCCCACTGCAGGACGGACTGTGCTATTGAAGTGGTGGGGGATGGAAAACTGCCAAAGAGTAAGATCTACCCAATGAGTCCTACGGAACGGACGGTGCTCCGTGAGTTCTTAGACAAGAACTTGGCTCGCGGTTTCATCCGACCCTCCACTGCGCCCTATTCGGCACCAGCTTTCTTCGTGTGTAAGAAAACGGGATTTGCTTTTGTGTATTGACTTTCGAAAACTCAATGCTGTTACTCAAACGAATGCTTATTCCATCCCCCTCATTTCTGATCTCTTGGGACAATTGAAGGAGGGACACATTTTCACCAAATTGGACTTATTCGAGGCTTATTACAGAGTCAGAATCCGGGAGGGGGATGAATCTCTGACAGCCTTTTCCAGTTGCTTTGGGATGTTCAAATTTGTGGTGATGCCTTTTGGATTAAAAGGGGGCCCGGGGGTCTTCATACAACTCATTAATTAGATCCTCCATGATCTACTGTTCAAAGGAGTGGTGGTTTATTTAGATGACATTCTCATTTGCCTTGGTTCGGGAGGTGTTGCAACGTCTCAGAGACAATCAGCTCTATGCTAAAGTGTCTAAGTGCGAGTTCCACAAGAAGCAATTGACTTTCCTAAGATATATTATCTCACACCAGGGACTGACTATGGATCCTGAAAAGGTGCAAGCGGTGCTCGGTTGGGAACCACCCTCTACTGGTAAACAGGTCCAAAGATTTCTCGGGTTCGCAAATTTTTACAGGGCATTCTTCCCACATTTCTCTCAGATTGCGCTACCCATCACGAACCTCCTTAAGACTAAGGGAAAGGGGGATACAGCCACCTTACCCAACGCCCGGGTGGAGTGGATCCCCCAGTGTCAAGCCGCCTTCGATAGTCTTAAACAGCTTTTTACATCCGAGCCTGTTTTGCAGCACCCAGACTGCAATCAACCATTCATAGTGCACGTAGACGCTTCCGACGTAGCGATGGGGGGTGCACTCCTGCAGCGGGGGAAGGATGGGCACCTGCATCCGTGCGCTTATTTTTCTAAAGAGTTCACTCAATCCGAACTCAATTGGGCCATTTGGGAAAAGGAAGCCGCCGCGGTAAAGCATGCCCTGACAGTGTGGAGACAGTTTTTAGAAGGTTCCAAGGTGCCTTTTGAAGTGTGGTCCAATCACAAAAACCTAGAGGCCCTAACGGGGGCTCGCAAGCTGTCCGCGAAGTACGTGCGCTGGGCGGACATCTTTGCCCAGTTTCGATTCGTCCTGAAATATGTACCAGGGAAGCAAAACCTTCTAGCTGATGCTTTATCCAGACCCCCCCCCAATATCCCACCAAGGTTGATCGGCCCACAGATCTTCACCCCTGCCCAACGAGGTCTATTGCCCACTTTGGCCATACAAACCCATCTTCAGACCTGACCCCCACCTCCGCCTCTTTCGGTGGGAGGGGAAGCCCTACGCCCGGCTGAGCTGGCAGCGCCGCCTGCCTCGCTTCCTCCTCCCCCTAAGTGACTGACAGCCACGGTTCCCGAGGTGCGGGGACCCGAGAGCCCCGTTCAGCCGCTCCCTGCACCTGTGTCGGCTCCGTTCCCGGTCAAGCTGCTCCCTGGCAGAACTCCGGAGGGGGTGGTAGGACTTACTGATTCCTTTAAGGAGACTCTTCTTCGCAGTTATCAAGTGGAACTTTCCTTGCAGGCCCTTCCAGCTACTCTAATTAAATGCAGGGAGTTTTGGTACAAAGATTCTAAGCTGTATGTTCTGGAAGTGTTGCAGGGGGGGAGGTTTTGGGTTTGGTTCATGGCGCCAAGATCGCCGGACCTTTCGGATTTCTCAAGACATTGCATTTGCTAAGGAGACAGTTGGTGGGCGGGCATGCGGTCAGATGTGGACTCCTTCATCCGCAGCTGCCCCATATGTGCAGTGGCCAAACGATCTCAGGGCAAGCCGCCTGGATTTTTACAACTGTTAGAGACTCCCTTGAAACCATGGGAAGTAATTGTAATGGACTTCATGACGGACCTACCCCCTAGTGGGGGAAAGACAGTTTTTTGGGTGATTACTGATCTGTTTTCGAAACAGGTGAATCTTGTACCCTGCGCAGGTATCCCTTCCGCCCCATAATTGGCCCGCCTCTTTGTGTCATATGTCTTCCGTCTCCATTCCTTTCCGTGCAAAATAGTGACGGACGGGTTCAAATTTCGTGGCCAAATTTTGGAAGGCTTTTCTCAAATTGGTCGGAGTGGAACAAGGACTGTCTAGTGCCTTCCATCCCCAAACGGATGGTCAAACTGAATGGGTGAATCCGATGCTGGAATTCTATTTTCGCTGTTACATTAATTACCATCAAGATGATTGGGTAGACCTGTTACTTTTTGCTGAATATGCTTATAATAATGTGATTCACCAATCCACAGGGTTCAGCCCTTTCCAGGTTGTCCATGGTAAAGAGTTTGGCCCCACTGGTCATGTTGATGTTTCTGGGGAGGAGGGGGGAGCTGACGTGGCCGGATGGGTACATTCAATTCAAACAACCTGGCCATGGCTGGTTAAAAATCTGGAGCAAGCCAAACAGTGTTACAAGGCTCAGGCTGACAAACATCGCTCCCCCGGTAAGGAATGCAAAGTGGGGGATCTCGTCTATCTGTCCACCAAGAACCTACGGTCCCTACCTACCCATGCGATAAACTCAGTGCCAAGTATGTGGGTCTGTTCCCCATTTCCCAGATTATTAATCCAGTGGCTGTGGAACTCTCCTTGCCCAAGTCTCTACGAAGAATTCATCCTGTGTTCCATGTCAGTCTTATAAAACCGTATGTTCCTTCCCAAAAATGGCATCCTGAGCCACAAACCGAAGTGCCTGAAATGGTGGGGGGGGGGAGCATTTTGAAGTAGCTACAATACTGGATTCTTGCATTCGCTACGGTACCCTTCAGTACCTGGTCCGCTGGAAACATTTTAGTCCCGCCCAGGATGAATGGGTGCGCGCCTGTGATGTCTCCCCCCCCCGCTTAGTACAAGAATTCCATGCCGCCTACCCTCACAAACCCATGGTGGGAGGGTGAAGGGGAGTCTCTAGGGAGGCAGAATGTCAGGAGCAGGCCATGAGGATGGTATGCGGTAGTGCGATTGTGTTGCTTCCAGGTGCTGTTGTGCTATTCTGTCCAAGGCAAGTCTATGCCCCATGTTTAGTCTTCATAGATTCCCATACTGTGGTACTCCTTCCTGCCTCCTGGAGGGGGGGTTTGCCTGGGTAACCAGTTATCTCCTTTTGCTCTTCCATATATGCTATGTACCTTGCCTTTGACCCTTACTAGTGTCCTTTTGAATATGGCTTCTGAAACCTGTCAGTTCTACCCAATAAAACTGCTTTTGTGGATTGGTTGTCTGCTGAAGTCTGTTTAAGGGGGCCACAGGACTAGAGCTTACATCTGATTAGAAACCATGATAAATGTAGTTCAGATAGATTGTACACTACAGATTTGGCAAGTACCACGAAGATCAAGAAGATGCTGTGTAGGTAACATGCAGAGTCAGAGAAGCTATAAAATTCAAGAAGAATTCCTTTAAAAGGGGGAAATATTGCCCAGATAAGGAGAATAAAGTCAGGTAATCAAATGTAAGTTGAGAAGAAGGCAAATTTTAAAAAAGTGTTAATAGTATATTGCTAAAACATCTCACAGTTTATGTTCTTGTAGTTACAAACAAACATAAATGATCAGTTCTTTTAAATGTAATGGATAAGTTTTTGAAAACAGATTAATTTTCAATTTGGTGTTGTACTAAAATTTCTTAATTCATAAAGAATCAATATGCCAGATCTAAAAGAAGTAGTTGCCAGGATCATAATACCCAGGAACTGCTGTAACCGTTTACAGGTGGTGGGTGCTTCCCATTCTAGAACCGCTTGCACCTTGTCGGGGTCCATAGCCAGACCATCGTGTGAGATGATGTATCCCCAAAAACTCAATTTATCCTGGTGAAATTCACACTTAGCCAATTTGGCAAACAAATTATTGTCCCGCACCCGTTTCAACACCTCCTTCACCAGTTTAACATGTTCATCATAGGTTTTGATATAGATGAGAATGTCATCTAAATAAACGACCACCCCTTTGAACAGGAAGTCATGTAACACTTCATTTATCATTTGCATAAAGACACTAGGGGCCCCCGAAAGACCGATCAGCATGACTAAATATTCAAACATTCCAAAACAGCTGGAAAAGGCCGTCTTCCGCTCGTCATCATCTCGAATCCTTACATGATAATAAGCCTCGACCAGGTCCAGTTTAGTGAAGACCCATCCCTCCTTCAGTTGGGTTGCAATCAATGGGAGGGGGTAGGCATTAGTCTGAGTCACTGCATTGAGTCTACAAAAGTTGATACAAAGTCTGAGGTCACCCGTCTTTTTCCGCACGAAGAAAGAGGGGGCTGAACAAGGCGCCATGGAGGGTCGGATGAAACCCTGTGCTAAGTTCTTATCCAAAAACTCTCTTAGCACGGACTTCTTCTTGGGGCTCATGCGATACACCTTTCCTTTAGGTAACTGAGTGTCCCCCACCAACTCAATGGCACAGTCCGTTTTCCAGTGTGTGTGGGGTGTAAGACATCACAATCCACTCCATCAAACATGTTGACAAAGTCATGATATTCTTGGGGTAACCCTGGAGGAGGCGGCCCCTGGTCTAGGGAAACCTTTGCCTCACAACCACGCTTGGCCACTTCCTTAAAGTGGCGGTCACACTGCGGCTGTGCAAAAACCACCCTTCTTATAGTCCAGTCTATAATGGGATTGTGGCCCTGAAGCCAGTTCACCCCGAGCACAACAGGGTACTGAATGTCTGAGACTATGGTAAGGTGTATTTGTTCCCAATGAGAGCCGACCCCTAAGGCCACGCGGCGGGTGCAGTGGTTCACCGGTCCTCCCTTCAGTTCGCTTCCATCCATTTGAGAAAAATGGACCGGCTGCGACAATTCCACGGATGGCACCCCCAAATGCTTGAAAGTGGCTTCATCAATCAAAGTACGGACACAGCCAGAGTCTACCAGAGCCAATACTGAAATCTGGGGTCCCCCCTTGGGATTTTGTAATGTCACATTGAGTAACAGAGTGTCTACCACTCCGCTTACCATCTTTGGTGCTCCCTGTCATTCTTCCGTTGAGGTCTGCTGTGGAGCTCCCCTTACAGCAGACCCGGGTCATTTTTTGGCGACCGCCAAACCTGCTGCTACCCGTCAAACGTGTGTCAGGCTGTTATCTCGGTTTAGATGCTTCCTCTCGTTCCTTTGCTGAACCGTCCAGACTTCAAGGATGGCTTCACATACCAAAGCCTGGGAACGCCACTCCTGGGAAATAATGCTCTGTTTATGCTTTGTAATCTCCCGCCGTTTCTCTGCCTTATATTTCCTACTAACGAGCAAGACAACTCATAGCTGTCATCTTATCCTCAATGCACTGTATTGCCTATTTGACCAGTAAAAGCCATCTGCTTGGAATCTAATTGTCTCTGTGGTGATTTCTGGTTCTTTGGGTCAAGAGCTTACAACGTGGAAGAGTCACTCAGGTTGGAGCCTCACTCGTTTGTAATCCCTGGCTCTGATGAGACCCATTTGTTTGTAATCCCTGGCTCCGATGAGCTTGGTGCTTTGAAATATTGTCGAAGGCTTTCACGGTCAGAGTTCATTGGTTCTTGTAGGTTATCTGGGCTGTGTAACCGTGGTCTTGGTATTTTCGTTCCTGACGTTTCGCCAGCAGCTGTGGCAGGCATCTTCAGAGGAGTAACACTGAAGGACAGTGTGAGAGACACTGTCCTTCAGTGTTACTCCTCTGAAGATGCCTGCCACAGCTGCTGGCAAAACGAAAGGAAAGAAAATACCAAGACCACAGTCACACAGCCCGGATAACCTACAAGAACCAATCGCTGCTTTGAGGTTGAGTGCTGAGGTGCTTTTCCTTGATCCAAGTCGCGCGCTCTTCCCGCGGTCCCTGGCACCGCGCTGGACAGCTTCCTCCCATGTGGGTCATGGGGTCGCAGCCAGGTATTGCGCACGAGAGGGACAGTTGGCAACGAAGTGACCCAACCCGCCGCAGGCCAGACACGCACCCGTCTGCAGCCTTTGTGCCCTCTGAAGGCAGTGGAGCCGACATCCCCGCGCCGCGGAAGTCTCTGCGGCGTGCCTGCTCCTGCCGTGCAGCCGGCTCTCAAGCCCTATGCTGTTTGGACAGAGTCAGTAGCTGCTGGTGGTTCTCGACTTCCACCGCCAGCTGGATCCAACCCTCCAGATCGGGAGGGTCCCCTTGCATAAACGCCCATTGTAAAATCTCTGGATTGAGGCCCTCGCGGATGTATGGCACACGTGTTGCCTTGCTCCAGTCCACCACTTTACTGGCAAGCAGCTGGAATTCACTCGCAAACTGCGCAACTGACCTGGACCCTTGCCGGAGTTGCAGAAGGGTCGTCTTTGCACGTTCGCTCTGGTGTGGGTCCTTGAACCTCCGCCGAAGTGCATGCATAAAATCATTTAGGGTGAGTAACTCCCGGGCCTTGAGGTCATACAATTGTACCATCCAGCTGCCTGCCTCGCCTTCCAGCAGCGAACCCACATACTGGACCCGGCTTTCCTTGGACAGAAACATACCCCCTTGCTCCCTCATAAATCCATCTACTTGGATTAAAAAGTAGGGCAGTTTCTCACCGGAACCGTCGAACGTGGCCCTCAGGTCCTGCCGGAAAGCCGGCAGCTGCTGTACAGGCAGTTGAAACAGTGGTGGAGGTGGAGGAGGTGGTAGCGGTTGTTGAGGGAGTCCCGGGGGGGACTGTTGTCCAGGCAGTGCCGGCTGTGCTGGCTGTACTGGAATGCCACCGCCATAGGGAGGTCTTGGGATGTCGTCCGGGGGGGTGTTCGCCTCTGTCCTCCAACTCTTCCCACAAAGTCTCGACTACACTCCGCAGCCCCGACAGTTGCTCTGCCAGGTCCTGATTTTGCTGCAGGAGCTGCACGTAGTCCCCTTCTTCTGCTCGCCAGCGCGGCGTTTGCCACATTCGGGTGCCCCAGTACGAGGGCTCCTCGCAATCCCTCAAGCCCCCAGCTCGGGGATCAAAACGAGAGTCCATTAACGGAAGGGACCCCCAGTCTCCCTCCAGCAGCACTGATCCCGCTCCGTACCGGCATCGGGTAATCACCTGCGAGGGTCTCCATGGGGTGGGAGATCCGAGAAGGACCCGGGACTGAACGTCTGGCTGGCCGGGCAGCGGCTTCACGAGCGGCCTCAGCGGGACCATTTCCTTCTCCACCGGCTCTTTTGGATCCAGCACCACGTTCTCGGTTTTGTCCTTCTCAGACTTTCATCGTCCGACTTCCGTGGCTCAGTCTCATCGTCGCTCATGGTGGCAGGGCAGGGTAACCTTTCCACTGAGCAACGCGAAAACTGTAGATTGCCAACTTAATGTCAGGCTCATAAGCCCATCTCTGGTTCTTTCCCAAGGATCCACTCAGACAGGTCGAAGTCTGAAGTAAAACTCTTTATTAGAAAGACTAGCAGATACAGACTAAAGGCATGACAGCTCAGAGGCTTGAAAAGTTGGCAGTGTCCCTCAAGGGGAGCTGTAGGGTTTAAAAGCATAAGCCCAGGATACTCGTCTGACATTGACAGGCAACTCTGATAAAGTTCTCATGGGCAAAGACACAAGTACCAGGTGCTGAAACAGCATAACATTCTGGGGAAAACACTCTGGGAAACGGAATCAGGCCAAGACCTGACAGTAGTATGCTGTGTGACTATCTCTCTTTTTCTTGAAGCTAGTTAATAATTTGGAACAAAGATTTTTCTGATTACACATATATAATCAGAGGGCCAATTCAAAAATGACAATCCAGCATACACTGAGAGATCCTTGCTTCCTAGCTGCTTGGGGGCCTGTTTCAGATTAGGACTGCAGCAGGTGGGCATAAGGGGCTTAAGCCTTCCCCCTTGCGTTGTTTTCCCAATATGAAATGCCCCAGGGAGTCAGTGTTCGCCCCATTGAACCAACATACATATAAACTTAAGTGAGGGAGCAAATATTTTTATTTGGTTCTTGTAGGATATCCGGGCTGTGTGACCGTGGTCTTGGTATTTTCTTTCCTGACGTTTCGCCAGCAGCTGTGGCAGGCATCTTCAGAGGAGTAAAACTGAAGGACAGGGTCTCAGTGTTACTCCTCTGAAGATGCCTGCCACAGCTGCTGGCGAAACGTCAGGAAAGAAAATACCAAGACCACGGTCACACAGCCCGGATAACCTACAAGAACCAATGAACTCTGACCGTGAAAGCCTTCGACAATAAATATTTTTCTGTTTAGGTATTTGTATCTTCTCTCTTCCAAGCTTACAGCATCAATCTCCTTTCATTTTATCCTCACAACAGGCCTGGGATGCAGGTAGCCTGGGAGAGAATGACTGGCCCAAGATTACTGCTATGGAAGGAGGAGCCCTTGGTGTAAGGGAGTTTCCCCATCCAGGAAAGGCCTCTTCCTTCCTTCCCAGTTACCCAGCTAACATCAGTGGCAGAGTGGGGATTTGAACTTGGGTCTCCTGGGCCTTAGTTTCTTATGGGTTTCCTATGCTGCTGTTATCATTTTAAAGGAAAGAAGACAGATTTTAAAAGGAAATCCAAGAAGATGCTGGTTTTGATTATCAAAACCAAACGGAGGCATGAAGGATTACACCCCCTTTTTTCCTCATGTTAGTTCAGTCCAAATTACAACTTTATGAGCACATATCCTACTTCTTACAGACTGACAGAAATCCATGAGGTTTTGTTTCATGTGGGACATTGGGTTCTTTATCAGCATAGTCAGACGTTTTCTTGAAAAATTGTGCAGTCATTATTCATGTGGAATGTATCTCCATACTAATTTTTTTTAATTGTCTTACTAATCTACACTTCCCCAAATTTGTTCAGCGTCACATTTTCTGTTAACCGTGTTCTTGCTTTTATTGTGATAGAGGTTTTGAGCCACTGTCTGACCACTGTGGTTAAACAGCTGAGAGTGAACACACTGAACCTGAATCCTGAGAAGACGGAGGCAACGTTGATTGGGAAACCTGAAATCTTGATGGACGTCTTGCTTCCCCACTTCCAGTGGGGCTCATCTGGCACTTGCTGGCTTGGCTAAAAGCCTAGGAGTGACACTAGACCCAGCCCCCGGCTTCTGGGAGAATCAAGTTTAATTTAGCCACAAAAATGCTTTATTCCCACTTAGTTTAGCCCAGAAGGTGCCCCCCCTTTCCTTGATATGGCTGATCTGACCACCTGGATCCTTGCTATGGTAACACTGAGACTAGGCTGCTATAATGTACTCCAAATAGGTCTCCCTGTGAAATCAACTTGGTGATTCCAGTTGGTGCAAAATACTGCAGCTTGGTTATTATAAGGAGCTAAGTGGAGCAGTGTGAGCTCTAGCCCTGCGCTCCATCCCTCAAACAGAATTCTGCAGACAGCAAATCCACGAAAGCAGTTTTATTGGGTAGAATCGACAGGTTACAGAAACTATATTCAGAATGATACTAGTAAGGGGCTGAGGTAAGGCACATGCCATATATAGAAAAGCAAAAGGAGATAACCAGTAACCCAGGCAACCCCCCTCCCAGAGGAAGGAAGGAGTACTTGGCAATTCCCACACTAAAGGAATTCAAGAAGGACTCTAAGAAGTCTAAACACGGGGCATGGACTGGCCTTGGAGAGAACTGCAAAACAACACCTGGGAGAGCAACCATGAACTGGCTTCATGGCTTGCTCCTGACAAGCAGGCATATTATACCCATTCTGCAGTCACTTATTTGTCTGCCCATCAGCTACCAGGTTCTGTTGTAGGAAAACCCTTCATGGCCTTGGACCTTCATAGATGCAGGACTGCCCTCTCCTCTTATGCTCTACCAAGACAACTGGTCAGGGCCTTCTGCTGGCACCACCCTGCAAATGGGCCCCTACCTTGTGGAATTCCCAGCCTGAGAAGGTCAGGAAGGCTCCCATGCTTCCAGCATTTCTGCAAGCTATGTAAAACAGACTTGTTCGGGAGAGCATTTTTATAAAGGAGATAGTGATGGTATCACTACTCTGCACAGTTTAGACCTCACCTAGAGTACTGTGTTCAGTTTTGGGCACCATAATTTAAGAAGGATATAGACAAGCTGGAACGTGTCCAGAGGAGGGCAACGAAGATGGTGAGGGCTATGGAGACCAAGTCCTGTGAGGAAAGGTTGAAGGAGCTGGGCATGTTTAGCCTGAAGAGGAGAAGACTGAGAGGGGATACGATAACCATCTTCAAGTACTTGAAGGGCCGTCATAAAGAGGAGGGTGCGGAGTTGTTTTCTGTTGCCCCAGAAGGTTGAACCAGAATCAGCAGGTTGAAATTAAATCAAAATAATTTTTGGCTAAACATTAGGAAGAACTTCCTGACAGAGCAGTTCCTCAATGGAACAAGCTTCCTTGGTAAGTGGTGGGCTCTCCTTTTTTGGAAGTTTTTAAACAGAGGCTAGATGGTCATCTGATCGCAATGTTGATTCTGTGAACTTAGGCAGATAGTGAGAGCGAGGGCAGGAAGGGTTGTGTCAGTGTTTGACTCTCGTGGCCCTTTCTTACATGCCCAGGGTAATGCTGATCAACACTTTGAGCGAGGAAGCAATTTTCCTCTAGGCCAGATTGACCAGGGATCCTGGAGAAGTTTTTTTTGCCACCTTCTGAGCATGGAGTAGGGGTCACTGGGGGCGTGGGGGGGGAGGTAGTTGTGAATATCCTGCATTGTTCAGGGGGTTGGACTAGATGACCCTGGAGGTCCCATCCAACTCTATGTTTCTGTAATTCTATGATAGGGCTGTATTATAACAGAATGGTTCTGGAGATGTTTCTGTGAAGGGAACAGGTTTCTGGACTTTATTACTATGTATGGTGTGTGATACCTGTTGCTGTATGTATTATGCATTATTATAATGAGTTTGGTTTACTGCTCATTATCAAAGCCATAAGCAAATACAAAAACAAATACGTATAAACTTGTAAAATACCTAAAATTCATAGATCCATAACATTCATACAATAAAATTATACAAGTTCAACAATACCTCTTGGAGCGAAATACCTGTATCATTTAGTAGGACAGTTTTAAAGCCATTACTTGAGTTAAGGGACGATCCAGAGTTCTAGAGGAAGATTATACTTTGTTAGAGCGGGTGTGATCCACCTGGTTCTCTCCTTATTCTAGTTTTTACAAAAAAAGAAGTAGATGCCCTTGGGTTTCAATTTCACCAACTCCGCTGTCACACAGGCGGTCGCTGAATGGGATTTTTAGAAAGTGGCCATTTAAAACCTGGGTGGGGAATATGCATTTAGTCTTGCTAGGGTGAAAGCACGACTTTGGGTTCGGGAAGTTAAGAGATTAAAGTATATGGGAAGAACTTCTGATGGAGGAATTTCCATTGTAACCGTGGAACAGACTCAACGCGCTCTACACTGAGTACTACCGAAATCCAAGTTAAAAAGTCTTCTCCTTATTTCACTGCTGCATTTTTGCTTACTGGAACTAATTGAAGGTTGCAGGGGAAGACTTAGAAATTTTAATTTACTATTTATTAGGTGTTCCGAGGAGCTGGTGTTGTTGTCTTTGGCAATCAGATGTAGGAAGCCACTCGGTGCATTGGGATTGGTAAAAGATATTTTAATCCTAATTTTTAGAGCCTCAAGCCAAGCTTTAGCTTCCAGGGAGCGCTGTGTAGGTTTGCCAAGTGCCCAGTGGTGGCGGGTAAAATCCCACCGATCCACTGGGCTGCCCGCTGGCCAACCCAAAAGTGACATGGACACTCTGGCAATCTCAGATAAAACTGTGGAAACCATAGAGTTTTGGCCGAGATTGCTAGAGCGTCCGTGTTGCTTCCGGGTAAACCTGGAAGTGACGTAGGCCCGTCACGCACCGCAGCCATGGCCCCGGAAAGCTCCCGCTGGTGGAGCTACGGGGCCTGGCAAGCCTAGTGCTATGCCAATTAAATTCTGAGGGCTGTGCTTGCTACACATCCTGATACCCCTGCGATATTATGTAGGAAGTAGGACTGTGTGCTGTCTAATTTTTCTGTCACTTCCTTGATCCAGATAATGGCACTAAATAGTAATTGAGGGACGATTTTGGTATTAAATACTTTGAAGGCCGCTGTATGTATTATATTATTCTCAGGGTGTTGTATTTCTACTTAAGTAAATATGCTGGCCATTGTCCATAACAAATAAACAACAACAACTTATGTAATACCATTTACTGCTTGTTAAACATGTCATGTTTAAGCTTTTTTCAGATTTCTATAACCTTAGTCCCATTACATTGCTTATTAGATGTTTCATCTTATTGATTGTATTCACTTACATAGTGTAATTCACCTTTCTTCTCAGTGAGAAAGGTGGACAATAAATAACATAAATAAGTAAAATACAGTGGAATTTACTGTTCCCACAATATTCACTTAGAAGCGCTGCATCTCTTTTAAAAATGTAGACTCCATGCATTGTGCCTTAACGATACTATCCTAAGCCCAGACCTCAATGGGCCTTTACTTGGGATGGCAGTAGAAAACTATCCCAGAAGAGTATTAGGCTAAAATGGTATCCTGATCCCCTTTGAGGATAGGTGAATACCAAGGTAATCAATACATTGAAATGAAATTTAAATTTAAAAATGGTCAGGCAGTATTATCGTTTCCTGGCCACAATTTAGATTCAAAAGATAAGTTTCAACAGGCTCAAACCAGATGTGTGCCAGGGAGTTCTGTATTCAGACCATTATGTTGGTGATAAGACTCAGATTTTTAGTCAGTTAAAAGTTGAAATTTAGGTATCACACACTTACCCTTTTGAAAATCATAATGTACAATAAACCTGTGTAATATTTTCAGCCTACTTTCCAGTAGAAGGAAAAATATTCCACCAGTGGCAGAAACCACTCACACTTTTAATGAGTGAATCTGTTCACTGTCTGAACTAGGACTCAAGGGAATTTCTGTTACATTGGACTGGACAATAAACAAGAAAAGGGGGGGAGGCCCAACCGGAAAAACCAAGAGCTGGGTACCCAAGGTTGGGTGGAGAAAGAGAAAATAATGTTATATAGAAATATATTTATTTTAAGGAGCTTGTATCAGGGTTAAAAGCTGAGCAGGGTCAGCCCTGGTTAGTATTTGGATGGGAGACCACCAAGTCTGCGCAGAGGAAGGCACTGGCAAACCACCTCTGTTAGTCTCTTGCCATGAAAACCCCAAAAGGTTGAAGGCACTTTACACACACACATCAGGGCTAAAAACATTAAAAATGATAGCCTTTCTCAGAATTTCAAATGAGGGAGGAACATACTGTACAGATCTGAGCGTGTCTCCTTCCTCTCTGGGAAAGCTGTGTAGCCTGAGGAAATTTGTAGGGTCGGAGGGCTGACCACTGAGCAACATCTGGGGCAATTTTCCATGAAGTCTGCCAGTGGGAAACATTTTGTTTCTTTTAAAAATCAGGCCTGCCAAAGGAAATTACGTCATACTTCCCTCCCCTTTCCTTGTGGTTTATAGGCCTGACTTATTCTTCTTGTCAGGACGCACAGATCATCTGTGCTCTGCTGCTTGCAGTACCCCAGAAGTTCATTGCACATTCCACAGCCACTTTTTATGTTGCAGTTCTTGTTGTTTGGTTTTGATTATCCAACAGGCAAAAGCACTAATTCTTAAATGGGTTGTGTGTGTGTGTGTGTGTGTGTGTGTGCCAGTTTTTGCTTTCCATATCCCTAAACTGCCCTGCCCTGGATGGCCCAGGCTAGCCTGATCTCGTCAGATCTCAGAAGCTAAGCAGGGTCAGCCCTGGTTAGTATTTGGATGGGAGACCACCAAGGGATGCCAGGGATGCTGTGCAGAGGAAGGCACTGGCAGACCACCTCTGTTAGTCTCTTGCCAGGAAAACCCCCCAAAAGGGGTCGCCATAAGTCGGCTGCGACTTGGCGGCACTTTACACACACACACACATCCCTAAACTATGTTGTTCTTGTACACATTGTCAAAGACAAACCAGACATGAAAATGTCAGCAAAGCTGTTGATTAGGTCTAAGCCTGAGGTTTTGTATGTTTGTTTAGGGAAGTTCATGTTTGAATTGAGACACATTGAGGGAGGGGGCAGCAAGTGTTCAAAACAGGTTGCTGTGAGGCAAGATTGACGAGCTTCCAGAGAATTGTCATGGACTGGAGGAATATGATAACCTCAGAAGTCGTTCATGCCTGTCAGTGTATCCCTAAAGAAAAGAACTGCGTTGAATGAACTCTGCTCCTTCCACTTCCAATCATCCCAAGCTTTTCGTGTGTTGTGCTGTGGTGACATGGCACTCAGAAGGAATGTTTGAAGCAGCTGGTGGAAAAACCCCCAAAGGAAGGGTTGCATTTGCGTCAGAGATGGGCCTGCCGGACAGTCCAGCGCAACACGGAGGCCCTGGGGTAGCTGCCAATTGTGTGCAAACCAGGGGAGCTTGCAGGCAGGCGGAGGAAACCAGAAGCACTGGCAAGGTGTGATGCTTGCCATTCACCCATCACAATGACTGAACAGATCCACTCTTTGTAGCTTAGCAGCCCATTGCTCAAAGCTGTCCTCCTCTTGCAGAGTTACGACTGAGGTGGCAGCCAAGGCTCATGTCTATAAATGCTAATCATAACAGCTCGAGGGGCATTCCACGGGGATGGTTATACCACCTGGTTTTAGTGCCCCACTGAACACCTTCTTGCTTAGAAAACTTCAGCTCATCTAAAATTGAAAGCTTGTAACTACTTCGTATTCACATAATGCTGACGGCACTCGGGGGGCCCCGGACAGAACACGGAGGCGGCACGGACTGTCCCTTCTTCAAAAGCTCACAATTACCTAGGGTAAACCAGGATTTATAATAAGTAGGAGAAAATATTATTTATTTATTTACTTCATTTATACTCTGCCATTCTTCCCAGTGGGACCCAAAGCGTCTTACTTCATTCTCCTGTCCTCAAGAACAACCCTGTAAGGTAGGTTAGGCTAACTGTAACTGGCCCAAGGTCACCCAGCAAGCTTCCATGGCAGACTGAGGAGCTTCCAGATCCTAGCCCAGCATGCTAATCACTACAGAATGGGCTGGCAGCCTTCAGTTGGCAATGGAGGCACAAGTGAAGGGAGGCTAGAATGGCTTAGGGAAGGCTTTTGTTAAAGGAGGACTTTTAAGCAGCTGTGATGAACAGAATGGGAGGAGAATTTTGGCTGATGACTTGGAGATTAGTGTGCAAGGAAAGGATGGATTTTGGGAGTCTCATTGAATGTGTACCTGAGATCTGTATATCATGTGCATTTATCATAAATTTATTTACATATTCCTTGTCTGGAGTGCTGTTTTTATATCATGATGTTACTTGTAGCTTGGTGGGGGGAGCAATTGTTTAAAGATTATGACCTACCTTTCTGGAACGTCCCAGAGTGGCCCTTAGTGAGCATTAGGTGGAGTCTAGATGATAGCTTCATGCACCAATGGTTGGATCAATTTTGCAGCAAACTAGAAGTATGAAAAGCAGTACCATACAAGGATGCATATTTTGCCCTACTGCAAGCTCTTGTTTGGACTGCACCACCCACGGTGACCCAAATAATCTTCTGGTTTTCCTTTCTAAATAGCAGGGATCACAATCCTAGCTAGAGTCACTTGTGGGTGGTCAAAGTGCACTGACTCAACCTAAACATTTACCCTCAAAATCCTCTGCTTGGAAGTTGCCTTATAAAGTGACTTAAAGAAGAGATTTCAGAGGAGTGTGTGCCAAAGTCCCATTAAAGTCAATACAATTTAAGTGCTCAGTGCTTCACTTAGGATCCATTGAGTTCAGTGGTAGTTGGCCTGGTCTGTTGTCCTTATCCATCTCCCCATTAGGTTTTATGGATGGATAACTTCACATAATATAGTTTCAGAGGGTAGCTGTGTTGGTCTACAGTAGGAAAGTTAGATTCAAGTCCAGTAGCACCTTATAATTTCAGGGTATAAGCTTTCTAGAATTAAGGCTCCCTTTATCATACATGAGTAGGAATAATATTCTGCCCTGCTGCGAGCCCCTTGTTTGGACCCTGCCTCACCCGTGGTGATCACGTGGTATCGCATAATGTGTCAACGACATTTCACACCTGGCCAGTTTGTGACATTCTGGAGCAGCTCTTATCGAGAGCTCTTATCCAGCCTGTGAGCCAGCCAAGGCAGCCACCCCACTCTCGATCTGGGCTGGCGAGGCTTGGCCCGGCCTGACCAAATGGCATTTATGTCATATCCAGCCCTCATCACAATTGAGTTTGACAACCCTGGTCTGGAGTGTATTCCCTTGCCAGCAATTCTATGAATGTGTGCCAGTGAGAAACAGACAGGTACAGGGAGATTGGGGTTGCCCTAGTGGAACACATGGCTGTCCTCATGCATGTTTGGGATGGAGCACTTCAAAGTCAGTGCCCTAAATGTTTTTCCATGGGTGTGTTCTTTTAATTGTCTGTCAGTAAGGCAGATCTTCCAGAGCTTGCTGCTAGTACTCACTTTGAAACACAGATGCCAGGCTTTGCTAACACTCTGTACAGGGCTAAGAATCATCTGTCCATGGCTCCACAGGAACCATTTCTTAGCAAACAAACAAGCAGCAGTTACCAATCCCAGCTGTGCGTTCCAGCTGTTCATTCACTCCCAAAGCATTTCCAACAAAACAGCTTCAAACAATCAGGTGATGGCATTGTCTCGTGACCCCCAGGAACAATATTTCCCTTACATTTCTTTTTCCCCTCCAAACACTAAAGGGGAAAAATCTATATAAGGAAAGGAATCAAGAGTGAAAGAACAGATGGAGCAGAGTTGAGACTGGCTTTCCAGGAATGTCACAGAGCACAGGAGGATAAGAATTACGGGCAACATTCTCTAACTAGATGAGCAATAGCATGATTTCTCAGCACCAGGGTGTGCTACCTTTGCACAGCACCTTAGCCAATTATGTGCTAGCCACACAGAGCCTGCTTTCCATCAGCACTGCACAGCTCCCATGGCCAGAGGAGCATGCCTTCAGGGCTTTATAAGGCACTGGGAGAGTGTGAGGCGGATAGTGGAGCTGGGCCCTGAGTCAGAGGTTGGGTACGTTGGGAACATTGACAGCTTTGAACACTTCAAAGGGTTTCCTGAGCAAAGTTTAAGCACAGCCTGGGACCTAGCTGTGGAGTGTGGGCACCCAACTAGAACTTGACATTAAGGTGCAGCTGCACTGGACTCCAGCCCTGACCTGGATGGCCCAGGCTAGCCTGATCTCGTCAGATCTCAGAAGCTAAGCAGGGTCAGGCCTGGTTAGTATTTGGATGGGAGACCACCAAGGAAGACCAGGGTTGCTGTGCAGAGGAAGGCACTGGCAAACCACCTCTGTTAGTCTCTTGCCATGAAACCCCAAAAGGGGTCGCCATAAGTCGGCTGCGACTTGGCTGCACTTCACACACACACACACACACACACAAACACACACACACACACACACTGGACTCCCCCCCCCAGGACTGCATGTACAACATGAGCACCTCTGATATCCTCAAAGCACATGCAGACTACACTGCATCCACACTGATCTCCTTCCCATCTGCATGGCAAAAAGGACCACAGGAAGGGGATTTTGACCTAATTGGCATTACTGAAACTTGGTGGGTTGCCATTCACGATTGGAATATTGAGATTGAGGGGTACAACTTGTTTAAAAGGGATAGACAGATAAGGTAGGGGGGAGGAATAGCATTATGTGTCAAAGATGTGTATACTTGTAAAGAAATACATGAATCTGAGCATGTAAGTCCAGTCAAGAGTCAATGGGTAAAAATAAAAGGAGTAAGAAATAATCGAGATATGGTGGGGATCTGCTATTGACCACCAAACCAGGCAGAGGATTCAGATGAGATACTCCTAGACCAGATTACACAGTTCTCAAAGAAACGGGACACTGTGGTCATGGGAGATTTTAATTACCAGGATATCTGTTGGAAGTCCAACTCTGCTAAAAATGCAAGGTCCAAGAAATTCCTGACTTGTCTTGCTGACAACTTCATGTTCCAGAAAGTGGATAGGGAAACAAGGGGATCTGCTGTCTTAGATTTGATTTTCACCAACAGAGAAGAACTGGTTGATGAGGTTAAAGTAGTAGGCACCCTTGGTAGTAGTGACCATGTAATCTTGGAATTTACAATCTTGGGGAAAGGAAAAACTGTACGTAGTCAGACATATAGGTTGGACTTTACGAAAGCAAATTTTAACAAACTTAAACTTATGCTGGATGGAATCCCATGGTCAGAAATACTTAAGGAGAAGGGAGTTCAAGAAAGTTGGGAGTTTCTTAAAAATGGAATACTGAAAGCGCAAGGAAAAATGGGAGGAGCCTAAAGAGGCCAGGGTTGAGAAATAAAAAAGACTCATTTAGGAAGTGGAAGGAGGGCTTTATAACCAAAGAGGAATATTAACAACTAGTGCTCGTAGGGACAGTGTTAGGAAAGCTAAAGCTCAGTATGAGCTTAGGCTAGGGAGAGATGCTAAACACAACAAAAAAGGGTTCTTTTTGTATGTACAGAGTAACAATAAGAACAAGGACAAGATAAGCCCATTGCAGGGACCGGAAAGTGAAATCGTAACAGGAGGTAAAGAGGGGGCAGAACTGCTCAATTCCTACTTTTCCTCAATCTTTTCTTGCGAGCCTGTGCCCATTATTTCTGAGAATTCTTGGAGAACAGGTGAGGTACCAGAAGATTGGACGCAGGCAAATGTGGTCCCCAACTTCAAGAAAGTGAAAAAGGAGGATCCGGGTAACTACCGACCCATCAGCTTGACTTCTATACCGGGGAAAGTTTTTGAACAAATCATCTAACAGTCAGTCCTTCAGCATTTAGAAAGGATGGATTTGATCACTAAGAGCCAGCATGGGTTTCTCAAGAACAAGTCATGTCAGACTAATCTTACCTCCTTTTTTGAGAAAGTTATTACCTTTCTGGATCAGGGGAATGCAGTAGACATAGTTTATCATGATTTCAGTAAGGCTTTTGATAAGGTTCCCCATAATATTCTAGTTGACAAATTGGGAAAGTGTGGTTTAGATCCTATTACTGTTAGGTGGATCCGAATCTGGTTGACAGATTGCACCCAAAGAGTGCTTGTTAATGGTTCCTCATCCACTTAGGGAAAAGTGACTAGTGGAGTGCCTCAGGGATCTGTCCTGGGCCCTGTGTTTTTCAACATCTTTATAAATGATTAGAATGAAGGAATAGAAGGGGATGCTTATTAAATTTGCAGATGATACTAAATTGGGAGGGGTAGCAAATAGGGTAGAAGACAGAGCCAAGATACAGGATGATCTTGACAGGCTGGAGAATTGGTCTAAAACTAATAAAATGCACTTCAACAAAAATAAATGGAAAGTTCTGCAATTAGGTAGGGAAAATCAAATGCATAATTATAGGATGGGGGGAGACTTGTGTTAGCAGTAGTGTGTGCAAAAAGGATCTTGGGGTCTTAGTAGACCAAACACTGAACATGTGTCAGCAATGTGATGGGGTAGCTAAAAAGGCAAATGCGATCTTGGGCTGTATCAAGAGAAGTATAGTGTCCAGATCAAAGTGATGGTATTGCTTTACTCTGCTCTGGTTAGACCTCACCTAGAGTATTGTCTTCAGTCTGGGGCACTGCAATTTAAGAAGTATGTAACAAGGTGGAACATGTTTAGAGGAGGGCAACAAAAATGATGAGGAATCTGGAGACCAAGGCCTGTAAGGGAATGTTTAGCCTGCAAAGAGGGGATATGATAACCATCTTCAAGTACTTGAAGGGCTGTCATATAGAGATTGGTGCCGAGTTGTTTTCTGTTGCCTCAGAAGGTCGGACCAGAACCAATGGGTTGAAATTAAATCAAAAGAATTTCCATCTAGACATTAGGAAGAATTTTCTATCAGAGCGGTTCCTCAGTGGAACAGGCTTCCTCGGGAGGTGGTAAGCTCTCCTTCCCTGGAGGTTTTAAAGCAGAGGGTAGATGGCCATCTGTCAGCAATGCTGATTCTATTACCTTAGGCATGTCATGAGAGGGAGGGCATCTTGTGCATCTTCTGGGCATGGAGTATGGGTCACTAGGAGTGTGGGTGGGGAGGTAGTTCTGAATTTCCTGCATTGTGCAGGGGGTTGGACTAGATGACCCTGGTGATCCCTTCCAATTTTATGATTCTAACACAGAATTTTCCTAGACTACATGGTACCTTATTATTTGGGTTATATTTTTTTGTGCATCTGCATTGGTCTTAAGGAACTTACAGAAGTTGGTGTGAGTCAGGAGGAGTAAAAAAAATAAGCAAATGGAGAGAAACAGAATATATGGTGGACACCTCACAGGATATATGGTAGACACCTATTTTTGGATATAGGGGAGGGAGGACAGAACTGTGTCACCCCTCAGTGTTACAACTAATGCATGTCTGAAGAAATGCGAAATAAGAACTAGAACAAAGACATATTAGGAACCATGAGTCCAGGCTGACAGGAGTAAAACATGAATTAAAATACTTCTTACTCAATGTGGTTTGGTGGTTAGAGTGTTGGACTATGATCTGGAAGACCTGGGTTCAAATTCCCACTTTGCCATGGAAGCTTTCTGGGTGATCTTGGGCCAGTTACTCCCTCTCATCCTAGCCTACTTTACAGGGTTGTTCTGAGGGTACAATGGAAGAGGGGATAACAATGTAGTAAACTGCTTTGGGTCCCCTTTGGAGACCCAAAAACGGTATAAATAACTATAAAATTATAGGGGAAAGCCACAACTTCATAGCATGACATCCCCTCCTCACACACACAATTCTGAAAACAATCTAATATGTGTTTTCCATTAAGTGATCATGCAAGATACTATGCATCATTTTGGGAAAGAAAATGGTCACTTACAAAAGAAAACTCCTCTGTACTATGCTATATGGGGTTAGGCCAGATGATTTCTATGATTACTCGGATTTTAAAATGTCTAAGTTGCTAATTTAGTGTGCCCTAGAGGGGAGGTGTCACTCAAATGCAGATGCATGTTCTGTGTTGTGCAGCTCTCTCTCTCTCTCTCTCTCTCTCTCTCTCTCTCTCCTTTCTATCTGGTACTACTCAGTGTGCCTCCTTCATTATTTCAGTTCGTATCCTGTGTGCCAATCCTTCCACTGTTACTCTTGCTGCATAAATTCAGTTCTCCAATCCTGGAATATGAGCCTAGTTCTCTATCAACACTGCTCTGTGTCTGGCTCGCAGGCTGATGGGTTCCATGTGCACTGTGGCTTTCATGCTGGGCCAGCAATCAAAAGTGCTGCAGACACCGGAGAGCTTTTGGTGAGGTGCAGATTACGGGGAATTTTTATTTGAAGATTTGCTGAGGCCATTACTAAGATAGGCAGCAAAGAGTGAACACAGTTAACAGGATAGCTAAGGAGAGGTCATGATCAAAGTGAGTTCCATTCCCTTAGTGGTCAACTATCAGGCTTTGTCAGCTTGCTGCAGATGGTAGGTTTGGGTGCTGCTATGTGGCAGAGTTTTTTATGCAAATAATGAGGGGTGTCCAATAATCCTCTGCAGTTCAGGGACATGTGCGCAGAGCCAGGCTGTTAGAGAAGGAGCATGTTTGGAGTGTCTGGTATCCTAGTGCTGCCACTTGAGGAAGCAAGTAGAAATTCACATGCAGGTTTGGTGAAATGTTGGGGCTGGCCTGGACCAATATTAGATCTAGAGTGATCTCTTTGAAAGAGAACATCCAAGAGATTTTGGGAATACACTGTAAACTTCAAAATACTAATTTTACCATGTTAATTGTGGAATCGAAGGCAGAGAGTGTTTAACCAAAAACTGTGTGATCTTTCCTTTAGTTGAACCTATTATTATGAGCATTTTAAATAATCAAGATTCCAAATCAAGAATCTTTTCTGTGCTACCATTAATATCTTTGTATACAATTGTTCCTGAGCAAAGACTTTGAGTTACTCTTGGAGTTGTTCCAGTAAGCAGCCAACCTGTTTAAAGTTACGGGCAATCTGTGTGTGTGTGTGTGTGGGGGGGGGATATTTAGATGTCATTGTGGGTAACAGCCAAGATCGAACACTGGGTTTTAAAATCACATGCCAGTAATGAACCACATATTGCTGTGAGTCGAGTTCTGACTAACATTTAGACTAGGGCTGGATTGTCACCCATCCATTGCACGTGTCTCCAAATGAATGGGAAATGCTGTTCTGTTGCCCTGTGTTCTTCATTGTGGAAAGCCCCTCTCCATGGATAGAAACTATCATCAGTAAATGGCATCAGTATATGTTGACTGGGCTCCCGGCTTCTGCGGGTGGCATCAAAAAGTGAGCATAGAATTAAATACTGGTGGCTTTCAAATACTTAGCATATTCAAGTGAAAATCTATTGGTTCTGCTAGACAGCCCTTGTGGCTGCATGGCCAATGGAAGCCACTTGGTTAAGAAGATACAGTGGTCATAGGAATATGCAGGACATTTATATGTATCATGAAAACTGCAGAGAGGACAACTCTACTTATTGAAGTGTTTCATTTGATCCTCCTGAATCTCAGGAATTAAAGATGTAATAGTGAACACAGTTAACAGGATAGCTAAGGAGAGGTCATGATCAAAGTGAGTTCCATTCCCTGGGCTGGGCGTGGAATTTTGGGGGGATGTGAAATTATATATACATATATTTTATATATAATTTCTAGCCTTCCTTGAAGGCATTGCTGAAAAACTTGTTGGGGTTGTTTGCAATGATGTACAGCATATTTAGAATGCCTCCTTGTTTTTTAGATTCCTACCTGATGCATCCAGCCATCTCCTCTCTCCATCAAAAATAATTCCATTTCAATCCCATTGATTTTTAATCCCCGAGCAGACTCTGTATTCCACAGCCATAGCATACATGACATTTGTGTGTTAGCCACAAGTGATGTGAACAACTTGCTTAATCTTTACAGATATGAAACAGTGTATTATGAATTCACAAACAGTGGAATAGAAACAGGCAAGCCTAAAATAAACATTTCACAACAACAACAACAACAACAAACAACACCCTTATATTTCAAATTCTTACTTGTGGAATCTTAAGAATTGAAGTTCCCTGTTGATATATTTCAGTCTAAAGCTAGTCTGAGCCTAATTTTGGCACAAAATTTAGCAGTGTCAATGGTAACCCCTGGATTTTCATCCAAGAGCAGCTTCCTTGCCCTCTCCGCCTCTGAGTTATTTGCCACGGATCTCTTCATAGTAAGGGCAGCGGATGAGAATATACTCCATGGTTTCTACATCCCCTATTCCACACCGGCATAATCTCTCTGAGATGGGGATTTTCTTGTATATGTACCCTCTAGGAGTGTTGAGGGAAAGGCAGAGCATCTGGCTTGTGAAAAGGCCCTTCTGTTGCTATTTACTCCCTGAGTGAAAAGATATGCAGTATCTGGACTTACCTGGGTCTAAGAAGGTGGGGGTTCTTGCTAGGTCCCTCTTCCACTCAATGTCCCTCACTCTTTGTTTCACCATTTTCTTAGCCTGAGCAACCCCCAGAAGCGAAAAGGGAGAAAAGCCCATTTGTTCTAGCTTACCTCTAACTGCTTTTATCCACCGTGACTGGTATCAGTCTTTTAGAATCAGCAGGGCCAGGCCTTGACGGCTGAGATTCGGCTTCAGCCATAATGCTATAGAACTGATACAAACCCAAGCCTTAACTTCTATCATCCCTGTTTGTAAACGTATCATTGAATTTGACACAGAACAGGGAAGTTGAAGAGAGGCTCTCAAGAATTTCGATTGAACCAATTCTAACGAGGAAAACAGGATGACCGGGGGGGGGGGGAGGGGGAGGCTGAGTCAACCTTGAGACAGCTGCCTGAAACAGACTACCATTGGGAGCGAACTCAGGTTGTGAGCAGAGCTTTGACTGCAGTACTCAGCGTACCACTCTGCACCAAAGGGCTCCTCTGTGTGTGTATTACAAATATAAGATCCATTTTATAGATCAACTAGTGGGCAGCCCATGAAGACTCACAGGGAAATGTCAGGAGCAGGCCATGAAGCCAGTTCATGGTTGTGCTCCCAGGTGTTGTTTTGCAGTTCTCTCCAAGGCCAGTCCATGCCCCGTGTTTAGACTTCTTCGAGTCCTTCTTGAATTCCTTTAGTGTGGGAATTGCCAAGTACTCCTTCCTGCCTCTGGGAGGGGGGTTGCCTGGGTTACTGGTTATCTCCTTTTGCTTTTCTATATATGGCATGTGCCTTACCTCTGCCCCTTACAAGTATCATTCTGAATATAGTTTCTGTAACCTGTCGATTCTACCCAATAAAACTGTTTTCGTGGATTTGCCGTCTGCTGGATTCTGTTTGAGGGATAGAGAGCAGGGCTAGAGCTTACATTATGATACTAGTTTCAAAACCGAGAGCTAATGGAACTTATGGCCCAGATGCAGGACCAATTGGATTTAGTGATGCATGAGTACGGTCTGCAGCGTACTCAAGGGGCGCCTGTCCCAAACCAACAACCCCTGGCGCAGCTGGTGCAGCCGGCGCAACTGGGACAGCCAGCCCCGGCACAACCAGGACAGCCGGCCCCGGCGCAACCAGGGCAGCCGGCACAGCCGGGGCAACCATGGCAGCCGGGGCAACCAGCGCAGCCGCTTCCGGGGCAGCCGGGACAGCCAGCCCCGATACTACCAGCTCCAGGGCAACCACCAGCACCACCCCCTGTGGTCCCAGTTGTGCAGTGCAAACAACCCCATCTAAGAGTGACATTTGATGGCTCCGCGGAGGCGTTGCCCTGTTTTCTATACCAAGTGGACAGTTACATGAGAGAACAGGGGCATTCCTTCCCCACGGAAGACAGCCGAGTGAGATTCGTCTCCTCGCTTTTGGCTGGAAAAGCTGCAGATTGGATGGTTCTCCAGTTTGATACCCGGGCCTGCTGCATACGGTCGCTTAATGAATTCATGCGAGCGTTAAGAAGATGCTTCGAGGATCTGTTCCAGGGAGAGAAGGCCAAGGCGGCCCTCCTCCAACTTCAGCAAGGATCCTCCTCAATCCGCAAGTTTGCAGACGAGTTCCAAAGACTCGCTAATAAAATAGTTTATTGGACTGAAGCAACCCTAGTGCACTACTTCAGGACAGCATTGCATCCTGTAATTCTTAACTGGGCTTATATGCAGTGAGATCCAGCCACCTTGGAAGAATGGATTTTACTGGCGGAAGAGGTGGAAAGCCGCCGCCAGTTTATTTCTCTTGCCTGACGGCAGGCCAGGGAGGGGGAAAGCCAGAAAACCCCTCTCAAACCAGCCGCTCCTCAGGCCCCGCGGAGGCCGACTCTACCTCCACCGGACCGAGCATTGCGGTTTCAACGGGGAGCCTGCCTCGTTTGCGGTGCCATGGGCCACTTCGCAGCAGCCTGCCCATCACGTCAGGGACCGCCGAGTCCCTCTATCCAGTCGGCGGGGACTCCTCACGGGAGGGGATGTGCTCGAGGGAGAGGTGCCACGGTCGAGCGAAGCGTCGCTCCAAGGTGAAAAGCACCCCCAGCTCTGCTTGCCAGAGAGGTGACGATGGACCCTTCGCCAGCGGACCCGTGAGGGTCCAGGATTACAATTACTACCCCTGGAGAGATCAGCTCCGCTTCCTCCGAGGAGGGTGACCACTGGAACTCCCCTGCCCTTTATCTGGAGTCTCCCCTTGAACTATCAAAAACGGACTGGGTCTGCGGTAGAGGGGGCAATACAGCAGACCCCCGCAGGAATTCCTGCAAAGCCCAGGATGAGACCCGAAGCCCCCTTCATGGTGAGTGAAGTGGAAGAGACTGTGTATGTAGATGTCATATTGCAACATTATAGAAAGGGACCTCAATTACAAGTGAAAGCCTTAATTGACTCTGGATGTGCCCGCTCGTTAATAAACAAAACCACTTTTAAGGCACTCCAGGTGAAGTCAGTCCCTCTGCCTGCTCTGGTCCAGTTCGCCCAGATGGACGGCAGTGACTTCAAGGGGGGCCCGGTAGATCATTGCACTGACGGGGTGGCAATGGGAATCGGCCACCACTGGGAACAAATCAACCTTACTGTTGTGCCTAATGTTAGATATGCAGTGGTGTTGGGAGCAAATTGGCTCAAAGGACACATTCCCGCCATAGACTGGGACGCTGGGACTTTAACGTTCAATAGCCCGTTGTGCGAATTACACTGACATGATGTGGCTGTTAAAACCATAGTCACGCCAACCCCTGCTCTAGCCGCGGACCCCTCCAGTCAAACCCACTTGCCACCCGACTATCAGGTCTTTATGGATGTATTCAATGTGCAGGAGTGTGATGCTTTACCTCCCCACCGCCAGACTGATTGTACTATTGAGGTGGTGGGGGATGACAAACTGCCAATGATGACAAACCCAATGAGCCCTACAGAACGAACAGTGCTCCGTGAGTTTTTGGACAAAAACCTGGCTCGCGGTTTCATCTGACCGTCCACCGTGCCCTATTCGGCACTAGCCTTTTTTGTGCGGAAAAAGACGGGAGATTTACGTTTGTGTATTGACTTCCGGAAACTCAATGCTGTTACTCAAACAAATGCCTACCCCATCCCCCTCATTTCTGATCTCTTGGGACAATTGAAAGAAGGACACATTTTAAGTAAATTGGATTTAGTCGAGGCTTATTACAGAGTCAGAATTCAGGAGGGGGATGAACCTCTGACAGCCTTCTCCAATTGCTTTGGGATGTTCGAATTTATGGTGATGCTGTTTGGATTGAAAGGGGTCCCGGGGGTCTTCATGCAACTTATTAATGAGATCCTCCATGACCTGCTGTTCAGAGGGGTGGTAGTTTACTTAGATGACATTATTATTTACTCCAAAACCATGGAGGAACATGTTTCTTTGGTCAGAGAGGTGTTGCAACGTCTTAGAGAGCATCAGCTCTATGCTAAACTGTCTAAGTGCGAGTTTCATAAGAAGCAAGTAACCTTTCTAGGATATGTCGTCTTGCCCCAAGGACTGACTATGGATCCAGAAAAGGTGTGAGCTGTGCTCAATTGGGAACCACCCTCTACTCGCAAACAAGGACAAAGATTCCTCGGGTTTGCAAACTTTTACAGGGCGTTCCTCCCTCATTTCTCTTGGATTGCTCTGCCCATCACGGAGCTCCTTAAAACTAAGGGGAAGGGGGATTCGGCCACTTTACCCAACGCCCGGGTGGAATGGACCCCCCAATGTCAAGCCGCCTTCGATAATCTAAAGCGGCTCTTTACGTCCGAGCCGGTCTTGCTACACCCTGACTACACTCAACCGTTCATAGTTCAAGTAGACGCTTCCAACATAGCGATGGGGGGGTGCACTTCTGCAATGGGGGGAGGATGGACACCTGCGTCCATGCGTTTATTTTTCCAAAAAGTTTACCCAATCCGAATTCAATTGGGCTATTTGGGAAAAGGAGGCTGCCGCTGTAAAACATGCCTTGACAGTGTGGAGACAGTTTTTGGAGGGTTCCACTGCGCCTTTTGAAGTGTGGTCCGATCACAAAAATTTGGTCGCTGTAACGGAGGCCCACAAACTGTCAGCAAAACAAGTGCGTTGGGCAGACTTCTTTGCCCAATTACGATTCATCCTGAAGCATGTACCAGGGAAGCAAAATCTACTGGCTGACGCCCTATCTAGACTTCCCCAATATCCCACCAAGGTTGACCGACCCACTGAGTCGCTCTTCACCCCTGCTCACTGAGGTCTAGTGCCCACTCTGGCTGTGCAAACCCATTCTCAGACTCACTCCTCGCCACTGCCGCTTCCAGAGGGGATGGATGCCCCACGCCCGGGTGAGCCGGTGATGCCACCCATCTTGCTTCCTCCACCCTCGGAGCGATCTGCAGCCATATCCCCCGAGGCACGGGGACCCGAGCACCGTGTTCTGCACCCCCCACTCCGGTGTCAGCTCGGTCCCCAGTCCAGATACCCGCCGACACTACTCCGGAGGGGGTGGAAGGTCTATCCGAACCCTTTCGGGACACTCTTCTCCGTAGTTGTCACGCGGAACTTTCCTCACAGACCCTTCCAGCTTCTCTAATTAAACGTGGGGAATTTTGGTACAAGGATTCTAAACTGTATGTGCCCACGGTGTTGCGGGGGGAGGTTTTGGGTTTGGTTCATGGTGCCAAGACCGCTGGACACTTCTGATTCCTTATGACGTTGCACTTACTCAGGCGGCAATTTTGGTGGGCGGGCATGCGGTCAGATGTGGACTCCTTCATCCGCAGCTGCCCCATCTGTGCAGCGGCCAAACGGGCACAGGGACTTTTGCAACCGTTAGAGGCCCCCTCTAAGCCTTGGGAGGTGATTGCAATGGACTTCATGACGGATTTACCCCCTAGTGGGGGAAAAACTGTAATTTGGGTGATTACCGATCTGTTTTCAAAACAGGTGCATCTTGTGCCCTGCGCAGGTATCCCTTCTGCCCCGAAACTGGCCTGCCTTTTTGTGTCACATGTCTTCCGTCTGCATTCTTTCCCGCGCAAGGTGGTGACGGACAGAGGTTCAAATTTTGTGGCCAAATTCTGGAATGCTTTCCTCAAACTGGTTGGAGTGGAACAGGGGCTGTCTAGTGCCTTCCATCCCCAAACGGATGGTCAAACCATACGGGTAAATGCGGTCTTGGAATGTTATTTGTGCTGTTATGTCAATTACCATCAAGATGACTGGCTAAACATGTTGCCTTTTGCAGAGTGTGCTTACAATAATGCGGTTCACCAATCTACAAGGTTCAGCCCATTTCAGATTGTTCATGGTAAAGAGTTTAATCCTGTGGGCCATGTCGATGTGTCTGAGGAGGAGAGAGGAGCTGACGTGGCTGAATGGGTGCATTCCATTCAAACAACCTGGCCATGGCTGGTTAAAAATCTGGAGGGAGCGAAACGAAAGTATAAGGCTCAGGCTGACAAACATCACTACCCTGGTAAGGAGTACAGGGTGGGGGATCCTGTCTATCTGTCCACTAAGAACCTACAATCCACCCACCTGTGTGGTAAACTCAGTGCCAAGTACGTAGGTCTGTTCCCCATTTCCCGGATTATTAATCCAGTAACTGTAGAACTCTCCTTGCCCAAATCTCTCCGGAGAATTCATCCTGTGTTCCATATCACCTTACGTTCCTTCCCAAAGATGGCATCCTGAGCCACAACCCAAAGTGCCCGAAATGGTGGGGGGGGGGGACGAACATTTTGAAGTGGCTAAGATACTAAATTCCCGCTTTCGCTACGGTGCCCTCCAATACCTGGTTCGCTGGAAACATTTTGGTCCTGCCCAAGACGAATGGATGCATGCCCGTGACTTATCCGCCCCCCGCCTGGTGCGAGAATTCCATTCTGCCTACCCTGCAAACCCTCAGGGGAAGGGTGAAGGGGGGGTCTTTAGGGGGGCAGAATGTCAGGAGCAGGCCATGAAGCCAGTTCATGGTTGTGCTCCCAGGTGTTGTTTTGCAGTTCTCTCCAAGGCCAGTCCATGCCCCGTGTTTAGACTTCTTAGAGTCCTTCTTGAATTCCTTTAGTGTGGGAATTGCCAAGTACTCCTTCCTTCCTCTGGGAGGGGGGTTGCCTGGGTTACTGGTTATCTCCTTTTGCTTTTCTATATATGGCATGTGCCTTACCTCAGCCCCTTACTAGTATCATTCTGAATATAATTTCTGTAACCTGTCGATTCTACCCAATAAAACTGTTTTCGTGGATTTGCCGTCTGCTGGATTCTGTTTGAGGGATGGAGCGCAGGGCTAGAGCTTACAGGAAGCAGAAACCCTCCTCCCACAGTGGGCATCCTTCCCATTCTATCTCCTTCCCCTTGGTCCTCCCATTTAAACTTCCTCCTCCTCCCAGCCTCCACTCGTGCCCCCCCTTCTGAGCTGTTCTTTCCACCCTTTCAACCCCCATCCTTTCTCCTCCCCCATCCTCTTTTCTTCTTCCTGATTTTGCCCCCCACCCCACCCTCTTGTCACCAGCTTGGGACAGCAAAATGTTGAGCACCATTTTGGTTTGCTACAGCATTCACCCAATTATTATTATTTTTTGCCGACAAGTCACAGCTGACGTATGACGACCCCTGGTGGGGTTTTCAAAGCAAACGACATTCAGAGGTGCTTTGCCATTGCCTGCCTCTGTGCCATGGTCCTCGTATTCCTTGGAGGTGTCCCATCCAAATACTAGCCAGGGCCAACCCTGCTTTGTTTCTGAGATCTGATGAGATCAAGCTAGCCTGGGACAGCCACTCAAATACCATTCTCCCCCCCCCCCCAAGCCTGTCCAGGCACAGACATTGCTTTGTTCTTTGGGGTGGGGGGTAACTTCATATTTTTAGCCCTTTTTTTCTTTTTTGAAAACCTGGAATTTACGTGGGGGGTTGCAGAAAGATTGCATCTCTGAAGATTTTTTATTCAATGTCATTGTTGTGGGCAAACACAATGAGCTTGAAGGTGTCAGCCACTGCTGTTAGCCATACAATGAACTGAGCCTCTAGAGTGGATTCAGGGCTGGGGCAGATTTAGAAAATATCCTTTATTTAAACAAGAAATTTCCCCTATTTTAAAAATAGTGTTATATAGGAGCTACAAATGGGGACCCACAAGAAACTTGCTGACACACACACACACACACACCAACCACCTTGCTCCAACCCTTCTTCGGCTGCTGGAGGGAATGAAGTATGCGGCAGGAGGGGAGAGGGTGGTGAGCACCAACCAAGGTAGCCCACAGTCAGCCACAGTCTCCATCTCAACCCAAATAGTGTAGGCCCTCAGTGCCTGCCTTCTCCAGCCAATACTTTCTTTTCCTTTCAGCAGCCCTCTCCCCCACCAATATATCTTCGGGATTGCTAGGCATTAGCTGTGGCTAATTGCTATTTATAGACACCCTAATTGTCAAATCCTTTTGAAAAAGCCATCTAAGGTAGTGTCCATTGCAACATCTTGATTTAAATCTTACAATTATATGTTGTATAACGAGGTAATTTGTTTTGCCGGTGTCTGCCTAGTAAACGTTGGAGTGTGACCCCTCACCTCATGGATCAGGAATGACCCAACTGCTAATCACTTTCACAATTCCAGGTTCCATACAGCTCTACCACAGTATGACCACACAAATCATAGTTGTGTGGTAGAAGATATTAAATCATTTCTGTTCATGGATGGAGGGTCATTGCCAGGGTGTTGGGCGAGCTGAAGAGGGAGCCTCTAAAATATCGGTCCTTCACCCCCTCCACCCCTCACCCCTGTGCAACTGCCCGGAGAAGCTGTGTAAATATAACATCTTCTTAGAGCCAAAATCTCTCCATGCTTGTAACTCATAAGTGGGTCCAAGTAGAACATTCCTTGTACTCTGTGGATCAGGGCCAGCCCTGAAGGCTAGGAGAAGGTCCTTTTATGGTAGCACTTCTCCATTAGAATAAAAAAAGCTACAACCACTCAACCCATAACAAAACAGAAGAGAGAACACAAACACAACCCTGGAATGTGTGCAGTGCTGGTGAGGGAACAGTAAGGCTGAAGGGAGCCCTTGGGTGGGAAGGCAGATCAAATAATTAGGAGTGGGAAAACCTCTTCTCAGCTCTCGGTGGGATGATAATGCAGGAATGTTGGTCTGATGGGCAGGGCGCAACATGCAAAGGGGAGAGTAAACATTTCCATGCAAGCTTTGTTTGGCCATTTGATGAATTAACCGAGACATTTTTTGAGGAGGTGCAGCAAATAGTTCAGAGAGTCACAGTGAGAGAAAGATTCTTAGTTAGGTGTTTTCCAGGGCTATTGGCCAATTAGTTAAGAGCAGCATCTCTAACTTTGTTGTGCCCTGGCTTGAAGGCACAGCTAATTTAGGGAAAGACGGAAGTTTCTACTGTTCTGCTTCCCTTTCTTTTCTGAAGCTGCTAACAAACATTTCTCTTTACAGATTAGACAGATTCATAGCAGATAGGCCCATCAGTGGCTGCTAGCCATTGTGACTAAAGGGAACCTTCATATCTAGCAGTAGTATGGATGCTGGTGCTATTCTTGGCCTCTATTCTGGCTTTCCAGGGCAACTAACTGGCCTCTGTGTCAAACAGGATACTGAACTAGATGGACAACTGGTCTGATCTAGCAGGGCTCTTGTGTTGCTTCTCTGTTTTTGTTCTTATGCTGTTTGTCCAGACGTCCTTTTGTTTGTCCAGTTGTCCTTTAGACAACATAATCTGCTCAAAAATACCTTACATCCTAACTAGGGTTGCCAGATCTGGATTGGGAAATCCCTGGAGATTTGGGGGTGGAGCCTGGGGAGGGCTATGGGAGGGGTCTCAGCAGGGTATAATGCCATTGAGTCCAGCCTCCAAAGTAGCCATTTTTTCCAGGGGAGTTATCTCTGCCATCTAAATATGCAGTTAGCATATCCTGGTAAATGAATTTTTAACTGTTTTTTTGTAATTTTCCAGATCAATATTTAAGGGCACTTGGCTACTTAACAGAATAACACATCTCGATTCTTCCTTTCTGTCACATCTCATTCCTGACTACAGCAGGGACTGTCTTGATTGTCATTTTTTTGTAGACAGTGAAATGCCTGTTTGTCTTATAGTCCAATGATAGACAACCAGGAGAAGGTTAAGCAACAGTTCTTTATTTAGCTAAACACAGACCTGGGGTGGAATAACCACAGATAAAATGCAGGGTTACTCACCAGAGAAACAAAGGAAAGTCAGTATCATTTATGCATTCGCATGGGGCAGGCCCATGGCTGCTGACAAGCAGATTGATACACAAAAGCACCAATGCACATTAGGTGTCTACTCCATTCTTATTAGCATAGCCTATAGATATTGCCCGAAGGCGTCACTTAGTGAGTGCCTGATCTTGTGAGCTCGGTAACCAGAAACCACATTTCTGAAGATGAACGTAATTCAGAGCTCTCTACTGGTGAGAGGCCGTACCAGGCACAGAGAGCATGATTTGTTGATTCATGGCTCCCGGATGCCAAGTTCCCCAAAGCTTCCATGTGTGTGCATATGAGTACATAGTATTTTATACCAGCCCTTATATCTGGGCATTACAACAGTACTTCTTAGTACACCACCAGCGTGGTGTAGGAGAGGCAGCATGGTGTAGTGGTTAAGAGCAGTGGTTTGGCATGGTGGACTCTGATCTGGAGAACTCCCACTCCTCCACATGAGCGGCGGAGGCTAATCTGGTGAACTGGGTTGGTTTCCCCACTCCTGCACATGCAGCAAGCTGAGTGACCGTGGGCTAGTCACAGCTCTTTTAAATCTCTCTCAGCCCCACCTTCCTCACAGGGTGTCTGTTGTGGGGAGGGGAAGGGAAGGTGATTGTAAACTGGTTTGATTCTTCCTTAAGTGGTAGAGAAAGTCGGCATATAAAAACCAACTCTTCTTCTTCCTCCTCCTCCTCCTCCTCCTCCTCCTTTTCTTCTTCTTCTTCTTCTTCTTCTTCTTCTTCTTCTTCTTCTTCTCCTTCTCTTCATAGCAACTGAGTTAAAAATTATAGTCATGTGCAGTTGTGACAGAAAGAAATGATTTGTTGGCTGTGTTCCAAGTATGGTTCCTATATACCTCATTTCAAAAAAGGTTTTCTTGATTTTCCAGCATTGTTCTCTTTCATGAAAACCTACTAGGGTTCCACTTAGGAATAATTTAGTTTTTGTGTTACAGAGAATAAAACATCATTATGTTGAGTGTCGGGGCTCTCTTTGTTCAGTGATAAATAGTTCTTTGTTACAAGCTTTATAAAATAAATTATAGGTTTGGTCAACAGTGCAATTCACTTGATAGTATTCTTGGAGAAATTACTTGCTGAGGAGATTTAGGCCATTAATGCATGGCTGTATTTGAATTTGTTTGTCCCTGTTTGTCTCACACCTTCCAATCCCACATTCAAAAAATTGAACGCATGGGGAGAGGGGACAAGGACAAACAAATGAGAAGGGACAGCATCAGTGGCTCCTCCCCCACCCCCATGCCTCTCTCCCCCTCTCTCCCCTGCACCCCCCTCTGCCTTCCCCCTGCACCAGCCAGGGTTTTAGCCCACCTAACTGCATGCAGCATGCAGCCCAAAGCCCCACGGTCAAGAGGCAAAGCAGCAGCGGATCCTTCCGGCATCAACACTGCACACTTCCAGCCAACGCATACAAGGTTGCCTTTGCCAGTCGCAGGTGGTGTCGGCTGGAAGTGCCCAGTGTCAGCGCCGGAAGGAGCCACTGCCGCCGCCTCGCCTTTTGACTGTGGGGCTTCTGGCTGCATGCTGCAGGCAGTTAGGTTGGCTAAAACTCCAGCTGGTGCTGGGGGAAGGTGGAGGAGGGCACGGGGAAGGGGAGGCACGGTGGTGTACGCATTTGGTCCATAGAAATCCAAAAACCACACTAGGAGACTTAGTAGTCAAAAAGAGTAGGTTTACTGGTAACATAGGCAAGCAGAGCTTAGAAATCCAAAGACAGGAATGGGGGGAAATGGCAAGCATTTGATTATATGGGAACACCAGAAAAGCAGCAGCAATACAGTCTCATGAAAGAACTCCAAACAGTCTAGAAACACCAAGGCTCCCACGGGCGCCTACTAGCTTCAAAGGGAATAGGAATGCGAGCGTTTAGATAAACAGTCCTTGACCGAGAGTCTGTGAGAAAACGAAACCATCTCAGATACAGCGAGCAGGCCTGACATTCTGCTCCCCTTAGGGGCCCCCCACCCTGCAAGGGGGACGGCTTGTGGGGGTAGGCATCGTGAAAGGCGCTCACTAGGTGCGGGGTGGAAACATCTCGTGATTGAACCCATTTGTCATAGGCAGGGGGGAAGTGTTTCCAACGAACCAGGTACTGAAGAGAGCCATGACGGACACGAGAGTTCAGGATCTTAGCAACTTCGAAATGCTCCTCCCCACCCACCATCACTGGTTGCTCTGGAAGAGGTTCGGGATGCCATCGTGAGGACGCGATATGAGGTTTCAGGAGGCTTACATGGAAAACTGGATGGATGTGCCTCAGAGTCTTCGGAAGAGAGAGTTCCACGGTTACCGGGTTAATTATTCTAGCAATGAGATAGGGACCCACCTATTTGGCACTGAGTTTATTACATGGGCGGGTGGACCGGAGGTTTTTTGTTGACAGGTAGACCAATTCTCCCACTTTAAAGTCCTGACTAGGAGACCGGTGCTTATCGGCTTGAGCTTTGTATTTACGTTTAGCCCGCTCCAGATTCTTTACTAGCCAGGGCCAGGTGGTATGGATTGCGTCCGCCCAAGATGCCACATCTTTACCACCCTCCTCCCCCGAAACATTGATATGGCCAGTGGGACGGAAGTCCTGGCCATATACGGTTTGAAACGGGCTGAAACCTGTGGATTGGTGTACAACATTGTTATAAGCATACTCAGCAAAAGGAAACAACTCAACCCAATCGTCCTGGTGGTAATTCACATAACAACGGAGATAACATTCCAAAACTGCATTGACCCGTTCAGTTTGTCCATCAGTTTAGTGGTGGAAAGCACTAGAGAGACCCTGTTCCACCCCGACTAATTTGAGGAAAGCCTTCCAAAATTTGGCAACGTAATTACTTCCGCGCTCGCTCACAATCTTGCGTGGAAACAAATGCAGTCAGAAGACATGTGACACAAAGAGGCGGGCCAACTTTGGGGCGAAGGGAATACCAGCACACGGGACGAGATGCACCTGTTTAGAAAACAAGTCGGTAATAACCCATAAAACCGTTTTTCCCTCACCTGAGGGGGAGATCAGTCATAAAATCCATAGCAATTACTTCCCAGGGTCTAGAAGGGATCTCCAACGATTGCAGTAGTCCAGGGGGTTTCCCTTGGGATCGCTTGACAGTGGGGCAGACTGGACAACTGCGGATGAAGGAGTCCACGTTGGTGTGCATGCCCGCCCACCAGAACTGCCTACGCAATAAGTGGAGAGTTTTCAAAAAGCCAAAGTGTCCCGCAGTTTTGGCGCCATGGGCTAATTGCAGGACTTCCTTCCAAAGTACTTTGGGCACATACAATTTCGAGTCTTTGTACCAACAACCACCTTGTTCTAGTAGGCATGGGGGCAGCGCCTGAGCAGTACGTTCAACCAGGCATTGGGCACGAAGGGAGTCCAGGAAGGAGTTGGGCAGGGTCATCCCCCCCACGGAGGGGGTGAAACAGGGCTCACTGGCAGTGGCGGTGGGGCGGAGGGGAGGACTGGTTGAGTTGGGGCACTAGGCGCAGGAGGCATAGGTGGGTCCGGTAAGGGAGTCGATTCCCTCCTGACAGAGGCTCTGCTGTGCGCTGCTTGGGGCTGGGGCTGGGGCAGAGTTTGGGACCGAGTTTGTACAGCCAAAACTGGTAGCGCCTCCCTTTGTGCCGGGGTGAACAAGAAGACCGTTGGACGGTCGATTTTCACCGGATACTGGGGAAGCCTGGAAAGAGCATCAGCCAGCACGTTTTGCTTTCCAGGCACATGCTTGAGCACAAAACGGAATTGAGCAACGAAGTCAGCCCAACGTTGTTGTTTTGCAGACAGTTTGTGGGCCCCCGTGAGGGCCTCTAGATTTTTGTGATCGGTCCAGACCTCAAAGGGGGCCCTGGAACCTTTGAGAAATTGCCTCCACGTAGTGAGGGCATGATGGACGGCTGCAGCTTCCTTTTCCCAAATTGGCCAGTTCAGTTGGGAATGAAACCTCGGTAAAAATTGGCAAAGCCGAGAAACTGCTGCACCTGCTTGTGGGTGGAGGGAGGAGCCCAATCAAGTACAGATTGTATCTTAGCAGGGTCCATGGTGAGGCCCTGATGTGAAACTATGTATCCCAAGAAGGTTAATTGTTCTTGGTGGAACTCACACTTAGACAACTTAGTGTAGAGTTGATTGTTTCTGAGACATTGTAACACTTCTCTGACCAGAGTAATATGTTCATCATGGAATTAGAGTAAATAAGGATATCATCAAGATAAACCACCACGCCCCAATATAATAAATCATGGAGGACCTTGTTAATGAGTTGCATGAAGACCCCCGGGGCCCCTTTTAATCCAAAAGGCATCACCAGAAATTCATACATTCCGAAGCAGCTAGAGAAGGCTGTGAGGGGTTCGTCCCCGTCACGAATCCGGACCCGGTAATAAGCTTCAACCAAGTCCAGTTTGGTGAAAATGCTCCCCTCCCTTAGTTGTCCCAAAATGTCCGAGATCAGCGGGATGGGGTAGGCGTTGGCTTGGGTGACTGCGTTGAGTTTTCGAAAGTCAATGCACAAGCACAAGTCACCCGTCTTCTTACGGACAAAGAAAGCAGGGGCTGAGTTGGGAGCAGCTGATCATCGAATGAACCCTCGAGCAAGTTTTTTGTCTAGAAAGTCTCGCAGCACGGCGCGTTCAGAAACGCTCATAGGGTAAATCTTGCTTTTAGTCAGTTTGCAGTCTCCCACCACCTCAATCGCACAGTCCGCAGTACGGTGTGGGGGGGTAATGCATTGCATTCTTTTACATCAAAAACATCCTCAAAGTCTCTGTATACTTCGGGTAATTGGGTCGACGGTAGGGCATTGGAGGCTAAGGCTGAGGCGGGTGGAAGAGCAACCGCGACCTCGTGTCGATGTTGGTCACACTTAGGGTTGGTAAAGGCAATAGTGTCAGCCTCCCAGTCTATGGAAGGACTGTGCCCTTTGAGCCAGTTGATTCCTAAAATGACCTCGTATCGGACTGGAGCAATGGTAAAGTCTATCTGCTCCCAATGGGAACCGATGCCCATCGCTACTCCCCGTGTGCGACGGTCGACCGGCCCCCCTTTAAAGTGGCTACCGTCCATTTGGGCGAATTGGACGGGAGCCGGTAGGTTTTCGGACTTGACTTATAGAGCTGCAAACGTGGCCTCATTGATTAAAGAATGCCCGCAGCTGGAATCTATGAGTGCTTTGACACATAATTGTGGGCCCTTTTCATAGTGTTGTAACACTACGTCCACATACACAGTATTTTCGACTTCACTCACCATGACAGGAGCCTTGGGTTTTGCAGGGGTTTCCGCAGGGGTCTGTGGGGATGCTCCACTCACCACAGACCGTGTCCATTTTTTGACAGGTCAAGAGGAGATTCCAGATTTAGAGCTTGGGAATTCCATTGATGATCTTCGTCGGAAGAAGGAGAGCTGTCCCCCACTGGGGCACTTGTAATCCGGGACCCTACGGGGTCGATTGGTGCAGGGAGACTAGATGATTCTCCGACGTGAAGTGCAGAGGGTGTGGGTTGTCCCAGCGATGCGCTGCGGGCGGCCGCGGTGCCTCTGCGTTGAGGTCGTCCCCGAGCTCGAGGCGGTACGCCCGGTCGAGTGGGCTCTGGATGTTGAGGACAAGCCGCTGCAAAATGGCCCATAACACGGCAAACGAGACAGGCTCCTCTCTGGAATCGGGACTCGCGATCCAGAGGGAGTCGGGTTGGTCTCCGCGGGTTGGGAGTCGAAGGTTTGGGGGGAAGTTTTTGACTGCCCCTCTCTTTGGCCCGATTTCGGACCAGGGAAACGAACCGTCGGCGACTTTCTACTTCCTCGGCCAGTAGAATCCAATCCTCCAGGGTATCTGGGTCGCCTTGCATATAAGACCAGTTCAAAATGTCCGGGTGCAAAGCTTCTCGGAAGTAGTGGATAAGGGTAGCTTCAGGCCAGTCCACTACTTTACTTGCGAGTCGTTGGAATTAATCTGCGAATTCCCGAACTGGAGAGGAGCCTTGCCTGAGTTGCAAAAGTTCCGCTTTGGCTCTCTCTCCCATGAAGGGATCCTCAAAGCGCCTTCTCAAGGCGAGCATGAAATTGTTGAGGGAGCGAATGGAGCGGTACCGCATATCGAACTGGAGAATCATCCAATCGGCCGCTTTCTCCGTTAACAGGGAGGCAACGAAACGAATGCGGCTATCTTCGGTAGGGAAGAATTGTCTTTGCTCCCTCATATAACTATCCACATGATGTAAAAAACGGGGCAAAGTTTCAACTGAGCCGTCATAGGTAATCTTCAACTTCGGTTGCCTCCATGGCATTGGGGATACAGGCGGGTATCCAGGAACTGGTGCTCCTGGTAACCCCGGCGCACCCGGTAGTACCGGTAAGGCAGGTGCAACAGGCACTCTGCCGGGTGCCGTGGGGCCTCCGCCGGGAGCTACGGGTCCTCCGCCAGGAGCAATGGGACCCCCGCCAGGAGCTGCGGGTCCTCTGCCAGGGGCTGTGGGTCCTCCGCCAGGAGCTGCAGGTCATCCGCCAGGAGGAACCACTGGCGCAGCTGGTTGCTGCGGCGGTTGTTGCAGTGGTTGCTGCGGCGTCACGGGAGCCGGGGCAACGAGCGCGGTTTGAGCCCATTGTAATTGGTCGTTGTGCCTAAGTAACAGAGTCAGTTGGTCCTGTAAGCCCGCCACCTGCTCCATAAGGTCCAGATTTTGGTTTCGCAGCAAAAACACCTTGTCGCCAGTGCCGCCAGCACTGCGGGACTGGCTGACCCATAAATTAGCGGCCCAGAGAGACTCCCCACCGTATAAGTCCTCGTTGGAACCGTCTGGCACCTCGGGCAACGTCCCCGCGAACCTGTGGGAGCGTTGAACGCTACGCAACGAGACGAAAGTTGGGGAGAACGGGGGTAATTCATAGCCCCCGGGTTGTCGGGGGCGCGCGCCGGCCCACGCCCATTCGGCAGCTAAGCGTTCCCTCTCCTCCTGTTCAGCCCGAGCTTTTGCCGCAGCTTCTGCCGCTGCCTGTGCCTGCTCCTCCGCTCTTTTGCATTCAGCCAGGGCCTGGTCGGCTTCTAGCTTGGCGGCCAGTGCCATGGTAATGAGTGGAAGGGCCTCCTGTTCCAAAGTGTAGAGGAGTTCAGCGGGATCTGCCAGATCCAACATCAGCTGGATCTGCACTACCAAGGCCGCTGCAGTAGCACTGAAGTCGGGGGTCAGATGCTTCGTGAGTTCAGCCACCGAAATAGGGGTTGCAGTGTGGCCCTGAAAGAGTGCAGCCACCCGTGTGGCTACCGCTTTCGCCTCCGCTTGGCAGAGCTTGGGGCCTGGTGTAGCCGGGGTCGCTATGTCTGAAGATGTGGCAGGACGGATCAGGGCCGCAGTCAGAGGCATTTGCGTTTCACTGGCAGTTAGTCCCGCCAACAGGCTAGTCAACAATTGTAAATCCTCTGCCGCCAATTGAGCATCTTCCACCAACCAGTCAAGGGTGTGGAGGTCTTTGCAGGTGCTGGCATCTGCAATTTCGGACGTCCAGGGGACCGTCGCGGCTAGAGAATGCCACTGAGCAAGAACAAGTCCAGTCAGGCGATTAACTTCCGCATCAGTACGATGTAGCTCAGCTAAAACGTCCCGTACGAGCTCTGGGTCGTCAGCCGCTGTTCCTAAGGGAAAGGACCAAGGATGGAAGCCTTCCAGGGTTCCTAGCAGGAACCCAACACCCGAGGAGCAGATTCGCTCTCACCCGGGTTCCGGGCGAACCGCGCGGGGCTCCAGCCACGGGCAGGTCATTCGGAGAGCACCGTCCTAGCTCCAATCCGAGCGGCAGGCGAACCCTCCAGGGCTCTAGCCTGACAGATGAGAGAGGTGTGTTTTCTGCCTTAATGTAAGCAGTTGGTCCATAGAAATCCAAAAACCACACCAGGAGACTTAGTTGTCAAAAAGAGTAGGTTTACTGGTAACATAGGCAAGCAGAGCTTAGAAATCCAAAGGCAGGAATGGGGGGGGGGGGGAAATGGCAAGCATTTGATTATATGGGAACACCAGAAAAGCAGCAGCAATACAGTCTCATGAAAGAACTCCAAACAGTCTAGAAACACCAAGGCTCCCACGGGCGCCTACTAGCTTCAAAGGGAATAGGAATGCGAGCGTTTAGATAAACAGTCCTTGACCGAGAGTCTGTGAGAAAACGAAACCATCTCAGATACAGCGAGCAGGCCTGACAGGTGTGTGGGGGGGAAGGAGCCGCTGCTCCTGGGGCTACAGCGGGGAGTCAACCTGGGTGATGGAACACACTGCAGCTGTAGCAAATCAGCCAGAATAACCGGGACAAGACAGCATTCAATTATCACGGGGAAGGTCCGGAATCGGGAGGGTTCATCCTGCGGCCGGGCAACGGCTATGCTTGTGGCCTCGTGGGATTCATTACAGCTGGGGGAGATATGGGGCACAAAACGGCCATGCATTTTTGGCCTTAGAGTACAATGGAAGGCAGTAGAGGAAGCATGTATAGCTGCCAACATGAGCCATACTGCATAATTTTTTTGTGGGGGAGTAACTTTCCTCAAATATGTAGCTGGACAGACTAGACCAGATTCAAATTTAGGCTTGTGGCTTCTTTCTGAATCAGCTGGTACAGGCTGTTACCTAAAGGATATTCAAAGGATTTTAGCCTGCCTGGCTGTTTATGTCTAGGGTGTTTGGTTCCTAGTGCCTTGTCCAAAAGATTAAGCCTGTTGCTTTCTATAAGTATAGAGTGTAAGGCCTGCAAACCGTTCCAGGTTTGATGGGCTTCCTCCCATGTTCTGTCACAGTCTCAACGTGGCCATGCCCTCTACTGTTTGGAATTCAGTATTGTTGTAACTAGTTTCCCTCTGTCATTAGTAAGACTTAACCTTTGATACACTACTGCCTGCCAAGTATGCAACATTATCATCAAATGTCTCTCAAGCCACAAATAAAAAAATGTCATAAAAGCTGCTCTCCAGACAAAGAAACATTATTTATATAGATATATTTATGACATATGCAGGTAGGAAAGAAACAGGCTCTCCAAACATGCCCATTTTTATTTGAGCATGATTGGCACTTTTTAGAGACCCTGTTTCTCCCTTATGTATATATGGCTATTGTAGTGCCTGCTCTGTTGTTTTCTTTCTGGAAGCTCATCAAACATAGTCTCGTGATCAAAATAAGGACAGGGAAAAGCTAAAGAGTCCGGAACTTTTCAGTTTAGAAAAAAGATGGCTGACATGATAGTGGTTTGTAAAATTATGCAAGGGGTAGAAAAAACGAATAGAGAGAACCTTTCCCTGTGTGATAATACTAGAACCTGGGGGGTACCCCATTATTGATCAGCAATAGATTCAAGACAGACAAAAGGAGACACTTCTTCACTCAGGCAGTAATTGTTCTGGAATTTAGGGCTAGTGGATGTAGTGACGGCTTCAAGTATGCATGGCTTTAAAAGAGGGTTAGACAGATTCATGGAGGAGAGGTCCATATATGACTATTCGCCATGGTGACTAAAGGTAACCTCCATATTCAGGGGAAGCAGACCTCTGAATACCAGTGGTAGCAGGCAACATCTGGGGTAGGCTGTTGTGTGAAACAGGTTGCTGTACTAGGTGGACCACTGGTCTGATCCAGCAGGGCTTTTCTTATGCTCTTAAGAATATTTTTTTTCCCGGTTTTGCTCCGAGCAGGGAGAGGGGGCACTTCTGTTTCATCCGTGTGTATGCAACTTTTTAAGGACCTGGGGGAGAAATCTAGAATTTGGGATGTGTCAACAGTGGTGGTCCTCTGTCGGCTGTAAGAAGTCATTGCAAGTGGGGAGAAGGAGCTGCCCAAATCCGCCAACTCTTCCCCCACCCCAATTTGGCACTAAAGTTCTGAATGCTGTCCATGTTTGTAGATTTTCCTTCCAAGTAGGTTGCTTGGTCCCAGTTAAAAATCTCTGCTCTGTTGGGGTGGTGAGCGGTCTCCCTACTACAAGGAAAAAAAGAAAGCTCCAGAACCAGTTCATTTTAACAAAGCACCTCTCAAAGGAAAAACATCTCATGTAATTACTTCTGGAAAAGAGCTTGGCCAGCCCTGGTGTTTACTTGGCATCAGTGAAAAAAACTATTTCCCTGTTTCTTTTTGTTCTTCTACAGATATTCAGTAGCATGGGGGTTTAATTAAATGGTTCTGAAGTTGGGGCCAACTCTCTTGATTTTATGTTGAATTTTAGAAGTGCTTGGTAGGTTACTGATTTTTCTTCCAACTTGGAGGCAGGGGGTCAAAGGATAAGGGAAGTATGGGAAGCATCAAGTTTGAGAAGCATCCCAGTTTGCTTAGCTTAGAAAGCCATGGGCAAGTCACCCTCTTTAGTCTACCTTGCAGGATTCTTGCAAGGACAAATGTAACAATAATTGTTGGACACTTCGTACACTCAAGCAATGATGATAATGATGCCACAGCATTTTGACAACACTTGTTGACCTTTCAGAGTCAGGACCACACTTACATGGGAGATCCCTGACTAGATTTTCTGAAGGTTTCTTTAACATTAAAAAGTGAGAGCAGGTCCGAATTTGGACCACCCACACTGAACCTCATGCATGTTGACCCATCCTCGTACAGACTTCCCCTGGCTAGGAGGGAGGCTAGTGATAAAATCCATGCCGATTACTCACCAGGGTGCCTCCGGAGTTTCTAGGGGCTTTAACAATCTGGGGGGGTTTCCCATCAGGCGTTCATTGGTGGCGCACGCAGGGCAGGACCTAATAAAACCATCGATGTCCTGGAGCATCCCCAGCCACCAAAAATGACGTCTTACCAGGTGCAAAGTTTTTACGAAGTCAAAATGTCCCTGCGCCCTGGAGCTGTGGCTCCACTCTAGTACCTTTCGGTGCAGTTTCTGGGGGACATAGGTTTTTCCCTCCGGGGTGCCATTCTCCCCCTCCCCCAAGGGCTTATCCCCTCGCTCCTCCTGAAGAACCTCCTCCCATCTTGTTTGGATGGTGGCGGGAAGCATCCCTGGGACCGCCAGGGAGTGGGAGGGAGAGACCACCTCCTCCTGTGGGGAGAGTGGGCTTGGCGTCAGAGCTGCCGTGCGGGCTTGGGCTCGGGTCAGAACTCCTGCGCTCGCCCCCTCCGGGTTCAAGCCAAGGTGTTTCGGGGTGAATAGGGAGCCTATTGGCCACTCGACTCTACAGTCGTATTGCGGCATGCGGGAGAGTCCATCCGCCAGACTATTCTCCATCCCGGGGACATGCTTAATAGTGAAACAGAATTTTGAAAAGAAGTCCGCCCACCTAAGCTGTTTGGCCGAGAGTTTCCTTTGCCCTAAGATGGCTTCCAGATTACGGTGGTCTGTCCAGACCTCGAACGATTCTGCTGCCCCCTCTAGGAACTGGCGCCAGACCGTGAGGGACATGGCCTCTTTCTCGCCAATAGGCCAGTTAGGTTCGGGCCCGGAGAACTTTCTTGAAAAGTAAGCGCAGGGTTTGAGCGTCCCCTGCGCATCCCTCTGAAGGAGCGCTCCCCACATGGCCTTGTCTGAGGCGTCCACCTGGAGGGTGAACGGGCGAGAACAGTCTGGGTGGGCCAGAACGGGTTCAGAGGTGAAGCAGTCTTTTAGTAAGTCAAACACCGCTTGACAGCGGGTGTCCCACGCCACCTGATAATTTGCAGCTGTAGCCGCCTGTCCCTTTCCCTTAGTCTTTAGGAGGTCTGTGATGAGGAGGGCTATCTTGGCAAAGTTGGGGACGAAATTACGATAAAAATTCGCAAAGCCCAGAAATTGTTGGACTTGCTTGCGAGTCCTGGGGGGTTCCCAGTCCCAGACCACCTGAACCTTTTCGGGGTCCATGATCAACCCGTCAGGGGATATGACATAACTGAGGAAGGACAGTTGGTCCTGATTAAATGCACACTTAGACAACTTTGCATATAAGTGGTGTTCGTGTAATCGACGCAGTACCTCCCTCACCAACTCCTGGTGTTTCTCCGGGTCCCTAGAAGATGTTGGGAAGTTCATGAGGAAATATAAAAAAAGTTGTTAGGATCTACATTGGAACACCACCAAGACTCCAGCCGAGATGACGAGGAGGAATCTTCAAAAGGTGCAGTAGCTGACTTTAAAATCTTAATTCTGACACTATGGCTAAAGTTGTCTCGTGGAATGTGAATGGACTTAATGAAAAAGTGAAAAGAGGACGGATTTTTAAATTTTTACAACAACAAAGATTTTCCTTGATATGCTTGCAAGAAACACATATTGCAAGGAAAGATAAGAAATATCTTCAAAGGAACTCTCTGGGGCAAGCTTTCATTGCCTCTGCAAACACAAAGACTAAAGGATTAGTCATCTATGCACATCCCTCTTTAGCTGCTGAATTTGTATATAAAGATGAGGAGGGTAGAATTTTGATGATCAGACTTAAAGTGTTGGGCCAAAAAATGTTGGTGGTAGGGATCTACGCACCAAATGAAAGCAAAGCACAATTTTACCAACGATTACATGAGACTACAACAATATGCACAAGAACAAATACTGCTCATGGGTGACTTTAATGGAGTTGTAGATTGTGCTATAGATAAAAAATCTAAGGCCAAAGATGATAAAGAGGGTTCTTTACCTAAATGCTTTTTCCAACTGGCAGAGGATTTTAAAATACAAGACATCTGGAGAACAATTAATACAACAGCAAAGGACTATACATTTTATTCCGCAAGACACAACTCACACTCTCGAATTGACATGATTTCGGCAAATAAATCAATATTTACCCAACTTCGTAAGGTACATATTCTACCTAAGACATTTTCTGACCATAACCTGGTCTCTTTTGAGTGGAATAATAGACAAGCATTTCGATGGAAATTTGTGAGGATCCGTCCCCTCGGGCCCCGCCTCTTAGCCCCACTACTACAGCAACGGGATCCCCTCCCCGGGGATTCCGTAAAACCACAGGTACCAGGAGAGTGCTTCCCTGGTCACTGACCCAGGTCGGAACCGGATTGGTTTCGGGCGAGGTAGCCTCCCGTGCCGGTTCGGTCACAGAAAGCCCTCCTCGTTTTTTGCCGGCAACGAGTCCGGGAACAGCAGCGATGGGTGCAGGGAGCAGGTGCCGGGTCGGTGCGCAGAGCAGTCATCCCACGCTGGGTGGTCTGCCCCTTCGTTCTCCTCTGGTCCGGGATCCGGGTCGTTCTGCCAGCAGCCAGTTCCGTAGGTCTGTTGGGACATTTCGCCATGAAGTGTCCTACTTTTCCGCAGCGCAGACAGGCTCCGTCCTTGAAGTGGCGCACTCTTTCTTCCGAGAACCTACCCGTTCTCGGAAGAAAGAGAACCGTCCCTTCGTCGCTCCGGGACTCGGTCGCGGCACTCCCCTTAAAAGGACCTCGGGGGGTTCTTTCGTTGGACGATCCTTCGAAAACTGGAGCATCATCTTTCGTGTCTCTACCTGCGCCGCCAGCCGGATCCATTCCTCAATCGTCCCTGGGTCGCCCAATGTCAAGCAGCAATCCAACACTTCCCAGCGCAGTCCTTCGTGAAAGTGTTGGACTTTGGTGGCTTCGCTCCACTCTCGTATTTTGCCAGAGAGGGACTGGAACTCCTGGGCATACTCCATGACAGAGTGGGCCCCCTGGCGTAGCCTGCGCATGGTAATCTTGGCCTTTTCCGACCGGTGGGGATCCTCAAAACGGCGTTGTAGGGCTGCCAAGAATTCGTTCAGCGAGTGCAGGATCCGGGGTTCAGATTCTGTTGCTGTCACCGCCCACTCTACCCCCTCCTTCTCTAGCAGGCCGATGGAGTACCTGACCCGGGCTTCCTCTGAAGGAAAAGTCTCTCCCTGGTCCTCCATGAACCCAGATAGCTGGAGCAAAAAGTGGGGCAGCTGGGCGCAGGACCCATCGAAAGAAACCTTCAGTTCCCGGGTAACAGCTCACTTGGGCAGCACGGGTGGGGGTGTCTCAGTACCGATGGGTGACTGAAGCCCCCTCACCGTCCCCAAAAGCATAGCCACGTCCCTCTGCAGGATTCTCAGCTGCGCCTGGAGATCTCGATTTTGGAGGGTCAGCTTGTGGTTCTGCTCCCACAGCAGGGCCTCCTCTGTTCTGGGACCGAGGGTGGAGGCAGCCGGGGCATGGAGAGGTGAGGGGGCACACCACCGGTCAATTGTGATCCATTCTCAGCTTTTGACTTCCTTCTCGTAGAAATTGGTCAGCGGTCCTCAGTACAGGTGGGCGAGAACCGGGTCTGTGGCCGGCCGCCGGACGGTCCTCTCGAAGGCGTTGTCGGTCCCAGTCATATACCTTAGCTTGGCGTGTGTTGGTAGTGCCAGCCAAGTCAGCTCCTCTGCAAATTCCAACGGGTGCCGTCCCGGGATTGCTTCTTCCCGGTTCCTCTCTGTGGCGACCTCCTTCACTCGGGACGGATTGTGGGATTGAGCGGACATCTTATCCTCGCACTAACTAGTTTTCTAAAAAAAAAAGTGATTCTAGCCTACTGTCAGAGTGTCTGACGTTGTCAGGTCAGAGGGGGCCTTTTGGTTGTCTTCGGCTGGCCCGTATAAGCGGCCAGGCTCTTGACATGAGTTCAGCCAGTGTTTACATTGTGCTTTGATGTACATTTGCTCTGTTATTCCCACACTCCCTGTTCCATCCCCCCTCCCTTGCCTTGGCCTTGAGCGGCTAATGAGCAGCGCCGTGTTTAGGCTCCGTCTTCCCCCTCACTGCCAAGCATGCTCATAAACTGTATGCAAAAGTGTCCAAGTGCGACTTCCATCAGCCATCTATAACTTTTTTGAATTATATTGTGTCGCAACAGGGTGTAAGCTCCTGACCCTTCGAACCAGAAATCACCACAGAGTCATATAGAGTCCAAGCAGATGGCTTTTACTGGTCAAAAAGGCAATACAGTGCATACAGGGGACTATGGCAGCTATGAGAGTCTCACTAGCTGAACGATAATATAAGGCAGTAAATGGCGGGAGATTATACAGCATCAGCACACATAAACAGAGTACACTTTCCCAGGAGCAGCATTCCCAGGCCTTGGTATGTGTGGTCGACCTTGAGGCTAGACAGTACAGTACAGACACAGAAACAATACTGAAACCGAGATAGCAGCCTGACATCCTGCTCCCCTTAAGGCCCCCTCCCAGTCTGTAAGGGGGACAGTCTTTCCGGGTAGGCAGCATGAAAGGTATCGACGAGTTTGGGGGCGGAGACATCTCGTGCGCGAACCCATTCGTCGTAGGCAGGGGGGAAGTGTTTCCAACGGACTAAATACTGTAGGTTTCCATGGTGAACACGAGAGTCAAGGATTTTGGAGACCTCGAAGTGCTCCTCCCCCCCCACCATAATGGGCTGTTCGGGAGGCGGATCGGGATGCCATTGCGGAGAGGCAATATGGGGCTTCAGGAGGCTAATGTGGAAAACAGGCTGTACACGCCTCAGGGTTTTGGGGAGAGCTAGTTCCACTGTGACAGGATTTATGACTCGTGTGATGGGGAATGGGCCAATGAACTTAGCATTGAGCTTAAGGCACGGACGGGTGGAACGTAGATTTTTGGTGGAAAGATAGACCAATTTACCCACTCGCAGCTCGCCCCCGGGGGAACGATGTTTATCAGCTTGTGCTTTGTATTTGCGCTTGGCTCGGTCGAGATTGCTAACGAGCCAAGGCCAGGTGGTACGGAGGGTGTGTGCCCAGGAAGCAACATCAGGATCTCCCTCCCCCTCGACATCATTTCTGGGAGTAACAGGACCGAAATCCTGTCCATACACTGCAAAGAATGGGCTAAAACCTGTAGATTGATGCACAGCATTATTGTAGGCATATTCAGCAAAAGGTAATAGTTCTACCCAGTTATCTTGGTGGTAGTTAACATAACAGCGTAAATAACACTCAAGTACAGCATTGACACGTTCAGTTTGTCCATCGGTTTGGGGATGGTATGCAGTAGACAACCCTTGTTCTACCCCCACCAACTTAAGAAATGCTTTCCAAAACTTGGAAACAAAGCCACTGCCGCGGTCACAGATTATTTTGCGCGGAAACGAATGTAATTTGAAGATATGTGATACGAAGAGGCGGGCCAGTTTCTGAGCAGAGGGGATCCCTGTGCATGGAACTAAATGGATTTGCTTGGAAAACAAATCAGTAACAACCCATAACACAGTTTTTCCCCCGCTGAGAGGGAGATCAGTCATAAAGTCCATAGCAATCACTTCCCAGGGTTTGTTGGGTTTTTCCAGGGGTTGCAGTAGCCCCAGGGGTTTACCCTGTGATCGTTTCACTGTGGCGCAAACAGGACAGCTGCGAATAAAAGAGTCAACATCGGAACGCATTCCCCCCCACCAAAACTGTCTGCGCAACAAGTGGAGAGTCTTTAGAAATCCAAAGTGTCCAGCTGTTTTTGCTCCATGAGCTAAGTGTAAAACGTCTTTTCGGAGTGCTTTGGGTACATATAATTTTGAGTCCTTGTACCAAGAGCCCCCCTGTTCTATTACTCCCGGGGGTAGGGTGTGATTAGAGCGTTCTGAAAGGCAGTGGTCCCGAAGGGTATTTAAAAAGGATTCGGAGATGGGAACCTTGGCGGGTACCCCCCCCCCCCCGCTACAGTGGTTTTAGGACTTGCGATGGGGGTAGTGCTTACGTGCGGTGGTGCGGAGATTGCAGGCGGCAGGGCAGCCGGTGGGGTTGGAGGGGTGGAATCGCCGGTTCATTGTTGTTGCGGAGGCGGTTGGGTAGTCGATTGGGTTGGAGGAGTTGGAGAGCTGGGTCTGGGATGTTGTTGCTGAGATCGAGTTTGCACGGCTAGTACAGGCAGGGCTCCTCTTTGCGTAGGGGTGAACAGAGAGTCGGTTGGTCTCTCGAGTTTTACCGGGTACTGCGGCAAGCGGGAGAGGGCATCTGCGAGAACGTTTTGTTTTCCAGGAACATGTTTTAGGACGAAACGAAACTGAGCGAAGAATTCCGCCCAACGTTGTTGTTTCGCCGACAGTTTATGGGACCCTGTGAGGGCAGCTAGATTTTTGTGATCGGTCCAAACCTCGAAGGGAATTTTGGAACCCTCCAAGAATTGTCTCCATAGAGTCAGTGCATGGTGAACGGCCGCTGCCTCTTTCTCCCAAATGGGCCAGTTCAATTGTGCGTGCGCAAATTTTCTCGAAAAGTAAGCGCAAGGGTGAAGGAGACCATCCGGACCTTTCTGGAGGAGGGCCCCTCCCATAGCTACATCGGAGGCATCGACTTGCACAATAAACATTTGGTTTGGGTCTGGGTGCTGTAGTACGGGTTCGGATGTGAAGAGACGTTTGAGTGCTACAAACGCGGCTTGACATTGATCAGTCCACAGGATTTTTGCAGAGGGCAAGGTAGACGCGCTTGCTTTTCCTTTGGTTTTTAGGAGATCAGTGATGGGTAGAGCCACTTGGGCGAAGTTAGGGATGAACCCTCGATAAAAGTTCGCAAACCCCAGAAACTGTTGTACTTGCTTGCGGTTGGTGGGGGGAGTCCAATCGAGAACGGCTTGGACTTTGACAGGGTCCATGCGAAGACCTTGGTGGGAGATAATGTATCCTAAAAATGTGAGCTGGTTTTGATGGAACTCGCATTTAGCCAGTTTTGTGAAGAGTTGGTGATTGCGCAGGCGCTGCAGAACTTCTCGGACCAGAATTACATGCTCTTCTATGGTTTTTGAATAAATAAGAATGTCGTCCAAATAAACCACTACCCCGCGATACAGTAAATCATGAAGGATTTCGTTGATAAGTTGCATGAAGACCCCCGGGGCCCCTTTTAATCCGAACGGCATTACGAGGAATTCATACATTCCAAAACAGCTAGAGAAGGCAGTGAGGTGTTCATCTCCTTCTCGGATGCGGACTCGGTAGTAAGCTTCCACCAAGTCTAACTTGGAGAATTCCCGGCCCTCTTGTAATTGTCCCAAAATATCAGAAATTAATGGGATAGGATAGGCGTTGGTTTGGGTGACTGCATTGAGCTTTCTGAAGTCAATGCACAGACGAAGGTCGCCCTCCTTCTTTCGGACGAAAAACACAGGGGCCGAGTTCGGGGCATTCGATGGACGAATGAACCCTCTGGCGAGGTTTTTGTCTAGGAAGTCTCGAGGACAGTACGCTCGGAGGCGCTCATGGGGTAAATCTTGCTTTTGGTTAATGTGCAGTCCTTGACCACCTCAATTGCACAGTCCGAGACCCGGTGGGGGGGCAAGGCATCACATTCTTTAAGGTCGAAAACATCCGCAAAGTCCTGATAGACGTTAGGTAGGATTGGAGGTGCTGGGACCTCGGAGGTTAAAGCTGGGACGGGCGGATATAACAGCGCAAAGTTTTGCCGGTGTTGGTCGCACATGGGACTAGCGAAGGAGATAGTGTTTGTTTCCCAGTTAATACTGGGACTGTGTCCTTTAATCCAGTTAACACCCAAGACCACTTCAAAACGGATAGGGGCTATAGTGAAGTCTATTTGTTCCCAGTGGGAGCCAATTCCCATTGCCACCCCTATGGTGCGGTGATCAACTGGACCCCCTGGAAATGGCTCCCGTCCATTTGGGCAAATTGGACAGGGGCGGGTAAAGCCTCAGATTCGGCTTTGAGTGCAGCAAAAGTGGCTTCGCTTATGAGAGTGCGACAGCAACCGGAGTCGATGAGTGCTTTGACGGGTAGTTGGGGGCCACCGTTAAGGTGTTGTAAAACTGCATCCACGTAGACGGTGGAGTCCACTTCTTTGATTTTGGTAGGAACATTTGGTTTAACAGGAGGATCTGGAGAGGTCTGTGGAGACGCTCCATTCACCACAGACCGGAGCCGTTTTTTGACAAGTCGAGGGGAGATTCCAGGTTTAAGGCTGGAGAATTCCATGGATTTTCCTCATCCGAAGAGGGAAAGTTGTCCCCCAATGGGGCACTTGTAATCCGAGACCCGGCGGGGTCGTTTGTAGTAGGCAGGGAGGCTGGGTCTCCAGCATGGAGTGCAGAGGGTGTGGGTCTTCCCGGAGCTGCGCTGCGGGTGGCCGCGGTGCCTCTGCGTGGTGGACGACCTCTGGCTCGGGTTATCGTGCTGGGACGAAATAATCCATGGCGGTGTGGGCAAACAGCTGCAAAGTGGCCCATTTCTCCGCAATTAAGACAGGCACCTCTCTGAAATCGGGCTTCACGTTCCTGGGGTGGACGTGGAGGATTTCGTGGGACGGGCGGTGGTGCCTTGGATTGGGGCTTTTGGGTGCCTTTTTCCTTGTGCTTTTGACGGACTAGAGAAATAAAGCGTCGGCGGCTTTCCACTTCCTCGGCCAATAGAATCCAGTCTTCAAGGGTATCGGGATCACCCCGCATATATGACCAGTTCAGAACGTCAGGGTGCAAGGCTTCCCTGAAATGGTGAATTAGGGTGGTTTCGGGCCAACCTACAATTTTACTTGCTAGCCGTTGAAATTCATCGGCAAATTCTCGAACTGTAGCAGAGCCTTGTTTTAGTTGTAAGAGTTCCGTTTTGGCTCTTTCCCCCAGGAAGGGGTCCTCAAACCTCCTTCTCAGAGCAGTCATGAAGTTGTTGAGGGAACGGATAGCACGAGAGCGGGTGTCGAACTGGAGGACCATCCAGTCAGCTGCTTTACCTGTCAGAAGGGAAGCTACATAACGCACCCGGCTATCCTCCGTGGGGAAAAGCTGTCCTTGTTCTCGCATATAACTGTCCACTTGATGCAAGAAACAAGGCAGAGTCTCGAGAGATCCGTCGTACGTAGTCTTCAATTTGAGTTGCTTCCAGGGGCCGGGCGCAGGCTGTCCCGGATGCACGGGTGGTCCGGGAGGAGGAACAACGGGAGCTCCGGGAGGCAGGGGTGGAGCAGGCACATTAGCGGGTGGCTGGGGTGGCTGGATGGGCACCCCCTGACCCGGTATCGGAACGGGCTGTGCCTGGGCTATCAGGGTTTGTTGTAATTGCCTGTTATCCTGAAGCATACGTTCCATTAGCTCTTGGAGTTGATCGACACGGTCGGAGAGCTCCCGGTTCTGGGCTCGTAAGAGGTGAACCTCCTCACTTGGGAAACCAGTAAGATGAGGTTTACTGGTCCGGAAGCTCGTGGCCCATTGAGAGCTGTCTCCATATAGATCCTCGTCTTCAGACTCTCCTGAGTCTCGACGTCGGTCAGCCAGACGGCGTGCGCGTTGGGTCGCGCGCGACGGGACAAACGCCGGGGAAAATGACAGACCTGATAGCCCTTGTACAGTGTCCTTGGGACGCGTATCCATTTTCGCCCGATCCCTAACCCTTGCTGTTGCCACCTTGGCTGCTTCAGCAGCTTCTCTCTCTCTTGCGACCTTAACCGCTTCGGCGGCTTCCTTATCCGCAAGAACTTTGGCGTTCTCAAGTCTTAGGGCAGCCTCCGCCGTAATGCGCGGTAAAAGTTCTGTTTCCAGGAGTGAGAGTATGGGGTCGGGTTCCCCGCCCAGCAAGGGTTGTATTCGAACCGCCAGTGCGGGTGCATCAGCTCCAAAAGTCGAGGTCAAAGCTTGAGCCAAGGTGGTTACCGGGGTGTCCTTTGTACATTCCACAAGGAGAAGAGCGGTGCGAATAGCGACCCGCTTGGCTTCAGCCTGACAGCTGGCCGCATCCGGTATGAGGGAAAAACCCTCTGGCGGGGCTCCTGCCATGGCAGAACTAGAGGAAAGAGTCTCTCGAGAAATAAGATTATCCAAAAGTCCAGTTAGTACTTGTAAATCCTCAGTTGCCAACCGGGCATCGTCCAGCAATTGATCCAAGTCTTGAAGATCTAAACGAGTATCAGTATCCTCCGACGTTAACATCCAGAGAATCCCTTTTATAGATTGCCACTGTTCCTGTACCAGGTCCCTCAAGCGGCAAACCTCTAGGGTAGTCCTGAAGAGTTCAGCGACTATGTCCTGTACCAGGGTGGGATCCTTCCAAGAGGAATCCAGGGTAGTAGGTCACTCGGAGAGCCTCGTAGCTCCCATCCAAGTGGCAGGCGAACCCCCCTGGGCTCCAGCCTGACAAGTAGTACAATGAAGGTGATGGTTAGCTGCCATAATGTAAGCTCCTGACCCTTCGAACCAGAAATCACCACAGAGTCATATAGAGTCCAAGCAGATGGCTTTTACTGGTCAAAAAGGCAATACAGTGCATACAGGGGACTATGGCAGCTATGAGAGTCTCACTAGCTGAACGATAATATAAGGCAGTAAATGGCGGGAGATTATACAGCATCAGCACACATAAACAGAGTACACTTTCCCAGGAGCAGCATTCCCAGGCCTTGGTATGTGTGGTCGACCTTGAGGCTAGACAGTACAGTACAGACACAGAAACAATACTGAAACCGAGATAGCAGCCTGACACAGGGGCTTGAGATGGATCGCGAAAAGGTTCGAGCCATGGTAGAGTGGGAAGATCCCACTACTCGCAAACAGTTACAGCAATTTCTCGGGTTTGATAATTTTTATCGAAATTTCATTCCTGATTTTGCCCAGGTTGCTTTGCCTCTCACTTCCCTACTATGAACGAAAGGGAAGGGACCCGAAGCCGCTTTGCTGTCCACTCGGCTTCAGTGGTCTTCTGAATGCCAACAGGCGTTTGATATGCTCAAACAGTTGTTCACGTCAGAACCAGTACTTCAGCATCCAGATTGTGAAAGGCCATTTATTGTGCAGGTGGATGCTTCCGATGTTGCTATGGGGGGGGGGCTTTTACAAAAAGATGAGAACGGACATTTAAAGCCGTGTGCTTACTTTTCAAAGAAGTTCTCACAAGCCGAAATTAATTGGGCTATATGGGGAAAAGAGGCGGCCGCTGTGAAACATGCTCTCACGATTTGGAGGCATTTTCTGGAGGGGGTTGAGGTGCCCTTTGAGGTCTGGACAGACCACAAAAATCTGGAGGCATGTAAGGGCTCTAGAAAGCTGTCCGCAAAACAAGTTCGTTGGGCGCAATTCTTTGCCAAGTTTCGGTTTGTATTAAAATGTGCCAGGAAAAGACAATTCTTTGGCTGACGCGTTGTCTCGGCTTCCCCAGTACTGTGGTAAAATAGATCATCCCGTTGATTCCCTCTTCACCCCAGAGCAGCGGGGGGAGGTTTCGGGATTGGCCATGACCACCCGGGCTCAAAGCCAGGCGAAGGACTCCGCCGTGGCCAGCGGACTCCCGGAGGTTTTCCAGGTGAAACTGAGCAAGGCCACACTTCAGGAGGAAGGAAGCCAGATCGTCCCCCAAGCCCTCACCCGCCAAGGGGATCTGTGGTTTCATGGAGAACAACTCTATGTGCCTGAAACTGTAAGGAGGGAGGTTTTGGACATGGTTCATGGGGCAAAAACAGACGGACATTTTGGGTTTGTCAAATCTTTGCATTTGCTGCGGCGTCAGTTTTGGTGGCTGGGAATGAGGGCGGATGTGGATCTATTTGTGCGCAGTTGTTCCACCTGTGCAACCTCAAAAAAACTCATGGGGAAGCCCCGTGGACTCCTCAAGCCTTTAAAAATTCCGTCTGTTCCCTGGGAAGTCATTGCCATGGACTTTATTACGGACCTTCCTCCCAGTCGGGGGAAAACAGTTTTGTGGGTGGTGACGGACTTATTTTCCAAGCAAGTACATTTTGCTCCCTGTTCAGGTTTACCTTGTGCCCAAAAGTTGGCACATATGTTCGTTACACACGTGATGAAATATCATGGGTTGCCACGCAAGGTAATTTCCGATAGGGGGCCACAATTTGTGGCGCAATTTTGGGGAGCCTTCCTGTAATTGATGGGGGTGGAAAAAGGTTTGTCTTCAGCTTACCACCCTCAAATGGATGGACAAACAGAAAGAGTCAATGCTGTAATTGAATGTTATTTACGGTGTTATGTAAATTACCATCAAGACAATTGGGTTGAGTTGTTACCCTTTGCTGAATATGCGTACAATAATGCTCCCCATTCATCTATGGGATTTAGCCCTTTTCGGGTGGTACATGGCAGAGAGTTTGGGCCTTTCGGGAACACAGCCCTTACCCCGGAGGTGGAGGGTACAGGGGAAATCAAAGATTGGGTACACATAGTACAAACCACCTGGCCTTGGCTCCAGAAAAATTTGCAACGAGCAAAAAACAAATACAAGGAGCAAGTGGATAAACATCGTTCACCAGGGTGGGATCTAAAGGTGGGGGATCAAGTGTATCCACAAAAAATCTGCGGTCTTTACATCCTAGTAAAAAACTCAGTGAGAAGTATGTAGGTCCCTATCCCATTACTAGGGTGATCAACGATGTCACGGTGGAATTAGCGCTTCCTAAAGCACTCAGGGGGGTACACCCAGTGTTTCATATCAGTCTTCTCAAACCCTATACGGCAGCCCCCCACTTCCACCCAGAGCCTGAGCCTGAAGAGCCTACCGTGGTGGGGGTGGGGGAGGTACATCTGGCAGTGTCTAAAATTCTGGATTCCAAACTGAAAAGGGGAAAGCTGTTTTATCTGGTTCAATGGAAACATCTGGGACCGGCCCAGGATGAGTGGGTGGCCGCCCCACATGTTGCGGCTCCTTGGCTGGTTCGCGAATTTCATTGCGCCTACCCTCTGAAGCCCCAACCGAGCTCGGATGGGGGAGGGGGTCTTAAGGGGGGCAGAATGTCAGAGTGTCTGAGGTTGTCAGGTCAGAGGTTGCCTTTTGGTTGTCTTGGGCTGGCCCGTATAAGCGGCCAGGCTCTTGACATGAGTTCGGCCAGTGTTTGCATTGTGCTTTGATGTACATTTGCTCTGCTATTCCCACACTCCCTGTTCCATCCCCCCTCCCTTGCCTTGGCCTTGAGCGGCTAAGGAGCAGCACCGTGTTTAGGCTCCATCTTCCCCCTCACTGCCAAGCACCGTTACCTAGTCATTTCCCAGGCCATTTGAAACTGCACCTGTGATGTAATCATGCTTTTAAGTTATGCCTCGTAGCCTGGCTCATCATTAGCAGCTTTGAACCTGCAAGTTGCCTTAGCTTGGCCTGTTGCTTCTACAGTAAAGTTTACCTGCTTCTGACTTTGTTGTCTGAGCGAGTGGCTTTTTGGGAATTGCCCAGGTTGGCTGGAGAACCTGACACCTACTGTCGGGCCTCAGTAATCCAATGTGTTCCTGGCAATAACTTTTCTCCAGACCATACAGCGAGTTAAACGTTTATTACAGAAAGTCAGTGGTTTCAGCAGGTAAAAGACTTAAGGCTAGAATACAGGCATGGGGGAATAGTGATACATATATAGGGCAGATACAATAGGGAAGATTAGGTTTGAGAAACAAAGAAACAATACAGAATTTAACTACCGGCAAGTACTTAAGCAAACACATACAGAAAATAAACGTGCGCGTTAACTGGCTTATCTTCCCGGGCTCTGTCATTGTTTTGCAGGACCCGGTATCAGGTCGGCGATTTCCTGGGCGGGTCTCCATTGAGGTGTAGATCTTGGGAGGGAGACCGGGTGTAAACGGGGGAAGGGACGGAGTGCAAAAACTCCATTTTGTCCATGGGGGAAACCATCGTGTTTCATTCCGGGGTTGACAGAGAGCCTATCTGACATTGGGAGACCATCAAGAAAGACTCTGCAGAGGAAGGCAAAGGCAAACCACCTCTGGTTCTCACTTGCCTCAAAAGCCCCTTACTGGGGTTGCCATAAGTTGGTTGTAAGGATGCAAGGGTATTAACAGCTGATATTAACAGTATTAACAGCTGACATTCCCAAGTATACTGCCTGGAGCTGAACACATTTGCTCTCACCTCTGGGGTGAAGAAGGAATGAAACTAAACTAAACTAAAAAAAAAAGCCAGTGCTTTAAGGAAATTATCTACAAAAGCCATATAATATACCCCTTGTTTGTTACTTGGGCAAGGATAGAAAATGCTTTAGGACAGATTGGTTCCTTTATTGCTAAACTGCCCCCTTCCTGGTTACACATAAACAAATCTGATCAGAAATCCAAAGATTGGGAATTTCTATAGTACTTTTGTTAATTGTCTGTCAATCACTTTTTTGCTTCAAAATACCAGGCCCCTGCACTTGGTTATACTCCTGGTCTGTCCTGATTGACAGGCTCTTGTAATAGGCTCTTCTGCCTATTTAAACTTTGGATCTTTCCCCAAGCTACAGAGTTCTGGGGAGGGAACAATTTCCTGGTACAGGTGGAGCACCTCAGTATTTGTGGGACTGGATGGTGAGAGGGTAGATGGTGCTTACACACATGTGGTGTTGGTGGTGTTACACACTCTGTTTTTCTGCATTGTGATTGCACAGAAAGATTCTAATGCTGGGTTTTGTTTTCTTTCTTTCACCCTTTAGGCTGCCGCACCTTGCATGTCTTCTGGCAATCATGAGCTGGTAAGTTTTCTGCTTCCTCTTTTCCTTGCAAGTATGGCTGCTGTTTTCTAGCCTCTGTTGCCAGGTTAACCACCAAGGGCATTTGCACACAGATGGACAGTTGATAGGGCTGCCAACCTCCAGTTGGAGGGCCTGGAGTTCATCTGGAATGGCAACTAGTCTCCAGACTAGGGAAGTGCATATCAATATGCTGAGCTTAAGAAGGCTCCTCTCACCAGAGGCACCTGGCTGAGAGTCTGCAGGACCCAGAGTTTCTAAAGAGTTGCTGTTTCCTGAGTGAGGAGGGCTAGTGTGACTAGGGTTAAATGCTGGCTCCGCCCTCTGCTGTTAGCTGTTGAGGGGTGGACTGAGAGCTCTTCATTAAGAAGGCTCCTCTTGCCAGAGGCGCGAGCACAAGGGCTGTTAGCCTAGGGGTCTGTCCTGGGGGCCCTGTAAGCAGCTGACAAGTTTCTTTTTTTTTATGTGTTGAGTGTTTTTGCTTCTTCAAGCAGGCAGCTTTGAGAGGCAGTTTGTCAGGGGAGCTATCAGGGAAGTTCAGGAAAGTCACTGAACAACTTCAGCAATGGATCACAGTAGTGTTGCTAGTGAGGGAGCTGAGGCATCAACATGCGAAGTCTGTGGCATGTTTGTCTTCTTACCTGAGGGTAACAATAATTACACTTGCAGCAAGTGTAAGTTGGTAGCCCTGCTGGGGGAGAAGATACAGGGACTTGAGGCATGCTTGTCCACACTCCATTTTATAAAGGAAGGTGAAGAGTTCGTGGACAGAACACATGAAGCACTCTTTAGGGGGCAATAGGAGGAGGAGAGAAAGGAAACGAATGGAGCCACAACCGACACAGGAGGAGGGTGCATGGAAGAATGTGACCCCCAGGAGCAAGTAAACCAGGACTCATTCTGATTCTTTGTTGCTCAGCAATCGGTTCCAGGATCTTCCCATAGATACTGATTCTGGACCACTGGAACAAGGGCTACCCCCCCCCCCCAAAGCAGAAAGAAATTTCTCAGGCACATGAAAGGAAAATGACAGCTTGCTGGAGACTGGGTCAGAGAAAATGGATTCCCTCTGGTTCTCCCTGAGAGGCTTCTCCGCCCGTGGTTCCTCCTTGTCAGTTTCACTGGCAGGCTGGGAGCCTTCCCCATTACGTTTGGGGCTTGGAACACGCCTGGAACAGTGCTGGCATGCATCTGTTGGGGTTGCCATAACCAGTCCAGGAGATTGGCAACCCATTTCCTTACAATTTGTTGGCAGTCCAACTCTGCTAAAAATGCAAGGTCCAATAAATTCCTGACTTGTCTTGCTGACAACTTCTTATTCCAGAAAGTGGACAGGGAAACAAGGGGATCTGCTGTCTTAGACTTGATTCTCACCAACAGGGAAGAACTGGTTGATGAGGTTAAAGAGGTAGGCACCCTGGGTAGTAGTGACCATATCTTGGGGAAAGGAAAAACTGTATGTAACCAGACATATAGGTTGGACTTTAGGAAAGCAAATTTTAACAAACTTAAACTGATGATGGGTAGAATTTCATAGTTAGAAATACTTAAGGAGAAGGGAGTTCAAGAAGGGTGGGAGTTTCTTAAAAATGAAATACTGAAGGTGCAATTGCAAACCGTTCCTATGAGAAGGAAAATGGGAGGAACTGAAAGAGGCCAGGGTGTCTCCATAATCAGCTTTTTAAGATCTGAGAAATAAAAAAGACTCATTTAAGAAGTGGAAGGAGGGCCTCATAACGAAAGACGAATATAAACAAATAACTAGTGCTTGTAGGGAGAGTGTTAGGAAAGCTAAAGCTCAGCATGAGCTTAGGCTAGTGAGAGATGCAAAACACAACAAAAAAGGGTTCTTTTCCTATGTACAGAGTAAGAATAGGAACAAGGAAGGAGGCTGAAGTTGGTTCCTTATTCCCAGTTCGTTCCCTATTCCCAGTTCCTTATTCACATTTCCTAGTTCCTCAATGATTTTGACGACATTTCAAAAGCTCTGCACCCCAAGATATGGATTGGACCACCACATATCATACACCCCCACATTCAGGGGACTGTGACCTTCCAGATGGCATATACTGGGTCCTGGTCCAAAGTCTGGTTCTTGTGCCAGCGGCTCCCAAGTGAAGTGCCCCCAGGACCAAGGGACATGCAGACCCTGCACCCCAAAATAATCTTTGGACCACCCCAAATGACACATCCCCACACTCCAGAAACTGCACCCTCCAAGAAGACATACAGCGGTGCCCGGTCCAAACACCGGTTCTGGTGCCATTGGCTTCTTTTTGGGTCCCCCCCCAGAAACCTGTATTGCAAAGAGGTTTTGAATAAGGAACTGGAGCTGTGCACCCCAAAATATGGATTGGACCACCACATATCATACACCCCCACATTCAGGGGACCGTGCCCTTTGAGATGGTGCATGCTGGGTCCTGGTCCAAAGTCCGGTTCTTGTGCCAGTGGCTCCCAGGTGGGGTGCCCCCAGGACAGATGCCCATACAGGCACTGCACCCCAAAATAATCTTTGGACCACCCCAAAGGACACATCCCCACACTCCAGAGACTGTCCCCTCCAAGGAGACATACAGCGGTGCCCGGTCCAAACACCGGTTCTGGTGCCATTGACTTCTTTTTGGGTCCACCTCCCCCCAGAAACCTGTATTGCAAAGAGGTTTTGAATAAGGAACTGGAGCTCTGCATCCCAAAATATGGATTGGACCACCACATATCATACACCCCCACATTCAGGGGACGGTGCCCTTCGAGATGACATATGCTGGGTCCTGGTCTAAAGTCCGGTTCTTGTGCCAGTGGCTCCCAAGTGAGGTGACACCAGGACCAAGGCACATGCAGACACTGGGGCTCAGCTGCACCCCAAAATAATCTTTGGACTACCCCAAATGACACATCCCCACACTCCAGAAACTGCACCCTCCAAGAAGACATACAGCGGTGCCCGGTCCAAACACTGGTTCTGGTGCCATTGGCTTCTTTTTGGGTCCCCTCCCAGAAACCTGTATTGCAAAGAGGTTTTGAATAAGGAACTGGAGCTCTGCACCCCAAAATATGGATTGGACCACCACATATCATACACCCCCGCATTCAGGGGACTGTGCCCTTCGAGATGGCGCATGCTGGGTCCTGGTCCAAAGTCCGGTTCTTGTGTCAGCGGCTCCCAAGTGGGGTGCCCCCAGGACAGATGCCCATACAGACCCTGCACCCCAAAATAATCTTTGGACCACCCCAAAGGACACATCCCCCACTCCAGAGACTGTCCCCTCCAAGAAGACATACAGTGGTGCCCGGTCCAAACACTGGTTCTGGTGCCATTGGCTTCTTTTTGGGTCCACCCCCCCCCCAGAAACCTGTATTGCAAAGAGGTTTTGAATAAGGAACTGGAGCTCTGCACCCCAAAATATGGATTGGACCACCACATATCATACACCCCCGCATTCAGGGGACTGTGCCCTTCGAGATGGCGCATGCTGGGTCCTGGTCCAAAGTCCGGTTCTTGTGTCAGCGGCTCCCAAGTGGGGTGCCCCCAGGACAGATGCCCATACAGACCCTGCACCCCAAAATAATCTTTGGACCACCCCAAAGGACACATCCCCCACTCCAGAGACTGTCCCCTCCAAGAAGACATACAGTGATGCCCGGTCCAAACACTGGTTCTGGTGCCATTGGCTTCTTTTTGGGTCCACCCCCCCCCAGAAACCTGTATTGCAAAGAGGTTTTGAATAAGGAACTGGAGCTCTGCACCCCAAAATATGGATTGGACCACCACATATCATACACCCCCACATTCAGGGGACTGTGCCCTTCGAGATGACATATTCTGGGTCCTGGTCCAAAGTCCGGTTCCTGTGCCAGCAGCTCCCAAGTGAGGTGCCCCCAGGACCAAGGCACATGCAGACCCTGCACCCCAAAATAATCTTTGGACCACCCCAAATAACACATCCCCACACTCCAGAGACTGTCCCCTCGAAGAAGACATACAGCGGTGCCCGGTCCAAACACCGGTTCTGGTGCCATTGGCTTCTTTTTGGGTCCACCTCCCCCCAGAAACCTGTATTGCAAAGAGGTTTTGAATAAGGAACTGGAGCTGTGCACCCCAAAATATGGATTGGACCACCACATATACACCCCCATATTCACGGGACCGTGCCCTTCGAGATGGCGCATGCTGGGTCCTGGTCCAAAGTCCGGTTCTTGTGCCAGTGGCTCCCAAGTGGGGTGCCCCCAGGACAGATGCCCATACAGGCACTGCACCCCAAAATAATCTTTGGACTACCCCAAATGATACATCCCCACACTCCAGAGACTGTCCCCTCCAAGAAGACATACAGCGGTGCCCGGTCCAAACACTGGTTCTGGTGCCATTGGCTTCTTTTTGGGTCCACCCCCCCAGAAACCTGTATTGCAAAGAGGTTTTGAATAAGGAACTGGAGCTCTGCACCCCAAAATATGGATTGGACCACCACATTGGACCACTGAGGGAACTACATTTGAGGATATGAAAGCTGAGAGACAGAGCTTTGCACACTAGACATTCCAACTGTTCTAACACAACCTTCACTGGCAACGAAACATTGCCAGGGACAATGAACTTTTATATTACCTTTGAACATTTAGTTAGAAAGAACAGGTGATAGAAACAGAGACACAGAATACCCAGATTATTCGGAAAAAGTACTGTTAAGTATTAGCTATACATTTCCAGATGAGTGAAATGGTTTTGGGTGGAGTTTTCCCTGGAAGAAGGAATGATTCCAAGATCCCTGAATAGAATAGTAATTACTTAGGTAACTGTTGTCAGTTACTAAGTGACCTGCAAGTGGACCTTTAACACATATGCTAAGGGGGCTGATAACTTCTCATTTGTCCTGGAGCCACCACACTTAAGAGCAGCTGGCAGAAGAATTGGCCTTTGTCCCAGGACCCAGCACGTACCCCCTTGAAGTGCACAGTACTCTGAATGTATGCTTTGAGGTGTATGATATGTGGCGCTCAAAACTTAATTTTGGGGTGCAGAAGGCTCACAAATGTCCAAAACATTTCTTCACAAATACAAGATTTTCAGGGGCCACCACAAATAGAAACAGGTGGTACCAGAACCAGTGTGTGGACCGAGCACCACTGTATGTCCTCTTGCAGGGGACAGTAGTTCCCTATTCAAAACTTCTTTGCAATACAGGTTTCGGGGTGGGGGGACAAACCAAAAAGAAGCCACTGGTGCCAGAACCGGTGTTTGGACCGGGCACCGCTGTATGTCTTCTTGGAGGGGACAGTCTCTGGAGTGTGGGGATGTTTCATTTGGGGTGGTCCAAAGATTATTTTAGGGTGCAGTTGAGCCCCAGTGTCTGCATGTGCCTTGGTCCTGAGGGCACCTCACTTGGGAGCCGCTGGCACAAGAACCGGACATTGGACCAGGACCCAGCATGCGCCATCAGGAAGGGCACCGTCCCATGAATGGGGGGGTGTATGATATGTGGTGGTCCAATCCATATTTTGGGGTGCAGAGCTCCAGTTCCTTATTGAAAACCTCTTTGCAATACAGGTTTCTGGGGGGGACCCAAAAAGAAGCCAATGGCACAAGATTCGGGGTTTGGACCGGGCACCGCTGTATGTCTTCTTGGAGGGGACAGTCTCTGGAGTGTGGGGATGTGTCATTTGGGGTGGTCCAAAGAGTATTTTGGGGGGCAGCAGAGCCCCAGTGTCTGCATGTGCCTTGGTCCTGGGGGCACCTTACTTGGGAGCCGCTGGCACAAGAACCGAACTTTGGACCAGGACCCAGCATGCGCCATCTCGAAGGGCACCGTCCCCTGAATGTGGGGGTGTATGATATGTGGTGGTCCAATCCATATTTTGGGGTGCAGAGCTCCAGTTCCTTATTCAAAACCTCTTTGCAATACAGGTTTCTGGGGGGGACCCAAAAAGAAGCCAATGGCACAAGAGTCGGGGTTTGGACCGGGCACCGCTGTATGTCTTCTTGGAGGGGACAGTCTCTGGAGTGTGGGGATGTGTCATTTGGGGTGGTCCAAAGAGTATTTTGGGGGGCAGCAGAGCCCCAGTGTCTGCATGTGCCTTGGTCCTGGGGGCACCTTACTTGGGAGCCGCTGGCACAAGAACCGAACTTTGGACCAGGACCCAGCATGCGCCATCTCGAAGGGCACCGTCCCCTGAATGTGGGGGTGTATGATATGTGGTGGTCCAATCCATATTTTGGGGTGCACAGCTCCAGTTCCTTATTCAAAACCTCTTTGCAATACAGGTTTCTGGGGGGGACCCAAAAAGAAGCCAATGGCACCAGAACCGGTGTTTGGACCGGGCACCGCTGTATGTCTTCTTGGAGGGGACAGTCTCTGGAGTGTGGGGATGTGTCATTTGGGGTGGTCCAAAGATTATTTTGGGGTGCAGGGTCTGTGTGGGCATCTGTCCTGGGGGCACCCCACTTGGGAGCCGCTGGCACAAGAACCGAACTTTGGACCAGGACCCAGCATGCGCTATCTCGAAGGGCACGGTCCCCTGAATGTGGGGGTGTATGATATGTGGTGGTCCAATCCATATTTTGGGGTGCACAGCTCCAGTTCCTTATTCAAAACCTCTTTGCAATACAGGTTTCTGGGGGGGGGGAAATCCAAAAAGAAGCCAATGGCACCAGAACCGGTGTTTGGATCGGGCACCGCTGTATGTCTTCTTGGAGGGGACAGTCTCCGGAGTGTGGGGATGTGTCATTTGGGGTGGTCCAAAGATTATTTTGGGGTGCAGGGTCTGTATGGGCATCTGTCCTGGGTCACCCCACTTGGGAGCCACTGGCACAAGAACCGGACTTTGGACCAGGACCTAGCATGCGCCATCTCAAAGGGCACAGTCCCCTGAATGTGGGGGTGTATGATATGTGGTGGTCCAATCCATATTTTGGGGTGCAGAGCTCCAGTTCCTTATTCAAAACCTCTTTGCAATACAGTTTTCTGGGGGGGGGGGGAAGCCAAAAAGAAGCCAATGGCACCAGAACTGGTGTTTGAACCGGGCACCGCTGTATGTCTTCTTCGAGGGGACAGTCTCTGGAGTGTGGGGATGTGTCATTTGGGGTGGTCCAAAGATTATTTTGGGGTGCAGGGTCTGCATGTGCCTTGGTCCTGGGGGCACCTCAATTGGGAGCCGCTGGCACAAGAACCGGACTTTAGACCAGGACCCAGCATATGTCATCTCGAAGGGCACCGTCCCCTGAATGTGGGGGTGTATGATATGTGGTGGTCCCCATATTTTGGGGTGCAGAACTCCAATTCCTTATTCAAAACCTCTTTGCAATACAGGTTTCTGGGGGGAGGTGGACCCAAAAGGAAGTCAATGGCACCAGAACCGGTGTTTGGACCGGGCACCGCTGTATGTCTTCTTGGAGGGGACAGTCTCTGGAGTGTGGGAATGTGTCCTTTGGGGTGTCCCAAAGATTATTTTGGGGTGCAGTGCCTGTATGGGCATCTGTTTTGGGGTCACCCCACTTGGGAGCCACTGGCACAAGAACCGGACTTTGGACCAGGACCCAGCATGCGCCATCTCGAAGGGCACGGTCCCCTGAATGTGGGGGTGTATGATATGTGGTGGTCCAATCCATATTTTGGGGTGCACAGCTCCAGTTCCTTATTCAAAACCTCTTTGCAATACAGGTTTCGGGGGGGACCCAAAAAGAAGCCAATGGCACCAGAACCGGTGTTTGGACCGGGCACCGCTGTATGTCTTCTTCGAGGGGACAGTCTCTGGAGTGTGGGGATGTGTCATTTGGGGTGGTCCAAAGATTTCTTTGGGGTGCAGGGTCTGTATGGGCATCTGTCCTGGGTCACCCCACTCTGGAGCCGCTGGCACAAGAACCAGACTTTGGACCAGGACCCAACATGTGTCATCTCTAAGGGCACAGTCCCCTGAATTTGGGGGTGTATGATATGTGGTGGTCCAATCCATATTTTGGGGTGCAGAGCTCCAATTCCTTATTTAAAACCTCTTTGCAATACAGGTTTCTGGGGGGGGGAAGCCAAAAAGAAGCCAATGGCACCAGAACCGGTGTTTGGACCGGGCACCGCTGTATGTTTTCTTCGAGGGGACAGTCTCTGGAGTGTGGGGATGTGTCATTTGGGGTGGTCCAAAGATTATTTTGGGGTGCAGGGTCTGCATGTGTCTTGGTCCTGGGGGCACATCACTTGGGAGCCGCTGGCACAAGAACTGGACTTTGGACCAGGACCCAGTATATGCCATCTGGAAGGGCACAGTCCCCTGAATGTGGGGGTGTATGATATGTGGTGGTCCAATCCATATCTTGGGGTGCAGAGCTTTTGAAATGTCCTCAAAATCATTCAGGAACTAGGAAATGTGAATAAGGAACTGGGAATAGGGAACGAACTGGGAATAAGGAACCAACTTCAGCCTCCTGAACAAGGACATGATAAGCCAATTGTGGGGACCAGAAAAATTGTAACAGGAGATAAAGAGAGGGCAGAACTGCTCAATTCCTACTTTTCCTCAGTCTTTTCTTGCAAGGGAACTGGTGCTCAACATAGCATAAACAGAACACATGATAAGGGAAGGGAGTTGCAGCCCAGGATTGGCATTGGGGTAGTGCAGGGCCAGATGAATTGCACCCAAGGTTACTTAAAGAACTTGCAGATGTAGTTTCTGAGCCTCTGTCCGTTATTTTTGAGAATTCTTGGAGAACAGGTGAGGTGCCAGAAGACTGTAGGCAGGCAAATGTTGTCCCCATTTTCAAGAAGGGGGAAAAGGAGGATCCGGGCAACTACTGACTCATTGCCTTGACGTCTGTACCAAGAAAATGTTTTGAACAAATCATCAAACAGTCAGTCCTTGACCATTTAGGAAGGATGGATCTGATTACTAAGAGCCAACACGGGTTTCTCAAGAACAAGTCATGTCAGACTAATCTTATCTCCTTTTTTGAGAAAGTTACTACCTTGCTGGATCAGGGGAATGCTGTAGACATCGTTTATCTAGATTTCAGTAAGGCTTTTGGTAAGTTTCCCCAAAATATTCTTGTGGACAAATGGGGAAAATGTAATTTAGATCCTGTTACTGTTAGGTGAATTTGTAATTGGTTGACAGATCGCACCCAAAGAGTGCTTGTTAATGGTTCCTCATCCACTTGGAGAGGAGTGACTAGTGGAGTGCTTCAGGGATCTGTCCTGGGCCCTGTGTTGTTCAAGATCTTTATAAATGATTAGGATGAAGGAATAGAGGGGATGCTTATTAAATTTCCAGATGATACTCAATTGGGAGGGGTGGCAAATATGGTAGAAGACAGAGCCAGGATACAGGATGAGCTTGACAGGCTGGAGAATTGGGCTAAAACCAATAAAATGCATTTCAACAGAGATAAATGTGAAGTTCTACATTTAGGTAGGAAAAATCAAATGCATAATTATAGAATGGAGGAGACTTGTCTGAGCAGTAGTGTGTGGTAGTGTGTGTGAACAGGATCTTGGGGTCTTAGTAGACCAAACACTGTACATGAGTCAGCAGTGTGGTGCTGTAGCTAAGAAGGTCGGACCAGAACCAACAGGTTGAAATTAAATCAAAAGAGTTTCTGTCTAGACATTAGGAAGAATGGAACAGGCTTCCTCAGTGGAACAGGCTTCCTCGGGAGGTGGTAAGCTCTCCTTCCCTGGAGGTTTTTAAGAAGAGGTTAGATGGCCATCTGTCAGCAATGCTGATTCTGTGACCTTAGGTAGAAAACAACTCGGCACCCTCCTCTATATGACAGCCCTTCAAGTACTTGAAGATGTTTATCATATCACCCCCTTAGTCTTCTCCTCTGCAGGCTAAACATACCAGCTCCTTCAACCTTTCCTCATAGGACTTGGTCTCCAGACCCCTCACCATCTTTGTTGCCCTCCTCTAAACATGTTCCAACTTGTCTACATCATTCTTAAATTGCAGTGCCCCAAACTGAACAAAATACTCTAGGTGAGGTCTAACTCTAGGTAAGTAAAGCAATGCCATCATTTCATGTGATCTGGACACTATTTGTTTGTTGATACAGCCCAAAATTGCATTTGCTTTTTTAGCTGCTGCATCACACTGTGATTCATTTTCAGTGTTTGGTCTACTCCCCAAGATCCTTTTTGCACACACTACTGCTGAGGCAAGTCTCCCCCATTCTATAATTATGCATTTGATTTTTCCTACCTAAAAGCAGAACTTTACATTTATCTTTGTTGAAGTGCATTTTATTAGTTTTAGCCCACTTCTCCAGCCTGTCCAGATGATCCTGTATCCTGGCACTGTCTTCTACTGTATTTGCTACCCCTCCCAATTTAGTATTATCTGAAAATGTAATAAGCATCCCCATATTCCTTCATCCACATCATTTATAAAGATCTTGAACAACACAGGGCCTGAAAAATACTGAAACAAATTGGTGCACTTCTCTACTTCAGGTTACAGAGGTCAGTTTCCCTGGAGAAAATAGCAACTCCCAAGGGTGACTCACATCCCTGCTGAGTTTCCTCCCCTTCCAAACTGTGCCCTCCTCAGGCTGAACCCCCAAATATCCAGGAATTTCCCAACTCAGAGTTGGCAACCCTACCAGCTGAACATTCAGTTCCTAGTAATGATTCAATGGGCATACTGGCAGTGAGATGCTTTGATCTCACTTATGTAAAATCCTGGTAGGTGTTGCTTTGAAACAACCACTACACCTCCCACAAGAGGGGGATCCTTTGGGGTGGTCTTTGCATGGCCAGTTTTCTTTGGAAGAGAGAATACTGTTGTCTTATGTTGTCTGTTTATTTGCAAGCTTAGAGACGCACAATAATAAAACCAACGTGACATTATACCTGTTTCCTTTAATCCAAATCAGTTTTTTGTCAGTCAGATAAAAACTGCTGCTGCTCAGATGTCCTTCTGCTTCCCATCACCTGCAAGAGGGTTCCAGATGCTTGGCACAGCCATTAGTTCTCTAGCACTTGTTGCTTTTGTCATACCAAAGAAGAAAAGAAGGGGGCTGCACCAATGCAAAACGAAGGCAAGGAAGCAAAATGTGCAGAGGGAAACCAATTCTTTAATAAATTTACCATGTAGCTTCATCGGGGAAATCTTTCAGATTCTTTTTAGTAACTTCCCCATGCATGCGTTAAAGCAAATGCTTACTAAAAAAAAATCTGAAAGTTTCCCCCTAACAAAACTACATGCAAAATGTGTAGGGGTTGCAAAAATTATTAAAAAATTTGTTTCCTTCCTGCACTGTTTCCTTGCCTTCATTTTGTCATACCAAACTGTAAGGACTTTGGAACGCCCTCCGTCAGGAGTTGAGAACAGCTGCTTCCCCCTAAAGGCCCTTCTTAATTGGTTTGAAGACCTTCCTCTTTCAGAGGGCCTTGATTTATAGATCAGGAGTCATATGACAGGGAGTGGCACTATTGCAGAACTTATTTGTATTTATTTTATGTGTTATTATATTTTAACAGGATTTTATTTTGCATGTTACTGTTTGTAAATGGCTTACATATTGTTTTATTCTGCTGTAAATGGCCTTGGGGATTTTTTTAAAAAAAAATTAGTTGAAAGGCAGTCTATAAGTAAATTAAGCCAAAGAGAGAGCTACCTCACAGAACAGGTTTGTGTGGCTTACAGGAGTGCCTTAATATTTGTATTTTGGTGATTCTAAAAATGAAAATGATACACCATGTCATACTGCTTGCTTTAAGGATGAATAGTATGGTTATGTAATGTTACTGAGTCAGACGATTATCCTATCAAAGTCAGCATTTCCTGTTCTGACTGGCAGCGGCTTTCCAGGGTCTTAGACAGATGGCATAGTGGTTTGCCAGAGTTCATTTAAATTAAAATGGATTTGTAGCTGATCTTTTGCAAGTCATGTTTGGCTTACATTAGTTTGAAAAGAACCCAGTTCTCGATCCACAAACATTTGTAGAGTGTAAGGTTTTTTAAAGCTTACATTTCTTTCCATTGATATTGTTTAGCAAATCTTGATGAAGAGAGGTGAAAATGTTTTCTGTTGTTCTGTTAAATGTTTTCTCTTGTTGCACAGTTCCACAGTTACCAACACATCATACAGCTATTGAAGCAACTCTTGAAAACCTATCTATAGGTGTGGATACTGGCTACAGGTGAACGCTGCTATATTTAGTTAGACCAACGAGTACCCAGTATAGTTTATTTTGACTGGTAACAGCTCTCCACGTGTTTGGGTAGGAGTATTTCTAGCTCTGCTCTCCCATATTCTTTAATTGTAGAGCTCAGGGTTAGAACTGGGATCTGCAGCATCCCCCTTTTTAGCTCTGGGAGGGGGGACTGTAAGCACCCTATCAGATACGACTTGGTATTGGGAATTAACTGACTCAAAGGGCACAGCCCTTGTATTGACTGGGGGGTTGGAACTATAAAATTCTCCGATCCTAATTGCGATCAACACCGTTTCGAGGTAGCTATTGCACCTCCGTCAGCCTCGGCTTTAGTCTCAGACCCCCCTTGTCCTTTCCTCTACCTGTTGAATATCGAGACTTTTCGGACGTTATTGATGTACAGGAATGTGATGTACTGCCCCCCCACCGCCAGACAGACTGTGTTATTGAAGTGCTGGGGAATGAAAAACTGCCCCAAAGTAAGATTTACCCCATGAGCGCTACCGAACGTACTGTGCTATGTGAATTCTTGGACAAGAATTTAGCGAGGGGTTTCATCCGGCCCTCTACCGCCCCTTCTTCGGACCCTGCCTTCTTTGTGCGTAAAAAGACGGGTGACTTGCACTTATGCATCGACTTCCGAAAACTCAATGCAGTCACCCAGTCCAATTCCTATCCCGTCCCTCTGATCTCGGATCTCTTGGGACAATTAAAGGAAGGGCTTATTTTTACGAAACTTGACTTGGTAGAAGCCTACTTCAGAATCAGGATTCGAGAGAGCGATGTACCTCTGACAGCCTTTTCCAGTTGCTTTGGCATGTATGAATTCTTAGTGAAGCCTTTCGGATTAAAAGGGGCCCTGGGGGTCTTCATGCAATTCATTATTGAGATCCTACATGACTTGTTGTATAGGGGCGTGGTGGTTTATTTGGATGATATTCTTATTTCCTTTCCTTTCCTTTCCTTCCTTTTATCCCTTAGAAGCTCCTTGATCAATTGATCTTGAGCAGCATATATCTAGTGTTGGAGGGATATAAGGACTGAAACAAATCTTGCCACTGACAATGTAGCCTTGGGGTCCCTATCACTTAGTAAAAAAGGCATTATGTCAGTCACAGAGGCATTGGATTTGTATATTAAAAGGGGGGAAATATAGTGCGATCGAAGTTCCTCGTAAAAGCGGCATTCCAAAAGGGCAGATATTCTTATTTACTCTAAAACTATGGACGAACACGTTGCCTTGGTGAGGGAAGTATTGCAACACCTCAGAGACAATCAGCTCTATGCTAAGGTGTCTAAGTGTGAATTTCACCAAAAACAGTTAACCTTCCTGGGCTACATAATTTCGCACCATGGACTTACCATGGATCCTGACAAGGTGCAGTCAGTAACCGATTGGGAACCACCCTCCACCCGTAAGCAGGTTCAGCAATTTCTTGGGTTCGCTAACTTCTACAGGGGATTCATCCCCAACTTCACTCAAATCGCACTCCCCATCATGGATCTCCTTAAGACTAAGGGGAAAGGCAGCGCCGCCACGTTGCCCTCAGCCAAAATCAACTGGACCCGCCAGTGCCAAACCGCCTTTGATACTCTCAAGCGACTGTTTACCTCTGAACCAGTATTAAAGCATCCCGATCCTGATCAGATGTTTATAGTTCAGGTTGACGCCTCAGATGTGGCAATGGGGGGGCATTTTTACAGCAGGGGGGATGGTCCTCTGCATCCATGCGCTTACTTCTCTAAGACGTTCACGTAATCTCAGCTCAACTGGCCAATCTGGGAAAAGGAAGCGGCTGCCGTCTACCATGCCCTTACGGTGTGGAGACAGTTTTTGGAAGGATCTAAAGTCCCTTTTGAAGTGTGAAGCAATCACAAGAACCTGGAAGCGCTCACGAGGGCCTGGAAACTGTCCGCGAAACAAGTTCGCTGGGCGGACCTCTTTGCTCAGTTCCGTTTCGTATTGAAACATGTACTGGGGAAGCAAAATGTCCTGGCTGATGCTCTATCCAGACTTCCCCAATACCCAACCAAGGTTGAACGCCCCACAGAATCCCTGTTCACTCCTGCTGAAAGGGTTTTGCTGCCCACTCTAGCAGTCCAAACCCGAGCGCAAACTCGGCTCCCACCGCAACCCTACAAGGGAAGGCCCCTTCAAGCCCAACCACACCGGTCAGCCCGACTGCGCCACCCCCCTTGCCTCCTTTGCCAGCTCCGTCGGCGCCCAGTCACTCCGACAATCCAGCCGTCCAACCCCCCTCGGGGACGTCCCCTCCCTTCACCACAGAGCACACACCGCCAGATGGGTTGGATCTCACAGACTCTTTTTTAGCCTCACTTCGTTCTGCTTGCCAAGCCGAACTCTCTGAGCGGACTCTCCCCTCCACTCTAACCGAACGTAGAGGCTTATGGTACAAAGACTCTAAGCTGTATGTGCCTAAAGAGCTCCAAAAAGAAGTCCTACAGCTGGTCCATGGAGCCAAGACCGCGGGACACTTTGGGTTTCTAAAAACATTGCATTTGCTACGGAGGCAGTTTTGGTGAGCGGGCATGTGAACGGACGTGGATTCCTTCATTTGCAGTTGCCCAGTCTGCGCTATGGTCAAAAGGGCCCAAGGGAAACCTCCCGGATTGTTGCAACCATTAGAGACCCCCACTAGACCTTGGGAGGTTATTGCTATGGATTTTATGACTGACCTCCCCCTCAGCGAGGGGAAAACTGTACTTTGGGTAATCACTGACCTGTTCTCTAAACAGGTGCATCTCGTCCCTTGCGCAGGTATCCCTTCCGCCCCGAAACTGGCCCGCCTCTTTGTATCACATGTTTTCCGTCTACATTCCTTTCCACGCAAGGTGATCAGCGACCGCGGAAGTAACTACGTGGCTAAACTCTGGAAAGCTTTCTTAAAATTAGTGGGGGTGAAACAAGGTCTCTCAAGTGCTTTTCACCCCCAAACTGATGGCCAAACTGAACGGGTGAATGCTGTGTTGGAATGCTACTTGCGCTGTTATGTTAACTATCATCAGGATGATTGGGTTGAATTGTTACCCTTTGCTGAATACGCGAACAATAATGCTGTACATCAGTCAACTGGATTTAGCCCCTTTCAGGCTGTTTATGGCAAGACTTTGGTCCCATAAGCCGTAACGATGTCTCCGGGGTGGAGGGGGGAGAAAGTGTTGCTGACTGGGTGCACACGATTCAGACAACCTGGCCTTGGCTTGTACGTAATCTAGAGCGAGCTAAACGTAAATACAAAAGTCAAGCCGATAAGCATCGCTTACTGGGCAAGGACTACTCAGTGGGAGACATGGTTTATTTGTCCACCAAGAATCTACGGTCCAACCGCCCATGTAACAAACTCAGTGCCAAGTACGTGGGTCCCTTCCCCGTTGCTCGTATCATCAACCCAGTCACTGTGGACCTTTCACTCCCAAAATCACTCAGGAGAAGCCATCCTGTCTTTCATGTCAGTTTGCTGAAGCCACACGTGCTGTCCCCCAAGTGGCATCCTGAACCACTTCCTGATGTATCAGTGATGGTTGGGGGGGAGGAACTTTTTGAGGTTGCAAAAATCTTGGACTCTCGCGTCCGTCATGGGTCTCTCCACTACCTGATCCATTGGAAACATTTTGGTCCCGCCCACGATGAATGGGTACGTGCACTTGACGTCTCTGCATCCCGTTTGATCCGCCAATTCCATACTGCCTACCCTGACAAGCCTGGACTGGTGACGGATAGTGGGGGGGGGCTAAAGGAGGGCAGAATGTCAGGCCTGCTTTCCACAGCTCTAAGCAGCCTGTTAGACTGTGACTGTTTTAGTTTCGATTCCACCAGGTGCCTCTCAAGGCAGAACTTGCTAACTGCTGAATTCCTGTTCCAGTGCTTTCTCCCGTGGGAACGACTCCTCAGTAGAGGGGGGGCCGCCTTGACCTGTTGTGACTAATACTTTCCCTTATAGGCCTACCCCGTGCTCCCAATTGCCATTCTTGCCAATGTACCTGTAAGCTCTGCAAACCTGTGTGTTTTCCATTAAATCAGCTCTCTTTTGGACTCTTTGTCTCTGTATGCTGTTTGTGGGACTACCACGGGACAAGTGCTCACACCTTCTTTGAAATATTGTACCCGAGTGGCTTCACTCCAGTCCACAACCTTGCTGGCAAGCAACTGAAATTCTCCCGCATACTGCATCACCGTTCTCGTTGAAGGAGAGCAGTCTTGGCCCTCTCACTCTGAAAAGGGTCCTCGAAACACCGTCTAAGCACCAACATGAAGTCATCCACGGAGCACAGTGTGCGGGAACGAAGGTCGAACTGCTGGACCATCCAACTCACCGCTTCTCCCTCCAGAAGAGAAGCCACATATCGCACCTGGCTCTCCTCCGAAATGAAAGTAGCCCCCTACTCTTTCATGAAGTTGTCTACTTGTAGCAAGAAGTAGGGAAGCTTTCCCCCAGAACCGTCAAACGAGGCTCGCAGCTCCCTCCGTGGAGCTGGTAATTGAGGCTGGGGGGCGGGTTCGGGTTGTCCCGGTGCGGCGGATTGTCCCAGCGCGGCTGGGACCTGTTGAGCTGGGAGCTGCTGAGCGCTGGGTGCCCACGGCACAGCAGGCGCAAGGGCAACGACGGGCGTGGGCTGCTGGGGTTGCGGTGGTCCCAACTGCATCTGACGGAGGTCGGCCACCTCCATCAAAAGTCCCTCTAGAAGGTCTCGCAACCCCGCCATCTGCTCAGTCAGCTCCTGGGTCTGGTGCCAGAGATGCTGGTTGTCCTCGTCATCCACCCCCTCTCGTAGGGATTGGTGCTGGACGTCGACATCTCTGTCTCCCCAGCCCTGCGTTCTGCGGAGGCCCTTGCCCCACACTGGTGGTTCCTCCGCCGACTATTTCCCTTCGCATCATGTTTAAAGGGTAATCCCAGAGTTCATTCCGAGTACCGAAACTCGCCTGGTGTCGGCGCCTGGTGCTTACGCTGGAAGGCAAACCCCCCAGGGGCCGGTACACCCCAGCTGGAATGGAAAAATTTGATAGTCCCAAGTCCCGGGGCCTGGCTCCTTGGGGTCTGTGAGCAACCCGCATCTGCTGGAGGTCTGGACGCCTTTCTCCAGTACTCTCTCCCTCCATCCACCCTCTTCTCTTTTCTCCCTATTTATACCCCAGCTCCACACCTGATCCTTGTGCTAAGCTCCACCCTCCTTTTCTCTCTTCCCTGCCCCTTAGACGGCTCCTGCTGTCCATAGCCACCTGGGCCTTTAGAGCTATCGCTCCCCCATCCAGACTCATCCGCTGCCTCCATAGCTTCTGAGCCTCCCTGTGACAGATTGCCAAAGTTGCCCTGGTGCAGAGGCTACCTTAGTTGTACCCTCCAGCCCCTGCTCCACCCAGGTGAGTCTTGCTGCTAGGCACAGGGGCAAGGTGTGCCCCTCCAGGTGTGTTGTTGCTAGACGGGAGCTGAGAAATTTCTGTAGAAGATCCCCTAATTAAGAAAATTGTGAAACATGTAGGGATCTAGAAGAGCTAAATAAACTCTCCCCCTTGCTCTTTGTTCTCCTTTGTCTTTCCTTTGCTGTAGGTAGCCTGCCCACACAGCCTCATGGGGCTCATGAGGCACCCCCTTCATTTAAGTGATTGGAATAGTCTTTCTGTGCACATCACAGTTCTCCCACCAAATAAGGGGGTTGCTTTGCTAGTTTCCCATCACATGTAGAATTCTTGCCCGCGTTATCATGGTTACCATTAGCTTAACTCAATGCTTTTTTTTTTTAATATGTTCTGTTTTTATGTAAGAAATGTCCAGCCTTCAAGGGCCTATTGCTGGCAGATTCCATCCCTCCCAAGTCTGAAAGGGTGGGGTTGGCTTAGCAAAAGCTCCAAATTGGTTTGTAACTGCTGCATATTAAAACCACCCACATGCTGGTCCAATCATACTGTGGGGCCCAGTTGGCTCTGCCAAGTCTGACAAAATCAGAGTTCAGCTTTGGAAACCATCTCTTTGGCTCACCCAGAGTGGGGGGGGGGAAGGTCTGTATGGGGTCTGTGTCTTAGCAGCTGTGTTTAAAGATTGTTTGCAAACAGGGAAACCAAAAACCTTTTATTCCTTTGTCTCTTGAAAAAATATGATGGCCAAAATATTTTACCCAGAATGTCTCTTCCTGTAGTTGAATGATCACAGAGACTATAACTCCTGGTGCTCAGGCATAACTGTTATTGGAAGAGAATTTCCATTCTTGGATGACAGCTAGAAATTGCACTTATAGGGCCAATCCTGCTTAGTTTATGAGATCTGACAAGGTGGGGCTCGTTTGGGCTATCCAGGTAATGATATGCAAATAGCCCAAGAATATTCCCTGCTACTGCTACTGATGTGGTGACTAAGCGGGATCAGTTGCAAGCCATGTATCTGCAAAATGCTTAGCAAACTGGTTCAAGTTAACCACAGAGAGTTGTTGTTGTTATTGTTGTTGTTATATTAGATTTATTACCCACTCTTTCCCGGTTCTGTTATTTGCTCCCAGAATTCAGACTGTAATAGACCTTTTATAACCCTAAAGGGCATCTCTGGTTTTCTCTTCATGGATATTATGTTGACAGAGAGAACTATTATTTTTTTGCTGTTGTCACCACCAGCAAGAGTTTCCAAACACTCTGTCCTGTGTTTGGTAGGACTGATCCTGAAGGACTCGATACGAAGTTGTCTCTGTAAAAGCTAGACATCCGTATAACATGACATTGAATACAGTCATTTGGAATGTACTCTCTGTGCTGGGAAACATCCTCCTATCTATTATATTGATTGGATGAGGATACTGGCATATTGAGACAGCAAAGATTGGATGCAAGTGCAGTGCGCATAAAAGCTTCTTCAGGGCCCCTGTGTAGAGGCACCAGTAGCAGTGACATCAGAAACAAGACCTCATTTCGCCCGCCCACCCTAGAAGGAGAGTCAGAAGCAAATGCAAATTTGGGTTTGATACTAAGACTGGCCAAAATAGGAGCCAGTCAAACAGGGACAACCAGATGCTTCTGGATGTACACAATCAAGGCAAGGTAGCAGTAGGTATCCTATGTTTTTTGCCCACTTTAACTGGTGATCCAGATCACTCCCCTTCTCAGCACAGTGTTTCTATTTAGTTTTACTGGCTAGTAACCATTAGTAGGCCTATTTTCAACGGACCTGTTAATGGTGCACCTACTAAATAGAATGTTAATGTTTATTGATTTTGATTACCTGATGCTGGTGACAAGCAGCAGGAGATGGCTCTCTCCATCTTTCCTTGTGTGGGTCACGTTTTCTAAAATTAAACAGGGTGACAACTAATCCAAGCTCCTTTCTGAAGGCAAGACCACTCACTTTCCCATGCTCACATGTCATCCTACCTAACTGAGACCTCATAGTTCCAGGAGTAGAAAGCAGATGCACCAAGTTGAATGTATGTAGCTGCCGTATACTTAGTCAGACCATTGATCTATCAACATTTTCTACTTTGATTGGCAGCAGCTCTCCAGGGTCCAAGGTAAATATCTTTCATGTAACCTTCTACCTGATCCTTTTAGCTGGTGATAGCAGGGATTGAACCTGGGGCCTGCTACCTGCAAAGGAGATGCTCTACCACTGAGCCATGTTCCATTTTGTATCTGTACAGTTTGGTTGCTTGAAATGCTGAGAGCTGTAGGTGTGATTACTATGGCCCATTCCATGTTTTAAGAGCCCACTGGGGTCTCTTCAGAGACCTACTCTTTCCCTAGCACGATCAAGTCACTTAGTTATTTTCATCATCATGAAATGCTATTGACATATATCCTGGAAAATTGCACCTCCACATAATATAAAGCATTCCAATGTGGACAGGCAGAGATAAAAGAGACCCAAGTAACCAAAATGCCAAATGATCCTCATGACTCAGCTATTTTTCTCAAATTGATTGATGACCATCCATCCTTTGTGGAGTGATCACAGACTCTGTACATTGTATTTGAAATTACTGAAGCTACTATATTCATGTACAAGGATCTTTAAGAACTGCACCGAAGTTCAGGTGAACCTTCTTGTTGTTCCATCTTAGGCTTATTTGTGTAGGTGTAAGCAATGTTATTTCAAAGCTGGAAAATTCCATGGAACAGACAAAAACCTGTTGTGTTTTTAAAATTTTGATCTAGCAACCCTTAAGTATGTATGCCACTGTTCTTTGGCTGGCATACTGAGGGTTGGAGCCCTTCAAATGCCCTGTGATCCTTTGCCAAAAGTTAACTCACTTGCTGGCATCTTCATGGACTTCTCAGTGATGGACCCTTCAGCACAGGCAACCAGCCAGGTTAGCATTTGGAGCTAGTCTCATGGACGTTCTTGCTGTGAACTCTGCTAAGGTACATCTACACCCCATGCCTCGTCAAATCCTGTTGTTTCTCCCTGGTCACAACAAGGCATTTGGGCTCTGCTTTCATGCTCCTCGCTGCCAGCTGCTGTATACATCTGTTTTCACAAGCAGTCTGGTTCTTGTTATCTCAGTACACAGATTAAGCTCTGGGATCGCACTGGCATATATGGATGGTAAACAGAACAGACCATGTCCCCAAGAGGGCTTCCCAGTCTGACCATGCATATTTATCTATGGAAGGCACATTCTCTGCTCTCTTTAGGACCATTTCTGTGAGTTTGTCAAGGAAGTTTTGCCAGCCTTCTCTGGAGGCAGAAGTTGTCCACAGTTGCACCACTGTGTAGCCAGAATGTACCATGCTTAGGCAGGTTCTTCAGGCAGGTAGCAATGGTCAATGGGTAAGTATTTATAATTTATCATGCCTAGTGAATACTTACTAAGCTGGGTGAAGCCAATTTCTTTCCTTAAGGCACTATGCATTCAGGAACCAGCCTCAATAGCAACTGTACTACCATTAGCAATTGCTACCTTTTCTTCAGAGACAGATACTCCCCTGTGTTCCAGTCTGTGGTGTTGGCCAACTCCTCAGGTCACAGTTCCTTGCCTGCCTTTCAATTAGAAAGCCAATGTGATATAGTGGTTAGTGTGTTGGACTGGAATCAGGGAGATACCGGTTCAAACACAACAAGACCTGGTAGTTATGGGTGACTTCAACTTCCCTGATGTGTGCTGGGAGACCAACTTCACAAAGTGACCACAGTCACACGAGTTCCTCACCTGCCTGGTTGACAACTTCCTTCATCAAATAGTGGAGGTAGCTACGAGGGGCTCAGCCATACTTGACTTAATATTGACCAATAGGCAAGAAATGAGGTGAAAGTGGTAGGGGACCTTAGAGGGAAGTGACCGTGTTCTCCCACTGAGTTGGGAGTACATCTTCATCAGCGGGTTTTGTCGTTCCTATTCTCAGGGAGGCAGGATTCAAAAAACCTTTGCTTCCTGTCACATGTGCTAGGACCGCCCTCTGATATCCAGTTCTGTTCCTGCCTTAGAGGGAGAAGCAGCATTTGTGGTTAGCTCTGTAGCAAACCTTCTTTCCTGGCCTTTGCACTTCAATAATTATTCCTGTCTAACTTTATTTCTGTGTTTTCTTCTTCTAATCTTGGTCTGTGTGCACCCAGCAGCCTTTTCCTCTTGTATCTACTGTTTTCCCTCATCTTTGCCTCTGTCTCTCCTCCCCTCCCCCCTCCTCCATTTACAATATGTCTGAGAGTGGAGATAAGGCTTCAGAGGAATTAATGTCAGGAAATGAGGAGCAAGTTGAAGTACTCCTCCCCCCGACAGCTTTCCCTAGTGGCATCCAAGAGCCACGAAGAGGAAAAACAGGTGAATTGGCCTGATTTGCAGGCGGCACAAAAACGGAGCCTCCAGCCAGGAGATGTTCAAAATGGCGCGAAAAAGATGCGCATGGACAAGATGGCCGCCGCAACTCCCTGTTCGGCCTCTAGAGGTTATGAGGGTGAACTTGATCCCAGTGATACCGGCTCCTCTGGAGTTCATGCGACTAGGACTACCCCGGGTAATGTTGAAAATGTTCATTTTTTAATTGCGGAAGTGGGGGAGGGCAACTTAAGTCTGATAAATTTAATGCGGCAGGCATTGAGAGAGGATATTGTCGAAGGCTTTCACAGTCAGAGTTCATTGGTTCTTGTAGGTTATCCGGGCTGTGTAACCGTGGTCTTGGAATTTTCTTTCCTGACATTTCGCCAGCAGCTGTGGCAGGCATCTTCAGAGGAGTAACACTGAAGGACAGTGCCTCTCAGTGTCAAGTGTGTAGGACACTGAGAGACACTGTCCTTCAGTGTTACTCCTCTGAAGATGCCTGCCACAGCTGCTGGCGAAACGTCAGGAAAGAAAATTCCAAGACCACGGTTACACAGCCTGGATAACCTAAAAGAACCATTGAGAGAGGAGTTTGCCCAAATTAGTGACCATTCTTGTGGGGACATCACAAGATCCAGAGCCTCATCCCCGGGTTCCAGGGCTTCCATCCATTCTGAGTCAGAACGTGGGGAATGCTCCAGCGACACACGCCATGCCTGGCCAACTAAGGCAGCAAGGAAGTCACCACTGTCCTCTTTCAGCAGGAACAGGTCACCTTCTCCCTCTTGTAGTGATAGAGAAGAGGGCGAGTTCTCCTCAGAAGAAGACAAGGAGGGTGAGGAGACTCAAAATCAGGAACAACAATCCCGGTTATTTGCCAGGGAAGATTATCAGGCGTTCTTGACAAGGTATTGGCAGCCTTAGATCTTCATGAGGATGAGGACTCAGAGGTTTCCAAAAGTAAGGCTAAGTTTAGGGGCATGAAGGAATTCTTCACCAGACTGAGGACCCATACCCGGGCTGTGCCTTTTCCTGAATACTTTGAGGACCTTCTCAAAATGAATGGGAGAAGCCTCTCTCTAACAGACAGCTCCCCACTGCTGTTAGAAGAATGTATAATCTAGAGTCCCGAGTTCTAACCTCCTTCAGGTTCCCTTAGTTGAAGCACCAGTCACCACTCTGCAATCCACCGGCTTACTTTCTGAGGATGGGGCTGGCAACATCAGGGACACTCCAGATAGAAAATCCAATTATGCTATCAAAAAGGCCCATGAGGCTTCGGCCGTATCCATACAAGCATCGGCTACGGCAGCATTGGTGGATCGGGCATCCATCATGTGGATCAGAAAAATAATTGACCTGACTCCAGAAGACAATAAAATGGTACTGAGTGGTCTTAACAGAGTTCTGAAAGCAGTAAATTTTATGGCGGATGCCACTCTTGATTCCATGACTATGTCGGCCAGGGCACTGGCAGTTTTCTCTATTTCTAGGAGGGCACTTTGGCTCTGGTCCTGGTTAGCTGACTTCGGTTCCAAATCCATCCTGTTGGGATACCCATTCAAGGGTGATCAGGTCTTTGGCTCTAAACTAGAGGACATACTAGTCGAGACGAAAGACAAGAAAAAGGCCTTGCCAAAATACATAAGGAAAGAAGGTAAGACCGCTTACTCTTCTTCCTTTCATCCCTTCTGAACCTCTTACACCCTGGCAAGGGGCAGAGCAGACAACAGAAGGAACAACTGGAATTCTGGAAGGAGATCCTTTTGCAAGGGCCCCAGGTTTAACAAGGGATTCCAGCCACAACAACACTTGGACAAGTCCAACAGATTTAGTGAGAAACCCGGGAAACAATGACTGCTGGGACAGTCCGGTGGGGGGAAGACTCCAGCTTTTTGCCAATACCTGGGACTCCCTTCACCCAGACACTTGGGTACAGAAGATTATTCACAAGGGATACAGCCTAGAACTACGCAAATCACCCCAAACCGCTTCTTTCTCTCCCCCTCCTCTTCCAAACCAGACAAGATAGCTCGCAATCAAGCAGCCATAGACCACCTGCTTCAAATCAGGGCAATCGAACCAGTCCCCCAGACAGAACGGTGCGCCGGGGTATACTCCGTTTTCTTTACCATTCCGAAGAGAAACGGAGATTGGAGCGCAATCCTAAATCTAAAGCACATCAACAAATTCATCCGGCTCAAACGTTTCAGGATGGAGACACTCAGGTCCATCATAGAGGCACTCCGTCCCCAAGTGTTTCTGATGTCAATAGACATGACAGAAGCATATTTACACATACACATCTACCCCGAGCACCGAATGTTTCTCCGCTTTGCGTACAACCTCAGTCACTATCAGTTTCGGGCCCTGCCGTTTGGTCTCTCATCAGCCCCGAGGGTGTGTAGCAAGGTCCTGGTGACATTGGTGGCTCACCTGAGAGAGGTAGGGATCCACGTCTTCCCATATTTAGACAATATCCTGGTGAGCGCTGTCCTTACAGCACACTGTCCTTACAGCACACGGATACTGTCCTCCGGGCTCTACAACTCCACGGTTTCCTGGTAAACCAGATCAAGAGCACACTCTCTCCGTCCCAGTTCATCCATCACCTGGGGGTGTTCATAGACACGAACCAGAATGCAGTCTTCCTTCCGCCAGACAAGATTTCCTCCATTGTCAAGTTGACAAGGACAGTGATTCTTTCCAAATCCTCCGGCCTGTCATCCTTAGTCAGACTGCAGGGGGAAATGGTAGCATGCATAGGGATTGTGCCATGGGCTCACCTCCACATGAGGGACCTGCAGTGGTTTCTCAAGCCATTTCAACTGCAGATAACTCAAAAGAGGATCCTACGCCTCACCGTCCCGAGACAAGTGAAGGACAGCTTAAGGTGGTGGACCAGGTCCCACAACCTACCCAAGGGCCAGAACTATCTCCTGATCTCCACGATCCAGATTTTCACCAATGTTAGCTTGGAAGGCTGGGAGGTGATTCTGCAGCAACAAGTAGCACAGGGTCGTTGGACACCGGAAGAGAGTCACCTCCATATAAATTGGCTGGAGTTACAGGCAATCTGGAAAGCCTTGATAGAGTTTCAGCCAAGAATCGAGAACAGTCACGTTCTGCTGAGAACGGACAATGTCTCAGCAAAAGCTTACATAAATAAGCAAGGTGGGTCTCGTTCCTCCTCCCTTCACACAGAAGCCATAACAATTCTGAATTGGGCAGAGGCTCACTTGGTGTCCATCAGGGCAGAGCACATAAAAGGAGTACTAAACGAGCAAGCAGATTGGCTCAGCCGACAGCAGGTGGATGAGGGGGAGTGGTCCTTGAAGAGAGAGACCTTCCTTCAAATAATGGAGAAATTCGGAAGACCCATCATGGACCTCTTCGCAACAGGCGAAAATCACCAGCTCCCAAGGTTCCTGTCAAGATTTATTCATCCAAGGGCAGAGGGAATAGACGCACTGTTGTCCCCATGGCCACGGGATCTCCTTTATGCATTTCCACCTCTACCAGTGATCTCCAAAGCTCTACAAAAAATCAGACAAGAGAGGGCCCTGGTCTTCTGCATAGCCCCTTGATGGCCCCGACGAACTTGGTTTGCGACACTGAGAGAGCTATCGATCCAGGAGCCATGGCCCCTACCTCCAGTCCAGGACCTTCTCCAACAGGTCCCCTTAGTACACCCAGATCCAGCCTGGTTAAAGCTGACCTCCTGGCTCTTGAAAGGTCAAGGTTGCTAGAGACGGGCTATGCCTCAGAGGTCGTCGACACCATGTTGGAAGCCAGGAAACAATCCACCAGGTGCATATACGATTTTTCCTGGAAGGCCTTCGCTAGATGGTGCGGGAGAAAACACTGATCCAGTGACCATTTCCACTGGCAACTTGCTTGACTTTCTCCAGGAGGGATTAGCTCAAGGGCTGAAGGCATCTACTCTCAAACGACAGGTGACGGCGATCACAATGGTTGCTCCCCAACTTGATGGCTAACCAACGTCAAGGCATCCCCACATAGTCACTTTCTTGAAAGGAGTCTCGGCCATCTCTCCTCCGACAATTCATAGATTTCCAACTTGGAGATTTCACATGGTACTCCAGGCTCTGACTCGACACCCATTTGAACCCTTACAAGAGGCTTCCCTGGGTCACCTTAGGATGAAAGTTCTCTTCCTCACTGCTGTTACATCAGCTAGAAGGGTGTTGGAACTGGTGGCTTTGTCATCTAGAAAAAGCCTCTGCATGGCTTCCGGTAGAGATGGCTGACCCAAGCACATCGTCTCTCAAGAGCTCTTGAGAGACCCTAGAGACACTCTGAACTGGGACACCTCCAGTGGAATTCTGGAAGGGGATCCTTTTGCAAGGGCCCCAGGTTTAACAAGGGATTCCAGCCACAACAACACTTGGACAAGTCCAACAGATTTAGTGAGAAACCCGGGAAACAATGACTGCTGGGACAGTCCGGTGGGGGAGAAGACTCCAGTGTCCCGAGCACGTTCCTAAAAGGTGGAACATGGGGCAGGAAATTCCTGCAGCTCTTACAGTGCGGTTTGACTCCCAAACTCCCCCCGCTAGAAGCCCGAGGAGATTTGGATGCTTGTCCCGACGGCCGAGGAAGAAACCATCGCCATGAGTGTCTCCAAGGATCCTGGCTTGGATCTCCTACCAATTACCAAACACTGAACTATTTTAAGAACAGAAACCACAGCAGCCGACACCTGAGTAAGTGCCAAGTGCTTACTTTTCAATCATGAATGATGGAGGAGCTTTTTAAACCAGCTACAGAGCCTGCACCCTCCTCCCACCCAAGATTATGAGATAACCTGGAAAAAAAGGAATATTTGCTAACCTGATTGAGGAATTATAAACTTCATTCACGGGTAGACACAACAATAATGTTTTGAGTGACACTGCAAGCAGCAACTAAAGACTGTGAATTGGAAGGGGGAGGGACAAAGTCTTACTTTCGATCCGAAGCTCTTTCACTTTTAGAAGTCCTCCTGCCACGTTTGCACTTTGAGAAAGAGATTTTGCTGAAAGAACCGGATGTGTCTTTAAGCCTAACTGGAGTATTCTAGGAACTTTATGGTTTGTGTTACACTAAAACTACCCGACTCTACAGCAATCAGCTCGGCAGGGAACCATGGATTACAAGGACTGGAGGAAATGCTGTCAAAGCACATTGAAACAATCAACAATCAATTTCAAAAAACAAGCAAAGCAAATGATTCAGCTTATAGACCAGAAATTTGACAATGTTTTAAATGAGATTAAGACAATTAAAAACCAAGTGAAGGAACTGAAAACAGACATGAATGAGATGGAAATCACTGTGAAAAAAGTGGAGCATGAGCAAAAAGAAATCCAAATGGAAATTAAGGATTATAAGAAACAAATTGGAGAAATGCAATCACAAGAAGTAGCCTTGAAGGACCAGCTTGCCCTTTTGGATATGAAATCGAGAGAGACCAATCTACGTATATGCAATCTCCCAGAATGGTATGGAGCTACCAGAGAGACCATGATACTTGCTGATATTTTCCAAATAAATGAACAAAAATTAAATTATGCAATAAGATCTACAGGGTCCCTTTGTCTCAAAAAATGCAGAAGTTGAAGCCTAGAGAGATTGTGATTGGGTTTTTTTTTTATCTCAGAATGAAGAATACTATCATGCAAATCCAATTTGATAGTCCTCTGTCAGTAGATGGAGTATCATTAATACTGCTAAAGGATATACCTCGTCACTTGGTTGCAAAGAGGAATGCTTACAAAGACTTCACTATGATATTAAGAAAAAAATTGAATAAAATATGTTTGGCTAATTCCACAAGGTCTTACTTTCACTTATAAACAGAACAGATGTGCTGTTAATTCATTGGCAGAGGTGGAGAGATTTCTGTCAAGAAATAAAGAACTGGCAAATCCTATTCAAGGAAGAGAACAAGAGGAAACACGACAGGATGAAAACTCAAGCTTGCAAGAAGCAGCAACTAGAATTCATGGTCACCAAGAGACTATATCAAGAAAGCAAGAAAAAACCAACAGAAATCCTAGACAGAAAAAGGCGTTCAAGAAGAAGGGTTAAAGGTTGGAGGGTACTGAAATGATAGGAGAGAGGGGACGTGTGGGGAAATAACAATGAGTTTTTAAGTTGCTTATTAATGTAAAGAATTTATAGATCTATCCTTTTTTGGGGAATTATTATGTAACCTATTAGCATTGTTAATTTTTTTTTAATGGATAGCATTGGTGATTAGGTTATATAAGACAATAGGTATATAAAGGACATTAGGAATAAATAGAAAATTATAAATAATCATATACTAGTCTAGGAAGAATAGATAATATTCAATATAAAGGAGTGACTAGATTATGAATAGGTTAGAGGAAGCTGGGGGGGGGGGAGTCCAAACTACTAGATGTATTTAACATTGAAGGAATACATTAAGCTATATAACATATAGAAAGATACGCTTTATGAAATACCGAATAAGATGGATTGTGTTATTATGGAAAAAATAATAAAAAATAATTTAAAAAAATAGAAAAAGCCTCTGCGTCTTCCACGCGGATAAAGTAGTACTACATCCAAATACGGCCTTTATCCCGAAGGTAAATTCTAAGTTCCATAGGCAACAGGAACTCCCATCCTTTTGCCCTCACCCTTCTCATCCAAAAGAGAAGAACTGGCACACTCTGGACGTGAAAAGAGCTTTACGCATCTTTTTGAGAAGGACGGAACCTTTCAGAGTCTTTATTCGTTTCTATTTCATCACCCAATAAAGGTTGCAAAATGTCAAAGGCAGCTATCAGCAAGTGCATCAAACAGTGTATCCAGCTGTGTTATCAACTTAGCAACATACCAGTGCCGTTAGGAATTACCGCTCACTCAGTCCGCAGCGCCACTACTTCAGCAGCATTTGATGGCCATGCATCCGTGGAAGAAATCTGTAAGGCTGCGACCTGGTCGAGCCTTTCTATGTTCATAAGACACTACAAGATAAATGCCTATTCTTCATCCGACGTGGCATTCGGCAGGAGAGTCCTCCAGAATGTTGTATCAAATGATCAATGAAGACTCCCTCCCAGTGAACGTCAGCTTTTGAAGATCCCGCTAATGAAGATGTACTCCGAACTCAGTGGGAGAACGGAATCTTGGCTTACCTGTGAAGGTTCCTTTTTCACTGAGGGAGGAGTACATCTTGCCCGCCCAGGGTGAAGAATGGATCAAGATGAGGAATGTCAAGTGTCCAGATAAAGCTGAATTTAAAAAAAATGGGAAAACAATACATTATATATAGGAATAATAAATAAGGGGAATTAGAATAAAGTATTTTCATGTTCTACTTGTTACTAATTCTTGGTTTTAAGCTGTGTTTTTTGCAGTGGCCGCTCCTTGTTCTTTTGGGTGCACATCTGTCTTTCTGTTTTTAAAAATTCTGCCATGGAAGTCCTCTAACTGGATATCAGAGGGCGGTCCTAGCACATGTGACAGGAAGCAAAGGTTTTTTTGGATCCTGCCTCCCTGAGCATAGGAACGACAAAACCCACTGATGAAGATGTACTCCTCCCTCAGTGTAGAAGGAACCTTCACAGGTAAGCCAAGGTTCTGTTCTCCTAGAATTCCTTTTGCTGTAGAAGGAAGGGAGAGTGAGGGTGTGGGCTCACTGCCCACAGCTGCGGCCGTCCCCACGTCTTCCCCCTCGGCATGGTGTGATCTTTCCTGCCTTGAGCGGGGAGGAAAAGAGCGCGCCCCGCAACTGGCTTCCCGCATCAATGGTGGCAGCAGAGCTTGCCTCTTCTTCCAGCCCCAAGGTAAATTTAGGAGGGGGTGTGTCTCAGGACACACACACACCCTTTGAGGTGACATCCCACTGCTGTCAGGTGCTTCAAACACCCGGGACATGTAATCTGCCAGAAGATGTTGGGACCCCGGTTGGTGTTGGATGGAGAAACAGAATGGTAGAAGAGCCACATACCACCGTAGAACCCGGGCATTATGATCCTTCATATGGGTCATCCAGACCAGAGGGGCATGGTCGGTTACCAACACAAATGGATTATTGGTAAGGTAGTACTGGAGAGCTCCCACTGCCCATTTAATGGCCAGGGCCTCCTTAACTGTTGTCGCATACTTACGCTCGGCTGCTTGTAGTTTCCGACTGAGATACAGCATAGGGTGTTCACGCCCCTCATGTTCCTGGATCAGCATAGGAAGCATCCTGAAAGGTCTTGGTGAAGTCAGGATTTCTCAAGATGGGATCCTGAGACAAACGGGTATGCAGATCTTGGAAGGCTTCCCATTGTTCGACCACCTAAGCTGATTAGGCTCGGTCTTACGCAGTCGGTTAGAGGGGCTGCTCTACTGGCAAAATGGGGTATAAATTTGCTGTAGTACCCCACTACTCCCCAAAATCTGCGAAGCTGCTCCTTAGTGCACAGAGGGGAGCTGTTTCTAAGGGAAAGGGCAAAGTTGTCCCTTACCCACAACATAGCCTAAATAACGGAGTTCTTGAAACCCCAGGTGGGTCTTAGAGGGATTGGCTTTTAACCCCGCATCATACAACTCTTGTAAGATGACTTGCAGATGGTGTACATATTTCCAGTCTGGGCTAAATACCACGATGTCATCTGAGTATGCCAGGGACAATCCCTGGCATTGAGCTAAGACCCAGTCCACCAGGCATTGAAAGGTGGCTGCGGCACCATGCAGTTCAAATGGCATGACCCTGAAATGATAGAGGCCGGGAGGGGCTGCGAATGCTTCCCTTTCCCAATCCTCCCACCTCATCTGGATTTGCCAGTATCCTTTTGTCAGGTCTATGGCAGAGATGTACTGTGCCACTTCCAGCTGATCAATTAGGATGTCAGCCCGTGCCATGGGATAGGCATCAAACTGGGCCAACTTGTTGACCTCCCAGTAGTCAACACAGAAATGCACGGTGCCATCAGGTTTCGGCACTAACACGATGGGGCTCCTCCAGGCACTCCGGGAGGGTTCTATGATGCCCATAGCCAACATCTTTGTCACTTCCTGCTCCACTGCTTCCCATAGCTGCTGAGGGATAGGGCGCCAGGGGGCCTGGGCTACTTTCCCCTCTGGTGTTCTTACGGCATGGGAGACTAGAGTTATAAGGCCAGGTTCCTTGGCAAAAACTGCAGGCAAGCAACCAAGGAACATCTCCAGTTGGGCCTTTTGTTCCAAGACCTTTGTTATTTCAAAGGGACCTTTCCAGGGGTTCCCTTCCCCCACCACAAAGATTCGCCCTCACACCAGCACCTGACTACCTTGTTGTAGCTCTCGGGGTTGGGTGCCTCGATCATAAGAGGGTTTTTGGGTCTGTTGGGCCCTCTGCAGATTTTGGGCTGCTAGAATTCTCACTACTTCCAGTCGGTCCCGCAACTGCCAACGGTACTTGGATACCTCCAATCCTTCCTGTTCTTTCCCAGGACCGGCCCATTGTCCCTCAACCAGATCTAGGATTCCTCAGGGCTCGTGCCCCATGCAGTAACTCGAAAGGGGCATATCGGGTAGAGGTCTGTGGGGTTTCTCATACTGCAAACAAAACAGGGTCTACATATAGATCCCATTGGTGTGGCCAGTCTCCTGCTAACTTCCGGAGCATACCCTTGAGTGTCTGATTAAACTTTTCAGCTAGGCCATCCATCTGGGGATGTGCTACAGATGTAAAGATCTGTTTCACCCTGAGAGTCTGGCACAACTGTCGAGCGATAGTCCCTGTAAAGGAAGCCCCCCGTCTGTCAAAATCTCTTTAGGCAATCCCACCCGAGCAAACAGCTTTATCAGGGCCCTGCATATGCCTGGTGCTTGCATCGATCTTAGAGGTATAGCTTCAGGAAACTGAGTGGCGTAATCTATAATGACCAAGAGAAAATGACACCCCCTGTGGTGTCCGAGGAAGGGGCCCCACAAAATCCATGGTGATGTGCTCAAAAGGGGTTTTAATAATAGGAAGAGGCTGCAAGGGGCCCGGGGAGGGGCCTGGTGGCATTGGGGACAGGACCGACAAAAGGCCTTTGTGTCCTGCGAAATTGCTGGCCAAAATAATTTATCTAGAAGTTGGCTTAAGGTATTCCTTCCTTCCGTCCATGAGTGATCATGGCTCAATCATAGTAATCGCTCCCAGTATGTTAATGGTACCAACAACTGATCCACCCTCTTTCCCTGATCTTGCACCACCTTGTACCAACGCCCCTGTTTCTACACTATCTGTGGCCACCACCTTGCCCTCTGCGGGTCCTGGATCTTTCCTTCACTTACCGCAACCATTCGTCTGATTGCGGCTAGCGAAGGATCTTGTAGTTGGGCCTGTTGGAAGAATGAGTCACCTTGCCATGACATAGTCTACTCCCAACCCGAAAGGGGGTCCACCTGGGCACCAGGCTCTTGGGATGTCCCAGGTTGCTGCTCCTCTCTCTGGTCTGCTGTCGTGAGGGTTGTATCCATGTCTCCAAGGTTAGGCCTTTGATTAAAAGTCTTTATCATCTTGGTGAAACAGGGTGCATCCCTCCCAATCAAGATGGGGTAGGGGAGACTCTGGACATGGGCCACCTCAACAGGCCACCACCGTTTGAGCTCCGTTCAAACTCAACCTGCGTGACTGGGTAGCATTCCACATGTGGGTGGAAACATGCCCCTGTCGCAAACAGCCATGCTGGTAAATCATCGGTAACAAATTGCTGAGGATCATGGAGCAGAGGATCCACTGTCAACTAGGACTCGCAGCAAATGGTCAGCCGGAGAGATACTACAAGGGGAGCAGGCTGAGCGCGTGCATCACATGCTCCCCCCAGGTCGCATACCATGAGGGGACACTCTTGCCTGAAGTGCCCCTACTGGCCACAGGTATAACAGGGGCCCTTCCCAGTCAACTCTCCCAAGGGTTTCTCCGGGTTTGAGGGAGACTTGGATCCCCCGACTGATCATGGACTGTTGGTCTTAGGAGCTCCCATGGACCCCATTTGCCCTCTCGGACTGACACTCATAGGAATCCTAGGTAGGTAAGCCCATCCTCCCTGAGGCTGACTTGACCCAATGGATGTCTGGCTTTCACCCTTTGGTATTTCCCGACTAGGGTCCCGTGCCTCAAGAGCAGACACATTCTCTAGCAGGACCATTGCTTCTTCCAAGGTCTTGGGGCGGTTGCATATGATCCATTCTTTAGCTCTGTGGGGAACTCCTTGAACCAACTGTTCCAATACCACCCACTCGACAATAGCTTGTCTTGTCTGGGTATTCGGCTGTAGCCACCTGTCAGTTGCATCTTTTAGTGTCATCCCAAAGGCACATGTAGGATCTCCCTTATTCCAGATCATGTGACGGAATCGTTGCCTGTAGGTTTCCTCTAATATTGCATACCTTTCAAGGATTGCTATCTTCAACCTGTCATAATTTGCACTTTTGGCTTTAGGTAAATATTTGAGAGCTGCCTGGGCCGGCCCCGTGAGGTAGGGGCCTATTATGAATGACCATCATTCCTTTGGCCAGCCGGAGGCCTCTGCCGTTCGTTCAGAGGCATCCAGATAGTTGTCAACTTCTTCTTCTGGCCCCAGTTTGGCTAGGGGCACTACCGGCATTCTGTCTATATCCCTGGATGGTCCACCACTGGCGCCTCCTTCCCTACTCCCACGTCCGCTTAACAAGGTTTTGAAGACATCTCGGAGCAGGCCGGCCTGGGCCTCTTGATGCTGTAGAGACATTTCCCATATCAGACATTGTTGGGCTTCTTGCTGCTGTTGCCACATCTCTTGCATGAGCCTTCCTTGCTGTTCCAACATACATCACCCAAATTGATTGAAGTCCATAGTCTTGAGATTTTCTGCAGGCTCCATCTGCTTCAAGGTCCCCAGGTTCAGTCCAGAAAAAAACAGGGGTCTCAAGAGTGGTCTACTCGGGCGCCAACCAGGATGGGCTGGGATATGGGGTGGGGGTCACCTCACTAGACCCCCTGCCCGCTTTCTCCACCACTTTGTGACGCTGCAGCTTCTCACTCCCTTTAATCTTGGGCGAAGACAGTGGAGCAAGCAGGGTCAGTGGCGCCTCCTCAGCCTCAGACCACTGTGAGGGGGAGTTGGAACTAGCCTCTCCCTCAGATGAAGCCAGGTTCACAGTCTTCTGTACATGACAGAATCACCCCAACTTCCCTCCTCCTCGGCCTCAGCATCCACTGCCATTTTATCCCCTCCCTGAGTTGAAACTCTGCCCCTTCCTCCCCCCTCCCATTGGTCCCCCACGTCCATATAAGGGATAGGCAGGGCTTACATCAGCCTATGCCTGCCCCGAGTCCTTGTCTGAAGTTCCGGCCTCCCCTGCCTTTTCCCGGCTGGGCCCGCCTAACTAACAGCTGAACTGTGGGTTGGACAGGTGGCCGCAGATCAGCTGCGTCAGATTGCTGGCCCTCAGCCTGCCCGTCACTTCCTCCCCTGACACAGGGCTCAAAGTTATCTGCCTGTGAGCATCGGCATATCGCGTCGGCTTGTCCTGTGGAACTGAGGGAGAATGAGGGTGTGGGCTCGCTGCCCGCAGCTGCGGCTGTCCCTGCGTCACCCCCCTCAGTTGGTGTGAGCTTTCCTGCCTTGAGCAGGGAGGGAAAGAGCACACCCTGCAACTGGCTTCCCATATCAACAGCGGCAGCAGTAGAGGCTTCTTCCAGCCCCGAGGTAAGTTTAGGAGGGGCTGGGAGAGACGCTGCCGAGGACTGGTTTCTCAGGACAATTTTTATAAATGATCTGGATGAGGGTGTGGAGGGACTACTCGTTAAATTTGCAGATGACACCAAATTGGGAGGAGCAGCATACACACCAGAAGATAGAAATAAAATTCAATGAGATCTGAACACTCTGGAAAAGTGGGTGGATGTGAACAAGATGGCAATTCAACAAGGATAAGTGCAGAGTTCTACATCTGGGTAACAGAAATGAGGGACATGCATACTGGATGGGGGATACTCTTCTGGGCAGCAGTGTATGTGAACAGGATCTTGGGATATTGGTGGACCGTAAGTTAAATATGAGCAGCCAGTGTGATGGAGCAACAAAAAGGCCAATGGGATCTTGGAGTCAACAGAGGCATAACATCCAAATTGCAAGATGTCATACACTGCATTGGTCAGGCCACACCTGGAATATTGCGTGCAGTTATGGAGGTCTCACTTCAAAAAGAATGTGGATAGAATCGACCGGGTGGAGAGGAGAGCGACGAGGATGATCAGGGGCCTGGAGACCAAGCCCTATGAGGAAAGGCTGAGGGAGTTGGGAATGTTTAATCTGGAGAAGAGGAGGCTGAGGGGGGCCTTGATTGCTCTCATTAAGTATTTGAAGGGCTGTCACTTAGAGGAGGGCAGGGAGCTGTCCCTGTTGGCAGCAGAGGATAGGACTCGCAATAATGGGTTTAAATTGTGGGAGGAAAGGTACCCGCTGGATATTAAGGAAAAAATTTTTACAGTAAGAACTGTTCAACAGTGGAATCAGCTTCCCAGGGAGGTGGTGAGCTCCCCCTCACTGGCAGTCTTTAAGCAGAGGTTGGACAAGCACTTGTCAGGGATGCTCTAGGCCAGTGGTGATGAACCTATGGCACGTATGCCAGAGAGGGCACTCAGAGCCCTCTCTGTGGGCACACGCGCCGTTGCCCCAGCATGCCTTGGCCTCGTCGTACCTCCTCTTCCCATTACACTGCAGCGGCCCCCAGCTGGGCCCTCTCCGGGAAGGCATGGGACGGAGCGGGCGGGCGGTGGGAAGCCCCCGTGCCGGAGTTCATCCCCTTCTCCTCCTGCTAGTTGACAGCATCGCCCGAGGCCTCAGCGAGGCCAAAAGTGCCATGGGCTCCTGGCCTCTCCATGCCCGGAGCGCTCTACTCGCCAAGACGCACATGGCACGCAACCAGGCTCCAGTCCAGGGCCTCTGGCCCTGCCCTGCTGTGGTCCCTTTCCCCCCTCTTCTGTCTCTTCAGCGTCCCCCTCCTGCTTTTTTGCAGGCGCTCCAGGGGTGGACCCACCGCTTTTCTCCACCCCGTCCTGAGAGCAGCCTGGGAGGTGTAGTATTGGGCCGGGCCTCAGGCTGAGCTCGCGTTAGAGCCTGCCTGTTGCTGCTGCTGCTGCTGCTTCCCCCTTCCGTTCGGCCACCCGGGCTCTGGCTCGTCACAGCCTGGTTTGGGAGTTGCCGTCACTCAGATCCCTGGCTAGGTCTTGAGCATTTGTTATGGCCGGGCGCTCTGCTTCCAATCTGAAAGCCATCAAACCGTAATGAGGGACTCTCAAAAGGGAAACCTTGGATTGCCCTTTTTCAATGGTTTTGCTGGGCCATATGCTAAAGATCCCTGTCAGGCATCGGCCTGGTATCCGGCTGTGCCAGGTGGTGCCTCAAGGTCGGACCGTGATTCAGCTCTGAGTTATTGTGTCTTGCTATTCCATGGGAACAAGGGCTATCTGCCGTAGCAACCAGTTGTCCTCCAGAAAGTTTGCTTTTATATCTCCTGTGCCCTTAACCTTCCCCCCATTAGTATCCTTGCTGTTTCCAAGTTGGTTTCTGTAACTCGCTGTATATTTTCCAATATACAACTTTCTAAGGAGAACCTGCCTAGAAGTCATTTGTGGGATTTGTCTGGTGAGTCCAGACAATCCCTTTTTCAGACTGGCTGTGTCCCTGCCTTCATAAGTCATAGAATCATAGTTGGAAGGAACCACCAGGGTCATCTAGTCCAACCCCTTGCACAATGCAGGAATTTCTCACATCCCCCCACACACACCCAGTGACCCCTACTCTATGCCCAGAAGATGGCCAAGATGCCCTCCGTCTCATGAACTGCCCAAGGTCATAGAATCAGCATTGCTGACAGATGGCCATCTGTGTGTGTGTTAAGTGCCATCAAGTCGCTTCCGACTCATGATGACCCTTTGAATCAATATCCTCCAAAATGTCCTATCTTTGACAAGCTTGCTCAGGTCTTGCAAATTGAGGGCTGTGGCTTCTAGGGCTGTCGATTTGGTTTGTCTCAAACTGAAAAACAACTGAATTTTCCCCAATTTGGTGGTTTCTGGTTCTGATAGAGCCAAATTCAAAAAGGTGAGAAAACGACGAGCCGAATTCGCGAGTTTGGGCGGACGCCGAATAAATTCGGCACCCCCAAAGCAGCATTCTCCTGCAGCCAATCGGTGGTCAAGCTGGGTCTTCTTCTGGCCAATCACAGCAGGGATTCTAACTTTTGAAATGGCCAGGAGAAGAGTCTAAAAACTCCCGTCCCTCCCCTCCCCTCCCGACTGTATTCATTGCCTTCCAATTTGGTGGTGCTGCTGCTGAGAGATCCGATTCCTGACTGGGCCGAGCTGCTGGTGCTTACCAGAGTAGGATTGGATTTACTTCTCCGTGCTCCTGCTGGAAGACATCCACACAGTTTGATTTTGGGGTTTTTTCTTTATACCTTTTCTCCTGTGTGTGTGTGGGGGGGAAGCAGAGTCTATGTGTGTGGGGGGAGTCATAGGGGGCTTTTGCCCATTCTGCCGAGGGGGGTGGGCCCGCTCGCCTATGCAGGAGTGTGTGCTGTGCTCTGCTTTTGTTTTTTTGCCCCTAGCCTGGGGTTGAGTGCGATGGTGCGGCTTGTGTGAGTCCCTCCCTGGCGCCGCTCGGCACCCATGCCTCCTCCTCCTTGGTTTTTTTCCCATTTGAGTCCGAGCCGTACTGAATATTGTCGAAGGCTTTCACGGTCAGAGTTCATTGGTTCTTGTAGGTTATCTGGGCTGTGTGACCGTGGTCTTGGTATTTTCTTTCCTGACGTTTCGCCAGCAGCTGTGGCAGGCATCTTCAGAGGAGTAACACTGAAGGACAGTTCCATATTAACATACCACACCCTCATTAGCACATTATCTTGATACTTACAGGACAATGATTAGCACATTACCTTTGATACTTTTTGCAGGACAATGATTCAGCTCAACCCAACCCCTTTCTGACTATATATTACTCTTCCTACACACTTGACACTGAGAGACACTGTCTTTCAGTGTTACTCCTCTGAAGATGCCTGCCACAGCTGCTGGCGAAACGTCAGGAAAGAAAATACCAAGACCACGGTCGCACAGCCCGGATAACCTACAAGAACCAACGAGCCGTACTGGTTTGAGAGGGGTTTTTTGCCCATTCTGGCTGGAGGGATATGCCCGCTCGTGTCTCCCTCCCTGGTTTGAGGGGTGGGGGGGGGCTTTAGTTGTGTGTCCTCAGGTTTTCCCGCATTCATAAGATCAGTTAGGTGGCGTCTGGCCTAGGGCCCTCACTGTAGGGCCGGTCAGCTTCTCAAAAACTAGGCTCAGCTAGGTCTTTAAAAGGGAAAGGGATCTTGACTTTTAAATAGATTACAACTAGGTAAGACGGTTGTTGGGTAGCCCCTAGCCTGTCTTGTGGATGGCTGCTGCCGGTAGATGTAGTCAAAGATGAGGGAAGAGTGTCCATCTTTGCAGAGAGAACACTCCTCCTGGTTGCTGAGGGAACCATTGTTGGAGTGCAGAATTAGATAGGGTTTAACCTATCCCAGCCATTACTTCCCCCTTTTAAAAAGGTTTGGAAATCCATCTCCAGGGTTAAACCGAGACAGGTCTGTAGACTAGGTCCCCCAGGTACCGAACCAAACAAATCAGCAGGTATTTAAGTTAGGTTAGGTTAGCGGCGGGCCTATTGTTAACAGTTAGTTATTTTGGGGAGGGTACATGAAAAGTTCTCAGCTCAGGGACTGATCCTACTCCAGGACAGCTAGCTAGTCAGTTAAACTTGCCCGCACTACATGTAGCCAGAGTTTGGCCCAGGGGAACAATGAGTGGCAGGTAAGAGGGGCCCCAGGGGGAAAGCGAAGCAGAAGACTAGAGGGGGGAGGGGAAGGGAGGGCTTCGGTTCGCCCCCGACCTGGACGGGAAGTAGCTCCAGAGGCGCCCTCCAAGATCCAGCGGCGGATGCTCTTTCCCGAGGGGGTGTCAGGCTGTTATCTCGGTTTAGATGTTTCCTTTCGTTTCTCTGCTGAACCGTCCAGACTTCAAGGACAGCTACACATACCAAAGCCTGGGAACGCCACCCCTGGGAAATAATGCTCTGTTTATGCTTTGTAATCTCCCGCCGTTTCTCTGCCTTATATTTCCAAATAACGGGCAAGACAAACCATAGCTGTCATCTTGCCTTCAATGCACTGTATTGCCTATTTGACCAGTAAAGCTATCTGCTTGGAATCTGATTGTCTCTGTGGTGATTTCTGGTTCGATGGGTCAAGAGCTTACATAATGACAGCTATCACTACTCTTCTTCATCGATTCTTTAGTCAGGAATCTTCATCGATTCTTTAGCCCCGGAGGGTTCGCCTGCCACTCGGATGGGAGCTAGGAGGGTGCTCTCCGAGTGAACCGTGACTACTGCTTCTTGGAACCCTGGAGTTCTCATCTGAGGATCCTACCCTTCTACGGGACATAGTAGCTGAACTCTTTAGGACTAATTCAGAGGTTTGCTGCTTGAGTGGACTGGTCCAGACACAGTGGCAATCTCTAGTGAGGGTTCTCTGGATGTTAACGTCGGAGGATACTAATGCTCGTTTAGACCTCCAGGATTTTGATCAGTTGCTGGATGATGCACGGCTGGCAACTGAGGACTTACAAATACTAACCGATTTATTGGATAAGCTTATTGCCCGTGAGACTCTCTCATCCACGGCTCTAACGCGTCCTGTCGCCTTGGGGGAAGGTACCATGGCGGGAGCTGCACCGGCAGGTTTTTCTTTGGTACCCAATGCAGCTGACTGTCAAGCTGAAGCCAAGAGGGTCACTATCCAGACGGCCCTCCTCTTTGCGGATTGTACAAAGGATACCACGATAGCCACCTTGGCTCAACGTTTGACCTCGACATTCGGGGCCGATGCACCCGCGGTCGCGGTCCGAGTGCAACCATTGCTAGGTGGGGATCCCGACCCCCTACTCATGCTCCTAGAAATGGAACTTTTACCGCACATTACCGCAGCTGCCGCTCTGAGACTTGAAAGCGCAAAAGCTCTCGCAGATAGGGAAGCTGCTGAAGCGGCTAAGGCGGAAGCCGGGGCTCAAGCCGCAAGGGATAAAGAACTGCAGTTGGCTGCGGATCGGGCGCGGACAGGCGGCCGCCCCAAAGACTCCGGAAGGAGCGGTCCTCCATTGGGTCTGTCTTTTTCCCCGGTATTTGCCCCGTCGCGCACGACCCAACGCGCACGCCGCCTCGCGGAACGACGCCAAGACTCTGAGGAGTCTGAGGAAGAGGACTTGTATGGGGACAGTTCTCAATGGGCCACAAGTTTTCGGACAAGCAAACCTCATTGTACAGGTGGCCCAGGTGAGGACGTTCACCTGTTACGAGCTCAGAATCGAGAGCTATCTGGCCGTGTAGATCAACTCCAGGACCTAATGGAACGCTTGCTTCAGGACAACAGGCAGTTACAGCAGGCCCTGACAACCCTGGCACAACCCGTTCCACAGGGAGCCGCAGTACCGGTTCAGGGAGTGCCAGCCCAGCCACCCGCTAATGTGCCTGTTCAACCTCCGGTTCCCGGAGGTCCCGTTTTACCTGCACCCAGGGCACCCGTGCAACCGGGCCAACCCATGCCCGGTCCTTGGAAACAACTCAAGTTGAAAACTTCTTACGATGGATCTCTCGAAACCCTGCCCTGTTTCTTGCATCAGGTGGACAGCTATATGCGAGAACAAGGACAGTTCTTCCCTACAGAGGACAGCCGGGTTCGCTATGTGGCTTCCCTTTTGACAGGTAAAGCAGCCGACTGGATGGTCCTCCAGTTCGACATCCGATCCCGCTCTATCCGTTCCCTCAACAATTTCATGACTGCCTTACGGAGGAGGTTTGAGGACCACTTTCTGGGGGAACGAGCCAAAGCGGAGCTTCTACAACTAAGACAGGGCTCTACTCCAGTTCGAGAGTTTGCCAATGAATTTCAAAGACTAGCAAGCAAAATTGTGGGCTGGCCTGAAGCCACCCTAATTCACCATTTCAGGGAAGCCTTACACCCTGACATTCTGAACTGGTCGTATATGCGGGGTGATCCCGACACCCTCGAGGATTGGATTCTATTAGCCGAAGAGGTGGAAAGCCGCCGGCGCTTTATTTCCCTTGTCCGCCAAAGAAACAAGGAGAAAAGCGTCCAAAAGCCCCAGCCCAAGGCACCGCCCCCCAATCCACGGAAACCCGCGCGTCCACCCCAGGATCGCGAAACCCAATTTCAAAGAGGTGCTTGCCTCACTTGTGGGGAACTGGGCCACTTTGCAGCAGTCTGCCCACATCGCCCTGAACCCTTTCGTCCCAGCATGACAGCCCGAGCTAGAGGACGACCTCAACGCAGAGGCACCGCGGCCACCCGCAGCGCAGCGCCGGGAAGACCCACACCCTCTGCACTTCACGTTGAGGACTCATCTATCCTTCCTACATCGAATGACCCCACCGGGTCCCGGATTACAAATGCCCCATTGGGGGACAACTTTCCTTCTTCTGACGAAGAGAACCCTTGGAATCCTCCAGCTTTAAACCTGGAATCCCCCCTTGATTTGTCAAAAAACGGCTCCGGTCTGTGGTGAGTGGAGCGTCTCCACAGACCTCTGCAGAATCTCCTGCTAAACCGAAAGCTCCCACTAAAGTAAAGGAAGTAGAAACCACCGTTTATGTGGACGCAGTTTTACAACACTATGAAGATGGTCCCCAACTACCCGTTAAAGCACTCATTGACTCCGGTTGCGGTCGCACTCTCATCAATGAGGCCACATTTGCAGCACTCAAAGTCAAGTCCGAGGCTTTACCAGCCCCCGTCCAATTTGCCCAAATGGATGGGAGCCATTTCAAGAGGGGCCCAGTTGATCATCGCACTATAGGGGTGGCGATGGGTATTGGCTCCCACTGGGAGCAAATAGACTTTACCATAGCCCCTATCCGATTTGAAGTGGTCCTGGGAATTAACTGGATTAAAGGTCATAGTCCCAGTATAGACTGGGAGACGAACACTATCTCCTTTGCCAATCCCAAATGCGACCAGCACCGGCAGCAAGTTGCGGTGCTGTCTCCACCCGCTCGGCATTAATCTCCGATGTCCCATCACCGCCGTCCCTACCTGATGTATACCAGGACTTTGCGGATGTCTTTAACATTAAAGAATGTGATGCCTTACCCCCCCCCCACCGGGCCACTGACTGTGCAATTGAGGTGGTGAAGAACTGCACATTAACCAAGAGTAAGATTTACCCTATGAGCGCTTCCGAGCGCACTGTACTACGGGACTTTTTGGACAAAAACCTTGCCAGAGGGTTCATTCGCCCATCGAATGCTCCCAACTCAGCCCCCACGTTTTTCGTCCGAAAAAAGGAGGGCGACCTACGCCTCTGCATCGACTTCTGAAAACTCAATGCAGTTACTCAAGCCAACGCCTATCCTATACCGCTAATTTCAGATATTTTGGGGCAGCTACAAGAGGGACATATATTCTCCAAATTGGACCTGGTAGAAGCCTACTACCGCGTCCGTATCCGCAAGGGGGACGAACCCCTCACTGCCTTCTCTAGCTGTTTTGGAATGTTTGAATTCCTTGTGATGCCCTTCGGGTTAAAAGGTGCCCCGGGGGTCTTCATGCAACTCATCAACGAAATCCTCCATGATTTACTGTACCGCGGGGTGGTAGTTTATTTGGATGACATTCTTATTTATTCAAAAACCATGGACGAGCACGTCACTTTGGTCCGAGAAGTTCTGCACCGCCTGCGCAATCACCAACTCTGCAAAGTTGGCTAAATGCGAATTTCACCAGAGCAAAATAACTTTCTTGGGATATATAATCTCCCACCATGGCCTTAGCATGGACCCGGCCAAGGTCCAATCCGTCCTCGATTGGACTCCTCCCTCCAACCGCAAGCAAGTACAACAGTTTCTGGGCTTTGCTAATTTCTACCGCGGATTTATCCCTAACTTCGCCCAAATAGCGCTGCCCATGACCGACCTTCTGAAAACCAAGGGTAAAGGAAGCTCTGCTACATTACCCTCCACTAAGATACTGTGGACTGATCAATGCCAGACCGCCTTTGTAGCCCTCAAACGCCTTTTCACGTCGGAACCTGTGCTACGGCACCCAGACCCAAATCGAATGTTCATTGTACAAGTCGATGCCTCTGACGTAGCTATGGGAGGGGCCCTGCTCCAAAGAGGACCAGATGGTCTCCTTCACCCCTGCGCTTCTCAAAGAAATTTGCGCACTCCCAATTGAACTGGCCCATTTGGGAGAAAGAAGCCTCAGCCGTTCACCATGCACTTACTCTATGGCGACAATTCCTGGAAGGGTCTAAAGTCCCCTTCGAAGTTTGGACCGATCACAAGAATATAGCCGCCCTCACAGGAACCCATAAGTTATCCGCGAAACAACAGCGTTGGGCGGAATTCTTTGCTCAGTTTCGTTTTGTCCTGAAACATGTCCCTGGAAAACAAAACGTTCTCGCAGATGCTCTCTCCCGGTTGCCTCAATACCCGGCGAAACTCGATCGGCCAACAGACTCTTTATTTACGCCCACGCAAAGAGAAGCCCTGCCCGTACTGGCTGTACAAATTCGATCCCAGACGCTGCCCCAGCGGAAGCACACGATAGCCGGTGCGCAAGCTCCTCCAGCCCTACCTGCCGCCCAGCTGCCCCCACAACGGAAACACATGATAGCCGGCACTCCAGCTCCTCCAACCCAACCGGCTGCCCAGCCGCCTGCAGTCTGCACACCACCGCACGTAAGCGCTTCCCCCTCGTCAACCCCCATAACTGCTCCTACTACCACCGTAAACAAGGGGGGGGGGTTCCCGTCTCCGAATCTTTCTTAAATTCCCTTCGGGAACAATGCCTTATGGAACGCTCTGCTCAAACCCTGCCTCCTGGTGTAATCGAACAAGGAGGCTCTTGGTACAAAGACTCAAAATTGTATGTGCCCAAAGCGCTCCGAAAAGACGTCTTACACTTGGCTCATGGAGTAAAAACAGCTGGACACTTTGGGTTCCTAAAGACCCTTCACCTGTTGCGCAGACAATTTTGGTGGGGGGGAATGCGTTCTGACATTGACTCTTTTATTCGCAGCTGTCCTGTTTGCGCCACAGTCAAACGATCTCAAGGCAAGCCCCCAGGACTACTGCAACCACTTGAAATACCCAGCAAACCCTGGGAAGTGATTGCTATGGATTTTATGACGGATCTCCCTCTCAGCGGGGGAAAAACTGTGTTATGGGTTATCACTGACTTATTTTCTAAGCGAATACATTTGGTTCCATGTGCGGGGATCCCCTCCGCTCAGAAGTGGGGACTACCACGAAGACAAGTGCTTACATTTTGGCACGAATCCCTTCTCCATTTTTTCCCTGCCAGGCTGGAGCCCTGGAGGGTTCGGCCGGGGCCTCGGATTGGAGCAGAGGACGTACTCTCCGAGTGAATTGCCTGTGGCTGGAGCCCCGGATGGTTCGCCTAGGCCCCGGGTTGGAGTAGAGGCAACGCTCCCCGGGTGGAGGGTTTCTGGCCGAAACCCTGGAGGATCCTGAACCTTGGTACCCTCCGTTGGAACCATCGGACAAGTACCCCGACGACCCTTCCTTGCTAGATGACATTCTTGCTGAGGCGCTGTGGACGGATGCGGAGATCAATCGCCTGATTATACTCATTCGAGTTCAGTGGCGTCGCCTGGCTGATACAACCCCCTGGACGGACCCCGACACAGATCAAAGTGCCCAGCACGAACTCCGCATACTGGACGGTTTGGTGGAGGAAGTTCGACTGGCGCAGGAGGATTTAGCAGCCTTGACCCGTTTGTTAGCGGGGTTGATTGTGAGGAACAACAAAAACCAGTGGTGGCCCCAATCTGCCCCGCTCCGCCCCTATCCATGGCGGGATCACGGACAGCAGAGACTCCGGCTGCAACCGCTCCTGATCCCAACTTGTGCTTGAAGGAAGCACGGGATGTAGTGGCCTGGACAGCCTTACTGTTTGTGGGACTGACCTCGACCACAGCCACGGTGGCTGAACTCACGAAACGGTTAACCCCTGAGTTTGGAGCAGATGCTGCTGCTCTGGCAGTTCGGGTTCAACCGTTATTGGACCTAGCAGATTCCTCTGAACTCCTTCTGCTTTTGGAGAACGAAGCCCTCCCGATCATCACTATGGCGATTGCTGCCAAGCTCTAGGCCGACCAAGTACTCGCAGACTGGCAGCAAGCTGAGGAACAGTTGCGGGCTGCGGATGCGGTGGCGGCTCGGGTGCGGGCTGCTCAAGAAGAGGAGCAACGTTTAGCAGCCGCTCGAGCCCGCGCGCTCACGGACGTGTGTCCCAAAGACAGCACCGGATTCGGATTTATCCCCTCCTTTTCCCCGAGTTTTGGTCCATCTCGCGATGCACAACGCACACGTCGGCATGCAGGTCTCTTCACTGAGCCGGACTTCTCAGATGAGGAAGACCTGTATGATGAGGGACCCCACTGGGCTACTGATCTCCGGGTCAGCCAGTCCCGATGCACGGGGGGAACTGGGGACGAGATGCGTCTCTTACAGGGCCAAAACCGGGACTTGAATGATCGTGTGGCCCGTCTGCAGGACCAAATGGAACAATTGCTTCAAGAAAATGAACATTTACAACAAGCTCAAACCACCCCAGTCCATAGTGTCTAATAAGCTAGAGACCATAAAAAGGGCAGACTCGTCCACAGAATCCTTATGGGTGACGATTCCGGGCCCCAAAGGAGATTTAGTACTGGGGATGTTGTATCGGCCCCCTGACCAAATGGCTCAGGGTGATCTTGAGATGGAGAATGAAATTAGGGAAGCATGTAAAGGTAATGAAGTAGTAATAATGGGAGACTTCAACTTCCCTCATATTGATTGGATAAATGTATGCTCCAGTCAAGCCAAAGAGATAAATGTTTTAGACATCCTAAATGACTGTGCCCTCGAACAGTTGGTCATAGACCCAACCAGAGGGGAGGCGATCCTGGATTTAATACTCTGTGGTGCTGCCAGTGATTTAGTGTGGGATGTGGATGTAGTTGAGCCAGTTGGCAATAGTGATCACAATGGCATCAAATTTAATTTATATGCAAGTGGGAAAGTGACTGGGAAATCTCACACAATTACCTTTGACTTTAAAAGAGAGAACTTCCCTAAAATGAGAAACCTGGTAAAGAGGAAGTTGAAAGGAACAGTTAGGAGAGTTAAATCTCTTGAGAAGGCTTGGGGGTTACTCAGGTCCACATTACTAGAGGCTCAGCTAGCTTGTATATCGCAGGTCAGGAAAGGTAGTAATAAATCCAAGTGGTCACCACCATGGCTAATGGGTAAAGTGAAGGAAGCAATTAGAGAGAAAAAGTCTTCCTTCAGAGACTGGAAGGTTTGCCCAAACGAGGCGAACAGAAGCAAACACAAACTTGCACAAGCAGATAATTAGAGATGCAAAATAAGATTTTGAGGGGCATATTGCTAAACACATCAAAACAAACAATAAGAAATTCTTTAAGTATATTAGGAGTAGGAAACCAGCTAGGGAAGCGGTTGGACCATTGGATGACAATGGGAGTAAAGGAACTCTAAGGGAGGATAAAGCGATTGCTGAAAAACTAAATGAATTTTTCTCATCTGTCTTCACTGTTGAAGATACAGGGCAGATTCCTTCTCCTGAACAGAGATTTTGGAGAGGGGAAAATGAGGAACTGAGGCAAATAGTGGTAACAAGGCAGGAAGTCCTAGAACATCTAGACAAACTGCAAACTAACAAGTCACAGGGACCAGACGGTATTCATCCTAAAGTTCTTCAAGAACTCAAATGGGAAATTGCTGAACTTCTAACAAAGATATGTAATATGTCCCTTCGATCAGCCTCTGTACTAGGGGACTGGAGAATGGCCAATGTAACACCCATTTATAAAAAAGGTTCCAGGGGGGACTCAGGAAATTACAGGCCAGTTAGCTTAACATCTGTTCCGGGTAAATTAGTGGAAAGCATTATTAAAGATAGAATTGTCAAACATATAGAAGGGCAAGGTCTGCTGGCCAAAGCCCAACATGGCTTCTGTAAGGGTAGGTCCTGTCTCACTAACCTATTAGAGTTTTTTGAAAGCGTCAATAAGCATGTGGACAGGAATGAGCCTGTGGATATTGTGTATTTGGATTTCCAAAAAGCTTTTGACAAAGTCCCCCACCAAAGACTGATAAGCAAACTTCATAGTCACAGGATAAGAAGACAAGTCCTCTTATGGATTGAGAGCTGGCTGAAAAATAGGAAGCAGAGAGTAGGAATCAATGGTCAGTTCTCACAATGGCGGGATGTGAGCAGTGGGGTGCCTCAGGGATCTGTATTGGGACGGGTACTTTTCAACCTGTTCATCAATGACCTGGAGTTGGGGTTAAACAGTAAAGTAGCCAAGTTTGCAGATGATACCAAATTATTTAGGGTGGTTAAAACAAAATCGGACTGTGAAGAGCTCCAGAAGGATCTCTGCATATTGGAAGAATGGGCATTAAAATGGCAAATGAGATTCAATGTGAGTAAGTGTAAAGTGATGCATATTGGGATAAAAAATCCCAACTTCACATATACACTGATGGGATCTGTGCTGGCAGCAACAGACCAAGAAAGGGATCTTGGGGTGGTAGTGGATAGCTCAATGAAGATGTCAACCCAGCGTGCGGCTGCTGTAAAAAAAGGCAAATTCCATGCTGGCCATAATTAGACGAGGAATAGAGAATAAAACTGCTGATATCATACTGCCCTTGTACAAATCTATGGTGAGACCACACTTGGAATACTGTGTACAGTTCTGGTCACCACACCTCAAAAAGGATATTACAAAGCTTGAGAAGGTGCAGAAAAGAGCAACCAAAATGATTAGGGGACTAGAGCAACTGTCCTATGGGGAGCGGTTAAGACGCTTAGGGCTGTTTAGCTTGGAAAGAAGGCAGCTGAGGGGAGACATGATAGAGACATGATAAAATTATGCATGGTTTGGAGAGAGTGGACAGGGAGAAGTTTTTTCCCCTCTCCCATAATACTAGAACACGGGGTCATCTGCTAAAGCTGGAGGGTGAGAGATTCAAAACAGGTAAAAGGAAGTATTTTTTCACACAATGCATAGTTAAATTGTGGAACTCCCTGCCCCAGGATGTGGTGATGGCTGCCAGCTTGGAGGGCTTTAAGAGGGGAGTGGGCATATTAATGGAGGAGAGGGGTATTCATGGCACTTAGTTAGAATGGATACTAGTCATGCTGCATACCTATTCTCTCTAGTATCAGAGGAGCCTGCCTATTATTTTGGGTGCGGTGGAACACAGGCAGGATGGTGCTGCTGCACTTGTCTTGTTAGTGGCTTCCTAGAGGCACCTGGTTGGCCACTGTGTGAACAGACTGCTGGACTTGATGGGCCTTGGTCTGATCCAGCAGGGCCTTTCTTATGTTCTTAGAAACATTCTATTCTTTAACTTTCAAAGTGGGGTTGCCTATTCGACATTCCCTGGGAAAAATTGGAGGTGGGAAGGAAGGTTCTACTGGTATCGTACAGCCGCCAGAGATTCGAGTGCAGTGATGCCCTGTGCAGATGTGAGCCATAAAGTCCGACGACTGGACGTGTGAAAGCAAGAGAGAACGGTCTGCCCTAGGCTCACTGAGGTGAAAGTAAAAAGCGCCTGAAAGTAAAAAGATTTTAACCAGGAAAAGATTATGTTTTCTGCGCCATTGTACTATTACCATCATGCCATGCAACCTTATATAAAATTGCTCCCACCCCCTCGGACTGACGAGTTATGGGACTCCTCCTAATCAAGAGCACTTACCATATTTGGTGTTTTTTACTAATAGCATTATGCATAGCTAGCGCGCCTCTTTTCCTTTCCATGGTCGCTTGCGTGTTGCTTTGCATTGCAATGGTTAGCAAACTCCAAAAGGTCTATTCATTCCAATGGGGTGATCATGGGGGGACCCCTTCCGGGCCCCATGACTCGGGACCCCCTGCCCCAATTGTCACCAAACTTGGGGGTTCTTGCAAGAAGGGTCCCCTCAAGCTACGCTAAATGTTTGGGACCTCTACCTCCAAACATGCCCCCCGGAGCCCCGGAAAGGCGTGAATGTGTTCTTAATGGCTTTGAACTACCGATTTTTTCCCCGAACTCCGAATCTCGCGCCGAATTGCATGGATCCGAATCGGGGGAGTTTGGACTTTGGCATTTCCTGAATCAAAACAGGCCAAGTTTTGCTGGATCCGAATTTTACCGAATTTTTTTTCAACAGCCCTAGTGGCTTCCTTTATTGAGTCCATCCATCTCTTGTTGGGTCTTCCTCTTTTCCTGCTGCCCTCAACTTTTCCTAGCATGATTGTCTTCTCCAGTGACTCTTGTCTTCTCATAATGTGACCAAAATACAATAGCCTCAGTTTAGTCATTTTAGCTTCTAGGGCAGTGGTGGCCAAACTTACAAAGTATGAGCCAAGGTTAGACAAATTATCAGCATGCATACAACAGGAAAAATCACATTAATTGTTCAAAAGCATGCCAAATGCAAACTTTTACCTTTCAATAAAAAGTTGTTTGTATCATTGAAAGCTCTGTTAATGTGTTTTTCTTTTAAGACAAAAGATGTTAATGTATGAGTTGTTTTTTCTCAACTAAAACCTCAGTATTCAGGTTAAATTGCCGTGTTGGCACTTCGCGACAAATAAGTGGGTTTTGGGTTGCAGTTTGGGCACTCAGTCTCTAAAAGGTTCGCCATCACTGCTCTAGGCTGATCCTGCATCGAGCAGGGGTTTGGACTAGATCACCTGTATGGCCCCTTCCAACTCTGTGATTCTAAATCCTCACTCTGTCTTGAGGTTCACTGGGTCAATTCATTCTCATCCTACCTCACAAGAGTGTTGCAAGGGTAAAATGGGGGGGGAATGCATGCTGTTGGAGTTCTTTGGAGGAAGCAGGGGATAAAAATGTGCTAATTAAACATTTGGTTCTAATTTGAATGAAAAACTCCTGATTACATTTCTGTGAAATAGGCAATTTGTGAGAAAAATACTAGTTATGTTGTGGCTTGTCTTGGCCCAATGGCCAAACAGTCTGGTACTTAGCAGACATGGGTTAAAGTACTGTTCATTCCATAGGTCATAATGCAGACTTTTATTCATTCTCTTACTAAAGTATCAGTATTTTGTAGTTCTTACAACACCTTTATAAAGTAGGTCAGTTCTGTTACTCCCCCACCCCCATATTGCAGATTGGGGAGGCTGAGAGAAAGTGGTTTGTCCAAGGCTCCTGACTTAATTCATGGCTAAGTGTTATGTCAAAAAAAAATATATTAACCTTTCACTAAAATAGCTGTGAGCAACAGCATGAAAAAGATGCTGAGCATCATCTGAGATGCCAAATGATGCTTGGGATTGCTGTGGGAACAATTGTGCTACAAGTTTTTGTTTTTGTTTTTTTAATACATCCAGCAAAACATCCCGACCAGCACCCAAACAGAACAACACAAAGCCTATAGGGAAACAGTGGCCTGCGGCAAGCATCCCATCAGCCTCAGGCAAAGATGGTATTTGCTAATTGCTGGCTAGGAGAGGAGTTTCTCCCTCCAGGGGCACCAGAGCCTTGCTGGTTTTGTTGTTTCACAGAAGTAGAGGATCAGCTTTTACAGCTGACTCTCAAGATGGGTTGAGCAGCTCCCTTGCTTTTCTGCCTGATAGGAGTTCAGGTTGCTAACTGCATTATGTCTGGGACACTTAACATTGTTCTGTGCAAGGAAGCACAACAAATGCTGCTTTGAAAGGAATTGATACGGGCTTATTTGTAAGATCTGTACACTGCCTTTTTGACCCATCCTTGAGTATTTCACAATTAAATATCTGCATAATGTTGTTGTTGTTTTTGATCACATCATTGGCAACAGTCTATTTGTTTAAGTATTTCTGTCCTATTTTTTCTCCCCACTGGGAACTCAGAGTAGCACATTGAGAAACAGAAAACTATAAATTAAACAAAGAAAAACAACATGCAGCACAACTCTGATACCTGGGCTGGTCCTGGATTCACTGGGCCAGCTCATTCAGGGCCACAAGGAGTGAGGTAAGGGCTAACAGCCAAGGGCAAAGATCTCTTTGGCTCTTCCTTTGAGCCTGAAACAGGAGGAGGAGAAGCTCAGCCCCATTCGGCTGGCTAAGAGTTGTTCCCAGCCTTTCTCCCCTAACAGTTATTATCAATTATAGCAGTAAAAATGGTCTTAATTGCAAGAACAAGATGGTCTTAATTGCAATTTTCAAAGTTTGGAGGGAATTAATCCAGAGAGTCTCTCTAGGAATATAGTTGCACAAATCGAGCACCATAATTTAGGAAGCCTTTGGGGCTATTAATCGGCTTTCAAGAACAGGGCTTTCTACTCACAAGTGTTCTAGAAACTGGCAAGGTACTGGAGAAAAGTTATAACTGTTTTGCCAAATACTGTGACTCAAGGAAGTGGCTTCTGTGTTAAGTCCCACCCCATGCCAACCTTCGGTGTCAAATTTTGGTTACATAAGAATTGAAAATTTGCAACTAAAATTGTGGATTTTGCTGGAGGTTCTTTTTGTAAAAACTGCAGTATTTGTGGTTATGGCAAAGTTATTTCTGTTGTTGCTCAGCTGTATGCATGGTGCAAGAATGGCAAAATGCTGACTCTGTAAATTTCGACATGAGCTGAGAGTGTAGGAGTGGATTGGCCATTACGGTCACTGGGACTTCTTCCAGTGAGTCAGTGGCCTCTCCCCCTCACCTGGGCTGGACCAGCCTAGTAGAAGAAGTGCCGTGACCAGCCCCATGTGGGCTAGGGTGGTAGTGCCCGGTCCTTCACTTCACATGAAAAGAGGTGCCCAGTTGGCTGGGCAGGCAGGCGGTTCCTTCCTCATTCCCTTCTTTTGAAAGCGCGAGTGGGGGAGACACTTTTCCAGCGCTGTTTTTCCTTCCCAGTTCAGCCCATGTGAGTGGCCAGCAACAACGAACATGATTCCATGTTGCAGGCTAGTGGTGTGGGTGGGGAAGATACTTACATTGCTTTTGAGTAAGCATAGGCCAAGCTCTTTCAGGGTAATAGAAACCACAACAAGCCACAGAAGGCACTCAAACACATGAAACAACATTATACTGAGTCAGGCTCATCCAGGTTCATGCAACCCAACTTGGTCTACTCTGACTAACAACAGCTCTGCTGCCAGAGGCACTGGAATCTTTCTCAGCCCTTTTAGCTGAGTATGCCAGTGATTGGATCTAGACACTACTTGCATGCAAATCCAATAACCCAGCAGTGTTGGAGGCTTTGATCCTGGTATGGAGGCTGTTTCTGCTTTCTAAACCAGGTCTGAACAATAGGGGTTGTATCGGCTGATTCTGACACCTTCTTAACTATTTGCAGCTGTCACACCACTAGGACAGTGTCAGAAACCCTGGGCTGGGTGGAAGGAACACCTGTACTGCAGTTCTTGTCCACACCAGCATTGTTCCAGTTTACAGGAAAAGCAGTGGCGATGTTCTTATGAGCCTCAACATGGGCTTTTCGCAGGTGGTTCCGGGCTTCTCAGATTATCCCAATGATGTGGAAAAGGGCAGTGCTGCAGTAATTTGAATTATGCATCCCTGATCTATGTATTAAGTTTCTATATCTCCATTAAAATTCCTCTTCTTTTTTCCATACTGAGGAATTTGGCCCACCTTCCAAGGATTCCAGCCTTTTGAGCCTCTTTCTTCAGTTGGTGGGGAGAAAGTGAGATGTGTGAAAGACTTCCTCAAAACAAGAAATTTGGTGCTAAAAAATAAGGGGATCAAACTTTGATCAGTGTATTCATATATTCTCTCTCTCTTTTCCCACAGCCATCCACTGAGGAGAGTCCTGCAAAGCATGTAGACACCCCGGTAAGTGATATGACTCGCCTCCAGTACACTGGAGTCTGTTTAGGAGGATGACCGCCCCAAAGAAGCCTCAGTATAGCCTGGCAGTGCCAGAGGGCTCTTTGACTCCTTATCCTGTAATTTCCCATTTACTTCTCAGTCTTCTCCATAATCTGAACAAAAATTCCAGGCTCCACAACCACCAATTGTAGTCTCTCCTATGTCCTGTGAATGCCTCCGGGCAAAACAGAAATAACATTCTGCCTTCCTTACAGGCCTAGAATCATGATGTGACCACTCCTTCTGCATTCTGGAGCCAGGCCTAATCAATCACAAGTGGTAGGGCAGAGAATATAAAATTTAGCCATAGTTATTAGCCACAGGGAGCCACACCCAGTTTCCATGTCTTTCCAAGTCTCTCCTGTGTGCATATAGGGTTGCCAGGTCCCGCTTCGGTACCAGTGGGAGATTTTGGGAGTGGAGCCTGAGGAGAGCAGGGTTTGGGGAGGGGAGGGGAGGGACTTCAATGCCATAGAGTCCAATTGCCAAAGTGGCCATTTTCTCCAGGTGAACTGATCTCTATCGGCTGGAGATAAGTTATAATAGCTGGAGATCTCCAGCTAGTACCTGGAGGTTGGCAACCCTACATGCATAGCAGATTCTGTTTACATGAACATATTTATGTGATGTAATCAGCACAAGTTATTTATTTATTTATTTATTTATGTTATTTGCAGCCTGCCTTTCTCACTGGCACTCAAGGCAAATTACAGAGAGTGAATCAATACAATCTAAAGGATGGAACATTCAATGAAATAAGGATTTTGGTTGTAGAACCAACCAGAAATCTTTAAAAAAAAAGAACTGAAGCAAAGCATAAATATTAACATGACACATTAAATGATGCAAGATTACATAGTAGGATCCAATTTATGGCCAACTATACACAGTTGTATAGGCCACAGTCTGTAATATTTTGTCTGTCAGGTTCTCCAGCCAACCTGGGCAATTCCCAAAAAGCCACTCGCTCAGACAGCCAAGTCAGAAGCAGGTAAACTTTATTGTAGAAGCATCAGGTACAGCTAAGGTAACTTGCAGGTTTTCAAAGCTGCTAATGGCGGGCCTGGGTACAGGATAATACTTAAGACATGGTTACATGATTACATCACAGGTGCGCATACTACCAGGCTTGGGAAAGGGATAGATGACAGGAAAGGGACTGATAACAATGTCTGGTAGAGAGGAGAGTGAAGCAACCCAAAACAGACTGAAGCTTGTTAGCTGGTCAAGGCCAGGGTAGAGGGCGGGGGGAAACCGAGAGTGAGAACAGCAGAGCAACTATGTAAACACCTCACAGGGCCTTAACTCATGTCAGGAGCCTGACTGCTTGTACGAGTCAGCTCCACCACGACTAGTATGGACAACTGAAGAAGAAACAAAAGACCACCTCTGACATTCTGCCCCCCTTAAGGCCCCCCTCCCACCTCAGTGGCCGGTCGAGGCTTGTGGGGGTAAGAACCATGAAACTCGCGAACTAAGCGAGGGGCCGCGACATGTGGGGCAGACACCCACTCAACCTGGTCTGGCCCCAGGTGTTTCCATCGAACCAAAGAAAACAACTTTCCCCTCTTCAGTTTGGAATCCAGTATCTTAGCAACTTCCAAATGCATCTCCCCCCCCCCACCATGGTAGGTACTTCAGGACCCGGCTCTGGATGGAAGTGGGGGGCCGCAGTGTGAGGCTTGAGGAGACTAACATGAAATACAGAATGCACCCCTCTAAGAGCTTTGGGGAGCGCCAGCTCGACTGCAACCTCGTTGATCACTCTAGTGATCGGGTACGGACCCACATATTTTTCACTGAACTTTTTACACGGATGCAAGGATCGTAGATTCTTTGTAGACAGATACACCTGATCTCCCACCTTAAAGTCCCCCCCAGGAGAACGACGTTTATCAGCTTGCTCCTTATACTTGGCCTTGGCCCGCTCCAAGTTCTTTTGTAGCCAAGGCCAAGTGGTTTGTACTATGCGCACCCAATCTTGGACTTCCACAGCCCCCTCCCCTTCTGGGGAAAAGGAAGCGTCCCCAAAAGGGCAGAACTCTCTACCATATACCACCCAAAAGGGGCTGAATCCTGTGGACGAATGAGGAGCATTATTGTAGGCATATTCAGCAAAAGGCAACAAATCAACCCAGTCATCCTGATGGTAACTTACATAACACCGTAAATAACATTCAATCACAGCATTGACTCTTTCTGTCTGTCCATCCGTTTGAGGGTGGTAAGCCGAAGACAACCCCTGTTCCACCCCCATTAACTTCAAGAAGGCCCTCCAAAATTGCACCATGAACTGGGGGCCTCTGTCGGAGACCACCTTAAGTGGCTTCCCGTGATATTTCATCACGTGTGCAACGAACATGCGTGCCAACTTCTGGGCAGAAGGGAGACCCGAACAAGGGACAAAATGTACTTGTTTGGAAAACAGATCAGTCACCACCCACAATACAGTCTTTCCCCGACTGGGAGGAAGGTCAGTAATGAAGTCCATGGCTACAACCTCCCAGGGAACAGATGGAGCTTCCAGGGGCTTGAGCAGACCTGGGGGCTTGCCCATCAGCCTTTTAGACTTTGCGCAGGTTGGACAACTGCGTACGATTAGATCCACATCGGCCCTCATTCCCGGCCACCAGAACTGATGACACAACAGATGTAAAGACTCAACAAACCCAAAATGTCCAGCCATTTTTGCCCCATGAACCATTTCTAAAACATCCTTTCTGACAGTTACAGGCACATACATTTGATTTCCATGAAACCACAAGTCCCCCTGACGAGTAAGAGCTTGAGGGAGGGTCTGACTGCCTTCCTCCTGGCACAATGGTTCACACAGTTTTACCCGGAAAACCTTGGGGAGCTTACTGGATGCGATGGAATCCTTTGCTCGGCTTTGAGCCCGGGTTGTCACAGCCAGTCCTGACACCTCCCCCCGCTGCTCCGGGGTGAAGAGGGGGTCCACAGGACGGTCAGTTTGTCCACGGTATTGGGGCAGGCGAAACAAGGCATCAGCTAAGGAATTGTCTTTCCCTGCAACATGTTTTAACACGAACCGAAACTTAGCAAAGAATTGGGCCCAACTGACTTGTTTTGCTGACAACTTTCTTGCTCCCTTCAGAGCCTCTAGGTTCTTGTGATCGGTCCAGACTTCAAAGGGCACCTCAACCCCTTCCAGGAAATGTCTCCAAATTGTGAGGGCATGCTTCACAGTGGCCGCCTCCTTTTCCCAAATGGCCCAGTTAAGCTCTGTCTGCGAGAATTTCTTTGAGAAATAGGCGCACGGCTTTAAATGGCCGTTCTTGTCTTTTTGCATCAGGCCCCCCCCCATCGCAACATCAGAAGTGTCTACCTGTACAACATCAGAAGCGTCTACCTGTACAAGAAAAGGTTTCTCACAATCAGGGTGTTGCAGCACTGGCTCGGAGGTGAATAACTGTTTAAGAGAATCAAACGCCTGTTGACATTCAGGAGCCCACTGAAGCCGGGCAGATGGCAAAGTGGCTTCGGGCCCCTTCCCTTTAGTCCATAACAATGAGGTGAGGGGCAAGGCAACTTGGGCAAAATGAGGAATGAAATTCCGATAGAAATTGGCAAACCCGAGGAACTGTTGCAACTGCTTGCGAGTAGTGGGAGCCTCCCACTCCACTACTGCCCGAACCTTCTCGGGATCCATCTCAAACCCTTGATGTGACATGATGTAACCCAGAAAGGTTAGAGACGACTGATAAAAATCACACCTGGATACTTTCGCATACAATTTATGGGCGCGCAAACGTTTCAAAACCTCCTTGACTAGAGTCACATGTACCTCCATAGTTTTTGTGTAAATGAGAATATCATCTATAAACAATCTCCCCTTTGAATAGCAAGTCGTGTAGTACTTCATTAATCATTTGCATGAACACACTAGGAGCCCCCGTCAGTCCGAACGGCATGACTAAATACTCAAACATCCCAAAGCAACAGGAAAAAGCAGTTTTACTTTCGTCCCCTTCCCTAATCCTGATGCGGTGGTAAGCTTCTACCAAGTCCAGTTTAGTGAAAATCCGGCCTTCCTTTAACTGAGCAAGCAGGTCTAGAATGAGAGGAAGGGGATAGGCTTTAGACTTTGTGACCGCGTTCAACCTGCGGAGGTCTATACAAAGTCTTAAATCACCAATTTTTTTCTTTACAAAGAACGCGGGTGCAGAATAAGGCGCTTTGGAAGGACGTATGAAACCTCTTGCCAAATTAGTGTCCAAATAGTCTCTTAAAACCACCTTTTCATTAGGGCTCATAGGGTAAATCTTTCCTTTTGAGAGTTTTCCATCCCCCACCACTTCAATAGCACAGTTCGGAATCCCGGTGTGTGTGTGTGTGGGGGGTAACTCGTCACATTCGCGAACGTCAAACACATCAGCAAACTGAGCATACTCTTTAGGAAGCAGAGATGGTTTCCCTGGCGGCTGCTCTACCACCACAGCTGCTGATGCTCTGAGGACCCAGTCCCGGTTATGCCTGTCACACTGAGCTTGTGAGAATGTTGGTGTGCGTTTTTCCCAGTTGATACTGGGACTGTGGCCCAGCAACCAGTTCATACCCAACACAATGGGGGATTGTATAGGAGCTATGGTGAAGTGGAGTTGTTCCCAGTGTTCTCCCACACCCATGGCGACCCGTGCAGTCCTATGAGTGACCGGACCACCTTTAAAATCGTTTCCGTCCATTTGGGAGAATTTAACGGGCTCGGGTAGCTCAACCCGTTTCACTTTTAAAGCCTGGGCTGTCTCTTCATTCATTAAAGTCCGAGCACAGCCCGAATCGACCAGCGCTGCCATCCGCAGTGTTGGTCCCCCTCTAGGCAACGTAAGGGTCACTTCAACGTATACATTATCCTCTTGCTCGCTTACCATAAGTGGAGCCCCTTGCTCACGGTTCAATACGGTCTGCCGAGGAGCTCCCTTTACAGCAGTCTGACGGCGTTTTTTGCCGGCAGCCTCTCCTCCTTTCGTCACTCGAGGAGGGGGAATCAGGATTTGTAATCCACGACTCTGATGAGTCGGAAGCTGGATTTGTAATCCGCGGCCCCGATGGGCCGGCTGCTTTTGGTTGGTCCCGGTCGAGTTGTGCCTGCAGAGCCGAGGGTGTGTTCCGCCTTCCTGGCAGGCCGCTCCGGAAATGGGATGGAACTTCGGTGCGTGCCCTCTCGGTGTCCCCGAATGGCGGCTGAGAAGGTCCCGAAAATATCCCAAACCTCCGCAAACGAGACAAGCCTCACTCTCAAAGCGTTTGAGGCGTTCAGCCACAGACTGCCCCCCTCCTTGGCCGGGGTGAAAGTCCTTAACAGTACCTGGCTTGTCTCCACGGGGTTTGGTGTCCCACACAATGTGCTGCTTAGAAATTTGCAGAAGCTGCCTGCGATTCTCGATGTTGGCCGCGTGCCGCACCCACCCCTACACGTCCGGAGGATTTCCTTGCATAAAAGCCCATTGTTGTAACTCAGGATTGAGGCCCTCATGGAAATATTGCACTTGAGTAGCCTCACTCCAGTCGAGGATTTTACTGGAAAGTAACTGGAACTCACTTGCATACTGCGCCACCGATTTAGTCCCTTGGCGCAGCTGCAGCAGAGCAGTCTTGGCCCGCTCACCCCGTGCGGATCCTCAAACCGGTTCCGGAGAGCGATCATGAAGTCATTCAGACTACGCAAAACATGGGAGCGGAGTTCATATTGCTGCACCATCCACACCACGGCCTCCCCTTGCAACAGCGAAGCAACATACTGCACCCGGCTTTCATCTGAGGGAAAGGTGTCCCCTTGCGCCCGCATGAACACATCCACTTGGATCAAAAAGTAAGACAGTAGGTCACTTGACCCATCAAACGTTATCTTCAGGTCCCGTCCATGTGGCGGAGGCGGAGCGGGATGGTCCCCCAGGGGCAGCACGGGCACAACCGGCTGGCCTACCCCTACGGGCTGCTGGGGCTGTTGTGGCGGTGTCCGTCGCAAGTCATCCAGCTCCTGTGCCATGTCTTGCATCGCAGCGTACATAGCATCCATTCGGTCAGACATCTCCTGTCTCTCATATTGCATGTGCTGACATTCCTCTTCCCACTCGTGCCATAGAAGAGACTCCCGTCGCACTGCATCTCCCTCCAGGTCCTCCAACCCAGAGATTGCTGGCTTCCGTCGGGTAAACATAACCCCCGATGAGGCCCAGGAGGGAGAAGAATCCAGCCAGGTACTGAGACGGGTTACCTTCTGTTTGGTCCCAGTGCAAAATCCATTCTTCAAGAGTGTCTGGGTCTCATTGCATGTAAGCCCAGTTCAATATCTCAGGATGTAAGGCTTCCCGGAAATAATGTATTCAGGTAGCTTCGGTCCAGTCCACTATTTTACTGGCGAGTCTTTGGAATTCGTCCACTGGTGTAGAGCCTTGTCGAAGTTGCAGGAGGGCTGCCTTGGCCTTCTCTCCCAGGAAGGAGTCCTCAAAACGTCACTGTAACGCTCGCATGAAATCATCAAGTGAGCGTATGGATCGGGCCCAAGTGCCAAACTGGAGAACCATCCAGTTGGCGGCTTTTCCAGTCAATAGTGAGGCAACGAACCGTACTTGGCTGTCTTCGGTGGGGAAGTGCTGCCCCTGTTCCCTCATATAACTGTCCACTTGGTGTAGGAAACAGGGCAGAGCCTCAACTGAGCCCTCGTAAGTCACCCTTAACCGTGGTTGCTTCCACTGCATGAGAGGGGGCTCTGGGGGTTGCCCTGGGGGCGGCAAAACTGGTTGTCCCAGAGGTGGTAGGACTGGTGCCCCCTGTGCCGGCTGTGCCGGTTGCCCTGGAAGGGGCAGAAGTGGTGGTCTCAGTGGCGGAACCTGTGGTGCCCCCGGTGTGTCAGGAGCGGGCCTGTTCGGCTCCTCGGTTCGTCTGAGGTGTTATGACTTTCTCGCGGCTTCTCACAGCTGCCTCGCTCTGTTGTTCTATCGGACACTTTATCTCGTGCATTCCTCTCCTGTGGGAAACTGAGTTACTATGCCAACCTGCCATATCAGCTATGCTAATATATATTACTGATTTGCACCAGCCGGCCATTCTTGGCTTAGTTAATTTGCAAGCACTGTTAACCCGTTTGATTTCCAATAAAGTCAACTTGCCTTAGGACCACCTGTCTGGGTTATTGCTTTTGGGGATTCTTTGGGCCAAGGGCTTACATTAAGCCAAGAATCACCCTATTCACCTGCGTGGCTGGAGCCTGGAGGGTTCGCCTACATCTTGGGTGGAGGTCGTGTCTCCCCGAGCACGGGTTCCACGCCTGGAATCCTGGAGGACTTAACCCGTTGGACTCTTTTAGTGGGATCATCCGTCTTTCCTGATGAGCCTACTCTACTGCATGATGTGCTAGTGGAAGCTCTACAGACTGATGCGGAAATTAACCGCCTAGTGGGTCTTCTTCGGCATCAGTGGCGCTGCCTTGCGGAAACGACTCCCTGGTCATCTGAAGACGCGGACCGTGCAGCCCGTTATGACCTCTCAGCCCTTGACGGGTTGTTGGAAGAGGTGCGGGAGGCGAAAGAGGACTTGGTTCTTCTGACTCATTTGTTAGCCAGATTGACTTTGCAACAGGATCAAACGGGGGTTCCAGAACTTCCCGACTCGCTCCGCGACATGGCAGGGCAACAGCCGCAGACCCTGGTTTCTTTTTATATATATATATATATATATATATATATATATATATATATATATATATATATATTATTTTTATAATAAAACATATAAACACAAAAAAAAGAAGAAAAAAAGAAAAAAATATGGAATACATATACATATACATAAAAAATAAAAAATTACATGTTCAGCGCACTATTTATCCATTAATACAATATTCAAATCACTCTATAAATCCCATTGTGTCCTGAATCCAAATCCCATCCCCCCACCACAGTGCCCTTCACCAATGGACTTCCGATAGAGTGTTATGACATTATGAAAAAAAATCTATTATTATATCATATTTAAAATCATGTTATACTATAATTCGTTAACTATACTTTTAAAATCCGTTTTTGCCACTTTATCCCAATATGCGGTGGCCTTTGCCCATGTACATTTAAATTCCTCCATATCTTTACCATGTAAAAATACTGTAATTTTGGCCATTCGCATATACATCCATAATTTTTCTCTCCACTCTTTAATTGGTTTACTTGTTTGCTTCCATTTTTTTGCAATTATAATTCTTGCTGCGGCAAAACTATATTGACATATGATTCTATCACCTTTATCTAAGTCTCTTTTTGGAATACCCAATAAACAAAAGGCGGGGTCTCTCTTAATTTTTAATTTAATCTAATTATTAGTTTCATTCAAGACTAGTCTCCAAAACCTCCTTATTTTTTTTGCAAAACCACCAAACATGCATATATGTACCTATTTCCGTACCACATTTCCAACATAAAGTTTCATCTTCTTTCTTCATTTTACTTAGTAATACTGGGGTTATATGCCATCTATAAAACATTTTATACAAATTCTCTCTTATTTCATTTGAAATGGTGAACTTAAATTCCTTTTCCCATAACTTTTCCCATATTTCCAAATCTATATTATAACCTAGATCTCTCATCCATTTCAACATCACTAACTTAATCCTTTCTTGTTCTAGATTTATTTCTATAAGTAATTTATACACCCTACCTATCAATCCTTTATTACCCTTGGATAGTATAATCTCAAATTTCGATTTGGTTTGATTAAAACCCAACTTGTTATCTTTGTTGAAAACATCTCTTAATTTATAATACATAAACCAGTCTTTGATCTGGAGTTTTTCTCTTGATTTCAATACCCATATGCCATCCTTATATTCTGTCATTTCTCTATAATTATTACAATCCAAATTTAAATGTGCACCCCTTCTCATAAATGCTTCTATGGGGTTAATCCAGCCGGGAGTTTTACTTTCAAAAACATCCTTATATTTATTCCATATTTGTAATAAGTTTTTCCTAATAATATGAGAATTAAATTCTTTATTTACTTTTTCCTTTTCATACCACAAGTAAGCATGCCACCCAAATCTCAACTTAAATCCTTCTAATTCTAATAATTTCGGATTCTCTAAGAGAATCCAATTTTTGATCCAGGTGAAGCATGCTGCTTGATAGTACATTTTCAAATCTGGTAATCCAAATCCTCCCATATCTTTTAGTTCAATTAAGTTATTATATGCAATCCTGTGTCTTTCTTTACCCCAGAGAAATCTCATAATATCTTTTTTCCAGACATCAAATATCTGTACACCCTTAATTATTGGCAGGTTTTGAAACAAAAAAAGCATTTTAGGTAATAGCATCATTTTAACTACCGAAATTCTTCCCCACAGTGATAATGGCAATTTCCCCCAATTTATCAAATCCTTTTTTATCTGTTGCCATTGGTTCATATAGTTATCTTGGAATAAATTAAGATTATTATTTGATATCCATATACCTAAATATTTAACTTTATTTTCGATATTAAACCCTGTCTTTTTTGTTAATATTTGTTGTTGTGAAAGAGTCATATTCTTAGTTAAAATCTTGGTTTTAGTTTTATTAACTTTAAAACCTGAAAGCTTTCCATAAACCTCCAAAATTTTATTCCATCTGTCAATTTGTTCAATCGGATCAATCAAAAAACATACTAAATCATCCGCATACGCTTTAAGTTTATAATGATTTCTACCTATTCGTACACCAACTACATCATCATTTTTTCTAAAATTATACAATAATAATTCTAATACTAAAATAAACAGTAAAGGGGAAAGAGGACATCCCTGTCTCGTTCCCCTTTGAATTTCAATACTTGGTGATAATGACCCATTTATAATCAAATTAGCAGTTTGTTGTGTATATATTCCTTTTATAGCTGTTTTAAAATTCTCACAAAAATCCATAAAATCTAATACCTTGAACATAAACTGCCAATTGACATTATCAAAAGCTTTTTCAGCATCCAAAAATATCAAAGCTATTGGTGTTGTATCTTGCTCTGCATATTCTAAAAGATCAATTACCACCCTTACATTCTGACTCATCAGCCTTCCTGGTAAGAAACCAGCTTGATCTTCATGTATTACTTGATTTAATACTCTTTTTAATCTCGTAGCTAAAATTGCTACAAATAATTTATAATCAGCTTTTAACAATGAAATTGGTCTAAAGTTTTTAACTTCCAATATGTCAGAATTTGCCTTTGGTATTAATGCTATATTTGCTTGTTTCCAAGTTTGAGGGATAATTCCTTCTATCAATCCTAAATTCATTACTTCCAATAGATAAGGGATTAACTGGTCTTTAAATGTTTTATAGTAAAATGCGTTAAATCCATCTGGACCGGGAGACTTATTTAGTTTACTTTTCTTTATTGCTTCTTCCAACTCCTCTTTAGTTATTGGAGAATCCAAAAAATCTTTATTTTCCTGTGTTATTTTTCCCCAGTCCCCTTTGGTAAGGTACATATCCATTTCTACCTGTGAAGATACATTTTTTCTATATAAATTTGTATAAAATTCTACAAATGTTTCTAGTATCTCCTCTTTTATTATTGTAATCTTACCATTCCTTTTAATTTGAGTTATTGGTATTTTTTTCCCTTCTGCTTAAATTGCCATGCTAACATTTTACCCGGCTTATTTGCGTGTTCAAAAAATCTTTGTTTATTATACATAAGTTTTTTTTTTCAATTTCTTCTACGATTAAAAATTAATATTGTTGTTGCCAATTTCTAAGCTTAGCCTGCTGTTCCTGTTTAGCTGCTTTATCTTGCAACCTGCTTAAATATCTTTCCCCTTGTTTTATTTCATCTAATATATGTTTTCTCTTATTCTCCCTTTCCCTGTACCACCTTGTATTTTGTTGAATTAATAATCCTCTAATTACTGCCTTGCCAGCATCCCAAACTATATCTTCACGAGTACCCTTATCTATATTTTCTTTAAAATAGTTCTGTATTTCCATCTTCAATTTAGCGACTATTTTAGTATTTTTTAAAAGGAAATCATTAATTCTCCAAGGTTTATATCCTCTATCTCCCATTTGAATTTTAACTGAAACCGCATTGTGATCTGACAAAACCCTAGGTAAGATCTCTGAATCTTCTGATTTCTCTATTAGGCCTTTCGATAACCACAACATATCTATCCTGGAATATGTAGGGTGTCTTTGTGAAAAAAAAGTATAACCTTTCTTGTTTCCATGTGCCAGTCTCCAGACGTCAAACATATTCCATTGATCAATAAGAACATCAAAGACCCCTGGTAATTTTCCTTCATTAGTCGCTTTTTTCTTTTTCCCAGATCTATCTATCTTAGGTATTTTAACACCATTAAAATCCCCAATCCATATCATTTTTTCTGTGGCATATTCAGCTAGTAATATTGCTATGTCCCGTAGAAGGGTAGGATCCTCAGATGAGAACTCCAGGGTTCCAAGAAGCAGTAGTCACGGTTCACTCGGAGAGCGCCCTCCTAGCTCCCATCCGAGTGGCAGGCGAACCCTCCGGGGCTCCAGCCTGACTAAAGAATCGATGAAGAAGGGTAGTGATAGCTGTCATAATGTGAGCTCTTGACCCATCGAACCAGAAATCACCACAGAGACAATCAGATTCCAAGCAGATGGCTTTACTGGTCAAATAGGCAATACAGTGCATTGAGGATAAGATGACAGCTATGGGTTGTCTTGCCCGTTATTTGGAAATATAAGGCAGAGAAACGGTGGGAGATTACAAAGCATAAACAGAGCATTATTTCCCAGGAGTGGCGTTCCCAGGCTTTGGTATGTGTAGCCGTCCTTGAAGTCTGGACGGTTCAGCAGAGAAACGAAAGGAAACATCTAAACCGAGATAACTGTCAGGCTGTTATCTCGGTTTCTATGTTTCCTCTATTCCTGTGCTGAACCGTCCAGACTTCAAGGACGGCTCCACATACCAAAGCCTGGGAACGCTACCCCTGGGAAAGTGTGCTCTGTTTATGCTTTGTGTGCTTTGTAATCTCCCGCCGTTTTCAAGCTTTATATTGCCAACTAATGAGCGAGACCCTCATAGCTGTCATCTTATCCTCAATGCACTGTATTGCCTATTTGACCAGTAAAAGCCATCTGCTTGGATTCTAATTGTCTCTGTGGTGATTTCTGGTTCTTTGGGTCAAGAGCTGACATTATGACAGCTATCAATCCAACTCTTCTTCAACGATCCCCTAGTCAGGCTGGAGCCCTGGAGGGTTCGCCTGCCACTCGGATGGGAGCTAGGAGGTCGCTCTCCGAGTGAACCGGGACTACTACTTCCTGGAACCCTGGAGTCCTCATTTGGGGATCCTACCCTTCTACAGGACATAGTCGCTGAACTCTTTCGGACTAATTTGGAGACTTGCCGCTTGAGGGGACTGGTACAAACTCAGTGGCAATCTCTAGTGAAAGTTCTCTGGATGTTAACATCGGATGATACTAATACTCGGTTAGACCTCCAGGACTTCGATCAGTTGCTGGATGATGCCCGGCTGGCAACTGAGGACTTACAAGTACTAACCGGATTATTGGACAAACTTATTGCCCGTGAGACTCTCCCATCCACGGCCCCTGTTACCCTGGGAAAAGGTACCATGGCAGGAGCCGCAGGTCTTTCCCTGATACCCGATGCAGCTAGCTGTCAAGCTGAAGCCAAGCGGGCCGCCGTCCATACGGCCCTCCTCTTTGCGGATTGTACAAAGGATACTACAGTAGCCACCTTGGCCCAACGTTTGGCCTCGACGTTTGGGGCCGACGCACCCGCGATCGCTGTTCGGATACAACCATTGCTGGGGGGGGAACCCAACCCCATACACTCCTGGAAACGGAACTTTTACCGCACGTTACCGCAGCTGAAGCTCTGAAACTTGAAAACCGGAAAGTTCTCGCGGATAAAGAAGCTGCTGAAGCGGCTAAGGCGGCGGCCGAAGCTCAAGCCGCAAGGGATAAGGAGTTACAATTGGCTGCGGATCATGCGCGGACCGGCGGTCGCCCTAAGGACACTGTAAGGAGCGGCCCTCCGTTAGGTCTGTCTTTTTCCCCGGTATTTGTCCCGTCGCGCATGACCCAACGCACACGCCGCCTTGCAGACCGACGCCAAGACTCCGGAGAGTCTGAAGACGAGGACCAATATGGGGACAGTTCTCAATGGGCCACGAGTTTCCGGACAAGTAAACCCCATCATACCAGTGGCCCAGGAGAGGATGTTCACCTGTTACGAGCCCAGAATCGAGAGCTATCTGACCGTGTCGATCAACTCCAAGAGCTAATGGAACGAATGCTTCATGACAACAGACAGTTGCAGCAAGCCTATACCCGGTCACTTCCCTTCCCTTCCTGACAACGGGAAGGGAAGTGGCTTTGATACTAAACATATGCTTATTTGGGGCCCGAATAGATGTCCAGGCTGACACTCCGCCTCTCCAAAGATCCTTCCCCGGGATATCTCGGTTTGGCGGGGTAGTGCTGTTATAATCATTCCTTCCACAATTGCTTCATCTTCCTGAAGAAAATCAGCCAACAGCAATTTCAAATAATTTTTTAGGTCTTTCCCCTCCAGTTTTTCTTTGAGGCTACGTATGTGAATCCAACTCTCCTTTATTTTCAGTTCTAACATTGCTGTATGGTCGTCACATTTTTCTTCTCTCTCTTGACTTGCCTCCATTGACAGTTCCAAAACATCAACTCGTTTTCTGGTTTCTTTGTTATCCTTTGATTGTTTCTGAAGTTTTGCCTCTAATTTGTCCTTTCTCACTGTCAAAGATGAAATAGAGTCTTTCAGAGCAGAAATGGCAGCTGTATTTTGTCCTACAGCCTCTGTGTTTTGATTCAGCCCTTGTTTGACTGATTCCACCTCTTGCTTCACTGATGTCACCTCCTGAAGTGTTTTAGTCAACAGTTCATGTAGAGAGTTCAGGGTAACATCCGGTTTTTTAAGAGCCATCCTTGTAGCTACAGTTGTGCCTGTTTGAGTTGGTGAAGTAGCTGGTGAAACAGTTGTACTGGTAACAGAAGCTCTTCTGTGGAGTGGTAAAGTTTGCTGAATGTGAAGCTATTTAGGATCTTTAATAAGTCCTCTGGGATGTTTTTCTGTATCTTTCTTTTCTTTGTCTTTGTCTTTATCTCCCATTCCCAGAAAGCTTAAGATGGCTGTTATTTGTAATCCAAAAGAAAAAGAAAGGGGTGGTGGTGCTTGTTGTTTAAAACATCAGTTTAAAAGTCACATTTATCACTGGAACTTGAACTTGACTTAATAACCAGACCTGGGAGAGTACATTAGCATATCTGTATTTCAATCAGCTATCATTTGCCAGCTTTTAGGCACCTCTAAGTTTTAATTGGCTTTGTTTTGACAGTTAGCTTGGCTGGCAGCACTGAATTTCGAGTGTGCCACAGCTGGCAAAACGCCAAGTTTCAGTTTGGATCTGTTAGCGAGTTTTAGATATAGTTCAGAGTGCTTTTTATTCCTTCCCAGTTACTGTCAGACACCTCAGTGATATTAGATTTCAATATTCCATAAAATGTAAAAAAAACCCTCTTGATTTATAAAGATCCGAGTCTCGTCGCCGCTTTCCCTGGCTCCTTGGACTTTAATGGTGCCCGCTCCTCAGCACACCCGTCCGAGCATTCGTCACCGCTTCTAAGGCAGCAGCCGCTCCTAGGACAGGGAGCTCACCAGAGCCTCAGTCAGCATCCCCTCTCCTTCAAGGGGTGCCACTTGCCAGGTGTTGGGGGGGGGGCGGATTCCCTGCCCCTGGCCGCTTCGAGACCAGAGCACGATCGTTTGCGCTGCCGCGGCATTCCCCCCAGATCCGGAAGGTCTACCTTATTATTAAACGAACCACGCCTTGCCCATTGGGAGTATAAAAGGCTATTGTCAGCGTTTCAGACCTGGGCAAGAGGTTGCCGGTTGATACAGCACCTCACTCATCAGGTATGTCTCCGATGGGCGGAAGAGATTGGGGCAAATGTTATGGAGATCACCCAACCATTTTCTGCACCCAGACTCATTCTTCTGGGGTTCACAATCTGCTACAGCCATGGTTTCTAGGAGATCTCACTCCCCCATTCATAGGAGACTGAAGGCAAGGGTTTGGAGGTCTTTCCACCCAGTTCCAAAGAGGGTTCCGATGGAGCATCGGAATCCACCCCGATGAGGCTGTTAGCCAATCTCTTAATGCATCCCCAACAGAGGACCTCCACGTGCATGTGGAACAGATGTTGAGAATGGCAAAAGCACTGGATGTGGCGGTCTCAACCTCTGCTCATCAACCTACTGACAAGATTCTGGGAAAGTTATATGTGTGTGAGGGAGCAGGGAAGGAGTTTCTATTCTGGTTTCCTCACCTTTATGTACCCTCACAAATTTCTCCCTGTTGCCAGTAGCTGAGAGGAGGATTTAATACTCTTTATTTCCCTACAGACAGTCACCCTTGCTTTTGTGAGGAGAGTTTCCCTTTCCTTCCCCCCAGTAGAAATAGAAAGGCTTAGAGACTGAAGCTGAATTTAAAAGTAAGAATAAAAAGATGTTTATTATTTACAGAAAGGTTTTTTAGATTGTTGGTTATTCTTCAAGAGAGGCATGAAGCTTAAATGGTTACAGGCTGTTCAAAATCTTAAATGGTTTCAGGCATAGTTCTTAGTTCAAAGTTCAGTTTCTTCAGGATACTCAGTATTATGTGTGTGTGTAAAGCGCCGTCAAGTCGCAGCCGACTTATGGCGACCCCTTTTTGTGGTTTTCATGGCAAGAGACTAACAGAGGTGGTTTGCCAGTACCTTCCTCTGCACAGCAACCCTGGACTTCCTTGGTGGTCTCTGTAAGCCCTTGGCCCAATCTGAACCAAAAACCACATCAGAGACAGTCAGGTCCAAAGAAGTTGGTTTTTACTGGTCAAATAGGTTAACAGAGCATAAAGAAAAGGTGAAAGCAATGGAGCTTGCTGGCTTGCACTTGGTAATATAAAAGCATGAAAAAAACACAAGAGATTACAAAACACAAACAGCGCTGAGGTTCTCACAGCTTCAAAAGAGTTTAGGTATGCATAACAGTCCTTGAGAGCTGGTCGGTGGGAAACCGAAACCAACTGAGACACAGGCCTGACATTCTGCCCCCCTTAAGGCCCCCCTCCATCTTGCAAGGGGGACGGCTTGTCAGGGTAGGCGGTGTGAAAGGCGTTCACCAAGTGCGGGGCGGATACATCCCGTGCCCGTACCCATTCGTCGTAGGCAGGGGGGAAGTGCTTCCAGCGAATTAGGTATTGCAGGGACCCATGCCGTATACGTGAATCCAGGATCTTTGACCCTTCAAAATGTTCCTCCCCCCCCCCACCATCACGGGTTGCTTGGGAGGTGGTTCTGGGTGCCATTCCGAGGATGCGATATGAGGCTTGAGGAGACTGACATGGAAGACTGGGTGGATACGTCTCAAGGTTTTAGGGAGAGTCAGTTCCACAGTGACAGGGTTAATGATCCGGACAATGGGATATGGCCCTATGTATTTGGCACTGAGTTTGTGGCAAGGGCGGGTGGATCGCAGGTTTTTGGTGGAGAGATACACCAAGTCACCAATTTGAAAGTCCTTGCTGGGAGAGCGATGCTTATCGGCTTGAGCTTTATATTTGCACTTGGCTCTGTCTAGGTTTCTCACCAGTCAGGGCCATGTGGTGCGGAGAGCATGTGCCCAAGAGGCTACGTTAGGATCCCCCTCCCCCTCGGATACCTCTACAGGGGCAATAGGACTGAAATCTTGACCATACACAGCATAGAAAGGGCTGAATCCTGTAGACTGATGTACAGCATTATTGTAAGCATATTCTGCAAAAGGCAACAGTTCAACCCAATCGTCCTGGTGGTAATTGACATAACAACATAAATAACATTCCAGTACAGCATTGATACGTTCAGTTTGCCCATCCATCTGGGGATGATAAGCACTAGATAGACCTTGCTCCACCCCCACCAACTTGAGAAAAGCTTTCCAAAATTTAGCTACGTAACTACTTCCGCGGTCGCAGATTATCTTGCGCGGGAAGGAATGTAGATGGAAAACATGTGACACAAAGAGGCGGGCCAACTTGGGGGCGGAGGGAATACCTGCACATGGAATCAAGTGTACCTGTTTGGATAATAAGTCAGTAACAACCCACAGTACAGTTTTGCCCCCACTAAGAGGGAGATCCGTCATAAAATCCATGGCAATCACCTCCCAGGGTCTGCTGGGAATTTCCAGTGGTTGCAGCAGTCCCGGAGGCTTGCCTTGAGACCGTTTGACCGTGGCACAAATAGGACAGTTGCGAATGAAGGAGTCTACATCAGAACGCATCCCCCCCCACCAAAACTGTCTGCGCAACAAGTGAAGGGTTTTCAGGAACCCAAAGTGCCCCGCAGTCTTAGCTCCGTGGGCCAACTGCAGGACTTCTCTTCGAAGTATTTTAGGCACGTATAATTTCGAGTCTTTGTACCAACAACCACCTTGTTCCAGCAAACCTTGGGGTAGGGTCTGGGCAGTGCGTTTGGCTAAGCATTGAGCGCGAAGGGAGTCCAGGAAGGAGTTGGAGAGGATCACCCCCCTCCTCCTGCAGAAGGGGGTGGATCAGGAGCTGTTGGAGATTGAGGGGGGGGAACTGGTTGCTGTGGTACGCCGGGTACAGGCGGCGCAAGGGGGGCCGGCGAGGGAGCCGGCTGGTTAGAGTTGGATACTCTGTCGGCCACTGTGCAGTTTTCAGGCTGGGACCAAGTTTGGGACCGGGTCTGCACGGCTAGTACGGGCAGAGCTCCCCTGTGTGCTGGGGTGAATAAAGAGTCTGTCGGCCGATCAATTTTTACTGGGTATTGAGGCAACCAGGATAGGGCATCAGCAAGCACGTTTTGCTTCCCGGGCACATGTTTAAGAACAAAACAGAATTGAGCAAAGTCCGCCCAACGTTGTTTTGCAGACAGTTTATGGGTCCCCGTGAGGGCAGCTAGATTTTTGTGATCGGTCCAGACTTCAAAGGGGACCCTAGACCCCTCCAGAAATTGCCTCCACAGAGTAAGGGCATGATGGACGGCTGATGCCTCCTTCTCCCAAATGGGCCAGTTCAGTTGGGCATGCGCAAACCTTTTCGAGAAGTAAGCACAGGGGTGAAGGAGACCGTCTGGTCCTCTCTGTAGAAGAGCCCCCCCCCCCATGGCTACATCAGACGCATCGACCTGTACAATAAACATTTGGTTTGGGTCCGGATGCCATAGTACAGGTTCAGAAGTGAAAAGCCGCTTGAGGGTTACAAAGGCAGATTGACATTGATCAGTCCAAACGTAGCAGAAACCCCTTTACCCTTTGTTTTTAGGAGGTCAGTGATTGGCAATGTCACCTGAGCAAAGTTGGGAATGAAACCACGGTAGAAATTAGCAAAGCCCAGGAACTGTTGTACTTGTTTGCGGGTGGAGGGAGGAGTCCAGTCAAGTACCGATTGGACTTTAGCAGGGTCCATGCTAAGACCTCGATGAGAGATTATGTACCCCAAGAAAGTCACTTTTTCTTGATGGAATTCGCATTTAGACAGCTTTGCATAGAGCTGGTGTTTACGCAGACGTTGCAAAACTTCTCTGACCGGAGCAACATGCTCTTCCATGGTTTTTGAATAAATGAGGATGTCATCCAGATAAACCACCATAGTAAATCATAGTATAGTAAATCATGGAGAATATCATTAATGAGTTGCATGAAGACCCCCGGGGCCCCTTTTAACCCAAAAGGCATCACAAGAAATTCATACATTCCAAAACAGCTAGAGAAGGCAGTGAGGGGTTCATCCCCCTCACGGATACGGACCCGATAATAAGCTTCCACCAAGTTTAATTTGGAGAAAACGTGTCCCTCTTGTAATTGTCCTAAAATGTCTGAAATCAACGGTATGGGGTAAGCGTTGGCTTGGGTAACTGCGTTAAGCTTTCAGAAGTCAATGCATAAACGTAGGTCACCCTCCTTTTTCCGGACAAAGAAAGCAGGGGCTGAGTTGGGGGCATTTGATTGCCGAATAAACCCTTGAGCAAGATTTTTATCCAAAAAGTCACGTAACACAGCGCGTTCGGAAACGCTCATAGGGTAAATCTTGCTCTTAGTCAGTGTGCAGTCTTTCACCACCTCAATTGCACAGTCTGTGGTATGGTGGGGGGGCAAAGCATCGCATTCTTTAATATCAAAAACATCCGCAAAGTCTCGGTATACTTCGGGCAAAGGTGTCAGCGATGAGGCATCGGAGGTTAAAGCTGGAGCGGGTGGAGGCACCACCGCGACTTCGAGTCGGTACTGGTCACACTTGGGATTGGCAAAGGTAATAGTGTCAGCTTCCCAGTCTATATAGGGACTATGACCTTTGAGCCAATTAATCCCTAGAACAACTTCGAACCGGATGGGGGCTATGGTAAAGTCTATTTGTTCCCAATGAGACCCGATATCCATCACCACTCCCCGTGTGCGATGATCAACTGGTCCCCCCTTGAAATGGCTCCCATCCATCTGGGCGAATTGGACGGGAGCTGGTAGAGCCTCAGACTTGACTTTTAGAGCTGCAAACGTGGCCTCATTGATTAAAGTGCGGCCGCAGCCGGAGTCTATAAGTGCCTTAACATGTAATTGGGGACCCCCTCTATAGTGTTGTAACACTACATCCACATAAACAGTGTTTTCAACTTCACTCACCATGACAGGAGCTTTGGGTTTAGCAGGAGATTCTGCAGGGGTCTGTGGAGACGCTCCACGCACCACAGACCGTATCCGTTTTTTGACAGGTCAAGAGGGGTTTCCAGGTTTAGAGCTGGAGAATTCCATTGATCATCCTCGTCGGAAGAAGGAGAGTTGTCCCCCATTGGGGCACTTGTAATCTGGGACCCTACGGGGTTGCTTGGTGCAGGAAGGTTAGCCGATTCCTCAACGTGAAGTGCAGAGGGTGTGGGTCTCCCGGCGCTGCGCTGCAGGTGGCCGTGGTGCCTCTGCGTTGAGGTCGTCCTCGAGCTCGAGGTGGTATGCTGGGGCGAGTGGTCTCTGGGCGCTGAGGACAAGCCGCTGCAAAGTGGCCCAATTCCCCGCAAACGAGGCAAGCCCCCCTCTGGAATCTTGTTTCGCGATCCAGAGGTGGCCGCGTAGGTTTTCGCAGGCTGGAAAGCGGCGCTTTCGATGGGGGCTTTGGGGGGCTTTTTTCTCTGTTCCGTTGTCGGACCAGGGAAATGAAACATCGGCGGCTCTCGACCTCCTCAGCTAGCAAAATCCAATCTTCCAGGGTCTCGGGGTCACTCCGCATATACGACCAATTCAGAATGTCAGGGTGTAAGGCTTCCCTGAAATAATGAATGAGGGTGGCCTCTGGCCAGTCCACAATTTTACTGGCAAGTCTCTGGAATTCATCTGCAAATTCCCTGACTGGTGAGGAGCCCTGTCTGAGTTGTAACAGTTCTGCTTTGGCCCGTTCCCCCATAAAGGGGTCTTCAAACTGTCTCTGCAAGGCAAACATAAAATTGTTGAGGGAGCGGATAGATCGGGACCTAGTGTCAAATTGGAGGACCATCCAGTCAGCTGCTTTCCCTGTCAATAAAGAGGCTACGAAACGAACTCATCTATCCTCTGTGGGAAAGTATCATCCTTGTTCTCTCATGTAACTGTCTACTTGATGCAGAAAACAGGGCAGAGTCTCGAGTGAACCATCATAGGTCGTTTTCAGCCGAAGCTGCTTCCATTTGCCGGGCATAGGTTGTCCTGGTTGCATGGGTGCCCCAGGAATTGGTACAATCGGGGCTCCAGGGACTGGCGGTTGAGCTGGTACAACCGGGGCTCCAGGGACTGGCGGTTGAGCGGGTGGGTGAGCTGGTGCTTCTGGGCCAGGGAGAACAGGTTGCGCTGGGACTGGTTGGGCCGGAGCCGTCAGTGCCTGCTGCAAGCGCTCATTTTCTCAGAACAAGCGTTCCATTTGGTCCTGGAGGCGGTCTACATGATCATTTAACTCCCAGTTGTGGGCTCGCAAGAGTTGCACTTCGTCCTCAGGACCCCCCGTACGACGTGCTCGACTGGTCCGCAGACCGGTGGCCCAATGGGAGCCATCCCCATACAAGTCCTCCTCGTCAGAGTTGTCAGAGCCTTGAAGACGCTCTGCGAGGCGACGCACGCGTTGGGTAGTGCTGGTCGGAGCAAAGACCGGGGAAAACGTTGGACCCAACGAGGGACCGGTCCTCCCGGTGTCTTTGGGGCGTACATCCGCTCGCACCTGTTCGGCAGCCAACTGCTGTTCCCTTTCCCGTTCGGCCTGAGCCTTGGCTGCCGCTTCTGTTGCCTTTTGGTCCGCGAGAGTTTGGGTGGCTTCGAGCTTCAAGGCGGCAGTCGTGGTAACGATTGGCAGGAGCTCCTGCTCCAAAAGGGCGAGGAGCGGTTCAGACTCCCCGCCCAGCAGCGGTTGGACCTGGACCGCTAGCGCGGGTGCCCCAGCCCCGAAAGTTGGGGTCAACAACTGTGTTAGATCGGCTACCGTGGGTAGTCCCACAAACAGTAACGCCGTTTGGACAGCAGTCCGTTGTGCCTCTGCTTGACATTCAGCTGCATTTGGCACCAGGGAAACACCTTCCGGCGCCGATCTTGCCATGGCTCAAGATACGGGAGGGCGGACTGGGGATGCTGCAGAAGGGCGCTGTTGAGCCTCCTGCAAAGTTAACCTCGCCAATAAGCGAGTTAAGGTGACCAGGTCGTCCTGGGCAGCATGTACTTCATCCAGAAGCCTGTCCAGGATCAAAAGGTCGTGGTAGGCATTCTGATCTGAGTCCTCAGAGGTCCAAGGTTGTGCCGCGGCTAGTGAGTGCCACTGGCCTCGAATAAGTTCCACTAGGCGGTTGATTTCCGCATCAGTCCGTATTGCTTCCAATAACACATCCCGCAGGAGGGTAGGGTCGTCAGGGCAAGTCAACGACCCCAGCAGCAGGGCCCAGTGATCCAAGTCCTCCAGGATCCCACTAGGCAGGTCATAGAAAGTATGAAGGGATTGCTGTCACAATGTAAGCCCTTGGCCCAGTCTGAACCAAAAACCACATCAGAGACAGTCAGGTCCAAAGAAGTTGGTTTTTACTGGCCAAATAGGTTAACAGAGCATAAAGAAAAGGTGACAGCAATGGAGCTTGCTGGCTTGCACTTGGTAATATAAAAGCATGAAAAAACGCAAGAGATTACAAAACACAAACAGCGCTATGGTTCTCACAGCTTCAAAAGAGTTTAGGTATGCATAACAGTCCTTGAGAGCTGGTCGGTGGGAAACCGAAACCAACTGAGACACAGGCCTGACAGTCTCCCATCCAAACACTAACCAGGGCCAACCCTGCTTAGCTTCTGAGATCTGACAAGATCAGGCTAGCCTGGGCCATCCAGGTCAGGGCACTCAGTATTATACTTAGATGTTATTCAAAATATTCACAGACTCAAAATACTTGGTGTAGGCCAGCACACACAAACTACCAGTGAGTGGAGGTTCATCCACAACCTTTCCCACTCCTTAGATTTGCCCACCTCCTGTGGAAACAAATCACTCTTCCCCAAAACACTGAGTCAGGAGTCTCCCTGTTTCAGAAGCCACCTCCCACCAAGTGACTGAAGAAAGGGGCCGTCATCACACACTGCCACAATCTTCCCCTTGTCACTACTCAGGTTTGGTTACAAAACAAGCTAGGTAGTATTGTTGAAGGCTTTCACGGTCAGAGTTCATTGGTTCTTGTAGGTTATCCGGGCTGTGTGACCGTGATCTTGGTATTTTCTTTCCTGACGTTTCGCCAGCAGCTGTGGCCGGCATCTTCAGAGGAGTAACACTGAAGGACAGGGTCTCAGTGTTACTCCTCTGAAGATGCCTGCCACAGCTGCTGGCGAAACATCAGGAAAGAAAATACCAAGACCATGGTCACACAGCCCGGATAACCTACAAGAACCAAAGCTAGGTAGTGTTTGAACAAGTGTTCTCAGAGTCTCTCTACACCGCCGCACAGCTTGGGAGCTCAAAGCCAGACTCGGGACCTCTCCTCCCCCTCCAAAAAGAAGCCTGACAGCTTTCCAGACTCCGCCCACTGCTTGGTGGCATCGGCTGACGGTTGCCAAGTTACACAGTTTAACCCCGAATACGTCACAGAGGGCATCTTGGCCTTCTTCTGGGCATGGAGTATGGGTCACTGGGTGTGTGTGGGGGAAGTAGTTGTGAATTTCTTGCAGTGTGCAGGGGGTTGGACTACATGACCCAGGTGGTATCTTCCAACTCTATGATTCTATGTGTTGTTACAGGCACATAGGCTGACCATGAGGAGGTCTTATGAGACCAAGTGGGGGCATTTTTCAAGTTGGTGTGACTCTAAGGGTCTAACCCCAGCGAAGGCCGCTCTGCCTTTTGTTTTTGATTACCTCCTTGAGCTGAGGAGGAAGGGGCTGGCTTTCTCCTCTCTTAAGGTATATTTGGCTGTGATTTCAGCGCATCATGATTACGTTGAAGGGTTTACCGTGTTTTCACACAAGATATTTAAGACTTTTCTTAAGGGACTATTTAATTCCTTCCCACCTAGGATGCCCATTTTACCTAATCGCTGGTATTAGCAAAATTGATGTATGCCCCGTATGAGCCCTTTTGGGCTAAGAGAATATGACGACGTATTTTCATTGCTGCCGTACAAAATTTTGTGAGAGGTAATGAAGGGGTTATCACCTTGTAAGAGCTTTTTGATCTTTTCTCTTTCCCTGTTTGGTCCCATTCTCAGTAAATGGGGCTCAATAAACTTAGAGTGAGGTATTGTATAAAAATTACAGTATAGAAGGACATGCTCAATAGCTTCTAAATCCCCGGATTTACAGGGGCAGAATCTCTCCGCCCTAGGTATCTTCTTAAATTTTCTCTCTAGCATAGCAGAGGGAAGGGGTGCACACCTAACCAGGGTAAAGGCCCTTCTATATCTGTTCATCGCTAAATAACGGAGGTAGGCTGCTGGTGCGAGGATAACTTTAGATTGGGGGGTGCCATAAATTGAGGCACTCTTGCTAGATCTGCTTGTCACTCAATGTCTTTCACTCTTTGGCTTATGATTGACTTAGCTTGATTCCACCCTGACTGAAGTAGTGCCAGAGGGGTAAAACCCAAGTTATTCAGTTTGTCTTCAATGGCTGTAATCCACTTTGACCTAAAGGTGTCACACAAAATCAGTGGGAGAAGACCCTTGGGGTTGAAATTAATTTTTAGCCAGAGATACAGCGAGGACAAGGCGACCCTTGCCTCCACCTTCACCATGCCAGTTTCTAAACGGATCATTGCATTTGATACACATCTTGGCAATTGCAGCACAGCTCTAAGGAACTTAGATTGCACTCGGTCTACGGGAGTAAGACATGAGGGCAAAATAGCAGTATTCAGGGACCCACCTTTTATGAAAGTGTACCCTGAGAGGGTAATTCTCCGGCTTCAGCCCAGTTTATGCTGAAGGTGCTATCCAGGATCCACCTGAACCAAGAACTCATTCTTCCTGTGTTTTTCCCAAAACCCACTTCAGAGGCAGAAAGAGCACTTCATTATTTAGATGTTAGGCGGGCTTTATTGTTGCATTTGCACAAGGGAGTTTAGGAAGGACATGTCCCTATTCTTTTGTCACTCAGGACCCAAGAAGGGTAGGAGAACTTCACCACAGTCTCTTCAAAGGTGGATTGTGGCCACTATTCACCTTTGTTATGACAAGCCGGGTACTCTGTGCCTGGTGGGGATCTATGCCCATTTGACAAGGGCTCATGCATCTTCAGATGTGTGTCTGCAAGGGATTTCCATCTCAGAGATTTCCAGGGCAGCGACCGGCTCATTAACAGACATTTTTATGAAGCACTATGCCTTAGATCTGCAGGCGAGAGAAGAAGTGTCAGTGGGGAAAGCTGTCTTTATTTGTGCGAAAGGGAGAGCTCATCCTACCTTCCTGGTAAGTGGCTTGGGATGACCCCCTATGCAGGACTGCACTTGAAGACCAAAAATGAAAATAGAGTTGCGCTTACCTGTATCTGTTGTTCACTGAGGTCTTCAGTGCATGCACACATCCCTCTCTTTTGCCCCACTGTGAGCTCTCTACCTGTTTATAGTTCTGGCTTCGGTGGCTCAGGGGGAACTGAAGAAAGGGGGCACAGTGATGGTTCCGGCGGGAATGCCTACATGGCTCTAGCGCACAGCGCCTCCTAGCAGCAGAAGCTTGTAAAACCTCTGGTAGCAGGTCTGCACAAGCGTAGTCCCCTATGTGTGCCTGCACTGAAGACCTCAATGAACAGCAGTTACAGATAAGTTCAACTCTGTTTTTCCACTGCATTTTTTCTGTTAGGTTATCTACAGTTGTGCCATTCTGAATTTAGAAGCTAAATTTAGATGCCGTTCATATGGCCAGTCCTATATACAGTATAACCAAAAGGAAGTATTTTTGTTTATGACAAGACTCAGTGTCAGAAGCTTGATTCAGAAACTACATGCATTGATAGTTTTAATTAAATTAACCATGTTCCTGACTGGCTGTTTGGATATGGTAATAGGCTAGAAGAAAGCCAATAATGGAAGTGCTGTTCAGATATGACTGAAGAGATGTTGTTTGGTTGTGGGTGCTGAGACATATCTGATGGGTCAAAATTTGGCTCAATATTCTGAATTTGTTTTGTAATAATTGTTTTATGTTGATGATTGTAGTTTTTATTAATGATATTTTATTGTTTGACTTTATGTAAGCCACCATGAACACACTATGGACAATCAAGACAGAAATATATTAAATAAATTTTACAAACATCTATGATTGGTATGATCACCCAAGTACAGGTCACTAATTATGGTTATTTAGTTGACAAAACATCCTTGTCCCCCAGTGCTATTCTCTCTGCAATGCAGGCTGGGATACCAGCTAAGTCTCTCCAAGGGAGTCAAGGGAAAGATTGAAGGCAACAGAAGGCCGCATCTTGGCTTTCTCAAACTAACCTTAGTTAAAATAAACCATGATTTTATATTATGTCTGTTCCAAGCCAGTGAGTGTCATTGAACATTGCTAGCTAACTCCCCAAAATAATGACCCATGCAAATAGTCTGCTTGCGTGTACATCATAATGTCAGAACCTCTCAGAAGAACACAGGTGCTATTTACAGGATTAAATAAATTTGCCAGATGCATTTTTCCTCCTCACAGAAATAGCAATTGTTATCTTCAATCACGCATAAAGAAAGGAAAGGATGATCTTTCAGAATATTGAAATTTAATGAGATTCAAAAAATGACTGGAAACAAAGATGTAGTTGTAGAGGAACGTAGCACCTCTTTCTCCTGGGCTTGTGCAGATATAAAAACATGTGGAGGATCTTTTCAGGACAATGGCTATTCCAGTTTGTTGCACGGACAGGAACTATTGGCTTAGACTACTACCTAAAACATCCAGAAATACTTCCCAGAATATTAGGAATGAGAGCTCAAAATAGAATAGTACTAGTTGTGCCCCTAGTAATGATCGGATAACATTGGATGTCTTCATATTATTCCATCCAGTCCCTTGTGGTTTTGTTGGCACTACAAGGCCTCCAGATCCCATGCATTGCTGAAGGAAGAAGAGATCTATCTGCTGCTCATGCGATAAGTTGTTCTGTCTCTGATAATCCACAAAAAAATTTAATAATCAGAAAAGCAAAAACAGATTGTGTGGTTTTGAAATAAACCAGGCTACTATGTGCTTCAGAAAAACAACATTCTCTTGGCATGGTCTTTTTTTCCCCATTACACATACATCCAGAAAATATCTACACAGGTTTCTCCCAGCAGTGCCTGTTCATATCACAGCATCCCTTGCTAAATAGGGTAAACCTTTGAAGGGTAATTTTTTTTGTTTGGAATGTATTAATTAACTTGGTGCCCCTTGATGGGCCATCAAAATAATATAGGACATGTTTATTTTTATTTCTATCAACCCTTTGATCTACTAAGGCAGGGGTGTTGAACTCATTTGTTAGGAGGGCCTGATATGACATAAATGTCATTTGGTCGGGCCGGGCCGTGTGCACATACATACGTACATACATACACACACATACACAAATAAATAAATAAATAAATATGAGAGAAAGAAAGGGAGAGAGAGAAAGAAAAAGAAAGAAAGAAAAGGAGGGAGACAGACAGAAAGAGAGAGAGAGAGAGAGAGAGAGAGGAAGAAAGAGGGCGAGAAAGAAAAGGAGAGAGAGTGACAGAAAAAGAGGAAGAAAAGAGAAAAGCCTCCCTCCCTACCCCTGGCCGCCCAGTTGCCCCGCAGCCGACCGCAACCAGGGAAAGCCTTCCACCCCTCCCCCGGTCACGCTAGCAGCCCCACGGCCCAGCGCAACTGGAGCAAACCTCTCCCCCCGGTCGAGTCAGCGGCCCAGTGGCCCAGTGCAACCAGGGAAAGCCGGTTGCGCCAACGGCCCCATGGCCCAACGTGACTGGGAAAAGCCTCCCACCCCACCCGGTCATTCCAGTGGCCCCGCACAACCGGGGCAAACCCTCCCTTTCACCCCGGTTGCACCAGCAGCCCCGTGGCACCGTGCAACCAGGGCAAAGCTTCCCACCCCATCCCTGGTTGCGCCAGCCTTCCCCACTCCCTCCCCAGCCATGCACAGGTGCTGGGAAGCCCAGAAAAGGCTGGGGGAGGGGGAAAGGTGATGTCTTGGCTCCACAGACCTGATGAAAGCCCTCCGGGGGCTGGATCTGGCCCGCGGGCCGCATGTTTGACATCCCTGTACTAAGGTGTAGTTTTCAGACTGTGTTCCATGAAAGTTTGTGGATCCTTAGAAGCTTATCAGGGATTTCTCATTTTAAAATGGCTTCCTGAAAGACAGCTTTCTTACCAGCTTTCTCCCTATAACATGTAATCACAGGGGAATGTAGCTTATGTTTTAGGGCAGGGGTGTCAAACGTATTGCCCAGGGGCTGGATCCGGCCTCTTGGGAGCTCTTATCCGGCCCGCGAGCCAGCCGAGGCAGCCACCCCCCCCAGTCCCAATTGGTGCTGGCAAGCCTGCTGCAGGCTCACCAGCTGAGGTAGCCACCTCCTCCAGTCCTGATCTGGGCTGGCGAGGCCTGGCCTGGCCCGACCCAGTGATGTTTATGTCATATCCGGCCCTCGTAATAAATGAGTTTGACACCCATGTTTTAGGGTGTGCTTTTTGTTTTCACAGGGCAATGGAAAGATCCAGCAGGACTAGCCAGTGCCCCATGAGGGCAATATATACACTCTACAACACTACTCTAAATCTTCCATGATATGTGGGGGGCTCCTTTGCAGACATGTAAGTGCAGAAACACTTCTGTGAAAATAGAAACTTTGAAAGCCACTGCTCAAGACACCCTCCAAGACAGCAAACAACCTTCACAAATACACAAAAGTGATAAAATAACTAAAGTTAAATTAAAACAATCAAACAGCAATCAAATATTTGTTATTTTATCCTGCCAAAATTGGCTTCCTAGGAGGCTCATAGAATTTTTAAAAACTTATACAAATGATGATGTCCCTCAAGGCAGGAATTATCAGCTGACCTGTGTCCAGGCACTATAAGTGTGCATGTGACTGGTTGCTTGCTGTCCTCCTCCTGGGGCTCCCATTAATGGCAGCTGAAAACTGGAGGGAGCGAGACTAGATGACAGAGTCATGCATAGCTCCTTCCTGCCCTAGCTCATATTCCATCCTAATGACTTTGATTTCTCACTGGCTACTGAAGCAAGGTGTCTGGGGGCTCACTGCTGTTTTTGCTGCCACAGACTTTGAAGCAAGGTGTGTGCCTGCTGGGAAAGATGGAATTGGGGCTAACAACTACTGCCAGGAAGCCTAGCCTTCAGGAAAGTTCATTTGTCATTTCCATCTTCCCCCTGAATCTGAATTCTGGATGCTTTGCCTTCTGATAATTTAATAACTTTCGTTTGGAAGCCGTTATGTCTATCAGCTGATATCTGCCTGACTCTTCCTCGTGGTGTGGGTGGGTGTTGGTTGGGGAGAGAGAGTCTCAGGAAGAGGTGGGGCTCCATTTCCATTAGCAGTAATAACAACAGGAGAACTGTTTGTGGTTAGAAGATTTCTGAGCTACATGAACCAAACCGGCCGCATCACAGACTGACCACCCCTGGCATGGAGCTTGCTGTGTGCCAGGCTAATGCCCTTTAATCGTATCACCCCTTTGTTACTGTGCACTGCCGTGGAGGAGAGAGGAATTGGTTTAGAGGGAGATTTCAGAAAGAGCAGACACCATGCCCTGGAGGTGGATTAGCAGAACTCTTACCCTCCCTAAGGTAAGCCTTTGTTTAGAATTGGAGGAAGGAGCAGAGGGAAGACACCAAGTCTTGGAACTAGATTTGTCCATTGAAACAGCACAGGAGAGGGATTTGCAATGAACTGTGCCCCCCCCTCCCCAGCAGGATGCAGGTCTTGGATCAGACTTTTGTATTAGTGACTCCTATCCTCATGGTGTACGTGCTTTGATGGACCTGGTCAGAGGTGTGCTTTTCACCTTCACTTTGGCCAGATGGTTCTACTAACTTTGGGCAATCCATGTTCATAACTAGGAAGGTAAAAAAACAAAAAAAACCTAGACTTACTGAAACCACAACTAGCTGTCTAAAACAGCTATATTAGCCTACTCTATGTGTTAGCAGATACAAATGAAATGAAGCATTGCCTACCATTTGCCTTGCCTACCATTTGTGAACAAATATTGGTACGATGAAATATACTAACTTAGATACTAATGTTACAGCCTCCACAGCCAGGTATGGAACTGTCTTAATACTTCCAGCTGTTGCACTGCAGCTGTAATGCCTGAAAGGGAACTTGTGCCTTTGGACTCTGGGTATACATCAGAATCTCGCAAAGCTTGATTGGGTTTGTTTGTCTCTGGACATTACAGAAGCACCCAAACTTACATAGTACCAGGTTATTTGCACATCTGGATGTGTATGGATCCTGTATCACCCAATGACATTTGCAATTAGGTGCCGATTTAATAAGCTTGTAACTGAACCGTATATTGCCCAGCAATCTGCTATAAACAGTGGCCTATTTTTAAAAAAGCATTCTGGAATATTAAAAAATGGACTTCAGAAGAAGAAGAAGAAGAGTTGGTTTTTATTTGACTGGCTGCGTAGGTGGTGTCGTCAAGAAAAGTTTGGATTTCTGGACCATGGCTTACACTTTCGAGAAGAGGCTCTTCTGTCGGGGATGGTTTACACCTCACGAGAGTGGGGAAAATGTGTTTGGTGAGAGCCTCGCAAACCTGATCAAGAGGGCTTTAAACTAAATCCTATGGGGGAGCGAGACAACAATTTAAAGCCTTGTATGCTGACAATACCTGGAGTTGAGAACAATAATGATTTGCAGGGAGTGGCATGTATGCAAGGAAACAAACTCACAGGTAAGTACAGAAATGAAAACCACGGGATATTGTCAAAGGCTTTCATGGTCAGAGTTCATTGGTTCTTGTAGGTTATCCGGGCTGTGTAACCGTGGTCTTGGTATTTTCTTTCCTGACGTTTCGCCAGCAGCTGTGGCAGGCATTTTCAGAGGAGTAACACTGAAGGACAGATAAGAGACACTGTCCTTCAATGTTACTCCTCTGAAGATGCCTGCCACAGCTGCTGGCAAAACGTCAGGAAAGAAAATACCAAGACCATGGTTACACAGCCCGGATAACCTACTAGAACCAATGAAAACCAAGGGGCACATAAACCATGGATTCCGATGTCTGTACACTAATGCGCAGAGTATGGGAAACAAGCAGGAAGAACTCAAAGCCCTAATACAGGAAGGAAATTTTGACCTAAGAGGCATTTCTGAAACTTGGTGCGATGTCACTCATGATTGGAATATTAAGATTGAGGAGTACAACTTGTTTAAAAGGGTTAGACAGATAAGGAAGGGGGGAGGTGTAGCGCTGTATGTCAAAGATGTGTACACTTGTGAAGAAGTACATGAATCTGAGCATAGTAGTTGAGTTGAGAGTCTATGGGTAAAAATAAAAGGAGTAAGAAATAATCGTGATATTATCTTGGGAGTCTGCTATCGACCTCCAAACCAGGCAGAGAACTTGGATGGGACGCTCCTAGACCAGATCACAAAGTTCTCAAAGAGAAGGGACACAGTGGTCATGGGAGATTTTAATTACCCGGATATCTGTTGGAAGTCCAACGCTGCTAAAAATGCAAGATCCAATAAATTCCTGACTTGTCTTGCTGAAAACTTCCTATTCCAGAAGGTGGACAGGGAATCAAGGGGGTCTGCTATCTTAGACTTGATTCTCACCAACAGGGAAGAACTGGTTGATGAGGTTAAAGTAGTAAGCTCCCTGGGTAGTAGTGACTACGTACTCTTGGAATTTACAATCTTGGGGAAAGAAAAACCTGTACGTAGTCAGACATATAGGTTGGACTTTAAAAGAGCAAATTTTAACAAACTTAACCTTATGCTAGGTAGAATCCCATGGTTGGAAGAGAAGGGAGTTCAAGAAGGGTGGGCGTTTCTTAAAAATGAAATACTGAAGGCGCAATCCCAAACCATTCCTATGAGAAAGAAAAATGGGAGGAGCCTAAAGAGGCCAGGGTGGCTCCATAAACAGCTTTTTAAAGAGTTGAGAAATAAAAAAAGACTCATTTAGGAAATGGAAGGAGGGCCTTATAACCTAAGAGGAATATAAACAAATAACTAGTGCTTGTAGGGAGAGTGTTAGGAAAGCTAAAACTTAGTGTGAACTCAGGCTAGCAAGAAATGCTAAACACAACAAAAAAGGGTTCTTTTCCTATGTACAGAGTACGAGTAAGAACAAGGACAAGATAAGCGTGGACCGGAAAGTGAAATTGTAACAGGAGATGAAGAGAGGGCAGAACTCCTCAATTCCTACTTTTCCTCAGTCTTCTCGTGAGGGAAGTGGTGCTCAACATGGCATAAACAGAACATGTGATGAGGGAAGGGATTTGCAGCCTAGAATTGGCATTGGGGTAGTGCACAAACACCTGGTTTCTTTAAATGAAACAAAATCCTCTGGGCCAGATGAATTGCACCCAAGGGTACTCAAAGAACTTGCAGATGTAATTTCTGAACCTCTGTCCATTATTTTTAAAAAGTCTTGGCAAAGGTGAGGTACCAGAAGATTGGAGGCGGGCAAATATTGTCCCCATCTTCAAGAAGGGGAAAAAGGAGGATTCGGGTAACTACCAACCCATCAGCTTGACTTCTATACCAGGAAAAGTGTTCGAACGAATCATCAAACAGTCTGTCCTTGAGGATTTAGAAAGGATGGATCTGATCACTAAGAGCCAGCACGAGTTTCTCAAGAATAAGTCATGTCAGACTAATCTTATCTCCTTTTTTGAGAAAGTTACTACCATGCTGGATCAGGGGAAGGCTGTAGACACAGTTTATCTAGAGTTCAGTAAGGCTTTTGATAAGGTTCCACATAGTATTCTAGTTGACAGATGGGGAAAATGTGGTTTAGATCCTATTATTGTTAGATGGATCTGCAACTGCTTGACAGATCGTACCCAAAGAGTGCTAATTAATGGTTCCTCATCCACTTGAAGAGAAGTGACTAGTAGAGTTCCTCAGGGATCTGTGCTGGGCCCTGTGTTGTTCAACCTCTTTATAAATGATTTGGATGAAGGAATAGAGGGGATGCTTATTAAATTTGCAGATGATACTAAATTGGGAGGGGTAGCGAATACGGTAGAAGACAGAGCCAAGATTAATTTTATTTTTATTTTTCAAAATATTATACTGTAAGGAAATACTTTTCAACAACATATACATTTTATGAATAGATAGCGTAAGGAAAAATTTAACAATATTGTCGAAAAGCTCTTTCATCATTAAGAAAATATAATGTAATAAAAAGACTTCCCCTTCATCTTCCTTCTTCTTGCTATAAAGTTATACACTTTTTTTGTATTTAAAGTTCTAATCCTACTAAGATATTCCAAACTGTATTTTCAATTCTATTTTCTATCACTATAATAGATATAACAGTTACATATTATCTTTTAAAATAATAGTAAAAAGGTTATTTTCAAAAATTATCATTAAAGTAAAAGGATTAGATCAATAATAACTAGAATTTTTTGGTTATTATTAAATTCCATAGTAAGCTCTCCGAGTCTCTCTTTAACCCATGGGTTGTATGATGTCTTTTGGATTTGTTCTTGCCATGAATTTTAGTTTTTCCACCACTTCTAGAGTTTCTTATATCTCTTCCTTTTTGTCCAAGTTTGAAAGATGGAGCTTCTTTCCCTTCTTCTTGTTCTTGCTTCTGCTCTGGAATAATATTGATGAGATCTTGTTCATAACATTTCAGAAATTTTTCAGTGTCTTCCAGTGAAATGATGGTAGTTCTGATCCCTTTGTAGGTAAGAATATGTCTCTGTGGAAATATCCAGGAAAATCTTATTCCATTCCTCTTCAGTATCACAGTGAACTCTTTATACATGTTTCTCTTCGTCATCAAATGCTGAGGGATATCCTTGAGTATTATCAATGGGTTTCCCTTCATTGACAAAGGATTGTGGTAGAAGATTTGCATAATCATGTCTTTCATCCTATTGTCATAGAAGGAAATTTTAACATTTCTGGTCTTTGATTTTTCCAATCTGGATGGTAAAGGGATTCTGTATATTCTATTTATTGCGTAGTTCAAATCTTGTTCACTTATCTGAGTTAGATCAGCCAATGATTTTATAATTGATTCTCTGGTATCACCTAGTTCTTCCGGCAAATTGTGAAGGCGAATATTAGATTCTCTTACTTTCATCTCCATCATAGCAAGTTGATCTTTAATAATCTCTTCTTGGGAATGCATAGCTTTAATTTGTTGATCTTGAATTTCCAGTTTTTTCTTTATTTCTGTTCTTCAACTGTCTTTTTAATTGGTAAATCCATTTGTCCCATATCCGTTTTCATTATAGTCACTTGTGATTTTATGTTTTTCATGTTACTTGTCAAAATGTCCAGTTTTTGTTTAATAGATTGGTTGGAGTTGGTTAACATGGTTAACATGCCAGTTAATTGAGTCAATTGATGTGACATTTTTTTCTTGTTGTTTACTTATCAGATCCTGTTGTTTTGCTAGCATTCCCTGTATTTTTTTCCATCTTATCCATATTTATTTTTTAAAAAGGATTCCAGAAATTTTGATATTACAAGAGAAGTGATGCTTAAAAATCAAGTCTTTAACAAAATAAAAATTTATATCCTTAACATTTGTCTTTCAAATGAAATGGTAGGGCCTAGTTCTGTTTACTTTGTATTTCCGCCAACTTTAATCAGTTTAAATTGTTCCAGTTATAATGAGAAGGAAACTTAAAGTTTCAACAAACCATCAAGTTTTAGTGATGCTCTAGCTCGGCAGTGGAGTAGGAAGTAGACAGGATGTTGTTGGTTCGCGGACCTTCCGTCATCTCCTCTCCATGATCCTGGGTCGTAGGAAATCATGGGGAAAGCATGAGGGAAACGCACTTCCGATCCAACGATTCAGTCTGTCCTCTCCGATCTCGGTGGTGCTGAGTCTTAGTTATAGGGTATGTCGAAAAGCAGTGAGTATATTTCCTTGCACTCTTCTGGTGCTCCGAAATAGATCATTCCAGTGAAAACGTGGCTGGAGGACCTTCTCAAGCCGGAAGGACCCAAAGGTATTTTTCTTGTTTACTCCCACCCCTTTCGACGTCTCGGGAACTGATTGGTAGTTGTAATGTCTTTCAAAAGTCCCGTTTGTTGTGTCTAAGTGCTGATCAAATAGATAGGGCTCCTGCTAGTTTATCTAGTATCTTTTTATTTCCAAAGTCACTTTTTTGGGGGAGGAGAAGCGCGGATTGCTTAGGTGATTTTCCTGGTAATTCAAAACTTCAAATTCAAGGTAAAAAACAAGAGAGTTCTTGTAACTTACTCAGATTTCAGAAGATGCGGTTTCCATTCCAAAAAGATTATTTTTTAAGTGTTGATAGATAGAGGAGGTTGAAGCTTGAAGCCAAAGAGACATTTATGGCGATGGAATTCCCCTCAGTTGCCGGCGGGACAGCATCCATTCTTCCGAGAGGCTTGAAACTCTCTCAGAGAATATGGGAGTCAAACTGCTCTTCATGGCATGCAGGGGTGACCCTGCATCCCAGTCTGCTATTTAGGACTGGGGTGGGGTGCCTTATTGCACCCCAATTTTAACATTTCTTGGATCTCCCCGAGAGACATGGTGCTTGGGCCAGCGCTCTACTGGAAGTCCAAGATGCAGGATGATCTTGACAGGCTGGAGAAGTGGGCTAGAACTAATAAAATGCACTTCAACAAAGACAAATGTAAAGTTCTGCATTTAGGTAGGAAAAATCAAATGCATAATTATAGGTTGGGGGAGTCTTGTTTGAGCAGTAGTGTGTGTGAAAAGGATCTTGGGGTCTTAGTAGACCAAACACTGAACATGAGTCAGCAGTGTAATGCGGTTGCTAAAAAGGCAAATGCAGTCTTGGGCTGCATCAACAGAAGTATAGTGTCCAGATCATGCGAAGTGATGGTATCGCTTTACTTCGCTCTGGTTAGACCTCAACTAGAGTCCTGTGTTCGGTTTTGGGCCCCACAATTTAAAAAAGATGTAGACAAGCTGGAACGTGTCCAGAGGAGGGCAACAAAGATGGTGAGGGGTCTGGAGACCAAGTCCTATGAGGAAAGGTTGAAGGAGCTGGGTATGTTTAGCCTGAAGAGGAGAAGACTGAGAAGGGATATGGTAACCATTTTCAAGTACTTGAGGGGCTGTCATATTGAGGATGGTGCCGAGTTGTTTTCTGTTTCCCCAGAAGGTCGGACCAGAACCAACGGGTTGAAATTAAATCAAAAGAGTTTCAGTCTAGACATTCGGAAGAATTTTCTAACAGTTAGAGCGGTTCCTCAGTGGAACAGGCTTCCTCGGGAGGTGGTAAGCTCTCCTTCCCTGGAGGTTTTTAAGAAGAGGTTAGATGACCATCTGCCAGCAATGCTGATTCTGTGACCTTAGGCAGATGATGAGAGGGAGGGCATCTTGGCCATCTTCTGGTCACTAGGTGTGTGGGGGGGAAGGTAGTTGTGAATTTCCTGCATTGTGCAGGGTTGATGACCCTGGTGGTCCCTTCCAACTCTATGATTCTATGATTCTATATGCCGACTTTCTCTACCACTTAAGGGAGACTCAAACTGGGTTACAATCACCTTCCCTTCCCCTCCCCACAACAGACACCCTGTGAGGTAGGTGAGGCTGAGAGAGCTCTAACAGAGCTGTGACTTGCCCAAGGTCACCCAGCTGGCTTTGTGTGTAGGAATGGAAAATCAAACCCTGTTCTCCAGATCAGAGCCACCGCTCCAAACCACTGCTCTTAACCACTACACCACGCTGGCTCTCTTCAGAGGTGAGAGTCTATGTTGCCTCGAGAGTTAGAGTTAGCAAATAGAGAGTGACTGTGTGAGCACTTGTGCCATGACAATCCCATAAACAACATCCATAGACATGTAGTCCAAAAGAGAGTTGATTTATTGGAAGAGCCATAGGTTTACAGCAGCTAGAAGCAAGATGGCACTAATGAGAACTAAGAGCATGGTACAGGGTATATATGAAATCAAAAGTATTGGATGCCATGAGAACACACTGGGCAACTACAGATGAATGAATCCACATCAGTCCGGATGCCCGCCCACCAAAATTGCCTCCTCGACAGATGTAAGGTTTTCAGAAATCCAAAGTGTCCCGCAGTTTTGGCTCCAAATGCATAACCTCCCTCCGCAGTCCCTTAGGCACATACAACTTATATTCTTTAAACCAATAACCCCTGCTTTCAATTAGAGACATTGGCAGCGTGTTTGCAGAAAGTTCGGCTTGGCAACTGCAACGGAGGGATTCCTTAAAGGAATCGGTCAGTCCTTCCATGTCTGGCGCAGTGGGTACTGCATAAGCAGACTTCATCGCAGGACAAGAAGTCGATGCCGAGGGGGGGTTGGGTGGACGGCTGCACTCTGGGACTGGCATCTTGGGACTGTGTGGGGGGTGGAACCAGAGCCGGCGAAGGAGGCGTAGACAGTCCGACCAATGGGGTCGGGTTTAGGACTCCCCCCCCCCGCAGAGACTGTGATGGGAGTCAGGTCTGCGACCGGGTTTGCACCGCCAAGGTGCGCAGTGAACTCCTCTGAGCTGGAGTGAAGAGGGACTCTGTGGGGCGTTCAATTTTGGTAGGGTATTGGGGCAGTCGGGATAAAGCATCGGCCAGCAAGTTTTGCTTTCCTGGCACATATTTTAATACAAAGAGGAATTGAGCAAAGAAATCCGCCCATTGTACCTGTTTAGCGGACAGTTTGCGAGCCCCCGTTAACGCTTCCAGATTCCTGTGATCGCTCCACACTTCAAAAGGGACCTTAGAACCTTCTAAGAATTGTCTCCACACCATGAGGGCATGCTTGACCACAGCTGCCTCTTTTTCCCAGATTGGCCAATTGAGCTGAGACTGCGTGAACTTCTTCGAGGAGTAAGCACACAGATGAAGGTGGCCATCCCCCCCTCGCTGTAGCAATGCACCCCCCATCGCTACGTCAGAAGCGTCTACCTGGACTACAATCATCTGTTCAGGATCAGGGTGTTTCAATACCGGTTCTGAGGTAAACAGTCGCTTGAGACTGTCGAAAGCAGTTTGGCATTGGGGGGTCCAATTCACTTTAGCCGACGGTAGGACGGCAGCGCTCCCCTTTCCTTTAGTCTTAAGGAGGTCTGTGGTGGGCAGAGTGACTTGAGCAAAGTTGGGGAGGAACCCCCTGTAGAAATTTGCGAACCCGAGAAATCGTTGAACCTGTTTACGGGTTGAGGGTGGTTCCCAACTGGTTACGGCTTGTATCTTTTTTGGGTCCATTGTCAGTCCTTGATGCGAAATTATATAACCCAGAAAAGTCAACTCTTTTTGGTGGAATTCACATTTGGACACCTTAGCATAAAGTTGATTGTCTCTAAGACATTGCACTACTTCCCTAACCAGGGCAACATGCTCTTCCACGGTCTTAGAGTAAATAAGGATGTCATCTAAGTAAACCACCACTCCTTTATACAAGTCATGTAGAATCTCGTTAATGAGTTGCATGAAGACACCCGGAGCCCCCTTTAATCCGAAAGGCATCACCAAAAATTCAAACATCCCGAAACAACTGGAAAAGGCTGTGAGGGGTTCGTCCCCTTCTCTGACTCTGATTCTATAATAGGCTTCGACCAGGTCCAATTTAGTAAAAATGTGTCCTTCTTTTAACTGCCCCAAGAGATCGGAGATCAGAGGAATGGGGTAGGCATTGGTTTGGGTGACCGCATTGAGTTTCCAAAAGTCAATGCACAAGCGCAAGTCACCGGTTTTTTTGCATACGAAGAAAGCGGGGCTGAATACGGAGTGGTAGAGGGTTGGATAAAACCTCGAGCCAGATTCTTGTCCAAGATCTCACAGAGCACTGCTCTTTCAGAAGAGCTCATGGGATAAATCTTGCTTTTCGGCAGTTTTCCCTCCCCCACCACCTCAATAGCACAGTCAGACCTGCGGTGGGGGGGGGTAGCACATCACACTCTTGTACGTTAAAGACATCCACAAAATCCTGATATTTGGCAGGTTGTTGGGATGGCCCGGGGGCGTCTGAAACCAAGGCAGGGGTCAACGGGAGTACAGTTTTAATAGCTACTTCGTACCAATGTTGCTCACAACCAGGGCTGAAAAATGACAAAGTCTCGGCCCCCCAGTCAATGGAGGGGCTGTGTCCCCTCAGCCAATTTATGCCCAACACCACAGCGTATCGAATATTGGGGGCTATAGTGAAGTCAATTTGCTCCCAATGATGGCCTATGCCCATCGCTACACCCCATGTTCTACGGTCAACCGGCCAACCCTTAAAGTCACTACCATCCATCTGGGCGAATTGAACAGGGTTTGCTAGAGGTACCACTTTAACCTTGAGTGCCTTGAAAGTGGCTTCATTGATCAAAGAGCTGGCACATCCCAAGTCTAAAAGGGCCTTGACTTGTAATTGGGGTCCCTTTCTATAATGCTGCAAGACTACATCCACATATACAGTTCCCCCCACTTCACTCACCATTACAGGAGCCTTGGGTTTGGCAGAAACATCTGCAGAGGTCTGCGGGGCTGCTCCACTTACCGCAGACCCAGTCCGTTTTTTGAAAGATCCAGGGGAGACTCTAGGTTTAAGGCAGCATCCCAGTGGCGGTCCTCATCCGACGATGCAGAACCTTCCCCTGTTTGGGCAATTGTAATCTGGGACCCCGATGGGTTAATTGTAATCCGGGACCCCGATGGGTCCGCTGGCAAGGTCTCATGTTCTGGCTCCTCGACATGGAGGGCTGGGGGCGCTCTCCGTCCCGGTGTGGCACTGCGATCCGTCGCGGCGCTTCTCCTCCGAGCACGTCCTCGTCCGTGCGGTTTCCCCTCCGGATGAGGAGCGGGAGTTGGCTGCTCTGTGCGAGATGGGCAGGCCGCAGCAAAATGACCCATGGCACCGCAAACGAGGCAAGTTCTCCTTTGAAAGCGCGACACTCGGTCTTGCGCCGGTTGAGCCGGGCTCCGTGGGACGGGAACCGCAGGTCTCGGAGGGGCTTTCTGGTTTCCCTCTTTGACTTGACGTCGGGCCAGGGTTATGAACTGGCAGCGGCTCTCTACTTCTTCCACAGTAGGATCCATTCCTCCAGGGTTGCTGGATCTCGTTGCATGTAAGCCCAGTTCAAAATCTCGGGGTGTAAGTTTTCTCGAAAATAATGCACTCGGGTAGCCTCAATCCAATCCACGATTTTACTAGCAAGTCTTTGAAACTCATCTGCAAAGTCCCTGACCGATGAGAATCCTTGATGGAGCTGTAGAAGGGCAGCTTTGGCTTTCTCCCCTTGGAACGGGTCTTCAAACCGCCGCCTTAGCGCTCGCATAAACTCATTGAGAGAGCGGATGGATTGGGCCCGGGTGTCAAACTGAAGGACCATCCAATCTGTGGCTTTTCCTACCAAAAGAGAGGAAACGAACCGTACTCTGCTATTTTTTGTAGGAAAGTTGTGCCCTTGTTCTCTCATATAGCTGTCCACTTGGTGTAGAAAACAGGGCAACGTATCCACAGAGCCATCATAAGTCACCTGCAGACGGGGTTGATTCCACTGCATTATTGGGGCTGAAGGAAGTGGTGCCGGCAGTTGTCCTGGGAGTGGTTGGGCCGGTAGCGCCGGTGGCTGGGCCGGTAGAGCTGGAGGCTGGGCCGGTAGCGCCGGTGGCTGGGCTGGTAGCACCGGTGGCTGGGCTGGTAGCGCCGGAGGCTGGGCCAATAGTGCCGGAGGCAGGCCGGTAGAGCTGGAGGTGCCTGAGTCCTCTGTAGACGGTCGTAGTCCCTCATCAGCATGTCCATTTGATCCTGCAAATGGGCTAAACGGTCCACCAAGTCCCGGTTTTGGAACTGTAGGACATGGATCTCCTCTTCGGATCATCCCGTGCATCGGGGCTGGCTGACTCGGAGATAGGTATTCCATTCCTCCCCTACGTGTAAGTCCCCGTATAAGTCCTCGTCATCCAAGAACTCCATTACGTCGGAACTAAAAGCGAGTCATTGTCTGTGCGCCATATCAAGAGGCAAGCCACCATCCGGAGAAAATGAGGGGAAATACTGATATGGTAAACAAGGGTTCGTGGGGGGAGAGAGAGACCGGAGATCATTATTTCAAGAAAACAGTTTACTTGCAGCTGCTGACTCAGAGGCCCTAATGGGCAGAAATCTCAGCCCCGATCATACTGAGGAAGGGATATTTATCCAAATTCAAGATATGACAACCCATCAACATTCAGGGTAGGCTGATAGCACTCCAGACATAGAGGCGGCGCAGTACAGTTCAGTTCTATCCAGTTTCTCCTATCAATGTTTATAGTTCACTCTGACTCTCCATGACTCTTAACCCACTTCCTTAGCACACAGACATACAGGGATATTCTGCCCAGCAACAAGCTATTCCCTGGCTGTCCTAATACATTTTACAGAAAGGAAAAGAGATTATTTCAAATTGCTAAATCAGTGGATCTTCCATAGTCAGGGGAAGTCTACCTGCTGTCACATTCCCCCCCTTATGATACAAGACATACATATGGCTTGTCAATCATTCCTGTATTCCATTTCATCATACTTTCTATCACAAAATACACATTCCAGAACCCTTTTATCTCAGTAAACCACTCACTCCACCACTCAATCGACTTCCCAATTCTCATTCTGACCAACTTTCTAATTCCCATCCTGGGCACAATTAATTCAGGTCATCTTATACAGTCTTAACAACTGATCTCACAAAAATACATCCCATCTCAAAATACGTCAATTCTTGCTACTGAAATCCAACAAACAATTTCCACAATAAACCAATTGCTGAAACACAAAGGCCCTTACAATAGATCCAACAAACAATTTAACAGCATTAAGAAGCCAACTAGGCCTGGCAACATTACAACTTAAAGAATAGTAGTGTGTGGGTGCTTATGCAGACTCTGTCAGTTGAAGGCAAGAGGAAAGTCAGAGAAAAAACAGAGGAAGGGGACAGGTTCCCACAGCTAAAGGTGAGATTCTTGCACCTGCTTATGTACACAGGCAGTTGATAGGGCCACAGGTGAAATATCTTTTTCTGTGGGCAATAATTCCAGGAAATTCCTGGAGGTCCCTAAAACAGCTTTATTGAAAAATCCAAAACTTAGGAAGGACAGTTGGAAGAAGCGGGAACACATTTGAACAAGATACATTAATGGAAGAACACATAGACTTCTAAGACATTGCATAATGCATGATACATAGCAACAACATCAATCCCGCATTGATACATTTTATAAAACAACACCAACATCCCTTTATCCTTTCTTCAAACAAAGCATCCCAAAAATCAAAAGTCCTTTGTCAACTTTGAATGGAAACATACACAACCTTTCACAATAGTCATACAGTTGAGATCATTACAAAGAGAAACACTAGATAACTCAGGCAGTCTAGAATAGGCATGACTGCCACAGAATCAGAACTAAAAATCACCAGAGTCTTTCCACAGGAGCTGTAAAACAAATGAGTCTGAGACACAAACAGAAACATACTGAAGCCGCCCCCCTTTGCTACTGCAGGGCGGGACAGACAATGTCACGCACAGCTTGTCTGGACTTCAGGAGTTTACCTGGTAGCAACTTCACACCACGCAGTTCTGCTATGTACAGTTTATTTACAATATTTACACAGAGTCCTTTGGCTGTTAACATTCACAGCTCTGATCATCAGCATGCTCCGCCAGCATATATATTTCAGGCAAGAGGTAACTTACATTCACTACACAGACTTATATACACATTTATGACCAATCACAGTTCACCTGAGATGAGTCATTCTGGAAATCCCCATTCCTGGCTGTACAAACTGGATCAGACCAGCATCATCACATGACTTAGCTGTCACTCTGATCAGTATGATCTGTTTAGCAAACTGCAGACTAGGCATAACTTTGACATATGTTGACACGCCTCCCTAGTCAAACGTTTGTTAAACACAGCCATTTCTTTAAGTATTGAAACCTCTCAGTATTCAAACATTTAGTAAATATGTCGGCTACATTGTTTTCAGAGGTACAATATTTCAGACTTATTATCCCTCTATTCACAGCATCCCGTACATTTTGATACCGTATATTAATGTGCTTCCTCCTAGTGCGCACTCCCTGGTCATTTGCTAATTGTTGCACTGCAGTATTGTCACACATTATAGTTATTGGTACCATACATTCTATCTTCAAGTCAGACAGTAATTGAATGCACCATTCTGATTGTACTAGGCAATCACTCAAAGCTGAGTATTCTGCCTCACATGTACTTGTGGGTTTGTTTTATTGTTTTCCACTGTACTAGGGATCCTAAAACATATAATGTAAATCCTGTTGTGGACTTGCCATCATTATGTTCACCCCAACTGGCATCACTGTAAGCCATTAATGCTGGTTTTTGGTCTGCTTTCAGCACTAATTTGTTGGCTATGGTTCCCTTTAAATATCTTAGAACTCTCTTTGCCGCCACCCAATCCTTCTGGTATGGACAGGCATGTTTTCTGCATAACCACTGAACAGCAACACATATATCAGGCCTGGTCCAACATCCTATGTACAGTAAAGATCCCACTAGTGATTGATACAATCCTTTCTGTTCAAACACTTTATCATCCGGTTCCCTATTGTAACTTGTTGTCATAGGTGTTGTAACCTCATGCGCTTCACTCATGTTATACTTCTCCAGCAATTCACTTATTTTAGTCTCCTGACTTAGTTCAAACCAACCATTCTCATTTCTGGAGACTTGCACCCCTAGGTAATTCTTGATTGGGCCTAGATGTTTCATTTTAAACATTTCCTGTATGGTCTGCATAAACCATTTCAACTGTTCCTTGTTGTGGTACATTAAACATACATCATCCACAAAAAGTAATAAATAACAGGTTTGTTTACATATTTCCACTTGATACAGACATGGATCAGACACACTCTGCTTAAACCCTTTTTTGGTTAAAGCATTTTTTATACACATATTCCATGCATGTCCAGACTGCTTTAAGCCATATAATGCCTTGTGTTATATTCCGCCTCCCTGGCTTGCAGCCAAGCATTTTTCTCTTCTGAGGCTAAACTTAACACATCATTGTAATCAGCTGGAACTTTAACAAACACATGGTTAGCAGTTACACCATACCTTTGAGGTGGAATACCTTTTGTAGATCTAGAGGACACTCTTGGCTCTACTCTCTGATCTGCACTTTGCACACTCTCAGAGTCTGCATGTATTGGTGACTGCACCTCCTGTTTTACCTCTGGCATGTCATCAGAATCATCATTCATAGGTAACAGTACTGTGGATGGTAATTGGTTTGCATGTATCTTAGGCCAATTAGCATCCTCACAGAATGTAGCTGAACGACTGAAACTTAATGCATTTTGGTTATTTACAAAACGGTAAGATTTCATTCCTGTCTGATACCCCAGGAATGTCAACTTTTTTGCTCTTTCACCACCTTTCCTACGTTGTTTCAGTGGTATATTGACCCATGCTTTACTGCCAAATATCCTGATATGATCCAAACTGGGATCTTTCCCATACGAAGCCTTGTATGGAATATTGTTTGTGGCACTTGTCCAAATTCTGTTTGAAATATAACAAGCATTTTTTGCCACTTCAGCCCAGAACATTTTTGGCAATCCAGCATCAAGTAGCATTGATTTTATCATAGTTTGCAGTACTCCTGCCTTTCTCTCTGCAACACCATTTTCTTGACTCATAGATACATTTGCAATTCTATGTTCAATACCTTGAGTCTTAAACCAATGAGCCATTTCACCAGACATGTACTCGCCCCCAAAATCACTTTGGAACTTACAAATTTTATGCCCCAATTGCCTTTGCACATTGTTAGCCCACATCTTTATAGTATCACACACCTCTGACTTCTTTGCTATGGGATACACCCATGTGAACCTTGTGGCATCATCTATCAAAAGAAGAAGATATTTTCTTTTAGATATACTGTCTGGGAAAGGGCCTACCACATCACTATGAACAAGATATAGAGGGGGTTTTGTCACTCTGTCACTCCTTGGTGCAACTGGGTGTGCTTTAGACTTACTTTGCTTGCACACATCACAATCCAGATATGTTTTGCACCCTTCAACCTTCTCTTTGCCCAGCAGGGCAAGAGTTTTATTCAAGGTGCCCCAGCCCACATGGCCGAGTTTTCTATGTAGCAAATGTATACACTTATGGTGTGGGTTTTTATTTAACACTGTTTGTGCTTTACCTGCCATGTTCTCTAGCACATACACATTATCTTTCAAATTCCCCACTGCCATAATCTTATCACCTTTGAGAATATTACAGCACTTATTTCTGAAAGTCACACTGAATCCAGCAGAATCTAGTGCACTTATACTTAATAAGTTTCTCTCAAGAGAGGGTATACAAAGCACATCATTGAATGTATGGTTTAAACTTCCAAACATTACACTTCCTTCACAGGAAACAATTGCAGAACGTCCATCTGCCAAACTTACATGACCTAACGCCGATAGATGTGAGTTCATTAGTAGCCTTTCCTCCCTCACAAATATTTGTGAAGCTCCTGAGTCAATTATCCAAGAGTCATTCAGGGAGTCTGGACTCACTCTCACCAGCGTAGCTTGCTGTTTGGTCACAACTTGAGTCTTTTTTCCTTCTCTGTATTTCCTTGCAGCAGGGCAAAATCTTTGAATGTGTCCCTCTTCCCACATCTGTAACATCTGAAACGTAATGCTACAGGTATAGGCTTTCTTGCTTCACTGACTTTCGTCGCACAGCTGAGGCTTGTATCCTTCCTTATCTCATGCTTGGCACAGCTCCCGGTCTGGCTGACTGCCAACTCCCTTTGCATATATCGCGCCTCCTCTGCTAGCAATCTGCCTGAGATGTACTGCAAAGATAATTTTCCTGCATCCACAGATTCAAGGGCTGAGATAAGTGGGTCAAAACGCTCCGTCAGGGAACTTAAAACTATAAACACCTGGTCCTGGTCAGGAATCTGCTTTCCCCTCTGAGCCAGCAGTTGAAAATACGTGGCTAAGGTATTCAAATGAGCTCTAACACTCTCATTTGGCTCCATAGTCTTTCTATAAATCCTTCTCATCAGGGAAATAAGAAATCCAGCCGTGTCTTGCACATATACAGCCTTGAGGCTATTCCAGGCATCCTTAGCTGACCCCTGTCCCGCCACATGCACCAACTGGTCATCAGCAACAATATCAACGTGGCCAATGCCTTCTGGTCTTTTAAACTTTCCTCAGGCGTGGGAGCTTGTGGGGGAGAATCCACATATGTCCACAATGACTCACGCTTAAGATAATGCTCCATTCGCAGGGACCACACGGCATAGTTATCTGCGGTCAGTTTATCAACCAGCAGGGCAGAAACAGTTGCGCCATGATATCTTCGCTCACCGGCAGTAGCTGATTATCTTCCCCTGGTTCCTCCTCCGACTCTTGGTCAGAAACAACTGAACCGTCTGCAGACTGTACATCAAGGTCCTCAGTGTCGCTGGCCTCTGTAGACATCCAAACCGCTCACAGCAGCAACTCACGGCAGTAGCTCACCAACTCCAATAGAACCTCCAGCTCTCAGCGCAGTCTATCTGGGCCCATAACCCTGTCGCGCACAGCTTGTCTGGACTTCAGGAGTTTACCTGGTAGCAACTTCACACCACGCAGTTCTGCTATGTACAGTTTATTTACAATATTTACACAGAGTCCTTTGGCTGTTAACATTCACAGCTCTGAGCATCAGCATGCTCCGCCAGCATATATATTTCAGGCAAGAGGTAACTTACATTCACTACACAGACTTATATACACATTTATGACCAATCACAGTTCACCTGAGATGAGTCATTCTGGAAATCCCCATTCCTGGCTGTACAAACTGGATCAGACCAGCATCATCACATGACTTAGCTGACACTCTGATCAGTATGATCTGTTTAGCAAACTGCAGACTAGGCATAACTTTGACATATGTTGACAGACAAATCCACAGTCTCAGGCAGGAGGCAGGAGGCCCCTCTCGAATGACTCCCAGTCTAAGCCACAGGAACAATGTTAACATAGATACAGTCATTTGCTGAAAAAAAACTTCATCTGGTATCAGGTACGTTGAAATATCTGGAACCAGACTGTAAAAGACAAAAATATCAAGAGCTTACACAGGCCTGTAAGTCTATAGTGGCCTGGAAAAACAGAGTGCACTTAATGTCTGTAGAGCTTAGCTGAAAAAGTAGAAAAGCACTGTCCTTCAGTGTTACTACTCTGAAGATGCCCCCCACAGTTGCTGGCAAAACGTTAGGAAAGAAAATACCAAAACCACGGTCACATAGCCCTGATAACCTACCAGAACCAATAGAAAAGCAATATCCAAAGGCAATGTCCATATCAAAAGTTTGTAAAGGCAGGAGTGGCTGGAAGTAAAACCTGGAAAACTCAAAAAACAATTAAGTTAGTTATTGCATGGAAAAACTGTTGACATAGAGGGACTTCATAGAGGACTTTCCTCCCCCCCTTCACTTGTTTTCTGACACACAGGAAACAGTGACGCTGTTATGCTCAAGAGAGCTGTTGACAGACTAAGTAAATATCTCAGAACCTAATAAGCAACCATTGTCACTTTGTCACTTTTCCCAAACACTCAAAAATCTTCTTTGCTTGCTTCCGGCCATCAGGAGAACAGACCCAAAACCCAAAAGATGTTTCTCGTTGCTTGTGGGATGGCAATTTCTGCAAAGTTCTTGCCAAACCTCATTAACTTTCCAAGCCTCCTCAAGCCTCAAAAGGGTGTTTTCCTCTTTTTCCAAGCACATCCCAGGTGCTGCACAGACCAGAACAAACTGCAAGCAAAGTTTTGACCCAAAAATAACATGTACCCAAAGGTCATCTAGACGGTCCACAAGCAGAGGTTTCATTTTCCCAAACCTCCATTTAAAGTCACGAAAACTAGGTTCACACCAGGGGCAAGGAAGGCATAGATGGTGGCAGACCCCTTTGTCTGGCTGGACCTTCCAAGAACTGGCTTTGATGCTAGGAAAGTTGTCTTCAGCCCTCTTGTCCCTTGTTCCTGGCACTGATTTCCCTGGCTGGCCCCCCTTTTTCTACTTTCTTCACCCCAGTCCCTTGTCACTCACCTCTGGATAGCTGAGGCAGTCTTTCTCCCTTCATTTTGTTTCTCTTCCTCCATCTGCACCAGGAAGATACCAAAGCCTGGGCATTGGAGCTTGTGACATAACAGGAGCATTTCCAAAGGGAGAGCCAAGCTGATTAATTTCCTTTAGAAGCCGTTGAAGTGGGGCTGAATAACGGAGGAGGGCTCAGGCTTCTCCTGGTCAACGGTAGGGGTTAAAGCTGTAAACCCCCCCTTTTTTGGCCCTGGGTAACGGGGGTGGCCAGACATATATCAGTTCAAAGAGAGACAGACCCCAATGGAAGGGAGCAAAAGAGGGCCAGTGATGTGATGTAGACATAGCTGGAACTAAAGTCTGGATCCATTCCAGCAGTATTTTTGACAGATTTTTCATTTCAGTACAAGTTGCATTTTGTAAAGAAGCCGGCAGCCACTGCTTTTCTTGTGACCTAGACATCTATCGAAGTCAACCCCTACACAGCAGCTGTCCACAGTTTAGATTAGCTTCCGAGGTCCTTTGCTGAACTGTTTAAACTCAACTCAGGTTACACACTGCAGACACCATCTGGGTTGAGGCAGCCAATAAAGGCTGCTTTCCCTCCATGGGCGGCTTCATGAAAAAACAGACAGTCCATTTTGAAATACTTTCAAATCACTTTGGAATACCTGGGGGCAGCTGCATACAGTCTTTGTGCAACAGTTGGATCTGTCTTGTCCCAAGCAGGGTAAGCTGGTTCTTTTATGCGCCTTCTCCTGTTGTCAGGCTCCAGATGAGTCTGGATGGGTCCTTAGCAGGGCTGGTGTTTTACTCGTCCCCCCTTTCCCTGCATTCTCAGCTATCTGAGGTGCAATGTCCAGTATTTTTACCTTATTGAAACATGACCAGGATTTCAATACAGTAGGTCAGAATCTTCCCTCTCGGATCCGTGGGGTTGACAGCTTTCCTGTGCTTCAACCTGTCGCTTGCAAATCACAACAGCATTTATTTTCCATCTGTAAAACAGGCAGCTGGGGAAAATTTTGCAGGTCACAAGGGAGAGGAGTAGATTTTTCACACAACAGTTCTTTCAATATTTGTTCAAAGTCCATAATTTCTTTAACATCCATTAGGGCAATAACAACATGTCCATTTTTTTTAAAAAAAAAAAAACCCTTTCTCTTCACCACAAGCGGCTGGGTTTAGCTGGAAGGGTAAAATCCAGGATCCACATACAAGACTCCAGCTGTTTCCCAACAACTCTTGAATTCTCCTGTGTTCAGGGTATGGGACAGACTGCAACCTTCCTCCCCTTGTCATCTGAAATTCCAGATGCTTCTCTTGAATCTGAGCTTTCTGTCGGAGTTCTACTCAGTTCCATATAACAAATAACATTCTGTCCTGAATGCGAAAGCCTGGTTTTCATACTTATTTCAAGCAGATTGGCATATAGGAAGAGACAGTTCAGGTATTTCTGGATTATATATATAGGTTGTGCCCTGGGTTTTGGAAGCAATTGCAGCTGGTGAAATATTCCAAGCTGGACCAGAAGTGTTTTTTTCCCATTAGCCCATAGTCAGAAAAGTATGTAAAGTCAGAGCCCCCCCCTTCTTTAATACAACCATGTTGCTGTCCATGTCAGAGAGAGCGGCAATCAAAGTTCTGAGACAAAAAACAATGTCATCATGACCTCTGGAAGTCCCTGACCAGAGTTTCCACCTCCTGGGGCTATCAGAGTCACAAATTGAGGAAGCCTGCATCCGGGAAGAAGTCCTGCAGTACTTCACTTGTGTATCTGAAAACAGTTGAACTAAATGCAGGGCAAACTCTCTGGCACTGGCTGGGCTTGAACGTGCATCTGCATTGCCAAGTTCTTGACCCACTGTCCTTGCTGCATCAGACTTTTCCCCACATCTGGGCGCTGGGCACTCTAGCTGATGAAAAGTAACTTTGGAATGGCAGTCGGAGGGGACCTGTTGAGACTTAGAAGAGCTGGGCCGCTGCACGGCTGGATGCAATGTCTGGAATGGAGCAGTTGGCTGCTTCGGGAGATTTCAGAGAGGTCCGGCCGCAGCCAGGATGGCTTTTACTCAGGGCATCCTGAGTACAGTTAACTCTGGAACATTGGTAGGCACTCAGTCTATCAGGGTGGGGTGTACTTTTCTTAAAGTTCATGCAGCCAGGGGCAGCCTCAGTCATTTTAAGCTCCAGACAAAGCTGACTTCTTGTGGTGGGTAGCTTAGTATCAGGCTGCCTGGATTCCTTTGCGCTGTGGTTACTGGGGAGGCCACTAGGCAGGTAATTACAGAAGCTGGAAGCCAGGCAAGGGTTAGTGCCTGTCAGCTGCAGAAGGCATGGATGCACTGAGCTGAGGAATACTGGGCTGTGGAACTTTAGCCCAGAAGCAGCAGGGGCTGTTGGAGCTGGGGTACGCACAGCTGGGGAGTAATGCAGATCTTCAGTGGGAAGTTTATTTCCCTTAGGGTCAGCTTCAATCTTAAGACAAAGGGATCAGTTTATCTGGGCTGCCCCATTCCTTTTCTCAGCTCCTGACTTGAGGGGGCCAGCTGGTTGACAGGCATTCTTCCTTGTAGTAAGCGCACTATCCCAAGCCGTGACTCTGCCAGCTAATTACGGAGAGGCAGTCAGTGTCCACAGGAAGGGCCCCTCCCCCCCAGGGGTGCTTCTGCCTTTCTTCTTCTGGCTTTCCTGCCATGGATCTTATCTGGGAACATCTGGTCTGCCCATTGCCCAGCATTTGCCTGTACATTTTTGGGGCTTGTCCCTCTAGAAGGAGGACTGCTCAAACCCTTTTCTTTTTGCACTGGAATACCCAGGGCTCCCATTCAAAGCTCCAACCTGGGCTTCAGCTGCAGGGAAAAGAGCGGCTTCTTGTAGCCCCCCCCCCGGACTGGAGACGCTGCTATCATGGGAAGCTCTCTGTAGCGAGCTTGGGCCGGTGAGACTGATCCTGCTTTCACACGGAGGCTCGGAGGGGGGGTCTGAGGAGGCTGCTTGGGAGGACTGAAGGGAGGTCTGCTTTTCCAAAAAAGTCTGGTCGGCTAGGCTGCTGCTTTGGGGGAGCAGAGATTTGCTGCTTTTGGATGCTTGTGTAGGAAGACAATCGTCTATGTTGTGGGCCTCCCCCCTCCCCATTCTCTGGTATGCAAATACAGGCTGACTTCTTATCGGAGCGCTGGGCATGCAGGGGAGGTGAGCGTCTTTTGGGCTGGCAGAGAAGTGGGGGAGGGTTTTTTAGCTACAGTTCTGAGGCTTTCTTTCTTCCCTTGAGTGGAAGAAACTGCTTCTTCTTGCTGGGGCTTTTTATTCTGATGAGCCCAGAAAACAGACTTTAGCAGAGGCACAGACAGCATTGGCATGGCGTGGGGAGACGGAACTAGCTGCACGGACAGGGCTGATGCGGCGTTGGGGAGGCATACAGACGCCGCCTGGATATAGGGGCAGCAGGGGCAACACGGCGTGGGACTTGCTCTTCCTCCGGCTGGCTTTGGAGGAGTGGATCATAAAACCATGACACGGCACTAATTCTCATGAGCCCGAAAAGCAGATTTTGGCAACTTTCTTGTAACAGAGTCACTCCACCCATCAATATACGGGACCTTATTCAAATGGAGAAACCCTTCCCCAGTAAATACCAAGCTCAACACTTCTGACATTTACCAATTGCTTTACACCACTATTGTACAATGCAAATCACACAGGTCAGTTATTGCTATGGCCTCAGTCTGTGACTGAGAACAGAACAATCAGTTGAAATAACTATAACCCACTACCTTCGGACCAGCCGACACTATATGCAACACAGTCCAGTTCACAAAATATACGAAGGGCCACATTCTGATAGACCTTTGGAAAGTTGCGTGGCACCCACTGAGGTGACACTACAGAGCTTTCTTTCCCCCCATTCCTCCCAAAATGTGTACAAATGTATGCAAAAGTGTTCCACAACAGTCTCTCACACAATCAATCCACCCCTTCAATCAAACACAAAACCACTCACTCACTCTCACACACCACCCACCATTTCCAAACCTTTTCCTGTCAGACCTAAGATCTCTGCGGTTTCCAACCAAACCTGATGGCTGTATTAGGGCAGAATCTGGAAGTTGATCAGACCTCCCTTCCTCTGATTGCAGAGGGTTCTGAAACTGACCTGAACTGAACTAAAACCCCTTTCCCGATTCTCACCTGCCTTCTGTGATTTCCTCCGGAGGTGCTGGGCTGGTTCTTGCGATCCTGTTGTGTTCCAACGACACCCTACCAGGGTGAGTGAGGCCAGGGTGTCCATGCGTAACTCTCTTGACCAAAAAAGGTCATGCCAGCAGAAAGGACTCAAAGGCACCCTGGTCCAGCACCCCGAGCCGGGTGGGTAAGAGGGGGGCAACACCCCATCTCTCCCCCCCTTCACGAGCACGGCACCAGAAATGATATGGTAAACAAGGGTTCGTGGGGGGAGAGAGAGACCGGAGATCGTTATTTCAAGAAATCAGTTTACTTGCAGCTGCTGACTCAGAGGCCCTAATGGGCAGAAATCTCTGAGCCCCGATCATACTGAGGAAGGGATATTTATCCAAATTCAAGATATGACAACCCATCAACATTCAGGGTAGGCTGATAGCACTCCAGACATAGAAGCGGTGCAGTACAGTTCAGTTCTATCCAGTTTCTCCTTAGGGCTGTCAATTCGGTTCGGCCCGAACTGAAAATCAGCCGAATTTCCCCTGATTGGGTGGTTTTTAGTTCGGGAGGAACCGAACTCAAAACTGGCGGGCAACCGGGGGGGCCGAATTCAGCGAGTTCGGGAGTTCGCGAATAAATTCGGCAAATCCGGCCATCAAGTAAGCAGCATAACTGTCAGTAAGCAGCATTATCCTCCCCCGGCCAATCGGTGGGCAAGCTGGGTCTTCTTCTGGCCAATCAGTCAGGATTGAGTACTGGAGGAATCAGCTGATGTGCGGCACGGCCAGGGAGAGAGAGAGAGAGAGAGAGCGAAATCCTCGAGTGTGTGTGGGGGGTGCTTGTGCACATTCGCTCCTTTCTGTGGCTGCAGGGGGTGTATTTTTGGGGGTACAGACACAAAACTTTCACTGGAGATTCAGATGAAGCTTCTTAAGATACCCCCCAAGTTTTGTAAACATTGGGTCAGGGGGTCCCGAGATATGGGCTCCCCCCTTTTTCTTTCCATGGCTGCAGGGGGCGCATTTTTGGGGGTACAGATCCCAAACTTTGAGCGGAGTTTCAGACCAGTGGTCTTAAGATACCCCCCAAGTTTTGTAAACATTGGGTCAGGGGGTCTCGAGATATGGGCTCTCCCCCTTTTCCCTCCCCCCTTTTTCCATTTATGTGGCTGCAGGGGGCGCTTTTTGGGGGATATAGCCCCCAAACTTTTAGCATAGCTTCAGTCAATTATTCTTAAGATACTACCCAAGTTTTGTAAAGATGGGTTCAGTGGGGGCAGAAATATCGCCTCCCCCTCTTTTCTCTTTCCATGGCTGCAGGGGGTGCATTTTTGGGGGTGCAGATCCCAAACTTTGAGCGGAGTTTCAGACCAGTGTTCTTAAGATACCCCCCAAGTTTTGTAAACATTGGGTCAGGGGGTCTCGAGATATGGGCTCTCCCCCTTTTCCCTCCCCCTTTTTCATTTATGTGGCTGCAGGGGGCGCTTTTTTGGGGATATAGCCCCCAAACATTTAGCATAGCTTCAGTCAGTTATTCTTAAGATACTACCCAAGTTTTGTAAAGATGGGTTCAGTGGGGGCAGAAATATCGCCTCCCCCCTTTTCTCTTTCCATGGCTGCAGGGAGCGCATTTTTGGGGGTGCAGATCCCAAACTTTGAGCAGAGTTTCAGACCAGTGTTCTTAAGATACCCCCCAAGTTTTGTGAACATTGGGTCAGGGGGTCCCGAGATATGGGCTTTCCCCTTTCCCCTTTTCCCTATTGGGATGAATGGATCAGCCGATCCTGTGCATCTCCAGAGCAAAATGTTCCGTGGCCTAATTGGAATCATCTTGGATTACAAGTCCTCTTCAGCCCCTCTTGATGGAACAGAAGACAGCCACAGTAAGACCCCTTTGGGGGCTTTAATCTATAATTTTTCTCCTGTGTATGTGTGTGTGTGTGGGGGAAAGCAGAGTCTGTGTGTGTGTGGGGAGGGAGCAGTTTCTGTGGGTGGGGGGGAAGCCAAAGGGGGCTTTCGTCGGTTCTGCCTGGGGTGTGTGTTCCCCCTCGAGTCTCTCGCTCCCTGGTTTGAGGGGGGAGGTTTCAGTTGTGTGTTGCAAAGGTGTTGTTTAACAAGGTTGTGTTGTTTTGCAGTTGTTTTGCAAATTTCTCAGCTGTTGTCGGGGCTGGGAGCTTTGTGCGTGGGCAGCAAGCTCCGCGGAGAGATGCACATTAAGGGGGGGACCCCTTTCAGGGCCCATATCTCAGCCCCCCCCGACCCAATCTTTACAAAACTTGGGGAGTCTTTCAATAAACGTCCTTTGAAGCTCTGCCCAAAGTTTGGGACCTCTAACCCCAAAAATGCCCCCCCCGGAGCCGCGGAAAGGCGCAATTGTGTTTTTAATGGCTTTATTCGGCTGAATTTTTTTCCCGAACTTTGAATTCCCGCCGAATTGAACGGATCCGAAGTGGGGGAGTTCGGACTTCGGCACGTACCGAACCCACAAGGGCCAAATTCGGCCAAATCCGAACTGTACCGGATTTTTTTTCCCGACAGCCCTATTTTCCTATCAATGTTTATAGTTCACTCTGACTCTCCATGACTCTTAACCCACTTCCTTAGCACACAGACATACAGGGATATTCTGCCCAGCAACAAGCTATTCCCAGGCTGTCCTAATACATTTTACAGAAAGGAAAAGAGATTATTACAAATTGCTAAATCAGTAGATCTTCCATAGTCAGGGGAAGTCTACCTGCTGTCACAATACTGTCTCAGTCCCCCATTCCCCCTTGGCCGTACATCGCCTCCTGCTACCGCTCGCGCCCGAGCGGCGGCCGCATCAGCCATCTGTTGCTCCTCCACTCGCTTCTGGTCAGCGAGAGCCCTATCCTTTTCAAGTTGGGTGGCAGCAGCCGTCGTCACGATCGGTAAGGCCTCCTGCTGCAAGAGCAGCTCAATCTCTTTAGGTTGGCCCAACAGCGGGTGGACCCGGGGAGCCAGATCCGCCTATGCTGCGCCGAACTCAGGGGCTAGCAGTTTTTCGACCTCGGCCGCTGCCGTTGTAGCTGGTGGCAAGTCCAGCAGAACCATGACCATCCGGGCTGCTACGTTCCGTGCGTCCCATTGGCATAGGGCAGGATACAGAACGGATTGTGGAACTGCTTCTCCTATAGCTCCCGCCATGGGGAAACAATAGGTCCCTGGATCAGGACCACTGGCGCCGATGGAATCTCGCAGAGCGTAAGTCTCGCCAACAAACGAGTCAGTGTTGCCAAGTCCTCTTGCGCCAGTCGGACCTCTTCCAGGAGCACGTCCAGTTGTCGGAGTTCGTCCTGGGCACGTTGATCAGTGTCCGGTGTCTTCCAGGGGGACGTTGCAGCCAGGTGACGCCACTGGTCAGCTACAAACCCAATTAGCCGGGAGGCTTCAGCGTCCGTTCCAGTGTTTCCTCCAAAATATCCTGCAGTAAGCCAGGGTCGTCGGGAAGCTCGGCCGGCATTCCCAACAACGAAAACGAGCGTTCGGGCGAACCCTCCAGGGCTCCAGCCAGAGATAGTCCACTCGGGGAGCATGTCCTATACTCCAACCCAAGATCCAGGCGAACCCTCCAGGGCTCCAGCCAGGAACAATTCACTCGGGGAGCACTCCCTCAGCTCCAACCCGAGAACCCGGTGATCCCTCCAGGGCTCTAGCCAGAGATTAAAATCCAAGTGAAAGAGGTAAGGAGATTAGTGTCATAATGTGAGCACTTGTGCCATGACAATCTCATAAACAACATCCATAGACAAGTAGGCCAAAAGAGAGTTGATTTATTGGAAGATCCATAGGTTTATAGCAGCTAGAAGCAAGATGGCACTAATGAGAACTAAGAGCATGGTACAGGGTATATATGTAATCAAAAGCATTGGATGCCATGAGAACCCCCCTCCCCTTGAGGTAAGATTCACACAGAGTCCAGAGTCAAAACACAAGTTGGCAGTTGCTACAGTTGACCTTGGCCAGCACCTGCAGTAAGCATAAACATCTTCGGTCAGACCTCGCCTGGCATTTCCTGTACAGGCTAGGGCTGACAGGCTGTTAGCTCCATTGCAGCCTGTTCAGCAAGCTGGAAACATCAGAGTGGGCAAGGCAAGGCCCAGAGGTCTCTGCAAACACCCAGTGCAGATTGAAGAATCTATTTCAGATGTTGAAATTCCCTCTAGATTGTTGGCAGAGCAGAATGGATTCATTTCACTCTGTGCCAAACATTTTTGGAGTGGAACTGATTGTTCTCCTCTTCCATGGAACAAAGTGGATGTTCCAGAGACATTCACTGAAACAATAGTATTGTATGGGTTAGGAAAACCCTGCAATGATTTGCAGCCCAGGACATGTGGAGAGCGCAAATGAGGAGGCCAACATCACTTCAAGCTGTCTGCGTTTTGTACACATGGATTATATTGATTTCTGAAACAAGCCCCATGAGAATTTGAGGTGCTGTGAATTTTCAGTGAACTTGTCAGCCAAATATACTGTGTTCCACGCTTATTTATTTATTTTAAAGATTTATTAGCCACCTTTCTTTCTTGCACAACTCAGGATGGCTTACAATATAAATAAAACTATTATAAAAACACAATGAGAACAATATGAATAAAACAACGATAAAAACACATGAATAGTCACACATAAATGGTCATTTATATGTAGATTGTGAGCCAAAACTCAAATTCGTTCAGCTCTGGCACAACAATACAAACAGCTGCCAAACAGCATCAGCTGGGAGTCAGCTTCCAATCTTCCTCCTGATAGGAGACAGCAGTGTTTTTGGTGGAGAGTCAGAAGCTAACACGCAGGTGATTCCCCCAATTAGCTGACAATTGGTGGTCTGATCTCCTAGCCCAGGAAACCTTGCCATCTGCCAGACTTCCTAGTACACAGCAATTTTTTTTAATTTTTTTTTTTTTAGGGCAGGGGGAACCAGAAGCTGATTCCCAGTTGATCAGGGAATCAGTCTGGACTGGGCTTCAGATCCCCCACCTCAAATTACTGTGTTGGAGAAGGCTCTTACTTTGCTCTGTCTCAACCTTGCCAGGCACAGAGTTTTTTTTAACCCCCAGGGGGAATCTAGAGTAGAAAACTAGTTGATGCCCTTATAAACTGGAAGTCGAATTCAGTTGTTATGAGGGCTGTATATGACATTAATGTCACTTGTTTAGGCCGGGCCATTGCCTCGCCAGCCCAGATTGGGGGGGGGGGCTGCCTCGGTTAGCTTGTGGGCTGGATAAGAGCTCTCAAGGGGCCGGATGCAGCCCTCGGGCCTTATGTTTCACACCACTAATCTAGAGTAAATACAACTGATAACAAACTACCTGTTAAGACTCTGCAGGGTGATGTGACTAAGGGGAGGAGGAACTGTTTTGAATTAGCAGGAGGAGTGGAGCCTTCCTCCTCTTCTCTGATTGAGCCATAAACAAAAATGACAGACTAATGTTGGGGAAAGGAAACAGGCCCTTGTCATTTCCTTCAGTCCCCCTCCTGAGTGAAAAATCCACTTGGGGAGGATGACTTTAATCCCAAATCTGTCCTTTGCTGTTCCTCTGCTTGATTCACAGGCCATCTAGATTGATTTCCAGTGTGGATATTTCCCCCTTAAAACTGCTATAAATTGAGCTTTCATGGATGGGATGAACCCTGGGCTTCTTCAAAGTTGCATGCTTGTTTAGCTTAGAATAATTACCTTCTGTGAGGGTTTAGCTTTCCTGAACCCACAAACTTGCCACCATTGTTATGTGAGGAGAAAGTTTCCCTTAACTGCCCTCAGATGTAATTAAGAGGCTTAGAGGCTGTACTTGATTTTATAACAACAAAAATAATCGAAGTTTATTATGTACAGAGAGTGACTAGTGGAGTGCCTCAGGGATCTGTCCCTGTTCAACATCTTTATAAATGATTTGGATGAAGGAACCGAGGGGGCACTTATTAAATTTGCAGATGATACTAAATTGGGAGGGGTAGCAAATATGGTAGAAGACAGAGCCAGGATACAGGATGATCTTGACAGGCTGGAGAATTGGGCTAAAACTAATAAAATGCACTTCAACAATGATAAATGTAAAGTTCTGCATTTAGGTAGGAAAAATCAAATGTATAATTATAGGATGGGAGAGACTTGTCTTAGCAGTAGTGTGTGCGAAAAGGATCTTGGGGTCTTAGTAGACCAAACATTGAACATGAGTCAGCAGTGTGATGCTGTAACTAAAAAGGCAAATGCAGTCTTGGGCTGCATCAACAGAAGTATAGTGTCCAGATCACGTGACGTGATGGTATCGCTTTACTCTGCTCTGGTTAGACCTCACCTAGAGTACTGCATTGTTTCGACACCCCTGCTCTAGATGTTTAAACAGAGGCAAGGGGCATAATACCCCATCCATATAGAAGAAATCAGTGGTTGCTTCAGCCAGAATCAATTCTCCTTGCAAGGAGGCACTTGAGCTCAGACATCTAAAAGGAGCCTGTGTGTACACTAAAAGCACTTGTCTTTTAATAAACAGGGAGCATCAATGAGATCATTTACAAGTTGTCCCTCAGGACTTAATAGCTGTTCAAAATTTGTTGAGAAGTGAGTACCTCGAAGCTTAGTGGGATCTCGGGTGATAGTGTTCAACCCACTGGTCAAGCCTATCACTTGGGAGAAAGGATGAATACCACTGATGTAGGGTTATGCAGGTGTTTAATTTAGGACATGGGCAGTAGGAGACCAGTACTTCAATTTCTAGAGTTGCTGCTGATTGTGTCACTTTATAATTTAGTCATATGATGTTAGTAATTTGCTTTTTCTCTTCTTTGTCACTTTTTAAAAAGGTGTCCTCATCCTCAAAATCCCCCAAAATTGTGCAGTCACGACGTAAGCCCTCAAGGTACGTATCAATATCAGATTTGATTATTTAATTGAGAGACTTTCCCCTGAAATCCAAAACATTAAGGATATACAAATCCTTCTCTATTATTTGAATAAATATTTATGCCATGCTGAAAATTAACTTCAGTTGTTTGGGACATTTACCTCCAAAGGAATATATGCCTCAATTGCTTTGTCAAATACTTGTGCATTTTGTTTAATGTGTTGGTTCCTGATAGTATTATGCTTTGTTGCCCATTTAATGAGAGCTGGCTAAACTGTTCATAGCGTCAAACTAAAAAACCGTAGCTTAATTCTCTTTGATACCCTCTCTCTTCTGAAGTAAGAAACTTTGTGTTTTTTGTTTTTCCTTTTAAAAATAGGCAGATACGCACACATTGTTTGGAAAAAATGTTACAAGTTGCTGCTATTTTACATGATACCATGCTGTTACTAATATTTGTTCCCTGTCTAATGTATGGGTCAGAAGACTATTGTGCACAACATTCTGTACAAGAAGACCATGCATTGCTTTTTGTTTGTTTCTCTGGATTTATTATCATCTTTTGGTAATCAGTTTCTGTATCTGAGACACTTACTTGAAATGAATATATGGGTTCTGCTCAAGAAAATGACTTGCATCACAAAAGCATAGAATATATGACGTATCACAAAAGCATAGAGTTGGAAGGGGCATACAGGCCATCTAGTCCAGCCCCATGCTCAATGCAGGCTCAGTCTAGAGCATCCCTGACAAGTATTTGTCCAGCCTCTGCTTAAAGACTGCTAGGGAGCGGGAGCTCACCACCTACCTAGGTAGCCAATTCCACTGTCGAACAACTCTTACTGTAAAAAACTTTTTCCTAATATCCAGCCAGTACCTCTCCACCTGCAATTTAAATCCATTATTGCGAGTCCTATCCTCTGCTGCCAACAGGAACAACTCCCTGCCCTCCTCTAAGTGACAGCCCTTCAAATACTCAAATACTTAAAGAGAGCAATCATGGTCACCTCAACCTCCTCTTCTCCAGACTAAATATCCCCAACTCCCTCAGCCTTTCCTCATAGGGCTTGTTCTCCAAGCCCCTGATCATCCTCATCACTCTCCTCTGCACCCGGTCGATTCTGTCCACATCTTTTTTAAATTGAGGCCTCCAGGACTGCACACAATACTCCAGATGTGGCCTGACCAATGCAGTGTACAGCGGAACTATGACATCTTGCGATTTGGATGTTATGCCCCTGTTGATGCACCCCAATTAGTGTTTTTGTCGCTGCATCATACTGGCTGCTCATATTTAACTTATGGTCTACCCATACCCCAAGACCTTGTTTACACACAGTGCTACCCAGAAGTGTATCCCCCATCCAGTATGTGTGTCCCTCATTTTTGTTACCCAGATGTAGAACTCGGACTTATCCTTGTTTAATTGCATCCTGTTCACATCCGCCCACTTTTCCAGTGTGTTCAGATCTCGTTGAATTCTGTCTCTATCTTCTGGTGTGTTCACTGCTCCTCATAATTTGGTGTCATCTGCAAATTTAATGAGTAGTCCCTCCACACCCTCATCCAGATCATTTATAAAAACATTGAAAAGTACCTGGCCCAGAACTGAACCCTGTGGCACCCCACTGGATACCTCTCTCTATTAAGATGAAATGCCATTGACAATTACTCTTTGAGTACGGTTCTCCAACCAGTTCCCTATCCACCTAACTATCCTAGGGTCCAGTCCACAGTCGTCTAGTTGACCCATCAGAACATCACGGGGAACCCTGTCAAAAGCCTTACTTAAATTCAGGTTAAAAAACCATCAACCACATTCCCTCGATCAAGTAAGCTTGTCACTTGATCAAAGAAGGAAACGAGGTTGGTCTGGCAGGACCTGTTGGGGACAAATCCATGCTGACTTCCCTGGATCACCAAATTGTCCTTCAGATACTCGCAGATTGATCTCTTTAATATCTGCTCCAGTATCTTCCCTGGAATAGAGGTCAAACTGACTGGCCTGTAGTTTCCTGGGTTGTCTCTCCTCCTTTTTTTGAAAATAGGGATAACATTTGCCCTCCTCCAGTCTTGTGGCACATCTCCCATTCTCCAAGAGGTCCAGAAGATGATGGACAAAGGCTCTGCAAGCACCCTAGAGAGTTCTTTGAGCACCGTACGGCCCAAGGGATTTGTACTCATCCAATGCAGCCAGGTGCTTCTCAACTATCATAGAATAATAGAATCATGGAGTTGGAAGGGACCACCAGGGTCATCTAGTCCAACCCCCTGCACAATGCAGGAAATTCACAACTACCTCCCCATACACCCCCAGTGACCCCTTCTCCATGTCTAGAAGATGGCCAAGATGCCCTCCCTCTCATGAACTGCCTAAGGTCTTAGAATCAGCATTGCTGACAGATGGCCATCTAGCCTCTGTTTAAAAACCTCAAGGGATAGAGCGCTTATCACCTCCCGAGGAAGTCTGTTCCACTGAGGAACCATTCTGTTAGAAAATTCTTCCTAATGTCTAGACAGAAACTCTTTTGATTTAATTTAAACCCATTGGTTTTGGTCCAACCTTCTGGGGCAACAGAAAACAACTTGGCACCATCCTCTATATGACAGCCCTTCAAGTACTTGAAGATGGTTATCATATCCCCTCTCAGTCTTCTCCTCTGCAGGCTAAACATACCCAGCTCCTTCAACCTTTCTTCACAGGACTTGGTCTCCAGACCCCTCACCATCTTTGTTGCCCTTCTCTGGACACGTTCCACTTTGTCTACATGCTTCTTAAATTGTGGTGCCCAAAACTGAACACAGTACTCTAGTTGAGGTCTAACCAGAGCAGAGTAAAGCGATACCATCACTTTGCGTGATCTGGACACTATACTTCTGTTAATGCAGCCCAAGACTGCATTTGCCTTTTTAGTTACAGCATCACACTGCTGACTCATGTTCAGTGTTTGGTCTACTAAGACCCCAAGATCCTTTTCACACACACTACTGCTCAAACAAGTCTCCCCCATCCTATAATTATGCATTTGATTTTTCCTACCTAAATGCAGAACTTTACATTTGTCTTTGTTGAAGTGCATTTTATTAGTTTTAGACCAATTCTCCAGCCTGTCAAGATCATCCTGCATCTTGGCTCTGTCTTCTACCGTATTTGCTACCCCTCCCAATTTAGTATCATCTGCAAATTTAATAAGCATCCCCTCTATTCCTTCATCCAAATAATTTATAAAGATGTTGAACAACACAGGGCCTAGCACAGATCCCTGAGGAACTCCACTAGTCACTTCTCTCCAAGTGGATGAGGAACCATTAACAAGCACTCTTTGGGCATGATCTATCAACTAATTATAGATCCACCTAACAGTAACAGGATCTAAATCACATTTTCCCCATTTGTCAACAAGAATATTAGGGGGAACCTTATCAAAAGCCTTACTGAAAGCTAGATAAACTATGTCTACTGCATTCCCCTGATCCAGCAAGGTAGTAACTTTCTCAAAAAAGGAGATAAGATTAGTCTGACTTGACTTGTGTCAGAGGTTTGTCTTCAGCATCCCTCAAGCAAAGCCCATCAGGCAAAGGCTCTGAAGCAGTTAGACTATATTAGGAGCAAAATTAGACAAAGTCAGAAGCTGGCTGCCTCCTGGGCATACGAGGCTACTAATAAAAAATCAAGGCAAGGGTACATGGTTAAAAATGCAATGCAGACTTCAAAGATGGAGAGGCAAAGATACACAGGCTGCTACAAACCATGATAAGCTTTCTCAGGGTAGGCAGACATAACATGGCTGTGCATATGGAGTGATAGTGGTAAACAGGATAAGCATACCATACTGAGCATAAAACTCATGACACTGATGCTGTACAAAGGCATGAGAACCAGGAGCATGTGACCAGGGCCTTGACTCCGAGCCAAACCCTGGCCTGCTCAGAGCAAGAGCCTGTGAGGAGCATTGTCAGGCTAAGGCCGATAGGCCGGGCCTGACATTCTGCCCCCCTTAAGACCTCCCCCTGTTGCTCGAGGCTTTTGGGGGTAGGCCTCATGAAATTCACGAACCAGGCGAGGGGCAGAAACGTTGTGTGCAGCTCCCCATTTGTCATGACCAGGTCCCAGATGTTTCCAACGAACCAGGTAGAAGAGCCCCATCCCCCGGACCTTGGAATCCAGGATTTTAGCTATTTCGAAGTGCTCCCCCCCCCACTAACATAGGGGGGTTGGGATTGGGACCTGGGTGCCAGTCAGGGGCCAGTACCACTTTTTTCAGCAGACTGATATGAAATACTGGATGGATGCCCCTGAGGTTTTTAGGAAGGGCGAGTTCCACTGTGACTTCATTTATGAGGCGTGAAATTGGAAACGCCCCCACATATTTTTCACTAAGTTTTTTTGAAGGCCGAAGGGATCTGAGGATTTTTGTGGACAATTATACCTGGTCCCCCACCTTGATGTCCCACCCAGGGGAACGATGTTTGTCAGCTTGGACTTTATACTGGTGTTTGGCTTTCTCCACAAAATTTTGCAACCAGGGCAAGTATTCTGTACCACCTTTACCCAGTCAGTTACTTCCTTGCACTCCCCCTCTCCCAGAAGATCTCTATTGCCAAAGGGACCGAATTCTTCGCCATACACCACATGAAAGGGACTGAATTCCGTGGACTGATGGGAAGCATTATTGTAAGCATATTCAGTGAAAGGCAATAGGTCCACCCAATCATCCTGATGATAATTGACATAGCAACGTAAATAACATTCCAGTACAGCATTAACACGTTCAGTTTGGCCATCCGTCTGGTATGCGCTAGACAAGCCTTGTTCCACCCCCACCAGTTTAAGGAAAGCTCTCCAGAATTTGGCCACATATTGGGGGCCCAAATCCGAGAGTACCTTGCCCAGAAAGCTGTGATATTTAAAGATGTGTGCCACAAACAGCCAGCTTTTGAGCTGTTGGCAGCCCTTTGCAAGGGACTTGTTTGGAGAATAGGTCAGTGACCACCCAAAGTACTGTCTTTCCCCTGCTAGGAGGGAGGTCCGTAATAAAATCCATTTCAATAACTTCCCAAGGGGCTGAGGGAACCTCCAGCAGCTTTAATAAATCAGGCGGTTTTACCATCATCCGTTTGCCAGTGGAGCTCGTGGGGTAACTGCAGATGAAACTCTAAATCCGTGCACAGCCCCGGCCACCAAAATTGCTGGCGCAAAAGGTGCAGGGTTTTAACAAAGCCGAAATGACCAGCTATTTTGGCTCCATGAGCTCGCTCCAACACCTCCCTCCGTACCGAGACTAGTACATACAGTCTGTCTCCTTTGAACCAAACCTCCCCCCGCTGAATCATGTCCTTGGGAAGGCTGCCCGCTGCTTCTTCTTCCTGGCAGCCTTTAATAAAACTGAGTTTAAAGGAGTCTGACAAGCTCTCCAGGGAAGGGGTTTTTAGTGCCTGAGAACGGGTGAGAACAGCTAGGCATGGTGAATCACCCCATTGTGCAGGAGTGAACAAAGAGTCTACTAGACGGTCCATTTTACTTTGGAACTGGGGGAGTCTGGAGAGGGCATCCGCCAACTGATTTTCTTTACCTGGTACGTGTTTCAGTACAAAACAAAATTTGGAGAAAAACTCAGCCCATCGAACCTGCTTGGCCGTGAGTTTGTGAGTTCCTTTTAAAGCTTCTAGATTTTTATGATCCGTCCAGACCTCAAAAGGAATTTCAGCCCCCTCCAAGAACTGTCTCCACACCGTCAGGGTGTGTTTTACAGCAGCTGCCTCTTTCTCCCAAATGGGCCAGTTCAGCTCTGATTTGGAAAACTTTTTAGAGAAGAACGCACAGGGCTGTAGCTGCCCGGTCTCCCCCCACTGGAGAAGCGCCCCCCCATCGCGCGTCCGAGGCGCCAACCTGCACAATGAAAGCCTTTTCACAGTCAGGATGTTTCAGGATGGGTTCAGAGGTAAATACCTTTTTTAATGTATCAAAGGCTAATTGACACTTGGTAGTCCAGTTTAGGCGGGCGGAGGGCTGCGTCGCTGCACTCCCTTTCCCTTTCATTTTTGATAGATTTGTGATTGGTAGTGCCACTTGGGCAAAGTTTTTGAGGTGGTGTCAGGCTGCTATCTCGGTTTCAGTATTGTTTCTGTGTCGGTACTGTACTGTCTAGCCTCAAGGCCGACCACACATACCAAGGCCTGGGAATACTGCTCCTGGGAAAGTTGCCTCTGTCTGTGTATGCTGATGTTGTATAATCTCCCGCCATTTACTGCCTTATATTATCGTTCGGCTAGTAAGACTCTCATAGCTGCCATAGTTCCCTGTATGCACTGTATTGCCTTTTTGACCAGTAAAAGCCATCTGCTTGGATTCTATACGACTCTGTGGTGATTTCTGGTTCGAAGGGTCAGGAGCTTACATTATGGCAGCTATCTTTCATCTTCTTTATTATACTACTAGTCAGGCTGGAGCCCAGGGGGGTTCGCCTGCCGCTTGGATGGGAGCTGAGAAGCTCTCCGAGTGACCTACTATCCTGGATTCCTCTCGGAAGGATCCCACCCTGTTACAGGACATAGTCGCTGAACTCTTCAGAACTACCCTAGAGGTTTGCCGCTTGAGGGAACTGGTACAGGAGCAATGGCAATCTCTTAAAGGGACTCTCTGGATGTTGACGTCGGAGGATACTGATACTCGTTTAGATCTTCAGGTCTTGGATCAATTACTGGACGATGCCCGGTTGGCAACTGAAGATTTACAAGTACTAACTGGACTTTTGGATAATCTTATTTCTCGAGAGACTCTTTCCTCTAGTTCTATCATGGCAGGAGCCCCGCCGGAGGGTTTTTCCCTGATCCCGGATGCGGCCAGCTGTCAGGCTGAAGCCAAGCGAATCGCTATTCACACTGCTCTTCTCCTTGTGGAATGTACAAAGGACACCCCGGTCGCCACCTTGGCGCAGGCTTTGACCTCGACTTTTGGAGCCGATGCACCTGCACTGGCGGTTCGAATACAACCCTTGCTGGGCGGGGAGTCCGACCCCATACTCTCACTCCTGGAAACAGAACTTTTACCGCGCATTACGGCGGAGGCTGCCCTAAGACTTGAGAACGCCAAAGTTCTTGCGGATAAGGATGCCGCCGAAGCGGCAAAGGTCGCCAGAGAGAGAGAGGCTGCTGACGCAGCCAAGGCGGCAGCAGCAAGGGTGAGGGATCGGGCGAGAACGGATACGCGCCCCAAGGGCACTGTACAAGGACTATCAGGTCTGTCTTTTTCCCCGGCGTTTGTCCCGTCGCGCGCGACCCAACGCGCACGCCGTTTGGCTGACCGACGTCTAGACTCAGGAGAGTCTGAAGACGAGGATCTTTATGGAGATAGCTCTCAATGGGCCACGAGCTTCCGGACCAGTAAGCCTCATCTCACTGGTGGCCCAAGTGAGGAGGTTCACCTCTTACGAGCCCAGAATCGGGAGCTCTCCGACCGTGTTGATCAACTCCAAGAACTAATGGAACGTATGCTTCAGGATAACAGGCAATTACAACAAACCCTGATAGCCCAAGCACAGCCTGTTCCAATACCGGGTCAGGGGGTGCCCATCCAGCCACCCCAACCACCCGCTAATGTGCTGCACTCAGAGCCGAATCTGAGGCTCTACCCGCCCCCGTCCAATTTGCCCAAATGGACGGGAGCCATTTCCAGGGGGGTCCAGTTGATCACCTCACCGTAGGGGTAGCAATGGGAATTGGCTCCCACTGGGAGCAAATAGACTTCACTATAGCCCCTATCCGTTTTGAAGTGGTCTTGGGTATTAACTGGATTAAAGGACATAGTCCCAGTATTAACTGGGAAACAAACACTATCTCCTTCACCAGCCCCATGTGCAATCAGCACCGGCAGAACTTTGCATTATTATATCCGCCCGTACCAGCACTGGCCTCCGATGTCCCAGCACTTCCAGTCCTACCTAATGTGTATCGAGACTTTGCGGATGTCTTCGACCTTAAAGAATGTGATACCTTACCCCCCCCCCCACCGGGCCTCCGACTGTACAATTGAGGTGGTCAAGGACTGCACCTTAACCAAAAGTAAGATTTACCCTATGAGCGCTTCCGAACGCACTGTTCTCCGGGACTTCCTTGACAAAAACCTCGCCAGAGGGTTCATTCGCCCATCGAATGTCCCAAACTCGGCCCCCGCGTTTTTTGTCCGGAAAAAAGAGGGCGACCTTCGTTTATGCATTGACTTCAGAAAACTCAATGCGGTTACCCAAACCAACGCCTATCCTATCCCATTAATATCTGATATTTTGGGACAATTACAGGAGGGCCGGGTGTTCTCCAAGTTGGACTTGGTGGAAGCCTACTACCGAGTCCGCATCCGCGAAGGAGATGAGCACCTCACTGCCTTCTCTAGCTGTTTCGGTATGTATGAATTCCTCGTGATGCCGTTCGGATTGAAAGGGGCCCCGGGGGTCTTTATGCAACTCATCAACGAAATCCTTCATGACTTGCTGTATCGCGGGGTGGTGGTTTACTTAGACGACATTCTTATTTATTCAAAAACCATGGAAGAGCATGTAACTCTAGTCCGAGAAGTTCTGCAGCGCCTGCGCGACCACCAACTCTTTGCAAAACTGGCTAAATGCGAGTTTCATCAAAGCCAGCTCACATTTTTAGGATACATAATCTCCCACCAAGGTCTTCGCATGGACCCTGTCAAAGTCCAAGCCGTTCTCGATTGGAATCCGCCCACCAACCGCAAGCAAGTGCAACAGTTTTTGGGATTTGCAAACTTTTATCGAGGATTCATTCCTAACTTCGCACAAGTGGCCCTACCCATTACTGATCTACTAAAAACCAAAGGGAAAGCAAACACAGCTACCTTACCCTCCGCAAAAATCCTGTGGACTGATCAATGCCAAGCCGCGTTTGTGGCTCTCAAACGCCTCTTCACATCCGAACCCGTACTACAGCACCCGGACCCAAACCAAATGTTTATTGTGCAAGTCGATGCCTCCGATGTAGCTATGGGAGGGGCCCTCCTCCAAAAAGGTCCGGATGGCCTCCTTCACCCGTGCGCTTACTTTTCGAGAAAATTTGCGCACGCACAATTGAACTGGCCCATTTGGGAAAAAGAGGCAGCGGCCGTTCACCATGCCCTGACTCTATGGAGACAATTCTTAGAGGGGTCCAATATCCCCTTCGAGGTTTGGACCGATCACAAGTATCTAGCTGCCCTCACGGGGTCCCACAAACTATCAGCAAAACAACAACGTTGGGCTGAATTCTTCGTTCAGTTTCGTTTCGTCCTAAAACATGTTCCTGGGAAACAAAACGTTCTTGCAGATGCCCTCTCCCGGTTGCCACAATACCCGGTAAAACTCGAGAGACCAACTGACTCTCTGTTCACCCCTACGCAAAGGGGAACCCTTCCTGTACTGGCCGTGCAAACCCGATCTCAGCAACAGCACCCCAGATCCAGTTCTCCAGCACCTCCAACCCGAGCGGCTACCCAACCGCCCTCGCAACAACAACGAACCGACGGTTCCACTCCTCCAACCCCACCGGCTGCCCTACTGCCTACAATCTGCGCACCACCGCACGTAAGCACTACCCCCATAGCGGGTCCTCAGACTACTATAGCCGGGGGGGGGGGTTCCCGCCAAGGTTCCCATCTCCGAATCCTTTTTAAATACCCTTCGGAACCACTGCCTCTCTGAACGCTCCACTCACACCCTACCCCCTGGGGTAATAGAACAAGGAGGCTCATGGTACAAAGACTCTAAATTGTATGTACCCAAGGCACTTCGAAAAGAAGTCTTACACTTAGCTCATGGAGTAAAAACAGCTGGACACTTTGGATTCCTAAAAACTCTCCACTTATTGTGCAGACAATTTTGGTGGGGGGGAATGCGTTCCGACGTTGACTCTTTTATTCGCAGCTGCCCTGTTTGCGCCACAGTGAAGCGATCACAAGGCAAACCCCCGGGGCTACTGCAACCTCTAGAAACACCCACCAGACCATGGGAAGTGATTGCTATGGACTTTATGACTGATCTCCCTCTCAGCGGAGGAAAAACTGTGTTATGGGTTGTTACTGATTTGTTTTCCAAGCAAATCCATTTAGTTCCATGCGCAGGGATCCCCTCTGCTCAAAAAATGGCCCGCCTCTTCGTTACACATATCTTCAAATTACATTCGTTTCCGCGCAAAATAATCTGTGACCGCGGCAGTGGCTTTGTTTCCAAGTTTTGGAAAGCATTCCTCAAGTTGGTGGGGGTTGAACAAGGATTGTCTACTGCATACCATCCTCAAACCGATGGTCAAACTGAACGTGTAAATGCTGTCCTTGAATGTTATTTACGCTGTTATGTAAACTACCACCAAGATAACTGGGTAGAACTGTTACCTTTTTCAGAATATGCCTACAATAATGCTGTACATCAATCTACAGGTTTTAGCCCATTCTATGCAGTGTATGGACAGGATTTCGGTCCTGTTACGCCCAAAAATAATGTGGAGGGGGAGGGAGATCCTGACGTTGCTTCCTGGGCACACACCCTCCGTACCACTTGGCCTTGGCTCGTTAGCAATCTCGACCGAGCCAAGCGCAAATACAAAGCACAAGCTGATAAGCATCGTTCCCCCGGGGGCGAACTGCGAGTGGGTAAATTGGTCTATCTTTCCACCAAAAACCTACGTTCCACCCGTCCGTGCCTTAAACTCAATGCTAAATTCATTGGCCCTTTCCCAATCACACGGGTCATAAATCCTGTCACGGTGGAATTAGCTCTCCCGAAAACTCTGAGGCGTGTGCATCCCGTTTTCCACATTAGCCTCCTGAAGCCCCATACGGCCTCTCCACAATGGCATCCTGATCCGCCCCCCGAACAGCCCATTATGGTGGGGGGGGAAGAGCACTTCGAAGTCTCCAAAATCCTTGACTCCCGTGTTCACCATGGCAACCTACAGTACTTGGTCCGTTGGAAGCACTTCCCCCCTGCCTACGACGAGTGGGTTCGTGCACGAGATGTCTCCGCCCCCAAACTAATTGATGCCTTTCACACTGCCTACCCGGACAGACCATCCCCCTTGCCGACTGGGAGGGGGCCTTAAGGGGAGCAGGATGTCAGGCTGCTATCTCGGTTTCAGTATTGTTTCTGTGTCGGTACTGTACTGTCTAGCCTCAAGGCCGACCACACATACCAAGGCCTGGGAATACTGCTCCTGGGAAAGTTGCCTCTGTCTGTGTATGCTGATGTTGTATAATCTCCCGCCATTTACTGCCTTATATTATCGTTCGGCTAGTAAGACTCTCATAGCTGCCATAGTTCCCTGTATGCACTGTATTGCCTTTTTGACCAGTAAAAGCCATCTGCTTGGATTCTATACGACTCTGTGGTGATTTCTGGTTCGAAGGGTCAGGAGCTTACAGGTGGGAACAGTAGAAATTTGCGAACCCTGGAAACTGCTGGAGTTGTTTACGTGTTTTGGCCGGTTCCCATTCAACAACTACCCGTACTTTCTCAGGGTCCATTGCAAGGCCTTGGTGCTAAATTACATATCCCAGGAAAGTCAAAGATTGTTGATGGAACTCACATTTAGACACCTTGGCATACAATTGATTGTCCCGCAGGCGTCTTAACACCTCTTTAACTAGTTTTACATGTTCATCATACGTTTTTGAATAAATCAAAATATCATCCAGATACACAATCACTCCTTTGAAAAGCAAGTCATATAACACCTCATTAATCATTTGCATGAAGACACTAGGGGCCTCACTTAAGCCGAAGGGCATCACAAGGTATTCGAACATTCCGAAGCAGCTTAAGAAAGCCGTTTTCCACTCGTCCCCAGCTTTAATTCGCACACGAAAATAGGCATCAACCAAATCCAATTTGGTGAAGATGTGCCCCTCCTTCAGTTGACTGAGTAGATCTGGAATTAACGGAAGGGTTAGTTTGGGTGACAGCATTAAGTCGACAAAAGTCCTCACAATCGCAGGTCTCCCGTTTTCTTTTGCACAAAGAAGGAGGGAGCTGAGCAAGGGGCAGAGGAGGGCCTAATAAATCCATGGGCCAGATTAATGTCCAGAAAACTCCCGCAGGACCACCTTCTCCTTAGGACTCATGGGGTAAATTTTTCCTTTTGGCAGGTTACCTTCCACTACTATTTCAATGGCACAATCTGTCTTTCGGTGGGGTGGTAACACATTACTCTCCTTCACATCAAACACGTCTGCAAACTGAGCATATTCCCTCGGCAGTTGGGGGGAGCCTCCCTTTTGGGTACTAAAAGCGGCACAACCTCGGACTGCCACTTCTTTTTCTTTTTTTAAAAATATTTTTTATTATTTTTTCAATTATATCATCAATTATGTTTTCACTTATATCATCATATATAACAATATCCAGTACTATGAGATTAATAACAGTGATGATAGTAAAAAAAGAAAGAAAAAAACACATATTAATCAATAATATGGCTTCCCCCTCACCCTCTTCCATCATAAAATAAATTATGTAATCTTTTGCTAACGGAACTAATCCCAGTAGTATTTTAATAAACATATTCTTATCCTATCTAAAGTTATTGAATCAGTACTAATCAAAAATAAAAAAATAAAAATAAGGGATTAGTTAAATAGTATTCTTTAAATGGTCCCATTAAGGATTACATTTTTACAAAATAAAAGCAAGGGAGCCATTAAATATTTGTACATACTCAAAAAATAAAAAAAATAAAAAGATGTTAAGTTCTCCTACATCTCCCTCCTTTTCTACTAAGAATTAAATGTTTTATAAATCTTTCATATATCCCTAGCATTCATTTCAGACACGTTATAATTCTAGTAATCCAATTATCATATGTAGTCTCAAAAATATTATAATTCTGATAATATATGATTCTTTTTCCATTTAAGCCAGTCCTTTTAATCAGTTCCTTTTAATCATATCACCTAAAAAGACCATGAAGACCACATTTATCCCTTTGCCCGGAATTTCTAGTGTTTTCTGCCATCCATAAGCATACCATACTGAGCATAAAACGCATGACACTGATACTGTACAAAGGCATGAGAACCAGGAGCACATGACCAGGGCCATGACTCCAAGCCAAACCCTGGCCTGCTCGAAGCAAGAGCCTGTGAGGAGCAATGTCAGGCTAAGGCCGAGAGGCCGGGCCTGACAACTTGTTCTTGAGAAGCCCGTTCTGGCTCTTAGTAATCAGATCCATCCTTTCTAAATGCTCAAGGACTAACTTTCTCTATTTTCACCCAACAGTGGACCTATGGCCTCTTCTCCCTTGCATTTGCTCCTCACACATCTAAAAAAAACTTTTCTTGTTGTAGTGAACTTCCCTAGCCAGCATCAGCTCCCTTTGAGCTTTGGCCTACAGTGCCTAGCAACCCGCAGATACTCTTCTTTAGAGGTATGTCCTTGTCTCCATTTCTTGAACATTTATTTTTTTCTCCCTTAGCTCATCATGGAGTTTTCGGTTGATCCACATTGGCTTTTTGGATCCCCTACAATGTTTCCTTCTTGTTGGAATAGTGAGCTTGAGCTTGCAAGAGCTCTTGGTTTAGGAGAGCCCACCCTTCACTTGCTCCTTTCCCTTTCAGCAGTCTTGCCCATGGAATGATTCTCATCATGCCTGAGGTTATTAAAATCTGCCCTACCAAAATTTAAGAGACGTGTGTGGCTATGAACTTCCTTGGTCCCCCACAACAAAACGAATTCTAGGAGGACATGATCGCTTTCCCCTAAGGTCCCCACCACCTTCACCTCATCTACCATATCTTGCCTGTTGGTCAGTCTTAAATCAAGTATGGCTGAACCCCTGATAGCTACCTCCACCATTTGATGAAGGAAGTTGTCCATCAGGCAGGTGAGGAACTTGCGTGACTGTGGTCGCTTTGCAGAGCTGGTCTCCCAGCACACATCAGGGAAGTTAAAATCACCCATAACTACCAGCTCTTGTTAGTCATATCGTCCTTTATTGGCATAAAATCACTGTACATACTGTAGCATGTAAAAATATAAATATTTGAGATATAACCTTACAAAATGGTTGAAAGATACTTGCATAAGATAGTGTTGTGAGCTAACACATCCATCTATTTAAATAATTTGCAGCATTCTATAGCAATCTTTAAAAATTGTGCTACCTTCTCCAGAACACAGGGCGAACCATTATTCAAAAGAAAGGAAGCATTACTGGAATCAAAGGCATTCAGTCTACATGTCTGCAAAGGGCTTAGTAGTTCATTACGAATTTCTGAATAGAAACTACAATAAAATAAAACATGGACAACTGTTTCAACACACTTACTGCCACAGGGACAAAGTATGTCTGACTGAGGGATTTTGCTAAATCTTCCATCCAAACTACCAGCTCTTGTTGTTTGGATACCCAGTCAAGCTGCTCCACCTCCTCACCCTGGTCAGGAGGACTGTAGCACATTCTAACCACAATACTGGTTGTCCTTCCTTCCCTTATCTTCACCCAGATACTTTCCACTGGACTGTCACCCTCCTCCTCTAGTATTCCTTGACAAGCAATCCCTCTCCTCACATATAGTGCCACTCTGCCACCTCTTCAACCTTTTTGGTTCTTCTTGCACAACTCATATCCATCTGCTACTACATTCCAGTCATGGGAATCATCCCACCAAGTTTCTGTAATGGCTAGCCCAAGGTTACCCAGCTGGCTTCATGTGTAGGAGTGGGGAAACTAACCTGGTTCCCCAGATTAGAGTCCACTGCTCATGTGGAGGAGTGGGGAATCAAACCTGGTTCTCTAGATTAGAGTCCACCGCTCCAAACCACCACTCTTAACCACTATACCACACTGGCTCTCAGTTTGTACTATAGAGTTTTTGCCCAAATGCTAGAGCATTTCCTACGTTGTCAGTGACGTGATTACATCACTTCTGGAAGTGACATCAACGTGCCAACGGCATTGAGGCCTTGGCCTCATTTTGTACTGGTAAGACCTCCCCAACCCCTCCCCTGCTGGTTGCCAGTGGGTGGTGACCAGGGTCAATCCTTCTTTGTTGTAGCACCGCTTCTTTGGAATACTCTTGTATCATGATGCTCACCTGATGCTTTCACTGTTGGCATTTAGGCACCAGGGAAATACATTTTGTTCCATAGGCTTTTATCTTAATTGATTGTATTTTTGGGTCTCAAGAGTGTTTTTCTGTGTTTTATCTGCTGCTGTTGACTCAGATAGCCATCCGCTGATAGCAGGAAGGTACACACCTTGCTTCAGGTTGGGGGTACCTGGCAACTCTAGGTATAATAAGGTAAGGTAAAGGTCCCCGTGCAAGCACTGGATCATTCCTGACCCATGAGGTGACGTCACATCCCGATGTTTCCTAGGCAGACTTTGTTTACAGGGTGGTTTGCCAGTGCCTTCCCCAGTCATCTTCCCTTTACCCCCAGCAAGCTGGGTCCTCATTTTACCGACCTCGGAATGATGGAAGGCTGAGTCAACCTTGAGCCGGCTACCTGAAACTGACTTCCGTTGGGATCGAACTCAGGTCGTGAGCAGAGCAGTACTGCAGCTTACCACTTTGCGCCACGGGGCTCTAGGTATAATAATCCTAGGTATAATAAAAGAAAAAGAGGGTGTGGGTATTGAGGTAGTTCCCAACTCTCCAGCCCGAGGGACTTGTTCTTGCTAAAATGGCATAAAATAAGATAATAAGAGAAAGGCCTGTATAAGAGAAAGGTTGTGACACACTCCTCCTTGGGAAAGAATGACCATGACATGGTTATACATATTCTTGTAGGGTTTCCAGACAGTGCCTGGAAACCAGTGGGAGTGATGTGAGGGGTGGGGTGGGGTCAGCATCCGGGGAGAAAAAATAAAAAGAAACATAAGGCCTTGTCTACTTTCAAGAAGTTCTGACTATAAAGTTTCTGGTGATTCCTAGAGCTACCCTTGTTACTTCCAAGTAGCTCTAGAAGTTGCCAGGTACTCTGTTTTCAGAACTTCCTGTAAGTAAATGAGGCCTTATTTTTCTTTTAAATTTTTTCTCCCTTGGATGATGCCCCCCTTTGGCCCCATTTTTTGCCCGCTGGTCAGGTGAGCATCTGTGGGCAAGGGCCACAAGTACCTGGAGGTCTCTCACTATAAGTGAACAAATGGGAACCCTCTGGTCATATCTGAGTTACAATACTGTCATGTGCTGTATGTGGAACAGTCTTTGAAGACCTCCAGAAATGTCATCTGATGCAAAATGCTGTGGCGAAAAACAACTTTCAGTGGACCAGCTTATCCTACGTTGCAAGAGCTACGTTGCCTTCCAGCTTGTTTCTGACTGCAATTCAGTATTCTCTTCTAGGGTTGCCAGGTCCCCCCTGGCCACCAGCAAGGGATGGGAGGTAGGGTTGCCAGATCCAGGCTGGGAAACTCTTGGAGATTTGGGGATAGAACCTGGTGAGGACAGGGACCTCAGTGAGGTACAATGCCATAGAGATCACTCTCCAAAGCATCCATTTTCTCTGGGGAAACTGATCTCTGTAGTCTGGAGATGAGCTATAATTCCAGGGGATCCCCAGGTCCCACCTGGAGGCTGGCATCCCAAGCTGGTTCTGACGAGCTCTAAATGGCCTGTGTCTAGGGAATCTGAAGCAGTGCTTACTGGTTTGTGAATGCTGCTAACTTGCTAGCATCTTCTTTTGATACCGTTCTCCTGCCACCTGAAGAGAGTGGGTGGTGACCAGGGTCAGGCCTTCTTTGTTGTAGCACCGCTTCTTTGGAATACTCTTGTATCATGATGCTCACCTGATGCTTTCACTGTTGGCATTTAGGCACCAGGGAAATACATTTTTGTTCCATAGGCTTTTATCTTAATTGATTGTATTTTTGGGTCTCAAGAGTGTTTTTCTGTGTTTTATCTGCTGCTGTTGACTCAGATAGCCATCCGCTGATAGCAGGAAGGTACACACCTTGCTTCAGGAACAAACGTTCTTGCATGTTTCGTCTCAGGATTGCCTTAATTGAGAAAGAATAAGCGAAATGGGATTTTTACCGGAAACCCATCTGAAGATAACATTTGGCTTCTGATGACACTTACCTTTTGTACAATATTGTACTTCTATATGTATATTTTTGACTGCTTTGGTTGCTACTTCGTGTAAATTGTATTACCTTCAGTGGAACTGTGTAATACAAGTATTTTTCTTGTTACGGTCATAAGTGCTGTTGTTACTCTGGCAAGTGTTACCTGACTAATTTTATTATTTTTAAATTTATCATAATGTTTTATTAGGTTGTTATGTATTTTGAATTGTTTTGTTGTTTTAGAAAAGTGGGGTGTAAATAACTGTAATAAATACATTTATTAAATATAAATTGCATGATCACTCACATTGATTTAATTTAAAGCAATAACTGCAGTTGGATATTACAGAGAGCCCCTTGTAATATTCCAGAAACAGTAGAGACAGTAGAAGCAAAGTGAAATAGTGTACAGTTACACAGATACTTTGTATCTTTCAGTCTTTGCCTTTTTCATTCTCATAAGTGACTATTCAATTGCTTCTCTTTGGTTTAGGAGCTTGAGCTTAAATCAGGCCATGGAGGACACTTGTGAACTAGACCTGGTGTATGTCACAGAGCGAATAATTGCCGTGAACTTTGCAAGTTCCTCGGAAGAACCGACCTTCCGTAGCAACCTGAAGGAAGTGGCACAAATGCTTAAATCCAAGCATGGGGACAGTTACCTGGTGAGATCCTTTCTAGATGGTAATTCACAACATATCCAGGCCAGAAATTTTTTGCATACTATGCTTTAGGGAGACAATAACACCGTGAACAGTTGTGGTCTATTTAATATTCTGTGATCAATTCCTATTTGTACTTTACTTCCTGATTTTTTGTTGTTGTTACAAAAATAGTATGTATGTGGATCTTGTATTTTGTCTAAGAGTGTTTGGCCGGGACCTTTCACGACCGTTGCCCCACCCCTTCTCTTTCAGGAGCAGATTATCCCTGCCTTTTTCTTAACTGTATATGCCATGCACTTGTGCACCCATTCATCACAGGCAACCCAACAAGTTTTGGCTGCTACTCTAAGAACATAAGTAGTGCCTGCTGGATCAGGCCAGTGGTCCATCTATTCCAGCATACTGCTTCAAACAGCAAGAAACCAGTTGCCCTGCAGCAATAAACAAGCAGGACACAGAGGCCAAGGCCTTCTTCCCCTGATGCTGCCTACTAGCACTGGTATTCAGAGGTCTGCTGCCTCTGTATATGGTTTAGTCACCATGGCTAGTAGCTATTAATGGATCTCTCTTCCATGGATCTGTCTAACGCCTTTCAAAGTTCTCTTTTAGCAGAAGCTTAATTGGGCAACTTCAAGGTTGTGGTGGTCCTAGGCTTACCAGGTCCCCCCTCTCCTCTGGTGGGAGGTTTTTGGGGCAGAGGTGAGGTGAGATCGTGCACGCAGCCATGCCAACACAATCACATCACTTCCAGTTTACACCCAGAAGTGCCACATCACAAGGGGCCTTTAACTGGGAGTTTGAGTGGTAAAAAACCCATTGTGATGTGGCGCTTTCGGGTGTAAACCGGAAGTGATGTGGCGCCGTGGGCAGGCACTCCTGCATCCATTGCCCACTGACCCTCAGCTGGTCAGCGGGCAGCCAGCCAGGTGGATTGGCGGGGGTTTGCCCGCCACCACCTGGCACTTGGCAACCCTAGGTGGTCCGTTACTTTACAATTGTATTTCAAATCCCCCACACTGTTTCCAGCAAACTAGGTTAACTGTTTTTGTCTGTCTAAAGGGACATGGAAGCAACAGTGCCAATTCAGAATTCATTTGTTTATTTCTTTAAATTAATCACCTATATTTTCAATTCCAGAAAAAGGAAGCACATATACAAATAAAACATGTCACAGTTGTGGCATTTTGAAGGCTGCTTCTCCCATACTGATTCCTACCATGTGTGTCGCTGCCCACGTAAACTAACTCTTTCCCTCCTCTCGTCCACTAGCTTTTTAACCTGTCGGAAAGGAGGCATGACATCAGCAAACTCCACTCCAAGGTAAGCATGAGCCGTTCATAAACACATAACCTCTCTGCTGAAGAGGGTGAGCAAGAAAGAAGAGGCTAGGGGGAGAGGAATCTTTGCTCTCTTTGAAAATGGTTGGAGACAAAACAGGGAAGCACTGCGTTTTTATAAAAAGAAAACAAACTTTTTACTTCTGAAGAGAAAATAAACAAGAGCATTATCACATGGCAAAATTTCATCATATTGGTTCAGTGTTGGAACCTCTGTCATTGCAATGAGGAGAGATCGGAAGGCAGGGGACCGCTTCCCATCCCCTGACCCTGCATTCCTTCAGTCTCCACCTGCTGAGCAAAAGGTATTGCCTGAAGGAACACCCAAATCTTGCCAGTCTGCATAGCTATCCGCCTATCTACACAATATGTTTTTAACAAGTTGTGTTGGGGTTTCCCTGACCCAACTTGCTTTCACCACAGCCGGATGGGGAACCCCTACCCAGCTTGTTTAAAAATGTACTGTACAGTTTGACTGTTGGTCACATTGAGTGTTCTGAAGAGATGCTTTGTATATAGCAAACAGAGCCTCACCTTATGCTTCTCACAAGCTTTTGGGGATTCTCTAAGCAAGTGGTGCTCAGTGGCTTGGGAGACACATGAGGCTCTTCTCTGACATGCCACCTGTGGCTCTTCTGAGCGCCATTCCCCAAGGTGGCACTTGCCCCATGTTCCAAGGAAGTGGGCAAGGCCATTGCCCAGTACAGCTTGTGATTGGCAGATAATTCCCACCTTGAAATGCTGGGGGAACTGGAGGACAGGTAAGTTGTGAGCCTCCATGAGCTTCATATCTTTTGCCAGGAATGGATGTAGAGGACCATAGAATCATAGAGTTGGAAGGGACCACCAGGGACATCTAGTCTAACCCCCTACACAATGCAGGAAATTCCAAATTACCTCTGCCCCCCCACTCCCAGTAACCCCTACTCCATACCCAGAAGATGGCCAAGATGCCCTCCCTCTCATCATCTGCTTAAGGTCATAGAATCAGCACAGATGGCCATCTAGCCTCTTCTAAAAACCTCCACTGTTCCACTGAGCAACCACTCTAACTGTTAGAAATTTCTTCCTAATGTCTAGACGGAAACTCTTTTGATTTAATTTCAACTCGTTGGTTCTGGTCCGACCTTCTTGGGCAACAGAAAACAACTCAGCACCCTCCTCTATATGACAGCCCTTCAAGTACATGAAGATGGTTATCATATCCCCTCTCAGTCTTCTCCTCTTCAGACTCAACATACCCAGCTCCTTCAACCTTTCCTCACAGGACTTGGTCTCCAGACCCCTCACCATCTTTGTTGCCTTCCTCTGGACACGTTCCAGGTTGTCTACATCTTTCTTAAATTGCGGTGCCCAAAACAATGCAGTACTCTAGGTGAGGTCTAACCAGAGCAGAGTAAAGCAATACCATTACTTCGCGTGATCTGGACACTATACTTCGGTTGATGCAGCCCAAGATCGCATTTGCCTTTTTAGATACCGCATCACAGTGCTAACTTGTGTTCAGTGTTGTGTCTACTAAGATCCCAAGATCCTTTTCACACACACTACTGCTAAGACCAGTTTCTCCCATCCTATAATTATACATTTGATTTTTCCTACCTAGATGCAGAACTTTACATTTATCTTTGCTGAAGTGCATTCTATTAGTTTTAGCCCAGTTCTCCAGCCTGACAAGATCATCCTGTATCCTGACGTCGGTAGAGCGCTGGCCCAAGAACCATGTCTCTCGGGGATCTCCCTGAGAGACTCCAAGAAACGTTCAAATTGGGGTGCAACAAGGCACCCCACCCCAGTCCTAAATAGGGGACTGGGATGCAGGATCACCCCTGCATGCCATGAAGAGCGGTTTGACTCCCATATTCTCTGAGAGAGTCTCAAGCCTCTTGGAGGAGTCGATGCTGTCCTGCTGGCAACTGAGGGGAATAACATCGCCATGAACGTCTCTTTGGCTTCAAGCTTCGACCTCCTCTATCTATCAACACTTAAATAATAATCTTTTTGGAACGGAAACCGCATCTTCCGAAATCTGAGTAAGTTACAAGAACTCTCTTGTTTTTTACCTTGAATTTGAAGTTTTGAAAGACTGGGAAAATCACCTAAGCAATCCGTGCTTCTCCTCCCAAAAAATAAGTGACTTTGGAATTAAAAAGATACTAGATAAATTAGCAGGAGCCCTATCTATTTGATCGGCACTTAGACACAACAAAAGGGACTTTTGAAAGACATTACAACTACCAATCAGTTCCCAAGACGTCAAAAGGAGTGGGAGTGAACAAGAAAAATATCTTTGGGTCTTTCCAGCTTGAGAAGGTCCTCCAGCCACATATTCACTGGAATGATCTATTTCGGAGCACTGGAAGACTGCAAGGAAATATACTCGCTGCTTTTCAACATACCCTATAACTAAGACTCAGCACCATCGAGATCGGAGAGGACAGACTAAATCGTTGGACCGGAAGTGTGTTTCCCTCGTACAACTACAAAATATCTCCTACGACCCAGGACCATAGAGAGGAGACGACGGAAGGTCCGCGAACCAACAACATCCTGTCTACTTCCTACTCCACTGCCGAGCTGGAGCGTCACTAAAACTTGATGGTTTGTTGAAATTTTAAGCTTCATTCTCATTATAACTGGAACAATTTAAACTGATTAAAGTTGGTGGAAATACAAAGTAAATAAAACTAGGCCCTGCCATTTCATTTGAAAGACAAATGTTAAGGACATAAGTTTTGACTTTGTTAAAGACTGGATTTTTAAGCATCACTTCAAAATTTCTGGAATCCTTTTTAAAAAACAAATATGGATGAGATGGAAAAAATACAAGGAATGCTAGCAAAACAACAGGATCTGATAAGTAAACAACATGAAAAAATGTCACATCAATTGACTCAATTAACTGGCATGTTAACCATGTTAACCAACTCCAACCAATCTATTAAACAAAAACTGGACATTTTGACAAGTGACACGAAAAACATAAAATCACAAGTGACTATAATGAAAATGGATATTGGACAAATGGATTTATCAATAAAAAAGACAGCTGAAGAACAGAAAGAAATAAAGAAAAAACTGGAAATTCAAGATCAACAAATTAAAGCTATGCATTCCCAAGAAGAGATTATTAAAGATCAACTTGCTATGATGGAGATGAAAGTAAGGGAATCTAATATTCGCCTTCGCAATTTGCCAGAAGAACTAGGTGATACCAGAGAATCAGTTATAAAATCATTGGCTGATCTAACTCAGATAAGTGAACAAGATTTGAACTATGCAATAAATAGAATATACAGAATCCCTTTACCATCCAGATTGGAAAAATCAAAGACCAGAGATGTTAAGATCTCCTTCTATGACATTAGGATGAAAGACATGATTATGCAAATCTTCTACAACAATCCTTTGTCAATGAAGGGAAACCCATTGATAATACTCAAGGATGTCCCTCAACATTTGATGATGAAGAGAAACATGTATAAAGAAAGCCTTCAACAATATCATGTATAAAGAGTTCACTGTGATACTGAAGAGGAATGGAATAAGATTTTCCTGGATATTTTCACAGGGACTTATTCTTACCTACAAAGGAGTCAGAACTACCATCATTTCACTGGAAGACACTGAAAAATTTCTGAAATGTTATGAACAAGATCTCATCAATATTATTCCGGAGCAGAAGCAAGAACAAGAAGAAGGGAAAGAAGCTCCATCTTTGAAACTTGGACAAAAAGGAACCGATATAAGAAACTCTAGAAGTGGTGGAAAAACTAAAATTCATGGCAAGAACAAATCCAAAAGACATCGTACAACCTATGGGTTAAAGAGAGACTCGGAGAGCTTACTATGGAATTTAATAATAACCCAAAAAATTCTAGTTATTATTGATCTAATCCTTTTACTTTAATGATAATTTTTGAAAATAACCTCTTTACTGTATCTGAAGAAGTGAGCTGTGGCTCACGAAAGCTCACACCCTGCCAGAAAATATTTTTGTTAGCCTTTAAGGTGCTACTGGACTCTTGCTCTTTTCTACTACTGCAGACAGACTAACACGGCTACCCACTGTGAATAACCTTTTTACTATTATTTTAAGTTAAAAGATAATATGTAACTGTTATATCTATTATAGTGATAGAAAATAGAATTGAAAATGCAGTTTGGAATATCTTAGTAGGATTAGAACTTTAAATACAAAAGAGTGTATAAATTTATAGCAAGACAAAGGAAGATGAAGGGGAAGCCTTTTTATTACATTATATTTTCTTAATGATGAAAGAGCTTATCATCTCCTACACCTCTCTCCTTCTCTGCAGCCTCTGCATTCTTATCCCAGTGCCTGGGTGGCTGTCTAGAGGACAGAGAAGGGAGAGAAAGACCATTACCACGGCAGCCATCCAGGAAAAGAGCAAGCTGACAACAGTGAGATGTTGATGTTCTGCCCCTTTCTCCAGTTCCAGCTTGCTCTTCTCCAGGGACTTTGGCAACCTCACCCTGTCTTCTGAACTACTGCATCTCATCCTGAGGAGAGAGTGAGGAAGCAAAGAGGGAATCCTTTCCCTTCACTCCAGATACACAAGAGCTGCCTGAGATTTCAGTACCGGTGCCAAGAGATAGCCCTACATGTTCAGGGCTAGTAACTTGAAAAGGTTATAGTTATATATCAATAGTTGTATCTTATATTGTTGTAAGTGTGCTTTTCCTGGGGCGGTGCACAGGGCATGCAGTAGTCATGTCACTCTTTTCGTTGATAGTAAGTGAATGGGACTCTCTACAAGCCGCAGAGTGAGTACCACCTCTCTGAGCCATTGAGTAAACAAGGCTGCCTGCTGTACTTTGAAAACCATTGTCATTGGGAAGAGATATCCGTAACTCACAATTGTGTGGACATTGGAGCAGAAATTGTGAAAATGAATTTTCAGGTGCTTAATGACCACAGGAAGTTAGTTTGTTGAAATAGGGGTCCTAGGACCCAGCAGGCTAAAGCCCCAAATCTTCAACCTCAGTGTCAGACTCAGGCATCCATCCCTAGCATGAAACCGAGAAATTGTTGAAGTTTGCGAGTAGAGGGCGGCTCCCACTCTACCACAGCTCGCACCTTTTCAGGATCCATTTCCAGCCCCTTATGTGAAATCACATACCCTAAGAAGGTCAATTCATCTTGGTGAAACTCACACTTGGACACCTTTGCAAACAGTTGGCTTTCTCGAAGGCGTTGCAAGACCTCCTTAACCAATGTTACATGTTCTTCATACGTCTTAGAGTAAATCAAAATGTCATCAAGATACACAATCATCCCTTTGAATAGCAGATCATGTAGCACATCTGCATGAAGACACTAGGGCATCACCAGGTACTCAAACATCCTAAAACAGCTGGAAAAAGCTGTCACCTTCCTGGATTCGAACCCGGTAATAAGCCTTGACCAAATCCAGTTTAGTAAATATATGGCTCTCCTTTAGTTGGCTGAGCAGATCCTGAATCAGTGGAATGGGGTAGGCATTAGTCTGGGTGACCGCATTGAGTCTGCGGAAGTCTATGCATAAGTCCAGGTCACCCATCTTTTTCTGCACAAAAAAGGCTGGAGCAGAACAAGGAGCAGTGGAGGGCTGAATGAAACCACGGGCTAAATTCTTATCCAAAAAGTCCCAGATCACCGACTTTTCTTTCGAACTCATGGGATAAATCTTTCCCTTCGGTAGTTTGCCTTCCCCCACCAGTTCAATGGCACAGTCCGTCATACGACGGGGGGGGGGGAGAACATCACACTCCTTCTCATTAAACACATCTGCAAAGGCTGTGTACTCTTTAGGTAACTGGGGGGTACCAGGACTCCCAACCCCCGCTGACAAAGCACTGGCTTTGACCGCCACTTTCCTGCAATGGCGGTCACATTGTGGATGATTGAAAGCAATGGTTCCTGCTGCCCAATCTATGGTAGGACTGTGTCCTTGTAACCAGTTTGCTCCCAGCACAACTGGATATCGAATGCCTGGAGCAATGGTAAAAAGAATTTGCTCCCAATGGGCCCCCACCCCATGGCTACTTGGCCAGTGCACTTGTCTACAGGACCCCCCGGAAAGTCACTGCCGTCCGTCTGAGCAAACTGTATGGGTTGGGGTAAGTGCACGGCTTTCACTTTTAAAGCCTTGAAAGTATCTTCATTGATTAAGGTTCGTGCACATCCCGAGTCTATCAAAGCTTTCACTGTCATTTGGGCCCCCCCTCTAAAATACTGTAACACAACGTCTAGGAACACAGTTTCCCCCATGTCACTCACCATCTGTGGAGCTCTTGGCTTCTCGACTGGAGTGGTCTGCTGTGGAGCTCCGACTACAGCAGACCTGGTCCATTTTTTGCCTGGCGATTGCCTTCGGAGGCTGATGAGTTGTTGGGGCTCGACCCGGTCCCATTTGTAATCCGTGATCCCATTGGATCGAGTGGTGCTGGGTCCTGGCCAGTCAGGACTAGGTTGAGTGCAGAGGGTCCCCAAGTCCCGTCCTCCTCTGACGTTGACGAGCTAGCCAAGCTCAGCACGGTTGGATCTGTAATCCGCGATCCCTTTGGATCGAGTGGTGCTGTGTCCTGGTCCTCTCTGCCGGGTAGGGTGAGGTTGAGTGTGGAGGGCCCTCGCCTTCCAGGCGTGGAACTCTTGCGGCGCTCTTTGCCTTCAGGTTGAGCCTCCTCCTCCTTGGTCAAGCGTGGAGAGGTCAGATGTCCCTAGGGGTGGGAAGGGCAAGCAGCAGCAAAGTGTCCGATACCACCACACACCAGACACACTCCACTCCGGAGACGTTTCGCTCTCTTCGTTGTCAGGTTGACTGCCCTCTTTGGTAGTCACGACCCTGAACCTAGGGCCTTGCGCTCCCTTGACAAGTTCAAGAGCTGCTGGCGATTCTCCCCTTCCACCACCAGTAAAATCCACCCCTCCAGATCAGGAGGGTCGCCTTGCATAAAGGCCCAGCAAAGAATTTCCAGATTTAGTCCTTCTCGGAAATACTGCACATGGGTGGCTTCGCTCCAGGCCACCACTTTACTAGTGAGCAATTGAAATTCACTCGCATACTGCATCACCGTTCTGGTCCCTTGGCGAAGCTGAAGGAGAGCCGTCTTGGCCCTCTCACTCTGCAAAGGGTCCTCGAAGCACCGTCTAAGCGCCAACATAAAACCATCCAGGGAGCGCAGCGCTCAGGAATGAAGGTCGAACTGCTGGACCACCCAGCTCTCCACTTCTCCCTGCAGCAGCGAAACCATATAACATAGAGCTGACAGTGGAGGGTAGGGGGTGGGTTGTCCCGGCGTGGCAGGTTGGCAGGGCACGGTGGGTGCCTGTGGAGCGCCGCCCCCCTGCGGCACGGCGGGCGCAGTGGCAACGGTGGGAGCAGGTTTCCGGGGCCACGGCGGTGCCAACTGCATCCGATGAAGGTTGGCCACCTCCTGGAAAAGTCCCTCTATCTGTCCCCGCAACCCCACTACTTGTCTCACAAACTCTTGCTTCGGATGGGACAGGCGCTGGCATTCCTCATTACCATCCAACCCCTGGCATGTAGGTCTCCAGGGATCGTCCCGGCTGTCAGCACCGGTCTGCCATTGCATAGTCCCCCAGGAAGGTTGCCCCATCTGGGGAACACGCTTCCCCGGCTGTGCATAAAAGTCCTCCAGTCTCGAGGTACCTAGGGGTTTGTGTACCTCTGCATCTGGCCACCCAGATGTCTCCCGTGGGACACTCAGCCCCCCGCCAACCCCTGTGGCATCCCCCTGTGTTTGGCGCTCAGCCTCCAGCATGTTGCGCCGTTCTGCCTCCAGCACGGCAAGCCACTCCTTGGCAGTGGTCCACTCAGCCTTCTCGTGCGCACCTTGCGTGGCTGCCATCCTGGTGAGCCACTCTGCGTCTGCCTGGGCGAGTTGTGCCTCCTTCAAGAGAAGGACAAGCCCCTTGGCCTCCTCCCTGGCACGCTGCACGGCTCCTGGTCCAGTGAGAAGCTCGGCGTCCCCCTGGGCGACTCGGGCATCCATCATCAGGGCACGCTGCATGGCTACCAGCCCAGCAAGCCACTTGGCTTCATCCTGGGTGAGCCGTGCCTCCCTCAGGAGCAACTGTTGGAGGTCCTCCTCTGCAACATTCCACTCTGCTGCTTCGACTTTTTCCCAGAGGCATTGCGGGAGACCGCCATGAGGCATGGCGGCAGAGCAGGGTGATCACCCTGCTCTGCCGCCATGCCTCATGGCGGGGATCTCAACACCGCATTGAAATCCACAAAAGGTAAAAAGGAAAAGGGATGATTAGCAGCCTAATGTCAGACTCAGGGGTCCATCCCTAGCATCCCATAAAGAGACACGCTCAGGCAGGTGATCCTAAGCAATGCTAATTTATTAGGAGCAAAAAGACAGATTAAAAGAAGCTGACTGCCTCTCACGCAGGAGAGGCTGCTAATGGGGTCTATGCAGGTAGGTTACAGTTTAAAAGCAGTCAAGGCAAAAAAAGTAAAACAAAGTGAAACCACAGTGCAGTAACTACGAGATAACGGTTCCTAGAGAATTGAAGACATAACACGGGCACATCTGGATAAACAGGAGAATCGAAACAGTACACAGGATTTGCAGCATGAGAACAAAACCTTGACCAGCATCCAGAACCTGGCCTTGACAGGAAGCCAGCCTCTGGCCTGCAATTGCCAAACCCCTACTCCAAAGGTAGCAAAGACCTGACACTCTGTTGGCCACTTCTGTTGCACTGCTGAATGAAAAGGTCAACAGCTGTTGTGTGAAAATCCAAAACTAAAGTGATGTCAGATTTGTGGGTTCTAACTTGCCACAGTATAGCTTTGTCCAATGAAACAATAAAAATGGGTGCCCACGAAGTCTAGCCTTTGGTAACCAGTGCTGATAGTGCAGTGGGCATTCTTTTTTAACAAGTAGGCTGAGCATCTTCAGAAAGGGACTGATGAATCTGTTAGGTCTTGGGATGAAGAACTGTGTTCTATTGGCTTACATTTATTCCTTTTGGTCAGATTCCAAAAATCCCATGGAGCCATGGTCAGATTCAAGATGGAATTTGAATCCAATACCTCTGAGTCTAAAAATACCAACTCAACCACCAGATCCTATTCCCCTTCTAATCTGTGTGTTTGGCACCAGAATTGGCATCCAGAAGAGGCTGCTTGAGCTGCCTCTGTTCTTTTTGGATCTGCCTCTGATGTACTGCTCCTTAAACCCTTTATACATTTGTGTATGAGTGCACGCGTGTGTGTCCCCACTAATCCCTCCATGCTGTCTTTGGCAACCAAAGAAGCTGTTCATTGAACCAGAGTAAGGCGTACGACTGAAATATTTATCCTGTTGCTTTGCTGGAAATCCTGGAGGAACAGCTAATGTTGTAAGCTCACCACCTTATTTATCAATTGATCATGGCAGCGGGTCGATAATGCTGGCTTGGCAAGCAGGAAGAAGAGAAGGAGGAGGACGAGTGATGAAAGGCCTTCAGGGAGTAGAGAAGTGATGCTTCCTTCCTCCTGAAGTGTGGCCTTGCTCAGTTTCACCCGGAAAGCCTCCGGGAGTCCGCTGGCCACGGCGGAGTCCTTCGCCCGGCTTTGAGCCCGGGTGGTCACGGCCAATCCTGAAACCTCCCCCCGCTGCTCTGGGGTGAAGAGGGAATCAACGGGATGATCTATTTGACCACAGTACTGGGGAAGCCGGGACAACGCGTCATCCAAAGAATTGTCTTTTCCTGGCACGTTTTAATACAAACCGAAACTTGGCAAAGAATTGCGCCCAATGAACTTGTTTTGCGGACAGCTTTTTAGAGCCCTTAAGCGCCTTCAGATTTTTGTGGTCTTTCCAGACCTCAAAGGGCACCTCAACCCCCTCCAGAAAATGCCTCCAAATCGTGAGAGCATGTTTCACAGCGGCCGTCTTTTTTTCCCATATAGCCCAGTTAATTTCGGCTTGTGAAAACTTCTTTGAAAAGTAAGCACATGGCTTTAAATGTCCATTCTCATCTTTTTGTAAAAGCCCCCTCCCCCATAGCAACATCGGAAGCATCCACCTGCACAATAAATGGTCTTTCACAATCTGGATGCTGAAGTACTGGTTCTGACGTGAACAACTGTTTGAGCGTATAAAACGCCTGTTGGCATTTAGAAGACCACTGAAGCCGAGCGGATGGCAAAGCGGCTTCGGGTCCCTTCCCTTTCATTCATAGTAGGGAAGTGAGAGGCAAAGCAACTTGGGCAAAATCAGGAATGAAATTTCGATAAAAATTAGCAAACCCGAGAAATTGCAGTAACTGTTTGCGAGTAGTGGGAGCTTCCCACTCTACCATGGCTCAAACCTTTTCAGGATCCATCTCAAGCCCCTGTTGCGACACACTATAACCCAAAAAAGTTATAGATGGCTGATGGAAGTTGCACGTGGACACTTTTGCATACAGTTTATGAGCACGCAACCGTTTTAAAACTTCTTTGACCAGGGCCACATGTTCGTCCATAGTTTTTGTGTAAATTAAAATGTCATCTAAATAAACAATCACTCCTTGGAATAGCAAATCGTGCAACACCTCATTAATCTTTTGCATGAACACACTAGGAGCCCCCGTTAATCCGAACGGCATTACTAAGTACTCAAACATCCCAAAACAACTAGAGAAGGCAGTTTTATGTTCGTCCCCTTCCCTAATCCTGATATGATGGTAAGCTTCCACCAAGTCCAGCTTAGTAAAAATCCGGCCTTCTTTCAATTGAGCGAGCAGGTCTGGAATGAGAGGAAGGGGGTAAGCATTAGACTGGGTGACCGCATTAAGTCTGCAAAAATCAATACAGAGTCGTAAATCACCAGTCTTTTTCTTCACAAAGAAGGCGGGCGCCGAGTAAGGCGCTTTGGAAGGATGGATGAACCCCCTTGCCAAATTTGTATCCAAATACTCCCGTAATACTGCCTTTTCTTTAGGACTCATAGGGTAGATTTTCCCTTTTGACAGGTTGCCGTCCCCCACCACTTCAATTGCGATGGGGGTCAACTCATCACATTTGGGAACATCAAACACATCGGCAAACTGTGCATATTCTTTAGGGAGCTGAGGCAGTGGAGTTTTCACCGACGGCTGATCCAGCAATGCAGCCGCTTGCTCTCTGAAGACCAACTCCCGTCTATGGCGGTCACACTGAGCTTGTGAGAACATTAGCGTGCGTTCCTTCCAGTCTATAACGGGACTGTGCCCCTGCAACCAGTTCATTCCCAAGACAATAGGGGCCTGTATGGGAGCTATGGTGAAGTGCAGCTGTACCCAATGCTCTCCCACTCCTAAGGCTACCTGGGCCATCCTATGAGTGACCAGTCCACCCCTAAAGTCACTCCCATCCATCTGGGAAAACCTAACGGGCTCAGGTAACTCGACCCGTTTCACCTTTAAGGCACGGGCAGTCTCCTCATTCATTAAAGTCCGAGCACAGCCCGAATCAACCAGGGCTGTGACTTGCAACATTGGTCCCCCTTTGGGTAATGCGAGGGCAACCTCAATGTACACATTGTCCTCCTGTTCGCTTACCATAACTGGAGCTCCCTGCTCACGGTCTGGGGCGGTCTGCTTCACAGCAGACCGGCAGCGTTTTTTCCGGCCGGCCCCACTCCTCCCTATCACTGGAGGAGGGGGAATCAGAAGTTGTAATCCGCGGCTCCGATGAGCCGGATGCCGGCTTTGTAATCCGCGACCCCGATGGGCTGGTAGCTTTCAGCTGGTCCTGGTTGGGTTGTGCTTGAAGCGCCGAGGGTGTACTCCGCTTCCCAGGCAAGCCGCTCCGGCGGCGGGACTGTCCCTTGGCATGCACCTTCTCTGCCTCCACAGCTGCAGGCTGGTGAGGGACCGTTTTCTCGACCCGAGATGGGCAACGAGTGGCAAAATGTCCCAAACCTCCACAAACGAGACAGGCTCCACTTTGAAAATGCTTGTTCCTTTCCGCTGCTGACAGCCCCCCTCCGATCCTGGAGCGAAAGTCTTTAGGGGCGCCAGGCCTGTCTCCACGGGGCTTGACTTCTCGGGCAGTACGCTGCGAGAGCTGCAGCAACTGCCTACAGTTCTCAATGTCGGCCGCATGTCTCACCCATCCCTCCACACCTGGAGGATTTCCCTGCATAAAGGCCCAATGATGCAAATCGGGGTTGAGTCCCTCACGGAAATACTGTACTCGGGTAGCTTCACTCCAGTCCAGGATTTTACTTGAGAGCAACTGGAACTCACTTGCATATTGCACCACCGACTTAGTTCCCTGGTGCAATTGCAGCAGGGCTGTCTTGGCCCGTTCCTCCCAATGCGGGTCTTCAAACCGGTTACGGAGGGCCACCATAAAATCATCCAAGCTTCCCAAAACTCGAGAGCGCAGTTCATATTGTTGCACCATCCACGCCGCTGCCTCTCCTTGAAGCAGCGAAGCAACATATTGAACCCGACTCTCGTCCGAGGGAAAGGTCGCTCCCTGTTCACGCATGAACACATCCACTTGGATTAAAAAATATGACAGCAGGTCACTCAACCCGTCAAACATCACCTTTAAGTCCCATCGAGGCGGGGGCGCGGGACCCGGCGCACCTGGTGGTAGCAATGGAGGCTGAACAGGTTGGCCCACTGGCTGACCTACCGGGGCTGCTACAGGCTGCTGGGGCGGCCGCCACCACAGCTCACCCAACTCATGCCACATTTCTTCCATCAAGGTTAGCATGGCATTCATCCTTTCTGCCATCTCCTCCTTCTCAAAGCGAAGCTGACAGCATCCTATTCCAACTCATGCTGCAAGACTGCTTTCCTTCAGGCTGGATCGTCCTCGAACCGCTTGCCCATAAACCCTTGTCACCGGGGGCCCGACGTCCAGCCCCGTGGAGAATCCAACCAGGAGCTGTAGCAGGGGGGGGCTTGGGCTGCATGCCCGAGCCAGAGTCACTCGGTTTCCCCCCAGCAGCTTGGTCGGCTTGGAGTTAGGATCGGGCTCACCCAGCATCGCGCCGTCAGGGGTCTTGTACTCCTCCTTGCCATCTAGACTCTTAGAATGGACCACTTCCTGAGAAGTGAAATCTTATTCAGCCAGTCATCAAAGCAGGACTCAACAACTGTACCTACTTTTAAAAAGCAAGTCTTTTTATTGATGTACTTACAGTAAAAATGTATATATATATATATATATATATATATATATATATATATATATATATATATATATGTGTGTGTGTGTGTGTGTGTGTGTGTGTGTGTGTGTGTGTGTGTGTGTGTGTGTGTGTGTGTGTAAATGCAATTTAAAAAGTCTTTACACTCAGTTACAATGTATGCAGTGACAATGTATTTTGTTACAATGTATGCAGTAAAAACAAGCAAGTCTTACAAACTATTCAGTTTTAAAATCCAACATTCAAAACATAACAGTCAAATAATTCTGATTTAGTTTAAAGTATCTAATTCACGATATCTAGAAATATAATTGAAGCCATACATACCAATGCACCTTCTTCGAGACACTCTGAGTGAGGTCTGAAATTCTAGTCTCACTGTGTCTGTATTTATACTGTTTTAATCTCCTTGAAAAGGTAGTAAAGAGGATCCTGCACACTTGTTATCTAGAGGGTTCTATAACCCTGCAACAGACAGGTTCTAAGTTGCTCCACTTAGTGTGATAAGCTGCTCCACTCATAAGACCATATTTTGATATCCACATCTTCTTTATCTATTTTACTAAACCATAAACTATCAATTTTGAGCTTCATGATCACTCTATATATTCAATTTAACATCATTGTCATCTCCAGCACAAGACGCATTCATTACACATATTTGTGATTCAATAGTATAATGTCTACACACTTAAATCATAGAACACAAATATTGCTTACATTGCATTTATTACTATGTGAATAACCTCAGCAAGGCTGTGGAGAATAAGGAGCCTTTCTGCACTTGATATCTTGGAGGGTAAAGTATACCTTGATAAGGCAGTGTAGCTTTGAAAAATGTAAAGCCCCTTTGCTCCTGAGATTATTGGAAGAACAGGAAGATTTTCTATAAACAATTCAGAGGAGCCTCTGCTCCTTTAGATATAAGCAAGGCTTTTGTGTTTCTCCTTGGAGATATGAGAAAGCCAGCTGGCAGGGCAGCTGATATACTCCTTGCTTAACACACAAAATCCACACATCCAGTGGACTGGACAAGCCAGTAATAATTCTATTAATTTTTGGGATCTTACAGTGGCTGTAACTTTGAATTATACTCTATCAGTGAAACCATAAGAAAAGTACTGACAAAGGGGCACTTCTTCACTTTGACTCGTTTCACCCCAAGCACCTGAAGGAAAACTTACCTTTTCGACAATTTCTTAGGATACACAGGAATGCAACTAAACAGGAACATTATACACAAGCAGCTGATGATCTTACTCAAGTGCTGCTGACTAGAGGTTATCCTCCTGAAGCAAGGCTTAGAGTGGATAAAATTGACCGCTCCACATTAATTGGTAACCAAAGAAGACAGAGTGCTTACCAAGGAATTACTTCCTTCTTACAATTTTCTACTCATACTAGGGATATACAAAATATTATTTTCAAACATTGGCACTTAGTGCAGGAAATCCCTGGTTGTACAGTGAATGGAAAAAGTATTTGATCCCCTGCTGAATTTTCCCATTTGCCCTCTGATGAAGAAATGTCCAGTCCATAATTTTAATGGTAGGTTTATTGTAGCTGTGAGACACAGAATAACAACAGGAAAACCCCCTGAAACACAGAAGACAAAAGTCAGAGATTGATGTGCATCATAATGAGTGAAATAGGTATTTGATCCCTTTGCAAAAGATGACTTAGTACTTGGTGGCAAAACCCTTGTTGGCAATTACAGAGGTCAGATGTTTCTTGTAGGTGGCCACCAGGTTTGCACACATTTCAGGAGGTATTTTATCCCACTCCTCTTTGCAGATCCTCTCCAAGTCAGTAAGATTTCGAGGCTGATGTGTAGCTACTTGAACCTTCAGCTCCCTCCACAGATTTTCGATGGGATTAAGGTCTGGAGACTGGCTAGGCCACTCCAGGACCTTAATGTGTTTCTTCTTGAGCCACTCCTTTGTTGCCTTGGCCGTGTGTTTTGGGTCATTGTCATGCTGGAATACCCATCCTCGACCCATTTTCAATGCCCTGGCTGAGGGAAGAAGGTGCTCACCCAAGATTTGATGATACATGGTCCCGTCCATCGTCACTTTGATGCGGTGAAGGTGTCCTGTCCCCTTAGCAGAAAAACACCCCAAAGCATAATATGTCCCCCTCCATGTTTGACGGTGGGGATGGTGTTCTTGGGGTCGTAGGCAGCATTCCTCCTCCTCCAGTTGATGCCAAAGAGCTTGATTTTGGTCTCATCTGACCACAACACTTTCACCCAGTTCTCCTCTGGGTCATTCAGATGTGCATTGGCAAACTGCAGACGGGCCTGTACATGTGCTGTCTTGAGCAAGGGGACCTTGCGGGCTCTGCAAGATCTCGGTCCTTCACGGCATAGTGTGTTACCAACTGTTTTCATGGTGACTATGGTCCCAGCTGCCCTGAGATCATTGACAAGTCCCCCCCGTGTAGTTCTGGGCTGCTTCATCACCGTTCTCATGATCATTGCAACTCCACGAGATGAGATCTTGCATGGAGCCCCAGACCGAGGGAGGTTGATGGTTAGAGTTGGGGTTAGGGTTAGGGTTGTCACCTTCTCACCAAGCTGCTTGGCAATAGTCTTGTAGCCCAGTCCAGCCTTGTGCAGGTCTGCAATCTTGTCCCTGACATCCTTGGACAGCTCTTTGGTCTTGGTCATGGTGGCTAGTTTGGAATCTGATGGATTGATTGCTTCTGTTGACAGCAGAACCCTAATCTGGCTGGTTGATAGGGGATCAAATACTTATTTCACTCATTATAATGTACATCAATCTCTGACTTTTGTCTACTGGGTTTCTGGGGTTTTTCCTGTTGTTATTCTGTCTCTCACAGCTACAATAAACCTACCATTAAAATTATGGATTGGTCATTTCTTCGTCAGAGGGCAAACGGGCAAATTTAGCAGGGGATCAAATATTTTTTTCCCTCACTGTAATTTACCACCAAGATTTGGTTATACAAAGATCTCATCCTTAAGGGATCATTTAACACACAGTGATGCTTTACCCCCCAAAAATCCCTAACTCCTGTAGGCCATTATCATTGTGGTCAATGTAACATGTATCCATATTCCCTACCAGTTAAGGAATTTAAGAACCCAGTTACCAATTTTTGCTTTAAGCTTTGACAATTCTCCAATTGAAATAGTAGAAATGTTATATATTTAATTAGGTGCCCATGTGGTCTACTTTATGTAGGAAAGACAACTAAACCCATTAAGCTAAGAATTGGTGAACACAGGTCAAGGATACGCAATAATGTGGTTGAAGCACCTTTAGTTGAACATTATAAAAAATGCGTCATTCTGACACTGATATTCAGTTTTTTGTTATTTGGCAATATATGCCTAAACCCTATACTAGACAAAACATAGATAGAATTCTTTTACAACAAGAAAATCGCTTTATTTTTATTTTTAATACGCTGTTTCCTAATGGATTGAATACAGCCTCTGATTATTCTTTTTTTTTTAAAATAATTTCATTGTCTGCTAATTCAATTGTGTATTTTGGATATACATACTATACTGTATGATTTCACTTTGTAAAATGCCCTTTATCTTTAATGTACTTGACACCGTTTTCCAATTAGCACGTTATAGTTCAGACACGCATGCTTACGGTTGAGAACGCTAATAGCTTTCCAAAATGAATACTGTGTGACACTGTTCACTGGCAATTTTTTATGTATTGACTCCTTGTTAAAAGTTTATCATGTTATAATGTTAACTGAATTATTTATATTAATATTAAGTTTTGTTTAAATTTATATTTGTTATATAGAGATAGCAGTCATCTCATGCCTGCTTGTCAGCCCAATGGTCAAAGCCAAAGCGAAATAGGAATTTACCGGAATCTTATCTCGGGCCAGGATTATTTTCTACAAGGGATATACATCCCATAAGGGGCAACGCCAGCCCTGACATTACTACAACTTTTTAGTTCAACATAATTTAGCCGGGAAACGGCAAACGGAACACAGCCAAGAATCGGCTTGCAACTGCTTTTGTTTTAAATCGGTGCGCGGCTCTTCATGCCTGCAAGTGACGTTCCTATTCGGTATACATTGGGAGAATCTACCCGGTGAAACTTCTATCACATTTCGGGACTTAATTGTATTTTGTTCTGTTCTGCAATAATTTTATTTGGGTTTATATAACCGCCAAGTTGTAAACATTGTAAATATATATAAAGTGTATGTTGAATTGCTTCATAGCCATCTCTTCTTGATATGGCAGGGGAAGTTTGGTCAACTCTGACCCTTGAAGAATAGTCAGTATATACTAGAAACACAAGCCTTTGGCTTGCTGTTTCCAGGCTTTTCTTTCCATTACAAAAACCTCTGCTATATTGTTTGCAGTTTTGTTTAGGATGTGTTGTTTGATTATTATATTGAATAAATTCTGCACATGCACAACACAGTATCATAGTTATGTCAGAGACTGTAACAAAGGTAACTTTAGAAGAGTGGAGTTCCACTATAACCGTTCAAAGCACAGTGAAAAGGTAGAACCAAAGGATTTGTTTATTCATGATGCCCTGAGCCTGGCTTGAGTCAGGCATTGAGGACGGAATAAAAATCCAAACAAATAAAATAAATAAAATAATAAAAATGAAACATGTATATCTCACCTTTCCTTGTGGCTGAAGGTGGCTTACAACATCGTACAACAATAACACCCCCAACCTAATAAATCCTAGTAAAGCCAAGGATTGCAAGTAGGGTCTTAAAATTTAACACTTACATGATACTTCTTAAATATTCAAACTTCTTTATGAACATTATTTCATTCATAATTACAACAAACCTTTAACTCTGTCAATATTATTCTCCCCACACTAGACCTGTTGATCAGGAGAAAAGTGGGGTGTAAATATTTTAAATAAAGTACATAAATGCTTGCCCCTTTCCAGAGGATACTGGAAATGGTGTGTGCACACATTTTCAAACAGGAACTTTTGAGTGAGTTGAAAGGTGTCTTTCCAACCTGTGTGGAGGACCTGATTAAAGTTCATGACTGCTCTGTCTCCACCATCTATAGGTGCCTCCAGCCCCACTGGAAAGCTATTTTAGCAAACAGGTATGTTCTAAGCTAGCTCAATACTGAAAGGCCTGGATCTATAACAACTAAGGGCCCATTTCATTGTCACTGTCCCTGGAGAAGGCTGCCAAACATTAATGAAAAACATTTAGAAGCTGCTTATGGCATGCAGCTCCTCAATCACATACTGGGACTTTGTGCCAATGATGCTTGCAGCAGGAATATGGAGTGCTGGGTGTCCGGGTACAGGATGCAATTGAGGATCAGGTGGTAAGATTCTTTTTTTTAATTACACTTTCTACTTGGAACATCACTGCAGGGAAGTACTTGTCTCTAAGTGGAGGTTTTATGCTTAAATTGGACTTTATGTGATGGAGTTTGAAGAGACATTTAGAGTGCATTCTGTAATTCTATCATGTATGCCAAGTTTCTGTGGTCACTTCCCTCATTCTGTGTCAATGCCTGTATATGACTGTTTTGTTCTGGCTTTGTCAGAGGGCCCATGAACTTTAAGGGCCAAACATGATGTTGTTTCTTACCATATTACTTAGGGTGGTTATTTCATGCTGATGCAGTACATCTTTGCTCTGGCTAGAAGAATGCCCGTCAGATTAGGAGCAGAGACCTGATAGAAAGAGTTTCCTTTCACTGAAATGTGTTGAACATCTTTTTTCTTGGTTTCTGGTCTTCTGCGTTCATGACAGTATAGCATCACATGCCCTCTCTTGGAGATGGGGATCTTGGGTTACTGGGCAGGGAGTTGCATGGATTTGCAGGGTCCAAACATTTTGGAACCTGAGGCAGAAAATCAAAGGTAGTGCAAACATAATAATAGAGTTAACAGCAGACAATTTGGTATCTTACAGTGGTACACCCAAATTTGATACCTGAAATTACCCTTCCATATGATAGGGTCAGCCCTTCTGACTTGTGTGCTTTACAGCTTTGTAAAACATCGTCTTCCATGCAAACATATTCACCATTTTCTTTAACACTTGCCTTTCTCTTCTTCCTCTTGCTTGGCAAACCTCTCTCTTCTTGCGCTGCAGGTGCTGGATTTTGGATGGCCTGACTTGCACACACCTGCCCTGGAGAAGATATGCAGTGTCTGTAAAGCCATGGATACGTGGCTCAATGCTGATCCTCACAATGTTGTAGTCCTCCATAATAAGGTGAGAAGAGGAAGGAGGTTTCCCATAGGATTTTCAAGCCTGATGCCAGCTCCTGATTAGGGGTTTATCCATGTCAAGAGGGACAGCTTTGTCTTCTACAAGGCCCCATCGCTAGTGATGTTAACTCTTGCTTTGTTTTCACCTCCTTCAGGGCAACAGAGGCAGAACAGGAGTTGTTATTGCTGCATACATGCACTACAGCAACATTTCAGCCAGGTGAGGGAATGTCTCTTTTTTGTTTGATAATGGGAAGTGGCTGTGGTTCAGTGGTAAAGTGTGGGTATCTTCTTTGCATAAAGAAAGTCTCAAGCTCAATTTGTGGCACCTCCAGTTAAGAGGATCAGGTGAGGATGATGTGAAAGACCTATACCTGAGCCAGAGAGTTTCTTCCAGTCAGGGTAGGCAATACTGACCTTGATAGATGAATGGTCTGACTCAGCTTCATGTGATTATGATGATAATGGGGGCTGGGATTGGTAATGGAACCTCTGAAGATGTGGCATGCTTATATTTGGTCCCAGCAGTTTGGAAACCTCAAGACTTTGGAGAGCCACATTCTGAAGCATGTGCCTAGCTTTCCCATCGTCTTACAGGCACCCATGCTCTCCAGTGTGCAGCATCCAAAATGACAGTGCTGGTATACATTTCTATGATGCTATCTGGAGCTTAGATGAGTTGGGTCATTTCTCTCTATTCTTTCCTCTGTGTGTGCAAGACAGAAGTTAGCCATAGCCCTTTGGCAACTAGGAACAGCCTCTCTGCCTGGTCCATAAGGGAGTGTCAGGCCCTGAGGAAATGTCTCTCCAGGGATGAAGGAGGGCAACCAAAGTGAAACTAGAGAGACAGACAAGATCAACAAGGAGTGATGAGAGCATACAATATCAGCTCATGCCCCAAGGATGCTAGCAATGGAGTAAAGAGAGACTGAAGACTTTAGAACTTGCATTGTTCTATTGGCCCAAGATGCCTAGACATTTTGGCACTTGACTGAAAAAAGTAGGATCCTGGGTAGCGGTGGGGTGGTAAAGACTTGAAAAAGCCCTAGTGAAATCTTCTAGTGAAGCTTCTTGTTATAAATCATTACAGGAAAGAAGGAAGCCTCTTCTTTCCTGGCAACTGACACATCTAATACATCTATTTATTGCACAGTGCGGACCAAGCTCTTGACAGGTTTGCCATGAAGAGGTTCTATGAAGACAAGGTGATTCCAGTGGGGCAGCCATCACAGAAGAGGTCAGTCTGACTGGGCATCTTCACCCATCTTTTGATGCCCTCAGCCTACATGTGTGGGAAGTGTTTTAGGTATCAATTTAGCTAATATACATTTAAGGAAATTATGCCTTTGTGTACTGGAAAAAGAATATTCATTAATTTGCTTGGCTTTCAGTGGCTAGTCAGAGATGCCCTGTTTAGGGATGAAGTGGAGACCCAACCAGAATGTGGGCCAGAACTATGACTTCTAGCATTTCTTTGTGCCTACACCCATGGGGTTGTAGAAATCTGTATGTGCACACTGAACCTGTGCTGGCATCTGTTGCTTATGAGAGTGGGTATCTTAAAAAAAACAACAGTTGTTATCTATCTTTTTCCAGCCTTCCTTCTGACATTTCAGCCAACATCCAACTGAACATGGCCCAACTGAACATGGAATCAACAAAACAAAGGCAGCTATACCTAACCCGTAAAACAGGCTAGGAACCTAGAAGGTTGAGCCACAATAATTAAAAATATTACAAATATATATTTATTATTAAGTGCAATTGTGCTTTAAAAAAGTTAAAAACAGAAACCTCAAAAGGTGAATTTCATACATATGAGGAATCACATGAAACAGCTAAATTGGTTGCAAAATAAAAACCACCAAGACCATATGCATTTCAGCCGATAGGGCCTTCTGCAGTGGTCACAGTGCAGTGTATACACACATCTATGATCAATAAATAACATAATCTTTGTAACATTCAATACAGGTTGTATGTGAAACAGTGCATTATTGGGGCTCCAGATATAGATAAAAGTAAACTCAGGCCTGAACTCATCCCGGAGCTCCCATCAATCACATAAATAAATGTGATGCAACCTTGCTGCTATTGGCTGCACAACTTCCAGCGTGTGTTCGTGTGTCAACTGGTTGTGACCACTGAAGAAATCCCTATGGGCTGAAATGCATATGATCTTGGTGGTTTTTATTGTACAACCAATGTTGCTGTTTCCTGTGATTCCTCATAAGTATGAAATTTTCCTTTTGAGATTTATGAGATTTAACTCTTTTAAAGTGTAATTAGAGAGCTTCGTGGCCAGAGTGGTAAGCTGCAGTACTGCAGTTCAAGCTCTGCTCACAACCTGAGTTCGATCCCTACGGAAGTCGGTTTCAGGTAGCCGGCTCAAGGATTACTCAGCTTTCCATCCTTCTGAGGTCAGTAAAATGAGTACCCAACTTGCTGGGGGTAAAGCGTAGATGACCGGGGAAGGCTAATGGCAAACAACCCATACAAAAAATCTGCCTAGTAAACGTTGGGATGTGACATCCCCCCATGGGTCAGGAATGATCTTGTGCTTGCATTTAATAATAAATATATATTTGTAATATTATTTTTAATGATTGTGGCTCAACATTCTAGGTTCCTAGCCAACTGAACATGGTTCAGGCTATCCGTATTGGAGCTAAAAATGTAGAGGAAACAAGGTTTCTGTTTTCTCCTAACATCAATTTACAAAAGCAGGGAGCTGGCAGTAGTTTGAGAAGAGGAGATACAGAGAATGGAAACAAATGCACAAGACAGGCTGCTATGATATATTAGCTTGGGTACACATGCAGATGTGGCAGGTTGCAAAGAGATGATCTCTGTTGACTTTTTAAAAAAGATGCAGGTTGAAAGAGACGGCCTGTGGTACATTTTCAGTCTGTTTCACTAGGTGGTGCTGGAGCCCCCCCTCCCCCCCCCCCGTTATATCAGCCCTGGTGTGTTGCTTTGTTTTGACAGTGGCACATGCTTTTGGAATGTTTTCCTGGTGTCTCATTGGAGCAGACAGCAAGACTCCCAGAGAGGACTAGTTTCCCTCTCCCACCCCCAGATGTATCTTTGTTTTTCCATGTATGTTTATTTCCATGCATAGCATATTCCCATGAATCAAGAGCTGCTGTTGGGCAAATCAGAACTATCTGGAAGGAAGAACAAATCTATCCTTCAGCCTTATTATCTGCTTGCAGGCCTGTCAGTGGAGCAATGGCAAATCCTGAGAGTCCCGGTGTCTTGTGCTGTTGGATTATTCCTCTGCTAGCTGGTTGCTCAAGCAAATCTTACCCATGAAATGATGAAAAACAGCCTTCTTTAAGCAACAGATCCCTGAGCACAGGCACCTCCTCCCTGTAATCATCTCTATCATCTCTATGTGCCATTAAAAAACCCAAAAACTCCAGTTCAGAACAATGTGTATATGATGGGAGTGGGCAGAATAAAGCACATAACACCCATTATTCAATAAGTTCATTGGTTGCCAATATCTTTCTAGGCCCAATTCAAGATACTGCTTTTAACTTTTAACCCCCAAAACAGTCTGGGCCCAGAATTCCTGTGGGGAGCATCTTCTCTTATGTAGACCTTCCTAAGTTTTAGTCAGCCAGTGAGGCCCTGTTGACAATTCCATCACTGTGGGAGGCACGGTGTTCTCAGTGGTAGCTCCAATATGGTGAAATCCTGCTAGTTCTTCAAATATTTTAAGCCATATAACATTTTTGTACAAGCAAAAATAAAATAAATACATATCATTTTGAAATGTTGCTTGGGGTGTCAGAGGCCAGTGCTGGAGCTACCTTTGAGAAGGGGACTGAATAGAAATTTTTGGTTGCTTCTTTCCTTGGCATATATGTTGTGGCATTTTCTTGCCCAGATCTGACAGAACATTGTATGCCTGATTTTTCAAATATTAATAATGTTAATAATGATCAAACACATTATATGTTTGGCACATGTGGATGCAGATTCCGGGATCTTTGTGGTTTCAGCTCTCCACATGGCACCACAACCTCTCAGTATGCAGTATTACAAAGAGCACTCCGGTCGTTTATGAATGGGTATAAGGAACGTATGAACATAATAGCACAAAAGGTCCTGCTAGTTGCCACCTAAGCTGTTTGAACAGGCTCGTCTTTCTTCTCTTCACGAAAGCTTCAGTGTTCTGCAGAGCGCCCGCTTAACTGCCTGATTTGGTTTCTTCACTAGATACGTCCATTACTTCAGTGGTCTGCTGTCTGGCACCATCAAAATGAACAACAAGCCCCTTTTCCTGCACCATGTCATCATGCACGGAATTCCCAACTTTGAGTCTAAAGGAGGTAACTGCCACGTATCTTGACCTGTTGCAGAACACAGATAACTTCCCAGAAACTGAAGGGCTCAGAAACTGCAGAGCTTTTCCTTTTCTCTGTAGGCCTATGTTTCAATCAGAGATGTAGTTGCCACTGAAACATGTGAGAGAAAGAGACGCATGCACATTTTTGAGAGCGCTGTGGTTTTTCATTACTCCCTTTGTTGAGGGGCCAACTAGTAGAGCTTTTAGTACTTCGGGCAAGGCAAGGTGTGTCCCAACTTCAAGGGCACAGTCAGTTTACCAAAAGAAACCTCTGCTCAGATTGTTTTGTGGGACACCACAGCTATTACTGCAAATGCAGATTGAACTGCAAGGAACAGCACAATTGCTACACAGTATTGTTTTCACAGTTATTGTTATGTATGTACATAGTTAGGCCAATATGCGGGGGAAACTTGGGAGCTGAGTCCCCGACGAAGGATCCTAATCCTGCACGCGCCATTGGCCCAAGCCGGCACGCGTCATTGGCCCTAAACCGGCACGCACCATTGGCGACCCGGGGTTGTTCCCCCACATCACGGATCAGGGGGGGAGTGGCCGCAGGCGGCCAGGGGGGCATATAAGCGGGGCTGGTTTAAACAGTTCTCTAGTTCTGTTCTTCAATAAACGCGTTGTTGTTGGAACTCTGTCTCGACCTCGTGTGTCCTCCCCACGCGGACTTAACAGTGGCGACGAAGGCTGGTAGGCAGTCCGGCTCTCCTGCTGAGATCACTCTCGCTGAAATCACCTTCGATCTTCCGCGACCTCACAGTGCCCGGTAGGCAGACCGACTCGCCTTGCTGAAATCTTCCGACACACGAAGAGATGCAACACCTTGCACGATGGCCACCAAAGGCTCGATGGAAGCATTCGACACCGCCAACCCCAGCGAGTGGGAAAGCTACGCCGACCACATTGCGTTCTTTTTGGATGCCAATGATGTCATGGATGCTGGCAAGAAGCGCTCGCTGTTCTTCAGCATGTGTGGCCCTCGGACCTTCCAGCTCGCCCAGTCCTTGCTGGCCCCCGCTAAGCTGAGTGAGACGCCATTCGACGACATCATGGTCGTGCTGGGGAACCACTTCGCACCCCAGCCCACACAGCTCACTTGCCGCCTGGCCTTCCACCTGTGGGACCAGGATCCCGGCGAGTCCGTCGCCGCATACCTCGTGGCCCTCCGCCAGACTGCCCGTTTCTGCGCCTTCCCGGACCTCGATGGCACGCTGCGAGACCAGTTTGTCTTCAGACTGTGGAACGAGAAGGTGCACCACAGACCCGTCACCAAGAAGGATGTCTCCCTGACTGCAGCCGTCAAGGAAGCCATGGCGGCAGAGGCCTCAACGCGGGCTGACCGTCTGGGTGACCGGGGCTCTGCCCCCCTCCGTCGGCTCCGGCTCCCATCCACTACGACAGCGCCAGCGACAAGGATGAGGCACACAAGATGCTGCCTGGGGGCACAGGTCGTGGGGCCCAGTGGCTCGCCCGTGCGCCAGCTGCGGTGAACCTCACAACCGTCACACTTGCCGATTCCGCCATGCAGAGTGCTGGGGCTGCGGCAGGGTGGGCCATGTCACCAAGGCCTGCCGGTCTGCCAAGAAGGGGCACTCGCCGGGACCTGGCAAGAAAGATGGCGCCGCCCAGCTTGTCCACAAATTGGCCGACGGTGACCGTTTGTCGCCGTGCCGCTGCCGTCACAACGTCCGGAGCATCCAGCTGCATAAAGTCCACGGCGTGGAGAAAGTCTCCGTCACCATCCAGATTGAGGGCACCCCGTGCGAGATGGAGGTCGACTCAGGGTTGGCCCTTTCCATCAACTCCATGGACACCTTCCGTGACCTGGAGCGCCGCGCCACACTCCCAAAGCTGCAGCCGACCGGCATCATTATCATCTCCGACTACCAACGTCTCGAGTGCCGGTCCGGGGTGTCACCCACGTGAACTTACGGTTCCAGCAGTTCTCGAGCCGTCTCTGCCTCGTCGTGGTCGACGGGCCCCGCACCAGCCCTATGGCATCAGCGCTGTCCTCAACGTCCTGTTGCCAGATGGTCGGGAGGCCCCGATCGCCTTCTACTCCCAGACTCTCTCCTTGGCGGAACGCAACTATGCCCAGATTGACCGGGAGGCACTCGCCATTATGGCCGGCATCAAGAAATTCCACGATTACGTGTACGGCCGTCCCTTCACCATCATGACGGACCACAAGCCGCTCCTGGGCCTGTTCGTGCCGGATCGCCAGACACTGCAGATCCTGTCCCCCCACATGCTCCGCTGGTCAATCTTCCTCAACGCCTATGACTTCAGGCTCCTGCATCGACCCGGGAGGAGCATCACCAATGCTGACGCCCTCAGCCGACTGCCGCTCAATGGACCCGACCCTTCCCCGGCCCACGACGTACTCCTGCTGGAGACCCTGCTGGAGCCGCTCCTGCACGCAGCAGACATCGCCGCCCACACGACGAAGGACCAAACCCTTGCCTGGGTTCTCAACTGGGTGGGGAAGGGGTGGCTGGCAACCCGGCCGGACGGGGAGTTCAAGCCATTCGCCACCCGCCAGCACGAGCTATCCCTACACAAGGGCTGTTTGCTCTGGGGGAGCCGGGTCATGGTCCCAACCTCCATGACCGCCCGAGTAGTTGTTCAGGTGCTGCGGCAGCTCTTCGCGATGCACGGATTGCCGGACACAGTGGTCTCGAACAACGGGGCCCAATTCACATCAGCCGAATTTCAAGAATTCATGGCGAACAACTTGATTCGTCACGTGACCTCCGCTCCGTTCCACCCCGCCACCAACGGCCAGGCCGAGCGCATGGTGCGCACAACCAAAGACGCGCTGGGCCGCATCATCCACAGAGACTGGGACGCGAGGATGGCGGACTTCCTCCTGACACAGCACATCACCCCAAACTCCATGACCGGCAGGAGCCCAGCCGAACTACTCATGGGCTGCTGCCCAAAGACCCTTCTCAAACAGCTACACCCCGACCTCGTGCCAGAGTGTCCGGCCCACAAGGACTCAACTGCCAACCCGAGAGTCATAGAGCAGGACGACCCGGTCTACACCCGCAACTACGGAGCGGGCCCAGCCTGGATCCCGGCCACAGCCCAGGAAGCCACCGGTCTGGTCTCCTACTGGGTCGCCAGCCCAGAAGGTTTTGTCTTGCAGTGGCACATGGTCCCGTCCATCGTCCCTTCGATGCGGTGAAGGTGTTTTGTGGGGGTGTTTTGTCCTGTCCCCTTAGCAGAAAAACACCCCCAAAGCATAATATGTCCCCCTCCATGTTTGACGGTGGGGATGGTGTTCTTGGGGTCGTAGGCAGCATTCCTCCTCCTCCAAACACGGCGAGTTGAGTTGATGCCAAAGAGCTCGATTTTGGTCTCATCTGACCACAACACTTTCACCCAGTTCTCCTCTGAATCATTCAGATGTGCATTGGCAAACTGCAGACGGGCCTGTACATGTGCTGTCTTGAGCAAGGGGACTTTGCGGGCTCTGCAAGATCTCGGTCCTTCACGGCGTAGTGTGTTACCAACTGTTTTCATGGTGACTATGGTCCCAGCTGCCCTGAGATCATTGACAAGTCCCCCCCGTGTAGTTCTGGGCTGCTTCATCACCGTTCTCATGATCATTGCAACTCCACGAGATGAGATCTTGCATGGAGCCCCAGACCAAGGGAGGTTGACGGTTAGGGTTAGGGTTGTCACCTTCTCACCAAGCTGTTTGGCAATAGTCTTGTAGCCCAGTCCAGCCTTGTGCAGGTCTACAGTCTTGTCCCTGACATCCTTGGACAGCTCTTTGGTCTTGGTCATGGTGGCTAGTTTGGAATCTGATGGATTGATTGCTTCTGTCGACAGCAGAACCCTACCCCTACCCCTAATCTGGCTGGTTGATAGGGGATCAAATACTTATTTCACTCATTATAATGCACATCAATCTCTGACTTTTGTCTACTGGGTTTCTGGGGTTTTTCCTGTTGCTCACAGCTACAATAAACCTACCATTAAAATTATGGACTGGTCATTTCTTCGTCAGAGGGCAAACGGGCAAATTTAGCAGGGGATCAAATACTTTTTTCCCTCACTATATATATATGATGCAGAATATATATATGATCAATTACATTATTGGGACAACTATCATTAGCAACAACTATCATTAGCAAAATATCATTAGCAACAACATGTTATGGGTTTTACGGTGAAGTCTTATGTAGAGCTACTCCTGTCAGAGTCCCTTGAATTAAACGTGCTTATACTGCAGTGACTGCATAGGTGTTCACTGCTTAAATGAGTACCCTCTGGAGAAGCAGTGACTTGTGGCTATTACATGACATAGGAGTCACAGTAGACTTCCAGTAATAGTGAGGTTGCATAAGCAGCTGTAGAGAGGCAGGCTGCATGATGGCCCTGTTATACCTGGCTAGATGGAATGGTTAGTATTAATGTGCCCTGTGTCACCACTGCTGGAAGAGGTTTTCAGAGGAAACAGATCTTCTGCGAGGAGTGCTGTTTCTAGCTTTTCCAAGACAGTGAGGAAAACTGAAGTTCTGTTGCAGCAATTACATCAATCACTGTGTAATAGCAATGGGGAAATTACAGCAATTGAAAGGGAGAAGGGCTTTGCTCCTTTTGTAATTTGGCCACCCAAATTTTTTTCAGTCACTCAGTAATGGTGCTTTAACACTGTAGAATGAACACTTCCCTAAAGTGTGTTAAGTTATTGATTTTTTTCAAGGACATAAATGCACCAAGACTATCTGAAGTCAGTAATTTATGAACAGGCTACACAGCTTTTTGTGTGAATTTTCCTGAAAATAGTGAGAACCTCAGTCCTCATTCTGACTTTGGTTGCATACCTCCATGCAGCAGGCCTATCAATTGAGTTTTGCCCAAGCAAAAATATGTTCTGTTTCTAGTTGCTTGGGGGGGGGGGGCACTCTGTATATGTTTCTGAAACAGAGGGTTGGGCAAGATACCTTCGAGGGGAGATCTAAACCTCTTATGAGTCATGGTAAAGTAAGATGCTGCACAATCCTGTTGCCTGACAGTGCCCCACATCTATCACTGTTCTAGAGCTGGCCCCCTGTTAACTAGAGGGCAGGAAGTTTGACCAAAAACCTCTTTTCTGGGCTAGACTGTTTGTTTTGGCCTCTTACTGTTTGCACTCCCTTCTCCATAGCTAATCTCCCTGACTAATGAAAGCCCCTTTCTCTTTATCTCTGATTTATGTTTCCTAGGATGCCGACCCTTCCTCAAGATATACCAAGCTATGCAGCCTGTCTACACATCTGGAATATAGTAAATATTGCCTTGACACTAGTCTTTTGATTTCCTGCACTCAGATTCCCTTCTGTCCCTGAATATTTGAGCATACATGGGTGGAAGTGGGATCCTGGAGGGCTCTTACTGCTTACCAGACTGTGCTTTGCTCTTGGGACGTCTTTAGAATCACACAGCCATGCACCTTGCCTTGGGAGGTTCATGAAAACCTGAAAAACAGGGAAGCAGTCTCATACTGAAGCCTCCTTAAACTGCATAGGAATAGTAAATAGCCAGAGGGGCATCTGCAGTAACACTCAAGGGCTTCCAACTAGAAATGGGAAGGCCTGGGGAAAAACCATAAAAATTGGGGGGAAAACAGGGTTTGTTTGTTTTTTCCAAAGGTGGGGGTTTTTTTGGGGGGGGCGGGAAAAAACCTGTTTCCCCCCCAATTTTTCCATTTTTTTCCAGGCCTTCCCATCTCTATTTCCAACAATGGGAGAAGCTTTTATGTCTCTTTCATGGAGGACAACCTTGTTCTCCTCCTGGAGCTTAAAGCAGTTGTGGATGGGGGGGGGGGGGATTTCTGGTCAGGGAAAAGGTTCAGGGGGTCCTGATCCTGATTGCCGCCCTATTCCTGATGCTGCTTCTTACAGTTTATCTGCCTGAAATTCTGATAATGGACTCTGTCACATACAGTTTGGCCTTAAGTTTTGCCACAAGAACTGACTGACTCAACAGAGGAACTGTGGTTTGTACAAGCTACCTGTGGTACACTCGGGGACAAACTGTCTGAAGATAAGTTGGTACAAACATTCCAGCCAGTCATTTTGGTGGCTAGTTTTAACTCTGTACTGTTTGCTCCTGGTTGTGTTGGTCTGCTGTCCTGGGTACTAACTGGTTTCCATGTGGTGGATTCTTCTAGTCCAAATGGATCACTGTGGGTGGCAAAGCAGCCATAGCACAATGGCAACAGGTGTAGCATCTGATTCCTATGCTAGGTGGTACTTCTTCTGTAAGGTGAAGTTTCCACCAACTTTCATCTTACTGTTACAGAGGGAACCTGCTATCTAGGCTTATCCTAAGGAAGTAACATCCCAGCTAAGTGGTTGGCTACCCTCCTTGCTTAGTTTCCTTCTTCTTCCATACAGCAATGTGCAAGGAGACAGCCAGACCAGCATCTGCATCACCATAGAGCCTGGACTGCTCCTGAAGGGAGACATCTTGGTAAAGAGTGTCATGTTTCTGTTTTCTACCAGTGTGGATGCAGCTTCCACTGGTGATTTTTCCACAATTAAAAGCTGCAGCCCGTAATCTGCTTTGGATGCATGTAATAGGTTTTTTGGGGGAGGATAAAATAGTTCATTTTCTCACTGGCATATCTCCAACCTGATGACTCTTTTCTCCCCTGTTCCCACCCCTGACAGCTGAAATGTTATCATAAAAAGTTCCATAACCCGACCCGGGATGTGATCTTTCGAGTGCAGTTTCATACTTGTGCTATTCATGACCTGGCCATTGTCTTCAACAAGGAGGACTTGGATGATGCTTTTAAAGGTGAGAATTGTTGGAGACTGAGTTTTCCTGTTTAAATTCACATAGGCCTCCTTCTTAACAGCATTTGGAATCCGTCCAGTCGTTATGAGATACACACACACACTTTCATAAATCAACGCAGGGAATAACTTTTGTTACAGTCTAAGGCCTGGTCCACATATTCATGAGAATTAGGTGGCTGAATGCTGCAGGTGGACAATTGCATTGTGGACTGTAGTAGCCTTGCGGATTAGTTTTGGATTACACATGTTAACAGATCACTTCAGGATACAATGGTTCCACATTAACATTCCACACCCTCATTAGCACATTATCTTGGTACTTACAGGACAATGATTAGCGCATTACCTTTAATACTTTGCAGGACAATGACTCAGCTCAATGACCCAGACAATGACCCCCCTTCTGACTATATATTACTTTTCCTACACACTTGACACTGAGAGACACTATCCTTCAGTGTTACTCCTCTGAAGATGCCTGCCACAGCTGCTGGCGAAACATCAGGAAAGAAAATACCAAGACCACGGTCACACAGCCCGGATAGCCTACAAGAACCAATGAACTCTGACCGTGAAAGCCTTCGACAGCATTGTGAAATGTTTCACCAATGTTAAAAAAATCATTGTAAACAGAAACCTGGTGCAGAAGCAAAGATGGGGTAGCTTGTATTTCGCAGAGAGTATTTTATGCAAAGACACAATAAAAGCTGGAATACCCCTTGCTGTCTGGTGGTGTGTTCTACCACCAGGGTTCTACTACCTTATTGTCACCTCATTCTCCTGCATGTGTGAACCAGGCTTTAGGCTTCAGATATCTGTCTGTCTGTCTGTCTGTCTGTCTGTCTATCTATCTATCTATCTATCTATCTATCTATCTGTCTGTCTGTCTGTCTGTCTGTCTGTCTGTCTGTCTGTCTGTCTATCTATCCGTCTATCTATCTATCCATCCATCCATCCATCCATCCATCCTGATTTTTTAGTCACCCAAGGGGTGACTTGCAACATTTAAAACAACATCATAACAAATAAGTTAACAACCAATAAGATCAAATAATACATATAAAATTAAAATATATAATGGAGCACCATACCACTATCAAATATATATATCTCAAATATCATATATTGGGGAGGGTCCATGGCTCAGTGGCAGAGCCTCTGCTTGGCATGCAGAAGAAGAAGAGTTTGCTTTTATATGCCAACTTTCTCTACCACTTAAAGGAGAATCAAACCGGCTTACCATCACCTTCCCTTCCCCTCCCCATAACAGACACCCTGTGAGGTAGGTGGGGCTGAGAGAACTCTGTGAGTGCTGTGACTGGCCCAAGGTCACCCAGCTGGCTTCATGTGGAGGAGTGGGGAAACAAATCCAGTTCACCTGATTAGCCTCCACCGCTCATGTGGAGGAGTGGGGAATCAAACCCGGTTCTCCAGTTCAGAATCCACCACTCCAAACCACCGCTCTTAACCAATACACCACGCTGGCTCAGAAGGTCACAGGTTCAATCCCTGGCATCTCCTGTTAAAAATACCAGCAACAAGGTGATGTGAAAGACCTCTGACTGAGACCTGGGAGAGCTGCTTCCAGACTGAGTGGACAAGACTGACTTTGATGTACTGATGGTGTGATTCAGTATAAGGCAGCTTCATATGTTCATGTGTCCATACCTGTAGCTGTGCTGGTATCATCCTTGGGATTAATCATCCTGAGACAACAAGTGAAACATGCCAGTTCTGGCAGTAACAGCCATGGCAGTTAGCAAGACCTTTTTGTGATGGCTCCAGAAACCCTTTCCCCAAGATAATTGGACAGCAAAATTGATAACTTTATGCTAGTATCCCCTAAAGGATCTCTTCTTTCCGTTGACCACAGTTTTCCGTTTAAACAGGGTGTGTGCTCTGTATTACATGTCATAATCAGCATGGACATATAGTGATATTGAATATGTTGTTTTCTTTTTCATTGCAGATGAGCGTTTTCCAGAGTATGGGAAGGTGGAGTTTGTGTTTTCATACGGCCCAGAGAAGATTCAAGGTAAAAATGTAATCTTTTGCTCAACAGTTTGCTGATAAAATCTCATGTACATTCCAACTTGGACTCTGCATTACAGTGACAGGGTCAGATCGTGCCAGGGTGCCAACTTGTCTAGCTGTTTGGGATACTTTTAAGTTTATTCATTTTGAGGATGTGGACAGCATCTTTGGAAGGCTGAAGTGTACTACCTGCTTGTATGATCCTTGCCCTTTCTGGCTATTTAAATCTGTTGGTGGGGGGAGGGTGCTGGCTGACTGGGTATGAGAGGTAGTTAATGTCTCCTTGAAACAGGTTATGGTGCATCTACTTCTAAAGAAGCCTACCCTAGACCCTAGGAGAACTCAGTAACTGTCAACCAGTTTCAAATGTTCCATTCTTGAGCAAGGTGATTGAATGGGTGGTGACTGGCAGGAGTGTGCATTTGGCTTTGCTAACCTCCCCACCCCCCTAAGCCAGAAAATACCTTTTTGACTTTTTTCAGCCAACCAAAAAGGCGCCCTTTGACAGCAGTGAGAAAAGCTGAATCCGAAAATCTCTGGGGGGAAATCGGCTTTTTTGGCATTTTGGGATTCCCTATAGGCTTCACTGGAGGCATTTACATTCCACTGAAGCCTATTTAAGGTAAAGGCACCAAATTTGCAGCATAACTGCTGGTGACCCTCCATAGAAGAACCCCTGAGCTTGGGGGTCCAATTTTATCGGTTCCCAACGAGGGTGCCCCATCCATCCTCCATTGTTGTTTTCCAATGGAGGAAAAATGGGGGCCCATAAAATTGAACCCCCTGACCCAATCTTAACCAAACTCGGGTTGTTGTAAGGAGAGTCACCAGCAGCCATGCTGCAAATTTGATGCCTCTACCTAAAAAAAATCCCCCCCGAGCCCCATAGAGTATAATGGAGCAAAAACTTTTTCAGTTATCCAAGAAAAGCCGGAAATAACACATATTGGTATGGGGATTCAGCTTTTTTCAGAAATACTAAAACAATTTGGGTCTAATATACCCAAATTCTAATAATACTGATTTTTTTGGGAGCACACACCTAGTGACTGGAGAACTTCAAGCATTCTTGATGAAATGGGTTGTTTGGATCCTTTCCAGTTTAGTTTCAGACTTGGCTATGAGACTGAAACAGCCTTGGTCACCTGGTGGATGACTGGCACCCGGAGATGGACAGCAAGAGTCCGACACTGTTAATTCTTCTGGACCTCTCAGTGGCTTTTGATACCATCAGTCCTGGTATCCTTCTGAACTGTCTTTCCAGGCTCGGATTTGGAGGCACTGTTTTGGGGCAGTCCTACCTGGACTGCTAGTCTTGTGTTGCTCCTGCCTCCCTAGTTCCACTTCCTTGGGTAGATTCCCTGGCTGTAACTTGACTCAGGCTTTAGTTTCTTCATGCATCAGTTCCTTTCATCTGACAAATTTCTGGATTCTCCATCCTTAATCTCATCATGCACGCTCACATCTGTGTTCCAGTGGCCCTACTGCTCTCTTTTATTTCTTCTCTGCTTCCTTTTACGTTTGTTTTTTCCATCCCTCTCATTTCTCATACAACTGATTTCTTCCATCAGTGAACGCAGGTTTGTTACTGAAAGCCTTCTGTCTTTGCTTCAAAGGCATGGAACATCTTGAGAATGGCCCCAGTGTTTCTGTAGACTACAACACCTCAGATCCACTCATCCGCTGGGACTCCTATGAAAACTTCAACATGCATCATGAAGATAGCCTGGAGGGTAGGTGGACACATCTCCCATTACATATAACTTGGTTTTCAGGTACAAGCACACTTGTATACTACCAAAATTATTTCAACTCATTTAAAAACAAGTATTTTCTGTATATTATAGGGATATTCCTAGGATTTCCTGTTTCTCTGGATTGTATAAAACACAAGGATTATCTTGAAGCTTGCTAGCTAAGGATATGTCTGTATTCCTGCAGCCATTTTGATATGGTAGAAAATGCCATGTTAAAGGAAGCCACTCTGTAAGAATGAAAGTGGGATATTTCCACTAGCAGTTTCGTGGGGTACTGTCTGGATCCCCTGCTAAAGCTCTCACTCTGAACCATCATGCAACATATATCTCCAGAGCCAGAGTAACCACAGCAAAAGTCATTTGTGAAGAAGCACCGTGAGCATGATTGTACTTGCTGGATGGGGGAACTCCAAGAATATTTCAGCTAACATAGAAAGTGATTAAATAGAGAACATTCTAATGAAGCCATAGTTCAAACTGATTGCATTTTTGAAGGATGCTGTGATACATTTTGAAGACACAAAGGCATATGCGGGAAACTCTGGTAGGACTTGTTACTTTGTGCCAAGGATAGATGCCCTCAAGGTCTCCAGGCAAGGAATCAGTCTTTAATTCCTTTCTAATTCCTCTAAAATTGCAGTGGTGCATTTATTTAAGTGTAAAAAGGGGTGTCGTGGACAGAAGAAGAAGAGCCAGCATGGTGTAGTGGTTAAGAGTGGTGGTTTGGAGTGGTGGAGTCTGATCTGGAGAACTGAGTCTGATTCCCCACTCCTCCACATGAGCGGTGGAGGCTAATCTGGTGAACTGGATTTGTTTCCCCACTCCTACACACAAAGCCAGCTGGGTGACCTTGGGCAAGTCATGCTCTCTCAGCCTCACTCACCTCACAGGGTGTCTGTTGCGGGGAGGGGAAAGGAAGGTGATTGTAAGCCGGTTTGATTCTCCCTTAAGTAGTAGAGACAGTCAGCATATAAAAACCAACTCTTCTTCTTCTTAGTTAGTCATACAGGGTCAATATGGGGTCCTTTCTACTGCTTCCCCTCATCTCCAGGTGTAGCACCATTTAAGGAAGTGGAAAGTATTTGTGAAGTGCTTCTTTGAGAGTGTATGAAAACATTTCAGAATGAAGGAAATGAAGGCAGTACTGAGAGTACTGGCAAATGGAAGAGGCAAGAGATCTGACATGTTTCACATTTGGGCTCCCTTCCAATAGTCCAATGTCCTGTACAGCAGGTTGGTTACCTGCTCTTTTTGAGACATCAGCTGTGGAAACGGGAGGGGGTTCATCCCAATCCTCCTTCTATCCCCTGGCTGGCTCTTCTGCTGCTTGAAGCCCACACTGGTCTGTCCTCTTTGCCTTTTCTCTGACTTTTAAAGGCCAGGCTAAAGAGGAGGTAGGTCCACCCACAGCCCACAGCCCTCACAGGAGCTTGACCCTTCCTACAACACCTGGAGAGGTGATTGGCTGGTAACTCCTGCTTCATAATTCCCTATTTTAATCCCTTCCTTCCGTAATATAACCTAATAATTGCCTTCCTGATCTCTGTCACTCTGCTGGGCCATTGTTGGACCCTGGCTGAGTAGCCATTGGGGTTCATGCCATGGCCAGAATGCTGACACCTAGTGGGGCAAAAGGCTTAGCTATGCCTCTAATGGGAATCAGGGGTACTCCCAACAAGGTCTTTGTTTAAGAGGAAGGCCAAGATGAGCAGAGAAATTAATCCCTAAAAGATGAAAGAGTAATAAGTACAAACATCAACTAAAATTGCAGTGGTGCACTTATTTAAGTGTAAAAAGGGGTGTCGTGGACAGAAGAAGAAGATGAGGAGGAGAAGGAGTCAATTTCTATATGCCAACTTTCTCTACCACTTAAGAAAGAATCAAACCGGCTTACAATCACCTTCCCTTCCCCTCCCCACAACAGACACCCTGTGAGGTAGGTCGGGCTGTGAGAGCTCTAACTAGCCCAAGCTGGCTTAATGTGTAGGAGTAGGGAAACCAACCTGGTTCACCAGATTAGAGTCCACCACTCAACTCTTAACCACTATACCAAGCTGGCTCAGTATCAGGAAAGATACTGATATAGTCTAAAGCAGCACGTTTAATAGGGTATCTGAAGAAGCTCAATTACTGTTATCAGTGACTAAATCTATAGGATTTATACCTCACTGAAAGGTATGTTTCCTTGTTAAAATTAGCCACCACAAAGTAATGAGGCAATCTAATTGAATTAGTTAAATTCTTTTTATTGCTAGCTTCAGAATTATTAGTATTAAATCAGTATAAATGCAATAAATGTAACAGAATATAAGCAAAACAAGCTAGTTTACAAAGTATCACAGTTCTAAGTTTTACAGAACAAAACATGATATTTATACTGTATTTTTTGCTCCATAAGATGCACCTGACCATAAGACGCACCTAGTTTTTAGAGGAAGGAAAACAAGAAAAAATATTCTGCCGAATAAAGACCCCTGTCCGGTTTCCAGGGAGTCCCTAGAAGCCGGGCAGGGGTCTTTTAACTGCTCTGCGCTGCCTGCCTAAGCAGCGCAGAACAGTTTTACCTCCCCCCCCCATTCCCGGTACGAGGCTCAGCTGTTGGGCGGGGACCCGCCCGGCTTCTAGGGACTCCCTGGAAGCTGGGCGGGGGGGGGGGGTCTTGAAAGTGTTCTGCGCTGCCTGGGATGGAAACTGAGCCTCGGGACCTGGAAGCTCTGGAGGTTAAACTCCTGGAGGTTAAACTCCTCCGCGCTGCCATCCAGGCAGCGCAGAGCAGTTTAAAGACCCCCCCCCCCCGCCTGGCTTCTAGGGACTCCCTGTAAGCCCGGCAGGGGGGGTCTTTAAACTCCTCTGCGCTGCCATTCCAGGCAGCGCAGAGCACTTTCAAGACCCCCCCCCCGCCCGGCTTCCAGGGAATCCCGGCGGGGGGGTCTTTAAACTCCTCCGCGCTGCCATCCCAGGCAGCACAGAGCACTTTCAAGACCCCCCGCCCGGCTTCCAGGGAGTCCCTGGAAGCCCGGCGGGGGGGTCCCTGGAAGCCCGTGTGTGTGGGGGGGTCTTTAAACTCCTCTGCGCTGCCTGGGATGGCAGCATGGAGAACTTTCAAGACCCCCCCCCCCCAGCTTCCAGGGACTCCCTGGAAGCCGGGCGGGGGGTATTTAAACTTCTCTGCGCTGCCTGCCTAGGCAGCGCAGAGCAGTTTAACCTCCCCCCCCCCGTTCTGTACAGGGAATCCCTGGAAGCCGGGTGGGGGGTCCCCGCCCAACAGCTGAGCCTCGGGACCGGGAAGCGCGGGAGGGGGAGAGGTTAAACTGCAGGTGGGGATGATTGAGTTTTGCAGAGAAAGGGGCCTCTTCTTCTTCTCTGGGCCCCTTCTTCTTCTTCTTCTTCTCTGCAGAACCTACCCCCCAGGCCCCACCCACTGGCTGGAGCAGGAGGGCTTGAAGGCCTCTCCCTTCCCACTTGCACCTAGATATGTGCAAGAGTGGCGTAATGGGGAAGGGGCCGTGGTTCAGTGGCAGAGCCTCTGCTTGGCATGCAGAAGGCCCCAGGTTCAATCTTCGGCTTCTCCAGTTAAAGAGCCCGGGCAGGTAGGTGATGTGAAAGACCCCCTGCCTGAGACCCTGGAGATCTGCTGCCAGTCTGAGTAGACAATACTGAATTGGATGGACCAGGGGGGGGGTCTGATTCATTAGAAAGCAGTTTCATGTGTTCATGTGTATTTTGGAGGGGGCTGTGAGCTCAGTGGCGGAACCTCTGCTCAGCATGCAGGAGGTCCTAAGTTCAATCCCCAGCGGCATCTCCAGTTAAAGGGACCGGGCAGGTAGGTGATGGGAAAGACCCTTTCTGCCTGAGACCCTGGAGAGCCATGGGGAGGGGGCTGTGAGCTCAGTGGTGGAGCCTCTGCTGGGCATGCAGGAGGTCCCAGGTTCAATCCCCAGTGGCATCTTCAGTTAAAGGCACTAGGCAAGTAGGTGATCTGAAAGACCCTTTTCTGCCTGGGACCCTGGAGAGCTGCTGCCGGTCTGAGTAGAGAGTACTGACTTTGATGGACCGAGGTGGGGGGGACTGGTTCAGCAGAAGGCAGCTTCCCGAGGAGGGGCCCGTGGCTCAGTGGCCGAGCCTCTGCTTGGGCATAGCAGGAGGCCCCCAGTTCAGTCCCCGTGGGGCGCCTCTGCTCCCACCCGCCCCTGGCCCAGGCGAGCCCGGCACTGCCCGGCCTCCGCCTCCCCCCCTCACTGCACGGAGGCTGGGCAGGGCGGGTGGAGAGCGAGGCCAGATCCCACCGCCCTTCCTCCTTCCCTTCCGCTCTCCCGGCCTCCGTGCAGCGGGGATCGCTGAGGGGGAAGTGGGAGAGGGAAGAAAGGAAGGCCGGGGGTGGGAGTGGGGTAGGCCTGAGGGGGAGATGCCGCCTTCGCCCGTGGGGGGAGGGGGCTGGTGGGGGAGGGGAAGCCAGGGCGGGGGGGGGAGGGGAGCCCCTTCTGGGGAGACCCTCCTTCCTTCCCGCCCGGTGAAGGAAGCCAGGCCGCGGGTCTGCTTACATCTGGCGCCAGCCGCCCAGGAGCCCAGCAGCAGCAGCAGGAGCCGCCCCAGCACCACCATCTTTGACCCCCGGCCCAGGCCTCCTTCCTGTGAGGACTCCCGGGAAGGGGGGCGGTGGGGGTTTAAACCTCCCCCCCTGCGTGCTTCCCTGTCCTGAAACACCCCCGCCCCGCCCAACAGCTGAGCGAAGGCGGCGTCTCCCCCTCAGGCCTACCCCACCCCCCACCCTGGCTCTGTCTTCTACCATATTTGCTACCCCTCCCAATTTAGTATCATCTGCAAATTTAATAAGCATCCCCTCTATTCCTTCATCCAAATCATTTATAAAGATGGTTTTTAAAATAATTTTTTATTATTTTTCCAAAATTATTGATCACATAGTTTAACAATGACATAAACAGTAAAAAGTAAAAGGTAATAGGTAACATATTAAAATTATTGACTTCCCCTACATCTCCCTTCATCTTGTAATAAATTGGTAATCTCCTTTGCACAAAATTCTAATCCTAATACTATTGTTGATATTTATTGATCTCTTTAACATTTATATTTTCCAAGGAAAAAAAGAATTAATGATTAATAATATCATATAAAGGAAAGAAAAAAGGAAATAAAAATAAAAAGAAGAAGAAAAGAAATAATCCACGCAGTCAAAAGCTTTGCTGTAATCTATGAAACAGAAGCTGATTTTCTTCTGAAATTCTCTTGTATGCGCCAGTAACCAGAGTATATTTGCAATATGATCTCTAGTGCCTCTTCCTTTTCTGAAACCAGCTTGAACATCAGGCATTTCTCGTTCCATATATGGTAACAGCCTTTGCTGTAAGATTTTGAGCATCACTTTACTGGCATGAGAAATTAATGGATGGCCCAATAGTTGCTGCAATCTTTGATGTCTCCTTTCTTAGGAATTGGAATGTAAATGGATCGTTTCCAGTCTGTGGGCCATTGTTTTGTTTTCCATATCTGTTGGCCTATTGTCAAGATTTTGATGGACTCCGTTTCTGTGGCTTGGAATAGCTCTATTGATATCCCATCTGCTCCTGGTGATTTGTTTCTCCCGATTGCTCTCAATGCAGCTTTCACTTCACTTTCTAAAACTGTAGGTTCTTCTTCAAAAGATTCTTCTTGGAAAGAATCTGTTATCCTTTCATCTCTTCTGTATAGTTCTGCAGTGTATTGTTCCCACCTTTTCTTTATTTTGTCCTGTTCAGTTAATGTATTTCCATGCTGATCTTTCAGCATGCCTAACCGGGCTTTAAATTTCCCTTTGATTTCTTGGATCTTGTGGAAAAGATCTCTTGTTCTTCCTTTTTTGTTGTTCTCTTCTATTTCTTTACACTGGTTATTATAATAGGTCCCTTTGTCTCTACGTGCGAGTCGCTGGAACGTTACACTTAGACTTTTGATTCTATTTCTGCACCTTCTACTTTTGCTTCTCGTCTATCTCTGGCAATTTTAAGAGTTTCCTCAGACATCCATCGAGGTTTTTCTTTTCTTTTGGCTACAGGAATAGTCTTTGCACATTCTTCCTTGATAATATCTCTAGTTTCCACCCATAGATCTTCAGGTTTACATTCACTTGAACTCAGTAATGCAAATCTGTTCCTTACATGGTCTTTAAACTCTTCCGGAATATTGCTTAGATTGTATTTTGGTGCTATGAATGTTTTGGTGTTTTTCTTAAGCTTTATCTTGATTTTCGATATTAACAATTCATGATCTGTACCACAGTCGGCTCCTGGTCTTGTTTTGGCCGAGAGAATACCGCTTCTCCATCTTCTGCTTCCAATTATATAATCTATTTGATTTCTATCCTGGCCGTCTGGTGATGTCCATGTATACAATCGTCTATTTGGTTGCCTGAAACATGTGTTCGCAATGAACAGATTGTTGTCTTCACAGAATTCTACGAGGCGTTCTCCTGCTTCATTCCGTGCTCCTAGCTCAAATCTGCCAACAACATTTGATTCTGCATTGTTTCCTACTTTAGCGTTCCAATCACCTATGAATTATTATAAATGAATTATGAATGAAATATAAATGATTATGAATATAAACCCATAATTGGCCCAAATTAGGTTGTCCCTCTCTTGATTTATATACCACATTGTGTGTGTGTGTTAAGTGCCGTCAAGTCGCCTCCGACTCATGTCGACCCTATGATATACCACATTAGCTATGGCTAAATCAGAAGCTGCTCCCCCATGAATCACTGGAGATTTGCATGCAGAGTTAGCACATCAGCGGCGTGTACCCCCCTGGACCACCAGGCCACTGGCGCAATGCTGATTCTGTGTGCAGAAGGGGGCTGCCCTCGCCTTGCAAGTGCATTTACATTATATTATATTTGCCCTAACGTTGTCACAATAAGGTGCTCAAAAGGGGCTTTTTAGTGTAAGCAGGAAAGATCCCTTACAGGAAGGAAATGGTTTGATTTATTAGGAACCACAGTGCATCTAGGGCCCGTGGCGCAGAGTGTGGTCAGCTGCAGTACTGCAGTCAAAGCTCTGCTCACAATCTGAGTTTGATCATGACAGAAGTCGGTTTCAGGTAGCTGGCTCAAGTTTGACTCAGCCTTCCATCCTTCTGAGGTTGGTAAAATGTGTACCCAGCTTGCTGGGGATAAAGTGTAGATGACTGGGGAAGGCACTGGCAAACCATCCTGTAAACATGGGCCATTAACGTATGGCTGTTTTATCCTAGAATCATAGAGTTGGAAGGGACCACCAGGGCCATCACGTCCAACCCCCTGCACAATGCAGGAAATTCACAACTACCTCCCCCCCACACCCCTAGTGACCAGAAGATGGCCAAGATGCCCTCCCTCTCATCATCTCCCTAAGGTCACAGAATCAGCATTGCTGACAGATGGCCATCTAACCTCTTCTTAAAAACCTCCAGGGAAGGAGAGCTTACCACCTCCTGAGGAAGCCTATTCCACTGAGGAACCGCTCTAACTGTTAAAAAATTCTTCCTAATGTCTAGATGGAAACTCTGTTGATTTAATTTCAACCCGTTGGTTCTGGTCCGACCTTCTTGAGCAACAAAAAACAACTCGGCACCCTCCTCTATATGACAGCCCTTCAAGTACTTGAACATGGTTATCATGTCCCCTCTCAGTCTTCTCCTCTTCAGGCTAAACATACCCAGCTCCTTCAACCTCTCCTCATAGGACTTGGTCTCCAGAACCCTCACCATCTTTGTTGCCCTTCTCTGGACACGTTCCAGCTTGTCTACATCTTTCTTAAATTGTGGTGCCCAAAACTGAACACAGTACTCTAGTTGAGGTCTAACCAGAGCAGAGTAAAGCGATACCATCACTTCGCGTGATCTGGACACTATACTTCTGTTAATGCAGCCCAAGACTGCATTTGCCTTTTTAGTTACAGCATCACACTGCTGACTCATGTTCAGTGTTTGGTCTACTAAGACCCCAAGATCCTTTTCACACACACTACTGCTCAAACAAGTCTCCCCCATCCTATAATTATGCATTTGATTTTTCCTACCTAAATGCAGAACTTTACATTTGTCTTTGTTGAAGTGCATTTTATTAGTTCTAGCCCATTTCTCCAGCCTGTCAAGATCATCCTGCATCTTGGCTCTGTCTTCTACCGTATTTGCTACCCCTCCCAATTTAGTTCCTTCATCCAAATAATTCCTTCATCCAAATAATTTATAAAGATGTTGAACAACACAGGGCCTAGCACAGATCCCTGAGGAACTCCACTAGTCACCTCTCTCCAAGTGGATGAGGAACCATTAACTAGTACTCTTTGGGTACGATCTGTCAACCAGTTGCAGATCCATCTAACAATAATAGGATCTAACCCACATTTTCCCATGTGGGTTCATTCCTGTTTCTCCCGGGAAGAAGTAAGCATGCATGGCCATCACTTGGCTTCTGGTTCACACCTCCCATTTCCAGGACTTCTGCAGGTTTTCCAAGTTCTGCGTTGTCCCGATTTAAATGGAAGGAGTGAAGCAGATGTGGGAGTTTGCCGGTGCATTTCTGAACACCGGTAAACTCCCTGCTGGGAGAAGCCACCGCCCGGCCCTGGCAGCAGCAGCAGCGGCAACTCCTTCCTCCCACCCGACCTGCGTCTCTCTCTCCCCCTCTCCCCCTCCCAACCAGCCGGTGTTTCATCCCACCTCACAGGAGCCTGCAATCTGTGGGCTGGAGCCCCACCGTCATAGGTGAAGCGGCAGCAGCTCGTTCTGCTGCCAACACCATGCACTTCCAGCTGCTGCTGCCTCCACCTAGCAAACTTTGCTGGGTGGAGGTATGCGGAAGCTAGAATTGCACCGCTTTGGTGCCAGAAGGAGCCGCCGCCACTTCGCCTCTGATGGTGGGGCTCCGCCCTGCAGGCTCCTGTGAGGTGGGGTGAAACACCGGCTGGTGAGGGGGGGAGCGAGAAGGGCAGGGGGCGAGAGGGAGAGAGAGATGTGGGTCCAGAGGGGGGGGGGGGAAGGAACCGCTGCTGCTGCTGCCCCTGTTTGACCCTGTCCTGTCCCCATGCATTCAGTTTTCTGAACGCAGGATCAGAAGGCGTGAGACAGGACAGGGGTCAAACCAATAAACGGCTACCATCTGCCTCGTAAACGCCGGGATGTGACGTCACCCCGTGGGTCAGGAATGACCTGGTGCTCGCACAGGGGACTACCTTTACTTTTTACAGTGCAAATTGCCACTTGGCATCAGAGAGCCCCTTATTTTGACCTCTGTGAGCAGCACCATGAGTTGGATTGAGGATCATTTGCTATCCCTCTAGGTAACACTTGTGACTTCAGCCAAATGGTTGTTTTCTTTGCCTGGGGGCAATATCAGCTGGAGTCAGTTCACAACAGTTGATAACAGTATTTTATTTGCCTTGGGTTTTCAGTTGCTAAGTCATGGTCACTCCCTGCCCACATACATAATGAATACTCTGTCACAGCCAGCCTTAGAGCCAGCACATGAAGAGGAATGGGGAGAGGTGGGGAACAGATGTATTTTTTTGGACTGTTTGAAGGTCACCAGCTGCACGTGGGCCTGGGCTGAAAAACAGATGGCATGAGTCAAATAGTTTCAGAGTGCCAGAGAGATTTGTAAGAGACGGCACAGGGAGCAAAGACTTTCTCCAGAGTCTCGCAAAGATGTGTCCTCTTCCTCTGGAGCAAGTAAGAGAGGTCTAAATGCCAAGCTGGCTGGAATGCAGTTTCTCGCCTCCAGTCCTCTTGCTTTGTAGGCACAGACTGGAAAAGCTGGCATGGAGCTACTTCTAGATGCCTGTGTGAGGGAAGGAAATGTGCACACAAGCTTGGGCATGTGATGGGTTTACTGGATACTTGGTGCTGAGCTCACCAGCCTTGCTGCTAGAACAGGCTGTCTCTGTGACCAGTTTCCCAATTCGGTGTTCCCATTTGAATGGACATAAACAACACCTCTCCTGCCAAAACAAGGAGAGGCTTTGCTTACTATCTTAAAGAACCTCTCCCAGTTCCTGGATCAAAAAATTTCCCCACAGTTGTTGAAGACCATATGGAGCAAATGGGTAAAAATGAGTGAGGAAGAAGGCAAGGGGTGGATTGTCCCTGTGGTTCTGTCCCATCAATTTTAAAGAATTTCATCAAAAGATCTTCAGACTAAATCCCCATGAAAGGAGTGGGATAAAAACCACCAACTACTTTTGATCCAAGTCTCCCTTTCTTGGTTCTACAGAAATGATCACCCTGGAGGATGGTTTATAGCAGCAGGTAAAATGGCACTAAAGAGAGAACAGTTTCTAATTTTATTTATTTACTTCATTTTTAGCACCTATCTCAGTGAGACAGAACATGGATTACAAAATATAAAAAATAATTCAGTCAGACAGCATAAGCATCCAATAAACCATGCAATAGGACTAGGATTACAGAATTAGAAAACAATGCAAACAAAAACTGTCTAAGGCATGCCATCCCATAATGCAGAACATGGATTACAAAAGTGGATGGTAAGGCAATAAAAGCTAGGTGATATATGCAATAAACAAAGCAATAGACTACACTCCTATTCCCTTCTAAAAGCATCCTCCTGGCTGGTTCCATTATATTACAGTTCTAATCCCTTTTAAAAAAATGCCTCCTGAACATTTACATTTTGCACATTCTGCAAAATAATAGAAATGTGGGGGCCTTCCTGATCTGCTAAGCTGACAGTGCATATGTATGGACTGTTGCCTATCTTACCTATTTGTAGGGTGACACCCTCAGAGGGTGTAGTCCAGGTGAATGAAGGTCATATGGCAGAGTCTTGCTTGTGGGCTTCTTAGAGGCACCTGGTTGGCCACTGTGTGAACAGACTGCTGGACTTAATCGGCCTTGGTCTGATCCAGCAGGGCCTTTCTTATGTTCTTAATGTGGCAGGAGAGATGTTCTTTAAGTAAAGGCAGGTGACATGCGTGCAGAAAACATTATGCATAGAATCATAGAATCATAGAGTTGGAAGGGACCACCAGGGCCATCAAGTCCAACCCCCTGCACAATGCAGGAAATTCACAACTACCTCCCCCCTCCACACCCCTAGTGACCAGAAGATGGCCAAGATGCCCTCCCTCTCATGTGGGTCACTTTTCTCTGAATTAGAGATCTTCATAGTACAGATACTCCATCTATGCAGCAGAGCATCCCTCAGCCCATCATCAGTTGTGGCACTGGAGCCAGGAATTCTGGGCTGCCCCGTTGTTCTCTGTAGTACATGCAAAGATACATGACATCTGCAATCCTAACACTTTCCTGGGAGTAAGCCACATTGAATAAAATGGGGCTTACTTTGGGTATACCTGCTCAGGGTTGCTCTCTATGTCACTTTCTGGAAACAAGGAAAACCCTCAGAATATACTCCCCTGTCTCTGCTCTGGCCTTGTGAGCTTGCAGTACTCGAAAAAGTTCTCAGTAGATCCTTAGTTACTTGCTGCCTTTGTATTGAAAAGCAACAAAAGACAGGACAGGGGCAAGTAACGTTTGATATAATATTATGTATAGACTCCCACAGAGTAATAAAAATAGTCCCTGCCATGTGAAAAATCAGACATTTAAAGCATTCTTTGCCATTTAAGCACAATGCACTGTCTCAAAGGAAAGGATATAACCTCCTAAAAAGAACTGGATTCAACAGCTGCTCAAACCACCAGGCTTCCGAAGGAGACTTCCTCACCTGTGTGGATGAAAAATTTCCTTCAGAACAACCCCCGTGGTTGAGACTTCAGCTGGATCCGATATCACAACCCACCCACCCCCGCCATGAAAACCTGCTTTCACAAAGAAGGTCACCCCGAGTAGTGTCTTCGTTTCCCCGCACCGTGACCATCTCTTGAAATCAGATTTTTGATTACTATAACAAAGGACTGTTCACAGGATGTCATTTGCCACCAAAAGAAATGTTCTCCGTGCTGTATTTTTCTTTCATTTCAGCCGTTTTCCTCAGTTTGGAAGCTAATCTGCATGGGCATAATGCTGTGTGCCCCAGATACAAAGGGAGCCCCAGACTTTGAGGTGCTAGCCTACCAATCGGCTCTTTCTGCCAATTCTCAGCAATGCTGAACTTCTGAACCTGAAAATTGATGGACAGCTCCCATAAAATTGAACCCCTTATCCCAAAGTTCACCAAACTTCGGTGACCACCCAAGGAGAGTCCTTTGCAGCCACACTGCAAATTTGGGGACCCTACCTCCAAAAATGGCCCCACAGGAGTTATGCTGGCCAATGGCCTTAACAATAAAAATTGTAATGTAAAGCCCCCACAGGAGCTTCCAAAAAATCCCCATAGACTATAATGGGCCTGGATTTTTTGGGTAAACTCAAAAATAAGGCGAATATCCATATTTACCAGTGTGGGTATTCATCTTATTCAAGGTTTACTGGAAAAAAAATCAGGCCCAATAAACCCAAACCCAAAATTTACCAATTTTTTTTTTTTTTGCACGACCCTATTGTGGAACTCTTAGCCAACTCCATCCTGAAACATTGATATTTATGGCTTCTCCTGTCTTTCATCATGCATCTTTCACTTTCAGAAGGCAGAAAGCAAATGGAGAAAGGGACTCGGATTGTATTTGTTACTGCTGAGCCTTTCATTGCTGGCTAAAGTCCCTGCAGGTCAGCCCCATGGGAAATTCTTGTATGGTTCAATCCAGAGTTCTGTTCAAATGAGTCTGGCTCATTTTTCAGATGTCTTTGGTATTCGGGCTGTTCTCTCCCCACCCCCATCCTGCCGCTTCACAACCAGAACATTGGACAGTTTTTGCTTCCTTCTTCAAAGAATTGGGTAACAGAGAGTGGTTCATCCAGAAATCCATGGTGCACAAGTTTCCATTATAACTAAACCCTGGGGGAAATGAGCCCACAAGGGAAGTCATGATCTGGCCTCAGTCTTGGGTGCACAGGCTTGTTAGAAAACAGGATGTCACTTTCCATACCTTTGTGTTCAGGTGTGAGCACTTGTCCCCGTGGTAATCCCACAAACAACATCCACAGACGAGGAGTCCAAAAGAGAGTTGATTGATTAGAAAACCTACAGGTATACAGAGCTAACAGGTAAATTGGCACGAATGGGAACTGGGAGCACAGTACAGGGCCTATATGGGAAAGCATTAGTCACAACGAGTCATGGCAACCCCCCTCCTAACGAGGAGCTGCTCCCACGGGAGATAGCGCTGGAACAGGAATTCAGCAGTTAGCAGGCTCGGCCTTGAGATGCACCTGGTGGAACCGAAACCAAAGCATTCTCAGTCTGATAGGCTGCTGAGAGCAGTGGAAAGCAGGCCTGACATCAGGGGTGCAAAACACTTCTTCCTTGTAATAGGAGACCCCTTTTGGAAATCTAAATTCTAGTAATTCTATCTAAAACTGTATGCACTATTTTCCCCAGCAGAAATCTGGGATAAATCTTAATACAAAACACATGCAACACAATAACTGGGGCAGTTCCTTATTAAATTACTGGGGCCATTTGCTTGTGCAAATTCACTGCTTATTGCACACAGCTTTTGATGCATTGCCCTTATTTGTTTTTGTATTTATTGCACCTGGGAATTTTCCCTTACACTGAAACTTTATGTTTCTCTAATGACTCTGAATAAAATGGTATGTGGGGGAGGGGTTGGTGGGGGAGGACAGGAATAACAACTGTGGATCCTAAACATCCCTTGATCCAATACACAATCTAGTGATGTGGGAACAAGTATCTTCAACCACAGAAGGAGTTGGTGAAAATTTCATTTGGGATGCTGTAAGCAAGTATGGAAAACAGGAAGTGTGAATCACTTTCACTTTCTGATACCCATAGACAGGTTGGGCATCCCTTAACTGGACATCCAAAAACCAGAGTGACTCACAAGCCCTCAGCAGTGCACCAAGCCTCTCTCACCTTTGCTTTCTGATGGTTCATTGTACACAAAATTATTAAAAATATTGGTTAAAATTACATTCAGGCTATGGGTATAAAGTGTATATAAAACATATATAAGTATATATAAAACATACATAAATTTCGTGTTTAGACTTGGGTCCCATCCCTAAGATATGGAACAATTCTGGCCTCAAGGATTTCGGATAAGTGATACTCAGCCTTTATTATACAAAGTCTAAAGCTGCTCTGAGGAAAGGCCGGGAGGCAAGAGGGATGTATGGAGACGCTCTTTCAGCAGCAGTCACGGTGTGGTGAAGGGCCCTGATGGCCCACCTTTCCTTCTTTCCTCCTGTGACCATAGGTCCTGAGCAGGAAAATATGATGGAGAGATATTTGGCCACGGCCAATGTTATGTTTGGATTTCTATCCATCAGCAAAAAAAGGGACTATTTTGTCTCTTGTTATGGGGCAGGAATTATCGCCAATGTGGGGGTAATCCATTTATCTTGGAGGTGTTTAAAGAGGGGGCATTCCATCATCTTATGAGATAATGTGTCAATTTTCTTTGAATTGCATGAGCAAAGTCTGTCAGAATATGGTAGATTTCTATATCTTCCGTTTAATACTGCTGAGGGGGCAAGCATAAAAGGTCTTAGGAAGGAAGGGACTGTCTGGTTGTAAAAGTATAGTGGAGTTATCAGTTGGGATTACCCACCATGTTTGCATGTGTCCCGAATCGTATTTAATGTTAAGAGGAAAGGATGGTGGAATGCACTGCCTCAGAGGGTGGTGGAGTCCCTGTCTTTGGAGGTCTTTAAGCAGAGGCTGGATGTCCATATGTCGTGAGTGCTTTGATTGTGGGATGGCGGGGGGAGGGTTGGGGTCACTGGGGTTGTGGGGGGAGGTAGTTTCCTGCATTGTTTAGGGGGTTGGACTAGATGACCCTGGTGGTCCCAACTCTATGATTCTATTATTCTAACTCAGCAGAGCCTTTGAAATTCCACCTAGTAGGAACTCTGTCAAGGAGATTAAAAATGATTTGCAAAAGTGGGAACTGGGTTGAGGCAGACAGTTCCCGATTTAATTTTTCTTGCCTTATTTGGTAAGAGAACTGATTGCAGTGCTGTTGTTGTTTTTGGCACAGCAAGAATAAGTGTGTGTGTGTGTGTTGGTCAGGAGATGGCATTGGGTTGAGGAAATCAAAGAAAGACTGGACAGGTGGTGGTAGCTTCATTTTTATGACACTCATGCGACAAACACTACCTTGCTTGTGTCAAAGAAGGGTGGTAAGGGGATGATGTGGTCTTCTTGACTAAGGTTGCTTAGTTCTCAGCTACAGGCATACATCATCCATGGAGAGAGGGTAAATTTGAGAGAGAGCCATATGCCCTTCTTCATTACAGCTTAGGAAGTGTGCAAATTATTGGTCAACACAGCTTTTGACTTTCAAAGTGCAAAGCAGCTGGGAATGCTGGGTATCCATCTGGGTTTGTCATGCCATTAAATGGTTAGCAGATAGAATAGGTAAAAGCTTTTGCATGAGTTGGAATGCTTGTAATTGTACAGAATCTGTACTCTAAGATGGTCATGCAAGCATATTTATAATCTACTCTCTTCTGTGGCGCACAAACACATTGGAAGGATAAAAGCTGTAAAGGCAATTTGTGCTTCTGCTGAATTCTCCCCAGGGCAGCAGTGGTATGCAGGGAAGCACAAAGAAGCAGTCTATCTGAATTGGTGTCATTTTTCCAAAGTAAAATTGCTACATTTTTGTAGTGATGCAAAATATGGAATTCCCTGTTGCCAGCAGTTTGGCCACAGGCTATTTACTCTGTGAACTGGGAATGGGTAGCTTTTGGGTGGAACGTTACCAGCTAGTCTTGTGTGGATCCAGAGTCATGCAGACCCTGCCTTGTACTGTAATGCAAACTCTGCCTTGTAGTGCCTTGTACTGAGAACATTGCCTACCTTTTTCTTATACAGGCTGGTCACTGAATTTGGGAAACTTCATGCGGAGCATGTGCTTTTCTACCAAGCTGTAGGCTGTTCAGGGGGTTCTAACTACTGCCAGTCCAAAATTTGCATTCTCTAGAAATTGTTAGCCTTAAAAGATCATATTTCACTGTTTTCTTTCCTCTTCACTGACCATCTTCATTCCACTGTTTCCCGGGCAAATTTCTGCATGTCCCTTGCAAGTGGCCAGGCCAGGCCACATGGGTGGGATGATGCCAGTGACACACCTCAAGAAAATTCCTTGATGGATGCAACATGGTTTGGCTTGAACTTTGCTGGTTCTGGTTGAATTCCTGCCTCATTCCTTCCTAGTCAAAGCTGGGTTCTGGGACCATGTACCTCCTTATGTTTTCCATTTGGCATGACAGCAGCATAACTGGGCACACATTCAGCTTCAGTGCAGCCCACCTAAGAGTCTATGAGATATAGGAGCTGGTCACAAAAGGTACCAGCACTGGCAATGAGCCAGTAATAGAGTTCAGAGAACAAAGCCTGGCACCCATCCAGAAAACCTGCCTTTTTGCCATTTGTGCTCTTTCTTGGAAAAATGGCTTCAGGTAGAGCACCGTAATATATATGTGCAGAATCCAAGTATACTTTAGTAGGCAAGGACTTAGTAGCCAACTGGTATTTTAGCTTTTAGAAGGAAAACACTTTATTAGCTTTTAAACAAACATACTGTGGCACAAGATTTCATGGACCAGCGCCTGCTTAATCAGATGTGTTTAATAATTGACTCACAAGTGCTTACCATGCTACAAAAAGCTAGTAAAATTTTCTTTCTGTCAAATGCTTCTGGCAGCAAACAAATGTAGAGTTTTGACGTAAGCTGCAAACTGTAACGTGTAATGAATGTAGTATGCAAATGCTATGGAGAATCTATATTTTGTTTACTCATTGTTATTTATTATTGCACTACTAACTTGCCCCGCTTTATGAAGACATGAGAAAAGTAATGATATTTAAAGGTGTTCTTACAGTAACTCTGCCCTGCCCTGGATGGCCTGGGCTAACCGGGTCTAGTCAGATCTCAGAAGCTAAGCAGGGTCAACCCTGGTTACTACTAGGATGGGAGACCACCATGGAAGTCTAGGGTTGCTACGCAGAGGCAGGCAGTGGCAAACCACCTCTGAACATCTCTTGCCTTGAAAACCCTGTGCAGAGCAGGTGCCCATAAGTCAGTTGCAACTTGACAGCAAAAAATAAATAAATGCATAGATTGCGCTGATAAAAACACACGTTAAAAAGCATGCTGTGGGTAGCTGTATTAGTCTGTCACTAGCAGTAGAAAAGCTGGAATGCTGTATCTGGTATATTCCAGTTGTATCTGAAGAAGTGAGCTGTGGCTCACAAAAGCTCATACCCTGCCAGAAATTTTGCTAGTCTTTAAGGTGCTCTCTGGACTCTTGATCTTTTCTAATTTTAAAAAGTTGTCAGTTTAAAATTAAATGAAGCCTAACAATAAATGTCGAAACTTCATTCCAGTACTAGCTTGGTATTGTTTACCAGAAGCCAGAAACTAGTTCCATGTGTGCCCCAGACTCAGCCACCGGGCCAGCAGTAGTCCAGGCCTCAGTGTAGTAGCAGTTTATTGCAAAAATAGTTTTTCCTTTAGGAAAACAAATTCAGTGAAGAGAAAAGTATAAAGGGCAGGGCAGTGAACTGGGACCCCTGAACGCTTGCCTCCATCTCAGGAAGGGGGGCAAGCTCTGTGCAGGGGCCACTCTTTGGCGGGGCTATCAGACAGCTTCCACCCTGATTCCCTGAAATTAGCAGTAGGAAGGAAGGCAGGATGCCTCTGTGGTGTCCCCATGACAGGCTGCCAGGAGCAATCACTCCTGCTGCTCTCTAATTGCCCAGTGGCCCTTTGCCAGCAGACATCCCTGCCGGGAGAGCTTGCTGCTTGGCCTGCGATGGTGCAATGTCTTGCTGGGTTTGTGTGCAACTGAAGTACTGTTTTTCTGTGTCTGCAGCGTGAACTACAATGAGGGTGAGTGTGCATCCATTTGTTTATGCCCGGAGTGAGATGACACTGCTACATTATTAACATATATTTAACTCTTAACTCTCTGCTGAGTGTAGTGAAGCTCAAATGGCTAATAAATATTGATACTAATAATTCAAGCCTTCCTACCATCCTGGCATTTTAAGAAATATTATTTTGCATTTAAAACATTGCTGTTTGTTGGTTAATGCATTGGTTTAATTGCTAGCTGACTCCAATTTACAGGTTCACAATGCCATCCTAAGCAGAGTTACAACCTTCTACGTCCATTGAAGTCAATGGGCTTAGAAGGGTGTAACTCTTCTAAGGATGACACTGAGACTTTCATTCTTGTCCTCAGATAGCTTGCCAAATGCTCAACAAAATCCCACAGGCTACCAAAATACATGGGGCAGAGGGAGGAGAATTGCCTAAGAGCAAGAGAGAGAGATCAGAGGTTTAGTAGCAGAATTAGAAGGAAGCAAATTGTGAGGGTCTCTGTCTATGTGTCTCTGCTTCCCATCACCTGCTTTGTTATCAGTGAACTCGTAAAAGCAGTTCACACCTTCTGGTCTCAGGCGCCAGGCCTGATTGCCCCAAGTATCTTCCCCCCCGCTGTTCTTCCTGTCAGTACTCCCTCAGGCCGATGCGGCCTTGGAAGTGTGATAGCTTCACCAGACTTCCTGGGACTCGTCTGATGTTTTGTATTATGCCAAGCTTGTAACTTCCCATAACAATAAGTGTGAACCCCAGTGCCCCAGTGCCCTGGAGTCAATATATTCTGTAAACCCGAATAGCCCCTCACTTGCAACTTTCTACCTGTGCCTGTCTCATCTCCTGATGTCTTCAATAAATCCTTTGTTTCTTTATCACCGTCTGAACATTTGATTTGGAGAAGCAAACTCAGAGAGAGGGGATCTCTCACATTAAGTTGCAAGTCCTTGCCTCTCGGACTGCTGCTGTACCTTTTGGGACAGAATGCAAGGCGACGAGGAAAACACCCCTACTACCCCGGTGGCACCGAAGGAACCGGTGGTGCCAGAGAAACCGGACCCCAAGGAGGAGGGTGCCAAGCCAAAGAAACCCAGGGATCCCATCCCCGACCAAGGCCGGGACGGACGTCCCCGAGGACTTTTCAACAATTGGCTGGACTCCCCCAAGGGTTGGTCTCTCTCCCGAACCGCGGCGAAGGATCGCCGATTAGCCTTCCCCAGCACGGGACTCGAAGGGGACCCGGCACGCAAGGAGGCCCTGATGGAGGAAGAACGCAAGCAGTGGCAGGAGGAGCGCCAAGCTATGCAGGAGCAGATGGAGACCATGCAGCGTGTGATGGGTGAGATGGCAGCGGCCCTTGACGCACTGAAAGTGCAACCGCCCGCCGGCAATCTCCCGGACGGGGCACCGGCAGCCCCTCCCGTGCCTCCTAGCTTCCCGTCCCGTCGGGACCTGAAAGTCACGTATGACGGTTCAGGGGACCAGTTGACCTTTTTCATGGTCCAAGTGGACATTTTTATGCGAGAACAAGGCCGAACCTTCACTTCCGAGGAGTCCCGGGTGCAGTACGTGGCTTCCTTACTGCAAGGGGAGGCGGCCGCCTGGATGGTGTTGCAGTATGAACTCCGCTCGCCGGTGCTGCGAACCCTGGACGAGTTTATGGTAGCACTCCGAAACCGCTTTGAGGACCCGACTCTGGGTGAGCGGGCTAAAGCCTCCCTGATGCAACTGCGCCAAGGGACCAAGTCGGTGGCGCAGTATGCAAGTGAGTTCCAGTCACTGGCCAGCCGAATCCTGGACTGGAGTGAGGCCACTTTGGTACAGTGTTTTAGGGAGGGCCTCAACCCGGACCTCCAACATTGGGCCTTTATGCAAGGGAACCCCCCGGATGTGGAAGGTTGGGTTCGCCACGCTGCCGACATCGAGAATCGCAAACAACTTCTGACCTTGTCCAAACAACGCATTGGACGAGACCCGAGACCCCGGAGCGACCGGGGCCGAGACTTCCGACTGGGGAGCAGCGGGGGCCCCTCGGCCGCTGAACGCCGCAAGCGTTTTGAGACCGGTGTCTGCCTGACCTGCGGAGGTAAGGGACACTTTGCATCGCAATGCCCCTCTCGTTCGGGCCGTCCCAACCCCCCACGCCAAGCCCCGACCGAACCACAGAAGGCGGCTGCCGAGGACCAGCCCCGCCGCAGGAGCGGACCACCGGGCCGACGTTCCGGCGCACCCTCCGCTCTCCATGCGCGCCCCCAGGACGGGGTCTCCACTTCTACTGGCCCAACGGGGTCCCGGATTACAAGTACTACTTTTGATTCGGACGGGTCCCCGACCGCCACCACTCCTTCCCCCTCTTCCAGCGAGGAGGAGGAGTGGGAACAGCCGGCAAAAAACGCCGTCGGTCTGCTGTAGAGGGGGCTCCGCAGCAGACCGCCCCTGTTGTTGTGCAAGGAGCTCCACCGATGGTAAGCGCCCAAGAGGACAATGTATATGTGCGTGTTCACCTTTCCCTACCTAAAGGGGGTCCCAGTTTAGAATTCCCCGCTTTGGTTGACTCGGGGTGTGCCCGCACCATGATTAGTGAGGACACTGCCAAGAAACTGGGAGTCCGGCGCAAGCGGCTTCCGGGACCCCTCCGCTTTTCCCAAATGGACGGGAGTGATTTTAAACGGGGCCCAGTGACCCACAGAACTGCAGCCGTGATTATGTCCGTGGGGGAACATTGGGAACGCTTGTATTTTACCATCGCCCCTATAGTAACCCCTGTGGTGTTAGGGATGAACTGGCTACGGGGACACAACCCGTCCATCGACTGGGTTGAACGGGTGCTCTCGTTTCCCGAAAACCCCTGTAGGTTACATGACAAGGAACGGGTTGTCCGGTCTCCGGCCGCCGCTGTGGTAGGGTTCCCCCCCAGCCACCGTTCCTCCTCAACTGCCCACTGATTACTCGCAGTTTGCGGACGTCTTTGATGTTAGGGAATGTGACGAACTACCCCCCCACAGAGAGACGGACTGCGCCATCGAAATTGTGGGGGAAGGCAAACTGTCTAAAGGGAAGGTCTACCCCATGAGCCCTAGTGAAAAGGCGGTGTTACGGGACTATCTGGATGCCAACTTGGCGAGGGGTTTCATACGCCCTTCCAAAGCTCCTTATTCGGCCCCAGCCTTCTTTGTGAAGAAAAAGACGGGAGACTTAAGACTGTGCATTGACTTTCGTAGGCTAAACGCCGTCACCCAGTCTAACGCTTACCCTCTCCCTCTTATTCCCGACCTTCTAGCACAATTAAAGGAGGGCCGAATCTTCACCAAACTGGACTTAGTGGAAGCATACCACCGCATTCGCATTAAAGAAGGAGACGAGTCCAAAACAGCCTTTTCCAGCTGTTTTGGAATGTTTGAGTACCTAGTCATGCCTTTCGGACTGTCGGGGGCTCCCAGTGTGTTTATGCAATTAATTAATGAGGTTTTACATGATTTGCTGTTTCGGGGGGTGGTGGTATTTCTCGATGACATCCTTATTTACTCTGAAACCATGGAAGAACATGTGCGCCTTGTGCGAGAAGTGCTCCAGCGGCTGCGGGAGCACAAACTGTATGCTAAGGTGTCCAAATGTGAGTTCCACCAACCTTCCATTACATTTCTTGGGTACGTGATTTCCCACCAAGGGTTAGAAATGGACCCCGCAAAGGTCCAGGCGGTGCGGGATTGGGAACCCCCCACTACCCGCCGCCAGCTTCAGCAGTTTTTGGGATTCGCTAACTTTTACCGAAACTTCATTCCCAACTTTGCCCAAGTTGCACTTCCTCTCACTGCCCTGTTGCGTACCAAGGACAAGGGGGCTGGCGCCGCGCTTCCCTCAGCCCGTTTGCAATGGTCCCCCCAGTGCCAGCAAGCTTTTGAACGTTTAAAGCTGCTTTTTTCATCCGAACCCGTTTTGGCTCACCCGGATTGCACCAAGCCTTTTGTGGTGCAAGTGGATGCCTCGGATGTGGCCATGGGCGGGGCCCTATTGCAGAGGGATGAAGGGGGGCGGTTGAGGCCATGCGCCTACTTCTCCAAGAAGTTTTCCCAGTCCGAAATCAACTGGGCTATTTGGGAGAAGGAGGCGGCGGCGGTCAAACATGCCCTCACCATATGGAGGCACTTTTTAGAAGGTGCCGAACTGCCGTTTGAAGTGTGCACCGATCACAAGAATCTCGAGGCTCTCAAGGGAGCTAGAAAGCTCAACGCCAAACAAATTCGGTGGGCCCAATTCTTCGCAAAATTCCAGTTCACCCTCAAGCATGTCCCTGGCAAAGAAAATGCCCTAGCCGACGCTTTGTCACGACTTCCCCAGTATCGCAACGATTTCGATCGCCCAGTCGACTCCCTGTTCACTCCCGAGCAGCGAGGGGAGGTTCCTAGCTTAGCCGTCACTACCGGTCCCAAGCCCAACAACCTGAGACCCCCCCTACGCTCAAAGGTGTCCCGGAAGCCTTCCAACAGCGGCTCCGGGACGCCTCCTTACAGGAGGAGGAGCACCATCTCCTCCCCACGGGCTTGGAACGAACCAACACCTGGTGGGTGCAAGGGGGAAAATTATATGTCCCATCCTCCCTTCGTAAAGAGGTATTGGGACTTGTACATGGTGCCAGGTTGGCGGGTCATTTTGGTTTCATAAAAACTCTTCACCTGGTACGGAGGCAGTTCTGGTGGCCCGGTATGAGATCCGATGTAGAGCTGTATGTGCGCAGCTGCCCCACTTGCGCCACAGCTAAAAGACGGATGGGAAAACCCCCAGGGCTTCTCAAACCGCTTGAGAACCCCTCCCGTCCCTGGGAAGTCATCGCCATGGATTTTATCACCGACCTACCTCCAAGTCGGGGAAAGACGGTTCTCTGGGTAATCACGGACCTCTTTTCCAAACAGGTCCATTTCGTTCCATGTGCAGGTCTTCCTTCAGCCCAGGGCTTGGCTAAACTGTTCGTCACACACGTCCTCAGGCTACACTCGATCCCGAGGAAGGTCCTCTCCGACCGGGGGGTCCAGTTTGTTGCCAAATTTTGGCGAGCCTTCCTAAAGCTTATGGGGGTGGAGGAACAGGGCCTTTCTTCCGCCTATCACCCCCAGACGGATGGTCAAACTGAACGAGTAAACGCGGTGGTAGAATGTTATTTGCGTTGCTATGTAAATTTCCACCAGGACGACTGGGTCGACCTGCTGCCATTTGCCGAATATGCGTACAACAATGCGCCTCATTCCTCTACCGGCTTTAGTCCCTTCCAAGTAATATACGGGACGGAATTCGGTCCTTTCGGTTCCGCTCCCGTCACGCCAGATCTCCAGTCCACTCCTGATCTTCAGGAGTGGATTCAGGTAGTCAAATCTACCTGGCCATGGCTGCTCAAGAATCTTGAAAGGGCAAAAAGCAAGTACAAGGAACAGGCAGACAAACACCGGTCTCCGGGATGGGAACTTAAGGTGGGGGAGCAAGTCTATCTGTCCACTAAAAACCTCCGCTCACTTCGCCCCTGCAAAAAACTGAGCGACCGGTATGTGGGACCTTTCCCCATTACCAGAGTAATCAACGAGGTTACCGTGGAACTGGAACTCCCAAAGACCCTCAAGGGGGTCCATCCAGTCTTTCATATAAGCCTCCTCAAACCTTATGTGCCAGCTCCCCAGTTCCACCCCCCTCCCGCACACGAAATTCCTACCGTGGTAGGGGGGGATACCCATTTGGAAATATCCAAGGTTTTAGATTCCAAATGGAAGAAAGGGAAACTGTTTTACTTTGTTCGTTGGAAAAACCTTGGGTCCGCTCACGACGAGTGGGTTGCCGCACCCCACATGGCGGCCCCTCGCTTGATCCGAGAATTCCACCTCGCTTATCCCGATAAGCCTCGCCCTCTCGAGGACCCTGGAGGGGGCCTTAAGGGGGGCAGAATGTGAGGGTCTCTGTCTATGTGTCTCTGCTTCCCATCACCTGCTTTGTTATCAGTGAACTCGTAAAAGCAGTTCACACCTTCTGGTCTCAGGCGCCAGGCCTGATTGCCCCAAGTATCTTCCCCCCCGCTGTTCTTCCTGTCAGTACTCCCTCAGGCCGATGCGGCCTTGGAAGTGTGATAGCTTCACCAGACTTCCTGGGACTCGTCTGATGTTTTGTATTATGCCAAGCTTGTAACTTCCCATAACAATAAGTGTGAACCCCAGTGCCCCAGTGCCCTGGAGTCAATATATTCTGTAAACCCGAATAGCCCCTCACTTGCAACTTTCTACCTGTGCCTGTCTCATCTCCTGATGTCTTCAATAAATCCTTTGTTTCTTTATCACCGTCTGAACATTTGATTTGGAGAAGCAAACTCAGAGAGAGGGGATCTCTCACACAAATTAACCAGCAAAGACCCTCTTCTTGTTTCCTCCCCCCCATGCAAATGTATGCTAATCAAGCTGAAGCAGAAGGTGTTTAAGTTGTTTCTGATGGAACCATGTTCCCATGTGCTGAGGAAGTGTGGTCCAGCTTCCTTGCCTGGAAATTGGAAGGACTAGTTTTAGAGTTTTATCTGCAAGTGCTGTTTCAAGAGTCAGGATTGTGGCCCTGTGGGTGTAGTGGCCCTGCTGGGGAAGGAAAGTTAAATAAATACACAGACATTGATTCATTGGAAAAACAAAGGCCACAGCTTTATTGATTACAACAGATGGAGCATTGGTGTTGCATAGGGAATGGATCTAGGCATCGAATGGCCACCCTGCCAATTGATGGATTGATAGAACGACCTCAACCCGCATGTTGGGGTAGCAACCAGAGTGGCATATAGGTGGCTCCACTAGGACATAAATCTCTGAGTGGAACGTACAACACCTGGGAGTGGAGCTATGAGCTGCCCCTGAGCAGGGCATCCATGATGTGCTTCTTCCCAAGACCCCTTATGGGGGTCCCCAAATGGGGCAAGGCAGGCACGCAGGTGCATCTTCCCCCAAATTGGATCCGCCCCAATGTCAAAAACCACCTGCGCTGTGAAGAAAAAGAAACAATAACAAATTGGTTTCCTCGGACGGTCACATTAAATTGTGGGACGAAGTCAGTACACAAAAGACCAAATTAGAATGGCTTAGGTATTGTCAACTGGTGTCAAGGTTGAGAAAAGACAGATAACTGGCTGGAGAAATTAGTTGAATATGCAGTGATGGCCAAATTGACGAACATTGTCAATAAAAGACCATTGGAAGAATTTTGAGAGAATTGGAAATTATATTATGAATATGTGTCCAATTAAATACTGTCAAATGAACCTATAGAAGGGAAGCTTTTGTTAGTATATTAGAATATTAAGTAGACTATTGTAGTTCATCAATAATGTTAAAATAGTGATGTGTGTTTTTTCTGATTGTAGAATACTATATATGTGTAGCTGACATTAGTTTTAAAAATAAAATGTTACATGGATAATTTTGTACGAGAGGGATATAATATTACACAACATAGTATTTTTGCTGTTAGGGATGCAAAGGAAGATCTTGTTTTAGTTAGGCTTGGAATAATGTGTCACACATGTTTATGAAGCATATAGTACAATGTTGTGTGTGTTGTTATGTTTGTTGTTTGAAATAATTAAAAAATAATTAAAAAAAGAAACAATAACAAACAATAAAACAGGGAGGGAGGGTGGGATTCGCTGCTGCCAGTAGGGCTGTCGATTCGGTTCGTCCCGAACTGAAAAACAGCCGAATTTCCCCTGATTCGGCGGTTTTTAGTTCAGGACGAACCAAACTAAAAAATGGCGGGAAACCGGGGGAGCCGAATTCAGCGAGTTCGGGAGTTCACGAATAAATCCGGCAAATTCAGGCCGTCAGTAAGCAGCATTCTCCTCCCCCGGCCAATTGGTGGCCAAGCTGGGTCTTCTTCTGGCCAATCAGTCAGGATTGAGTACTGGAGGAATCAGCTGATAAGCGGCTGGGCCAGGGAGAGAGCGAGAGTGAGAGAAATCCTCGTGTGTGTGTGTGGGGGGGTGCTTGTGCACATTTGCTCCTTTCCGTGGGTGCAGGGGGCGCATTTTTGGGGGTAAAGACCCCAAACTTTCAGATCTCCTTTTACATTTTCAGAGGCCAGAATTGCAGCTACTATACTGAAAAATGGGGGTTGGAGATTGGGAAATAAAGAAGGACTGGTAGATCCCCTCCCAGAACAAGATAATGGCTAAGATGATGCTTATTTTTGGGGTGTAAGGGAGGCACGGTGGATTTACTTTGATGAATTTTTAAATGGAAAAATTTGTTTATGTATTGATCTAATCCCTTCATTATAGAATAATAGAATGTTATATAGAGACAATGATGATAATATTATAACTATGTAGGACATGAAATTGCTTATAGAAGTAGTATAGATAGCTTAAAGCAAGTCTGTAGGAGAGAAAATAAGGATTAGATATAAATTTGAAATGCAAAAGTGTTAACCAGTAGACTTAGTGACTGAAGAAGATGCGGGGAAGTCATATATAGCTGATAGCATTGAATACTATAGATAACATATTCTCAGTAATAGAAATGAGCTTTTTTTTGTTACAAGTAGTTACAACTGAATATATTGTTGAGATATGTTTATTTTTGTTGAATTGTAGAAAATAATAAGAATAATTAAGAAAAAGACCCCAAACTTTCAGTGGAGCTTCAGACAAGGCTTCTTAAGAGACCCCCCAAGTTTTGTAAACATTGGGTCAGGGGGTCCCGAGATATGGGCTCCCCCCTTTTCTCTTTCTGTGGCTGCAGGGGGCGCATTTTTAGGGGTACAGACCCCAAACTTTCAGCGGAGCTTTAGATGAACCTTCTTAAGAGACCCCCCAAGTTTTGTAGACTTTGGGTCAGGGGGTCCCGAGATATGGGCTCCACCCCTTTTCCCTCCCCCTTTCCATTTCCATGGCTGCAGGGGGCGCTTTTTTGGGGGTGCAGCCCCCAAACCTTCAGGATATCTTCAGACGAGCCTTCTTAAGAGACCCCCCAAGTTTTGTAAAGATGGGTTCAGTGGGGGCAGAAATATCGGCTCCCCCCTTTTCTCTTTCCGTGGCTGCAGCGGGCGCATTTTGGGGGGTACAGACCCCAAACTTTCAGCAGAGCTTCAGACAAGCCTTCTTAAGAGACCCCCCAATTTTTGTAAACATTGGGTCAGGGTCCCCCGAGGTATGAGCTTTCCCCTTTTCCCTTTTCCCTATTGGGATGAATGGATCACCCGATCCTGTATGCATCTCCAGAGCAAAACGTCCCGTGCTTAAATGGAATCGTCTTGGATTACCCAGTCCTCCTCCCACCCCTCCTGATGGAACAGAAGACAGCCACAGTAAGACCCTTTTGGGGGCTTTAATCTATAATTTTTCTCCTGTGTGTGTGTGTGTGGGAAGCAGAGTCTGTGTGTGTGTGGGGACGGAGCAGTTTCTGTGGGTGGGGGAGAGCCAAAGGGGCTTTCGCCCGTTCTGCCTGGGGTGTGTGTGTGCCCCCTCGAGTCTCTCTCTCCCTGGTTTGAGGCGGGGCTTCAGTGTGTCCTCAGGTTTTCCCTCATTCATAAGATCGGGTAGGTCTATTTTGATACTTGCTCAAAACTAGTTTTCAAATGGTGACTTAAAGAATGCATTTGCCTGGTCCCAGTCCGATGCAAAAGGGGAAATTCCATCCCCTCCTGCTCCTTATGCATAGCTAGCTTCCTCTGTCCCTTTCCATGCTTTGCACAGTTGCAAAGGTGTTGCTTTGCAGGGTTGTGTTGCTTTGCAGTTGTGTTGCTTTGTAAACTTCTTAGTACCTGCCCCGCCCTTTGCATGTTTGCAAAAGTGTTGCTTTGCAGTTGTGTTGCTTTGCAAACTTCTTAGCACCTGCCTCGCCCTTTGCATGTTTGCAAAGGTGTTGCTTTGCAGTTGGGTTGCATTGCAGTGTTGTTTTGCAGTTGTGTTGCTTTGCAAACTTCTTAGCACCTGCCCCGTCCTTGCTCTCATCAGCTGTTTGTCGGGGCTGGGAGCTTTGTGCGTGGGCAGCAAGCTCTGCTCAGAGATCCACATTAAGGGTGGGGGGACCCCTTTCGGGGCCCATATCTCAGCCCCCCCTGACCCAATCTTTAAAAAACTTGGGAGGTCTGGCAAGAAGGGTCCTTTGAAGCTCTGCTGAAAGTTTGGGACCTCTACCCCCAAAAATGCCCCCCCAGAGCCACAGAAAGGCGCGGTTGTGTTTTTAATGGCTTTATTCTGCTGAATTTTCCCCCCGAACTTTGAATTCCCGCCGAATTGCACGGACCCGAAGTGGGGGAGTTCGGACTTCGGCATATCCCAAATCTAAACGGGCCGAATTCAGCCAAATCCGACCTATACCGAATTTTTTTTAATTCAACAGCCCTAGCTGCCAGGCCAAAAGAACAGGCCGGTGGCTGAGAGATGCCTCTTTAAATAGGCAAAGAGGGTGGAGCGATGCAGGGAGCACCTGCATCATCAACCCCCAATGCCAGCCAGTCACCGCATCTGCCCCTTGAGCAGCGATAGGCTGCACATTTGAAAGGGGCAGGCAGGAATGCCTGGCCATGCGGCCGAGTCGAGTGCGACAAAGCTTGCCCCTGCAGAGCTCCTTTTCCTGCAAGGAGCCGTGAGGAGCATCCCAGCTTACCACAACGGGCTGCCCCAGTGAGTTGGAGCCGTTAGCATTCTATGCACATACGTTCACTCACTTCTTGTTGGCTTGAAGAAAATGAGAATGTAGAGGGAAAAACCCGTTGCCTCCGCTCCTGGTTCCTCGTTTTGGGCAAATACAAAAGACACTTAACAAAAGCAAAGCGTAGGAAACCCCCTATGCTCAAGCAGTAGGCTACCACCAGCTCTTATTAATCAGTGCAAGGCCAGGCAGGAGATAAAAGCGACTTCTGCCTGCTGGTATCAAATTAACAGCTAGAGCTCTCCTTGCAGGGTAGGACCTCGCAAGGAGAAGCTAGGCAAAAGGTTACGTGGTTGGTAAGTGGACCACAGCTTAACAAGGCAATTGGATTTAGAGCTTGAAGCCAGAGAGCCAGTCACCACACCAAATTGTATTTTAAAAGGGTTTTATTCGAGAAAGCTTGTGCTGTTACAGAAAACAAGAGGTTTTTGGTGAAGCACAGCAAACAAAACAGCTTATTTAAGCACTTACTACACAGCAGAGGTTTCTTTAACACTTAACATAGTTTCTTTAATGTTTGACAAGAAGCTTAACATCTAAACACAGTTACCAGATTTCCAAAAGGGTTTCAGCATAACGCCTCATCTTTGCAATAGGCATTCAAACGGGTTGGCTGATGGAGCCCCCCCATACTGCCCACATGGAAAGACAACCATGATCCAATTGTGTGTGTTCATCTTTTATTTCCCAGAATCTCAGCAGGGGGAGCTCAAACCCCAATGAGGTTCCAGGGACGCCAATTAACCGAAGATTGATGACATGTCACATTTTCACTGACCAAAAAAGGTTGCATCCGGCTTGCATCAGAATACTCTCTACAGGAACACAGTACAACTAAAAACTTAAAATGTGTCAAAACCAGGTGGATGTGGGCAGTGTGAATGAATGGCTCTTTATCCTGCCTTTTCCTAGCTTTCTGTGTCTACTAGGGCTTTTGATTTGGTTCCATCTGAACTGAAAACAGCCGAATTCCCCCCGATTTGGCGGTTTCTAGTTCAGATAGAACCGAAGTCAAAAAAGGCGGGAAAAATGACGAGCCGAATGCGGCGAGTTTAGGTGAACGCTGGATAAATTCGTACAAATTCAGCATCCCCTAATCAGCACTCTCCCGCAGCCAATAGGTGGCCAAGCTGGGTCTTCTTCTGGCCAATCAGTTGCGGATGAGTGCGCGAGCCCAGCCGCTGTGTGGCCCGGGGAGAGAAAGAGAGAGAGTGTGTGTGTGAGAGAGATCCCCATGGGGGGGTGCGTGTGCATGGTCCCGGGTTGCTGTGCAGCCCAGGGGGGAGTGTGTCTGTGTGTGTGTGAGAGAGATCCCCATGTGGGGGGGGTGCGTGTGCATGGTCCCAGGTTGCTGTGTGTCCCGGGGGGGGGGGAGAGAGAGAGGCGATTTATGCATGGGAGGTTTTGCTTTGGATTTGCCACTCTCTAGATGCACATTTTCCCCATCCAAATTCTCAAAACTCTACAATAAGCTCCCTTACAGAGTTTTGAGAATTTGGACGGGGAAAATGTGCATCTAGAGAGTGGCAAATCTAAGGCAAAACCTCCCATGCATAAATGGCCAGAGAGTTTGTATTTGTGAGTCTGTATTCCTTCCATTGCTGCTGCTCCTGTGCTGCTCCTGTGCTGATCGTGAGAGATCCTGAGCTGAACTGACTTGCTGCTGCTTGCTGGAATCAGATTGGATTACTCCTCCTGACCCCTGCTTCTGCTGGAAGAGAGGGGAGATTCTGTGTGTGGGGGTGGGGAGAAGCCAAAGGGGGGGCTGTTCTGCTGGGGGGGTTGGTTGCCTCTGTGCTAGTGTATTTTTGCTATTTTCACTGGTTGCCACCTTTGCCTGGAGGTCAGTGTGGGTCGGTGAGTCTCTCTCTCTGGCAGCCCCGTTGTTCTCCTTCGTTTGGAATTTGTGTCTTCTTGTCACGGAGGGGCTGTTCTGCTTGGGGGGTTGATTGTCTCTGTGGGTCATGTCTGTAGAAACTGAGCTTTTGCCTTCTTTTGCACGATGGGAGGGAATGGCGTGTAGCAGACGTGCACGTGTGTATGCGCCAGTGGTGTCATGTGCCATGCAATGCAGCACCCTTCTTATTCCCCCCTTTCCCCCCCCGCGGGTGTCCCTGCTCAGGATTTCTCCTTTCCCCTGACAGTGACAGCTCAGCCACGTTATCTCCTCCCTCAACTCCTGCCCGGTCTTCATTGTTTTTGGGTGCCCCCGGGTCTGAGGAAGCAGTGACAGGAGGAAGCGAAATGTAGAGGAAAGGGTGGGCAGTCCTGATCCTCCAGCCTGCTTACTCGGAAGTAAGAGGCTTTGCTCCCAAGGTAAAACGGAGCAAATTGTAAATAACGCCGCCTTTTATCAGTCCGCAACAATGGGAGGTTTTGCCTTGGATTTGCCTCTCTCTAGATGCACATTTTCCCCATCCAAATTCTCAAAACTCAACAATTAGCCCCTCTGCAGAGTTTTGAGAATTTGTCTGGGGGAAATGTGCATCTAGAAAGCGGAAAATCCAAAGCAAAACCTCCCGTACATAAATAGCCAATGACAAACAATGGGAGGTTTTGTCTTGGATTTGCCGCTCTCTAGATGCACATTTCCCCCGTCCAAATTTCCAAATCTCAATAATAAGCTCCCCTGCAGAGTTTTGAGAATTCAGGTGGGGGAGATGTGCATCTAGAGAGCAGCAAATCCAAAGCAAAACCTCCCATATATAAATAGCCAACGAGAAAAAAATGGGAGGTTTTGCCTTGGATTTGCTGCTCTCTAGATGCACATTAAGGATTGCATGCTCCCATTCATTCCAATGGGTGGATGGGGGAACCCTTCCAGACCCCATACCTCAGGACCCCCTGGCCCAATCTTCACCAAACTTGGGGGTTCTTGCAAGTAGGGTCCCTCCAAGCTTCCCTGAAAGTTTGGGACCTCTACCTCCAAAAATGCCCCCCCCCCGGAGCTGCGGAAAGCAGCAAATGTGCTTTAACTGGCTTTATTCAGCCGAATTTATTTGGGAACGCCGAATTTCATGCCGAATTCCATGAATCCGAATAGGGGGAGTTTGGACTTCGGCATTTCCTGAATAAAAATGGGCCGAATTTTGCCAAATCCAAATTTTACTGAATTTTTTTTCCAACAGCCCTAGTATCTCCTATTCATTTTGCAGACATTGCTGTTGCAGGGATCGGATATTGTGATGCAGAACCTAATTGCTTGTGCAGAGTCTTGAGCTGCTCAGCAACTACTTGGAAAGCATGTTCTAGCCAGCATGATTGCAAACCAAAGCTCAAAATTGTAGGGACAAACTGGACATGATAATGGAAGATAAATTCACTGTTCAGTTTTTTTAAAAAATAGCCACCACGGAACAGGGATTTGGACTGAGGCTGCAGCATGGTAGGAGGAAGTTTAATCCTGCATCATTTTAGCAATCTCAATTCCTTCTTCCCCAAGTTTCTGTTTATCTCCATAGGAGGAACAGAGAGGCTTCATACAGGTGAGATGAAATAAACTTCAGCCTGCTTAATACGTTGCAGCAATCCTATACAGAAGCTGCTTCCCTATAGTAATAGTAGGTGACCAGGGGGCACTTTGTCATGTTTTAAGGGTTATGCACATATGTATTGAGCTATATGTTCTCTTGGTATATGCATGCTGGGAGTCTTCCACATAAGAAGTTATATATACTGGTTATATCTTCCACATAAGAATTTTGTCGTGTGTGCAGATGGTCCTTAGAAAGAAGCAAAAGGATGGGAGGGGTTTGGGGTGGAAGAATGCTTGCGTCTGCTATAATTTCCATTCCCATCAAGCACCCTCCTTGGCCTCAAATTTTGGAAGCCCCTACAAAAATATATCATAGTTTCTATTTCTTGACTAAGAGGGGTCTGCAAAAACTTTTATGATTACATTGTTATAATTTACCAGAGTAACTTGGGCGCACGGAACATGCATTACTTTGTGTGTGTAATTTACACAGAATCAGTTTGAAAAGTTTTGAATTATTTTTAGTGTAGCATGTTAAATCTTCAGGCTCTTCAGAAAGAACTAAAATAGCTTTCTTGTATACTCTGTAGATGTGTTTGGTCTGTGCCTATGTGTGTGTGAGAGAGTGTTGTTTGCTGTAAGCAGATTTGTGGTATGAATGAATACACTAGCTGCCTGTTGTTGTCCGTATGTATATATGTTACAGCCAGGCTGTGCCCACAGATATTTGCCATGCTTTACCCACTGTCTATATTTTTATTTACAGCTCAGTATGCCTATCCCTCCCCATCATTGATATCATTTTCTTATTTGCTGATTTAAGTACTGAAGCTCCAGTAAATTTCACTCACACTAAGGTGGGGCAGAGAAGTGAGAAGGTGTGTGTGTGTGGTCTATATATCTAGTTTGTGAGTGAGGTCACTGTAGGTTGTAATGGGGAAAATAAATACAGCAGCTGCTTGTGGCACAAATATTGTGTCTCTTTGGTTTGTAACTACTCAGAGGGTTATAAATATTGGCTTTTAATCTGCTTTGAAACAGGGACTACATGAACTACAAGCCCGCTTCAAAATTTAGCTTCCTTCTCCAACAACTGTAAACCTCTCATATGTCTTCTGTGCATGTGTCCAGGATAGCCCTGTGCCATCTGCCATCTGTATTTATTGCTAGTACTTAACTTTACATATGCTTTGAAATATGGTTTGTAGGACTTGATTAAACCCCAGGTCATCACAAGAGCACAGCTTCACTGCAGACATGCTTTGCAAGAGTCATGCATGATCAAACTTTACAATATATAGAAGAAAGACAAATGTATTTAGCTTTTAAAAGTAGCCCTGTAGAAGGTGAAGGACCTGGGGGCACTGGTTGTGTTTTCGTCAGTTCTGCCTGTCAAAGGTGGCTTAGGAAGGGAAAGAAGAATACTACAAATTAATGACTGAATGCGTAAATGGTATCATCAAGAAAAGTTTGGATTTTTGGACCATGGTTTACGCTTTTGAGAAGAAATTCTATCAGGAGATGGTTTGCACCTCACAAGGGTAGGAAAAAATGTGTTTGGTGAGAGCCTCGCAAACCTGATCAGGAGGGCTTTAAACTAAATCATATGGGGGAGCGAGACAAAAACCTAAAGCTTAGTATGATGACAATAACTGGTGATGAGAACAATAAAGATTTGCAGGGAGTGGCATGTATGCAAAGAAACATAAACTCATGGGTAAGTACAGAAATGAAAACCTCGGGGCACATAAAACACAGATTCTTTTTTTATGTTTTAAAGGGTACAAAAGGGGAAAAAAGGAAAGGGAAAAGATAAATCATGAATATATAAAAACATCGTTACAATTTCAGTTAAAAAATAAGCTCAATAGAGTACAACAAAGTATCGAATGGGTATTGTACAGTTTATCTAATAAAATAGTACTGTTAAGGTAAAAGATGTCATTCGTTTATCAATTAAGAGAAATATTAGCTGATCAATTACTTAACTAGAGGACATATAAGTATAAAATGACTCCCATTTTTCATTGAATTGTTCCATGGATTCATTAATCTTTGGATTTAAAGTAAAAGTCATTTTTGCCATGCTGGCATAATCTAAAAGCTTTTCTTTCCATTCTTCAATTTCGGGAATAGACGTTTGTTTCCAAGTCCTTGCCAGAACCATTCTTGCAGTTGTTGTGGCATATTTAAAAATATCATGAAGTTTCAAAGGCAGGTTTGGTGGCACGATACTGAGTAAGTAATATTTGGGATCTTGTAATATCTTCATTTTTAATATCGTCTGAAGTTCTCAGTGAATCTGTTTCCAATAGAGTTGAATTTTAGGACATGTCCACCAAACATGGAAGTAAGACCCGTCTGTATTTTGACATTTCCAGCAAACACCTTTTTTTTTCCAGAGGATGTCATATGAGAGAGCATGTTTGGTGTCAGATACCATCTGTAAAAAGTTTTGTACCAGTTTTCTTTAACTTCTTGGCACACAGTATATTTTAATTCAGAGGTACAAAGGCTTTCCCAGGATTCCATGCTGATCATTTCACCGAAGTTTTGCATCCATTTAATCATATTCGTTTTTACTTGTTCTTCTTCTGTGTCATATTTTAGGAGAAGTTTATAGATTTTTCCTAATAAGTGAGAATCATTCTTGGTTGTTAGCAGTTCAAACTCTGTCAGTTCACGAAATGGCCGAGGATATAAACAGTCTTTCTTCAAGTTGAACCTCAGTTGAAGATAAGTTAGCCAGTTTAATTTTTGAAATTTTTTTTGAAGTTCAGTTAAACTTTTAATTTCACCTGTTGGCTCTATCATGTCATTATAAGTGAATTGAACAGCTGGTTTCAGTTTAACGTTGTCGTGGTATGCTTCCGTCAGAGACATTATAGATGGTGGAGTTGGACTTATCCTTTTCTTGTACTTCTTCCATACTTTTAGTATCGCCGTCTTGATGTCGCAATCCTCTGGTGTTTTATCCTTATGGGTTATTGCTGTAGGGTCCCACAGAATTTTATGAAATCCTTGCCCGAGATCCGCTTGTTCTAAAATCACATGTCTGTAATTGGGATGTTTTATCCATTCTGCAATCCAGGTTAGGCAGGCTGCATGATAATATAATTTAAAGTTGGGTAATGCCAAACCTCCTCTTTTCTTCTCATCTTGTAAAACTTTAAATCTAATTCTTGGTTTTTTCGCAGCCCACACAAATCGATTTATTTGTTTTTGCCAATTTTCTATTGTTCTGTCTGGTATACTGATAGGCAGAAATTGAAATAAAAAGTTCAATCTCGGGAGTACATTCATCTTTACCACCGATATTCTTCCCAACCAGGAGATGTTCATTTTTGACCATAAATTTAAATCTCTTTCTACGTCTCCCCATGTTTTCAGATAATTCGACTTCATGAGTATCTTATTCTGTGATGATATTCTGACACCGAGATACTTGATAGGCTCCTTCGTTATTTGGCATCCTGTAATTCCTTGTAGATACATATCTTCATTAGTTTTAGTATTAAAAGTCAAGATTTTTGTCTTTGTTTTATTCAGTTTGTAGCCAGAGTATTTTGCAAATTCTCTAATGTGTTGATGAACATATGGTAAGGTTCATTCAGGATTTTGACAAATCAATACAACATCATCTGCATAACTTCTGATTTTGTGTTCTTCGTTTTCTACAACCAGACCTAAAATTTTAGGATAGTTTCTTATATAATTCGCAAGAACCTCCATTGATAGGTCGAAAAGAAGCGGAGAAAGTGGGCATCCTTGTCTGGTACCTTTGTTAATATTGAATTCTGTCGACAAACAACCATTTATCAAAAGACGTGCCTTTTGAGCGGAGTATATTGCATTGAAAACTGTAAGAAGAGTATCTCCACAATTCATTTGTTGTAATACTTTAGAAATAAAGTGCCAAGATACGTTATCAAAAGCTTTTTCGGCGTCTAAAAAGATCATTGCAGTCTTTAATGATCTTGACTTTATATATTTAATTGCACTGAGAACCAATCGCACATTATCTCTCATAAGCCTCTTTGGTATGAAACCAGTTTGATCTGGATGCACCAGTTTGCTAATGTGTTTTTGAAGTCTTTTAGTTATAATAGAAACAAAAATTTTGTAATCAATGTTCAACAAGGAGATTGGTCTGTATGCCAGAGGAAGATAGGGATCGGTGCCTTCCTTTGGTATAAGAGATATATGTGCTTCTTGCCAGGACAGTGGAATTCTTCCTTGTTCGATTACCTCATTGTACAGAAATAGTAGGATAGCCGTCAATTGTTGTTCAAAAAGTTTATAATATTGTGGTGTAAATCCGTCAGGACCTGGTGTCTTATCCGATTTCAAATTATTTATAGCATCCACAATTTCTTGTGTTGATATCTTCTGATTAAGACTCTCTTGTTCTTCTGATGATAACTTAGGTAGGTGTGCATCTGTCAGATAACTTGTTAGCCCGTGGTTTTGCAAATCGTCCTTCGCATACAATTGCTTGTAGTAATCAACGAATACTTTTTCAATTTCATTTTGTTTGTTATAAGTTGTACCATTAGCTTTTGCGCCGGTTATCTTTCTTTTCTTCTCTTGTTGTCGAAGTTGACTGGCTAAAAATCGGCCCGGTTTATTTGCTCTTTCAAAAAATCTTTGCTTGGCATATTTCATTTTCATTTTAATCTCCTCCGTTTCTATCACCTCAATTTGATGTTTGGTCATCTTAATGTCACAAAGAGTATTTTTGTCTGACTTGATTTGAATTTTTTTTCCAATGTTCTTAATTGTTCTTGAAGATCTTTAAGTTTCTTTTGCTTGTCTTTTCTGATCTTGGAATTTAAAGCTATCATTTTCCCTCTAATAAATGCTTTACTGGCATCCCACACAATAAAATCTGACATGTCTGGGGTCCTGTTTAGAATGAAGAACTCTTTCACATCACATTTACATTGTTCAAGTATATGTTTTCTCTGCAGTATTTGATCGTTTAGCCGCCATCTTCTAATTCCTGGTCTTCCATTCGACACTGAAAGTTCAATTGGGTTATGATCTGACAGTATTCTAGGTGCAATCTGTATACTGTCCAAACTTGTTAGCATAGATTTGGAGGCCCAGCACATGTCAATCCTGGAATGTGATCCATGTCGGTTTGAGTAGAATGTAAAGTCTTTTGTTCTTGGATTCTTCGTTCTCCATACATCTATTAAGTTGAATTCTTTCATAAATTTAAAGACATTCTTCGGTAATTTCCCGGATGTGCTATTGTGAGATTTGTCGATCATTGGATTTGCTACCGCATTGAAGTCTCCTAGAAGTATAATTTCTCCTTGAAATCTGCTAGTTTCTTAAACAATGTTTCAAAAAAAATTTCTTTAGCAACATTCGGAGCATATATATGTACCAAAGTGAAACAGATTCCATCTAATCCAAAAAGATTTAAAACTTGGTAATGTCCATCTGGATCTGCCGTGTGAGATTTAACAGTCAAGATTTTCTCATTGATATATGTAAACAGGCCTCTCTTCTTCTCTCGAGCCGATGCAAAGTAAGGGGTTCCAAGATGGGTCATGTGTAAAAGTTTTTCATGTTCTTTTTTGATATGGGTTTCTTGAAGACAGATAATATCTTTCTTTTGCTTTTTTAAACTGTGAAAAACTCTCTTTCTTTTATTAGGGGAATTTAAACCGTTAATATTCAATGATAGAATTTGTAACAAATTCATGTTGCTTGGTCTAATTTGTCTCCTTCAGAAGTCTTCTTGTGTTTACGTAGTTCTCGCTTTTCCAACGGTATCTTTTTGTCTTTCTGAGTCAATTGGGAGGTACTGGGAATTGCTTCCAAAGTGTCTTCTGAATCTTTTGGAGAGGAGTCTTTTGGTGTTCTTAATTCTTCAAGCAACTCTTCAGCTTGTAAACGATTGTGAACTGTTCTTTTCCCCTGTGGTAAGGAGATCTCTAAAGAGTAAGGAATGAGCCAGCGGAATCTGTATTGTCTTTTTACCAATTCTTGTTTTAACTCGTTATACTCTTTCCTTCTGGTTAAGACACTTCCTGGAAGATCAGATAGAATCTGTATTGAGTTTCCCTCCCAAACCAGGGGGTCGTCTCTTTGTGTTCTAAGCAGCAGATCTCTAGTTCTTTTATGAACAAATCTCACCAGTATATCTCTTGGTTTGTTATACTTAGTTGCATAAGATGAATTTATTCTATAACAATATTCTAACAGGGTGTCATCATCATCAAAATCGTAGTTGTCATGAAGCAGTGTTCTAATATCTGATTCCAAGCTGGTCTTCTCAAATCGTTCTGGAATTCCACGAAATTTAATATTTTTGTCTCTGAACTTCACTTCGTGAGCATCAGCTTTAACTGACAAATCTTGAATTATTTTCGATTGTTCTAGAAGTTCTGTAATATGTTGCGTTACTGAAGTCTCTATGTCTTCTTGCTTCTGTTTGATTTTGACTATTTCTTGAGAGTTATGTTCAAGCTTCTCTTCCACCTTTGCAATACTTTGAAGCACCTTCTGTTCTGAATCTTGAATTGGCTTCTGTAAGGAAGTTTTCATATCCAGTATCATTTCTTGAGTACGCAAGAAGAAGTCCTGACTTTCTTTAGCCATCCCTGAACTCATCCCCTGTGGTTTCTCTACTGTGGGTTTAAATTTCTCAACGTCAACCTCTTGTCCTTCTTCTTCAGACTCCTCGAATTCTTCTAGAAATTTCCTTTGTTGTTTACCTTTCAATTTTTGAGATTGTCGGTGCGCAAAGCTGGTAAATCTTTTCCTCATAGTAATTGGAAACCTGAAAACATATCAACTTCAATTTCGTGCATATAAGATTATTGTCACCTTATTGCCTTATCACCTTAATTCACCTTATCACCTTAATTCACCCAGCTACACAATGTTTAAAAAGTGAACAGTTAATCTAGATATAACAGTTGTTTCTTAAATAGTCAAATCATTAACTAGTAGATTTCATTAGCTTATTAAGTTCTTTAAGTTCATTGATTGGTTAAGTTCATTAAGTTCATTAGATTCTTGTAGTAAATCAATTCACACAGTCTATTATTATGCTTCAAAAAATAGGTTAACTGAGTTATTTGTCAGTGGTCAATAATCAAAAAATAATTCCAAGGTTCAATGATTGCCAAAATTATAAAAATTATATTCCATAGATGAGTGTTGTGTGGGAAAGAGAAAAGAGAAGAGAAAAAATAAATAAATAAAAATTGATCCTGTCTTCAGTTGATTTCTTTGTTTGTTAGCCAACAAGGGTCCCAGGTTTAATATGAAGAAAGAAAGTCAGTTAAAAGGGAAATGCAGCTGTAATTCATCCAAAATCCACTGGAGGGCAGCAAAGTATTTGTATGGGTTACTCAGTTTAAGGAAACGAAAGTAACTCTCAGAAAGGTCGACTCCATTTTGTAGGCTCCGTTTAGAATTTAGGGAACAGCAACAACAACAGCAAAAAAAAATTCACGGTATGGGGCGCGGAGCTAATCCAGTGCGAGACGGAGGGGGTTTGGAAGAGCCAGAAGCCGAGGTCTGGGCTGTTGGCTGCTGTCTGATGTTACCGCCGGTGTCGCGCCGCCACGTCCTGGCTCCTACGGCCCGCGTCGGGTCTGTCAGCCCGCCCGCTCCCGGGTGAGCCAGCAGCCCGGAGCAGCCACGCAGAGACCTTAATAAATCGTGCCACACGGTTAGTTTATTATTTATGTTCAGCCGCCCCGACTCCAATACTCCGCCGCGGGAAGATAATTCCCCCCCTCTTTCCACTCCAGTCGGTTAGTCGTCTTCGCTCACACGCAGCCCCTTTCTAACTTGTTTTGAAACTTTGATTACTACGTGGTGAAATCCTGGACTTGAGGTGACTTTCAGTTTGTTTTTATATAAGATATTGTAAGTCTTTTAGAAAATGGAAGTGGGGGGGAGGGAAAGTTTGGACGGAGGGCCGCCATGGTCTTGGTAGACTCACCCCCAGTTGCTTCCTTCGTCACCAGACGCTGGGATCAGCATTTTGCTGGCTGTTGGACCCCCGCAAAAAAGATGGGGGGGCTTTATGGAGCGATTCTCCTATTTGGCCCACTCCCCCCAGGCCTGGGGGGGTCTCCTCGGAAGCGATTGGGAACCCGCGAAAGAATCGCGTCTGGCAAGCTCAATCTCCGCCCGGAAGTCCTCATAAAACACAGATTCTGATGTCTGTACACTAATGCGCAGAGTATGGGAAACAAGCAGAAAGAACTCGAAGCCATAATACAAGAAGGGGATTTTGACCTAACAGGCATTACTGAAATTTGGTGGAATGTCACCCATGATTGGAATATTAAGATTGAGGGGTACAACTTGTTTAAAAGGGAGAGACAGATAAGGAAGGGTGGGAGGAGTAGCATTGTATGTCAAGGATCTGTACACTTGTGAAGAAGTACATGAATCTGAGCATAGTAGTTGAGTTGAGAGTCTATGGGTAAAAATAAAAGGAGTAAGAAATAATTGTGATATTATGGTGGGGGCCTGCTATCAACCACCAAACCAGGCAGAGGATTCGGATGAGATACTCCTAGACTGGATTATGAAGTTCTCAAAGAAACGGGACATGGTGGTCATCGGAAAATTTATTTTCCCTGATATCTGTTGGAAGTCCAACTCTGCTGAAAATGCAAGATCGAATAAATTCCTGACTTATCGTGTGACAACTTAATATTTCAGAAAGTGGACAGGGAAACAAGGGGTCTGCTATCTTAGAGTTGATTCTCACCAACAGGGAAGAATTGGTAGATGAGGTTAAAGTAGTAGGCACCCTGGGTAGTAGGGACCATGTAATCTTGGAATGCACAATCTTGTCGAAAGGAAAAAACTGTACGTAGACATAGGTTGGACTTTAGGAAAGCAAATTTTAACAAGCTTAAACTTATGCTGGGTAGAATCCCATGGTCAAAAATACTTAAGGAGAAGGGAGTTCAAGAAGGATGGAAGTTTCATAAAGATGAAATACTGAAGGCACAATCACAAACCATGCCTATGAGAAGGAAAAATAGGAGGAGCCTAAAGAGGCCAGGGTGGCTCCATAAACAGCTTTTTAAAGATTTGAGAAATAAAAAAGACTCATTTAGGAAGTGGAAGGAGGGCCTTATAACCAAAGAGGAATAGAAACAAATAACTAGTGCTTGTAGGAAACTATACAGGGAAAAGTTTTTGAACAAATCATCAAACTGTCAGTCCTTGAGCATATAGAAAGGATGGTTCTGATTACTAAGAGCCAGCACGGGTTTCTCAAGAATAAGTAATGTCAGAAATAAGCAGAAATAAGCTTTGATTCCCAACCTCCCAGGTGACCCGGAAAGATGACACAGTTCATAATATCAAAAGAAGTTAAGAGGTCCAGCAAAATCAACAAAAGGCTACACTCACCTTTTCTATCTCCCTACATAAGTAATCTACCAGGGCAGCTAAAACAAGTACTGAAACTGGGACTTGAAGCCCCAAAGCCAGGGTAATGTGATGAGGGAAGGGATTTGCAGCCTAGAATTGGCATTGGGGTAGTGCACAAACACCTGATTTCTTTAAATGAAACAAAATCCCCTGGGCCAGATGAATTGCATCCAAGACAACTCAAAGAACTTGCAGATGTAATTTCTGAACCGCTGTCCATTATTTTTGAAAAGTCTTGGCAAGCAGGTGAGGTGCCAGAAGATTGGAGGAGGGGAAATGTTGTCCCCATCTTCAAGAAGGGGGAAAAGGAGGATCCGGGTAACTACCGACCCATCAGCTTGACTTCTATACCAGGAAAAGTTTTTGAACAAATCATCAAACAGTCCGTCCTTGAGCATTTAGAAAGGATAGATCTGATCACTAAGAGCCAGCACGGGTTTTTCAAGAATAAGTCATGTCAGACTAATCTTATCTCCTTTTTTGAGAAAGTAGTAACCTTGCTGGATCAGGGGAATGCTGTAGACATCGTTTATCTAGATTACAGTAAGGCTTTTGATAAGTTTCCCCATAATATTTTTGTTGACAAATTGGGAAAATGTGATTGAGATCCTATTATTGTTAGGTGGATCTGTAATTGGTTGACAGATCGCACCCAGAGTGCTTGTTAATGGTTCCTCATCCACTTGGAGAAGAGTGACTAGTGGAGTGCCTCAGGGATCTGTGCTGGGCCCTGTATTGTTCAATATCTTTATCAATGATTTGGTTGAAGGAATAGAGCGGATACTTATTAAATTTGCAGATTCTAAATGCAGAATTGACTGACGATTTGTTCAAAAACTTTTCCCGGTATAGACGTCAAGCTGATGGGTCGATAGTTACCTGGATCCTCCTTTTTCCCCTTCTTGAAGATGGTGACAACATTTGCCCAAACAGTCAGTCCTTGAGCATTTAGAAAGGATGGATCTGATCACTAAGAGCCAGCACGGGTTTCTCAAGAATAAGTCATGTCAGACTAATCTTATCTCCTTTTTTGAGAAAGTTACTACCTTGCTGGATCAGGGGAATGCTGTAGACATGGTTTATCTAGATTTCAGTAAGCCTTTTGATAAGTTTCCCCATAATATTCTAGTTGACAAATTGGGAAAATGTGGTTTAGATCCTATTATTGTTAGGTGGATCTGCAACTGGTTGACAGATCATACCCAAAGAGTGCTAATTACTGGTTCCTCATCCACTTGGAGTGAAGTGACTAGTGGAGTTCCTCAGGGATCTGTGCTGGGCCCTGTGTTGTTCAACATCTTTACAAATGAATAGGATGAAGGAATAGAGGGGATGCTTATTAAATTTGCAGATGATACTAAATTGGGGGGGGGGTAGCAAATACAGTAGAAGACAGAGCCAAGATGCAGGATGATCTTGACAGGCTGGAGAAGTGGGCTAGAACTAATAAAATGCACTTCAACAAAGACAAATGTAAAGTTCTGCATTTAGGTAGGAAAAATCAAATGCATAATTATAGGATGGGGGAGACTTGTCTGAGCAGCAGTGTGTGTGAAAAGGATCTTGAGGTCTTAGTAGACCAAACACTGAACATGAACAATCAGCAGTGTGATGCGGTAGCTAAAAAGGCAAATATGGTCTTGGGCTGCATTAACAGAAGTATAGTGTCCAGATCACACGAAGTGATGGCATCGCTTTACTCTGCTCTGGTTTGACCTCACCTAGAGTACTGTGTTCAGTTTTGGGCACCACAATTTAAGAAAGGTGTAGACAAGCTGGAACGTGTCTAGAGGAGGGCAACAAAGATGGTGAGGGTTCTGGAGTCCTATGAGGAAAGGTTGAAGGAGCTGGGTATGTTTAGCCTGAAGAGGAGAAGACTGAGAGGGGATATGATAACCATGTTCAAGTATTTGAGGGGCTGTCATATAGAGGATGGTGCTGAGTTGTTTTCTGTTGCCCAAGAAGGCCAGACCAGAACCAACGGGTTGAAATTAAATCAAAAGAGTTTCCATCTAGACATTAGGAAGAATTTTCTAACAGTTAGAGCGGTTCCTCAGTGGAACATAAGAACATAAGAATATAAGAAAGGCCCTGCTGGATCAGACCAAGGCCCATCAAGTCCAGCAGTCTGTTCACACAGTGGCCAACCAGGTGCCTCTAGGAAGCCACAAACAAGACAAGTTCAGCAGCACCATCATGCCTGTGTTCCACCGCACCCAATATAATAGGCATGCTCCTCTGATACTAGAGAGAATTGGTATGCAGCATGACTAGTATCCATTCTAACTAATAGCCGTGAATACCCCTTTCCTCCATGAATATGTCCACTCCCCTCTTAAAGCCCTCCAAGCTGGCAGCCATCACCACATCCTGGGGCAGGGAGTTCCACAATTTAACTATGCGTTGTGTGAAAAAAATACTTCCTTTTATCTCTTTTGAATCTCTCACCCTCCAGCTTCAACAGATGACCTCGTGTTCTAGTATTATGGGAGAGGGAGAAAACCTCTCCCTGTCCACTCTCTCCAAACCATGCATAATTTTATAGACCTCTATCATGTCTCCCCTCAGCCGCCGTCTTTCCAAGCAAAACAGCCCTTAGCGTCTTAACCGTTCCCCATAGGACAATTGCTCTAGTCCCCCAATCATTTTGGTTGCTCTTTTCTGCACCTTCTCAAGCTCTGCAATATCCTTTTTGAGGTGTGGTGACCAGAACTGTACACAGTATTCCAAGCGTGGTCTCACCATAGATTTGTACAAGGGCAGTATGATATCAGCAGTTTTATTCTCTATTCCTCGTCTAATTATGGCCAGCATGGAATTTGCTTTTTTTATAGCAGCCGCACACTGGGTTGACATCTTCATTGAGCTATCCACTACCACCCCAAGATCCCTTTCATGGTCTGTTGCTGCCAGCACAGATCCCATCAGTGTATATGTGAAGTTGGGATTTTTTGCCCCAATATGCATCACTTTACACTTACTCACATTGAATCTCATTTGCCATTTTAATGCCCATTCTTCCTGTATGCATTGATCCTTCTGGAGCTCTTCACAGTCCGATTTTATTTTAACCACCCTGAATAATTTGGTGTCATCTGCAAACTTGGCTACTTCACTGTTTAACCCCAACTCCAGGTCATTGATGAACAGATTGAAAAGCACACGTCCCAACACAAATCCCTGAGGCACCCCCCTGCTCACATCCCGCCATTGTGAGAACTGACCATTGATTCCTACTCTCTGCTTCCTATTTTTCAGCCAGCTCTCAATCCATAAGAGGACTTGTCCTCTTATCCCGTGACTATGAAGTTTGCTTAGCAGTCTTTGGTGGGGGACTTTGTCAAAAGCTTTTTGGAAATCCAAATACACAATATCCACAGGCTCATTCCTGTCCACATGCTTATTGACGCTTTCAAAAAAACTCTAATAGGTTAGTGAGACAGGACCTACCCTTACAGAAGCCATGTTGGGTTTTGCCCATCAGCAACAGGCTTCCTCAGGAAGTGGTAAGCTCTCGTTCCATGGAGGTTTTTAAGAAGAGGTTAGATGGCCATCTGTCAGCAATACTGATTCTGTGACCTTAGGCAGATGATGAGAGGGAGGGCATCTTGGCCATCTTCTGGTCACTAGGGGTGTGTGTGTGTGGGGGAGGTATTGGGACCCTGGTGGTCCCTTCCAACTCTATGATTCTATGATTCTAATGTAAAAAAATCTCTGGAGTGTGTCAACACTGCCCACTCAGTCACCTTGCCTGCAAATGGCATACTGGAGATTGGCCAGTAATGGCTGCGTTTGCAAAAGTAAAATACAGGTAGGGTTTTTCTACAGCAGCCTTGATGTAAGTTGCAGTCAGCTTTAAGGATTTTGGAAAAAAAACTACAGCCACTTTTAGTTCTGTTCTGCCACAGAGAAGGAAAATAAATCTGGACTTAACCATGCAGGGCCAGTAGAAATAGCTCTCCCGAAATATTTATTTAAGGGACTGTATCTGTAATGCCCCATATTTATCCTGTTAGTTCAGGATTTTGTGGCTGCCCCATAAATAGCACACAGGATGAGAGTAGCAGGGAGCATAACCAGATAGGGCAGGACGAGAGTAGCAGGGAGCATAACCAGATAGGGCAGGACGAGAGTAGCAGGGAGCATAACCAGACTACTGTGGGTTTCTGAATCATGCTGGGAATCTAAAGAGATAGAAACGATCCGAGTATTTGAAGTTAAATATCAGCTTCTGCCTGTGCATATTTGTGGACACTTTCTGTTACTATGAAGGTTTGGTTTATTTAGAAAATGACCATTATTTATGGCATTATGGACCTACCTCATTTGCATATGCCACTTTAAAAATATATATATGATGACATGGTACATTAATACTGCTACTGTTTAGCATTAGTTTATTGTCAAAGGTCTGCTAGGCTTTATACAGAATGCACTAGAGACTCCAAGCCAGCCTCAAGAGTTTATTCCAATCCATATAAACGGAACACAAAATATTTTCTCCAAAATAATATATATTTTCAAAATACAGATTAAAACTCAGAGGGAAATGGTGGCCTTTGTAGGCAACTTTTACTTTTGTTAACATGATGGGGCATTTCCAAAACACACCTATTTTTTCAACTTGTTTGATTTGCTGTCAGTCACAGTTATACCCTTTTAAATTTATTTAGTTATCTGCCCTAAGTTGGTCTAATACCTTTTCAAGGCACTATAAAGATTATTAGATTACTTTTTGGCTTATTTATTATTTATTTATTGACTCAACATTTGCAAGGCATTTGTCTGTTTTCTGCATATTGGTCAGAATTACCATCCTGGTGTTATTTTACACTGGCTGGGATCCTGAGTTAAAGGGCTTTCCTCATCTCTGTGCTCCTGCTGCAGCCCATAATTATCCCCCAAATGCTACTTCTGGGTGAAAGGGGATCCCCAGGATTAGCGTTGGGGGCAACATAGGTCTGCACCAAGAGAAGACATCAGTGAAAATCACCCCCTTTCTGCTAAGCAGAAATTTTCCACAGGATCCAACACAGTGAAAGAGTGGGAGTCATTGGTGTCATCACAGCTGTGTCAAACCAGACCTACAAAAGATTCTCATTGAGCCAGTCTAGCCTCCATCGCTAGTTCTCTTGTACCTTCCTCCTCTCACAGCCCATTCCTGAGGCTGCAGGTGGGTCGCGGCGGCCTGCTGAGGTGCAGAAACGGTGCAGCCGGGAGGCCTCCTAAGGGGCTTTGTGGCAGCGCACACCAAGAAAAAGGCAAAAAATTAAAAAGAAGCGAGAGGCTGAGGTGCGGTGCGGTGGCGCAAGAACGCCATGGCACAGGAATGTTGTGACGCAGCCTGAGGCCAGCCAGGCCCAGCCAAGTCCACAGGGCAACTTCCGGGGGAGGGATTTTGCTGGGGGAAGGAGGGCCCCGGAATCAATCAATCAATCTTTAATTTAGTCATTTGACCAAATCAAAATAACAGACGATCACCATAAAACAATATTAATTGCTCAACAAATCCATAGATATAAATTATTGACATGATCCCAATAAAATCCCATTTCTGAAATGGACCATATTCTAACTTCTAAAAGGTTTATCTAATAGCATTTACTATTTATGACTTAAATCTTTCCGTGCCTTTTATATAGTGGCACAAAGTTCAGCCACATATCTTGAGATTAATGGGTTACTATCTTCCAAAAGTCGTTGAGTACGAATTTCATCAGACAGACCCATATTGTTTTTTAAAATTTATTGGATAGTCTTGACTCCCGGGCCACAGAATGGAGATGGGAGGGGCAGGCCGCGAGATGGGAGGAGTGCAGTGTGGGGCCCGCGAGGGAGGCAGGGAGATCAGGGCGGGAGCAGAAGGACGAGAGAGCTCCCGGAGGGGCCGGGAGAATGGCTAAAGCACGCATCAGATGGTTTGGAGACTACTGGCAAGTAATCGACAGTGCTACCCTCATGGGTGCCCACAACCCTCAAGGTTGCACCCAAGCACCACTCTTTCCCTTAACGCAAGCTCCAGGGTGGGCCAGGGGCTCCCAGCAACACTCCCCCATCCGAAAGAAGGGCTGGGGAGGCAACTCTCAGCAGTGAGATCCAGCGGATTGGCCCCGTCCACAGCAGCGGGAGGATGGGGGCCGGGGTTGGCCAGCAGGAATGGGTCCACCCTTTCCCGATGGGCGGCTGCATGCTCTGTCTTTGCACCATAGAAAAGCTTGTCCCCCTGAAGAGGGGGGGGAAGGGGAGTGGAAGGGGTGGATACATGGCTAACCGCAAAAGCGGATGCAACTCTGCCGGATAAGCTGAATCCTTCCAGCCACTGGGGCGAGCCGTGGGAACGGCTCATCTTCACAGATGGCCGTTCCTGTGGCCGTGAAGGCCCCGGGGATCCCAGCAGCGAATGCGTAGGACAACCTGGCTCAGAAGGCTGCCAGATCACATGAGGCTGGGATGAGCGGCGGCGGTGCCACCTGTGTGGGAACGGCACACTGACATGTAATGGTGGACCGAGTCCCAGGCAAATTGGGGGTCCTCAGCACAGGGGGGTAGCCAGAGGCCCTCTCAGGGCTGGTGGCGGTAGCACCGGAAGGCAAAGGCTGGCCACGAGTGAGCAGAAAAGGACGGCGGGGACTCCATGCAAATGCCCGTGGAGATGTCTGGGAGCTGCCAGTGCAGCAACACCAGCCCATGCCCTCTCTGCCTCCCTTCTGCCTCCGTGGCCACTGTGGGAGCTGGCCAGCTGCTGAATCTCAGCCTCCTAAGAGTATAGCCACCAAGCACTGGCCGCCGTGCAGACAGAAGGGACCCTTACATGGGTGGCAACATCCCTCCCCATAGTCTGGGAGTGCCATGTGTTGCCTGGGTGCCCCTACCCAGCCCCACGCCTCTGCCACCAAGGCATGAGTCCGTAGGTGCCGCCTTCGGCCAGGTCATCTTGTGTAGGAGGCACCTGGCCCTGGGGAGGTTGAGAACACACACGAGGGGCAGGGTGAAGACAGAGGAGGACCGAGGTCACCCGGCCATGGTGCTGGGTGGGCTTGTCAAGTGCCGATGGCCACAGCCCCTTCATGCTATCCTCTCAGACAATGGCAGGCAGGGCTGTCAGAAGGCCGAGGGCGGTGGATGCCAGGGGGTGGCGGGGCCGTGCGAGCCGCAGGATGGAGAGGGGGAAGTGGCAACAGACCGGGAGAGGGTGGCTGCGAGCTCTGTCTTTGAACCAAGGGAGAGGTGGACCCTCTAAAGAGGGGGGTGGTTCTGCCACTGTCCAAGCTTGGCGGTGCCACCCAAGAGTGTGCGCACCTCTGGGGGTGGGGCAGGGGCCAATGGACAGTTCCGTCGGCCCAATTGTGTACACGGGTTGGCATGTAAAAGTCCCCCGCCAACGGGGTGAGACACAAGAACAACATATCTGTACAGATCGCTGTTCCCATAGCCGTGGCTAGGCCCCGCACAGCACAAGCTGCTTTGGCATGGGACATCGCAGGAGACAGCCAGACCCTAGGAGGCTCAATGAATAGCGAGCCAACCGCCTGTGTTACATTGGCCATTCTCCAGTCCTCTGGTACAGAGGCTGATCTAAAGGACATGTTACGTATCATTGTTAGAAGTTCAGCAATTTCCCATTTGAGTTCTTGAAGAACTCTAGGATGAATACCGTCTGGTCCCTGTGACTTGTTAGTTTGCAGTTTGTCTAGTCACTCTAGGACTTCCTACCTTGTTACCACGATTTCTCCCAGTTCCTCATTCTCGCCTCCCCAAAACCTCTGTTCAGGAGAAGGAATCTGTCCTATGTCTTCAACAGTGAAGACAGATGAGAAGATTTCATTTAGTTTCTCAGCAATCACATTTTCCTCCCTTATTGTTCCTTTACTCCCATTGTCATCCAATGGTCCAACTGCTTCCCTAGTTGGTTTCCTACTCCTAATGTACTTAAAGAATTTCTTACTGTTGGTTTTGGTGTGTTTAGTGATATGCCCCTCAAAATCTCTCTTTTTTTTTTGCATCTCTAATTGTTTGCTTGCATTTCCTTTGTGCAAGTTTGTGTTTGCTTTTGTTTGCCTCATTTGGGCAATCCTTCCAGTTTCTGAAGGAAGCCTCCCCCCCCCCCAATAGCTTCACCTTAACCATTAGCCATGGTGGTGACCTCTTGGACTTTTCCTGACCTACAGTATACAATCTAGCTGAGCTTCTAGTATTGTTGACTTGAATAGCCTCAAGCCTTTTCCAGAGATTTAAACCTCCTTATTGTTCTTTTCAACTTCCTATTTACCAGGTTTCTCATTTTAGAGAAGTTCCCTCTTTTAATGTCAACGGTAATTGTGTGAGATTTCCCAAGCACTTTCCCACTTACATATAAATTAAATTTGACGCCATTGTGGTCACTATTGCCAACTGGCTCAACTACATCGACATCCCTCATTAAGTCGCTGGCAGCACCACAGAGTATTAAGTCCAGGATTGCCTCCCCTCTGGTTGGATCCATGACCAACTGCTCGAGGGCACAGTCATTGAGGATGTCTAGAAATTTTATCTTTTTGGCTTGACTGCATTTATCCAATCAATATGAGGGTAGTTAAAGTCTCCCATTATTACTACATCATCATCTTTGCATGTTTTCCTGATTATATTCTCCATTTCTAGATCACCCTGAGCCTTTTGATCAGGGGGCCAATAGACCATCCCCAGTACTAAATTACCTTTGGGGCTTGGATTCGTCACCCACAAGGATTCTGTGGATGAGTCTGCCCTTTTTATGGTTTCTAGTTTATTAGACACTATGCCTTTCTTGATATACATAGCAACACCCCCTCCAATACGCCCTTCCCTGTCATTTCCAAAGAGTTTGTAACCAGTGATGACTGTATCCCACTGGTTCTCTCCCCTCCACCAGGTTTCTGCTCACTATATCTATGTTGTCCCATAAAACCATGCACTCTAACTCCCCCATTTTTGTTTGGAGGCTTCTAGCATTAGCATAGAAACACCCCCACACTGTCTCTCTCTTTCTTGCCTAGCATGTGCCCTTGTGCATCCGTAAGTGGCTATCCCACTTTACCATCCCCTTTCATCTCTATCCTTTTCCCATATGGGCAATCAGAAGCAATTTTCCCTTTGTCCATTTACATTGAGTCTGCCCGAACCAGATGCTTCTCAGCTGCTGTCGGCTTTCCCCCCAGGTTCAGTTTAAAAGCTGCTCTGCCACCAGACCATTTGAGATCCTGTTACAAGTGTGGTTTTTTAATAAGGAATGTGATCACTAAACATCAAGTACGTAATTCACACTGAGAAGCTCAAGATCTAGAATTGATTAGAATAATTGAGGTCATTAATCCCTCTAAAACCTTTCTTGTCTTTTAAGAAGAAAAGTGGTCTCAGGTGCTCAGGGGGGCTCTGACCAGTTGCATCTGCACTGCCTTGTGTTTTGGATTTCTGGACGGATGGCGGACTCCTCTTCAGAGGAGTTAGCTGATTTGTGAGATTCACTATCCTGTTTCCTTGTACAGCGATGAGTGGAGTTTTGCTGTAGTAGCTATGCAAACTCCCATAACGTGATCGTCTAAGCTGTATATGCCTTGATATTAGCAAATACCATAGATTCTCAAATGGCCCTTTTAATTTAACTAGCTTCCAATCGCTTTTGTTTTGCTTTTGGTATCTTAATTCTATGCTCATATTTGCTTTTTTTTAAACAAAATATCAACTTGTTAAAAGTACTCCTGATATTTTCTTGGGGATTTTAGCTGCACCCTTCTCTACAACAGTTTGAAAATGCTGCTGATCTTACACTCCCAAATATCTGTATAATATTTAAGCAGTAATCATATGTTTTATAACTGTGCCTTGTCAGACTATTGCTTCATCTAACCCAGTACAATAAAGTTCTAATCTCAAGAGTTTCCTAAAACTGCTAGATGAGTTGCATGAGGTCAGGCTCAAGGGGCCAAATGTCAGTCTCCTGCAACCAGTGTGAATTACTCTGCTTCTAACTTCAGACTGTGCTTTCGTTCCTAGCTTTAAAATACACACAGAGTATTTTAGTCTCCTTCTCCAGTCCTACAAAATCTATGTCTCTGTTACGCTGAACATTCGCTAATGCAGCCAGGATCAGTACATTTATTATTTGCATTTATCCAGATCATATTTCTAGATTCACATTCCTAAAAGCAGCCACATTAAGAAATCCTATAATGCCACTTTTTGAAAAGTGATCAGATTATCTTGCTGTGCTTTATAAAGTTTAATCTTAATTATGTTATAGCTGAGCTCTTGCAAAGCATCTCCTATAGGCTAAGGTTGCCTCTAGAACAACAAACCTATTTCAAAGTTTGTATATTCACTAGAAAACAACAATGTTAAATGTACAAGGCAAGGACAGTAGGATCATCCTGTGCTTTATGACTCTACCAAATGACTGGGAAGTTTACACACCCAGCTTCTTTCAGTCACAAGAGGATCACATCTGTAAGCTCATGGATGCCCACCATAGGTTTTTCCCAAACTGTCAGTTTAAGGCTTTAATGTCTGGATTTTATGCAGTATTCTTCTTTGTGGAGTGTGCGGCATATTCTTACCCCACCATTCCCTTAGTCTTCCAGGCATCATTAACAAGATCTATACAGTATCAGTATAACTTGCAAGCCTTAATAAAAACCCTGAAGAGAGGTGCCCACTCTTCATTCTGATGGTTATTCAGTTGCCTTTCTCTGTTTTGTTTTTAATTTTACCTTCCTTCACCTGGTGTTACTTGGTGGCACTTAATCTGGTACACATTACTAAGGAATCTAACCATCCAAACTGAATCAGACAGATGGTCTGAGGTTTTGGTTCCCGTAAGGAGTCCATGGGAATGTAGAAGACAAAAGACTGCCTTCTAGGTTTCAGGAAATGAAAAATAAGTAACAAATTTGAATTTTTCTGAAATACAGAGGATGCAAACGGCCGTGTTTATGGCTGTACAGGTAAACACCCTTGGACACAAGTTTTTTTTCCTGGCTTATTTATTTTAAACATTTATTAGCCACCTTTCCTCCTTACGGAGCTCAAGGCAGCTTACAATATAGACAGAATACATAGAATACATAAAATATGGAAGAGGAGTGCCTGTGTCATATAAAAACCAGGGACACTCAGGCTCCTATGTTGCATGATTGGTGATATTCCTTGATTGTCACCCAGTAGGTAAATGGGTCATGGTGAACATCACCCAATGAGCCCGTGTGATCTAGTGGTTAAAGTGTCAGACTAAAGTGTGAGACCAGAAGACCCAGGTTTGAATTTCCACGCTGTCATTGAAGCTTGCTGGATGGCCCTTTGGACCTGTCACAGTCTCTCAACTTAACCTACCTCACAAGTTTGATGTAAGGATAAAATGGAGGAGAGGAGAACAATGTCAGCGGCTTGGTCACTATTGGGAGGAAAAAGCAGCGCATCAGTGAAGTAAATAAATGAATTCTGAGACTGGTACTCCAGCTTTACTCCAATGCATTTATAAGTAACAGTGATACTGGTCTCAGTCTAAGACAAGAATGTTGATGGTCTCCTTAGTGTCAGGCTGTTATCTCGGTTTAGATGTTTCCTTTCGTTTCTCTGCTGAACCATCCAGACTTCAAGGACGGCTACACATACCAAAGCCTGGGAACGCCACTCCTGGGAAATAATGCTCTGTTTATGCTTTGCAATCTCCCGCCGTTTCTCTGCCTTATATTTCCAAATAACGGGCAAGACAACTCATAGCTGTCATCTTGCCTTCAAAGCACTGTATTGCCTATTTGACCAGTAAAGCCATCTGCTTGGAATCTGATTGTCTCTGTGGTGATTTCTGGTTCAATGGGTCAAGAGCTTACATTATGACAGCTATGTCATCACCCTTTTCATCAGTCAGGCTGGAGCCCAGGAGAGTTCGCCTGCCACTCGGATGGGAGCTAAGACAGAGCTCTCCGAGTGAGTTTACTGTGGCTGGAGCCCCGTGTGGTTCGCCTGCCACTCGGATGGGAGCTATGACAGAGCTCTCCGAGTGAGCCCGGTGTGGTTCGCCCCGGTCCCGGTGGATCTGTTCCCCGGAGCCGGAGCCCTGGAAGGGTCTCATCCTTGACACCTTCCTTTGAGGACGCCCTAGACAACATTCATCGGGCAGAAATGGAACGTAGCCGCCTGACTGGACTTGTACGGGCGCAACGTGGAAGCCAGCGCCCGCCACAACCTCCTAGTGTCAGATTGTCTAGTGGAGGATGCTCAACTGGCCCGGGTGTGTGGAGCCGGGTTAAAAGCACTGGCAAAACGGATGGTTGCGCTCTTCCACGGAATGACCTCGACCACCGCTTCAATGGCCGGGATTGCTAAGCTGTCAACCCCCGTCTTTGGTGTCAGCGCAGCGACCTTAGCGGTTCAGGTCCAGCCGCGACTGGATCTTCCGGATCAAGCCGGACCTATTTCGGCATGGGAGCAGGAAGCTCTGCCACTAGTGACCACGACCCTGACCACCAAACTTGAAGCGGATCAAGTTTTAGCGGATCGTAAGGGGACCAAAGAGGACTTGCACTATGAGGAAACTCTCTGGACTGCAAACCTCCGAATCAGCCAGCCCCGTCGCTTAGGTGATACGGGCAAGGATATGTTTTTGCTCCGACAGCACAATTGGGAACACATAGACCGGGTGGCCCACTTGCAGGGTCAAATGCACTTTTTGCTTCACGACAACGACTGCTTGCAGCAGATACAAGCCGAACCGGATGGCTCGGCCCCAGCTCCACAACCAGGGTCTCCTGATCAGGCTCAACCGCAGCAACCTGCGGCACCTCTGGGCGGAGCGCCCATGTTGCCAGTAACTCCAGCAGTGCCTGTGGCACCAGGAGACCCCAGAGCTCCCGTCCTGCCACCGCCAGGAAGTCCAGGGGCCCCGTTCCTTGGATCTACACCAGCACCCGTACTACCTCCAGTTCCATGGAGACCACCCAAACTGAAGATCTCTTTTGCCGGCTCGGCAGAGATACTACCTTGTCAGCGACCCAAGGTGAGGGGAAGCCAGAAGCCTCCCCCCGAAGCTTCCGTTCCCTGCCCGCAGAGATCAGCACGGCCCCCTCAAGATCGCGAATCCCGATTCCAAAGGGGAGCTTGCCTTGTTTGCGGCGCAATGAACCACTTTGTTTCAGCATGTCCTCAACGCCTGGAACTCCCTCGACCGAATGCATTGCCCCGAGCTCGGGGACGACCTCAATGCAGAGGCACCGCGGCCACCCGCAGTACAGCACCGGGACGGCCCACACCCTCTGCACTTCCTACTTCTGCAGACCCTTCCGGGTCCTGGATTACAAGTGCCCCAGTGGGGGACAATTCTCCATCTTCGGACAGGGATCTTCCCTGGGATACCCCAGCGTTAACCCTGGACTCGCTTCCTGACCTGTCACAAAACCGGGGAAGACCTCAACGCGGAGGCACCGCGGCCGCCCGCAGTACAACACCAGGTCGGTTCACACCCTCTGCACTTCAGTTCAGAGACTCTCCCGATCTTCCTGTTTCTACAGACCCCTCCGGGTCTCGGATTACAAGTGCCCCAGTGGGGGACAATTCTCCATCTTTGGACGGGGATCATCTCCAGGATACCCCAGCGCTAAACCTGGACTCGCCTCTTGACCTGTCTAATAACCGGTCACAGTCTGCGGTGAATGGAACGTCCCCGCAGACCCCCGTAGTTTCTCCTGCAAAACCTACGAAACCAACGAAGGTGAAAGAAGTAGAAAATACGGTGTATGTGGACGCAGTGTTGAAACACTATAAAGGGGGTCCCCAACTGCCTGTCAAGGCAGTTATTGACTCTGGCTGCGGCCGCACTTTAATCAGTGTGGCCACGTTTGCAGCCCTCAAAGTCAAGTCCGAGGCTTTACCAGCTCCCGTCCAATTTGCCCAGATGGACGGGAGCCCTTTTAAGGGGGGACCAGTCGATCATCGCACACGGGGAGTAGCGATGGGTATTGGTTCCCACTGGGAGCAAATAGACTTTACCATAGCCCCTATCCGATTTGAAGTGGTCCTGGGAATTAACTGGATTAAAGGTCATAGTCCCAGTATAGACTGGGAGACGAACACTATCTCCTTTGCTAACCCCAAATGCGACCAGCACCGACAGCAAGTTGCGGTGCTGTCTCCACCCGCTCCGGCATTAATCTCCGATGTCCCATCACCGCCGTCCCTACCTGATGTATACCAGGACTTTGCGGATGTTTTTAACATTAAAGAATGTGATGCCTTACCCCCGCACCGGGCCACTGACTGTGCAATTGAGGTGGTGAAGGACTGCACATTAACCAAGAGTAAGATTTACCCTATGAGCACTTCCGAGCGCACTGTACTACGGGACTTTTTGGACAAAAACCTTGCCAGAGGGTTCATTCGCCCATCGAATGCTCCCAACTCAGCCCCCGCGTTTTTCGTCTGAAAAAAGGAGGGCGACCTACGCCTCTGCATTGACTTCCGAAAACTCAATGCAGTTACTCAAGCCAACGCCTATCCTATACCGCTAATTTCAGATATTTTGGGACAACTACAAGAAGGACGTATATTCTCCAAATTGGACCTAGTAGAAGCCTACTACCGCGTCCGTATCCGTGAGGGGGACGAACCCCTCACTGCCTTCTCTAGCTGTTTTGGAATGTTTGAATTCCTTGTGATGCCCTTCAGGTTAAAAGGTGCCCCGGGGGTCTTCATGCAACTCATCAACGAAATCCTCCATGATTTACTGTACCGCGGGGTGGTAGTTTATTTGGATGACATTCTTATTTATTCAAAAACCATGGACGAGCACGTCACTTTGGTCCGAGAAGTTCTGCACCGCCTGCGCAATCACCAACTCTTTGCAAAGTTGGCTAAATGCGAATTTCACCAGAGCAAAATAACTTTCTTGGGATATATAATCTCCCACCATGGCCTTAGCATGGACCCGGCCAAGGTCCAATCTGTCCTCGATTGAACTCCTCCCTCCAACCGCAAGCAAGTACAACAGTTTCTGGGCTTTGCTAATTTCTACCGCGGATTTATCCCTAACTTCGCCCAAATAGCGCTGCCCATCACCAACCTTCTGAAAACCAAGGGTAAAGGAAGCTCTGCTACATTACCCTCCGCTAAGATACTGTGGACTGATCAATGCCAGACCGCCTTTGTAGCCCTCAAACGCCTTTTCACGTCGGAACCTGTGCTACGGCACCCAGACCCAAATCGAATGTTCATTGTACAAGTCGATGCCTCCGATGTGGCTATGGGAGGGGCCCTGCTCCAAAGAGGACCAGATGGTCTCCTTCACCCCTGCGCTTATTTCTCAAAGAAATTCTCAAACTGGCCCATTTTGGAGAAAGAAGCCTCAGCCGTTCACCATGCGCTTACTCTATGGCGACAATTCCTGGAAGGGTCTAAAGTCCCCTTCGAAGTATGGACCGATCACAAGAATCTAGCCGCCCTCACGGGAACCCATAAGTTATCCGCGAAACAACAGCGTTGGGCGGAATTCTTTGCTCAGTTTCGTTTTGTCCTGAAGCATGTCCCTGGAAAACAAAACGTTCTCGCAGATGCTCTCTCCCGGTTGCCTCAATACCCGGCGAAACTCGATCGGCCAACAAACTCTTTATTTACGCCCGCTCAAAGAGAAGCCCTGCCCGTACTGGCTGTACAAACTTGATCCCAGACGCTGCCCCAGCGGAAGCACACGGTAGCCGGCGCGCAAGCTCCTCCAGCCCTACCGGCCGCCCAGCTGCCCCCACAATGGAAACACACGATAGCCGGCGCTCCAGCTCCTCCAACCCAATTGGCCGCCCAGCCGCCTGCAGTCTGCACACCACCGCACGTAAGCGCTTCCCCCTCGTCATCCCCCATAACTGCTCCTACTGCCACCGTAAACAACGGGGGGGGGGGGGGTTCCCGTCTCCGAATCTTTCTTAAATTCCCTTCGGGAACAATGCCTTATGGAACGCTCTGCTCAAACCCTGCCTCCTGGTGTAATCGAACAAGGAGGCTCTTGGTACAAAGACTCGAAATTATATGTGCCCAAAGCCCCACGAAAAGACGTCTTACACTTGGCTCATGGAGTAAAAACAGCTGGACACTTTGGGTTCCTAAAGACCCTTCACTTGTTGCGCAGACAATTTTGGTGGGGGGGAATGCGTTCTGACATTGACTCTTGTATTCGCAGCTGTCCTGTTTGCGCCACAAACGATCTCAAGGCAAGCCCCCAGGACTACTGCAACCACTTGAAATACCCAGCAAACCCTGGGAAGTGATTGCTATGGATTTTATGACGGATCTCCCTCTCAGCGGGGGAAAAACTGTGTTATGGGTTATCACTGACTTATTTTCTAAGCAAATACATTTGGTTCCATGTGCGGGGATCCCCTCCGCTCAGAAGTTGGCCCGCCTCTTCGTGTCACATGTCTTTAGACTACATTCGTTTCCGCGCAAGATAATCTGCGACCGCGGAAGTAGTTTCATTGCTAAGTTTTGGAAAGCTTTTCTCAAATTGGTGGGGGTGGAGCAGGGGTTGTCTAGTGCATACCATCCCCAAACGGATGGTCAAACCGAACGTGTCAATGCTGTACTTGAATGCTATTTGCGCTGTTATGTCAATTACCACCAAGATGACTGGGTGGAACTGTTGCCTTTTGCATAATATGCCTACAATAATGCTGTACATCAGTCCACAGGTTTCAGCCCGTTTTATGCGGTGTATGGACAGGACTTCGGTCCTATCACCCCAATAGAAAGTTTAGAGGGGGAGGGGGATGCCGACATTGCCTCTTGGGCACACACCCTCCGTACCACATGGCCCTGGCTGGTTAGCAACCTAGACCGAGCCAAGCGCAAATACAAGGCGCAGGCTGACAAGCATCGTTCCCCCGGTGGGGACCTGCAAGTGGGTAACTTGGTATACCTTTCCACCAAGAACCTGCGCTCCACCCGTCCGTGCCATAAGCTCAATGCTAAATACATTGGCCCATTTCCCATCATACGCATCATAAATCCTGTCACGGTGGAACTGTCTCTCCCCAAAACTCTGAGGCGTGTGCACCCTGTTTTCCATATCAGCCTTCTAAAGCCCCATGTTGTTTCCCCGCAATGGCACCCAGAGCCGCCTCCTGAACAGCCCATAATGGTGGGGGGGGGAAGAACATTTCGAAGTCTCCAAAATCCTGGATTCCCGCATACACCATGGGGCCTTGCAATACCTGATCCACTGGAAACACTTCCCCCCTGCCTATGACGAATGGGTTCGCACACGGGATGTCTCCGCCCCCAACTCGTCAACGCCTTTCACAATACCTACCCGGACAGACCAGCCCCCTTGCCGGATGGGAGGGGGTCTTAAGGGGAGCAGAATGTCAGGCTGTTATCTCGGTTTAGATGTTTCCTTTCGTTTCTCTGCTGAACCGTCCAGACTTCAAGGACGGCTACACATACCAAAGCCTGGGAACGCCACTCCTGGGAAATAATGCTCTGTTTATGCTTTGCAATCTCCCACCGTTTCTCTGCCTTATATTTCCAAATAACGGGCAAGACAACTCATAGCTGTCATCTTGCCTTCAAAGCACTGTATTGCCTATTTGACCAGTAAAGCCATCTGCTTGGAATCTGATTGTCTCTGTGGTGATTTCTGGTTCGATGGGTCAAGAGCTTACACTTAGTTTCTTTGGGGTTTTGCTCTTAAAAACAAAACAAAACAAATCTTCATTAGTCGGTTTACTTCCAAACCACAGAAAGCTGATGGAAAAGGAAAGAGGCTAACTGGCTGCTAAAGCTATTGACAACCTTGTATGAAACTCCCATCAGCAGGGAACGTTTGTTTTCATCATCGTGTCTGGCTTCTGCACTCTCTTCCTCCCCCTCCTCCTACTTGTCTGTAGGGAAATGAAGGCTGTCTTCTTGCCTGTCAGCAGCTGACTAAAAGACAGAGGATTCTACCGTCTCCCCTTCCTCCTCCTGTTGTTGGCATGGACTTCCTCTACTGTGGTCTGAGGTTTCAAGGTGTAGCATGAGGGGCTGACAGAATGTCTTCTTGGCTTCTGAAATGCAGAAGACTTTCCGCAAATAGGGCCAGACCTCCTTTGAAATGTGTGTTGTGAGGAAGAGTTGTGGAAACAAGGCTGCCACTCTGGAAACACTTTCTAACCATTTGTGGAGTTAAACCTAGGCCTCTGTTGAGATTGGAGGGTGCCTTTGGCATATCTGTTCACTATGAACTCAATCATTTGAACTTCTAATTTTAAAAACAAAACACCCACCCTCAAGATTTGGTAGAGTCCCCACACTCCCCAGTCCGTTCTGGAACTTTGGATGCTTCCTAGTGTCTTTCTGAGTAGTAACAGCAACGCAGAAGAACATTGTAAATGAGGTAACTTCCCACACTGGGATCTTAGAGATACCTTCGCAGTTTTGATGCTCTGATGGTTTTGCTGCTGATGCTGAGATGTCCAGTCTGTATGGACTCCCAGTATTTGAGGTGGAGTTTGGCTTCCTGAAGATGTAGATTGCAGGTAACAAGTGTTCTGATTCACAAGGCTGTGAAATGCAGACAAACAAAGAAAGTGGGGGGGACAAAGTGGGACTTAGTGTCAGCTACAGAATTTTGTGGAGCTCTTGAAGGGTTAACAATGGTAGGTTGCTTTCACCTAAAAAGATGTTTGATGTGGAAATTATTTCTTCTCCCTTGTTATTTTTTACCTTCTTGGAAGTTTAGTGCAAAATAAGAAGGATGGCCCTCATGAGGTGGTACATGCATTTTGGTGATCTTTAGGTCCATATCAGATGCCCTCACATGCCCTGGACCTTGGAATCATGCAAACACTAATTTGTATGTAGTTGTACTTAGAACTATATACAGACCTCTAAGCAATGGGCCCTGCTTGCTGTCTGTTCTTCACTGAATCAGAGGGTGGTAATGCCTCCCTTCCTCAGAAGGGAAAGAAGAATGACACGAAGATGCTCCTCTTTCACTTTTAGGATTCCTTTCCAGTCCAAGCCAACCTGAGTAATAGAGTGTGTTTGGCTATAAATTGTTTTTGGAACATTTACACTCTACTGTCCTATGTGCATTGTGCAACGGTATCATTCAGTTTGGAAGGTACATTTAAAACCTACAGCCCCTGAACCTTCCAAAGAAAGGTTGAAACTCCCCTGGAACAACTGCATCTTGGTGTGGGCTCATTGTGTGGACCACAAGTTCTTTGTCTTGCAGTACACATATACTTTTTTTTAAAGTTAAAGTGCACTTTCTAAAGGTATCCTGGCATATGGAGGGAGAAGTCTAGAACCTCCATTGCTCAGAAATGTGGGGTGGGGGAGGTAGGAGGAGGAGATCAGGAGGTGTAATACACTGGAAAGGTGTAGAGAAGGTACAAACAGTGCCAAGAGAAGTGGGGAATAAATTATATTCCTGCTTTGATACGCACATTTTTCGTGGGCTGAATTTATCAGTCTATTAGTTTCTGTGGAGTTAAAGGTGTTGAGTTGATCCTAATGCTGCTACTTAAGTAAGTTATATGCCATTTCCTCTTTTAAAAAAAAAGAAATTCCCTTCTCATGTCTTCATTGTTCAGCAGCTGGAAAAATGCTGCTGTGGTTGTGTGGGGTCCCTTTGGAGGAGAGACAGGAGTTTTGGCAAGTGTGGAATGGAAAGGAATAGTCTGGCTGTGTCCCTGGTCTCCTCCCCTTAGGGCAGAACTGCCCTTTCTCCCTCCTTTCCCTCCCTGCTCTTGCAGCACTCACCGCCCTCTCTTCTGTCATTCTGTCTCTTTCTCCACCTCTTTTTCTTCCCCCCTCCCAAACATTCGATGTTGAGTTAAGGCTGGCAGCTCCCACAATCCTAATTCCTTGCTCCCGGCACTCAGCCTCTCCTGTGATGTCATCTTCAAATCACATAACTACAGGATGATAAGTGAACCCCTCGGGATCTGACTGGCTGAAATTACAGACAGGGCTTTATCCCACTTGCTTCCTACAAGCCAGGGGGAAATCAACCTCACTCCTGTGCCTGGCAGATGGAAAGGCAACGCACTCTTAGAGCAGGGTCTTCTAGGAGCAGCCTTGCATTTCAGCTCTGAGGAATAAACAGCCAAGGCTATTGTCTCCAGCTGAAGAGACTTCCCTCTATGGTGAGTTCAGTTTTTATTTTTGGTTGACCCATGTGATTATGAAGCTGCCTGATAACTGAATCTGACCATTGGTCCATCTAACCCCGCACTCTTCGCTCTGGCTGGCTGCAGCTTTCCAGTTCTTTCCCAGCCCTGCTCCCTGAGGTCCTGTGAGCAGGGATGCTTAGTGAATGAGCCTGTGGGACTGCCTGCATGCCGTGCTGTGGCACTTTGCTACAGAGCCAACGGCACTTCCTGGTCCAAGCTTATGGCATAGTAAAGTGGAGCCAGTCTGAGCAACTACGCGTCTGAGCTGAAGGGGCTCAGGAGGGGGATGGCTTTTTGGCACCACCAGCCTCGTAACAGGACAAGCCATGAAACTGAAAACAAGTTTTGATTTGAGTGCTTTGATTTCTGAGTGCTGAGCATGCAGATACCTCCCAGTGGAATGGTTGCAATGTTGTAGGGTCTTCATTCACCTGCCAGTATATCCCCTTCCGAAGCATCTGGGTTTGGTTCAGACAGATTTTGCTCTAAATGTAGCAAAATCTCTCTCTCTTGCAGTATATACCTAATATTAGCTTGACAGAACCTGCATATCTTTGCAAATCAATACTGTCTTGGGTTGTGGGTGAGGGAGCTGATTCATTCCAGCTGTACAACTCAACATCACACACTGACTGTAAATTGAAAGCTGGCCCCATGCTAGCAAGGATCCTCAAGGCACAGGGACTGAGAAATAAGAAGATTCTGTTCTCCCTTCCTCCTCCAGTGCTGAAGATTTAATTTTGTCCTTTGCTTGCCTCTGTTGTTTACTTCAACATGTAAATGATTCCTCCTCATTAGTATTTTTAATGCAGTGGCGCAACTGACGCCACCAAGACTTGCACCAAGTATATTTGGAATTGACCCCCCCCCCATCATTTCCAGAATGCTGGACTTGGTCCCAATCTGCAGCACCGCCTCCCTTACGGCAGCTTCTTCTTTTTATATCTTTTGTTTATCAGGACATGAACTTTGGGAGGAGGGAGGGATACATGGAAAAGAAAGCAATCTAACACCTTTGTTATGTTTGTGTATTAGGTGGACTGTAGGAACCATTTGGATGCACCATGTGAGATATGCAACCGCAGGGTTTGATTGTGTGTCCACATGGCTAGACTAATGAACTGTGCTGGGGTGGGACTGTAGCTGCTTTGCATCCAGGTTCAGTCTCTGGCATCTCCAGTTTAAAGGCTCACATAGTAGGTGATGTGAAAGATCCTTCCCCTGTGACCATATTGAGTTGCTGCCAAGTCACAGTAAGCAGTAGTGACCTTGACAGACCTCTGGTCTGACTCAGTATAAAGCAGCTTCATGTGTTCCCCAAGTAAAAAAGAGAGAGATTTGGAGAGGAAATGATTTATTACCTAGTGCCTCCCTCTTGCTGTCTGAATCAATGCAGGTAGCTTGAGCTACCTCTTTCCTCTCTTATCCCTGCAGTATCAAATACTTCTGTGAGCTCCAGCAGCTGGGTCAATAAACAAATGAGTGTATCTCGTCTTCCTCCTTGATTGAACAACTCTGCTGGCATGGATTCCCGTAAGAGAGGAGATGGACAAGAAGAGCACATGCTGCTATTAGGCTGGGGGTCACAGCAGAATCTTGTCATGCAGCTTTAAGAAGAATGCTCCTTGCGCAAGCGGGAAATGCTCACTGAGTATCTGAGAAAGGGAAATTAACGTTTTCATGTGAGGCATGTAAGTGCTGTGGCCTTTGGTTCCTGTTTATACGGTACTACTGGACTAAAATCTACCTCTGTTTCTGGCGTGTATCACAGCAGTGTGCTAGCTCTGGTGTTGGTCTCCTAAGAATGGGCTCGTAGAAATGACCACAGAATTACCTGTAGGAAGCAAAACTGATTATCCTGGGGGGCATAAAGGAGTTGGCTGTTGAGATTAAATCTGTGGGTTTTATATCAGTACCGTTAGAAGAGGGTCTCCATGTTACAGTTTCTCCAAAGGCTAGTACAGATAATCCAGGAAAGCAAAATGCCACATCAGCTTTGTTTCCTAATACCACTAAGCAGAAAAGCCAGAGAAACATAGTGGCAGTATGACCCATAGGAAATATACTGCCATAGCTTTTCCACACTGTATCTTTGTGGTCCAGTGGCACATCTAGAATAAGTCAGAGAACGACAGCTTCTGTGGCTATTTAACAATGACCAAGGAATGAAGACAGAGCACCACAACGTCTTTCACCTCTAAAGAGAAACACAGCCCATGATAGTTGAGCTGTTGTATCTAGATGAGGATTTCCTGCCTGCTACAATCATTATTGTGGCCATTGCCACCACCAGAGGACTACAGAGCTGTATAGGTTCTATATAAATCCTGGGCAACTTCAGGTATCTCAGCCCTTCCCTCTGAAAATTACATTTGGGGAAAGGATTAATCTCTGTGCTCCTTTGTCCCCTTCTGATGTTACCCATGGTCCCTTGAAATAGAGTAATGCCCAGGACTTGTTCTGGCTGTATTTTCCATTTAAAAGTAATCTTTGAATGTTGGCAGCAAGGTTATTTGGAGAGAGTTTCTGCTAGTATCAGCAGGCATTTCTAGATCCATTAACTAATTAAAGATGATGTTCTTTTCTCCCCTTCTTTATTTTTTAGTAACTGGTCTGTACCACCTGCCTCTGTGCTCTGCTCTCCATAGCAGCCACACAAAAACATCTGGTTACATGTACAAAGGCCACGGTTCATATTTATCCGCAGTGAATAGCTAGCCAAACAAGAGAGGCTGAGCTTGGCTGGGAGAGGTAGTCAGAGCTCTGGAGAGCTGGTTTAATTTCAAGGGAGGGGGAAAGAACTGTAGCAATCTTTCTTCTTCAGTACATCTTGTGGCTTCCCCACAAAGTTGCCAGTTGATTTGAGGCCTCTATGTGGCTGGCCAGCCCTTGAGAAGAATGCTGAAGCTTTGTCCCATCCTTTTAAAGCAAAGTGGGAGGCATGCCAGCAAACTGGCAGCCTGAACTACAAATAGCCTTTGTGAGAAGGGTCAGCAAGAGAAGCACAGAGTTGCTTGCTGAAAGAGGCGAGGAAGGATTGTCAAGACCTTGGGTATTAGGTCATACAAAACTCTGGAAGGTAGATATTTGGTGTGTATAATGTGTCTGTTTCTTGTGACACAGTTACTCTAAATGCATTTTGGATGGGTGCTAATTGTATGCTAGCTATCCATGATTGTTTTTGATGGTATAGACCAGTTACTAAAAAGAATATGCATGCCCATTTGCTGTGGCATATTCTGTATGTATGTTTTGGATGGGTACTACTGTCTCTCATAGTCTGTTTCTTTGTGATTGATCTTTGTGTACACAATGAAACATGCAATGCAATGTTGCTCTGAGAGTATGTGCAGCACATGGTGGTGGTTACTCTGAGCTACTGTATGCTGCTCTATGTGTGTGTACACCCATACATAGATACATACACATATACTGTATGCTTTGGGGCCCATGCATATGCACTGGTTAGGAACTGCTGTTTCTACTGTATATTCCGTACCCCCCTCTGCTGCCATGAGAACCTTATTCATTAAATACAAACATTTCTTAGTGACATGAATGGGCATCTATTCCATGGTTGCTGCTTCAATGTGTTTGTGTATGTGTGTACACATCATGCCTAGATGATGCTGTATGGGAAAGAAACTTAGCATCCTGCTGGTTTGGGCTGTGAGGCAATCCCAGAAGTGCTTGCTCCTGGCAGATAGCAGCTTTCTGACTCTACACTCTTCCATTAGCCCATCTTCCGTTCCTAAATCAGTCCTTGGCCCACTGCCAGAGAGAAGTCATTCCCCCCCCCTAAATGAGAGCATTCCATATTGCAATGCTTTCTGTTCCAGAAAATATAGACAACTTTAAAAAAATTAGAGCCCAGTTCAAACATATTAAAATTCTCCTTCCTTTTTCCAGAGCAGTCTTGCATCCTTGGTTGCATAGGAGAAAGTAACACGTGAGCCAAAGGAGTTATACAGTTTCCTGGTGGCAATTCATGGAAACTTCAGAGTTTTATTTTTATTTTTAAAACACAAACCCTGCCATGTTGATGTGAATTGCTGTCAAATTATGAATTCAAATTTATTTGATTATAAATCACTTAAGTAAGATCAGGGTAATCTGCTGCAGAGAAGACTGAGGATCTTCTGAAAACATTACTGTCATGCAATCTGTGATCAGAGTCATCCACAGATAGGTCCATATATTTCTCTTTATTGTAGTGAGAAATAGTCACAGTTTTATTGGATGGAAATCTTAGGCCAGTCTATGGAGATTCCTGCTCATCTGAAAAAAAATTGATATGGTGAGCTATAGCTTAGATCCTTTTTTGCACAGTAAAAGAGCAAGTACTGCCTTCAGTTTGTTTTATTTAGGGCTATTTCAAATGTTCACCCATTAACATCTTATGGGGCAATAAAAGTATGCTTTAAGGGGGTGACAGTGTTTCCCATCCACATCCAGATTTTCATGGTTTTCACAGATCTCCATAGCCATTGTTTCTCCTGCTTGGCACCATTTCCCCCTCTAGCTTGTTGTTTCCTGCCTGAAGTGGTCCCAGCCAATTGAGATCCTTGTAGAGAGCATGATAGCCTACTTCATTACCTAATGAGCCAATCCTCCCCTGAATGGATGTGGATGGGCGGGGGGTGGAGGGAAGAGGAATGTAGCCACCATGAAAAAGATCAGATGTAGAATGATAGTGAATTTACACCAAAAGTAGCTGGAGACCACTAGTTTTAATTGGAACCGCTCTGTGAGCCCAGTGTTTAATTTAGTGGAATAAGGTTATAGCACTCTTCCACTCTTTTTGGACTCTTGGATTAGTTGCTGTAGAATTCTGCATACTACTCCTTGTCATCATAGCTTTCTCAGTATAGTGAGCTACAGAATGAATTCTGGCCTTCCTCATTATGAAAGGCTGCTATGCTGTGGAAGGATTCTGCCTCAGTGCAAAACATTGAATTGCATTAGTGTTGCTTAACTTGTGACTTACGAAGTTTTAAACAACCCACTGGCAATGTTGTTTGGACTGTCAAGTACTTGTCACTAGGGGTGTGCATTCAGATATGCTGAACCAAAAAAGGCACCATTTCAATGGGACCAAAAAGGCAAATCTGAAAAAGCTGTGTTTTTAAAAAAAATTCCAACATTTTCAGGCCCATTTTACCCTAGAGGAATCTTTGTGGGACTCTGGGGAGGCTGTATTTTGAGGTAGAGGCACCAAATTTGCATTTTGGGGGCCCATAAAATTTGACCCCGTGCCCTAATCTTCACCTAACTTGGGGATTTGTGTAGGAAGAGTCAACAGCAGCTATGCTGCAAATTCGGTGCCTCTTTCTTGAAAAACAGGCCTTTTAGAGCCCCACAAAGATCCCCTATTGACATAACATTGAGCTATGTCACAGCTGAGAATTATGGAGAGAAAATTTTCCCAGCATAAGGAAACTATTGGGAAATGTTTGTGGGGCTCTGGGAGATGTTACTTAATGTAGAAGCACCAAATTTGCAGGGTAGCAGCTGGTGACTCTCCTTACAAGAACCTCCAAGTTTGGTGAAGATTGCGTAATGGGGTCCAAATGTATTAGGCCCCATTTTTCTCCATTGCAAGCAATGGAGAATGGATGGGGCACCCTCTTTGGGGGCCCATACAATTAGACCTTCTGACCCAATCTTTACCAAACTTGGGTGTTCTTTTAAGGAGAGTCACCTGAAGCTACACTGCAAATTAGTTGGTTCTACCTTAGCAAACTGCTCTCCCAGAGTCCCACAAAGATTTGATAAGGTTTAATAGACCTGAAAATGTCCGGATACTCGGAAAAAGCTGGAAAAGGCCATATTGATATTGGAATTTGGCTTTTTTTGGATTTTCCAAAACATTTTGGGACTATTAAACCTGAATCCAAAAAATACTGAATTTTTTTTTTTTTGCTGCACACCTCTACTTGCCACCCACACCCATTTGGTTTTGCAATTACAAGCATTCAGCACAAACAGGAGACTTGCTAAGCCCCTAATGGACTGCTTTTGACTTAGTGGGTCACATGTTTTGCAGACCTAAATTAGATGAACCTTTAGTCCTTTGTGACCCCACAGATATGTGGTCTTAACAACTCCTTCCAGCCTGTTTTCCATTTCCAGAAGAGTCTTCATTTCCTCCTGGATCAATTTAGGTGTATTTCCTGTAAAGCATCCAGTGGTTCTCATCACAATAAAAAGAAATAGCTGGTAAATCTGTTTTGCTTCAGTAGCCATTGCCACTGTGACCAGGTCCTGTGGGAATGGAACTTGGTAGGGGCTTTGCTACCCTCAGAGAGACACTCTGGCATTTCTTGTCTGCAATGGCCTGAAGGGCGCATGAAGTGATAGTAACGGGCAGCTGCTTGGCGGAGTCACTGTATCCCTTCCCATCACAGTTAAATTGAAATAAATATCCCAGGAACCATTTGTGTCTTAATGAGAGCTTTTAGCTTTTACAGCATTGTAGGCTAAGTATTGATTTCCCTGTCTTCCTTCTCTCCTCTTTCATACAGAGGTTGGGCACACCCAAGGGCCTCTGGACGGAAGCCTCTATGCTAAGGTGAAGAAGAAAGACTCTCTCCACGGCAGCACCGGCGCTGTCAACACCCATCGCATTACACTCTCGGCAGCCCCGAACCACATTGAACACGCACTCTCGGTCAGCAGTGATTCGGGAAACTCCACTGCTTCCACCAAGACTGACAAGACGGATGAGCAGGCAGCACCCGCAGTGCCCAGCAGCAGCGGAGGAAACCACCCCACACTGACCCCTGAGGAGAAGCGAGAGCTTGAGAGCTTGCTCAGTGGCTTTGGTCTGGAAAACGAAGCCACCATGCACAACCCCAGCGGAGTGACCTCCCCTGCATCTGGACGTCATGTTGTACCTGCTCAGGTGCATGTTAATGGGGAAGCAGCAAGCTTGGTAGCTGAGAGGGAAACAGACATTTTGGACGATGAGTTGCCCAACCAGGATGGGCACAGTGTGGGCAGTCTGGGCACCCTCTCATCTTTTGATGGCACCACCAACACTAGTGACATGGGCTATCATGAAGCCCCACGGATGGAGAGTCTCTCCTCGTTGCCCAATGGTTCATCCAATTTCAATGGTATAGACAAGCTGCATGATTCAGAGACAATCATCAATGGTGGCTACCCCTACAACAACCAGAACTCCTTGCGGAGCATGATGGGGCGTCACCCCCAGGATCCATATGGGCACATTCGACCTTCAGTGTCTGCCCAGGAAAATTTGCCAGACTATTACCAGCATGGTTTTCCAACTCCTGGCTGGCTGCAACCCCAGTCGCTAGCCTCCACCCAGCAGTATCCCTACAGCTGTGACCCAAACAGCATATATCGCTCCCAAACCTTCCCCACAGCTACCACTGAGATCCCTCAACTTCCTCAAGCACCTGCACGGAGCATGAGTAGTCGGGAAGCTGTCCAGAGGGGACTGAACTCATGGCAGCAACAGAGTGGAAGCAGACCACCATCCCGTCCACAGGACGGTACCCTAGAAAGCCTAAGCCCCAGCATCTTGAGAGTAAGCCCTCAGCCTAGCCCCTTGCAAACAGCACCACCCCAAAGCATCAGCATCCCTGAATTCCCCAAGGTGGCATCCCAGAAGGAAATAGAGCAGTCAATTGAGGCCCTCAACATGCTTATGCTTGACCTGGACCCCTCTGTCTCTATGATGCAAAAATCCCAGAGCGTTCCAGTAGCCTTTAGAAATGACAGGCCTTGCCCAATGGCTCTCTGCATGTCTGTGCAGCCTGTGACTGGTCCTCAAGTGGTGCAGCAAAGGTCTACCAATGCTTTTGGCCCCATTCCAGGAAGCCCTACACACATCCCCACTGACACCATCGTGTCTCAGCTCCCTGAACCTGCACCTAAAGCTCATCCCAGAAGACTGTTGCTCCAAAATACTGGAGAGACAGAGAACCCGGCACAGGATTACAGGGAAGCCTACTTGTCCTATGGCTATCAGAACCAGCAGCCAAGTGTAACACAAGCAGGGAGTTATAGTCAACCTGTGGGAAGCCCTCCTACATCTCCTAGACCTCCTGTGATGGCATATAAGCCCATGGAAGGGCAGCATCCCCTGCTTACATCATCTGTATCCCCAACAATGGTGGAATCCCAGATACCAGTAAAAGATGCAGAAAATAACGGAGAGCCTTCTCGACCCTCAGAGGAAGAGCCTTTACACCTTGAAGGGCTGGTGGCCCATAGGGTAGCAGGTAGGAATCTTTACTCTCTGTTTCTTTATGAGTCTTGGATCTCTAACCCTGGGGTTAAAAAAAAATCCTATGCCTTTGAAGAAAGGTGTTTTTCCAGTTACCTGATTTTGTTTACCTGTCTTAGTGGATAAACTGGAATAATTCAATGGTAGGATAGGATACCACACTTATAAGGACAGAGAAAATGAATTCTTCCTTTGTACCCACAACAGCTAGTCTTCAAACATTCTCAAATTTCTACTATAGACATTGTTGCTGTTAACTGTAAAGTACCAAAAAGCGAGCAAGGCACTTCTCTTTATCTACAAGTCCATGGTTCTTGTCCACAAAACTTATATTAGACAGCTAAAACAAACAATCAAATCACAGAAAAGAAGATGACTTGGTAAAGCATCGGAAAATGATGGAAGGGGAAGTTGATTGGTGTAGCAGAACATGCTGCTAGGAGAGTTAAAGTCATGGTGGTCAAGGAATAAAGGAATTTCAGAAGTATTCTCCCAACCACACTTACAAGTACATGCGTAAGAACCTAATATGCTTTTAAATGTTTACACTTGTTTTATGGTATATGCTAGTGGTAGCTGATCTTTTGGGAAGAGTTTCATCTGTCAAAGTATTCCACTCGAGTATGAATTGCAGTACTTGTTCATTACAATGCCTTGGGTTAGTTTTGTCTCCCATATCTTGACAGGAGTATAAGTCTGCTTCTGTCCCATAATCAGGACGACAAGCTCCCCTGGTTCTGTCCAGGAGTACCAGAAATGCCTAATGACTGTGAGATGTGTAGCACCCATCTATACAGGTGGTCTCCAAGAAGGGGAGCTTCTGCTGGTCAGAAGCAGTTTGGCACACTTTTCTAGATTCAGATGCTCATATAGTACCTCTCTGGCTACCACTCTGCTGAACTTGCTGTGACTCCCTTCTGCCAGACCTGCATGTTTAAACTATGTGGAAGTATTGTATCTGATTTCTAATTACAGGTACTTAGCATTAAGGCATGTCATGCCACAGAGCTCATGGTACTGTTGTTAAAGGACTGCCTGAAAGACTGTACTCAACAAGACCATGCTTTGACTTGATTTTATGCTCACTGAGAGAGCAGCATAAGTGCCTTCAATATGTTTATTGTACTACATTGAGTCAGGAAGGAAATGTCCACCACACCCACATAGTATAACATTACATAACCCTGGGCGCTTGCAAGTCTTCTCTGAAGGCCAGAGCACTGGCAGTCTTAGGCAGGACTTGTTCTCTCACCACGGAAACTGGAAATCACTAAGAACAAACTATGCACATTTGCCCAAATGTATGCAGTTTGTACAATTTATGCTGCTCTCAGTGTTTTGGCTTTCACAGAATTCAGAACATATGGACTCAGATGGGGCACAGAAGGACAGAGAGGCATCACTAAAATGGGTGGAACTGGGGCAATTTGATGCTAGCAGCACAGGGAAGAGGCATAGGTGGGGCACCAAAGTATGGCCCTCTGTGAACCTTCAAATAGAGATTGCTTGCTAATTTTTAAACATTTCTCCAAACCTCTGAGGGCTAGAAACCTGCCATTTTTAAAATAGATTCTAGAGGAGTCAAAATTGGTGGCAGAATCCATGACACGCAGTGAACACCTATACAGAAAATACCAAAAATACACCTTCGTCTTGAGCACTTTAAAAGTCTTCTGATGTCCCTTTTAATGGGCACTGACATACTGTTCCTAGAACAGGGCCTTTCCCAACTGAATTCCTGCCAGTGTGTTTCCTATTTCTCTACAGGTCACATAATAAACTGGGTTTTCCAGACATAAATGACAGCGATCACACTTCCCAAAATTATCAATCTTTGGGAACCGTGCACTCAGGAAAGATACCGTACAGGCCCATCACGATGATTGCATCTGGAATGTGGCCACCTGGCCTCAGCCACCTGGGGGCTGGTAATTACACAAATGTTTAAAATTGCAGAGCTCCTCATAATGTCCTGGATCTCATCCAGCCAGCCGTGCCAGGCTCAACCTTCCAGCACAGCTCTTAGGCCACAGGTACTAGGCTGAGGGAGAAATGGTCAGGTTCTGGAAGAAGGAGAATTGCAGCAAGAAAATTCAAGCTGGAGCCTAACAGTGCAAATGTAGAGAGAATTACACCTTCCAAAGTCCACTGAAGTCAGTAGGCTTTGGAGGGTGTAACTCTGTTTAGAATTGCCCCTTTTGTCAATGTGGCACTTAAATGTGTCTCTGGATGTTCACAAACTTGGGTGGTGAACCCATGGAGGAAGCACATTCACCATATTTTGTTTAGATGTACTGGTTGTTATTCCGGGTGCAAGTTCAGGGGAAGCCAGTCTTGTTGACAGCAGAAGCTAGCTGTGCAGAGCTAGTTGGAAATAAATGACATCACTAATCCACCTCCTTCCTAAAGCATCCCCCCCAGTTTTTTAAAAGGGGATGGCAGCAAGTGAACATTTAAACAGATAAATGTCCAATGGGACTCTTTTAAAAGTAGGCAGTCCTTCAGAATCTTATAGTGAGGAGCAAAAGGTTAGGTGTTTGGTTTGCTAGCTGCTGTGTCTATCAAAAGCATCCTTAAAGCAGAACTCAGCATCAAAAAATAAAGCAAAGTAAGTCCTGATAGTTGTTCAGTCCTCAAAGAGACAGAGAGAGGAGTATCACTGGCACATGTAGCCATAGCTAGGAGCCAGGAAATTACAAAATCCTTGCAGCTGTCATAGATGCGGCACTTGCTTTGAGCCAGGGGTGCTCAAGTATCAGGCATTTCTGGAGGTCAGGGTCTCAGTTAATAGGAGAAAAAACAAATTGCAATTCTCCTGAACATGTGCAGAGGTATGACTCCAATGGCAGGTAAAGAAAAGAACTTGCATATTGTTGTGAGATTTCTCAAGTACATAGTATCCCTACTAGTACAAATTTATATTTTTAATATTCATATTTATAGGTGTACAACCTTTCTCTCACACTGGAAGAGAACCCAAAGCACATGCACTTGTATACTATTCTATCCAATAATATACTATAAGGCATACTTTCCCAAATATAGATGCAACTCCACTGATATCCAATGTCCGTGCACTTACATGTCTCTTTCATATTCTGCACCCCTCTCCCACCTCATATTTACATATGTTAGACCCATATAAAGCGTACTTTCAAGCATGCACACAGGGCAGAGCTTGAAGCAGGAATTGAGCCATTTCTCCAGTAAAATGTATTCGATAGAGAATCTATAAATCAAAGATTTCAAAGAGTGCATAAGAAGGGTAGTGCTGTTACCTAGAGGATAAAGAGCTATGGTTGGAGAGGAAAAGTTCTAACAGTCTTGTCTTCCATCTTCTCCTTGCTGACATACAGACAAAATGTTACAGTTCTGTTCTACATTGTGCTAGAGTCTCGTCTCAATTTGTTAGTCATAGAATCATAGAGTTGGAAGGGACCACCAGGGTCATCTAGTTCAACTCCCTGCACAATGCAGGAAATTCACAACTACCTCCCCCCTCCACACCCCCAGTGACCCATACGCCATGCCCAGAAGATGGCAAAGATGCCCTCCCTCTCACCATCTGCTTAAGGTCATGGAATCAGCATTGCTGACAGATGGTCATCTAACCTCTTCTCCAAAATCTCCAGGGAAGGAGAGCTTACCACCTCCCGAGGAAGCCTGTTCCACTGAGGAACCACTCTGCTGACAATTCTTCCTAATGTCTTGACAGAAACTCTTTTGATTTAACTTCAACCCATTGTTTCTGATCCGACCTTCTGGGGCAACAGAAAACAACTCGGCACTATTCTCTATAAGACAACCCTTCAAGTACTTGAAGATGGTTATCATATCCCCTCTCAGTCTTCTCCTCTTCAGGATAAACACACCCAGCTTCTTCAACCTTTCCTCATAGGACTTGGTCTCCCGACCCCTTATCATCTTCGTTGCCCTCTTCTGGACACGTTCCAGCTTGTCTACATCTTTCTTAAATTGCAGTGCCCAAAACTGAACACAGTACTCTAGGTGAGGTCTAACCAGAGCAGAGTAAAGTAATACCATCACTTCGTGTGATCTGGACACTGTACTTCTGTTGATACAGCCCAGGATTCCATTTGCCTTTTTAGCTACCACATCACACTGCTGACTCATGTTCAGTGTTTGGTCTACTAAGACCCCAAGATCCTTTTCACACACACTACTGCTCAGACAAGTCTCCCCATCCTATAATTAGGCATTTGATTTTTCCTACTTAAATGCAGAACTTTACATTTATCTTTGTTGAAGTGCATTTTATTAGTTTTACCCTAATTCTCCAGCCTGTCTAGATCACCCTGTATCCTCGCTCTGTCTTCTACCATATTTACTACCTCTCCCAATTTAGTATCATCTGCAGATTTAATAAGCATCCCCTCTATTCCTTCATCCAAATCATTTATAAAGATCTTGGACAACACAGGGCCTAGGACAGATCCCTGAGGCACTCCACTAGTCACACCTCTCCAAGTGGATGAGGAACCATTAACAAACACTCTTTGGGTGTGATCTGTCAACCAGTTACAGATCCACCTAACATTAATAGGATCTAAACCACATTTTCCCAATTTGTCAACAAGAATATTATGTGGAATATTATTGTTGAGGGTGTTTCAGAATAGAAGATTCATGGTTATCTTCACCTGGATCATGGTTACTGCTCTCTGCCTTATGGCTATGGAGTTTCTCGGCCACTTCTGCTTCTTGCTCCTCCTCTTTTCCTTTCAGCCTACTGTTCTCCCTTTCCTTTTGCACTCTAGATCTCCACTGTTTGTTCTATTCCCTCCAGAGAGTTTGTGCCTTCTCCATCTCCCCAGCTCTCTCCTCTTACGTCTCAACTGCTGCTTGCTATATCCTTCACTGCCTTTTGGCCTGGTCCTTGTTCCACCCAGGAAACCTTCTTTGGTCAATCAGAGCTCTCCACTGCTCCTAAAACCATGCCCCTCCTAGGCTGAGTCTCATATTGGCTCCCACTGGTCAACCTCCCCCAGGTACAGCTGATAGTGTATCTTTTTGCCATTGAGTTTCTAGGCGGCTCATCATCAGGAATGTGGCTAGACATGCCAGTGTCCCACCCACTGAGGCCACTGAAACCTGGCCCCCTCCATGTCTTCTCACTCAGGTAAGGGCTCTGGACTCATGGCTGCGTCTTTGGCCCAGTCAGATAGTCATACTCTTCTCAGTCACTAGAACAATTTAAAAAAATTATTTCAATAATGAATTTATGCATAGGGTTCTGCATATCGATATACCTGAACCGAAAATAAACCCGAAATTAGCTGTTTCGGCAATATTCGGATTTCAGGTCAACCAAATACCAAAACCTGGGATTCTGCCCAAAGCCAAATAGGTGATTCCCGAAAAAGCCAAATAGATGCACACCTCTGTGCTTTCTCCCATTTTTCTATCTTTGACTGGTAGGGGTCATGTAATCAGAACCAGCTTGGTCAGACCAAACTAATCTGAAAGTGTCATTTTAAAAGATGGGGCTCACCCAGTCCCGTCCAGAAGGATATACCTTCCAACTAAAAAGCACCAGCTTCAACAGCTGCTGAACAGGCTTTGTTTTGAAGAAGACTGCTCACCCACGTGGATGAACAATCTCCTTCACAAGAACTGCCTTGGTCATGACTTTGGCTGGCTCCAGTATCAAACCCCCCCCCCCACAAAAAACCTGCTCACAAACTGAAGGTCACCCCAAGTAGAGGCTTCGTTTCCCTGCACCGTGACCATCTCTTGAAATCAGATTTTTGATTACTGTAATAAAGGACTGTTCACAGGATGTCATTTGCCACCAAAATAAATGTTTTCGGTGCCTTATTTTTCTTGCATTTAAGCCGTTTCCCTCAGTTGGGAAGCTAATTTGCATGAACATCATGCTATGAGCCCCAGATACGAAGGGACCCTTCAGACTTTGAGGTGCCAGCCTGCCAATCAGCTCTTTCCAGCAGTCCTCTGCAAGGCTGAACCTCTGAACCTGAAAACCAATGGACAGCTCAGCTCACAAATCCCTGGAGGATGGGGGTGACTGCTGGCCCATAAAATTGGACCCCCTGCCCTAACATTCACCAAACTTTGGTGTCCGTCTAAGGAGAGTCCCTTGCAGCTATGCTGCAAATTTGGTGACTCTACCTCTAAAAATGCCCCCACAGGTGCTTTGAAAAAAAATCACCATAGACTATAATGGACCCCTTTACACATATGGGTATTCGGCTAATTCCAGGTTTACTGGAAAAAATCAGGCCCAATAAACCCAAATCTGAAATTTACTTTTTTTCCCTGCATGACACTATTTATGTACCCATTCTTCATTTTTTGCTTACAAATCCATTCACTAGTAATTATTTTTAATGGGAACTTAAACATGGCTACTTCTTGACAGTGTCGGAAGGTTCTCCCCATGCCCTTATAGGATGCCTTTCCTAACTAGCTATCAACTTTATACAAGTGGCATGTATGTGTTTTAATGAGCCGTAATGTACAAGTACGCCCTGACCTGGATGGCCCAGGCTAGCCTGATCTGGTCAGATCTCAGAAGCTAAGTAGGGTCAGGCCTGGTTAGTATTTGGATGGGAGACCACCAAGGAATACCAGGGTTGCTATGCAGAGGAAGGCACTGGCAAACCACCTCTGTTAGTCTCTTGCCATGAAAACCCCAAAAGGGGTCGTCATAAGTCAGCTGTGACTTGACCGCACTTTACACACACACAATGTACAAGTACACGTTTCCGGTGACAAGATAATGTGATGGTTATTTTTATTCCATAGTTCCCTGAATAAATGTTTTCTAACAGAGTGGTTCCTCAGTGGAACAGGCTTCCTCCGGAGGTGGTAAGCTCTCCTTCCCTGGAGGTTTTTAAGCAGAGGCTAGATGGCCATCTGTCAGCAGATCATGAGAGGGAGGGCATCTTGGCCATCTTCTGGGCATGGAGTAGGAGTCACTGGGGGTGTGGGGTAATTGTGAAATTCCTGCATTGTGCAGGGGGTTGGACTAGATGACCCTGGTGGTTCCTTCCAACTCTATGATTCTATAAAAGTGAATTGTACCAGCCCTTGGCCTCAAGTCTGCCTCATTCATGAAGGTGGTTTCAACATGCTTCTCCCCGCAAGGGGCCAACAAAGGGACAGGACAATAGCCAGAAAGAGTGAGAGCGTGGGAATTTGTTCCAAAATGAGAGAGCCAGTATGGTATGGTAGTTAGAGTACTGGACAAGGACTGGGGAGGTTCAAATCCCCCTCAGTTCTGTGAAGCCAGTCACCTGCCTCACAGAATTGTTGTGAGGTTGATACAGGAATGATGGAATGACATATGTATACTTATGTGCCCATTTTTTTAAATTTGTACTTACATTCAACTGCCATAAGCTCCTTAAAGGAAGGGTGCAATAAAAATGTTTTTAAAATGACAACAAATGAATACAGGAAAATTTGCATGCCTGTAATAGATTTTGTAGTGAGAAATACAGCACTGAACAGATACAAAAATGACATAAGGAGATGTCATAGACATCAGGTTTGCATTGAGAAAGAGAGATCCATTCTTCTGTTGCAGTGAATTCACCCACCCCCTTCCACTGTGGGAGCGTGACAAAATTTCACCTTGGGTACAGTGCTAAATTTATTCCATGCCGAAATCTATTCACTGCCTGTATCACAAATTTTGGCCTATGTCACTCGCAATATTCATTTTCACTTTTAGTTTGAGAGTTAGATGAGTTAGAGAGTTAGTTAGTGACCATCTTCCATAATTTTCACATTGATGTTGCAGAAATGCAATATAGGGTTGATAATGATGATCAGTTGTGTTATATTGATGCCCAAGGTCCTCCTGAAGCCAAAGGAAATCAGGCACCTTCATGATACTGTTACCTCAGAAATCTTATTTCTGAGGCTACCTGTTCACCCAGGGCCGCATGTGAGGGAGCTGCTAATTTAATTGGTACACTAGTTTCCTCACAGTATGATTTTTGCATATCCTTACCACAGTGTCTCTAGGACTAGATACATTTCCAACTAATTTTTTTCTTGTGTTTTCCCTCCCTTCTTTTTCCTTTGTTGTGGTGTTTGTCCTGCCTCTGACTCCTACCTCTCTCTTTTACTCTCCGTGATGGATTTTGTTTCATCCTTGGGTGACCTTCTCCTCTCTTCTTACCCATCCCATCTCCCCCCTGTCAGAGTACAACGCCAAACTCCGGGACATCCGGAAGAGCATGAAAAACCCCCATCTTCCTCTTCACCGACAGCGATCCTTCTCCTTTTCTGGTTTGTTCTGTTGCTGCCTTTCCTTCTTTTGTTCCTGCCTGCTTTGGAACTCCTGCATGGTTCTTGGTTACTCCTCTATGGCATGGACACCAGTGCAGAGAGGTGGGATTTGGTTCCACCCAGTGAGAGTGGAAGAATGGGGATACTTAGAATCCATTGCAAAATGGCACTGGAGAGACCTTGGGAAAGATAATCTAATTTGGAAAAGGAAAAGCTTGGACAACTTAACTCCTGCTTGATCCTGACAGCAGGGACTTTATCAGGCAATTGTGAGTCCCTTCCTTCAATATGGCAGATATAGATCCCACTGTATAAATTCTCAGGAATTCTCAGAAGTATCTGAGTCAGGCTTTGTGCCTATCAGGACTGGATTCTAAGTACAGCCTTTTTCTAACCTCAGTGCTCCTTATTTTTACCATCATTTGTGCTTCTCTTTCTGTCATCTCTTTTGCAGTGTGTCTAATGATCTTGGTGGGTTCATTTGCTGTGGGTGGTGTTCATCTGTGTTGTGTAGCCAGAAATCACTTGCAAAAATTCAGAAATCACACCATACTCACGGCTGCTTTGTTGTCGGTGCTGTGTCAGTGTCTAAATGCCAGGTGGGAGGCAGTTGCATGGCGTGGAAGAGGCAGGTACTAAAGTTCAGGAATGGGTGGTCACTTGCTCTAGCTTGGCCACATGCCAAGGTTTATTTAGGGGGTTTCTACTTCAGGTATTTCCACTGTGTCTTGCAGCATTGTCAGGAATCAGTACAGTGGCTTCTGGTTCTGCATGGCTGGCAGAGGCACTGAGCAAGTGGTTGGGTAAATTGTTGGGACCTTACTTAGCAGGTTGATTTGGAGAAAGGAGCCTACAAATGGACTTCAAAACTGTAGCTGCTCTACAGTGTTCCATCACACATGCGGTATTTATGGAACTTGTGTTCTTGCAGCCAGAAGCTCTGAAGAAAAGAAGGTGGCAATAGACCAAGTTTTCACTGTGGAACTTCATATTCAAGAAGGATGGCTGGATGCTTTTTTTGGGGGGGGGGTAAAATATTTTATTACTGTCTTACAGTGCAGTCCTAAGCAAAGTTATAACCTTCTAACAGCCCATTCCTGAGCTGAGGCGTATGGGGACGGCGGGGAAGAGGCGCAGCAGCACCTCTTCCTAAGCCGCTCCCCGTATGCTGTTAAACATAGGGCTGTCAAAAAAAAAAAATTCGGTACAGTTCGGATTCGGCCGAATTTGACCCTTGTGAGTTCAGTACGTGCCGAAGTCCGAACTCCCCCGCTTCGGATCCCCGGTAATTCGGGGGGATCCGGAGTTCGGGGGAAAATTCGGCCCCAGCGCGCCTTCAGAGGGATTCCCTGAAGGCGCGCGGGGCCCCTTTAAACTGATCTGAGCCTCCCAGCTGGGAGGTGCAGGTCAGTTTAAAGGGCAGCCCGCACCTTTCAGCGGGCTCCGCTGGAGAGGCTCGGGCTGCCCTTTAAACTGATCTGAGCCTCCCGGCCGGGAGGCACAGATCAGTTTAAAGGGCAGCCCGCCCCCCTTCAGTGGGCTCCGCTGGAGAGGCTCGGGCTGCCCTTTAAACTGATCTGAGCCTCCCAGCTGGGAGGCGCAGGTCAGTTTAAAGGGCAGCCCGCGCCTCTCCAGCGGAGCCCGCTGAAGGGGGGCGGGCTGCCCTTTAAACTGACCTGCGCCTCCCAGCTGGGAGGCTCAGATCAGTTTAAAGGGCAGCCCACGCCTTTCAGCGGGCTCCCCTGAAGGGGGCCGAATTTGCTGAATTTATTCGCAAACTCCCGAACTCGCTGAATTCGGCCCCCCCGGTTGCCCGCCAGTTTTGAGTTCGGATCCGTCCAAACAGAAAATCACCGAATCAGGGGAAATTCGATTGATTTTCAGTTCGGACCTAACCGAATTGACAGCCCTAGTTAAACAACAACAACAAAAGAGTCATTTCGCGGCTTTTTTTTGTTTAACCAGGGCCTTTTGCCCCATAGGGAATAGTGAGGCTGCTCCTCCTAAAAAGCAGGTACAGCACCACCATTCCCGGCGCCAGTAGAAGTGGCCGAAAGGGGATAGGGAGCCGCCTAACCGGCGGCTCCTCCCTTGGAATGCCCCCGGAATGCCCCCCTGCGCCGGCGTGTCCTCTCCATGCCATTGCCGGCACCACGGAGAGGCTGCGCCGGCAGAGGGGGGAGGTGCGGTCCCACGGTGCTCGGCCGCCGCCGGGACTGGCCTCGCCGCCTGTGTGAATGTGTGTAAACACGGGATTACACGCATTTACGCCGGCGGCGAGGTCACGCCTCCTCCTAAAAACCTTCGGCCCCATTCTCAGGAATGGGTTTTAAATCAGTTAAAGTCAATAGGTTTAAAAGGGTGGTGCTTCTGCTTAAGGCTGGTACTGTCTGCCTCCTGTAGTGACAGCCATTTTTTCATTGGTGTTACAACTGCTACTGAAATCATTGCTAATGTGTGGCGTCCCTGTTTCTCATAAAGAAAGGCATGTCATTGTAAGACATGTGTTTCATCTGCCCAAGCAGAGGATATGTTATATCTTCCAGTTGCCTTCTTTAAAATGTAATTTGGTCCCTGATCAAATTTGCTGAGTTTTGGTTGACTTGGCTTCCACCCATCCCTATTCCTCTACCCATATCTTAGGTCTACAAACACCTGTTTGGTGGCATCTTCCTTCCTTTAAATTTTAAAGGCTATTATTTGCTATGGTAAGGCCTGGCTTCCAGAATTGAAGGCCATGTCTACTTCCTTAGAAAATAGTGGCCCTGTAAAAATTGAAGGGACTGCAGACCCTGGCTAACAGCTGATAGGGTAGACCTGAACTTGGAGACTAGGTCTAGCACCCTTAGGAAATAATGGGCCTATGATTTCCTGCGTGTGGTAAAAAGGCCAGGTTTGCCCATAGGAAACAATGGCTCTATTATTTCCTATGGACAGTAGACCTAGCCTTTTGAAGGTCCAGTCTTCCCATAGGAAAAAAGGGCCTTCTAAAAGTAAAAGGGCTGAAGATAGTGCCAAACAACTCTTTGGAAGACCAGCTTCCTCTCCCACCCTGCTCCTGCTTCCTCTGGAAGGTAGGGGAATGTGGGGAAGGGCATTGCTAAAATTGTTTTGAATTGTCAGGACCCTCCCCCCAAAAAAATCTTTTTAAAAAATCCCAAAACAGTAAGGACGGTCCAGAAAATTGGGGATAACAAAAAACTTGTGTTCCCCAAATCTGGATCAAAAATGAACCATTTTTTAAAAATCTGCACAACCCTAGACGCCAGCCTTGGCATTAATGTTGCTCTGGGTTAGGGTTGCCAGGTCCCTGTTTGACACCGACGGCAGGTTTTTGGGGCGGAGCCTGAGAAGGGCAGGGTTTGAGGAAAGGAGGGGCTTCAATGCCACAGAGTCCAATTGCCAAAGCATTTTTTCCAGGTGAACTGATCTCTTTCAGCTGGAGATCAGTTGTAATAGCAGGAGATCTCCAGCTACTACCTGGAAGTTGGCAATCCTACTCTGGGTATAAATCTATTAATATGCGACCAGGCATAAAACTATAATAAAGAAGGGTGTTCTTCTGTTTAGCTAGACTGAATTCAGGGCAGAATTTTGAATATACCATACCCAGACAGGATCTGTCCTTGCTCTTCTGGCTCTATTGGTTCATTAGCCTCCTGCTCTCTTGGAATGCCGCTTTTATGAGGAACTTCGATCACTTTATATCTCTCCCCTTTCAACATATAAATCTAATGCTTCTGTGTCTGACATAATGCCTTTTTTTAGTAAGGGACAGGGATCCCAAGGCTACATTGTCAGTGGCAAGATTTATTTCAGACCTTGTATCCCTCAAACATTAGATTTACGCTGCTCAAGATCAATGGATCAAGGAGCTTCTAAGGGATAAAGGAAAAGAAAGAAGGGTGTTTTCCTCTCTGGACATATATGGGTTTGTTAATTAGGCCCCTGTGATGTCATTTTGTTGTGAATAATAATTCTTTGAATTGTTTTTGAGAGAGGAGTTGCTGTTGGCATCTCTTCCAGAATAAGAAAAAGAGAAGGTTTTGTTACAGATACTGCCTATTTACATGCACGGAAAGAAACTGGAAAATATAATGTGCTGAGATCTGGGTAGTCAAGTAATCTAAAATATAATTACTCAGTCACAACTATTGGCTAAATGAAACCTTCATGTCCAAAGGCAGTTCCTAGGCCATAAACCATGAAGAAGAATGGCATGCCCTGCTTGTGATCTTCCAGGAAGTATCCAGCCAGCCTCTATTGGAAATTGCCTGTTGGATTACTTGGACCCTCTTATATCCTTATGCAACAGTAGATGTGCTTTTCTTTGCAGCAAAATGGAACAAAATAGGTTAAGTGACATGTTTTTCCAGGACAATGTCATCTTTGGTCATAACAGTATGCAAACTTCCAAGTTAACAGAACTATTCTTCAAGCAGAACAACAGAATACATAATTTGCAGGCATAAAACAGATTTTTTTTTAAAAAAAAACCAATATGAATGTAATAATATTTTATATGGACCAACCAAACTATCACAAAACAGTATGTACGTATGTGCCATCAAGTCGCAACCCATGTGACCCCAGCAAGGGGTTCTCAAGACAAATGAGAAGCCTCGGTGGTGTTGCCATTGCCTTCCTCTGCAGAGCCTTCGTTAGTGGTTTCCCACTGACCCTGTTTCGCTTCCAAGATCTGACAAGACCAGACTATACTGTGCTGCCATCCCTCCCTCCACAAAATAATAGGAATGTGGATTTCCACAGTCTGTCCCATGTAGGGCTCATTGTCACTCCCTTTTGGGGGATTCAATTCAAAGAGCTTTCATCAAAGTTTGGGAGCTTTGACAGAGTAGAATGCTGGGATTGGCCACCCTTGCTGGGATTTCTGACTCAGACACAGAAAAACCGAACTCAGAAGTGAACCATTTCCAAGTGGCCAGCGTGAGACTCAGAGTTTAGATGAGTGCACTTCGGAGATCTGAAACGCAAGACAGTCATTTAGAAATGGTTCTCTAAAGGTTTGGCTCATTTCTGAAGGTTCTGATACTTCTACTTCAGCTGCTTTTGAAAGGGGAGAGGTCTGTGTTTCTGAGCTCTGAGGTGTGACAGGAACTTAGAAATGGTTATCTAAGGGCCTGAATGTTGTCTCTGATCTTCTCTAAGTGCTTGGATCACTTCTGAAAACCCAGACTGCGCACCTCTGGGCTCTGAGAAATGGTTCTCTGAATGCCTGGATCATTTCTGGGATTGAAGAAATCGCCAAGTGCCACAATTAAGTCTCAGACTGTGGCTTGTTGGACTCCACATCAGACATGTCTTGGAATGGGATTCAGTCCAATGAAATGTCCAAGAAAGTTGGCACCTTGCTTTGATAGTGAAATCCAATCTAACTGAATTTTTCAATCATCTCTACAGAATAAGTTCCCTAGAACTGTTCATTATACTGGGTGTTAAGTAATAAACAAAAAGAGGGGAAAGTTTCAGGGCATGATTGCAAAGCCCAAAGTCAATATGGGTTTTAAAAAAGTCAACAAAGAGGTTTTGCAGAAGTATGTAGATGGTTTGGTGTTGGATATAAAACAGACTTCAAGATGTACCACTTTTTGTAAATAAAAAAGCCAGAGATTAATTGTATCATTCCCCAACTGTTTTCAAAACTCTGAGGTCCCTTGAAAGGCAAAGAGCAACAGAAGAATGTGGTAGATGCTTGCATTTGCTGTTTATGGGGTGTTTTTTATACTTGGTTAGTCCTAATGAAAAGGTATTCCACTGTTGTTGCTTTTGGAACTTTTCTATGGACTGCCTTTACTCGAGAGAGAGCAAAGTTTTTTGACCTCTTAAAGCAAGCCATTTTAGTGACAGCATCGTTATTTGTGTTGCAAACTGCTTGGCCTTTTTGTGAGTGAATGTATCTTTTTTATCAGTCAAAGCCTCTTGGGGACAAGTAGTTATGCATTTGCTTCACCTTCCTCCCCAATAATGATCCAAAGCAGCTACCCTTGTGGCTCTACAGTGCCAACTTTATAGTTCCTCTTAAAACTATCTTTTCATGATGATACATATTTGTTGCTGGATTCAGTCAATCTAGGAACAAACTATTGATCTCCTGTGGTTAAAGAATCATGTTGAAGATTATAGAAGATAGTGGCTTTCCTCTAAGGGCAAGGACACAGAGCATCACAGCTGAGCAATCCATTAATAAATATAGCACAAACAGAGAGACTTCCAAAGATCATTCACTCACTGACACTTTTGCTACTCTTTGGTCTTTTATGCATGGGCACTTTGACTTACTTTCTCTGCTGGTCTGACTCAGTTTTTGTTGGGGTTATGCATGAGTTTTCCATCCCTTAGAGATGACCCATCCTGCACAATGTCTGGGTCTTCCCGATCCTGTTGTACTGCAATTCGTCGATCTCCCCTGAGATCAGCCCGGGTCCAATCGTCCTCATTTCCATGCATAAGCCAAAGCATGGGAGAGGGGAGCTGGGGGAGGGCGCATTTTTCTCACAATAAGCACTACAGCAAATTACAAAGCAGCGTTTTCAAGGGGCAGGGACTCAGATGCTTCTGGATTTTTGATGGTGATTCTACAGTACTCCAAAAATCCCAGGACTTTCTCCAGGGCAAAAAAAAAAAAACATGCATTGCATTTTTAGGATTTAGAATGGAAAAGTGTGGGTTAAGAGAGCCTCGAACCCCAGGTACAATTGTCAGGCTTCAGCAAATACACAGTGTTTCAGGCAATAGACCTTCAATCCAGGCAGAGCAGCGATTCAAAGATTTATTTCAGAAAGTCAGTGATTTCAGTAAGAGACGCGCAAGGTTGGAATACATGACAGGGGGAGTGTGGATACATTTATAGGGCTGATACAATAGGGTTACAGGAACAAAGAGACAATGTAGTCGTTTCCTGCTGGTAACGACTTAAGTAAAACTGAAACAGAAACAGTCATGAACAATCAGTGGAGGAGATGGCCAAGCTCTCGGTTTTGTGCGCGGGACCCGATATCAGATTGAAGATTTACCCGGGCGGGTCCCAATACAATTGTAAATCTCTGGCTGGAGCTCGTGTGCAAAACGGGGGGGGGGGGGAGGAGTGCATGGAGAACTCCATTTTGTTTGTGGGGAAACCATCTTGTTTGAGGACGGAGCTGTCAGAAGCCCTATCTGATATTCCACCTCTCCAAAGGCCCCCTCCCCGGGTTCCCAGGCTTGTCGTGACAACTCCGATGGAACCCAGTGATCAGAGAGAGAGCGTTCACATGTTCTGCCGCAACCCACTCATCGTGACTCGAGTTCAAATGTTTCCAGTGAACCAGGTACTCCAGCAGACCCCTCCGCAGCCTGGAGTCCAGGACCCTAGAAATTTCAAAATGCTGTTCTCCCTGTACCATGATAGGTGTTGCCTCTGGCGGTTCAGTGTGCCAATCAGGGGCAGGAGAAAAGGGTTTCAGGAGGCTAACGTGAAACACGGGGTGCACCCCCTGCAGAGTCTTGGGGAGGTCCAGTTCAGCAGTGACCTTGTTGATTACTCGGGATATAGTAAACGGACCCATGTACTTTTGGCAAAGTTTTCTACAAGGATGCAGGGACTTTAAGTTCTTGGTTCCCCGACCACAAGATCCCACTGAGGCACTCTGTGTTTGTTAGCCTGTGCCTTGTACCATTCCTTAGCCTGGTCCAACTGTTTAACAAGTCCCGGCCAAGTATTTCTGACAGTGTTAGACCATGCCGACACCTCCGGAGGGTCGCCTCCCGGCGGGAGGGGGACCGCCCCCAAAGGGTCGAATTCCATCCCATAGACAGTCTTAAAGGGACTCTGCCCAGTAGCAAAGTGCACAGAGTTGTTATAGGCGTACTCCGCCAGGGGCAACAGATCGACCCAATTATCCTGGTGATAATTGGTGAAGCAGCGCAAGTAGCATTCAACGACAGCATTCACCCTCTCCGTCTGCCCATCCGTCTGGGGGTGATAGGCTGACGACAAACACTGTTGTACCCCAACAATTCCTAAAAACGCCTGCCAGAATTTAGACAGGAACACCGAGCCTCTGTCGCTCACGATCTTCCGGGGAAAACCGTGCAGACGGAAGATCTGTTGAACAAACAGGCGAGCCAACTTGTGGGCTGAGGGCAACCCCTCGCACGGAATAAGGTGGATCTGCTTAGAAAACAGGTCCGTGATCACCCAAAGCACTGTTTTCCCCTGGCTAGGGGGAAGATTGGTCACAAAGTCCATACCAATCACCCGCCAGGGGGCCTCCGGGGTCTCCAGGGGTTTCAGCAGTCCAGGGGGCTTTCCCATAAGTCGTTTATTGGTAGCACATGTTGGGCAGGACCTTACAAAACCATCGATGTTCTGGCGCATCCCTGGCCACCAAAAGCGCTGCCTTACCAGGTGTAGGGTTTTAACGAACTCAAAGTGACCTCCCGTCTTGGAGCTGTGGCTCCATTCTAGAACCTCCTGGCGTAGCTTCTGGGGAACATAAGTCTTTCCTTCTGGGGTCCCAGTCTCTTCCACCCCCAGGGAGCCCTCCCCTCGTTCCTCGCGAAGAACCTCCTCCCACCTGGTCCTTGCAGCAGTGGGCAGATCTCCAGGGACCCCCTGGGAACAGGGGGGATGGTGAGTCTCCCTCTGCGGGAGGACCAGAGGAGGCGGAGAACCCGCTGCCCGGGTCTGGGCCCAGGTCAGGGCCCCCCAGGGGAGGGAGGCTTCGGGCGCTTCCTCTTGCTGGAGGTCCGGTACAGACGGGGTGACTGCCGCCCAGGTCTGGGCCCAGGTCTGAACCCCTAGGGGACGGGTGGCACCGCTCATGCCGCCTTGCAGAAGAACCGGGGCAGGTGAGGGGGGTGCCGTTCGGGCTTGGGCCCGGGTCAGAACTCCTGTGCTTGCCCCCTCCGGGTCCAAGCCCAGGTGTTCTGGGGTAAAAAGGGACCCAAGCGGGCACTTGACTCTGCAGTTGTACTGCGGCATGCGAGAGAGACCATCCGCCAGGCAATTCTCCCTCCCGGGAACATGCTTAATGGTGAAGCGGAATCTAGAAAAGGAATCCGCCCACCTCAGCTGCTTGGCCAAGAGCCTCCTCTGCCCCAAGATGGCCTCGAGGTTCCGGTGGTCCGTCCAAACCTCGAACAGCACCATCGCCCTCTCTAAGAACTGGCGCCAAACCATGAGGGCATGTTTGATAGCCATGGCCTCCTTCTCCCCAATCGGCCAGTTGAGCTCGGCCCCAGAGAATTTCTTGGAAAAGTAAGCGCAGGGTCTGAGCCTCCCCTGAGCATCCTTTTGCAGAAGCGCTCCCCCCATTGCCTTGTCAGAAGCATCTACTTTCAGGACAAAAGGCTGAGAACAGTCGGGGTGAGCTAAAACGGGCTTAGACATGAACCGGCTCTTAAGCAAGTCAAACGCTGCCTGGCAGCTGTCGTCCCACACCACCTGGTAGTTAGCGGCCGTGGCCGCCTGACCCCTTCCCTTGGTCTTAAGGAGGTCCATGATCGGGAGGGCTATCTCGGCAAAATCCGGGATGAATCCCCGATAGAAATTTGCGAAGCCCAGAAATTGCTGAACTTGCTTACGGATTCGGGGGGGTTCCCAGTCTCGGACTGCCTGGACCTTCTCGGGGTCCATGATTAACCCATTGGGAGACACTACAAACCCAAGGAAGGCAAGCTTGTCCTGATTAAAGGCACACTTGGACAGTTTGGCGTATAGATGGTGCTCCCTCAGTCGGCATAGTACCTCCTGCACCAACTTCGGGTGTTCCTCCGGATCCCAAGAATAGATTAAAATGTCATCCAAGTACACAATGACCCCCCGAAACAATAAATCATGTAAAATTTCGTTGATGAGTTGCATGAAGCAGGACGGAGCTCCAGACAACCCAAACTGCATCACGCTAAACTCAAACAGACCAAAACAACATGAGAAGGCTGTCTTCGCCTTGTCCCCCTCCTTAATCCGGACCCGGTAATAGGCTTCCGCCAGGTCCAGTTTCGAAAATACCCTGCCTTCCTGTAACTGACTGAGGAGGTCAGGGATGAGGGGGATGAGATACACATTCTTTTCAGTCACTGCATTGAGACCCCTGTAGTCTACACACAACCGGAGGTCCGAAGTCCCCTTCTTCTTTACAAAGAAGCAGGGTGAGGAAAATGCAGCCTTGGACGGACGGATGAACCCCCTAGCCAGATTCTTGTCCAGAAACTCCCGCAACACAGTCTTTTCCAGGGGGCTCATGGGGTAAACCTGGGCCTTGGAGGGCTTCATGTCCGAAGTGAGCTCAATGGCACAGTCTGTAGTGCGGTGAGGGGGTAGTAAGTCACAGTCCTTCCCCTCAAATACATCCAAAAAGTCCTGATACTCCAGGGGTAGTCATGGGGGTCACTGTCGCAGCAGTCACCCTCCCCCCATCGAGCATGTCCTCCCGGCAATGCCACCGGCATTGTGGAGACTCAAATACTATTTGACGCTGCGTCCAGTCAATGCTGGGGTTGTGACCCGCCAGCCAGTTGCTTCCCAGAACCTCTGGGTAAGCGATCCCAGGAGCAATGGCAAGGCTGATCTGCTCCCAGTGATCACCCACCCCCAACAATACTGGATCAGAGCGCAAATGAACGGGGCCCCCCTGTAGGTCGCTCCCGCCCATCTGGCGGAAGTGCAAGGGCTGATCCAACTCCACAGCCCCCAACTGCAGTCGGTCAAACACACCCTGGTGGACGTACTGTCCGGCGATCCGCGGTGCCCCCTCTGCAAGTTCTGTGGGGTACTTTCCTGGGGTTACTTCCTCCCAGCTTGGTTCTGCTCCTCTCGGGGCTGCTTCCTCCCGGGGCAGGACCGCTCCCTGCTGTTCCGACAGGCAGAGGCGTTCGTACCGCCGGATCAGTTCGGCGGATCGGGTCGAACTGGGGAACATCTTTCCCAAGAACTAACTAGTAGAAAATAAAAAAGATGGATTCCAACCTAATGTCAGGCTTCAGCAAATACACAGCGTTTCAGGCAATAGACCTTCAATCCAGGCAGAGCAGCGATTCAAAGATTTATTTCAGAAAGTCAGTGATTTCAGTAAGAGACGCGCAAGGTTGGAATACATGACAGGGGGAGTGTGGATACATTTATAGGGCTGATACAATAGGGTTACAGGAACAAAGAGACAATGTAGTCGTTTCCTGCCGGTAACGACTTAAGTAAAACTGAAACAGAAACAATCATGAACAATCAGTGAAGGAGATGGCCGAGCTCTCGGCTTTGTGTAAGCCCTTGGCCCAATTGAACCAAAAACCACATCAGAGACAGTCAGGTCCAAAGAAGCTGGTTTTACTGGTCAAAATAGGTTAACAGAGCATAAAGAAAAGGGTGACCGCAATGAGGCTTGCTGGCTTGAACTTGGTAATATAAAAGCACAAAAAAGGCAAGAGATTACAAATCACAAACAAAGTTGGGTTCCCAGAGCTTCAAACGGAGTTCAGTAGGCACAACAGTCCTTGAGTCTGGTCGGTGGGAAAGCGAAAGTAAACATCAACTGAGATACAGGCCTGAGATTCTGCCCCCCTTAAAGCCCCCTCCCATCTTGCAAAGGGGATGGCTTATCCGGGTAGGCGGTGTGAAAGGCATTCACTAAGTGTGGGACGGAGACATCCTGTGCACGCACCCACTCATCGTAGGCAGGGGGGAAGTGTTTCCAGCGAATTAAGTACTGCAGGGATCCATGCCGTATACGTGAATCTAGGATCTTTGATACTTCAAAATGCTCCTCCCCCCCCCCCCCCACCATCACGGGTTGCTCGGGAGGCGGTTCTGGGTGCCACTCCGAGGAGGCGACATGAAGTTTAAGGAGGCTGACATGGAAAACTGGGTGGATACGTCTCAGGGTTTTGGGGAGAGTCAGTTCCACAGTGACAGGGTTAATGATCCGGGCAATGGGATATGGTCCAATGTACTTGGCACTGAGTTTGTGGCACGGTCAAGTGGATCGCAGGTTTTTTGTGGAAAGATACACTAATTCACCAACCTGGAATTCCTTGCTGGGGGACCGATGCTTATCTGCCTGCACCTTATATTTGCGTTTGGCTCTATCTAGGTTGCTCACTAGCCAGGGCCACGTGGTGCGGAGGGCATATGCCCAAGAGGCTACATCGGGATCCCCCTCCCCCTCTGGAACCTCCGTAGGGGTGATAGGACTGAAGTCCTGACCATACATAGCATAGAAAGGGCTAAACCCTGTAGATTGATGGACAGCATTATTGTACGCATATTCTGCAAAAGGCAACAGTTCTACCCAGTCATCTTGGTGGTAATTGACATAACAACGTAAATAACATTCCAGTACAGCATTGACACGTTCAGTTTGTCCATCCGTCTGGGGATGGTAAGCACTCGACAACCCCTGCCCCACCTCCACAAACTTGAGGAAAGCCTTCCAAAATTTAGCCACGAAACTACTTCCGCGGTCGCAGATTATCTTGCGCGGGAACGAATGCAGACGGAAAACGTGACACGAAGAGGCGGGCCAACTTGGGGGCGGAGGGAATACCCGCACACGGAACCAAATGTACCTGTTTGGAAAATAAGTCAGTAACAACCCATAGTACAGTTTTGCCCCCGCTAAGGGGGAGATCCGTCATGAAATCCATGGCAATTACTTCCCAGGGCTTGCTGGGAATTTCCAGCGGTTGCAGCAGTCCTGGGGGTTTGCCTTGAGATCGTTTGACTGTGGCACAGATAGGGCAGCTGCGAATGAAGGAGTCCACATCAGAACGCATTCCCCCCCACCAAAACTGTCTGTGCAACAAGTGAAGGGTTTTCAGGAACCCAAAGTGTCCCGCAGTTTTAGCTCCATGGGCCAACTGCAGGACTTCTTTTTGAAGTATTTTAGGCACGTATAATGTTGAGTCTTTGTACCAACAGCCACCTTGCTCAAGTACGCCTTGGGGCAGGGTCTGGGCAGTGCGTTCGGCTAAGCACTGAGCCCGAAGGGAGTCCAGGAAGGAGTTGGAGATGGACACCCCCCTCCTTTCACGGGAGAGGGTGAACCAGGAGCTGGTGGTGTTGGAGGGGGGGAGAAACTGGTTGCTGCGGGGCGCCGGGGGGCGCAAGGGGGGCTGGCAAGGGAGCCTGCTGGTTAGGGCTGGACACCTTGTCGGCCACTGCGCGATTCCCATGCTGGAGTTGAGTGTGGGACTGGGTCTGCACGGCCAGCATGGGCAGGGCTCCTCTGTGCGCCGGGGTGAATAAAGAGTCTGTCGGCCGATCACGTTTTACTGGGTATTGAGGCAACCTGGGTAGGGCATCTGCAAGCACATTCTGTTTCCCGGGCACATGTTTAAGAACAAAACGGAATTGAGCAAAGAAGTCCGCCCAACGCTGTTGCTTCGAGGACAATTTATGGGTCCCCGTGAGGGCAGCTACATTCTTGTGATCGGTCCAGACTTCGAAGGGGACCCCGGATCCCTCCAGGAAATGCCTCCACAGAGTAAGGGCATGGTGGACGGCTGATGCCTCCTTTTCCCAAATGCGCCAGTTTAATTGGGCATGCACAAACATTTTCGAGAAGTAGGCACAGAGGTGAAGGAGACCGTCCGGTCCTCTTTGGAGAAGGCCCCCCCCCATGGCTACATCGGACGCATCGACTTGGTTCGGATTTGGGTGCAGCAGCACAGGTTCAGAAGTGAAAAGCCATTTGAGGGCTACAAAGGCGGATTGGCATTGATCAGTCCACAGTATTTTGGCAGAGGGCAACATTGCAGAAACCCCTTTACCTTTTGTTTTCAGGAGGTCAGTGATTGGCAGCGCCACTTGAGCGAAATTGGGAATGAAACCGCGATAGAAATTGGCAAAGCCCAGAAATTGCTGCACTTGCTTGCGGGTGGAAGGTGGAGTCCAGTCAAGAACCGATTGGACCTTAGCGGGGTCCATGCTAAGACCATGATGAGAGATTATGTACCCCAAGAAAGTTATTTTCTCTTGGTGAAATTCGCATTTGGACAGTTTTGCATAGAGCTGGTGGTTACGCAGACGTTGCAAAACTTCTCTGACCAGAGCAACATGTTCCTCCATGGTTTTTGAATAAATAAGAATGTCATCCAAATAAACTACCACGCCGCGGTATAGCAAATCATGGAGGATTTCGTTAATGAGTTGCATGAAGACCCCCGGGGCCCCTTTTAATCTGAAAGGCATCACAAGAAATTCATACATTCCAAAACAGCTAGAAAAGGCGGTGAGGGGTTCGTCCCCCTCACGGATACGGACGCGATAATAAGCTTCCACTAAGTCCAATTTGGAGAAAACGCATCCCTCCTGTAATTGTCCCAAAATATCTGAAATCAATGGTATGGGGTAAGCGTTGGCTTGGGTAACTGCACTGAGCTTTCGGAAGTCAATGCTTAAATGCAGGTCACCCTCCTTTTTTCGGACAAAGAACGCCGGGGCTGAGTTAGGAGCGTTCAATTGCCGAAGGAACCCTCGAGCAAGATTTTTATCCAAAAAGTCACGTAACACAGCGCGTTCGGAAACGCTCATGGGGTAAATCTTGCTTTTAGTCAGTGTGCAGTCTTTTACCACCTCCATTGCACAGTCTGTGGTACGATGGGGGGGGGGGTAAGGCATCGCATTCTTTAATATCAAAGACATCTGCAAAGTCTCTGTATGCTTCGGGCAAAGGCGTTGGCGAGGAGGCGTCGGAGGTTAACGCCGGAGCAGGTGGAGGCACCACCGCGACTTCCTGCCGGTGCTGTTCGCACTTGGGATTGGCAAAGGTAATAGTGTCCGTTTCCCAGTCTATACAGGGGCTATGACCTTTAAGCCAATTAATCCCTAGGACAACTTCGAACCGGATGGGGGCTATGGTAAAGTCTATTTGTTCCCAATGAGAACTAATACCCATCACTACTCCCTGTGTGCAATGATCAACTGGTCCCCCCTTAAAATGGCTCCCATCCATCTGGGCGAATTGGACGGGAGCTGGTAAAGCCTCGGACTTGACTTTGAGGGCTGCAAACGTGGCCTCACTAATTAAGGTGCGGCCGCAGCCAGAGTCAATAAGTGCCTTGACAGGCAATTGGGGACCCCCTTTATAGTGTTGCAACACTGCGTCCACATAAACGGTGGTTTCCACTTCACTCACCTTGACGGGAGCTTTGGGTTTAGCAGGAGATTCTGCAGGGGTCTGTGGAGACGCTCCACTCACCACAGACCGAATCCGTTTTTTGACAGATCAAGAGGGGTTTCCAGGTTTAGAGCTGGAGCATTCCATTGGTTATCCTCATCAGAAGAAGGAGAGTTGTCCCCCATTGGGGCACTTGTAATCCGGGACCCTGCGGGGTCGCTTGGTGCAGAAAGGTTAGCCGATTCCTCAACGTGAAGTGCAGAGGTGTGGGTCGACCCGGCGCTGCGCTGCGGGTGGCCGCGGTGCCTCTGCGTTGAGGTCTCCCTCGAGCTCGGGGTGGCATGCTGGGGCGAGTGGCCTCCGGACGTTGAGGACAAGCCGCTGCAAAGTGGCCCAATTCCCCGCAAAAAAGGCAAGCCCCCCTCTGGAATCTCGTTTCGCGATCCAGAGGTGGCCGCGTAGGTTTATGTAGGCTGGAAAGCGGCGCTTTCAGTGGGGGTTTTGGGCGCTCTTATCCCTGTTTCGCTGTCGGACCAGGGAAATGAAACGTCGGCGGCTCTCGACCTCCTCAGCTAGCAAAATCCAACCTTCTAGGGTCTCAGGATCACCCCGCATATACGACCAGTTCAGAATGTCAGGGTGTAAGGCTTCCCTGAAATAATGAATAAGGGTGGCCTCAGACCAATCCACAATCTTGCTTGCCAGTCTTTGGAATTCATCCGTAAATTCTCGGACTGGAGAGGAGCCCTGTCTGAGTTGTAACAGTTCTGCTTTGGCTCGTTCTCCCATAAAGGGGTCCTCAAACCATCTTCGCAAGGCTAGCATGAAATTGTTGAGGGAGCGGATAGATCGGGATCTAGTGTCAAATTGGAGGACCATCCAGTCAGCTGCTTTCCCCGTCAATAAGGAAGCTACAAAACGGACTCGGCTGTCCTCTGTGGGAATGTATTGCCCCTGTTCTCTCATATAATTATCCACTTGATGCAGAAAACAGGGTAAAGTCTTGAGTGAACCATCATAGGTCGTTTTCAGCCGAGGCTGCTTCCACTGGCCGGGCACAGGTTGTCCCGGCTGCACGGGAGCCCTGGGAATTGGCATAACCGGGGCTCCAGGGACTAGGGGGGGGGAGCAGGTGGTTGAGCGGGCACAACCGGCTGGGCTTATAGGTGAACCGTGCTGTGGGCCCGGGGAGAATGGGCTGCGCTGGAGTTGTCAGCACCTGCTGCAAGCACTCGTTTTCCTGAAACAAGCGTTCCATTTGATCTTGGAGACGGTCTACACGATCGTATAACTCCCAGTTTTGAGCTCGCAATAGGTGCACCTCTTCCTCAGGTCCACCTGTACAATGTGCTCAACTGGTCCGTAAACCCGAGGCCCAATGAGAGCCGTCTCCATACAAGTCCTCCTCGTCAGACTCGTCGGAGTCCCGAAGCCGTTCTGCGAGATGACGCGCGCGTTGGGTGGTACGAGACGGAGCAAAAGCCGGAGAAAACGTTGGCCCCCACGAGGGGCCGGTTCACCCGGTGTCCTTGGGGCGCACACCCGCCCGCGCCTGTTCTGCAGCCAACTGCTGCTCCCTTTCCCGCTCAGCCTGAGCTTTGGCCGCCGCCTCAGCCACCGCAGCTGCCTCTCTGTCCGCGAGAGCTTGGGTGGCCTTGAGCTTCAGGGCAGCAGCAGTGGTAACAAGCGGTAGAAGTTCCTTCTCCAAAAGGGTGAGGAGCGGTTCAGACTCCCCGCCCAACAGCGGTTGAACCTGGACCGCTAGAGCGGGTGCACCAGTCTCGAAAGTCGGGGTCAACAATTGTGACAGATCGGTTACCGTGGTATCCTTCGATAGTCCCACAAACAGTAGCGCCGTTTGGACAGCGATCCGTTGTGCCTCTGCTTGACAGTCAGCTGCATTTGGCACCAGAGAAACACCTTCCGGGGCCGCTCCCACCATGGCTCCCGTCGCCAAGATGGCAGGACGACTTGGGACCGTGGACAGATTTGGGCGAGTCTCACGAGCAATAAGTTTATCCAACAAGCTAGTTAACAGTTGTAAATCCTCAGCCGCCAGTCAGGCATCATCCACCAACTGATCAAAGGCTTGGAGGTCTAGACAGGTGCTGGCATCCACAGCGTCGGACATCCAGGGGATTTTCGCTAGAGATTGCCACTGGGTCTGTACTAGCCCATTTAAGTGACTAACCTCCGTGCTAGTCCTAAGTAGCTCAGCTACAACGTCCCGTATGAGGTCGGGGTCGTCTTCCAGGGTTCTTAGATGGAACCCGTTACCCGGGGCCTGGGGCGAACGGCATGGGGCTCCAGCCACGAATCACTCGGAGTGCGCTCTCCTCGCTCCCATCCGAGTGGCAGGCGAACTCTCCAGGGCTCCAGCCTGACAGGGAGATGAGTGAGGATTGCTGCCCTTGGCCCAATTGAACCAAAAACCACATCAGAGACAGTCAGGTCCAAAGAAGCTGGTTTTACTGGTCAAAATAGGTTAACAGAGCATAAAGAAAAGGGTGACAGCAATAAGGCTTGCTGGCCTGAACTTGGTAATATAAAAGCACAGAAAAGGCAAGAGATTACAAATCACAAACAAAGTTGGGTTCCCAGAGCTTCAAACGGAGTTCAGTAGCACAACAGTCCTTGAGTCTGGTCGGTGGGAAAGCGAAAGTAAACATCAACTGAGATACAGGCCTGACACTTTGTGCGCGGGACCCGATATCAGATCGAAGATTTACACGGGCGGGTCCCAATACAATTGTAAATCTCTGGCTCGTGTGCAAAAGGGTGAGGAGCGGTTCAGACTCCCCGCCCAACAGCGGTTGAACCTGGACCGCTAGAGCGGGTGCACCAGTCTCGAAAGTCGGGGTCAACAATTGTGACAGATCGGTTACCGTGGTATCCTTCGATAGTCCCACAAACAGTAGCGCCATTTGGACAGCGTTCCATTGTGCCTCTGCTGTAGTACTCTGCTTGACAGTCAGCTGCATTTGGCACCAGAGAAACACCTTCCGGGGCCGCTCCCACCATGGCTCCCGTCGCCAAGATGGCAGGACGACTTGGGACCGTGGACAGATTTGGGCGAGTCTCACGAGCAATAAGTTTTGCTCGTGTGCAAAACGGGGTGGGGGGTGGAGGAGTGCACGGAGAACTCCATTTTGTTTGTGGGGAAACCATCTTGTTTGAGGACGGAGCTGTCAGAAGCCCTATCTGACAAAAACTCCCATGCATAAAAGACCTTTATTACTTCCAGCTTAAACTTCAGGCCATCCTGAGCTGAAACATCACCAGTTGGGCTTGAAACACGGATTCCCTTCTTCCTTCCCACTCCACCACCTTCAGCGGCAGAGAAAACAAATCATATAAAGCACAGAGGAACTGAAAAAAGTTCTCACAATGAGGCAAGGAGAAGGCATTGAAGTATTATGCAGGAGACATTTCAAATGTGCCTACAACAGTGATACAATAACAGCAGCCACTCATCTCGATGTGGGAGTCTAATGGAATGCATTGCATCAGAGAGCAAGGCATCCTTTCAGGCTTTCCCTGAACACGTTAGCAAAATTGTTGTAATTCTTGTTTCTATTGCAGTGGGCATCAACCCCTTTCCATGCCTAATTGCTTCCAAATGAGTTGCTTATTCTTTTTTGAGGCTGTAGCTTTCTGGTCCTCTACCCCCCTGCTTTTCCCTCTCTTCTAAAAGAACAGAGAATTAGTTGTGCCCTCTTTCAAGTTCTCCTGCCACTGAAAGCCAGTGCCTTAACATTGTGCTGATTATGTTCAGAGTTCAATTTAAAGTTGCAAAGGGCTTGTGCTGACCTGCAGGTTTGTGCCAGTAGTTGCAAACTTAGGTCATTTATGAATGCTACAAATGCTATGCACCAGCACAATCACCATCTCAAGTCCAGAAGAGTGCGTCCGTGCCCCTTGAAGACGCTGCTTAGTAATTGGCTGTAGTGCTTAATGTGTGAAAAACTTCCAGTTCCCCTCCCCCCCATGGAAACCCAAGTGCTGTGTTTAAAAGCATTTCATGAAAAGGAGCTCTTTTAAAGGAACAGAATGGGGAGGGGGAACCCATGCATCATTTTAAAACCTCTTTTATGTGACAAATCTACTCAGAAAGAACTCTGGCTGCGAGACGAAAAATCAGGAAGCATTTGAGCCCCTGCCTCTTGAAACACTGCTTTGTAATTAGCTGTAGTACTTACTGTAAAAAAAGTCACCCCCCCCCCACTGCAGCTCCCGTATCCTGTGCTTTGGCTTATGCAAGGAGAGGAGGAAGATTTGACCCGGGCTGATCTTAGGAGAGATCAAAGAATTGTGATTTAACAGCATTGGGAAGACCTGGGATTTGTGAGGGCTGGGCATGAGGTCATCTCTGAGAGACGGAACACTTACGCATAACTCCAAGGAACAACCTAGTCAGTCCAGGATGAATGTGAGTTCAAGTACCCAGGCAAAAAGGACCTTAGTTGTCAATATGAATAAAGACCTTCTTCTCTCAGATTGTTTTTGGCATATAAGTTCTTTCTATATCTTCTTGTTTGTTCTGTATCTTTCCATCCATTTTAACTCCCAATATTCTTCTTTTCCATGGCTCCTGTCTAAGATGGTTAGCCAGAAATCTACCAGGTTTATTAGTCTTATCGAAAAATATTTGCTTGGCATATCTGATTTTCTTCTGTAGGTCTTCCATCTCTATTAAATCAATTTTATGTTTCACTAATTTAATTTTTTGAAGCGTTTTCTTATCTTGAAGATTCTGATGATTTTAGCGTTAATTGAAATAAATCTTCCTCTTATGAAAGCTTTACTTGTGCTCCAAATTGTAGAGCTAGAAATTTCCAGAGAATTTTTAAAATTAAAAAATTCTTTCAGGTCTTTTTCCACATTGAGTGGCTGCATTTTTCTGCTGTAGAATCTGATCATTGATTTTCCATCTTCTTAGTCCGTTCTCCCCTTGCATCCAAGATAGTTCAGTAGGGCTGTGGTCAGAAAATGTTCTAGGAGCAATATCGATAGGCCCAAGATTTGTCAACGCTGTCTTTGAAATCCAACATATGTCAATTCTAGAGCAGGAGTCATGCCTGTCCAAGGAAAATGTATAATCTTTAATGTTGAGATTCTTTAAAAGTTCACCATTACTTTATTGCATAATAAGACGTTGGTAGTGTCCATCAGGATCAGAATTGTATTTGAGAACTGTCCATTTTCTTCCATTTACATATGTTACCAGTCCTTTATTTTCTTTGGCAGAGGAGAAGTACAGAATACCCAGATATTTAATGTGGTTAATCTTCTCATGCACTTTATTAACATGGGTTTCCTGCAGGCAAATTAGATACTTGAACAGTTTATGTAGTTTGGGGAAGATTTTCCTTCTCTTGACAGGGGCATTCAGTCCATTGATGTTGATAGAAATTATTTTTATTGTTTCCATTTTCAGTATTTAAAAGTGAGCGTCCAAAGCTGCGGCTTGTCCAATTTTGTCTTCTTCTTCTTGTATTTATTTATCTTCTTCTTATGGCTTTGTTGAGAGATATTTCTTGGTTGGTCCTGTGGTTGGCTGGCTGCTCAAACATTCTTCTGCCTTTTCACCTTCTCCTTGTGGTCGCTGAAAATCAGTAGACAAGATTTCTTCGATTAGGGCTTTGGCTTCTAGTTGGTTGCGGACAATTCTTTTACCTTTAGGTAGCGAGACGTCTAATGAATAGGGAAATAGCCAGTGGAATCTTATACCTCTGTCATGAAGAACCTGTTTCAAGCCATTAAATTCTTCCCTCTTGAACAGTATGTTGCCTGGTAAATCAGGGAAGATATGTATTACGGTGCTTTCGTGAATTAAAGGCTTGTCTCTTTGACCTTTCAGAAGTAAGTCTCTGGACCTCTTATGGACAAATCTAACTAAAATGTCTCTTGGCATTTTGTTTCTCCTGGTGTAGGCAGAATTTATTCTGTTACAGTATTCAATTTTTGTGGCCTCTTTGTGCAATTTGTATTGGTCTTGCCGCCCAGCCTTCAAATCTCCTTCTAGATCTGTTTCCCCAAAGTGTTCAGAAAAACCACGTAGTTTAATATTTTTGTCTCTCCATTTTATTTCATGAGTATCAGTTTTGGTGTTGGTCTCTAAATGTAGCTGTGAATGCTGAGAAAGTTTTTGTTCATGCAATTCCAATGCTGTTTCAGCATACTTTTGCTTCTGTTTAATTTCAGATATCTCTTTGGTGTTAGCTGCAACCTTCTATTTTGGTTATGCTTTTAAGCACTCGATCTTCTGATTGCTCAATTGATTCTTGTTTTGATTTTTGTAGAGAATTTTTCATCTCATTGATTTTTCCTGTGTCTAGAGGAATACATTTTGAGCTTCTTTGGCCATCTCAGGGGCTGATGCTATTGTTATTGTTGTTTTGCTTTTGATTTCCCTATTGTGATATCTTGCAGTTCTTTCTCCAGTGATTCTTGATATTCTTCAGGTATGTTAATGGGGTTTCTGTGTTGCTTACTTTTGACGCTTTGAGATTGTCACTGTGTGAAACTATAAAAACCAGTATGAATTATATGAATCAAAAGCTAACAATTCATTACAGACACCTCCCTGAAAGAGGAACTCATCTTTCTCAATGCAGAAAGACAACACTCAATGCAGAAAGACAACGTTTGACAACGCTCCCTGGAACTTCATCCTCGAGATGCTGGAACAAATTGACTGTGGGAATAACTTTTTGAGTGTATTCAAAGCTATATACTCTAACCAACAGGCCAGGCTTTTAATAAACAGGAGACTTACTAAGAAATTTGGCATCCAAAAAGGCACTAGACAAGAATGCCCATTTTCTCCACTTTTATTTGACCTCGCTATAGAAGTTCTTGCAAATTATATCAGAGCAGATTCCCAGATCAGAGGCCTGAAATATAGAGAAGAGGAACATAAAATAAAAAGCTATGCAGATGATGTGGTATTAATATGTCAAGAATCGCTTAGATTGGCCTCCATAATCAAATCCCATATTGAGAGCTTTCCCCAATAGGATATAAACTTAACAAAGCAAAAACCAAAATCTTAACTTTTAATCTCACGTCATTGAGGGATATCACTAATTGTCAAATCACAAAGGACCCCGTCAAATATTTAGGCATAAATATAGCATCCCAAAACAACACTCTTTTCCACACCAACTACCTCAGAGAATGGAAAGAAATAGAGAAGGACCTGAATAGATGGTCCAAAGTCAATATTTCTTGGCTGGGCAGAATATCAAACATAAAAATGAACATGCTCCCCAGACTCAATTTCTTGTTCCAATTTCTTCCACTTGCCCTCAAAGATAAGGTGTTAAAAATTGGCAACAAAGAATGAGCAAATTTGTCTGGAATGGGGAAAAACCAAGGGTGAGACTCAAAGTGCTTCAAGATGATAAGAGGAGGGCTTGGATTACCAAACATGAAATTATATTATCCAGCTTCATATCTTGTTTGGATAATGGATTGGATTAAAGGTCCACTGGATAGGAGGCTGACATTAGAAAAAGCAGATTTACCAGTTGGGTTTCACAATTTGCTATGGTCCTCTAAAGTAGTACAAATTCAAGCAATACCCCAACAAACCTCTCAAGACTGTGATGTAAAGCCAACCCTTTTAAAAGTTTGGAACATTTATAAAAAAAGGATAAGTCCTTCTCCTCCTACAATAATGTCTCCTCTGGAAGCTTATTATGGACAATCTATTTAGAAGAGTTGCAAGTATCTAATGTATCAAAATTTGATTGACGAGACTGGTGAAATCAAACAAATATCTACTCTGAAAAAGAGAACAAGGATTTAAACTGGTTAATTTGTTTACAGTTGAGATCAAGATTTAAAGAAGACTGTTTTAAAACTGGTGCCTTGAGAACGCAAACAGAATTTGATTAATTTGATATTAATCAAACATCAAGACCATCTACTTGGAAAGATCTACAATCTATTGTTAAAAAATGATACAGAAATGGAACAAGTAAAGACCAACATGATCAAGTGGATGCAGAACTTTGGAGAAATGATCACAATGGAAAAATGGGAATCATTATGCACCAGCGATTTAAAGTTCACAGCCAGTCAGGAAATATGAGAAAATTGGTACAAGATGTTCTACAGATGGCACTCCACTCTGAAAGTGTTAAAGAAGATGCATAAAACAAATAAAACAAGTCAAGTGGTTTGCTGAAAATGTAATGCACCAGATGGTTCTGAAGCGGGTCAGTGCCTTTCAGTTGACTATGCTCTTAGAATCGACCCCTTCCTGAGAAGTGGTGTTATCTTATTCAGTTAGTCACCTACTAAGCAGGACTCTACTTTACCCACTTAAAAAAGTAAGCCTTTTTATTGATGTGCTCCAATGAAATTATTTGTATATATGTGTATATGCAAGTTTTACAAAGTCTTAAAATTCAGTAACAATGTATACAGTAAAGCAAGTTCTACATACTATTAAGTTTTAAAATCCAATACTTAAAATATAACAGTCTGATTTAGTTCAAAGTATCTAATTCATGTTCTAGAATAACATATAAGTAAATTCATACATACCAAGACCATCTTCTGAGACCCTCAGTCCAAAGACTTAGAGAGGTCTGAAGTTCTAGCCCTTTCTCTGCCCATACTGATACTGTTTCATACCGTATTTTCACTGTTAAAAGTCACCGTATTTCGACTTAGCTGGGTTTCCATGGCTAGACTTATACCATATAAGGACTTCCTCTCTGTATTCCAGCCAGCCTCCTTATAAGGATTTCCTCCTTGTATTCCGACAGGCTACCATATTAGGATTTCCTCCTTGTATTCTGACAGGTTACCATATAAGGGATTTCCTCCTCCAGCTGTCCATTTGCCTATTTCTTAAACAGTTACTTTTTAGCTTTAATATACCTCCACGACGCCCAACATTACCAGCATCCTCATCTCTCAAAGAGTATGGTCAAAATGAATCTATTCTGTAGTAATACTTTCATATTTAAACTTTAAAACACAATATTACCTTTATACAATACTATTTTATAACAGTCAGTGTTCGTGGCAGACTGAATTTCACAAGCTTAGTTGGATTCCAGTAAATTCAGTTAGATTCCAAAAGCTTATCTTTCAAAAGATTAGGGGTTTTTAAAACAGTAGAGGAGTTTTTTAAAAGTGGCTCTTAGCCAGGCATGTTCATTTTAAATGAAATACAAGCCTATAAATGGTCTTTATGAAGAATAAGGTTTCATATTGAATAATTCTGCATATGTACAACACTAATGTAACAGTTTATATGCTATGATATGTCAAAGCCTGTAACAGTTCTTACTTTCATGTATGGTGGATTTATCTGAAAGTACAGACATACTGGAAAGCCATCCATCAGGAACTTCAAAAGATGTTTCTGCAAAAATTCCCATTAGATCTCAAGAATATGTTGTTCGGTATTATACCATCCAAATTATCCACACAACTTAAAGATCTATTTAAATATGCTACAATGGCTGCTAGAACAGTCCTAGCAAGGGAATGGAAGCAGACACTTCTCCCAGACATAGAAGAATGGAAAGAAAAATTAATGGAATACGCTACTATGGTTAAAATGACTAGTATGGCAAATAGTGATGTGAACTATGAGCAGTTCCATGAAAAATGGAATCATAGAATCACAGAGTTGGAAGGGACCACCAGGGTCATCTACTCCAACCCCCTGCACAATGCAGGAAATTCCAAACTACCTTCCCCCCACACCCCCAGTGACCCATACTCCATGCCCAGAAGATGGCCAAGATGCCCTCCCTCTCATCATCTGCCTAGTATCAACATTGCTGACAGATGGCCATCTAGCCTCTTCTTAAAAACCTCAAGAGAAGGAGATCTTACCACCTCCCAAGTAAGCCTGTTCCACTGAGGAACTGCTCTAACTGTTAGAAAATTCTCCCCAATTCTTCCTATTTTATAAATATGTTGAGGTTTAATATTAACAATAATTAGAGAGTAGATGTTAATTAATCACAGTGAAAACCTAACTTGGATTCAGATTATAGAGATAGTAAATAAGTTTGATAGACACAACAAGGCGATTATGTTTCTTGATGATATGATTAGCAATGTTAAAACTATTGCAGATGACACCAAATTAGGAAGGGGAGTTAATACCCTGTAGGGTAGGGTCAGAGTTCAGAATGACCTCAATAGACTGGAGAGCTGGGCCATAAGCAATAAAATAGATTTCAATAGGAAGAAGTGTGAAGTACTTCACCTAGGCAGAAACAACATAAGGCACAGATACAGGATGGGAGAGAGTTGGCTTGACTACAGTACATGTGAAAGAGATCTGGGAGTCTTAGTGGACCACAAACTGAACATGAGTCAACAGTGTGATATGGCGGCTAAGAAGGCCAATGCAATTCTGGGCTGCATCAATAGGAGTATTGTGTCTAGATCAAAGGAAGTAATACTACCAGTGTATTCTGCATTGGTCAGACCTCACTTGGAATACTGTGTCCAGTTTTGGGCTCCACAATTTAAGAAGGATGTTGACAAGTTGGAGCGTGTCCAGAGGAGGGCAACCAGAATGGTCAAAGGTCTGGAATTTATGCCCTAAGAGGAGAGACTTAGGGAGTTGGGTTTGTTTAGTTTGAAGAAGAGAAGGTTGAGGGGAGACATGATAGCCATGTTTAAATATTTGAAGGGAGGTCATGTTGATGAGGGAACTAGCTTGTTCTCTGTTGCTCCAGAGACTAGGACACAGAGTAATGGATTTAAACTACCGTATTTTTCGCTTTATAAGACACACCTGACCATAAGACGCACCTAGTTTTTAGTGGAGGAAAACAAGAAAAAATATATTCTGCATCAAATGGTGTACTGCCCCTGGAAGCCTGGTGGGAGGGTCTTTAAACTCCTCCGCGCTGCCATCCCAGGCAGCGCAGAGCACTTTCAAGACCCCCCCTGGCTTCTAGGGACTCCCTGGAAGCCCGGCAGGGGGTCTTTAAACTCCACCACGCTGCCATCCCAGGCAGCACAGAGCACTTTCAAGACCCCCCCGCCAGGCTTCTAGGGACTCCCTGGAAGCTTGGCGGGGGTCTTTAAACTCCTCCGCTCTGCCATCCCAGGCAGCGCAGAGCACTTTGAAGACCCCCTCCGCTTCTAGCGACTCCCTGGAAGCCCGGCGGGGGGGTCTTTAAACTCCTCCACGCTGCCATCCCAGGCAGCGCAGAGCACTATCAAGACCCCCCCGCTCGGCTTCTAGGGACTCCCTGGAAGCCCGGTGGGGGGGTCTTTAAACTCCTCCGCGCTGCCATCCCAGGCAGTGCACAGCACTTTCAAGACCCCCCCTCCCTGCCCGGCTTCTAGGTACTCCCTGGAAGCCCGTGGGGGGGGGGTCTTTAAACTCCTCCACGCTGCCATCCCAGGCAGCGCAGAGCACTTTCAAGACCCCCCGCTCGGCTTCTAGGGACTCCCTGGAAGCCCGGCGGGGGGGGGTCTTTAAATTCTTCCATGCTGCCATCCCAGGCAGCACAGAGCACTTTCAAGACCCCCCACCCCTGCCCAGCTTCCAGGGAGTCCCTGGAACCCAGGCGAGGGGGTTCTTTAAACTGCTCTGCACTGCCTGGGATGGCAGCATGCAGAACTTTCAAGACCCCCCCCCCCGCCCGACTTCCAGGGACTCCTTGGAAGCCGGGCTGGGGGGTATTTAAACTGCTCTGCGCTGCCTGCCTAGGCAGCGCAGAGCAGTTTAACCTCCGCACCCCCCCCCAGCGCTTCCTGGTCCCGAGGCTCAGCTGTTGGGTGGGGACCCACCGGGGACCCGCCCAACAGCTGAGCCTCAGGACCGGGAAGTGCGGCGGGAGGTTAAACTGCTCTGCGCTGCCTGGGCAGGCAGTGCAGAGCAGTTTAAAGATCCACTGCCCCCCTTTCTGGGACTCCCAGGAAAGGGGGCGGTGGGGGTTTAAACTGCTCTGCTCTGCAGTTGGTCCCCGCCCAACAGCTGAGCCTCGGGACTGGGAAGCACGGGGGGGGGTTAAAGTACTCTGCGCTGCCTGCCCAGGCAGTGCAGAGCTGTTTAAATACCCACCGCCCCCTTTCCCGAGAGTCCTGAGAGTTTAAAGACCGCCCCACCCAGTTTCCTGGGTCTTTAAAGGCTGGAAAAGGCAGGCGGGGGGGGGGGGGTCTTGGAAGTGCTCTGCGCTGCGTGGGATGGCAGCGCGGAGGAGTTTAAAGACCCCCTCCCTGCCGGGCTTCCAGGGAGTCCCTAGAAGCCGGGCGGGGCGGTCTTGAAAGTGCTCTGCGCTGCCTGGGATGGCAGCACGGAGGAGTTTAACCTCCCTTCAGCGCTTCCCAGTCCAGAGGCTGCGCTGAGCAGCTGGGAGGGGCCTCCTGCCCCCCAGCTGGCTGGCGGCTTTAAAGCCGGCTCCCGGGGCGCGTGGGCTCCGGGCTCCCGCTGCGCTGGGCGACTGCTGTAAGGGGCCTCCCGCCCCCCAGCTGGCTGGCGGCTTCCTAGCCGGGTCCAGGGGCGCGCCGGCTCTGCGCTGGGCTGCCGTGGCCGGGGGTCAGCCATGGCTCCCAGGGCCTCTCGCAGCTTTGCCCTTCTCCCCGGGGGCCGGATTCACACACATTCGCTCCATAAGACGCACAGACATTTCCCCTCACTTTTGAGGAGGAAAAAAGTGCATCTTATGGAGTGAAAAATACGGTAATAGAAAAGCGATTCCACCTAAACATTAGGAAGAACTTCCTGACGAGAGCTGTTTGATGGTGGAATGCGCTGCCTCGGAGGGTGGTGGAGTCCCCGTCTTTGGAGGTCTTTAAGCAGAGGCTAGCTGGCCATCTGTTGGGAGTGCTTTGATTGTGGGATCTTGCATGGCGGGGGGAGGGTTGGGGTCACTGGGGGTGTGGGGGGGAGGTAGTTGTTAATTTCCTGTGTTGTGCAGGGGGTTGGACTAGATGACCCTGGTGGTCCCTTCCAACTCTATGATTCTATTCTTTTTTATTGTTTCTTTTTATACAAATTTCAAATATATATTTCTTATTCTGCATACATTGTTTATATAACATATTTTTCTCATTCCCTTCCATCCCTCCCATCCCCCTCCCTAACCCCACTCCTTCTCTATATTTTTTAGTCTCTTAACCCCAGCCACGGGCACAAAGTCTGGATCTTCCACCAAATGTCTTTTCTTCCTTCCGTTGATATCCACTCTAAATAGGTCTTCCATCTGCTCGTGATTTCCCTGCTCTTGTCTTCCCATGAAGTCTTCTGGCGCTTCATCTCGACGATATCCGACTGTATAAATTCAAACAAATAGTTGTGCCAGATTTCTATAGTCCATTTACTTTTATCCTTCCAACCCAGAGCTATTTGTCAGGCTGCTATCTCGGTTTCGTTATTGCCTCTGTCTCTGCGCTGTATTGTCTGCCCCCCAAGGTCGCATACCTAGGCCTGGGAACTCAGCTCCTGGGAAACTGTATTCAGCCTATGCGTGTAATCTCCCGCCTTTCCTGCCTTATAATATCTCCCAGCTAGTGAGTCTCTCATAGCTGTCATTTTATTCGTTTGCACTGTATGCCTATTTGACCAGTAAAAGCCATCTGTTTGGACTCTATATGACTTTGTGGTGATTTCTGGTTCTGTGGGCCAAGGGCTGACATTATGACAGCTATCCCTCTTCACCATTCTACTAACCAGGCTGGAGCCCAGGGGGGTTCGCCTGCCACTTGGATGGGAGCTGTGCAGCTCTCCAGGTGATCTACTACCCTGGAGCCCTTCTCTGAGGATCCTACTCTGTTACAAGACTTAATCGCTGAACTTTTCCGGACGACCCGAGAGGTTTGCCGCTTGAGGGGACTGGTACAGGAACAGTGGCAATCTCTTACAGGAACTCTCTGGATGTTAACGTCGGAGGATACTGATGCTCGTTTAGATCTTCAAGACTTGGATCAATTACTGGACGATGCCCGGTTGGCGACTGAGGATTTACAAATATTAACTGGACTTTTGGATAATCTTATTTCTCGAGAAACTCTTTCTACCATGGCGGGAGCCCCGCCGGAGGGTTTTTCCCTGATCCCGGATGCAGCCAGCTGTCAGGCTGAGGCCAAGCGAGTCGCTATTAGCACCGCTCTTCTCCTTGTGGAATGTACAAAGGACACCCCGGTAGCCACCTTGGCTCAAGTTTTGACCTCGACTTTTGGAGCCGAGGCACCCGCACTGGCGGTTCGAGTACAACCTCTGCTGGGCGGGGAACCCGACCCCATACTCTCACTCCTGGAGACAGAACTTTTGCCGCGCATTACGGCAGAGACTGCCCTAAGACTTGAGAACGCCAAAGTTCTTGCGGATCAGCAAGCCGCCGAAGCGGCTAAGGTCGCAAGAGAGAGAGAAGCTGCGGAAGCAGCCAGGGCGGCTGCAGCAAGGATTAGGAATCAGGCGAACGTGGACACGCGCCCCAAGGACAATGTACAAGGGCTATCAGGTCTGTCTTTTTCCCCGGCGTTTGTCCCGTCGCGCGCGACCCAACGCGCACGCCGTTTGGCTGACCGACGTCGAGACTCAGGAGAGTCTGAAGACGAGGATCTATATGGGGATAGCTCTCAATGGGCCACAAGCTTCCGGACCAGTAAGCCTCATCTTACTGGTGGCCCAAGTGAGGAGGTTCATCTCTTACGAGCCCAGAATCGGGAGCTCTCCGACCGTGTTGATCAACTCCAGGAATTAATGGAACGTATGCTTCAGGAGAACAGGCAATTACAACAAACCCTGATAGCTCAGAGACAGCCCGTTCCGATACCGGGTCAGGGGGTACCCGTACAGCCACCCGCTAATGTGCCTGCTCCACCCTTGCCTCCTGGAGCTCCTGTTGCTCCTCCGCCCGGACCACCCGTGCAACCACCCGCTAATGTGCCTGCTCCACCCTTGCCTCCTGGAGCTCCTGTTGTTCCTCCGCCCGGACCACCCGTGCAACCGGGTCAACCTGCGCCCGGCCCTTGGAAGCAACTCAAATTGAGGACTACGTATGACGGATCTCTCGAGACTTTGCCTTGTTTCTTGCATCAAGTGGACAGTTATATGCGAGAACAAGGACAACTTTTCCCCACGGAAGATAGCCGGGTGCGTTACGTAGCTTCCCTTCTGACAGGTAAAGCGGCTGACTGGATGGTCCTCCAGTTTGACACCCGCTCTCGTGCTATTCGTTCCCTCAACAACTTCATGACTGCCCTGAGAAGGAGGTTTGAGGACCCCTTCCTGGGGGAAAGAGCCAAAACGGAACTCTTACAATTAAAACAAGGCTCTGCTACAGTTCGAGAATTTGCCGATGAATTTCAACGACTGGCAAGTAAAATTGTAGGTTGGCCCGAGACCACCCTGATCCATCATTTCAGGGAAGCCTTGCATCCTGACATTCTGAACTGGTCTTACATGCGGGGCGATCCCGATACCCTCGAAGACTGGATCCTATTAGCCGAGGAAGTGGAAAGCCGCCGACGCTTTATTTCTCTCGTCCGTCAAAAGCACAAGGAAAAAGGCACCCAAAAGCCTCAACCCAAGGCACCACTGCTCGTCCCACGAAATCCCCCACGTCCCCCCCAGGAACGTGAAGCCCGATTTCAGAGGGGTGCCTGTCTTACTTGCGGAGAAATGGGCCACTTTGCAGCCGTTTGCCCGCGCCGCCAGGAATTATTTCGTCCCAGCACGACAACCCGCGCCCGAGGTCGTCCACCACGCAGAGGCACCGCGGCCACCCGCAGCGCAGCTCCGGGAAGACCCACACCCTCTGCACTCCATGCCGGGGACCCAGCCTCCCTGCCTACTACCAACGACCCCGCCGGGTCTCGGATTACAAGTGCCCCATTGGGGGACAACTTTCCCTCTTCGGATGAGGAAAATCCTTGGATTTCTGCAGCCTTAAACCTGGAATCTCCCCTCGACTTGTCAAAAAACGGCTCCGGTCTGTGGTGAATGGAGCGTCTCCACAGACCTCTCAGGATCTTCCTATCAAACCGAATGCTCCTACCAAAATCAAAGAAGTGGACTCCACCGTCTACGTGGATGCAGTTTTACAACACCTTAACGGTGGCCCACAAATCCCCGTCAAAGCACTAATTGACTCCGGTTGCTGTCGCACTCTCATAAGCGAAGCCACTTTTGCTGCACTCAGAGCCGACTCTGAGGCTTTACCCGCCCCCGTCCAATTTGCCCAAATGGACGGAAGCCATTTCCAGGGGGGTCCAGTTGATCACCGCACCATAGGGGTGGCAATGGGAATTGGTTCCCACTGGGAACAAATAGACTTCACTATAGCCCCTATCCGATTTGAAGTGGTCTTGGGAATTAACTGGATTAAAGGACATAGTCCCAGTATTGATTGGGAAACAAACACTATCTCCTTCGCTAGTCCCACCTGCGACCAGCATCGGCAAAACTTTGCTCTGCTATATCCGCCCGTTCCAGCATTAACCTCTACTGCCCCAGCACCACCGGCTCTACCTGCTGTATACCGGGACTTTGAAGATGTCTTCGACCTTAGGGAATGTGATGCCTTACCCCCCCACCGGGCCTCAGACTGTGCGATTGAAGTGGTAAAGGACTGCACATTAACCAAGAGTAAGATTTACCCTATGAGCGCTTCCGAGCGCACTGTCCTCCGGGACTTTTTGGACAAAAACCTCGCCAGAGGGTTCATTCGCCCTTCGAATGCCCCAAACTCGGCCCCCGCGTTTTTCGTCCGGAAAAAAGAGGGCGACCTTCGCCTGTGCATTGACTTCAGAAAGCTCAATGCGGTTACCCAGACCAACGCCTATCCTATCCCATTAATATCAGATATTTTGGGACAATTACAGGAAGGCCGTGTGTTCTCTAAATTAGACTTGGTGGAAGCTTACTACCGAGTCCGTATCCGCGAAGGGGATGAGCACCTCACTGCCTTCTCTAGCTGTTTCGGAATGTATGAATTCCTTGTGATGCCGTTCGGATTAAAAGGGGCCCCGGGGGTCTTCATGCAACTCATCAATGAAATCCTACATGACCTTCTATATCGTGGGGTGGTGGTCTACTTAGATGACATTCTCATTTATTCGAAAACTATGGACGAGCATGTGGCTCTGGTCAGGGAAGTTCTGCAACGCCTGCGTGACCATCAACTTTTCGCAAAACTAGCTAAGTGCGAATTTCACCAAAGCAAACTCACGTTTTTGGGATACATCATCTCCCACCAAGGTCTTCGCATGGACCCCGCCAAAGTCCAAGCCGTCCTCGATTGGACTCCCCCCACCAACCGTAAGCAAGTACAGCAATTTCTGGGATTTGCAAACTTCTATCGAGGATTCATCCCTAACTTCGCCCAGGTGGCTCTACCCATTACGGACCTACTGAAAACTAAGGGAAAAGTAAGCTCGGCTGCCTTGCCCTCCGCAAAAATCCTATGGACTGAGCAATGCCAAGCCGCCTTTCTGGCCCTCAAACGCCTCTTCACTTCGGAGCCGGTGCTACAGCACCCAGACCCAAATCAAATGTTCATTGTGCAAGTCGATGCTTCCGATGTAGCCATGGGAGGGGCTCTCCTCCAGCAAGGACCGGATGGTCTTCTTCACCCTTGCGCTTACTTTTCAAAAAAATTTGCGCACGCTCAATTAAACTGGCCCATCTGGGAGAAAGAGGCCTCAGCAGTTCATCATGCACTGACTCTATGGCGACAATTCTTGGAAGGGTCTAAAGTCCCCTTTGAGGTTTGGACCGATCACAAAAATCTAGCTGCCCTCACGGGGTCCCATAAGCTATCGGCGAAACAACAACGGTGGGCGGAGTTCTTTGCTCAGTTCCGTTTCACCCTGAAGCACGTCCCTGGGAAGCAGAACGTTCTCGCGGATGCCCTCTCCCGTTTACCACAATATCCGGTAAAACTCGAGAGACCCACCAACTCTCTGTTCACCCCTATGCAACGTGGGGCCCTACCTATGCTGGCTGTGCAAACTCGATCCCAGCATCAGCACACCTTACCCAACTTACAAGCTCCGCCAGCCCAACCGGCTGCCCAGCCGCATCCGCAACAGACCGGAGTTCCCGCCCTTCCTACCCCTCCGGCCGCCCAGCCGCCTGCAGTCTGCGCGCCGCCGCACGTAAGCACTAGCCCCATAACTGTTTCTAAGATCTCCATGGCCGACGGGGGGGCCCCCCTCCAAAATCCCCATCTCCGAGTCCTTTTTAACTGTCCTTCGGGACCAGTGCCTTTTAGAACGCTCCGCTCATACCCTACCTCCTGGTGTTTTGGAACAAGGAGGGTCCTGGTACAAGGACTCAAAATTGTATGTACCCAAAGCTCTCCGGAAGGACGTTTTACATTTAGCTCATGGAGCCAAAACAGCTGGGCACTTTGGGTTTCTGAAAACCCTTCACTTATTGCGCAGACAGTTCTGGTGGGGGGGAATGCGTTCCGACATTGACTCCTTCATCCGCAGCTGTCCCGTTTGTGCCGCTGCGAAACGATCGCAGGGCAAACCCCCGGGACTGCTACAACCTCTTGAAACGCCCAGCAAACCTTGGGAAGTGATTGCTATGGACTTTATGACTGATCTCCCTCTCAGTGGGGGTAAAACTGTGTTGTGGGTTGTTACTGATTTGTTTTCTAAGCAAATACATTTGATTCCATGCGCAGGGATCCCCTCTGCTCAGAAACTGGCCCGCCTCTTCGTGACGCATATCTTTCGTTTACATTCGTTTCCGCGTAAGATAATTTGTGACCGCGGAAGTGGTTTCGTTTCTAAGTTTTGGAAAGCTTTCCTCAAGTTGGTGGGAGTGGAACAAGGGTTGTCTAGTGCATACCATCCTCAAACTGATGGTCAAACTGAACGTGTCAATGCTGTACTTGAATGTTATTTACGCTGTTATGTTAACTACCACCAGGATAACTGGGTGGAACTGTTACCTTTAGCAGAATATGCCTACAATAATGCCATGCATCAATCCACAGGTTTTAGCCCATTTTTTGCTGTGTATGGACAAGATTTCAGTCCTATCGCTCCTGCAGATGATGTAGAGGGGGAGGGGAACCCCGACATTGCCTCCTGGGCACACGCCCTCCGTACCACTTGGCCCTGGCTCGTTAGCAACCTCGACCGGGCCAAACGTAAATACAAAGCGCAAGCTGACAAACATCGCTCCCCCGGGGGTGATCTGCAAGTGGGTGCTTTGGTTTACCTTTCCACCAAAAATCTCCGTTCCACCCAACCGTGCCATAAGCTCAGTGCTAAATTCATTGGCCCTTTCCCCATCACCCGGGTCATAAACCCTGTCACGGTGGAACTGGCTCTCCCCAAATCCTTGAGGCGTGTGCATCCTGTTTTCCACATTAGCCTCCTCAAACCCCATGTTGCTTCTCCACAGTGGCATCCGGACCCACCTCCTGCGCAACCCATCATGGTGGGGGGGGAGGAACACTTCGAAGTCTCCAAGATCCTTGACTCCCGTGTTCACCATGGCAACCTGCAATATTTAGTCCGTTGGAAACATTTCCCCCCTGCCTATGACGAATGGGTGCGCTCACGGGATGTCTCCGCCCCCGACCTCGTCGACGCCTTTCACATTGCTTACCCGGATAGGCCAGCCCCCTTGCGAACTGGGAGGGGGCCTTGAGGGGAGCAGAATGTCAGGCTGCTATCTCGGTTTCGTTATTGCCTCTGTCTCTGCGCTGTATTGTCTGCCCCCCAAGGTCGCATACCTAGGCCTGGGAACTCAGCTCCTGGGAAACTGTATTCAGCCTATGCGTGTAATCTCCCGCCTTTCCTGCCTTATAATATCTCCCAGCTAGTGAGTCTCTCATAGCTGTCATTTTATTCGTTTGCACTGTATGCCTATTTGACCAGTAAAAGCCATCTGTTTGGACTCTATATGACTTTGTGGTGATTTCTGGTTCTGTGGGCCAAGGGCTGACACTATTACTGCTTTGCTTGCTAATAACATAGCCTTGAATATGGCCTGGTCGCTCTTGTTTACCCCTGAGTTCCCTGTTGTGTTCATTAACATTAGGTTAAAATCTATGGTTAAAGATACTTTACATTTTCTCCTTATAATTTCTAGTATTTGTGTCCAAAAGACCCTAACCTCTGGGCATTCCCACCACATGTTGGAGAACCAACCCTTAGATTGTCTACAGTGCCAACACATGGGGCTCAGTCCTGGAAACATATTCGCTAATTGCGCTGGTATTTTATACCATTTTGTAAAAAATTTATGTTCCAATTCATTGAATTTAATCACTTTTATTTCCTCTAGTCCTTTCATAATTTTACCTGCTGTGATTTCTGATATCTGACCTTCCTTACTCCAAGTTTTTTGTAAATATGTTATTGTCTTATCTTTATTTGAGATCCTTTTCCTGTAGATTTTTCCTGCCAATCCTTGTTTTGATTTTTGCATTTATCTATTTCTTCCATTGGTTCCTCTGACCATATTTCCCCTTTTTCGTTAATCATTTTAAACCTTCTATAAAGGCCTGTTGTTTTTAGCCAATGTTGTTTGCCTATCTCTTCTACTATCTCCTGTAAAGGTTTTAGGGTTCCTCCTCTGTACATATCTCCCAGTCTATAATATCCTTTTGACCTTAGGGTTTCCCACCATTTACTTTCTCTCATTTCAGTATGCATAGTCTCTAGCGGAGCCCATCTTGAAGTCCTTCCTAGCCATAAAGGTTGCCATTTATTCCATACCTCTAGTGCTGTACGTCTGGGACCTATAGTTAATTTTAAATCGTTACTTAAGACTTTTGAGAAAATGCCAAATCTACCTATGTCACTGTTAATCTTATTTTCAAATCTAACCCATTTCTGGTCACTTTCTTCTCCTATCTCTAATAATGACTTTAATTGAAATGCGGTGTAGTAGCTAATCAGATCCTGGGTACCCCAACCCAATTCTGATCTAAGGCTATATACCAACCTTTTTTGAGTTCTACATTTTTTGCTATTGAATATCCACCCTCTTATCATTCTATTTCTATGATTCTATTCTTTAATAACTTGGGCCAATAATGGACAACACAACGGTGATGAAAAGCATATGGCAGTACAGTCTGCTTGATTTGTTTTTGCTTTTTTTGTCATAATAACTGTATTGTTGATATCCCTATTTTTCCCTTTTGTACCCCTTTTTATATAACAATAGGATTTTTTTTTAATTCATCATTAAGTCTGAGATTCTTTTAATGGCTGAGAATTATTTGTAAAGGTTTAAAACTGGACAGTTCTAGTAGAAAATAGTCAGTCACTCCTTTTTGAAGAGAAATCTGTTGCTGCTTTATTTAATGGTTGCTGCATGTGCTGCTTGAAATCTATGCTTTCTCAGTCAATGGATTTTCCTTTTGTCTGAATGTTGCATTTTGGTTGCTTCTGTTGCTATGGATTCGAACTTCCTCCTCTTTCTCCCCTTAAGTGGGCATCTGGAACCACAGCCCAAAATCTGTGTGTTCTTTCTTTCTGCCTTTCTCTCAGCTGTGTGAAAGGCAATCCTCTCTGCAATTGAGAAAATGCCATCGCTGTTACTAATCAAGGAGAGATCCAGATTTGCCAAGGGACTTGAAAGCAATTCAAAAGTCTCATGAATTTTGTAAGCTTTTAAGAGGATGTCTCCCAAGGTGTCACCTTCTTAACAGCAAGTGCCTTTAAGAGAAATCTTTCAAATGCATTAGAAAGCTCAAGGTGGGATGTATGAGGAGGGCATTTATTGGCACCTGTATAAACAGAGAGGAGGGGGCTGCGGTGGGATCCAGATTCCTGGCTCTTTTCCCCGGCTGGCACTTGTACATACTGAAATGAGACAAATCCAAGGGTAGTTTCTACAAACATAAAAAAATGAGCTAAAAGAAGCATTTCCCTTCAATGAGCAAAATCCTGGTCTTTGAGGTTTTATCCCCTCCAAATCAATGCCTTGTAACAAACATTGTCTTCCAGCTTTATAGCTGATGACTGATGCCTTGCTAGCTCCAAGTGCACATGCGCATTTCCCTGCCACTGCTGTCTATGGATCAGCTGCAAGGCTCATTTGAATTGTTACAGTTGCTATTCCTGGCAACCAGGTCTCCATATTAACAAAACCAAATAACGCTGTGAGGTTGCCCACACCCTAATGGTTGTGCTCCCACCTTCTGCCACCTTTCTCACTTTGGTTGCTGGTTCCCTATGGCCTCAGAATTGGGAAGGGGAGGAGGTTAAGACACCTGGTTCTTCCTCCTTCCCTTAGGCTGTCTCAGTCTCTCTCTCTCTTATTGTGGTTTCCCTATCAGAACTCAACCCACACATCCTCCTCAGCCAGCTGTGGGAACTTTCTTTTTATAGAGCCCTGTAGCTTCTCCCCCACCTGGCTCCAGGCCCAATCCCTTTCTCCCAGACTCCTCCCTGAAGCATATAAAAGTTGAGGCAGCACCTGCCTTCCTCTTCTCCATCAGCTTGCTCTCTGTCCCTGGGCTGCCTTCTCATGGTACCCACACAGGACTGGTAACCCATTCCAAACTTTCAGCCCCCAGCAAATGCGGATACCTCACTATTCAGCATCCTCTGTAATCAGAGATTCTCTTTGACACCAGTGACTGCTAGAGGAGCACACCATTTTAACTGGGCGTGTCAGTGATAGAGAAGCTTATCTAGGCTCAGTTCAGAATAGGCTCACTTAAAATGGACTGCTATAAGCATATTGATTTCAAAATGTGTCATGTTCCCCAGCCCCCTTGAGAGGATCCCCTACTTATCCTTTCTTTTATCCAACATTTACCTTGTAGCAGTAGCAGTGAAAAGAGAGGCTGCTGAAGCAGTCTTGATTAGACCTTCACAATAGTCTTGGGCATAAGAATCTTAAGGAATTGTAGTTTCTGAGGGCTTTTGGATCCATAAGATCCCAGAATCCTTGGGAAACTGCATTGTTCATGGAACATGGCTCTCCAATGCAGTCGTAGCTTCCAATGCCCAAAGAAGGCTGCAGTAGTAGCCTTTCTGGCCTCCTCCCTCACTGCCAGATAAGGTTTGGTACTTATGTATGTAAGGGGAGTGAAGCTGCATTAACAGGGCACGCTATGTGCAAGTGATCTGAACCAGAACTTCAGGGAGATCTGGGCCTGGGTTGTAGCTTTCTTAACATTTCTAGAGTGCTCCAAACTCCCTAGTTCCAACCATTGGTGACATTGTGTACATCTAGTTTGGAAGCTACTTGCTCTCCCAAGGGAGTTCAGGAAAGAGTCATTTAGAGAACAGGAGGGACTAAGGACCTCTATGAGAATTCTCGGCACCATCAAACTGCAGTTCTCAGGATTCGCTGGGGAAAGCATGCCAGTTAAACTGCTTTTTAAACAATATGAGGCAGTGGACGATGGACAGTCTGGGTTAACAAGGGTTAACAAACAAATCTTACACAAACTGAATACTTCTGTAAACTGTAAACTGACCAGGGTTGTTTGTAGGCAAGCAAGACTGCAACAGCAACTATGGGGTTTCTAGGCCTTGGTTGTCTACCTCCTAGTCCTGAGACTGTAAAGAGAGTCTACTCCTCTTCAGATCCATATTGGATCAAATCTAGATCTCATTGTCAGGCCGGCTCTCTGCAGAGAGAAACAGACTGTGCATGTTTTGGTTTCAACAGGTGCAGTTCAAGGCCGAGAACTGGTAACTGTCAAATTCCTTTCCTAGCTGTGGGAACGGCCCTCGTAAGGGGGGTGGTTGCCATGACTGCAACCGCTATCTTGATATGACCAATGCTTTTCCATATAGGCCGCAGGCCATGCCTTTAGTTCCCATTCGTGCCAATTTACCTGTTAGCTCTGTAAACTTGTAGGTTTCCTAATAAATCAACTCTCTTTTGGACTACTCATCTGTGGATGTTGTTTATGGGACAAGTGCTCACATTTTGGCACGAATCCCTTTCCACCATCACCTACCTGGCTGGAGCCCTGGAGGGATAGCCGGGATCTCGGGAGCAGGGGACGTTCTCTCTGAGTGAGTTGCCTGTGGCTGGAGCCCCGGAGGGTTCGCCTGGGCCCCGGGTGGGAGCAGGGAGAGTGCTCCCCGGGTAGAGGGTTCCTGGCTGGAGCCCTGGAGGGTCCTGAATGTTGGTACCTTCTGTTGGTACCTTCTGGAGCCCTGGAGGGTCCTGAATGTTGGTACCTTCTGTTGGGAACGTTGGACGAGTTCCCCGACGACCCTACTCTGCTGCATGACGTTCTTGCTGAGGCGCTTGGCCTGATGCAGAGATCAACCGCCTAGTTGGACTTATTCGAGTTCAGTGGTGTCGCCTTGCTGAAACGACCCCCTGGATGACCCACAACGCAGATCTAAGTGCCCAGCACTACCTCTGGACACTGGACAAGTTGTTGGAGGAAGTTCGGCTGGCACAGGAGGATTTAGCAACGTTGACCCGCTTGCTAGCGAGATTAACAGTGCGTGAGGCACAACAGGAGCCGGTGGCAGCCCCAATCCGCCCCATGTGTGACTCTTCCATGGCTGGAACGCGGGCGGAGGGGGTCCCGATGTCAACCATTCCCGATCCCATCGTGTGCCTAAAAGAGGCACGGGATGTGGCAGCCTGGACAGCTTTACAGTTTGCGGGACTGACCTCGGCCACGGTCACTGTGGCCGAGATCGCGAAACGATTAACCCTGGAGTTTGGACCAGACACAGCTGCTCTGGCAGTCCGGGTTCAACCGTTGTTGGACCTAAAAGATTCCTCTGAACTCCTTCTGCTTCTGGAGCAAGAGGCCCTCCCGATCATCACCACGACAATCGCCGCTAAGCTCGAGGCCAACCAAACACTCGCTGATCGGAATCGAGGTGAAGAACAGTTGCGAGCAGCAGATGCGGCTGCAGCTCGGGCGCTGGCCGAGAAGGCCGAGGGACAACGTCTGGCCACCGCTCGGGGCAGTGCGACGACGGCAACTGACGTGCATCCCAAAGAGAGCACTGGGTTCGGATTGTTCCCCTCATTTTCCCCGACCTATGGCCCACCTCGAGACATGCAATACGCATGTCGTCTCGCTGGTCGCTTGATCGAACCGGATTACTCGGATGAGGAGGACTTGTACGGTGAAAAGCCCCACTGGGCTACTGACCTCCGGGTCAGCCAGTCCCGATGCACGGGGGGTACTGGGGACGAAATGCGTCTCTTACAGGGCCAGAACCAGGACTTGTCTGATCGGGTGGCCTGTCTGCAGGATCAAATGGAGCTCCTGATGCGAGAAAATGAACGTTTACAATGAGCTCAAACTCCCCCAGTTCCACAGGTGCCTGGACAGCCAACTCAACCGGCTCCACGGCCACAAGTTCCGCCACTGAGACCGCCACTTCTGCCCCCCCCCCAGACAACCAGCCCAACCGCCTCTGGGACATCCGTCCCAGCTGGTCCCGGAAGCACCGGTTCTGCCACCCCCAGGGCAACCAGTTGTGCCACTCCCAGGACAACCGCCAGCGCGACCCCCAGCGCCCCCTCTTATGCAGTGGAAACAACCACGATTAAGGGTGACTTACGACGGCTCAGTTGATGCTCTGCCCTGTTTTCTCCACCAAGTGGATAGTTACATGAGGGAACAAGGACAGCACTTCCCCACTGAAGACAGCCGGGTCCGTTTCGTTGCCTCACTTTTGGTTGGAAAAGCCGCCGACTGGATGGTACTCCAGTTTGACACTCAGGCCCGATCCATACGCTCACTCAACGATTTCATGCGAGCGTTACGGCTCCATTTTGAGGACCCCTTCCTGGGAGAGAAGGCCAAGGCAACCCTCCTGCAGCTTTGACAAGGCTCCACACCTGTGCGGGAATTCGCAGATGAATCCAGAGACTTGCCAGTAAAATAGTAGATTGGACTGAGGCTACCCGAATACATTATTTCCGGGACATTTTGAACTGGGCTTATATGCAACGAGACCCAGACACTCTGGAGGAATGGATTTTACTAGCTGAAGAAGTGGAAAGCTGCCGCCAATTCATTTCGCTGGCCCGCCGTCGAGCCAAGAGGGGGGCCACCAAAAAACCCCGTATAAGGCTGCAGCTCCTACTCCGCGGAGACCGGCTCAACCCCCCCAAGACCATGAATTGTGTTTTCAAAGGGGAGCCTGTCTCGTTTGCGGTGCCATGTGCCATTTTGCTGCCGCCTGCCCACTTTGTCCGGATCGTTTAATTCCCTCTCGACCTGATGGACCCCCCCGGACTCGGGGGCGAACTCAGCGAAGAGGCACCACGGCCAACCATAGCACCGCACTGGGACGGACCTTGCCATCGGCACTCCACGTCGGAGATGCACCCAGCGAGCCTGCACGGGTGACTTGCGGTTATGCATCGACTTTCGAAAACTCAATGCCGTCACCCAGTCCAATGCCTATCCCATCCCTCTGATCTCAGGTCTCTTGGGACAGTTAACGGAGGGGCGTATCTTTACTAAATTAGACTTGGTGGAAGCCTATTACAGAATCAGGATTCGGGAAGGCGATGTACCTCTAACAGCCTTTTCCAGTTGCTTTGGCATGTATGAATTCTTAGTGATGCCTTTCGGATTAAAAGGGGCCCCGGGGGTCTTCATGCAATTCATTAATGAGATCCTACATGACTTGTTGTATAGAGGAGTGGTGGTTTATTTGGATGATATTCTCATTTATTCTAAAACACGTTGTCCTGGTGAGGGAAGTATTGCAACATCTCAGAGACAATCAGCTCTATGCTAAGGTGTCCAAGTGCGAATTTCACCAAAAACAATTGACCTTCTTGGGCTATATAATTTCACACCACGGTCTCACTATGGACCCTGACAAGGTGCAGTCTGTAACCAGTTGGGAACCACCCTCAACCCGCAAATAGGTTCAGCAATTTCTTGGGATCGCTAACTTCTACAGAGGGTTCATCCCCAACTTCGCTCAAGTCGCTCTCCCCATCACTGATCTCCTTAAGACTAAGGGAAAGGAAGTGCCGCCGCGTTGCCTTCGGCTAAAATCAATTGGACCCCCCAATGCCAAACCGCTTTTGATACTCTCAAGCGACTGTTTACCTCTGAACCAGTGTTAAAACACCCTGATCCTGAACAGATGTTTATAGTCCAGGTTGATGCCTCGGACGTGGCAATGGGAGGTGCGCTTCTACAGCGAGGGAGGGACGGTCTTCTGCATCCGTATGCTTACTTCTCTAAGACGTTTGCACAGTATCAGCTCAACTGGCCGATCTGGGAAAAAGAAGCAGCCGCCGTCTACCATGCCCTCATGGTGTGAGACAATTTTTAGAAGGTTCTCAAGTCCCTTTTGAGGTGTGGAGCGATCACAAAAATTTGGAGGCGCTCACAGGGGCCCGTAAACTGTCCGCGAAACAGGTACGCTGGGCGGACTTCTTTGCTCAGTTCCACTTCGTATTAAAACATGTACCAGGGAAGCAAAATGTCCTCGCGGATGCTCTATCCAGACTGCCCTAATACCCTACCAAGGTTGAATGCCCCACCGAGTCCCTGTTCACTCCTGCTCAGAGAAGTTTGCTGCCCACTCTGGCGGTTCAGACCCGATCACAAGCCCAGCTCCCGCCACAGTCTTCGCATGGGGGGGAACTCCAAACCAAACCACATCGGTCAGCCGAACCGCTCCACCCCCTTCACCTCCTTCGCCAGCTCTGCCTGCACCCAGCTGTCCGGGTGATCCAACCATCCGACCCCCCTCGGAGACACCAGCTACCCCTCCCGCAGTGCAGCCCGCCACCGCGAAGCCCACGACTACGGATGGGGTGGGTCTAACAAACTCCTTTATGAACTGTCTTCGTTCCGGATGCCAAGCCGAACTCTCTGCACAAACCCTCCCCACTTCTATGATTGAACATGGGGGGTATTGGTACAAAGACTCAAAGCTGTATGGCCTAAGGGACTATGAAGGGAGGTTCTGCAGCTAGTCCATGGGGCCAAGACTGCGGGGCACTTTGGATTTCTAAAAACGTTGCATTTGGTATGAAGACAGTTTTGGTGGGCGGGCATGCGAACCGACGTGGATTCGTTTATCCGCAGTTGCCCAGTATGCGCTACGGTCAAAAGGTCCCAGGGAAAACCTCCCAGGTTATTGCAACCGTTAGAGACTCCCACTAGACCTTGGGAAGTAATTGCAATTGATTTTATGACTGATCTCCCCCTCAGTGAGGGAAAAACTGTACTTTGGGTAATCACTGACCTGTTCTCTAAATAGGTGCATCTCGTCCCTTGTGCAGGTATCCCGTCCGCCCCAAAACTGGCCCGCCTCTTTGTGTCACATGTCTTCCGACTCCATAGCTTTCTGCGCAAGGTGATAGCTATGTAGCCAAGTTCTGGAAAGCTTTCTTAAAATTGGTGGGGGTGGAACAAGGTCTGTCAAGTGCTTTCCATCCCCAAACCGACGGCCAGACTGAGTGGGTAAATGCTGTATTAGAATGCTACTTACGTTGTTATGTTAACTATCATCAGGATGATTGGGTTGAATTATTGCCCTTTGCTGAATATGCATATAATAATGCTGTACATCATTCTACAGGGTATAGCCCCTTCCGGGCTGTGTATGGTCAGGACTTCGGTCCCATTAGTCAGGCTGATGTCTCCAAGGTGGAGGGAGGTGAAGGAGTTGCTGACTGGGTACAGACAATTCAAACAACCTGTCCTTGGCTTGTAAAGAACTTGGAACAAGCCAAACGTAAATACAAAGCTCAGGCTGACAAACATCGCTCCCCTGGGAAGGACTATTCAGTGGGAGACATGGTTTATTTGTCCACCAAGAACCTGCGTTCCAACCGCCCATGTAACAAACTCAATGCCAAATACGTGGGACCCTTTCCCATTTCTCGAATCATCAACCCAGTAACTGTGGAACTTTCGCTCCCAAAATCATTAAGACGCATCCATCCCGTGTTTCATGTCAGTTTGTTGAAGCCACATGTGCCTTCCCTGGAATTGCATCCTGAGCCTCTCCCTGAACCACCGGTGATGGTAGGGGGGGGAAGAACATTTTGAAATTGCAAAAATCTTGGACTCACGCATCCATCACTGCTCCCTCCAATATCTAGTTCGTTGGAAACACTTTAGTGTTGCACAGGATGAGTGGGTACGCGCACTTGATGTTTCAGCACCCCGCCTACTCCGTCAATTCCATACTGCTTACCTGCACAAGCCTGCGCCCACTCGCAGAGAGAAACAGACTGTGCATGTTTTGGTTTCAACAGGTGCAGTTCAAGGCCGAGAACTGGTAACTGTCAAATTCCTTTCCTAGCTGTGGGATCGGCCCTCGTAAGGGGGGTGGTTGCCATGACTGCAACCGCTATCTTGATATGACCAATGCTTTTCCATATAGGCCGCAGGCCATGCCTTTAGTTCCCATTCGTGCCAATTTACCTGTTAGCTCTGTAAACTTGTAGGTTTCCTAATAAATCAACTCTCTTTTGGACTACTCGTCTGTGGATGTTGTTTATGGGACTACTACGGGGAAAAGTGCTCACACTCATTGGAGTTTGATTCTAATTCAAAATGGAGGCATTTCAGACCCACAGAGTGCTCTGGGGGCCTCCTAGCAACTCCCCACTTCAAGATTTACTGAGGTGGTGATGATAGGGCTACAAATGGCTGCTTACAGGTCCTCAGGCTGTGGACACTGCAAGGCACACTTACAGCAACATAGATGGTAGGATAATGGAGATTAAATTTTTCAGCATCTCTGCACCCTCCATACGACTCGAAGAGGCCTCAGAAGAGCATGCTGGTATTTCGCTAGGAGCTCTGCTCACTCATCTCCACCTCAGTACAAGGGGGAAATGGGAACAGTGAGAAATGCTATTACCAGATGCAGGCTGCATTTGTATATCACCTCTGTATCATATCTACACCCCAGTAATATCATCAGGTGCACAACAGCATCTGGATACCAAACCAATCTAGAGTAGATCCAGTTTAAAACCAGATTAAATGTAAATAGCCAGAAGATCTGTTTTGGACTGGATGTTGGAAGGGAAACCCATTCTGGCCTATTGTCTGGCCTATTGTTTGATTCCCCATTCTAGATTAGAGTCCACTGCTCTTAACCACTACATCACACTGAGAACATGAGATGAATGGAGGCCAGTCACCGGAAAAGGCAACTTTTCTGTACTAAGACTGTACTCAGTAGGTGCCGCCCACACTCCAGTGATGTTGATGTCCCCGCTCGTATTTTTAAAAATCATCTATGTACAGCACCCATTTTCAACAGACATGTGTGGGAAGTAAAGTATGACCAAGGCCACCTACAGAAATGTTTTATACTACAGAAGTCCCAGTTATGTAATCTCTCAAAAAATGGGAGGAGTGCTTCCGTAGTGCCTTCCAGAGATTTGGAATAGCCACGGATCTCCCAAGCTCACCATTACTTTCCCCATTTTTTTTTTAACTGTATGGACAAGGGCAATGTTATTTTGAGTCTGTTTTACTGGTTTTCACTGCAGTCTGTAGTGGAAAATGAATGATTTGCCTATTTTCCTCACATCAGCTGATTATAATATTCCTCTGCTCCTTTCTTTACACACCTAGAATACCACTTAAAGATCTGAATACTGGCTCTGTATCCTTAAGGATGTTCTAATGGTATTAATGCCCTGGTTCCCTCATTTCTCACATTGCAATTGAACTTTCAGGAGTGCAGTCACCACGGGAGAAGTCACCGGAAGAAACCGAACGCCCTGTGCGGAGACGGACCACCAGTGAAGGCCAGTATGAGAACAGCCCCCAGGACCCCAGTTCGCCAAGAAGCCCTACTGTTCGCTCTCCAGTTCACTGTGTCTCACCAGAGGTGGTCAGCACCATCTCTGCCAATCCTGGAGGAAGGCCCAAGGAGGTGCTTTTTAAAATATTTTCCCTTCTGATCTTACCATTGGAATTACTATGGAAAACATCTTTTATTTCTAGTATATTGTGATAGGTGGAGAAGGAAGAGGTTGATCACATAGTGTAGATGAGAGAGAAAGAGAAAGAGATAGAATGCATTTATAACCTGTTAACAGTAGCAGTCATTCTCAATGGGAGGAATAGTCAAATCAAGACAAATAATTTAAAAATTGCCAAATCTTCATGCTGTCTTTGCATGAAGATTCCTTCTTCAGTATTGGAGGTGGTTCTAGCTGTGCAATTTCCATGGGAGTAATAACTTCTAATATTAAACATACTAACTGGATTTATAAACTGTTTTTCACAAAGTTCCTAAGTGGCATAGAGAAAAAGGAGTAAAACACAATACAAATTAAAACATAACTTTCAAATATCACGAAGTGAGCAGCTGTGGATGAATAGCTTGACAGAAAAGCCCAAGAAAACTAAACTATTAAAGCCCCATCTAAACAGAAAAGTTCTGCCCTTGCTAAAAATGTGCAAAGACAAAACTAAGTTGATTTCTCAAGGTAGGGGGTTCCAAATAGAGCCTGTTTTGCTGAAACTGGAATGAGGCCATTGTTGTTTCCTCCCATCTAGATACCATGGTCCTTCCAGTTTTTGTAGCAGAAGACCATCACCCTAACAGAAAGTTCTCTGATATTAAAGTCAGAGAAAAGTCAAATGGCAACAGATCAAGCAATATAAAAGCAGGAGAAAAGATATCTGGAGAAAAGGAACTTCTGTTTTGCTAGTTGGTTGTTTGCTTGAGAGGGGAGGAGATGGGATATTGAGTTGTCATCACTGATGCTAATTTACTTTCTCCCTTTCACAGCCCCATCTCCACAGCTACAAGGAGGCCTTTGAGGAAATGCAGGGGACCTCTCCAATCAGCCCACCTTCTAGTGGTGGTGAGACCTCTCCCCCAACCCCTGCCTTTCCTGTCTCACCACAAACCCCTTACAATAACCTGTGTAAGTTTCATGGGCTTGGGCGAGTGGCTGGGAGGGGGAGATTGGTGGGTGGCTTTAGTAAAGCCAGACTTAGAGGGAGCTGGTCAACCTGTTCTCAGCTTTCCAACACCCACCACCATTTTAATCACACCCTCATCTTCTTGTTTCTCTTTCACTGCCAATCGTGCCTCTTCCCCCATCACTTTTCCTCTCTGTTTAGTCAACCTTCTTGTGAAGTTGCCATTAAGTACACATTCCCTATTGATAATAGTCATCACAACAGCAAAGTGTTGCAACTCTTGGGGACATAGAATGTAGCAGAGTTGTGATTATTGATAAACCCGAACTGAAAATAAACCCGAAATTAGCCATTTCGGCTTCGTTTGGGTTCGGGTTCACTGAACGCCAAAACCTGGAGCCCTTTTGCGATGGCAATTGTGTAATCGGAGCCAACTTGGGTCTGACCAACCTTTCAGTGGGTTGATCTGGATCAAGCATAATGGTTTTTTAAAAGACGGGGCTCACCAAGTCCCGTCCAGAGGGATATACCCTCCAACTAAAAAGAATGGGCATCACAGCTGCTGACCATCAGGCTCCTGAAGGAGACTCCCTCACCCGCATGCATGAGCAATGTCCTTCAGACGGCTCCCGTAGTTGAGAATTCAGTTGGCTCTGATATAACCACCTCCCCAGAAAACCTGCTCTGAAACTGAAGGTCGCCCTGAGTAGAGGCTTCGTTTCCCCGCACCATGGCCATCTCTTGAAATCAGATTTTTTATTACCATAATAAAGGACTGATCACAAGATGTCATTTGCCACCAAATGGAATGTTTCTGTGCATTATTTCTCTTGCATTTAAGCCTTTTCCATCAGTTTGGAAGCTAATTTGCATGGACATCATGCTATGTGCCCCAGAAACGAAGGTACCCCCCAGACTTTGAGGCACCACCAGCTTGGCAATCGGCTCTTTCTGGCAGTCCTCGGCAACACTGAACTTCTGAACCTGAAAACCTGATGGACAGCTCGGCTCTCAAACGCTTGGAGGATGGGGGCGACGCCTTTGCAGGCCCATAAAATTGGACTCCCTGTCCCAAAGTTCACCAAACTTCAGTGTCCATCTAGGGATAGTCCTTGCAGCCACGTTGCAAAGTTGGGGACTCTAACTCCAACAATGCCCCCCAGGAGCTTCGGAAAAAATCCCCATACACTATAATAGGTCACTTTTTCGGTAAACCCAAAAATAAGCCGAATACTGAAATTTAACGGTATGGATATTCAGTTTATTCCGGATTTACCGAAAAAAATTGGGCCCAAAAAACCCAAACCCAAAATTTACTGATTTTTTTTTTTTGCACAACCCTAGAATGTAGTAAGAAGCCATTGGCATCAGCAGGTAATAAAGAGAATAAGCAGCATTTTTGGATGCCAGAGTAAGCCACAGTGACGTAACCCCATGCTGTTTTCTGCACTCTCTTTCTCCCTGCTTGCCTTTGATGGTCTCATCTGACATGAAATTTCAGTATCATTTATAAAAATTCTGTACTTTAGAGAGCAATTGGACAGGCCCTCACAACTTGTGATTCACCATGGAGTGTACCAATTGTATGCAGTGACTATATGATATATTTGGTGGCCATATGAAGCCAAGGGCTTCATAAAACCTCTTGTTTGTGCTGCTTTCTTGGGATTGCAGTTTGGGGATATTGTTAAACCATAATACGTGCCTAGTGTGCTGTTTTCAGATTAGCAGGCCACTAACCATACAGGTACCTGTTTTAGAAAAATCAGTACAACCTTTTCCCTTGAAATGTAATACATTCCTTCGTTAATCTCAGAAAAAGGAAATAATTAAATTAGCCAGACATATTAAAAAAATTTCTGGACAATGTACAAAGCAGGTTTAACAAATGTTATGGAATTGTATACAGTACTGTCAATGGGTCACTTCTAATTATCAGTAACAATTAATAGTTATAAATGCCTTTCAGAACTCATAGGAATAACGATGGTTCATGATTCATTATCCTCCTTAAAAACACTTAGAAGAACAAACTTGTTTCCTTGCTGAGGAAGTATTATTCCCTATAGTAAAGATTCCCATTGCAGATGCTCGAAATGGGGGAGATATAACCTGTTTCTCTGGTCTTTGCTGTTTTAGCATTTGTGTGAAGCATCCCCATCCTGTGGTACATCTGGCAGGATCATAGACTAAAAGATTTATTAAATTTCCCTGATTGACATTTAAACATTGCTCCAAACCCTTCTGTTTAAGCCATAGAAATCACTTTGGCTTGATCTTCCAGGGATACTCCCTGACAACATAGCATTCCAGGAATTATCATTATCATCATCATCATCATTGTAAATGTATGTATTTACTCTAGGGCAAAGCAGTAGTGCAGAAAGCAGAAAGGTGCCTGTCACACAAATGTCAGTGTTTGCACTACTAACTGCTTTTCTAGCCATAAAACAACACCCCAAACCTATCAAAATTGATAGGACAAAAAGGCTCTGGTTAAACTTGACACCTGAACCTAGCTGTGGAATGTCCCAAGGGAGATCTGTTTAAAGTCCTGACTTTATTTTGGCACACGAAGACTCCCATAAGTAATTTTTCTCTGGCTCCCTGTGAGTTATTTTCTACTGGAGGTGGAGGCAGCTGTTTTCTGCAGGTGGGAGGAAATTGAATTATTCTGAATGCTAAAGACATACTTGACATAGCATTTTGGTAACAAACATCTCGGCAACAGGACACACTCAATCAGAACTAATAAACAGTTGCATCAGCTCTTAGTGTGGAAAAGCCCACTGCGCCTTCTCCCAAACAAGCAGTTTTTAGACCTTTTGGCCAGTCTGTTTTGCTTATTGCTGGCACAGCTGTATTGTCAAAAGCTCTTCGTTGTAAATCAGCATCCCCCTTGAATGTTCAATACCTTTTTTAAGAAACAAAGTGTGTGTGTGTGTATGTATCACAAATATCAGAATTTATTCCATATATGTGTGTGTGTGTGTACATGCATACACACTCTAAATGAAGAACATCTGATTTCTATTCTACCTCTGTTGCACACCAGTTAATCCTTCAGACCCAATGAAAGCTATAAACAAATACTATAGAATTGATTTAAAAATGTAAACTTGACCATTTGAAAAAAATTGAAAACCCAAATCCAACCAAGGTACTTGCAGGAAGGCAGCAACTACCACCAGCAGAGACGCTGATTTCCGAATATAAAAAGGGAACATATAGCTGAATGTATTGGAGAGCCAGGGGCTGAACAGATACACATATTTTTTGGCCTGTGGCTGACCAAGAGATAAAACTACAGATTTATATGGGCTTCAACTCATGCTTCTGTACAGATCTAGGTTTATACTTAGATGCACCAACATTCAGAGTTTGTACACATAGGCAATATTTTTTTATTGTTGTGTCTTCCTCGGCCTCAGGTACATCTTAAAGTAGTTTGCTGTCCCAAGTATGGCAGTGATGGGATATAGGTCTGAGAGGCGCAGCGTTCCTCTGAGACCTGCCTCAAGCCCCAGTGGTGCAGCTAGCTCCTCTGGAGCTCAGATTGCACATGGAGAAAAATGTGGCACCCAAGTGGTCACTTGAGCAGTGAATCAGCTTTTCTTTGGCAGAATGTATTTGAAGCTCAGTTAGTGAACTGTCAGAGATAGACAGAGAACCACTGTTGGCAATCGGTTGAGAGGCAATTACGATATTTTGAAAGATATTCCAGTTTGCTGATCAGAAAGCTCCTCGTGTGATATCTGACCTGTGTTAGTAATTTCTCACAGTTAAAATTCAAAGTGCTAAGTGCAGTTTTTTGCAATATAATAAACACCAATATTTGTATAAGCCCTTGTTGTTCAATGCTGCACATCTGGTACATTCATGTAATGGATGCTGCTACTATATGCCCTGGCATTAAGGCTATATGCCTCAAGCTGTTGGTGCTAGCTGAGCTGCTGAAACTGTGGAAGAAGATTTGACCTTTAACTTCCTGTTGCATGCTCTGTCTTCTTTACTCTTATAGCCAAGCATGCCTCTGACTAACCTTTGATAACTTGGTGGTGGGTTTTTAAAAAGTAACAAATACAGCTTTGAACAGTTCTGCCAATATTTCATTGGGTCAATGCTGGTGTGGCTAAAGGGGCCAAGTGAGCAACTGGGAAAAAGCAAATCTCCAAATGTGGAAAATGATTGCCCCCTCCTCAAGATCTTCAAAACAGTTTCAATCAGATTGGAAACGTCACAGATACTTTCCCAGAACAGGCTAGGTCATATTTCCAAATACCCTTGTACTCTCACATATTAGCAATCTAGCTGTTTACAGATACCATTGGCAATTTATGTGTGTATTGAAAAGTCATGTTTGTCTAACTTTTCCACTAAAATAGCTTTCAGGCAGCTTACAACTGTAGTTAAAACACTGTGAATTAATAGTAAGCTGACTAAAAATGAAAATGGACAACAGTACAGTTTTAGTTACTGATGAAAAATTGGGTCAAACAGGTCAGATTTAGCCTGGTATTTAAATGACAGCAATGGTAGCATCAGGCACGTTTTCCTTGGTTAGAAATTGCAGAATTGGCGTGCCGCCACAGAAAAGCCCATTTGTGTTTTAGCCACCTTGCGAAACTGAAGGTGGGGGCAGACAGATAAAAGACTTGAAGAAGATTGCAAGTGTTCACAGGTTTTTATGGAAAGCATAGATTTCATTAAGGGGTTTTAATAAACCCCTTCAGCTACACTTTTTCTCCCTCATGTACTTTGAATGATGTGAACATTTTTATATAGACAATGTATAGGTGAGTGAAATTCTGAGAAATAATGGCGGTCATTGGTTCACTGTCCTCCCTGATTCCTCCAGGAACAGAGATAATAGTACTGGACAAACTTTACAGTGCCTCCTTCATGTGTGTGTGTGTGAAGTGCTGTCAAGTCGCAGCCGACTTATGGAGACCCCTTTTTGGGGTTTTCAAGGCAAGAGACTAACAGAGGTGGTTTGCCAGTGCCTTTCTCTGCACAGCAACCCTGGCATTCCTTGGTGGTCTCCCATCCAAATACTAACCAGGGCCGACCCTGCTTAGCTTCTGAGATCTGACGAGATCAGGCTAGCCTGGGCCATCCAGGTCAGGGCGCCTCCTTCATACTACCTGCTAATATTGAATATAACAATGATGCTATTATTGAACTTGTTTCAGGTGTTAATGCAAGCATATTGAATCTTTGTGGATGCACTAATTTGGTGCTTGTCTTAAAAAGGCCGAGATCAATAGAAGTTCAGCTAGGTTTCACCTGTGCATAGCACCTCAACTCTTTAATTTTGATATTAATGATATAACAACTTGTCTTGGGAATTTGGATTTTCATGCTCCAAAATTAGTGGACAAACATATTTTTCCTTACTGCTGTATGCAGATGATCTAGTCCTCCTTTCAAGGACCCCTATTGGGTTAAGAAGGACATTGCATTCTTTAATGGACTATTGTTGTGCGAATCAGCTAGAAATCAACCATACGAAGACAAAAGTAATGGTCTTTGGAAACAAATCTAAGAAACACACATGGTACCTTAATGTGGCCTGCATCGAGCAGATTTATTAATATAAATACCTTGGCCTTGTATTTCAGGCATCTGGGTCCAGAAACTCTCACATAACCCATATTACTTTGAATGCTCCAAAAAGCGCTGGTGCAATACAAAAGTTCTGTTGGCATAAGAGAGGCAGGTGTGTTCCTGCTGCAATAAAACTATATAATGCTAAGCCCCTTTCACAATTGCTATATGGAGCACCACTGATCATAACTGTAAACATATTACAAATGGAGAGGGTACAATCTAAGTTCTTAAGAACTATACTGCAACTCCCAGCAAACATCCCTAATGCTGCAGTATGAGTTGACAACAAACAACAAAACAATTTACAGCCCATTCCTGAAAATACAGCATGCAGAGACGGCGGGGAAGAGGTGCAGTGGCGCCTCTTCCTAAGCCGTTTCGTGTATGCCGGAAAACAAAAAAAAAGCCATCTCGCGGCGCTTTTTTTGTTTTAATGGGGCCTTTTGCCCCATTGAAAACAGCAAGGCTGCGCCTGCTCAAAAGCAGGCCCAGCAACACCGTTCTCGCCGGCGGCGGCCAGGGCCAAAACAGGATAGGGAGCCACCTAACCGGCGGCTCCTCCCCCCCAGAACGCCCCCCTGCACCAGCACAGCCTCTCCACGCCGTGGCCTGCGCCACGGAGAGGCCGCACCGGTGGAGGGGCCGCGCTGGTGGAGGGGCGAGTCGCAGTCCTGCGGCGCTCAGCCGCCGGCGGGCCTGGCCTCGCCACCAGCATAAGTGCAGTTAACCACAGTAGATATACTCAAAACCTATCTAATACTGCTGGATTCATTTATAGCACCATGGATAACAACACTCAAAAGGAAATTAGGATATTCTGGTGTCTCACAACATTTGCTCATTCCCCTAGGATATGAATGGGCAAAAGAAGAGCGTATTAGAGGTGGAAAGGCAGCATGATCTAAACAGAATTAAAAACCCATTGTTTGATGTCTCTGTTCTTAATAAGCTGTCGCCGATGCCTTACTTCCTCAATATAAGTAATTCAGAATGTAGGAGAACTTTCACCTTAACACGATATAATGCTCTCCCGTCAGAAGGTAAATATAAAAAGATCCCCTTCCAGGAACACATGTGTATCTGCCAGGGTGGTAGTGTAGAGACAACAGAACATTTGACTGCAGGATTTACAATCAAATTTGGCAAGAATTGATACTACCCATTTTGGCTAGCCTTTCAACTAGTCAAAGATCCATCCAATTAATTAAAATACTTTCAGACAAAAATTATGAGATAACTTATAAAGTCACCAAATATGCAAGGCTAGGTATTAAGCATAGAAGCACTTGGTCTAATTCTGATGAAGGAAGTGGAATATATCACTGAACGGGTAATACTGAGTAAACATTTTAATTGTGAACATTTTATCCTAAATAGTGTTTTATGAACAGATGCTTTGCTATATTTTATCCTTTTAATCATTTAATTCTGTTGAATATTAGTTTGCTAGTCAATGACCGTAGTTAATTAATTAATATACCCCATTGTGGCTTGTGGGTTTCCTAAAGATCCTCCTGGCTTCTTGTAGAGGAATGCTACTGTGCCACTGGTTGGTTGTACAAATGGTTATGGATTGTCTGATTCAATTGCTTTCAGCGGGGCACACAGTCCAAATATACATGTTCACTTTAAAATAATTTCTAGTAAATTCTGTGGAATTTCTCCCAAGTAAACATGCAAAGGATTTAACTCTACATCAAGGCTCTTTTGCTTTTTATATATAGCATGCTCAGAAATAGCAGAGGAATATATTCACTTTGGTCCTATTGAGCTGTAGTAATTCTGCCCTAGAAGCTTTCACTTATTTAGATGGTCAAGCTCAAATTGACACTGCATGTCATTCAGTGACTTCCCCCTATTCACATGTCTGTCTGATGGTGTAATGAAACCTGACACCTTTGCCCACAAAATGAAAAGAATTCAGTGCTATGCTAGATCTTGCGGATGCATAATGATAACTATACCACATTCTTGAACATATGACCCTGCCATTGGACCTTTTTAGTCAGTATTTTCTACTCTGGCTGGCAGTAGTTCTCCCGGTTCTCAGGCAGAGAAAGGCTTTTGCAGTACTTTCAGTCTGAGATCCTTTAATTGGAGTTGCCAGAGATCAGACTAGAGACCTTTTGCACACAAAGCACTTATTCAACCATTTAGCCACAGTCTCTCCCTGACATGGAATTGCTTGATGTTGAATCACTGCCCATGGAATTGCTTTTTGGGGGAAAAAAATCTTATTTTATTTTGCTATATACTGTATACATTTCCAATCTCAGTAAATGCAATCACTGCCCATGGCACTGCTTATTTCCCTGTTGTTCATTGGCATTGCTCAGTGAATCATAGCCAAGCCTGCCCATAATGAAATAGGCTCTTGGTAACTGGCTCTCCTCTAATGCACCTGCCTCCCTTCCTCTCCTCCGTCCCTCCTGCTGTGTCCCTGGCGTGGGTGCCCATCTGAAGCCGTAAGTCAGAAGATTGCAATGTAAGTCATGAAGTGTGTGTGTGGGGGCGGGTACTCTGAAATGTTGAATGTGTCAAATTCTTCTCTAATGGACAACAGTGCTTCATTTGTCTTCATTTGCCTACTAATCGTTAGGACAAGAACTTGAGCTTCAAGTTAGAAAGCCTGAATTGTTTGGTGCGGCTGAAGGGAACTGTCAGTAACAACAAATACCACTAGCCTGAAAAATGGAAAACCCACATTAAAAAGTTTTTGTGAGACTTGCCGTTTAAACTCATCTCACATATTACATCTGCATCTATTTGCTCCATTGCTGCCTGAAATGTATCTATTAATCTTGTAAATATGTCTGGTTGTCCTACATGCTAATCTCCATTTTGCTTTGGTGGTATATGTCTATGCAGCCGTGCAAATACTTTGATGTACATGTCATCCATACAAACATGCACATCTGTGTGTACAATGTTTGCTATCTGTGATTCTCAGTGCCCACTGCAGTATTTGGGGTCCCTGTTTAGCCTCATGGTCATGCTGGATGTTTCATGGATATTCATGGATGTTTTTTAAACATTCTGGTAAAAAGCTGAGAACGCTATGGTCAGTTGCTACCTAGAATATTTCAGCTTTTTTGGGCGGAGGGGTTTCTTGAACTGGGCACTGCTCTTGAACCATGAGGAGGAAGTGTCTAAGTATTGGTAGGATTCTGCACTTCCCTATAAATGTCGCAAAGGGTGGGAAATATGGTAATAATAGAGTTACTCTTTCCAGTACTTAGAAAGCAGTAAGATGGAAGTATGGGTATTTTCAATGATATTCCACAGAGGCATAATCACATGACCAGAAAAAGTTAGAAGAACCCCGGGCCCATTAAAGCCTATGAAATGTAAGCCTGATTTCCATATTTCCCCAGAACATCCCCAGATCCATTAGGGAAAGCAGAGCCTTACATATTGCAGAGCACAGGTCACTCCCTTATGCTATGCTGGTTCCTACTAGCCAGGTAGAAGGATGGGAAGGACAGGTAGTAAAGCTTTAAACTGCTGGAAAAAATCTTGTTGCCCATCACATTTATTTTACAATAGTGACCAACATCATGGGCCAAAATGTTTTTGCGCCTCTGCTTCTAGAACAAATATAATGAGGTAGATGCCAGTCCAAGATCTAAGATAGGGTTGCCACATTGGGTTGGGAAACACCTGGAGATTTTGGGGGCGGAGCCTGAGGAAGGTGGGGCTTGGGGAGGGGGAGGGACTTCAAAGCCATAAAGTCCAATTGCCAAAGAGGCCATTTTCTCCAGGTGAACTGATCTCTATCAGCTGGAGATCAGTTGTAATAGCAGGAGATCTTCAGCTACTACCTAAGATGTGGATGATGAGAAGCCATTTGTAAAAACTGGGAGCATGGTTTACATTCAGTGGGGGGTGGGGTTCCTGCTTAAAACATTCAGTCTAAACACAGGTTTGGATCCAGCAACGTGAAGCAGAAACATCAGTGAACATAATGCAGCTCCACTTGCAAAAGAGCTTGTGAAACACCTAGCACTTTTCTTTGTATATACCCTAGTGCCCAGAAATTGGTTGTACAAGATCTGCTGCACAAATGGAAATGATAAGTTTGACATTGTGCAAGTGGATACTGCAGTCTTGTTCTTGCGTTTCTGCTTGCACAAAAGTTCTAGCAATTTTTCACTAGATCCAGCCCACAACGTGGCCATGCCACAAGCCCATCAACTTTTATTACCTTAGTTTGTTTGCTTTTAACTAGCCTTTCCTGCCTGGCTTAAGTTAGTTGGTATTAAATAATGGACAGACAATAACATACTGATCTGCCAGGGCTAGAAGGTTGATACCATGACATTGTTATGAATTATCTGGACACAGAGCTAATGCTGCTCTAATAAAAGCAGTGTCCTGCTTTGTGCTGGTTTGGGCAGTATTGAAGGGCTCTCTTAGTTGCTTTCAGCTACTGAGAGATGTCTTTGATGCCAGAGCATGCCAAGCATTGGCATGACCTTTTTATTGTCAGCTCCCAATACATTGGCCTTCCATAGTATAGATCCATTCTCCCACTTGCCTTAAGAGGACACATGAACACATGAAGCTGCCTTATACTGAATCAGACCCTGGGTCCATCAAAAAGTCAGTATTGTCTGCTCAGACCGGCAGTGGCTCTCCAGGACAGTCTGCTAAAGAAAATGTTTTCCATATAGATGCTATTTTAGGTTCTTTCTCTTTCATAAACAGCCAGCCAGGAGGTGTTTTGATTCTGTCCTCCACAAAAGAGAAGTTGTTTCTTAGCTAAAGCTGTTACTCAGAGATAGGGGCCTACGCTCAGCAACTATATTCCTGTGGTTTCAGCAGACCAGCTGCCCTGAGCTTTTCCAGCCACACGTGTAGCTAGTCAGCATTCAGTTACAATCACTTTGAGGCTTTTACAAACTAGTACTTGGCTACAAACCTGGAGACCCTTTGGATTTTAAATTTAATTCAACTTTAAATTCTTTAAATTTAATTTAACTTTATGTTCTGTTTTGCTGATATACATTTCTCTCTCTCTCCCTGTCTTTTTGACAACAGTGCGTTCTCCACCAGGTCTGGCCAAAACTCCACTCTCAGCACTAGGCCTGAAACCCCACAACCCAGCTGAAATCTTACTGCAGCAGACAGGAGGTGAGTGAGATGGCTGGTGTCATAAAAAGTATTGCATCATTGGGGAGGTTAATATATTGGGAAGCAGGACATATATCAGATCAAGATATGTTGTCTAGCCACTGTATTATATTATTTCTGAGATGGAAGAAACAAAAGAGTTTTCAGTAAAGAAATCCGCTTAAAGCAAGCTGCATTTTAACACCATCTGGATTTTAGTTCAGGAAAATACCTCATTCCATAAATTTTAGGGATATATTACCTAGGGCTGTGCAAAAAAAAAAAAAAAAATCAGTAAATTTCAGGTTCAGGTTTATTGGGCCTGATTTTTTTCGTGAAACCTGAAATAAGCGAAATATCCATACTGTCATTCGGCTTATTTTCCAGTTTCCTGAAAAAATTCGGCCCTGGGGGGGGTCACTTTTGAAGGTGGAGCCCCCAAATTCACAGCGTGACTTGAAGGGACTGTTCTTGTACAAACCTCAAAGTTTGGTGAGGATTGGGTCGGGGGTCTGTTTTTATGGGGTTCGGAAGGGGTCGCCCCCTTCATAGGCAAGCATTGCGAAGTTTGCAGTGGTTGTCTATGGAGGAGGGAGGCAGCCCCTTCCGTACCCCATAAAATTGGACCCCCTGACCCAATCTTCACCAAACTTCAGGGGTCATGCAAGGAGAGTCCCTTCAAGTGACGCTGTAAATTTGGGGGCTGTACCTCCAAAAATGCCCCCCAGGAGAATTTTAAATGTACTGACCTTTTTAGACTTGTTGTCAACAATGGCCGCCTCTCTGCTTCCTTCCTCCCTCATGGTCAAGTGCCAGGTTGCTGTTAATTATGGGAAATTTAGTTTTTCCACACTTGTAATGGCCCCTTCCTTCCTTCCTTCCTTCCTTCCTTCCTTCCTTCCTTCCTTCCTTCCTTCCTTCCTTCCTTCCTAACTCAATTTCCCATAATTAACAGCAGCCTTGCAATCGACCATGAGGGAGGGAGGAAGCAGTCTGGTAGCCATTGCTGACAGCAAGTCTACAAAGGTCAGTTTATTTAAAATTCCCCTGGGAGGCATTTTTGGAGGTAGAGCCCCCAAATTCACAGTGTCGCTTGAAGGGACTCTCCTTGCACGACCCCTGAAGTCTGGTGAAGATTTGGTCAGGGAATCCAATTTTATGGGGTCCAGAAGTGGCTGCCCCCTCCTCCATAGACAACCATTGCAAACTTCACTATGCTTGCCTATGGAGGAGGGGGATGACCCCTTCCAAACCCCATAAAATCGGACCCCTGACCCGACTTCCTGTAGAGCGTTTGGTCCGAGCGCCATTGTTTCCTGGGGGCTCCCAGGAAACACCAAGAGTCGTTTAGATTTGGAGTGCAAAAAGCACTCCAACTCGGTCCTAAATAGTGGATCGGGAAGCAGGAAATTCCCCTGCAGCCTTCAAGAGCGGTTTGGACTCCCATATTCTCTGAGAGAGCTTTTTTAAGCCTCCCGTAGAGTTGGAAGTTGTCCCCGCCGGCATAGGGGCTACCATTGCCACGGACGACTCTTTGGATTATAGGCTTTGACCTCCTCTATACATTAACATCAAATAATCTATGAAAAGAACAAGAAACCTCACCTTTGGAAGTCAGAGTGAGTAAAAAGACACTTTTTGCCTTTATCTTGATTGAGAAGACCTGAACGACGATAAAAACACCTACGAAAACAGGCGACTCCCTGCCCAGCGTAACGAGACTTTTAAAATAAACAAATGCCATTAAATGAACTGACTAAGACCTTATCAACTTGATCAGTGAGTAGACACAATAAAAGGGACTTGTGAATGACTTTACAACTACCAATTAAATGCTTTGAGGGGAGGGAGGGAGACGAAAACCTTCCCCCCCCACTTCCGGCTTCTTTGATTCAATGTCCAGCCACGTCGCCTCTTAAGACCGGAAGATAACAAGAAGGGCTTTGTTACCATCGAAAAGACAGGGCAGATTGGAAGACTTGAAGTGAATCTCCCCGGTGTAACCATCAAATCGTTCCTACTACTTAACCACCGAGAGGAGACGACGCAGGGTCTATGATACTGCAGTTTCCTGTCTACTTTCTTTTCTTTATCTGTGCTGCTTTGAAGCATAATTGAGGATATCTTGAAAATTACAAAGCCTGCTTCTATATAAAAATACAAGCAGATATGTCAAACAAGAGGATGGAAGAGATGTTACTCAAACAAATGGACATGTTTGCAGTGCAACAAGATTTAGTCTTTGAAAAACAACAAGCGCTCTCACATCAAGCATTTCAACTAGCTGAGGTGATGAATATCCTATTTAAATCAATTAATGGAAAACTGGACACAATTATTGAGGAGATCCACAATATGAAGACCCAAGATTTTAAAGAGGTAGCTGCAAGTGACCAGCAGGCAAGGAGAGAGAGCAACATGAGAGAACTCAATACCTCTACAATTTACTTGTCTGAGTCACTGCTGACAGGAGGAGCATTATTATCCCAAGAAAACACTTCCTGGCAGCCAGCGATGGAGGGAGACATGATGAAGGATTTTACCAAGAAGATGCTGGAAATTTTAACAAGAAGCCAATGGATACAATCACCGGGATCTTCTTTTACATCTTCAGAGGCCAGAATTGCAGCTACTATATTGAAAAACGGGGGGTGGGGATTGGGAAATAAAGAAGGACTGGCAGATCCCCTCCCAAAACAAGATAATGGCTAAAATGATGCTTATTTTTGGGGTGTAAGGGAGCCACGGTGGATTTACTTTGATGAATTTTTAATGGGAAAATTTGTTTATGTATTGATCTAATCCCTTTAATTTAGAATAATAGAATGTTATATAGAGACAATGATGATAATATTATAACTAGGTAGGACTTGAAATTGCTTATAGAAGTAGTATAGATAGCTTAAAGCAAGTCTGTATGAGAGAAAATAAGGATTAGAAATTAATTTGAAATGCAAAAGTGTTAACCAGTAGAATTAGTGACTGAAGAAGATGCGGGGAAGTCACATATAGTAGATAGCGTAGAATATTATAGATAACATATTCTCAGTAATAGCAATGATTTTTTTTTGTTACAAGCAGTTACAACTGAATATATTGTTGAGATATGTTTATTTTAGTTGAATTGTAGAAAATAATAAAAATAATTAAAAAAAAAAAATCGGACCCCTGACCCTATCTTCATCAAACTTTGGGGTTTGTGCAAGGACAGTCCCTTTAAGCTACACTGTGAATTTGGGGGCTCTACCTTGAAAAATGACACACACACCCCAGGACCCAAAAAAGCCGAATAATTATTAGGTTTTCCTGGAATTGCCTATTCGGCTTCAGCTTTTCCCCCAGGTTTGTGCATTCGGTAAACCTAAACTGGAAATTTACCGAAATGGCTAATTTCAGGTTCATTTTTGGTTCAGGTTTATCGATATGTGCACACCTAATATTACCTTCCCCCAGTTCTAACCTAGAAAGTCTCACCATTCAAAGAAGTGCCCAGGGTCTTTTCAGATCTTGCTGAACCAAGCCCTGTGCTGGTGAGCTCTATCAACATATTCTGTGGGGTAAAAAGTGTTTCACTTTCTTAGTTCTAAAAGCAACAATTTTATGTTGATATGTGCCTTTTTTCCTGCTTGCACTGTGATGTGGGCAAATAGTGTCATGTTCACTCCAGTTATTTTTAATTACTGATGGCAAACAGTGTGGAAATGTGTTGTATAGAGCCCAGGGAAATTTGAAAAATACAAATCATATTTCATTGTACCAGTCTGTGTATCTTGACCTCCAAATGTTGCAACCTTGGATTTCAGCAACTGGACTCCCGTTTCACAGACACATCCTTCATTTTTTAGCGAGCTTGGAAGCCTAACACTGCAACTTCCATTTTGTCACTGAAGTTCTTCTCATATTTTAAATTCAGTGTATAGGAGTACAAAATCAGGTGCAAAACTTTTGGCTCGGATATAGCTATAGAAATGGGCAAATAACTGCTTGTGATAGGGTTGGAGCATGGCCAGGAACAGGGTGTGACAACTCAAAGAAGTAGGGCAAAGACTTGAACCAGATGGTGAAAGACTTTACTGTCCTTTTAAATGCCTAGAGAAAAATGGTTGAAAAATTGCTCCAATAAGGATTGCTTTGTCAAAATAATTGGTCTTCAGAGACCAGAACTATCTGACCTATCCTACATGTGGTGGGTTCTGACTTACCACAAGGCAGAAAGTAGGTGTAGTATCTTAACTTGAAACTTCATCTGCCTCTGTCTTTTAAATTCAGTACTAAGTCCTCTGCTTAACTCTCCCTGCAAATGAAGACAGCTGAAATAAAAATGATGTCAGGAGTTGTGTACAATGGTTTATCCACCATTGCACCACAGTAATTTCTTCTGTTACCTGCTTTACACATCGTTCTTCTCCGCTTGAGAGGCACTGTGAGAGGGAAACTCCAACTTGACAGATCTTTAAATAAATATCTAATTCCTCCCACTTATCTGCAAAATTTCTACACGCAAGCCTTTGACCTCACTGTTCAATGCTTCCCTGTCATAAATTAGCAGTCTCAGCTTGTTCCAGATAAATTCCAGATCATGCATGCTAAACCTCTTCCATTCCTAGTTTCCTTATTAGGTTCTGCAGTGTTTTCTTTTTATAAGTTTCCAATATACAGGAGAGGCTTAGAAAAGAATTTCTTTCTATACTAACAAGCACTAAAGTAAAAACTTGAGCACTTGCTATGGATGCAAATAAAACCAGTACAACCCACATATTTCAGTATTTGCATTCATTCATATTATGTTATTCAAAATCATGATAAAAGCAAATAACATGTCAACACATTGCTATAATCCTAAGGACGAAGACTAAAAGATTTGTTTGTTTACCAGGGCTTTCTTCTGAAGTCTGAATGCAGATATCCCAGTTTGCTTATTAGCGTCACTTCTTTCAGGGCCAAACAAGACCCAAGTTGGGTCTGGGTTCCCCCAACCCAGCTCTTATACCTCTCATCAGACATCAACTGCTGGGAACTAATTTCCTAAGTTCCACAGGGGTCCAATTTGGGTCATGACTAGGGCTGTCAAAAAAAAAAATTGGTGCAGTTCGGATTCGGCCGAATTTGGCCCTTGTGGGTTCGGTACGTGCCGAAGTCCGAACTCCCCCACTTCGGATCCGTTCAATTCGGCGGGAATTCAAAGTTCGGAAAAAAATTCGGCCGAATAAAGCCATTAAAAACACAATCGCGCCTTTCCGCGGCTCTGGGGGGGGGCATTTTTGGGGTTAGAGGTCCCAAACTTTTGGCAGAGCTACAACGGACGTTTATTGAAAGACTCCCCAAGTTTTGTAAAGATTGGGTCAGGGGGGGCTGAGATATGGGCCCTGAAAATGGTCCCCCCACCCTTAATGTGCATCTCTCAGCAGAGCTTGCCGCCCATGCACAAAGCTCCCAGCCCCGACAACAGCTGACAAGTTTGCAAAACAACACAACCTTGTTAAACAACACCTTTGCAACACACAACTGAAACCTCCCCCCTCAAACCAGGGAGCGAGAGACTCGAGGGGGAACACACACCCCAGGCAGAACCGACGAAAGCCCCCTTTGGCTTCCCCCCCACCCACAGAAACTGCTCCCTCCCCACACACACACAGACTCTGCTTTCCCCCCACACACACACATACACAGGAGAAAAATTATAGATTAAAGCCCCCAAAGGGGTCTTACTGTGGCTGTCTTCTGTTCCATCAAGAGGGGCTGAAGAGAGGACTTGTAAATAATCCAAGATGATTCCAATTAGGCACGGAACGTTTTGCTCTGGAGAAGATGCACAGGATCGGATCCATTCATCCCAATAGGGAAAAGGGGAAAGGGGAAAGCCCATATCTCGGGACCCCCTGACCCAATGTTCACAAAACCTGGGGGGTATCTTAAGAACACTGGTCTGAAACTCCGCTCAAAGTTTGGGATCTGCACCCCCAAAAATGCGCCCCCTGCAGCCTTGGAAAGAGAAAAGGGGGAGGCGATATTTCTGCCCCCACTGAACCCATCTTTACAAAACTTGGGTAGTATCTTAAGAATAATTCACTGAAGCTATGCTAAAAGTTTGGGGGCTATATCCCCAAAAAAGCACCCCCTGCAGCCACATAAATGGAAAAAGGGGGAGGGAAAAGGGGGAGAGCCCATATCTCGAGCCCCCCTGACCCAATGTTTACAAAACATGGGGGGTATCTTAAGAACACTGGTCTGAAACTCCGCTCAAAGTTTGGGATCTGTACCCCCAAAAATGCGCCCCCTGCAGCCATGGAAAGAAAAAGGGGGGAGCCCATATCTCGGGACCCCCTGACCCAATGTTTACAAAACTTGGGGGGTATCTTAAGAACACTGGTCTGAAACTCCAGTGAAGGTTTTGTGTCTGTACCCCAAAAAAAACGCCCCCTGCAGCCATAAAAAGGAGTGAATGTGCACAAGCACCCCCCCACACACACACACACGAGGATTTCGCTCTCTCTCTCTCCCTGGCCGGGCCGCACATCAGCTGATTCCTCCAGTACTCAATCCTGACTGATTGGCCAGAAGAAGACCCAGCTTGCCCACCGATTGGCCGGGGGAGGAGAATGCTGCTTACTGACGGTTATGCTGCTTACTGACGGCCGAATTTGCTGAATTTATTTGCGAACTCCCGAACTCACTGAATTCGGCCCCCGCGGTTGCCCGTCAGTTTTGAGTTCGGTTCCTCCCGAACTAAAAACCACCGAATCAGGGGAAATTCGGCTGATTTTCAGTTTGGGACGAACCGAATTGACAGCCCTAGTCATGACCATGGTGCAGGGAGAGTAGGGGCTTCACCCCAACTTGTGCTGTTGTACTGATCCAAAATGGCATCAGGACGCTATTTGCCCCATTGGGGGGCTTTACATGTAGCTTGCAGTGCATGTGAAGTCCCTGCTGCTGGTGACTCCACCAGACAGAAATGTGCTTCAGAGACTTCATTGAAGACTATTCCTGAATTTGTTTTGGGTAAAAAAAAAGTACATCTAGGGCATGCTAAATAGCATTTAGTGACCCAGATTTCTGACCAGTCCCTAATAATGCTGCCTGGCAGTTGTTTAGGACACTTTAATGTCAGTGTACTCCGTAAGGTTGAGAATAATATAGATCAGTTGAAACTGCTACTAATATCCTCACTTGCTTACTAAGAGAAGGTATGCTAAACTGAATGTTTCTCCTTTTCTTCCTCCCCCACCATCTCATTTCTTTGTCATCTTCCATTCCCCCCCCCCAAAAAAAAACCTTCCTCCATGCTTGCCCCTCAGAAATAGATGGGGAAACAATAGTTGAATCGGATGAAGGTAAGGAGGGCATTGTTTTCATTGTACATTAACTGTTTGGCCCAAAGCATGACACTAAACCATGCTAGCATGCCTGTTTGCTCTGTACAGTCAAAAGATAGTAGGAAGCATCTAGAAATTGTTTAAGACTTGTATACAGGAATTAATTGCTAAGCAAATAAATGTGGCAGGGAAATTGGCTTGATGGCTATTACTTAGGCACACATTTTCTCCTCTTCCCAAAACGCAGGGTTTCCTGACCGAATAACTCCATCTCTGCCTATTTGTATTTTACTTCCATTATTATATCATTTTCTGTCATAGAAATGGCACTCTTTGAGGTTGTTCTTCAATCATATTCCCAGTATCATTTTGTAGCATTACTATCTGCAGATGTCAGACTTAAGACCATGTAGAAACAGCTTCTACGCACCAAAGGTACTTCCCAAGGAAGACCTTACTTTGTGGTGCTATTGAGTTTCTTCTAGTTAGTCCTTGCAGCTACAGAGTTTCACCTTCTGAGAAGGGTTTTTTTTTTTAAGCTAGTAATGTTTGTGCCAACATCTCCACAATATAGGATCTGCTGTCTAGTGCTCTTTGTTGATTAGTTATATTTTGATCACCACCCCTCAACCCCATTTCTGCTAAAGACCTTAAAGAGCAGTGTGTTAGCCACAAAACAACTTTGTAATTGCATCACAACCATATATCATGTACAGGGACCCTTTTGTATGTTGACCCGCCCCTGAGAAAAACAACCGATTGCTATAGAGCAGTGATCCCTAAATGGAGCAGTATGAGGGCCTTTAGAATCTTGGGGAGCATTTGTATTAGCAATGGCTTCTGGCAGAAAGCGAAGGAGAGTTGTTTTGTACAGCTCATCCTGCCCTGAAGAGAAAATCTCAGACCCTAGATCACCCCCCCCCCAGCCCTTAAAAAGCACAGAGCAAATAGGAATCAAACCTAACATTAGGAAGTTGGTAGTGGCCATCAGGCCCAAAGATCTCATTGGCTGCGTGTCTGAGATACATGCATCACAGGCATATTTATCATACATATAAATAAAGTTGCCTTGTCTAGAGTATTGTTTTTTTAAAAAAATTTGTTTTGTTTGTTTGTTTGTTCTCTTGTTATGAGCCTGTTCTCCACCCTAGATCTTCCCAGGGCCCACTTGTGGTTGAGTCATACCTTCAAGTTGTCCATTCAGCCAAAGCATAGGCCACTCTTTTTTGGTGGCTTCCCCAAGGAGGTGCCGAGGGCCCTTATGCTGTGCTCTTTTGTAAGAAATGTAAGGTTATTCTTTTTAGATGGGCATTTTGTAGTTAGTTTCATAAAAGGTAAAGGTAAAGGTGCAAGCACTGGGTCATTCCTAACCCATGGGGTGACGTCACATCCCGACGTTTCCAAGCAGACTTTGTTTGCGGGGTGGTTTGCCAGTGCCTTCCCCAGTCATCTTCCCTTTACCCCCAGCAAGCTCGGTACTCATTTCACCGATCTCGGAAAGATGGAAGGCTTAGTCAACCTTGAGCCGGCTACCTGAAACCTACTTCCGTTGAGATCGAGCTCAGGTCGTGAGCAGAGTTTTTGACTGCAGTACTGCAGCTTAACACTCTGCGCCACGGGGCTCTAGTTAGTTTCATAAGGAGAATATATTTTGAGGGAAAGTTATATAACTGTTTTTTCTTGTCTTTTTAAAAAAATTGAATAATCTGTTAGCCATGTTTTTTGGTAAGCTTCCTTGACCCATTTTAGTTGGTAATAAAATCACATACACATATTTTAATTAATAAATAAGGGGTGATGGTAGTGATGTACTGAAGGGGGCAGTAGTGGATTAAAGGTTAAAAATCCACTATTTTAAAGTAATAGTCAAACTTCATATGACACTGACTCACGTATCACATTTCCTGAGGTGCTGGGGTTCCCTGGAGACTACAGTCTGTCTCAAAGGCTTATTTGGGAGGGAAGGAGATGTATTTAAACCTGTCATGTTCAGAACTTTATCACTGTCTTGCTGAAAATTACCTCTCCTGTTGCATCTTCCTTTGATGGGGGGATCTTTACCCTCATGAAGTGTAAAAAAGCTAGGGAGAACTTTTTAGGATAGAAAAACTGCTAGAGGAGAAAGTGTTAAAAAGCTAATCTCCCCCCCCCCCCCAATAGGTCTTTCAAGGTACATTGCTGCCTTTACAGCTGCATTTGGCATAATGTATATTTTAGCCCGAGGCATTTCTTTTTCTTGTAACCCAGTATGCATTTTGGCACTGCTCTGTATACGTGCAAAGGCCCTGCATTCCTAATAATCCCCAAGGTCTGTGCTACTAGCAACCTTAAGGGAATGAAAACAGGCAGAAAGCCAAGGTAAGTGTTCATAGCTTTAAGATGCTGTTTAGGACAGGACCCAGCTGGGGTTCAGCTGTGCTTTTTGGAGGGCTGATCCATCTTTAGATTTCTCAAACACACTTAGCTGGAATCTTAAACATTTTCTGGACAGGATGCACAACTCTTTCTAGGTAAGGAATGTTGTGTGTGTGTGTGTGTGTGTGTTAAGTGCTGTCAAATCACTTCCAACTCATGGCAACCCTATGAATCAAAGTCCTCAAAAATGTCCTATCTTTGACAGCCTTGCTCAGATCTTGCAAGTTGAGGGCTGTGGCTTCCTTTATTGAGTCAATCCATCTCTTGTTGGGTCTTCCTCTTTTCCTGCTGCCCTCAACTTTTCCTAGCATGACTGTCTTTTCCAGTGACTCTTGTCTTCTTATTTTGGGAAGAGGAATGTTAGCATGAGATAAAACTTATACAAGACGTTTTATGGAGATGGTCCTTCCTTTACTTGTCAGGCATTTTAAACTTGTATTTTTTCCAAGCAACTTCTGTATCATTGTATGACAGGTAGAAAGCTTTCCTATGTGTAGCTATACATTATGAAATATCTTTGAGGGTTAGCATCCCTACCTCTCTGCACCCTTGTTGATGAAACAGTGTCCATGAATCCAAAGAAACACAATTCAAGATCACACTTTTAAAATCTGCACGTTAATACATCCAGAAGGATGATTCTCTACTTCCATCAGCACAATTATTACCATTAGATGAGGCAGTCAGTTCAAGGTATAAAATTTTGTGACGAGTAGGGAAAACTTACCTTTTAGCACTTTAACCATTCTAGTTGTAAGTATATAAAGGTAGATGAAGAGTGTTAAGGAGCAACTTCTCCATATGAAATATGGTTGATGATGCTCTTCAAATAAGTATACAAAAATGAATAATTGCATTCAGCCTCCTACCTTACTGTTCTAGAAGCAGCTAGAAGCTAATTTTTTGGGATACCCAGAGCTGGGTTAACGATAGGTAAACTTGTTCTGGAATTGCTTAATTGTCGTGGACTCCAGGTTCTTATTCTAAAGACCCTGGGAATTGTAATTCTGTTTAAGGGCTAGGAATTGTTGAAAAAAGATTCTCACAGTGCAATCCTAAGCAGAGTTACTTCAGTCTAAGCCCATTGAAATTAAGGGATTCCACAAACTCAATTTATAACAAAATTATCCTTTGTCGAAGGCTTTCACGGTCAGAGTTCATTGGTTCTTGTAGGTTATCCGGGCTGTGTAACCGTGGTCTTGGAATTTTCTTTCCTGACGTTTCGCCAGCAACTGTGGCACGCATCTTCAGAGGAGTAACACTGAAGGACAGTGTCTCTCAGTGTCAAGGGTGTAGAAAGAGTAATATATAGTCAGAAAGGGGTTGGGTTTGAGCTGAGTATTGTCCTGCAAAAGTTTTCCTTACATATCAATACTAGCCACAAAATGAGAAGCCATGATTGGGACAAGATTGATAATCTCACCTACAGAAAAATGGAACAGGGGTTAACCAGCCATACTTCCAGACAGAAGCAAAAGTTTAACAAATTACAGGAAAGAAGACAGAACAGTCCAAAACTTGACAACAAACGGATTATCTTCAATCTGACAGACCGACAACTCTCACCTGAAGAAACTTCCATCTTAGCTAAGGGAGGAAACTTTGCAGTCACTCCCACCCAAATTCCAGTGGAAGACATCATTGCAAATGTAGAATCTGCCATTCGTAATCTACCTGAAGAAGATGCTGAGGAAATAAGAGGAGAGACAGCAAGAATTCTACGAAAAGCAAAGCCCCCTGCTAGCAATATAACATGCAAGGAGAGAAACGCCATCAAGATCCTCAATGCAGATCCAGAAATCATTATTCTACCAGCTGACAAAGGCAATGCCACAGTGATCATGAAAACAGAAGAATACAAAAAGAAGATTGAGGAACTTCTGGACCCTGCCACATACAAAAAACTAAAACGAGATCCAACTTGCAAAATTACCAGGAAAACTAGCATTCTGATCAAGAATTCCACTCTTCATCCCGACACACACAGAAAACTATGCAAGACTGAAGCACAACCACCACGATTATATGGACTACCTAAAATTCATAAGGATTCCGTTCCACTCCGACCCATCGTGAGTGCCATTGGTTCCCCAACATATGAATTAGCTAAATATTTGACCACCCTCCTACAGGACCACATTGGAAAAACCACTTCTTACATCAAAGATTCAACTCACTTCATCAACAAAATCAGTCTGTTAAGACTCAATCCAAAGGATATATTAATCAGTTTTGATGTTGTATCCCTCTTTACCAAGGTTCCAGTTAAAGACACAATCTCATTGATTAACCAGATTTTTCCAGAAGATATAACAGCCTTATTTCACCATTGTTTGACAACAAGTTATTTCCTATGGGATCAAGAATTTTATGAACAGATTGATGGAGTAGCTATGGGAAGTCCACTCAGTCCAGTAATAGCAAACTTTTACATGGAATATTTTGAAAAGACAGCATTAGAATCAGCACCTTACAAACCTACAGTCTGGTTCAGGTTCGTAGATGATACATTTACCATTTGGAGCCATGGTGAAGAAAAATTAATGGACTTTCTAAACCATCTTAATAATATCCATCCAAACATTCAGTTTACCATGGAAAAGGAAATTGAGGGTAAACTCCCATTTCTTGATACCCTTGTCATCCGTAAATCAAACCTTCAGTTAGGTCACAAGGTCTACCGGAAACCAACTCACACAGATCGCTACTTACACAAAAACTCCAACCACCACCCCCGACAGAAAAGAGGAATAATCAAAACATTAATGGACCGTGCAAGACGGATCTGTGAACCACAGTTTCTCAAGGAAGAAACTAACCATCTAAATCACGCACTGCTAGCAAACGGCTACTCCAAGAATGAAATCAGAAGGGCCATTGAACCAAACAAAAATCAGAAAACTCAAGAAAAACAGTCTCCCATAGGAAAGGTATTCTTGCCATTTATTAAAGGAGTCACTGATAGGATGGAGAAACTTTTGAAAAAACATAACCTACAAACAGTGTTTAAACCCACCAAGAAAATACAACAAATGCTACGATCAGCAAAAGACAAAAGAGACCCCCTCACCTCTGCAGGAGTATATCGTATACCTTGCAGCTGTGGAGAAGTTTACATCGGGACCACAAAACGCAGCATACAAACAAGGATAAAAGAACATGAAAGATACTGCAGACTTGGCCAACCTGAGAAATCAGCAGTAGCTGAACATGGACTGACACAAACAGGACACAGGGTCTTATTCCAAGACACTGAAAGACTGGACAATTCTACCAACTATTTTGTCAGATTGCACAGAGAAGCCATTGAAATTCACAAACATCAGCACAACTTTAACAGAAAAGAGGAGAGTTTAAGAATGAATAAGGCTTGGCTTCCTGCCCTGAAAAACCTCCAGACAAAGACAACATTCAACAATAGCCATACAGATTAGCTTTGGATTACACACATTAACAGATCACTTCAGGATACAATGGTTCCATATTAACATACCATACCCTCATTAGCACATTATCTTGATACTTACAGGACAATACTTTTGCAGGACAATACTCAGCTCAAACCCAACCCCTTTCTGACTATATATTACTCTTTCTACACCCTTGACACTGAGAGACACTGTCCTTCAGTGTTACTACTCTGAAGATGCCTGCCACAGTTGCTGGCGAAACGTCAGGAAAGAAAATTCCAAGACCACGGTTACACAGCCCGGATAACCTACAAGAACCAAAAAATTATCCTTTGTTTGGGCTGTGTGTGTATACAGTCTTGGCATGATTCTTCACCTCTGCCATGAAAATCCTTCAGTTTTTTTCCTGTGCCAGGGTTAACTATGGTCCAACTTTATATCTGTGTTGACAAAAACCCTGGTTAATATCCATTCTGTGTAATTCCAGTGCATGCTTAGTGCTGTATCATTAACACTAACCAAGGAAAGGATAGGAATTTTGCAGGGTAGAGGGAAAGAGGGAGGGATTGTCTCAACCACAGTGTACAGTGCATTCCTGAGCTTTAGTGGCAAAAGTGCTTAGGAGGCCCGCAGGGCCTTGCGCCTGAGCAAAAGGCAGTTACGCCGGCGCCAGCGGCCTGGGCGCCAGCGTAAGTCAAGGTGGTGGAGAGGGAAGGCATGGGTGTGCCGGCGCAAGGGCCGCTCCAGCGCCCAAGAGGTGCAGAAACGGCCACCGGTGGCCACAGGGGCATTCCCAGGGGGGTTCCCCCAGCTAGGAGGCCTCCTAAGGCCCTTTCAGGCCGGGAATGCCCACTTTTGCCACCAAAAAGTTATGCCAGGTCTCAACCTGGCATAGCCCATTGACCGCTATGCAACCTCTCCGGACCTTCATCTCTGTGCCGCGCCCAAGCACTTCCCATCTCAGCCTGGAGCCTCTGGAACCCGACTAGGACTCTGACCAATGGGGCCAGCCCAGGAAGTGGCAGCACCTCCCCCCCCCCCAGGGTAGGGGCCTTGGTGGTGGAAATTTCCCTCATAAGCAGCACTTCGAAGCTGGTGACAGGTATGCCTCACAAGGGCTGGCATGTTGCCGGTCTGTGCCGGGGGTTGGGACTTTCTGTTTTTCTTGCTCTAACTCCCCTCTCTGGAGGGACTTTGCGTTTCTCTCACTCCAACTCCCCTCTCTGGGGGAATTTGCGCACTGGCTTCTCCAACTGCCCTCTCTCAGGGGGGCTTTGCGCATTGGCTCCTCTGACTCCCCTCTCTTGGGGGGCTCCTTCTGGGGGGCACCCAGCTCTCGAGGCTGGCGGGAGAGTCTTCCCCTCCACCCTATCCTTTGGAATTGTCGAGGCACACACCTGCTCAGGCCAGGGGCTTCTGCCACATCCATGCCACTCTGCCTCTCCCTCATCACTGATGCCCTCACCCCGGCCGCCTACCATTCATGCCATGCTCGCCCACAGCCGTCTTCAAGGCTCCCCACCCCTGCCCTCTCACCTCCCGTTAACAAACGCATTTGACAATAAAGTTGTTGTTATACTAGGCACCTGCTTGTTGCTTTGGGAAGGGGACAGGAGGGGAGGGGATTGAACGGCTGCTATAGCCCTCCAAGGGAGGGCTCAAGGGCATCCTCCTTGAGGGCATGCTCATTCCTCTCTGCACTCAGGCTGCATCTCTTGGGATGGCAGGGGGAAACTCTGTGTATTGGCCTTGTGAGGGTGGCAGTGCTGGGAGGGCAGGGTGCAATGAGGGCCTGAGGCCACCCACTAATGAGCTGCTAGTGCACACATCGACAACCCGGACATAGGTCAAGCGGCCGGAAATGTTCTATCCTTGCCATGGCAGGCTTGCGACCTCTCGGCACTGCCAAAATGGCAGCCCCCCCCCCAGGCGAGCCAAGTCAAGGAGACCTGGGATGATGGGGCGGTGCTCACGGGTCAGCGGCACAACTTCCAGCCCCTCTGCCAGGGCCAGGCGATGTGGAGGTGCTCCCTCCTTGGGGCCACTTGTGAAGCTGTGGTGATGAGCTGCCGCAAGCTGGGACCACTGGTCGTGCCAATGCTCCCTGCTCCTCTTTGCCTTCAGGTCAGGCCCATGTGTGTGACAGCGCCATTTCCACTCACACCACTCCCCCGCTCTCCCTGCCACGGGTTCAGGGACCACCAACTTATGAGGAGGCAGCGACCCACCCCACTTTTCGTTCCTCTGTAGGAGCACTTGCTCCTTGTGGTCACCTTGAACACCCCTCTATCATCAATGTGGCAGTGCGTCATCCACCCTCCACCCTTGACCACCACAATCTGCATGACCCCACCCCTCTATCTCAGCAGGACCACCACAAGGCCAGTGGGCAGGGACTACTCCCACAGCCTTCTCGAGAACATCAAGACAACTGGCCTCTGAGGACAGGAGCCACGCTGTCATGTCCAGGCAGGCCACAGATGCTCACCCTGACCAGAATGGCAAGCTCTTCTGGGTCTGCCGTCATTATCCTATGGGTGCTCACAGGAGGGCAAGTGCCAGCCCAATGCACAGGGAGAGGGGGCCCAAGGGTGCAGCCACCCTTCACACAAGCCCCTCCCCCAAATGCCTGTGGCCATATGGGCAGCCCCACCCTCACAAGCAGTCCCTCGCCTAGTACCATTGGCCGCCACAGCCAGGAGGCACCCAGCATGAGTCGGCAGATGTCTGGTCGGAGCTTGCTAGTGAAGGAGGAGCGGAAGGATGAGGAGTGTTTGACGTGGGGGCAACAGGCCCTGGCTGATGGCAAGGGCGGCCCCTCAGTCCTCCTTGGAGAGGGGTCTGCCCCACACCGACGGGGTGATGCCCACAGACTCCTCTGTGGCCACAGAGGGAGAGGCGCCTTTGGTTAGTTGTCCTCCTGGCCATCTCTCTGGCACATGTCTTCTGTCACAGGCAGCCGAACAGTGTTCCATGACACAGAAGACATGGCGGGAGAGGCATCCACATAACATGGTTTATTAGTGCATACGGATCCAGCCATTAGGCCCCTCAGCCTATTCAGGGCCCCAGGGCCCGTTCTGCCACGGGGATTCGAAGGCTGTCCATCTGCACCCTCAGAAGGACCACTGGGTCTTGACCGCACTGTCACCGTGCCTCCTTTATCAGACCTGCCCTCCATTGTGGCCCAACTGGCCCTGGTGAGGGTGTGCCTCCTCCACCTCTCACCACAAAGCCGCACGCACCCACTCCCTGGCCAGGTGGCTGGGGAGGTTGTGGCCGCCATCAGCCTCCAACTCCTTGAGGCCACAGTCATCACCTCCCAGGGCCCCTTGGTGGGGTCAGATGGGAGGACGGGAAGGCCCTGGCAGATGGCCATATTGTAGAACATGACACAGATGGTGAAAAGCTTTCCCACCCGCTCCGGCTGCATAGCCCGATGGCCCCCCATATGGTGGAGGCAGCCGTCATTATCCTGTGGAGAGCCCTTATCTCCCATGCTCCCAGGCAGCCCCCTCCCTTCTCCCATGGCACCCAAGGAGAGTAGCCAGACTCCCTCGTGCCAGCCCAACTGGACAGACACCGAAAAGGAGCTTCTTTTTGAAATAGTCGCGAAAAATGTGTCAGTCGCCGCCACCCCCCCCCCCCAGATAGACGCATGCCAACACAGGCGCGGCGCCGTGAGTTCTGGGAGGATGCGGCCAAGTGGGTGTCCGCCCTTGGCCAGGCGACCAGGATAGGGCCATCATGTTTGAAGCACTGGAATGACTCCTGCGGACACGCAAAGAAACGGGTGTGGCGGCTGGTGGTGCTGGGGTTGCCCTTCGAGGATGCCCTGACCAAAGGACTGGAGGGACCCGAAGTCATCTTGCGCCCTCTTATTCCAGCTGCGTCGGTGGAGGGAAGAGGAGTGGAAGTTCTGCAAGATAAGTGTCTAAGGTGGGGGAGCTTGCGGTGCGGCCAGGCAACTCCCTCTGAATGTCTGTCCTCTGCCTTGCAGTGCGCGACTTCCAAGAGGAGGGCCAAAGCATGCCAGTGTCACCTGGAAGCCTGGCCAGCACTGACTCCCAGGGCAGCTGGGCCGGCCCAGGGTCCACCACTCAGGACGGGGCACCTATTGGCCCTGATGCCAGATCTGGATGTTTGAGCAACCGCCACACTGAGATGGCTCGCACCCTGGAGATAGGCTCCCTCGAGATCCAGGATGCTGCCCAGGATGAGCCAATGGAGGTCTCCCCAGATGTCAGCCTTCCCACCGAGATGAGGTGCCCTGGGACGGAGAGCGCAGGTGTGGGGCAGGGGCCACCAAGGGAGGATGGGAGATGACTGTTGGGACGGCCTGTAAGTGACGAGGTCCTTCTCTCTGCAGGTCCACCACCCTTGGGTGCCTACACAGCCACCACTGTCATCCAGCATGGCAATGAGCAGCCCCCCCATGAGCACTACGGTGACTATGGGCATCACTCAGGAGTGCATGGCGATTCCAAGGTCTCGTGACCTGCCTCATGAGCGGCAGGTACCAGCCGAGACCTCAGGAACGTCATCTGAAGAGGAGTGGCTCGGTGATGGTGGCCCCTGGCCACCACCCCTCCATGAGCCTCCTCACAACCCCCCACCCCAGGGCAGCAGGCCACCCTGGGGCAGGGGAGGTGACGGAAGGCCCATCCCCGGGCCTTGCGCCCGCAGCCCCCAGCCGGCGCAGCCTATCTCCCCACCTTCTCCTCCATATGGGCAGCCATTGAGAGGCATCAGCTGGAGACCAGATAGGAGTGGTGAGAGATGAGCAAATGGGCTGACCGCTGGATGGAGACCTTGGCTGGCGATGTGAATGCTCCAGGGGCCTGATGGCAATGCTGGAGATGACCTGCGCCATGTCTGAGCTGCAGGCAGGATTACTGGGGGCCTTCCAAACCCTTCAGCACACCATGGAGGCCCCCCTCCCCCGGCCGCCTGAATCCCCTGACCCCCCCCCCCCGTGCCCTGGCCACGTGCAGCTGCGGACGGGGACGTGCCCCTGCACGCCAAGGGTACCCATAGGCAGCTGGCGGCCAGAGGGGTGGTGGTGCCGGGGCCTGCAACACCCTGGTGATCCAGTCAAGGCAGGGATTAATGGTTCCATGCAACTGAGGGGTTTGCAGGAGCCTGTGGAGGTGGCCCTACCGACACCTCACCACTAGTCTCCAAGGCCCCAGATACGTTCCTTTGAAATTCTCCCGGTCCCTCTGGGAGACCTCCGGCCCCTCCTCTCACGCCCTGTTCTCTCTCTGCCTTGCGGCCCCTGCCCTTCCCCCTGCACTCCTCTCCCTGAGGGGCAACGCCCCCTCCATGGCCCCTCCCTCCCATCCCCAATGCATGGTCCACCTCCCCCAACTAATGGCCCTCCCCCAGAAGTAGCCCTTCTGACTCTGCTGGGCCTGCCTGGCTTCGGCCTGCGCGGCATCGGTCCCACTCCTCAGCCTCTCCCTTCTCTGTTTGCTGCCTGCGGCCTCAGGAATGCGCTGTAAGAGTTCAGCATTGTTACGTCTGCACCAGCGCTGCTGATTTATTATTTATTTCTTTACTCAGGAGATGTGTATGTGCCAACTCTCCAGAGACCTGTATGAAGCCACTCACAAAGTAAAAACAATAAAAGCATAAATAAAACAAAATCATTTTATAAATCAATTAAAACATGAACAGAAAACAGCCATGAAATTGTGAATAAAATTCCCATGAAAAGGCATAAACAGTATAACCAGAAGTTAATATATATAATTATAAAAACAACACTATGCAGGCCATAATATAACCCGCTAAGGAAGGTGAGATAAAACTTCAGCTAAAGACCTGGATAAAGAGAAGTGTTCTCTTTTCTTTTCTGAATCTAGTTTTAAATTATTGTTATTAAGTTTTAAGTTTTATGATCCCATTCTTTTGTAATAATTGTTATGCATTAAAGGTCTATGATGATGATGATGAGAAGTGTTTTGGCCTGGTTGCTGGCATCTGAATGACATTACACCCAGATGAGTATCAAGGGGAAGGGATTTCCAAAGATGAAGCACCACCACTGAGAAACCCGTCTATATGCAGCCCATTGTTTACGGATAAAGAAAATCCCCCCCCCCCCACATACACACACCCTTTTAACAGAAATTCTTGGCTTGTTCTAAGGATTTTTCTGTAGCTTTTTACAGGCTAACTCATAGATACAGAACTGTGCTATTTTTAGTTAGGGAGGAAAGCAGGAAATGTGAAGCTGTATGGATGTAATTGCTTTAAGTAGCATAATAGTTTATTATGCTTTTTGCAAGTAATTTGAGGTTGGGCTTCAGCTCAGCACCAAGACAGCCAAATGTTGGGTGGAGGGGGGGATGGGTTGGCAAAGACTTTTGCCTTATGGAATGTGCAGTGTGAAAAAGTATTCTTCATCATTTTATAATGTTCCTTTCATTCCTGGCTTGGTGGGCCTAGTTGACTAGCGAAAACAACTTTGAACATCACAGGATAGGCCTTGGCCAAGAAATTTGGCTTGCCATTTCTAAAGCCCCACCTTATCGTCAGAAAACGGGGATCTTACTTAAATGGATTCCAAATGAGGAGTATTGAAAGTAATGCTGAAGTACTTTTTTTTAGTGTTTTTTATCCAGTTTGTTAGAATGGCACAGCTGGGAGGCCTCCAAAGGGGCTTTGTGGTGGCGTGTGCCACCACAAAAAAGAAAAAAATACCAGCAGAAGGGAGAGGGAGAGGTGCAGGCCTGCAGCGGCGGTGCAGCAATGCAGCAGTGCAGGCCAAGGCCAGGCATGGCCTTCAGAAGGGCAGAGGTAGAAGGGCGGGGGTGGGGGCAGGGAGGGAGAGGATGGCCAGGGGCACCGCGGGGTGGATATGGAGGTGTTACGGCAAGAAGGACCACTGTGGTGGGAATATGGGGCGCGGTCTTCCCGGAGTCGCCACCCCCTGCGTAAGTGCCCCAACCAGTAGTAGCACCCAAGCACCATACCTTCCCTTCTTGTGTCAGACAGGGAAGCTCACATGGAGTCGCCAGGAGCCATATTCCCCTGCTGCCTGTGTCCCCAGGTGAGACTGCAAGGGCTTTACCTGCTGGCAACTGCAGCATTGTGGGCGCCTTGCAGCCGGCAGCACCGTCGCCAGGTCCGCCAGTACAGGGAGAGCTAGTGCACAGGGAGGGCCTCGGGCGCCTCCAATAGCACAGGGCAGGCATCCACAGGAACCGCAAGGAGGTGGCCTGCACTTGCCAGCACCCTTTTGCAGGACCATCCCTGACCTGCACAACTTGCTATGGTCCCAGCAGCTTCGGACCGCTGGCACCTTCCACGGAGTGCGGCCGGATGTCCTGGAGCATGTCTTCGCCTTGCCATGGCCACGGTCCCACACCTTCCTGGATGCCCTGGGTGCCAACCATGGCAGCAGCAAGGTCCATTGCTCCTCTGTGGTGGCAACAAGGCTCCCCACTCGGGCAACCCCCAAACACTGCCTCACCTTTCCCTATGTCAGCTGTGCCCTCCACTGCTCCGACAGTGCTTTCATGGCCTCCCACCAGGACCCACACCACTGCCCACTTTGCCAGCGTCTCTGCATTCCTGGATGCATGAGTATCTGCATCCGTCACTCTGCATCCGTCACCCACCACCTCCCAGCCACCTAGCACATCGGGTGCTCCCAGCACTGGGGGCCACAGACTTCCCTGCAGGGACGGGGTCAGCCACGGGGAGAGGGTGTCTGCGAGCTTTGTCTTTCAACCAAAGGAAAGGTGGATCCTCTGAAGAGGGGGCAGGGTATGCCGGCGTCCGAGCTTGGAGGTGCCACGCAAGAGTGAGTGCACCTCTGGTGGGTAGGGGAGGGGCCGACGGATAGTTCTGTCAGCCCCTTTTTCGACTTTGGTCTGGCTAAAAGTATCCTGCTACCGGGGCAAGACACAGGAATGACGCACCTGTACTGATGGCTGGTGCAGGCCCTGGGCATCCCAGCTGCTTTGGCGTGGGATGTTCAAGCTCAGAAGATGGCCAGACCCCAAGAGGCTGGATGATCGGCAGCGGAGCCACCTTGGTGGCAACAGCAGGCTGACATGTCATGGTGGCCTGATTCCCAGGGGACTTGGGGGTCTAGGGTGCTGGGGGGCAGCGAGGGGGCCCACCCCCACTGGTGAAGCTGGCACTGGGAGGGCATGGGTGGCAGCGGAATGCCACCAAAGGACGGTAGCGGTTCCTTGCAAATCTCCTTGAGGGTGGCTGGGAGCTGCCAGCAATTTGACATTGAGCCGTGTCCTCTTGACCTCCCTTCTCACTCTGCGGCCACCTTGGGAGCTGGCCAGCTGCTGAACCTCAGCCTCCCAAGAGTGCAGTCACCAGGCATTGTCTGCCGTGGACACACGGCCACAAGAGCCCCTGCCTGATGCTCCCACCCCTCCCCGGGGTCTGCAAGTGCTGCTTCTAGTGTGGTGGGCCCCTACCCTCTCTTTGCTCCCCTGCCACCAAGTCAGGAGTCAGGAGACGCAGTCCTCAAGGAAACACATCATCATCATTCCTTTATTGGCATACAAACACACTACAAAAGGTTACAAAAGGAATGGAAAGGTAAAAAAGTACTCTTTATAAAATGGTTAAAAGGCGGTTACATTGAGAAATACAGCTTGTTGGTACTGTCACCTAATTAGCTGTTTGGCGGACTTTTAAAACAAACTTTAAAAACTGAGCCACCATCTCCAATATTTGGGGTGAGCGATTGTTCAATAAACAGAATGTTAAAAGAATCTGAGACATTCAATCTATTTACCAGCAGGGGGCTTAATAGTTCATTACGAGATTCTGTGTAGAAACTACAATAAAATAAAACGTGAGCGACTGTTTCTATACAATTGCTGTCACACGGGCAGAGCCTGTCAGACAAAGGATTTTTACGAAATCTGCCTTCGAGTACCGCAGGTGGCCAAACATTAAATCTGGCCAGAGAGATAGCTCTACATTGGGATGGATCACACAGGAGAGATAAGTATAGAGAGGGTTGATAAGCATCAAAGGGTAGCCCTAAATTTAATACAATAATTGTGCGTTGACTTTAGCATTATAGACCTTAAGGGCAGCAGGAATATATTGATTCCCTCTATTGAAAAAAAAACCTGAGTAATTGCTAGTGAGTTAAATTCTGCTGATTTAGCTGCAAATTGATAGTGGGTTTTCCAAGATGCATTATAATGGAAATAAATACCTAAATATTTAAAATATTTAACCTGCTCAAGTGAATTACCACCAATTGCCCATTTAAGTGGGTTCCAGGACTTTGAGAATACCAGGACCTTAGATTTTCCACACCAGACTATTTGCAATACAGTACTCATGACATCATTTTAGTAGTCTCTTTAAGCCAACCTTGAACATGACAATAACACAGCATCGTCAGCGTAAAGTAACAAAGGAGTGTGTATGGAGCTGAGTTTGGGGCAATGGCCATCAACCTCTCTTAACGCAGCAGCCAGATCGCTTAGGAAGAGGTTGAAAAGAATTGGGGCCAGAATGCAGCCCTGCTTAACTCCTTTATTGATATTAATTATTGGGGATAACTTGCCCAGCGGGGTGCACTTGACTTGGCAACTTGTATTGGTATACAGCCTTCTGATTAGGAATACTAATCTCTTATCGATGTTTCATGCCCATTGACTTGTCCCATAGTAGGTTTCTTGGGATGGAGTCAAATGCTCCTTTCAGGTCCAGAAAAGCTGAATATAACTTGGTCTTGGTTTTCCTGGAGTACTTATTAACTAGGTGTGCAAGTACAATGCAGTGGTCTAAAGTGGATTTCCCCTGGCAGAAACCCACTTGTTCAAGGCCTAGAATCTTATATTCTGCCATCCAAGCTAAAAGTTTATTTAATAGATGTTTAGCATAGAGTTTCCCTATAACTGAGAGGAGACTGATAGGTCTAAAATTAGATGGGATTGTATGGTCTCCCTTTTTATGTATGGGCACCAAAATCGCTTTAGTCCATGCCTCTGGCATAATGCCAGTCCTATCCACCCAAGTAAACAATTGAGCCAGTACAGGGGCCCACCAATTGGGATCTGCTTTAAGTACTTCTGGGGCCAGTACATCCGGGCCAGGGGCTTTCCTCAATTTTATATGTTGAATTAACTCAATTACTTCTTCCGAAGAGACAGGCAGCCACTCCGGTGTCTAAGCTGGGAGGGGGGATAGCAGCTCATTCCCTCCCTGTCTATCGTCATAGAATACTTCTGCAAAGTACTGATACCAGTTACTAGGTGAGATGTGTGACATATTTGGGCCACTGGAATTAAGTGCCCCAGAGACTAAGGACCAAAATGCCCTCGAGTTGATAGCGTTTATGGCCTGTAAGAGATTTTCCCATTGTTTATTGATGTATTCCCTTCTCTTATCTCTGATAAGTTGATGCAGTACGTTCTTCAAGTTGAAATATTCTATTGGTAATGAGGCATTTCTAGAATTCTGAAACTGGTGGTAAATGTTACGGATGTGGATTTTAGGGCCCTGCATTCCTTGTCAAACCAGGTGTTAGTAGGAATTTTTCTTAGTTCTATCTGCCCCTTATAGTGCTGTTTTGCTGAATCAACTATACTTAAAATTAAATTCTCATAAAGTTTAATAGCTTCCCTGGGATCCTTTGAGCAAATTATGATATTTCTGTACTCAGATATATTTTCAGTTTTGAGTAATTGAAATATTTTTTTGAATTATATCTGGGGACCAGTAAATTCTTGGGAAGTTATCTGTTTCTTTCTCCAGCCCCAGAGTTAAAATGGGAGGAATCAAAGGGAGTTCTACATTAAAAGTCATAGTTAAGGGGAGATGGTCACTAACAGTACAGTCGCCTAGACTAAAGGATTCCACAGAATCTCTGAATGCTATAGAAGTTAAAATATAGTCGATCACACTATAGCCTCTTTTTGAAATAAAGGTAAATTCGCCTACATCATCAAGGCCAGCCGATCCATTAAGCAGGACTTTACTAAACCGAATACAAAATTTAGCCAAACACTCACCTGCATAATTTAAAACTTTGTCCCTGGATCACCTATTGACTAGAAAAAAAAGTGATGGCAGCTCCCCGTGGTTAAGCCCCAGCGTTCTGGCCAGTGCTGAGACATCATTACCCAGTCTAGCATTGAAATCCCCAGCTAGAACTATTTCAATCAGAGGGAACTTCTGTTCTAAATCCCAATATAATCCTCCAGGAGTTTCCATTGTAAATATAAACTATGTCTATCAAAACACGATGGCATATAAACATTAACCAAAATTAAAACACTTCTGCTAAAAGCAATCTTACAAGCTTGTATATTAGCATTGCAATCCGGCAGGGGCATTATATGCAAGTTTAGGTGTGAAGAGATAAGGAAGGCTAAACCAGCTTGGCAGCGGCCCCTCTGGTTTAATTTAAAGGCTGGTATGCAATAAGCTTTGAATCCCTCTAATGTTAAGGGAGCTACAGACCAAGTCTCCTGTAGAAGGATTATATCAAATTTTTTAAGGAATTCTAAGCATTCATACTTCTTCACCTTATTTCTCCAGCCTGCTATATTCCCGGAGATAATTTTGACAGCTGTGGAAGCCGGCTTCCTGGCGGGTCAATCAGCCTTGGAGATCTGCTCTAGGAAATTATTAGCATCATTTAAGTCAGATGGTCCTATTTCTATATCTGCTATATGAGGCTTGTGGTTTTAGATTCATGATTTAACATCATCTCCTGATGGGCCCCAGCATCATCTTTAGAACACTGTCCAACCGGAAGCTCCTGACTCGCCTTCAGCAGTTCTTGTGCTCAGGATTTTGGGCTGGGGACTCAAGCAGATTTTTATTGGTGTAAACATTAAAAAGGACATTTGAGTCGTGATCACAGTCTGCACAACCTATGGCGCAGGTGGATAACGGAGCCGAAATCCCTTCTGTGACTCTCGCCTGCATATCAATCATTATTGGCATTGTGCATACAGCCTGCCCTCTTCCCTTGTCTTCTCTGCTTGCACAAGTGGTTGTTGGTACTTCCATCCCTGAGATTTCAGGCAACAACACTTCATAAGAAGACTCTAGAGCTGGCATAGAATTGGAGAAGGATTCACAATCCTGAGAGTCTTTTGCTAGGTCAGTCAGGACTACTTTGTTTTCTTCCATAATTTCTGCTGGTCGTGAGGGGTGGTCAGAATATACATTTGGGTTGCATAGCTCGTCTTTTATCTCAGCCACTGAGGCATGTGCATTCCCACTTGACCTCTGTAATTCGGGAAGGGGGTTTACCAGCAAAGTCAGTACTCCTTGCTTCAGGGTCTCTTTTTCTTTTACCATTTTTCCTTTCCGTAACAACTTTGAGTACCTCCTGAAGCCTTCTTAATACCCACGGTGGTATTTCGCTTATTATAATGAGTTTTTGGAGTGCACAGGGGAGGGCAGACACTGTCTTCAAATACTCTTGTGGAGAAAATGTGATATTTCATTAGATACTCCCTCCTATTCAAGAGCAATAATGGGACCCTGTTTTGTCGAGAGTCCACCAGAGAGACTCTCGCCTGAGAGGCGGACAACCCCCAGTGTTCAGGAGTGGCCCAGGCAGAGTCCCGCAAGAGTTCAGGAGCTGGAGTGGGAAAACGGCAAAGTCCCGACCCCCCAGTGCAAACCGTCAGCATGCCGGGCCATGCGAGGCTTACCTGTCAAGTGAGCGCTGGCTTTGAAGTGCCGCTTATGAGGGAAATTTCTGCCTCTGAGGGCCCTCCCCCGGGGGGATGCTGCCAGTTCCTGGGCTGGCCCCATTTGTCGGCCTTCTGGTCGGGTTCCAGAGGTGCCATGCTGATATGGGTGGTACTTGGGTATGGCGCAGAGATGAGGGTTCAGAGCATTTGCATGGTGGTCAATGAGCTACGCCAGGTTGATAGCTGGCGCAGGTTTTCGGCAGCAAAAGTGGGCATTCCCGGCCTGAAAGGGCCTTAGGAAGCCTCCTAGCTGACGGAATGGCCCCAGGAACACCCCCACTGCCGCTGGCAGCCGCTTCTACATTTCTCAGGCGCTGCTGCAGCCATTGCGCCGGCCACGCCTTCCCCATCCGCCACCTGCCACCGCCGGAATAACTCAACTTACGCCAGCGCCCAGGCTGCTTGTGCTGGCGTAAGCTCTGTTTATACCAGCAGGAGGCCCTGTGGGCCTCCGAAGTACTTTCGGCACCAAAGCTCAGGAATGCACTGTAAGAGGCTATTTTCAAGTGTTCTCCTCTCAGCCTCCCAAGTTTAAAAGATACAAAGTTTAAAAGAAATAGAAAAACATACACAAACCTTACAAACCCTGAGATATAAAAATGTAAAATAAAAAGGTTTAAAATTCAGGTTTCATTCCCATGGAACAAAATTTAAAACTGCACAAATTAGTACAATTTACCTAATCAGGCAGTGGCAGATTGGCCAGGGTGTCAGCTTGCCCAATGGCAAGTGGGCCCCCTTAAACATTAGACAATATGTTAAAAATGTTAATGACCTTTTAGTAGCTTGAAAATATAATAGAAGTTCCAATATTATTACTGTATGCAACTAACATTTACGTTGTATTACTATTTTAATAACTTTAAAACAATAAAATCATTTTTTGAGGATATGTTATATTTAAGAATATAATAAATAACTGGAAAAAATAATTCTGATTTGGGTTATGTGAGGCCGAAGCATACATTATATAGGCTCGGATCTTTACTATTGCGACTGCGCAATGAAGCTTAGCTGGGAATCCCAGCCTGGGATCGTGACGTGCAGACGGAGTCAGCTTTGATAGACAGATAATTTATTTGCAGCCCTTAGCCAGATAAAACAAGATAAAACAGGAAACATGGACTAAAATACTCTTAGAAGCAAAAAATTACAGTCCGAGTCTAATAACACTTAAAAGTTAAAAATTATAACCGAAACTCATCTGTCAATCGGGCTAAGAGACTGGAGTAAGCTTTGTATCCAGCTACTGCATACATTGCAAAGACAGTAAATATTTTTCATTGTGTCGGCCTCAGTTTGAGTGTGCTTTGTCAGCTCTTCACCTCGTGCTTGCTGTGTTTTTTGTTTTTTGTTTATAAAAGGTATGTATTTAATTAATATTTTTATATACTGTGGCCCTATGCCCTTTAATTTCAATATAATGTATTTTCTTTCATTGTATAAAATTAGTATAAAAATACTAGGTAGTAAATATATTTAAGCTGCAGTCTCGAATAATAATAAATACACATAATGCAAGTTCAATAAATAATGATACCTTTTATTTACTCTACAGTTAGAATTACTGTGATTGTTAAAATTGTTGTTAATAACAGATGCATCTATAAAACATATTTCCATTGATGTGTTCTTGCAGTGAGGGCCATTATGTAGTTCTAGCAGAAATACGTAATGGACCTTGCTACCATACTGTAGAAATTTTCTACAGTAGGCTACAACAGCGCATTTTCTACAATATGCTACAAAATGCAGACTACAACAACACAATAATAATAACTGATAGCCAACTTATGGCAAATGTTGGATTGAACATTTAATTGTAGATGTTCATTTTTCCCAATACGTGGGAGTATTTTTAATTAAGTTTTAATTTCAGGAATATTACCCCTACCAGCATGGAAAAGAAAAAGCATAAATCTGGATCACTGAAACGCAAAGAGCGACAAGAAGCAATGTTTGCTTTGCTGGTCAATGACCACAATAAATTGAAATTGAATTGAATTGACAAGAAGCAGAAAGGCAGGAATCAGCCGAGCGATGCAGGTCTATTACAGATTTTATAACACCACAACCACCATCCACATCAAGGTACAGTTCCGCAACAAATGATCAAGAAGCAAGAAACTACTCATGGTGACAATGCAATGACTTGTGAGTTACAAGAACAGGAATGTAGAGACAAATACAATAGCATCCTTTACTCACCAACCCAGGCCTAGTACTTCTTCTGGCTTCATTGTTCCGGTATCTGTAGTTGCAATATCTGAACACATAGCTTCAACTAGTTACAGGGAATCAGATATACCTTCAGGCATAAATGACTTGGTTTTCTGAAGCACATCCTATAAATGAACCTACACAAGAAAATGAAAGATCAACTGCTGGAGTCTTCCAATATCCATCTCGAGCAAATCTGAAACAGTTTTTTGCTGAACATCTATTTCAGCCACTTGACGATTTGCCATTTGACACTCTTTTGTATGAGAGGAAAATTATGAATGACTCAGCCCAAGAAAATGGCTAACGTATAACAAAGAAAACAGATGCTTATATTGTTCATACTGCTTGGCCTTTGAGTCTCCTAACACTTGTAATCCATCAGTTTTTGTATGTGGCTTTAGTGACTACAGGCGTATTAGCCAGAGCTTGGCTTTATACTAATTGACAACACGTCAGAAATGTTCAGCAATTTATCAGTGTGGTTAATGATGGCACCTTATATAATTTTTTTGCATCTTCACTGATTAAAAAGAAAGAAGTGTTGAAGCAGAGGAATATTGTCATGAGGATTATAGACATCATAAAGATGTTAGGCAAGCAAGCACTTCCTTTTCGAGGTCACAGAAATGAATCGGCCTACACTCTGGATAATGTGGTTCTGAATCATGGCAATTTTTAAGCTACGGTGCAGTTGATGGCAAAATATGACCCCATTATGGCAGCTCACATTTCTGCAGTACAAAGCAAGTCTACACAAAGATTTGAACAACAAGGAAAGACTCAAAGTAAAGGCCGTGGTGGACTTGTTACATACCTGAGTAAAACAACTATTAACATGTTAATCCAAATTATGAAGAATATGATACAAGAAAAAATTAGTCATGAAGTTTCTCAAGCAAAATATTATTCTATTCAAGTTGATTCAACACAATATAATTCATCCATCAATCAGTTTAGCATTATTATTCGGTATGTGCGTAAAGGTGTTATCTGTGAGTGACTACTTTCAGTTGTGTCAAGTAATGATGGTTCAGGACAGGGACTTTTTGATCTATTGACTGAAACATTACAGCATCTTAAAACTGATCCCCAAAAATGTTTATCTGAGAGTACAGATGGAGCTGCAAGCTACCATGTCCCAGTATAATGGTTTATAAAGTAAAATTACTGTTGTGACTGATCAACATTTTCATATATGGTGCTATGCCCATGTCTTGAATTTGGTGATAACTGAAACAACAAAATGTTGCGTGCCTGCCGTTTCTTTTTTCAATTTGCTCCAGAATTTAGCAAATTTTGTGAAAACATCATACAAGAGAATGGCTGTATGGACAGAAGTTGTTGGAAAACATCTAGGACAAGAAAAAAATGAAACGCTTAAAGCTAATTGGTGAGACAAGATGGTCAGGAAAATCCAATGCCGCAGCAACTATATTTGAACGTTTTGATGATGCCGCTGTCAGTACTTTTGTAAATCTATTGACAGGCTTATCAATGATACAAGTTTCAAACAAGTTTGATGCAAAAACAAAACAAGAAGCAAATGTTTTATTTCAAAGTCTTCTAAAGTTTGAAACATTATTGACAGCATTTACTTACTTGTATATATTTGAAACTACAGCCCCGTTATCAAGTTATTTACAAACAAGTGGTTTAGATACGTTTACTGCATGGAGTTTAGTAGATTCAGCTACAACAAAGTTGAAGGAACAGACAAGAACATTTGATAACGTTCACAGCAAGGCTTTGGAATTTGTAAATAAACGTAATTACAAGATTTCACAGTTGAATATGGATGAAAATCGAACATTGGAAATTGACACTTTGGAAACAGCATTGCCAGTTAAGAGGCAGAGGAAGAAGAAAAGTATGGCAGATGAGCTTATAGATGATGACAGAAATTCCTCAGATTCTCTAGCTGACTTTCGAGTAAATGTGTTTAACCTAATAATAGGCTACCTGTTAATGTGTAACTACCTGTTAATGTGTAAAATGTTCAGTACAAGCAAACCATTTAAAAATATCCACCATTTATTTAAAATTTACAAAATTAAAAATTAAATTATCACAATCTGTATTTACATTTAGTATCTACTGTCTACTGCCAGTATAATATGTACAATATACAGTGAGGGGAAAAAGTATTTGATCCCCTGCTAAATTTGCCCGTTTGCCGTCTGATGAAGAAATGACCAGTCCATAATTTTAATGGTAGGTTTATTGTAGCTGTGAGAGACAGAATAACAACAGGAGGACCCCCAGAAACCCAGAAGACAAAAGTCAGAGATTGATGTGCATTATAATGAGGGAAATAAGTATTTGATCCCCTATCAACCAGCCAGATTAGGGATAGGGGTAGGGGTAGGGTTCTGCTGTCGACAGAAGCAATCAATCCATCAGATTCCAAACTAGCCACCATGACCAAGACCAAAGAGCTGTCCAAGGATGTCGGGGGCAAGATTGTAGACCTGCACAAGGCTGGACTGGGCTACAAGACTATTGCCAAGCAGCTTGGTGAGAAGGTGACAACCCTAACCCTAACCCTAACTGTCAAACTCCCTCAGACTGGGGCTCCATGCAAGATCTCATCTCGTGGAGTTGCAATGATCATGAGAACGGTGATGAAGCAGCCCAGAACTACACGGGGGGGGGGGGACTTGTCAATGATCTCAGGGCAGCTGGGACCATAGTCACCATGAAAACAGTTGGTAACACACTACGCCGTGAAGGACTGAGATCTTGCAGAGCCCGCAAGGTCCCTTTGCTCAAGACCGCACATGTATAGGCCCGTCTGCAGTTTGCCAATGCACATCTGAATGACCCAGAGGAGAACTGGGTGAAAGTGTTGTGGTCAGATGAAATCAAAATCGAGCTCTTTGGCATCAACTCAACTCGCCATGTTTGGAGGAGGAGGAATGCTGCCTACGACCCCAAGAACACCATCCCCACCGTCAAACATGAAGGGGGACATATTATGCTTTGGGGGTGTTTTTCTGCTAAGGGGACAGGACACCTTCACCGCATCGAAGGGACGATGGATGGGACCATGTATCGTCAAATCTTGAGTGAGCACCTCCTTCCCTCAGCCAGGGCATTAAAAATGGGTCGAAGATGGGTATTCCAGCATGACAATGACCCAAAACACACGGCCAAGGCAACAAAGGAGTGGCTCAAGAAGAAGCACATTAAGGTCCTGGAGTGGCCTAGCCAGTCTCCAGACCTTAATCCCATCGAAAATCTGTGGAGGGAGCTGAAGGTTCGAGTAGCTACACATCAGCCTTGAAATCTTACTGACTTGGAGAGGATCTGCAAAGAGGAGTGGGACAAAATACCTCCTGAGATGTGTGCAAACCTGGTGGCCACCTACAAGAAACGTCTGACCTCTGTAATTGCCAACAAGGGTTTTGCCACCAAGTACTAAGTCATCTTTTGCAAAGGGATCAAATACTTATTTCACTCATTATAATGCACATCAATCTCTGACTTTTGTCTTCTGGGTTTCTGGGTTTTTTCCTGTAGTTATTCTGTCTCTCACAGCTACAATAGACCTACCATTAAAATTATGGATTGGTCATTTCTTCGTCAGAGGGCAAACGGGCAGATTCAGCAGGGGATCAAATACTTTTTTCCCTCACTCTATGTACACTGTAATTACTAAAAAATATACATTTATTTTTTAAAAAATTAATTGTACTTTTTTTCCACTTACATAATTTTTGAAAATTTTATTTCTTATAAAAATTAAATGATACCTTTATAGATGTGGGTCCCTTTGTCTCCCGGCAACCAGTATTTTTAGACCGAGTCTACCACTGTAATCAGGCATAACTTTAGCTTCAAGTTTCTCAACTGCCAGTGCATAAAGAGAAGCCATATAAGTTCCAGAAGGATCTTTGTCAGACAGTAGGTAGGTTATTTTCTTCACCTCTGAGCTGAAATTTAAACAAGCTAAAATAGCTGTGAGAAATTTGTTTTCAAGAGTGGTGTTTTATGACAGCATATTGGAAGAAGTACATATTTTGTCATCTTAAATGGCAGCTTCAGCATTTCCCCCCCCCCCCACTGGGGGTATGTGACCTGGCAGTCACCGTAGTAAATACTGTTCTTAATAGACCAGTGATTTAACTGAGTATACAGCATCTTCATGTGTCCATGTTTATGTGTTCAAGGACCAACTCAAAATAGATGTACCAACCATACCCCTCTAGTGCTTTTCATTATTAAGGGTCGCTCTGAATTAAGTGTTACTTTGAATAAAAGATGTTCCATGATGTCTGATTTTAAAATGTTCTGTGTGATCATGTCTTTTGGGCATTGTCAACAGAGATGTGGTTTCTAGTATTTACATATTAAGGATTGCAACATTGTGGCCTCTGCCTGTCTAGGATTCCCACTAGGGCATTCTTTCCATGCTACTTGGATATGGAAAAACTGGTTTAAAAATCATCTGTGCCCTGGTGAGTTTACAAACTAATTTTAGGCATGATCAAATAAATTGCAAGGCTGGAACCGAGATTAGAGCTATGGACTCATTTTACAACCACCCTGGGACTTAATTTAAAATAAGTGCTTATAAGTAATCCAAATGAGGTGACGGAACAATAATTGCAGTAACAGTGGCTGAATCAATCTTGTGAGTGCTCTGGCATGTTGGTACTTTTAACGGGCTTCAATTTGAATATGTTATTATTTAATAGAAATGTGCTTTGGGAAGAAATAGTGCACTGATGCACTTGCTGTGCTACTTGGAAACCAAGCATTGTACTAATCTGAATTCTTCTGTATTCTCAGCTACAAAAAAAAAATCTAGTTTCTATTTATTAGGGTACAGCCTCCACCGAACTTGCATGTGGACTCTATTGAAAAGAAAGGATATTTAGGCTTGAGGAATAGATCTTCAGCAGCAGCTACTAAAAGGAGAGGAAAGCCGGGGAAAGAAGGAAGGGAAAAATAAGAGGGAGGATTAATGGGTGGAATCAGTGTCCTAACAAGAGCAAAAGAGTTGGTGATCCTGTGAGTTCTAGAAGGCAGGAGGAGAAAGTAATGCTGGTCTTCCTGGACAGAAGAGAAGGAGAGCATCACAGCCCAAAAGTCATATAAAGCCAAGGAGTGGCCTGTCCCATGTAATAGGGTAAGAAACAAGTACAGGCTCACTGGGATATCACCTGTTAGGCTTTTGTGGGAGTCTCACCACTTTTACCCACATGCTGAGGAGAACCACCAAGTAATTAAAGGAATACACTATGCGTGAGGAAAAGATAGCTGAGCCTTGAATGTTCAGCACTGAGAAAAGAAAACAGTAGCCAGATTACATGTCAACAAATGTTTTTAAAGTCCTGCTGTATATATGTATGTGTGTGCATTATTTGTAGCTGCTTCAGGCAGGACAAGCGAAAATGTTCTTGAGTTGTCCAGAAAAGGATGCCTGAATAAATTTTGTTTTGCTTGATGAACTAGGCAGTGAAACATATTTCCAAATGAAGGTGCTGGTTTGCCTTCAAGAAAGCAGGTGGAGGGGAGGGAGAGAAGCTACATTTACAGTAGAAGCATCTGTCAGAAATTACTTAGTGCCAGTTCACATGGTTAAATACTTCGTCATGTGGCACCTGCTGCAGGCAAAGCTAACAATGGTAGGGAGGATGAAACGTGTCACCTGGCCCCGGCAACATGCCCAACCACAGCAACCTTACCTGGCACTGACGTTTCCACTGAAGCTTTACTACCAAGCTTCCTAGATTCCCACAAATCACTGCAGCTCCATCCCCTTATGGGCAAGGTCATATCAGACATTCTCTAAACAATCCTGTTTCTGCCATCAGTCAGGACTGAACTTATATTCTTCTTTGAAAAAACACTGCAAGACTAATAAGAGTCCCCTGAAGAATCTTCTCGGACAAACCATGTAGGGAATTTTTATCTGAGTAATAAAATATATTTTTACCTATTTTGCACCACTGGCCTTGGCCTTATTTTTTTATCTCCTGTGACTGGTGTGGCCTTTTATTTCTCATTTGTAAGATCAAAAAATCTTGGTAAGTGGCTTTTAGAAAGAAAAATCAGAACCCACATTAAGAAGATTAATTCTACAGAGCCAAGCAAGTCCTAAATAAATATGAACAAGTGGTGTTAGTTGCAAGAGTAGCCCAGTAGCATAGATCCTGGTTCCAAAGCCAGTTACGTCAGACATCATCTGTTTTGTTTTCTCCTTCATTTCAGAGCCCCGGAGTTATGTGGAATCTGTGGCTCGTACAGCAGTAACAGGTGGTGGCAGCAGCACTAATGGGAAGCCCCAGGTATCCCCAGTTCCGCAGCCTTACAGCACTGAGACACCGAGGGATGGGTCCTTCGCCAGTTCCTTCGTCTCCTCAAGCCCTGTTGCTGCTAGCAGCCCCATGCATAGTACTGATGGGTAAGAAAGGGCAGCTGTAATACAGTGGGCCCAACAGGGAACTGATTGATGCTGTTGGTTGTGTAAGAGTTTGTGATTATATCCAGTGGTACTGTGGTATTTTGCTTATCCTCTGAAGCTCTTTGATTGATGCATAATGTGGGGGAGGGTATGTAAACGGTGTGATCACTCTATTCTTATTTGTATTTTGGGCATCTACTGATCAGGAAAAGATTTGTCCTGCAAGTAGACCTTCACAATTGCAAGTCTAGCTGTGGTTTTCTCTGCCCTTCCCTGTACTACCCATAGTAAATAGTACATAGACTTTACAGGGCTTTGGATAAACTGTTGCTCAGCAGTGATATGTACAATAAGCCAGTTGCCTAGGACAGTGTACGTCACCATAAATTAGGTAGTATCAGTGTTTTCCTTACTCTTCTTATTGTCATTGTTCCTCAAAAGATTACTTTTATTTGGTCCTGTTCTGCATTGCTGTCCTGCATTTAGACTCCAATCAAGCATAGGATAATTTTACAATGGAATATATTAAATGTTACTAGCCGGAGTACCTGGTCTTATAGGTTTCTGGATGGATGTAAATGTTGGTATGTTTGACAGCATCCTAACATCCACCCATGGATGTATGTCCAGACACAAAGGTCACATTCCCAATTTACTGGGAAATATTTTACCCTCCAAATTGTTTACATTTATAGAGTCAAATGCTGGATTACAAATTGAGAAGTTGCCAAATGAAGTCAAAATAGAGCCTTTTAGGATGTGACTGAAGTCCTCTCAACATTTATTTCAAAAAGTGAACATTCCTAGGAGCAAATAAATACAGTCACTTATCTGAGTGGAGATCAAACACAGAAGTCTGGTTACAGCCCTTAATAGTTTTAAGGTCCCTATGACTTGGGGCTCATTGAAAAATTTGTGAGAACCAAAAACTTTAGGTAAGAGGTTGATATAAATGGGTTCCACTGTGACGGAGTCTGTCAAGTGCTGTTCTCTCCAGTTGTACATAATACTGTATAGGGATAGCTTGCTAATGAATTCTGATCTTTCCATTGTTTCTTTCAGGACCTCTATTTGTAGCTACCCTTCCGAGAACAGTGCTCACAGCATGGTCACACCTCAGCCCTCAGCTGAGTCTAGCTTCCAATCTACCAACCTTTCTCAGGCACCATCAGTGCACAGCAACTACCAAAATATCTCTTCTTCAAGTCAGGGCCTCCCAGTCTACATGAGTGCTGACTTTCCTGAAGGCAGAGCCAGCTCTCAGCAAGATAGTTATGCAAGGCCTCAGCTCCAAGTCAATGTGGCTGGAGTCATATCTGGAAGCCCCCAGTTGCTCCATAGAACAGTAGCTACAAATACTCCACCTAGCCCAGGTTTTGGGCGAAGAGCTGTTAACACCAACATGGTGGCCTCCCCTGGAAGCCCGTGTATGAGCAGGCACTTAATGAGTACCCATGGCAACCTTGTTGCAACACCGGGGAGCCCAAGCCTTACTCGGCACCAGCCTATTGTAGGAGGTACCACATCCACAGTCTCTGCGAGTCCCAGCTTGGATCGACACATTATATATGGGTACCCAACCCCAGAGGAGAAGCGCCCAACATTGTCCCGCCAAAGCAGTGCCTCGGGTTTCCAAGCCCCCTCTACCCCATCTTTCCCTGTCTCTCCAGCCTACTACCATGGAATTAGCAGCCCACACTCCTCTTCCCCTGACTCAGCAATATACAGGCAGGGCAGCCCTACCCCACCTCAACCAGTGCTCCCAGAGAAGAGAAGAATGTCGGCGGGGGATCGGTCAAACAGCCTGCCTAACTATGCCTCAGTGAATGGCAAGACCTCATCGCCCATCTCCAGTGGCATTTCCAGTCCCAGCAGTGGGAGCAGCATGGCCTTTCATCACACTTTGCCAGATTTCTCCAAATTCTCAATGCCAGGTAAAACCTCACTTGATGCAACTTTTCATTTGAGTACTACTGATTTATAATGATAGTTTTTAGCACAGGGTGTGTGAGAGGATATATCTTCTTTCTGTCTCTCCTGCCTGATTGGTGAGATTTTGCTCACTATGAACGATTTTCCAGAGATTACTAATTCATCAACTTTCTATATATATTTTTTGCTAATTCTGCCTTGACTCTTCTATCCCTGTGATCACTCTGGAAAAAGGCTTATGCAAATTGTATTCCAGGGTGTATTCATGCCCCATGGACAAATTCCATTGTGCTGAGGTAGAAAAGTTCCCACAAAAATGTTTGTGGTGAAAGAAGCCATGGTGTTTGACATTCAGAGCTTGAAAACACACTTAGTCATGAGGCAGAATCTTTGTTTCGCAGACTTCCCCCCTCCCCTTTGGCATACTGAATACCTCAGAACAGCATGGTTCCTTTACAAAGCTTTTTAAAAAATTGAAACTGTGTTTGTCACTAGGGCTGTCAAAAAAAATAATAATTCGGTACAGTTCGGATTCGGCCGAATTTGGCCCTTGTGGGTTCGGTACGTGCCGAAGTCCGAACTCCCCCACTTCGGATCCGTTCAATTCGGCGGGAATTCAAAGTTCGGAAAAAAATTCGGCCGAATAAAGCCATTAAAAACACAACCGCGCCTTTCCGCAGCTCTGGGGGGGGCATTTTTGGGCTTAGAGGTCCCACACTTTTGGCAGAGCTTCAAAGGACGTTTATTGAAAGACTCCCCAAGTTTTGTAAAGATTGGGTCGGGGGGGCTGAGATATGGGCCCTGAAAGGGGTCCCCCCACCCTTAATGTGCATCTCTCAGCAGAGCTTGCCGCCCACGCACAAAGCTCCCAGCCCCGACAACAGCTGACAAGTTTGCAAAACAACACAACCTTGTTAAACAACACCTTTGCAACACACAACTGAAACCTCCCCCCTCAAACCAGGGAGCGAGAGACTCGAGGGGGAACACACCCCCCCTTTGGCTTCCCCCCCACCCACAGAAACTGCTCCCTCCCCCCACACACACAGACTCTGCTTTCCCCACACACACACACACATACACAGGAGAAAAATTATAGATTAAAGCCCCCAAAGGGGTCTTACTGTGGCTGTCTTCTGTTCCATCAAGAGGGGCTGAAGAGAGGACTTGTAAATAATCCAAGATGATTCCAATTAGGCACGGAACGTTTTGCTCTGGAGAAGATGCACAGGATCGGATCCATTCATCCCAACAGGGAAAAGGGGAAAGGGGAAAGCCCATATCTCGGGACCCCCTGACCCAATGTTCACAAAACTTGGGGGGTATCTTAAGAACACTGGTCTGAAACTCCGCTCAAAGTTTGGGATCTGCACCCCCAAAAATGCGCCCCCTGCAGCCATGGAAAGAGAAAAGGGGGGGAGGCGATATTTCTGCCCCCACTGAACCCATCTTTACAAAACTTGGGTAGTATCTTAAGAATAATTCACTGAAGCTATGCTAAAGGTTTGGGGGCTATATCCCCAAAAAAGCACCCCCTGCAGCCACATAAATGGAAAAAGGGGGGGAGGGAAAAGGGGGAGAGCCCATATCTCGAGACCCCCTGACCCAATGTTTACAAAACTTGGGGGGTATCTTAAGAACACTGGTCTGAAACTCTGCTCAAAGTTTGGGATCTGTACCCCCAAAAATGCGCCCCCTGCAGCCATGGAAAGAAAAAGGGGGGAGCCCATATCTCAGGACCCCCTGACCCAATGTTCACAAAACTTGGGGGGTATCTTAAGAACACTGGTCTGAAACTCTGCTCAAAGTTTGGGATCTGCACCCCCAAAAATGCGCCCCCTGCAGCCATGGAAAGAGAAAAGGGGGGGAGGCGATATTTCTGCCCCCACTGAACCCCATCTTTACAAAACTTGGGTAGTATCTTAAGAATAATTCACTGAAGCTATGCTAAAAGTTTGGGGGCTATATCCCCAAAAAAGCGCCCCCTGCAGCCACATAAATGGAAAAAGGGGGGAGGGAAAAGGGGGAGAGCCCATATCTTGAGACCCCCTGACCCAATGTTTACAAAACTTGGGGGGTATCTTAAGAACACTGGTCTGAAACTCCGCTCAAAGTTTGGGATCTGTACCCCCAAGAATGCGCCCCCTGCAGCCATGGAAAGAAAAAGGGGGAGCCCATATCTTGGGACTCCCTGACCCAATGTTTACAAAACTTGGGGGGTACCTTAAGAAGCTTCATCTGAAGTTCCAGTGAAAGTTTTGTGTCTGTACCCCAAAAAATGCGCCCCCTGCAGCCACAGAAAGGAGCGAATGTGCACAAGCACCCCACACACACACACGAGGATTTCTCTCTCTCTCTCTCTCTCTCCCTGGCTGGGCCGCACATCAGCTGATTTCTCCAGTACTCAATCCTGACTGATTGGCCAGAAGAAGACCCAGCTTGCCCACCGATTGGCCGGGGGAGGAGAATGCTGCTTACTGACGGCCGAATTGGCCGAATTTATTCGTGAACTCCCGAACTCGCTGAATTCGGCCCCCCCGGTTGCCCGCCAGTTTTGAGTTCGGATCCGTCCGAACAGAAAAGCACCGAATCAGGGGAAATTCGGTTGTTTTTCAGTTCGGGCCGAACCGAATTGACAGCCCTATTTGTCACCCAAGGTAAACAACATCATGGACATTAAAGGAAAACATCTAACATTAATTAGCTGTAACATTTTGTATCTTGGGGTTATTTATCCACCCCACAAATATTTTCCTCTGTGAGATAAATATTTTTCAGGTTATCAGGAAGGGTCATCAAGTGTTCACGAAGACTCTATCACTCCAGAGCACTTCAAAATGGTTCCCTGGAGTAGTGTTTTCTTAATAAACTCATGGGATATTTTTTTAACCCTAATGTGTTAAATGGGCTTGGGGTAAAAAAGTACTCTACTAGCAAAATGGCTAGATAACTGAAGTTGTTTGGATCCTAGATGTTTTGTTTATTCGTTTGTTTACAGAAAGCAAACTGTAAGTGGAAACTGGCTGTACTTTGGTAACATTGTTTACTACTATACATCTGACAATAGCCACTTACCTATGCATTCTGCCAACAAAAATGCAGGCTGGGTAGGAAACTCTTGCCAAGCTTAGACCGACAGCTAGAGAAAGTTAGGCTGGACTATAAAAACTGTAAATAAATGAATGTATCTTACACACACTTGTATCCTGGTATACCAAGCTTGCCCGTGTTCTTTGCTTTTTCTACTCCATAACTAGGATAATATGGTTAGCTACATGCCTCATTGTAAAAATGTGTGTTTATCTTTTCAGCGTCTATGTTCCTGGGATTCTGAGATTTTATCAGGATTTCAGGCCACTTTCAGAGGCAGTAAACCTCTGAATACCAGTGCCAGGAGGCAATATCAGGAGAAGGTCTTGGTCTCTATGCCCTGGCTCTCCAACGTAACTGGTTGGTCACTGTGTGAGAAAGGATGGTGGACTAGATGGACCACTGGTCTCATCCAGCAGGGCTGTTCTTACATTGAGGCCATGTCCTTGCTGGGGAAAGATATCATCCCAGAAACACAGAGATGGAAGAACCCTGAAGGGGCAATATAAACTAACCCACAAAAAAGAGCCAAATTTCAAAAAGGTGTTTGGAAAAAAAATATTCCTTATGTTTTTCAAGTTGCAATGCCATTTGCATGACTTTCTTTCTTTCTTTCTTTCTTTCTTTCTTTCTTTCTTTCTTTCTTTCTTTCTTTCTTGCTTTCTTTCTTGCTTTCTTTCTTGCTTTCTTTCTTGCTTGCTTTCTTTCTTTCTTTCTTTCTTTCTTTCTTTCTTTCTTTCTTTCTTTCTTTCTTTCCCCATATTCTTAGACCGAGGTCTTGAACAATAAAACCATAAAACTTAAATAAGACCCATCTCTAAAAACACCTCCCTTCATCTCTTCTTGTCAGGCTTCAGCAAATGCACGGCGTTTCAGGCAATAGAACTCAAATCCAGGCAGAGCAGCGATTCAAAGATTCATTCCGAAAGTCAATGATTTCAGTAAGGAGACAAACAAGGTTGGAATACATGACAGGGGGAGTGGGGATACATTTATAGGGCTGATACAATAGGGTTACAGAAACAAAGAGACAATGTAGTCGTTTCCTGCCGGTAACGACTTAAGTAAAACTGAAACAGAAACAATCATGAGCAATTAGTGGAGGAGATGGCCGAGCTCTCGGCTTTGTGCACGGGACCCGATATCAGATCGAAGATTTACACGGGCGGGTCCCCATACAATTGTAAATCTCTGGCCGGAGCTCGTGTGCAAAACCGGGGGGGGGGGAAGGAGTGCACGGAGAGCTCCATCTTGTTTGCGGGGAACCATCTTGTTTGAGGACAGAGCTGTCAGAAGCCCTATCTGACACTTCTCTGCAGCCTCCAAAAAACAAGCAACAAAATAAGTACACTAAGAATCAGAGTCCCCTAAGAGGAACTGAACCTTTTGGTCCAAGGTTGCTCGAGAAGATGTGGACCATTTGTTAAAACATGGTATAATCCATTTTAGTCTAAGTTGGTATACATAAGGGCAGTGCAAAAGGATATGTACCAAGGAGTCCACTGACTGAATAGAGCAAGGGACACAGCTGGTCTGAAAAATGGATCTTTAGCATATGGCCCAGCAAAACCACTGAAAAAGGGCAATTAAATCTTGAATGCATAAAGATTCTACATAACTTTGGACTAACCAGAGAATCCATATAGGAAGGAAGATTACCCTTCGATAACAGGCCCAGTGGAGAACATGTCCTCTGAGCATAAAAATGAGCGTAACTCTTATCTCAAGCATAGATCAATTGGCCACATTTTTTTACATTGATCTACAGAAGAAAAGTACAGGTCCTTCAAATTTACAAGTGATAGCTTATGTTCAAAATGCTGGAGCCAGGGAGCCTTATAAAAGCTCTTTATGGTTAAGCTTACCAAGCTATCCTCTGGGACCTCAAAAATAGATGAAACCAAAAATTAAAGGCACGTACCCAGGCACAAGCTAATGAAGGGCTGATGATGAAATGCACCTGGGGAGCCCTCCAATTGCTTCAAGGAATGAGGACTGCACTCTATTTATGGAATTGTCTACAGCAGAAATCCATTTAGGGGCACTGTACAAAAGTTGTGACATCACTATTGAGTTAAAGACTCTGATAGCTGCTGGGATACAATGTGCCCCATTAGAGAGAACAAATCGCAAAATTGCCTTCAGACTAGCCATAGACCTCTGAGTTGCCAATTGTTTATGACAATTCCAGGACAAGGTGGAATGAAACAAGACACCCAAATACCTAAACAAGGAAACCTGGGAAATCTTCCTCCCATTAATTATCCATGTCTATCTTTTGGTGGAGAAGCAAGGAGCAAACTTAAGAATTTTAGTTTTGGTAAAATTTATAGATAATTCCTCATGCAAACAATACGTATGGAAGCTTTTCAGAGCCTGAAGAAGACCAACCCGGGTTGGAGAGAGTAAAACTGAGTCATCAGCATAAAGTAAAAGAGGGACTGATTAAATTGATTCTTCCGAAGAAGGATATCTTTAATTTTGACCACTTTTTAACTTGGTTTTTCATCTCATGTGTAACTGGGTCACAGTTTAATTTTAGGTTTTTCTTTGGATCTATATTAAACCTTATACCTAAATATTTAACTTGATCCACCAATTTCATCTCTTCAAAACTTTTTATGCTATTATCCTTGTTCTCTGTAACCTCTAAATAAAATGTTTTCCCTTTGTTTAATTTGTACCCTGAAATTGCCCAAAATCTTTTATTTCCTCTAATAGTGCTTTATTAGAGTTATCTATATCTGTTAATACCAATACTATATCATCCACATATAAACTAATTTTATATTCCGATCCATTAATAATGACTCCTTTTATAAATCTACTATTTTTTTATATTTATTATTAAAGGTTCTAATGAAGTGGCAAAAAGTAAGGGAGATAAGGGACATCCTTGCCGAACCCCTCTAGAAATATTAAAGGGGACTGATAATTCTCCATTTAACTTTATTGTTGCGTAATGATTTGTGTAAATTATTTCCACCCATTTCTGGAAATTACAGCTGAATCCAAACGTATTAATAGTCTCCTTCAAAAATCTATGTTCTACGCTTTTTCCACATCAAGGAATAGAAGGGCAGATTTTAATTTATATTTTTTTATGATTTCAATTAAATTACTTATTTCCTTAAATTAGTTGATAATTGCCTTTGGGGAATAAACCTATTTTGATCAGTTGAAACATATTTCCCAATAATCTGTTTTAATCTGTTGGAGAGAACTGGGGTAAGTATTTTATAATCTAATATAAAATCTTTATAATAAACTAATTGGTCTATAGGAGCCTGGAGAAACGGGATCCTTATCTATTCTACCTAAGTTAAACTTTTTGTTTAAAAATCTGTTTATTGAAATTCCAAAGAAAATCATTATGGAATGGCAACAAGTCTATAACATATTTATCTGGCAGAACAAAAAAGCATGAGTAAAAAAGGGATCTTGTATGATCATAAAAAGAATGGAGGAATGGGATACCCAAATTTTTATTATTACTTAGCCACTAAAATAGAAAGTTTAAAAGAATGGCTGGTTCCAGAAGATAATACTCCCTCAGTTGCTCTGGAAAAAGATTTTATAAAGTTCCCGTTTGTAAAATGGCTATGGATTGATAAAAAATATAGAGGAAACTATTATAATTATGATAATGGGGTTATAAATACCTTAATTTGTGCATAGGATCAGATAAAGCATAGATTAATAGTAGAGAAATCATTACTGTCATCAATAACAGCAGATATGACCACCTATAATATCCGTTAACACTAATGGATTAAATTTAAATTAAAGGATTTTGATAAATATGTACATTGGTTTAAAAATCTACAAATAATCTCATACCCAGAGATCCCAGAGAATATAAAAAAAGTATTGACCCCCTTTAAGTATCTTCAAATAAGAAATTATTTAGCACAATTGATTAAGAAGGGCAAGCTGATAATGTCAGATAGGGCACCCAGAATCCTTAACAAATTTGAACAATTATTAAAATCATTTAAAATCTCTGTAAGTAAGTTATATGGAATGTTAGTATAAAAAAAATGCCCTGACCTGGATGGCCCAGGCTAGCCTGATCTCATCAGATCTCAGAGGCTAAGCAGGGTCAGCCCTGGTTAGTATTTGGATGGGAGACCAACAAGGAATACCAGGGTTGCTGTGCAGAGGAAGGCACTGGCAAACCACCTCTGTTAGTCTCTTGCCATGAAAACCCCAAAAGGGGTCGCCATGAGTCGGCTGCGACTTGTAGGCACTTTACACACAAACAGTACAAAAAATAGGTTAATTAACCCCCCTTTTCAAGAGAAATGGAATAAAAAATTTAGTTATGAACTGGATGAAAAGAAATGGAACTTTATATTCACAAAAGGTTTAAATTTTACAATAAGTCTTGCATTCAGAGAAAATGTATTTAAGATGGCACATCTGTGGCATCTCTCCCCAAACAGAGTGCAAAAAATGTACAACTTGGATAAAAATGCTAGTAAATGTTGGTATTGTGATTCAGCTGGTGCAGATTTCCTCCACATGTGGTGGAGCTGCAGTAGTGCCTAAACATAGTGGAGGAAAGTGATTGAAATCATATCCAATGGTCATGAAATTGTTATTCCAGTAAAACCAGAAACAATTTTAATAAATTATTTTCCAGACAAACCAAAACATATTCGAGTTATGTTTCTTCATATGTTAACGGCTGTTAGAACAAATTTTGCGGGAAACTGGAAAAGCAATATATTCCCTGATTTAAATAATTGGCTCGACAAGGTTAGAGAAACCTATGCTTTAATTAAGTTGGCGTACCATGATAACGATAAAAATACTGAAGAACTTGAGGCTCACTGGAATTCAACAGTTTCAAGGATACAGAAAGCATTCTAATGTGTAAATTGTAGAGAGGGAGTGATCTTCAAAAAGGGTCAGCACTCTGACCTAAACTGTTATCGCCCAATCAGCCTTTTGTCTTGCTTAGACAAATTGTATTCTTCCAACTTATTAAAGAGGCTGTTGGATTGAGTTGAGAGTAATGACAATCCTTGGCTGGGAGCAGATTGGCTTCAGAAGGGGTTGGTCTGTTACAGACCATTGTTTAGTGCTCTCTCACTTAGCCGAGAAATATTCCTCCCCACTAAATGGCACCCTTTATGCGGGTTTTATGGATCATAAGGGAGCCTTTGATGCCATCCCGAGGGAGAGGCTATGGTTGAAACTATCCAATTATAGTATGGATAGGAGGTTACTATGGCTCATTCAACAATTTCATACTGCCTCACAGCTCAGGTTCACTGTGGAAACCAAGGAGAACTAACTGAGCCCTTTGAACTGGCCAAGGGAGTTATTAGACAAGGTTGCCTTCTTGCTCCTCTCTTGTTTAATCTATATCTGAACGATACAGCCACCAATTTCTCAGAGTCTTGTCATCCCCCAAAGCTTGCAAGTCATCCCACCCCAATTCTACTCTATGCCAACGATGCAGTTGTCCTGTCCCACACAAGAATTGGTTTGAAAAGATCCTTACAAACCTTTTCTGAGTACTGCTCTAGGGAAGATCTTAAAATAAACCACCACAAATCTAAGATTATGATCTTCTCTAAGAGGAGTAAAATGCCTCTTTTTCGCTGGGTATTAGATGGCTTTGAGGTTGACCAAGTCAAGGAGTTTGTTTATCTTGGCATTCTTTTCCCTCATAACCTAAATTGGAATGCCCATCAAAAAGCAGTGTCCAACAAAATTAAACCTGGGGTTGCTGCTATTGTCAACTTTTTCCATACCAAAGGTGGCAAATATATTCCAGGGGCTATTCAGGTTTTCATTCTAAAAATTATTCCAATTGTTCTTTTTGGTGTTGCCATTTGGATAACTGTTGTCAGTGAATCTATAGATTGTCCATTGCTTCAGTTTTTACGAAAACCCTTAAATGCCCCTCGATGTGTTCCTGGCATTACCCTTCGCTCCGAGTTTGGCCAAATGTCACTTGAAGCTAGGGCATGGTTGGCTGCCTTTAAGCTACAACTTAAGCTGTGCTTTAGCACTGAGGGGCTCCTAGCTTCTCTGAAGCATGACCCTTTTAAATCCTCATGGCAAAAAATCTTAGATGAGAAATTGTCATTGTTGGGCTTCTCGCAGCATATGTTATTAGACCTTGGAAAAACTGAAGCTTCCACCAAAATTAAAAAAGTGCATTAAAAAGCTTGATTATAACAGCACTACTTTTCATGCTCACAGCGTTTGTTCATCCCAGTTCTTTGGAATACCAGCACCACATGGTTTGCCTGCTTATACTTATTATTTGACAACTCCTCGTCTTTCTAGAGCCTTCTGTTCAGCTAGACTTAATGCTAACCCCTCTATGGTTATGCAGGGCAGAATTTTGAACATACCATACCCAGACAGGACCTTTCCTTGCTCTTCTGGCTCTATTGATTCATTAGCTCATGCCCTAGAATCATAGAATCATAGAGTTGGAAGGTACCACCAGGGTCATCTAGTCCAACCCCCTGCACATTGCAGGAATTTCACAACTACCTCCATCTCCAGATGATGGCCTTGATGCCCACCCTCTCATGAACTGCCTCTCATGAACTGCCTAAGGTCATAGAATCAGCATTGCTGACATATGGCCATCTAGTCTCTGCTTAAAAACCTCCAGGAAAGGAGCACTTACCACCTCCCAAGTAAGCCTGTTCCACTGAGGAAACCACTCTAACTGTTAGAAATTTCATCCTTATGTCTAGATGGAAACTCTTTTGATTTAATTTCAACCCATTGGTTCTGGTCCGACCTTCTGGGGCAACAGAAAACAACTCGGCACCCTCCTCTATATGACAGCCCTTGAAGTACTTGAAGATGGTTATCATGTCCCCTCTCAGTCTTCTCCTCTTCAGGCTAAACATACCCAGCTCCTTCAACCTTTCCTCATAGCACTTGGTCTCCACACCCCTCACCATCTTTGTTGCCCTCCTCTGGACACGTTCCAGCTTGTCTACATCTTTCTGAAATTGTGGTGCCCCAAACTGAACACAATACTTTAGGGGAGGTCTAACCAGAGCAGAGTAAAGCTATACCATCACTTCACGTGATCTGGACACTATACCTCTGTTGATACAGCCCAAGATCGCATTTGCCTTTTTAGCTACCACATCACACTGCTGACTCATGTTCAGTGTTTGGTCTACTAAGACCAAAAAATTCTTTTCACACACACTACTGCTCAGACAAGTTTTCTCCATCCTATAATTATGCATTTGATTTTTCCTACCTAAATGTAGAACTTTACATTTATCTCTGTTGAAATGCATTTTATTGGTTTTAGCCCAATTCTCCAGCCTGTCAAGATCATCCTGTATCCTGGCTCTGTCTTCTACCCCAATTTAGTATCATCTGTAAATTTAATAAGCATCTCCTCTATTCCTTCATCCAAATCATTTATAAAGATATTAAACAACACAGGGCCCAGGACAGATCCCTGAGGCACTCCACTAGTCACTCCTCCTGGATGAGGAACCATTAACAAGCACTCTTTGGGTGCGAGCTGTCAACCATTTACAGATCCACCTAACAGTAACAGGATCTAATCCACATTTTCCCCATTTGTCAACAAGAATATTATGGGGAACCTTATCAAAAGCCTTACTGAAATCGAGATAAACTATGTCTACAGCATTCTCCTGATCCAGCAAGGTAGTAACTTTCTCAAAAAAGGAGATAAGATTAGTCTGACATGACTTGTTCTTGAGAAACCTGTGCTGGCTCTTAGTAATCAGATCCATCCTTTCTAAATGCTGAAGGACTGACTGTTTGATGAATTGTTCAAAAACTTTTCCCAGTATAGAAGTCAAGCTGATGGGTCGGTAGTTACCCGGATCCTTCTCTTGAAATGCTGCTTTTATGAGGAACTTCGATCACATTATCTCTCTCCCCTTTTAACATATAAATCTAATGCCTCTGTGTCTGACATAGTGCCTTTTTTTACTGGCAGGTATCCCAAGGCTACATTGTCAGTGGCAAGATTTGTTTCAGTCCTTATATCCCTCAAACATTAGATATATGCTGCTCAAGATCAATGGATCAAGGAGCTTCTAAGGGATAAAGGATAGGAAAGGAATTCAAGAATTTCAAGGATGCATAAAGCATTCTAATGTGTAAATTGTAGAGAGAAAGTGATATAATAATGTGGATTTTAGTTAAATAGACAAAAAGAAGTATTATTTGATTAAAGCTATGGGTATTTTAGTTATATTAGTGCTGTTTTAGTTGTGTGTTTTTTAAATAATTTGTATCACCAGTAATTGATTTTTTAAAGTAATGTTATATCTAGGGTTACCCCCTTTTTTTCTTTTATTGTAAGATTAAATGTTTCTAATAAATTTAAAAAAAATAAAAGAGGGACTGAAGTATCCAGTAATTTAAGTGCATGTAAAGAAGGGTCAATAAAAAAGACTGCTGTCAAACTCAGGCGTCCATCCTTAGCATCCCATGAATAGACATGCTCAGGCAGGTGATCCTAAGCAATGCTAATTTATTAGGAGCAAAAAGACAGATTAAAAGAAGCTGACTGCCTCTCACACAGGAGAGGCTGCTAATGGGGTCTATGCAGGTAGGTTACAGTATAAAAGCATTCTAGGCAAAAAAGTAAAGTGAAACCACAGTGCAGTAACTATGAGATAATGGTTCCCAGAGAATCACAGACATAACACGGGCACATCTGTGATAAACAGTACACAGGATCTGCAGCATGAGAACAAAACCTTGACCAGGAGCCAGAACCTGGCCTTGACAGGAAGCCAGCCTCTGGCCTGCAATTGCCAAACCCCTACTCCAAAGGTAGCAAAGACCTGACATTCTGCCCCCCCTACCCTCGCTTGTCTCAACGAGGTGAGGTTTGTCAGTGTAGGCTGCGTGGAACTGGCGAACCAGCCGGGGGGCTGCCATGTGGTGCTTAGCCACCCAATCGTCATGACCCGGACCCAAATGTTTCCAACAAACCAGATAATAGAGCACCCCCCTTTGGATACAGGAATCGAGGCCCTTCAACACTTCGAAATGTTCTTCCCCCACCACCACCAGCACTGGGACTTTGGGAGGGGCTTCGGGATGCCACTCTGGAGAGGGTACATGTCTCTTTAAAAGACTGACATGGAAAACTGGATGAACTCCCCTCAGGGACTTAGGAAGATTGAGTCCCACTGTGACCTCGTTTATGAGCCGTGAGATTGGGAAGGGTCCCACGTACTTTTCATTCAGTTTTTTGCACGGGAGTAAGGAACGCAGTTTTTTTGTGGACAGATAGACCTGGTCCCCCACCTCAAAATTCCAACCTGGGGAACGATGCTTATCTGCCTGTGCTTTGTACTTGTTTTTGGTTCAAGATTCTTTTGTAGCCATGGCCAGGTGTCTTGCACTGCTTTTGCCCAGTCCGCCACCTCAGTGGACCCCTCCTCCCCCAAGAGATCCACCTTACCAAAGGGCCCGAATTCTTTACCATATACCACTTGAAATGGGCTGAAACCTGTGGACTGGTGTGCAGCATTGTTGTAGGCATACTCAGCAAAAGGCAGTAAATCTACCCAATCATTCTGGTGGTAATTTACATAGCAACGCAAATAACATTCTAACACAGAAATGACACTTTCAGTTTGTCCATCGGTTTGGGGATGTTTCGCACTAGATAAACCCTGTTCCACCCCCACTAGCTTGAGAAAAGCCTTCCAGAACTTAGCTACAAATTGGACCCCGCAGTCGGAAATCACCTTGCGTGGGAACGAGTGATATTTGAAAACATGTGACAGAAACAACCGGGCCAACATTTGGGCTGTGGGCAGCCCCACGCAAGGAACCAAGTGCACCTGTTTGGAGAACAGATCTGATCTCACCCAAAGTACTGTTTTCCCCCGATTGGGGGGAAGATCGGTTATAAAATCCATGGCAATAACTTCCCAGGGGCCCGAGGGCTTTTCCAAAGGTTTCAGTAGTCCGGGTGGTTTTCTCATCACCCATTTCGCAGTGGCGCAAGTGGGACAGCTACGAATAAAAGAGTCCAAGTCCATTCTCATCCCTGTCCACCAAAACTGCCTGTGGAGCAAATGTAAAGTTTTCACAAAACCAAAATGACCCGCTACTTTAGAACCATGGGCCCAATCCATCACCTCCCTCCTCAGGGATGCAGGAATATACAGTTTAGTGTCCTTGAACCAGAAACCCTCCTTCAAAGTCATCTTGTCTGGCAGAGTATTAGTGGTGCTTTCTGTTTGGTAGGCTTGGGTTAAGGCAATCTTGAAAGGGTCTGGGAGCCCCTCTAAGGGAGGTGCTCCTTGAGCGCTTTTGGGAGAAACCAGCAACTCCTCTCGAAAGGCGCCTGGCGGTTGATCCCCGGGAGGAGGGTCTTTCGCTGTCTGGTCCCCCATTTATGGCAGGGGATTGCCAAACCTGAGAGGGAGTCAGCACGGCCAGACTGGGCATAACCCCCTCTGCTCTGGGGTGAGGAGAGAGTTGGTTGGGCGCTCCACCTTACTCTGGTACTGGGGAAGTTGAGACAATGCATCTGCCAACTGATTTTGTTTGCTGGGAACATGTTTCAACACAAAACGGAACTTCGAGAAAAATTCCGCCCAATGCACTTGTTTTGCAGTAAGCTTATGTGTCCCCTTTAAAGCCTCCAGGTTTTTGTGGTCTGTCCACACCTCGAAGGGAATCTTGGCCCCCTCTAGGAAATGTCTCCATACCGTCAAGGCATGTTTAACTGCGGCTGCCTCCTTTTCCCAAATGGGCCAGTTGAGCTCCGATTGGGAAAACTTATTAGAAAAATACGCACAAGGGTGCAGCTGTCCAGCTTTCCCCCTCTGTAGAAGTGCCCCTCCCATCGCTACATCGGAAGCATCTACCTGAACCACGAAAGTTTTTTTCACAATCAGGATGCTTGAACACAGGTTCAGAAGTAAACAAATTTTTCAAAGTCTCAAAGGCTCGTTGGCAGTCTGGCATTCAGCCAACCGGGAAGATGACAGGGTAGCTGAACTTCCCTTCCCTTTTGTCTTTAACAAGTCGGTTATGGGCAATGCAATCTGCGCAAAATTGTTGAAAAACCCCCGGTAAAAATTTGCAAAACCGAGAAATTGTTGAACTTGTTTACGAGTAAAGGGAGGCACCCACTCTACCACAGCTCGCACCTTTTCAGGATCCATTGTCAGTCCCTTATGCGAAATCACATACCCCAAGAAGGTCAGTTTGTCTTGGTGAAACATTTGGACACCTTTGCAAACAGTTGCAAACAGTTGGCATCGCAAGACCTCCTTAACCAATTTTACGTGTTCTTCATACATCTTAGAGTAAATCAAAATGTCATCAAGCTACACAATCACCCCTTTGAATAGCAGATCATGTAGCACTTTGTTAATCATCTGCATGAAGACACTAGGGGCACCCCTTAACCCGAAGGGCATCACCAGGTACTCAAACATCCCAAAACAGCTGGAAAAAGCTGTCAGCTTCTCGTCACCTTCCCGGATTCGAACCCGGTAATAAGCCTCGACCAAATCCAGTTTAGTAAATATACGGCCCTCCTTTAGTTGGCTAAGCAGATCTGGAATCAGTGGAATGGGGTAGGCATTAGTTTGGGTGACCACATTGAGTCTGCGGAAGTCTATGCATAAGCACAGGTCACCCGTCTTTTTCCACACAAAAAAGGCTGGAGCAGAACAAGGAGCCTTGGAGGGCCGAATGAAACCATGGGCTAAATTCTTATCCAAAAAGTCCCAGAGCACCGACTTATCTTTCGGACTCATGGGGTAAATCTTTCCCTTCGGTAGTTTGCCTTCCCCCACCAGTTCAATAGCACAGTCCATCTTACGATGGGGAGGAAGAACATCACACTCTTTCTCATCAAACACGTCTGTAAAGGCTCCGTACTCTTTAGGCAACTGGGGGGTATAAGAACTCCCAACCCCCGCTGACAAAGCACTGGCTCTGACCGCCACTTCCCTGCAATGGCGGTCACACTGTGGCTGAGTGAAAGCAATGGTTCTGGCTGCCCAATCTATGGTAGGACTGTGTCCTTGTAACCAGTTTGCTCCCAGCACAACTGGATATCAAATGCCCGGAGCAATAGTGAAATGAAGTTGCTCTCAATGGGCCCTCACCCCCATGGCTACTCAGATGGTGCGCTTCTCTATGGGACACCCCCCCCAAAAGTCACTGCCGTCCATCTGAGCAAATTGTATGTGTTGGGGCAAGTGCACAGCTTTCACTTTTAAAGCCTTGAAAGTTTCTTCGTTAATCAGGGTTCACATGCACCCCGAGTCTATTAAAGCTTTCACTGATATTTGGGGACCCCCTCTAAAATCTTGTAACATAATGTCCAGAAACACTGTTTCCCCCATGTCGTTCATCATTTGTGGAGCTCTTGGCTTCTCGACTGCAACGGTCTGCTGTGGAGTTCCAACTACAGCAGACCCGGTTTGTTTTTGCTTGGCGATTCCAAGTCGTCTCCTCCTCAGATGCTGAAGAGTTGTCCGGACTCGAGCCAGCCTCCTTTGTAATCTGCAATCCCGTTGGATTGAGTGATGCTGGCGGTTGGTCCTCCTGGGTAGTCGGGGTGAGATTGAGAGCGGTGGGGCCTCGCCTCCTGGCAGTTGCACTCTTCGAGCAGTCTTTACCTCCAGCCCAAGCAGTCTCCTCCATAGGCGGGCGAGGCATTGTTGACGGCCACTCTGGTTGGGACGGGCAAGTGGCTACGAAGTGGCCCATTCCACCACAAACGAGGCATGCCCTGCTCTGAAAACGCTTTGCCTTCTCCGGAGTCAGGGCAGTGGGCTTCCTTGAAGGCCGGGAATGCCCCCTCGGGGCTGCTCGCTCCGGCCGCAAGCTCAAGTCTGCGTTGTCTAGACAGGTTAAGCAATTGCCGGCAGTTTTCCACTTCTACAGCCAGTAAAATCCAACCCTCCAAGTCGGGAGGGTCTCCTTGCATGAACGCCCAGTACTGGATCTCAGAATTTAGCCCCTCACGGAAATATTGCACTCGTGTGGCTTTGCTTCAATCTACAACTTTGCTGGCCAGCAGTTGATACCCATTTGCATATTGCATGACTGACTTAGTCCCTTGACGCAGTTGGAGAATAGCTGTCTTGGCTCTCTCACTCTGAAAAGGGTCCTCAAAGCACTGTCTCAGCGCGAGCATAAAGTCATCCAGAGTCTGAAGAGCACGGGAGTGAAGATCAAACTGTTGCACCATCCAACTCACCGCTTCTCCCTCCAGCAGCTACGTCACATAACTCACACGGCTTTCTTCCGTAGTGAAGGTAGCTCCCTGCTCTCTCATGAAACTGTCCAATTGGAGCAAAAAGTAAGGAAGTTTTTCCCCTGAACCGTCAAAGGAAGCACGTAGCTCTCTTCAAGAAAGCGGTGGATGAGGCAGGGGAACGGGCTGTCCCAGCGGAGCGGGCACCTGTGAAGCCGCAGGTTGTCCCGGGAGAGCGGGCGCTTGTGGCTGCTACAGAAGAACTGGTGGTGCTCGCAGCGGTTGTGGTGGCAGTGGTCAAACGAGCTGTGCCTGCCACACTTCTCCCACTTCCTGCCAAAGTGCGTCTGACATGTCCTGCATAGCCGTGAACCGCTCTTCCAATTCTTGGTTCCGGTTGCGAAGGCGTTGAAACTCCTCTTCGCTCACTTGCGGGTCAGTGTGGAGAGGCCACCCTGGATCACCACCTCTGCATTACACGGAGATTCGTCCCCCACTCCAATTGCTCCTCCACGCCGGGACCCATGAACTTATCAAAAGACAGATCCCAGGGGACACCCCCACTGCCATAGTCTCTCCGGTGATCGTCGCCGGCCAGTCCCAGCTGGGTAGTCACACTGGAAGGTTGGGTGAGAAACGTTGATGGCTGTGCAACTGAGTCCAAACGCCCTGAAACTTTGGGCACCGCGCCTGTACTTCCTACTGGAAGTCTAGGGGACTCTGTCAGGAACAAGGGCACACAGATGGGTTGCTGGGCACCTCAGGGCGCAGAGATGGGTTGCCGGGCACCTCCCGAGGCGAGTTGTCCCATTCCTAGTGCAGTGAACCCTGCAGCCTCTGCTCCTGCACAGCGCTCGGCTTCAAGCCCAGTGGCCTGCTCAGCCTCTAACTCAGCAATACGTGTGGCATCCACTTTGGCCGCATCCATCAAGGCCCTTTCAGCCGCTTCCTGTAGCAGGTGTCGCAGACCCTCCGGGTCGCCCATACTCGCCATGGCTGCTTGGGTGACCTCCATCTGGACGGAACAGCCGAATCATCTTACAAAATTCGCTGGAACTCGGCCTCAGTAAGCAGCTCTGCTGCCAACTCCAAAAGGCATGTCGCCGCCAGTGCGGCGGCCTTCTCGGACTCCTCTCAGAGATGTTGCGCGGCTTGCTCCCCTTCGAGCCGCTCAGCTTCCTCATGGGTGAGCTGCCCCACCATCTGGGGAGGGTGTGCGGCTCCTAGTCCCTTAGGACGCTTGGTCCCCTCAGTGGGATGTGCTTTGACCTCCCCGTGGGCACAATTCGTAGCTACCAACTGGGCGAGCACGGCAGCATCTTGCTGAGTGAGCCATGACTCTTCCAGGAGAAGAGCAAGCCACCTAGCCTCCTCTTGGGCGCAGCGCATGGCTCCCAGCCCTTTGGCCCCCTCGGCTTCTTCAAGAGCGACCCATTGTGCAGCTACCAGCCCAGCAAGCCGGTGGGCCTCTCTGTGGGTGAGCCGCGTTTCTTTCAGGAGCAAGCGCTGGAGGTCCTCCTCAGTTGTACCCACCAGTACGTGGGAAGGGAACACGACCCCCAGCCACAAAATCAAAAATGGCGTAAAATGGATTAGCAGCCTAATGTCAAACTCAGGCGTCCATCCCTAGCATCCCATAAACAGACACGCTCAGGCAGGTGATCCTAAGCAATTCTAACTTATTAGGAGCAAAAAGACAGATTAAAAGAAGCTGACTGCCTCTCACGCAGGAGAGGCTGCTAATGGGGTCTATGCAGGTAGGTTACAGTATAAAAGCACTCTAGGCAAAAAAGTACAACAAAGTGAAACCACAGTGCAGTAACGACGAGATAACGATTCCTAGAGAATCGCAGACATAACACGGGCACATCTGTGATAAACAGTACACAGGATTTGCAGCATGAGAACAAAACCTTGACCAGCAGCCAGAACCAGCAGCCTTTACAGGAAGCCAGCCTCTGGCCTGCAGTTGCCAAACCCCTACTCTAGGTAGCAAAGACCTGATAACTGCCAAATCAAACAGATACAAAATAAAAAGGGATGGCGCTAAAAGGCACCCTTGTCTAATCCCCTGGACAACAGGAAAAGGAGCAGTTTATTACACTGCACTTGGGCTGTAGAATCAGTATAAAGGTTTTTAATTAACCACAACAATCTCCCATCAATTGTGGTGGCCTTCAGTTTAGCCCATAGTCGGGTTCTAGATAGGGAGTCAAATGCATAGGAAAGATCTATAAAAGCTGCATATAGATAACCCTTCCTTGAGATGGCATACTTACTGATCAAGTGGGATAACACATGGCAGTGATCAAGTGTGCTATATCCCTTACGAAATCCCACCTGTTCTGGGCCAATAATCTTGGACTTGGCCATCCAAGACTGAAGTCTATTCAACAAAAAATCTGCATAGATCTTACCAACTATTGGCAACAAAAAAGTGCAACTGTCCCTTCTTTTTTTATTTTAGCCATTTTTAAATATTTTTAGGATTTTAGAATTTTTAGTTCTTTTCAGCACTGAGAGAACACTTCCAATTGTAAGATTACACCAGACGTCTTTTATCAGTTTCTGTAGAAATCCAACTTTATGAGTATATTTAAAGTAAATTTTATCTGGTTTGTAAGCATGTTCCATATTACTTAATCTAGAATACAACAAGTAGTTAAGTTAGTATTCTCAGAACACAAGATGAGGGGCTACAAGGAGTTGTGGCAGGAGGACAGTGATTTGGAAATCTTCCCACAAATTTCTTCCTCCATGATATAGTAAACTGCACAGACATAGCTTTTTAGTTTTTCTGTGGCTTTAACCCCCCTCTTTAATTTTTCACACACAGACCCTGCAAATCTGGAGATTTTCCTAGGTTGTAGAAATATCTACTCTAGCCCTGGTTGGTTCCATTGTCTGGGGCTTTTGGTCTGCACAGTGGTGCCACCCATGAGAATTAAGTATACAATGACCCCATCAATAAACAAGTCATTTTACAGAATAACAGTGATCTTTCAATCTTGATAAAGACCGAGCATGGGAAGGACAGGACAAGGAGAGTTAAAGGTATCAAGAGTGTGCAGAGGCAGCGGTATAGTTAAGTGTCATTTCAGTTTTGAAATTCCCTTTAACCATAAGCATATTTATAGTTAAGTCATCTGCATGATAACATATCCTACAGATCGGAGTGATTATTCTAATATGTGATTTCAGGGAGTGAATCAAGGAGTTATTTATCTTTGATTAATTTGGAATAAAACTGTGTCATCTTAGGGGTACCCTGTGAAATATCCCTTCCCTGAGTATTTCATCTTATGTTTGCTTCTTCCCTGTCGCTTAGATAGCAGCCCTGAGACTCGAGCTAACGTGAAATTTGTCCAGGATACCTCCAAATACTGGTATAAACCAGAGATCTCCAGAGAACAAGGTGAGTTTCTTTCTTAGCAGAAAAGTGTAGCTTTGTGAACAGTTCTTGGCAAACAAAAGTAAAGCATTTGTGTCTACCTTTAGATTCTGTGGATGAAAACAATCACTAAATCAACAAGAAAACACCCAATTTGACCAGAACATTATGACAGATTCATGGTAGATCATGGGTTTCTGTTGCTAGCCTTAATTCAGATAGTGATTTTGCAGTACACATTGGGTAGTTACTGATAACCATTTTACTGCACATCTTCACCTGATATGTGATAAAAAAATTCCATAACCACCTTTTATTAATTGCTTTTAGAGCATTTATTATTCACCTGCATGGTGTAGTGGTTCAGAGCGGTGGTTTGGAGTGGTGGACTCTGATCTGGAGAACCAGGTTTGATTCCCCACTCCTCCACATGAGCGGCGGAGGCTAATCTGGTGAACTGGATTTGTTTCCCCACTCCTACACACGAAGCCAGCTGGGTAACCTTGGGCAAGTTACAGCTCTGTTAGAGCTCTCTCAGCCCCACCTACCTCACAGGGTGTCTGTTGTGGGGAGGGGAAGGGAAGGTGATTGTAAGCTAGTTTGAGGCTCCCTTAAGTGGTAGAGAAAGTCAGCATATAAAAACCAGCTCTTTTTCTTCTTCTACCTTTCTCAAAAAGGTTCAAAATAAACAACTATGGTTGCCAGATGCCAGGTAATGGCAAGCAATTGCCTGCCAATTAAAGGGGATGTCTGCTGCCCCTCAGCTGGCCGGCGGGTAGAAGCAGGCCATCTGAAGGGGGGCATTAATGTCACTTCCGGGTGCACCCAAAAAACTAAAACCTGGAAACCATAAAGTTTTTGGAGGAATGTGCTAGAGTGTCTCTAGATGTTATTGTGCCAAACACCCCTCCCTCCCTCCCTCTCTCTCTCTCTCTCTCTCTCACACACACACACACACACACACAACGAAGCTCCCGCTGGTGGCAAGGGGGGACCTGGCAACCCTATGCACAAGTGACCAAGCTATTCCAGGATGAGAAAGCTCACCACAATATAGTACAGTTTGTCTGTATGGCATCACTAGTAGGCATAATCCTTTCCCTTTTTCCTCTAGAAGTTATCTGGAGTAACAAGACTAATTTTGGGGCATATTAATTCATTGATAACCTAATGCAGACTCTGGATTTGGTCTGCATTGGATCCTCAGGCCCTGGTGGCTGGCAGAGGGATTCTTATTCCTCTGACAGAAAAGTATTTCCATTCTGTTTTTAGATGCTTTCCATATAATTAAAAACAATTTTCTTGGTCTCACCTCACCATCCTGTCAGTCTTTTTAGACCAAAATAGCCTTGGTTCTTTCAACCATTTCATCATAAAACTTGTATTCTAAAAACTTGACCTTCATTGTTTATCTCCTCTGAACCTTAACAAGTATGACAACATTATTGTGAGAGATCCCCCTCTCTGAGTTTGCTTCTCCAAATCAGTTGCTCAGACGTTGATACAGAAACAATCGATTTATTGAAGCCTTCAGGAGATGAGACAGGCACAGGTAGAAAGTTGCAAGTGAGGGGCTATACGGGTTTACAGAATATATTGACTCCAGGGCACTGGGGCACTGGGGTTCACACTTATTGTTATGGGAAGTTACAAGCTTGGCATAATACAAAACATCAGACCGATCCCAGGAAGTCTGGGCGGCTATCACACTTCCAAGGCCGCATCGGCCTGAGGGAGTACTGGCAGGAAGAACAGCGGGGGGGGGGAAGATACATGGGCCATCAGGCCTGGCGCCTGAGACCAGAAGGTGTGAACTGCTTTTACGAGTTCACTGATAACACAGCAGGTGATGGAAAGCAGAGACACAAAGACAGAGACCCTCACATTCTGCCCCCCTTAAGGCCCCCCCCCGGGGTCCCCGAGAGGACGAGGCTTATCGGGATAAGCAAGGTGGAATTCCCGGACTAAGCGAGGAGCCGCCATGTGGGGTGCGGCCACCCATTCGTCATGAGCGGAGCCAAGGTTTTTCCAGCGAACAAAGTAAAACAGTTTCCCTTTCTTCCATTTGGAGTCTAAAACCTTGGATATTTCCAAATGGGTGTCCCCTCCTACTACGGTAGGAATCTCGTGTGCGGGAGGGGGGTGGAACTGGGGGGCTGCCACATAGGGTTTGAGGAGGCTTATATGAAAGACTGGATGGACTCCTTTCAGAGTTTTTGGGAGGTCCAGTTCCACAGTAACCTCGTTGATTACTCTGGTAATGGGGAAAGGTCCCACATAACGGTCGCTCAGTTTTTTGCAGGGGCGAAGAGAGCGGAGGTTTTTGGTGGACAGATAGACTTGCTCCCCCACCTTGAGTTCCCATCCCGGAGACCGGTGTTTGTCTGCTTGTTCCTTGTACTTGCTTTTTGCCCTTTCCAGATTTTTGAGCAACCATGGCCAGGTGGATTTAACCACCTGAATCCACTCCTGAAGGTCAGGGGTAGACTGGAGCTCTGGCGAGACGGGGGCAGAACCGAAAGGGCCGAAATCCGTCCCGTATATAACTTGGAAGGGACTAAAGCCGGTAGAGGAATGAGGCGCATTGTTATACGCATATTCGGCAAATGGCAGCAGGTCGACCCAGTCGTCCTGGTGGAAATTTACATAGCAACGCAAATAACATTCTACCACCGCATTTACTCGTTCTGTTTGACCATCCGTTTGGGGGTGATAGGCGGAAGAAAGGCCCTGCTCTTCCACTCCCATTAACTTTAGGAAGGCCCGCCAGAATTTGGCAACAAACTGGACCCCCCGGTCGGAGAGGACCTTCCTCGGGATCGAGTGTAGCCTGAGGACGTGTGTGATGAACAGTTTAGCTAAGCCCTGGGCTGAAGGAAGGCCTGCACATGGAACGAAGTGAACCTGTTTGGAAAAGAGGTCTGTGATAACCCAAAGAACCGTTTTTCCCCGACTCGGAGGTAGGTCGGTGATAAAATCCATGGCGATGACTTCCCAGGGACGGGAGGGGCTCTCAAGCGGTTTGAGAAGCCCTGGGGGTTTTCCCATCCGTTTCTTGGCTGTGGCGCAGGTGGGGCAGCTGCGCACATACAACTCTACATCAGATCTCATACCGGGCCACCAGAATTGTCTTCGAACCAGGTGAAGCGTTTTTATGAAACCAAAATGACCCGCTAGCCTGGCACCATGTACAAGTCCCAATACTTCCTTGCGAAGAGAGGAGGGGACGTACAGTTTCCCCCCTTGCACCCACCAAGTGTTGGTACGTTCCAGACCAGTGGGGAGGAGATGATGCTCCTCCTCCTGCAAGGAGGCGTCCCGGAGTCGCTGTTGGAAGGCTTCCGGGATGCCTTTGAGTGTAGGGGGGGTCTCCGGTGGTCGGGCTTGGGACCGGGTGGTGACGGCTAAGCTAGGAACTTCCCCTCGCTGCTCGGGAGTGAACAGGGAGTCGACTGGGCGATCGAAATCGTTGCGATACTGGGGAAGTCGTGACAAAGCGTCGGCTAGGGCATTTTCTTTGCCAGGGACATGTCTGAGAGTGAACCGGAACTTAGCGAAGAATTGGGCCCACCGAACCTGTTTGGCATTGAGTTTTCTAGCCCCCTTGAGGGCCTCAAGATTCTTGTGATCGGTACACACTTCGAATGGCAGTTCGGCCCCTTCCAAGAAGTGTCGCCATATGGTAAGGGCATGTTTGACCGCTGCTGCCTCCTTCTCCCAAATGGCCCAGTTGATTTCAGACTGGGAAAACTTCTTGGAGAAGTAGGCGCATGGTCTCAACCGTCCCCCCTCATCCCTCTGCAATAGGGCCCCGCCCATGGCTACATCCGAGGCATCCACTTGCACCACAAAAGGCTTGGTGCAATCTGGGTGAGCCAAAACGGGTTCGGATGAAAAAAGTAGCTTCAAACGTTCAAAAGCTAGCTGGCACTGGGGGGACCATTGCAAACGGGCCGAGGGAAGCGCGGCGCTAGCCCCCTTGTCCTTGGTACGCAACAGGGCAGTGAGGGGAAGCGCAACTTGGGCAAAGTTAGGAATGAAGTTCCGGTAAAAATTGGCAAACCCCAAAAACTGCTGAAGTTGGCGGCGGGTAGTGGGGGGTTCCCAGTCCCGCACTGCCTGGACCTTGGCGGGGTCCATTTCCAACCCTTGGTGGGAGATCACATACCCCAGAAATGTAATGGAGGGTTGGTGGAATTCACATTTGGACACCTTAGCATACAGTTTGTGCTCCCGCAGCCGCTGGAGCACCTCTCGCACTAGGCGCACATGGTCTTCCATGGTTTCAGAGTAAATAAGGATGTCATCGAGAAATACCACCACCCCCCGAAACAGCAAATCATGCAAAACCTCATTAATTAATTGCATAAAGACACTCGGAGCCCCCGAAAGTCCGAACGGCATGACTAGGTACTCAAACATCCCAAAACAACTGGAAAAGGCCGTTTTGGGTTCGTCTCCTTCTTTGATGCGAATGCGGTGGTAGGCTTCTACCAAGTCCAGTTTGGTGAAGATTCGGCCCTCCTTTAATTGTGCTAGAAGGTCAGGAATAAGAGGGAGGGGGTAAGCATTAGACTGGGTGACTGCGTTCAGTCTGCGAAAGTCAATACACAGTCTTAAATCTCCCGTCTTTTTCTTTACAAAGAAAGCTGGGGCTGAATAAGGAGCCTTGGAGGGGCGTATGAAACCCCTCGCCAGATTGACATCCAGATAGTCTCGCAACACTGTCTTTTCACTAGGGCTCATGGGGTAAACCTTTCCCTTAGACAGTTTGCCTTCCCCTACAATCTCGATGGCACAGTCCGTTTCTCTGTGGGGAGGCAGTTCGTCGCACTCTCTAACATCAAAAACATCAGTAAATTGCGAGTACTCAGAGGGTAATTGAGGAGAGACTGGGGCGGGGGACCCTACCAGTGCGGCGGCTGGAGTCCTGAGTACCCGTTCCTTGTCATGCAACCCACAGGGGTTTTCGGGGAAGGAAAGCACCCGTTTAACCCAATCAATGGAGGGATTGTGCCCCCTTAACCAGTTCATCCCTAACACCACAGGGGTTACAATAGGGGCGATAGTGAAATACAACCGTTCCCAATGTTCCCCCACGGACATAATCACGGCTGCAGTTCTGTGGGTCACCGGGCCCCGTTTAAAGTCACTCCCGTCCATTTGGGAAAAACGGAGGGGTCCCGGAAGCCGCTTGCGCCGGACACCCAACTTCTTGGCAGTTTCCTCATTTATCATGGTGCGGGCACACCCCGAGTCGACCAACGCGGGGACCTCTAACGGGGGACCCCCTTTGGGTAGGGACAGATGGACACGCACAAATACATTGTCCTCTTGGGCGCTTACCATCGGTGGAGCTCCTTGCACAACGATAGGGACGGTCTGCTGCGGAGCCCCCTCTACAGCAGACCGACGGCGTTTTTTGCCGGCTGTTCCCACTCTTCCTCCTCGCTGGAAGAGGGGGACGGGGTAGTGGCCTCCGGGGAGCCGTCCGAATCAAAGACGGTATTTGTAATCCGGGACCCCGATGGGACCGTAGAGTCGGATGCCCCATCCTGGGGACGTGCGTGGAGAGCGGAGGGTGCGCCGGAGCGCCGGCTCAGTGGTCCACTTCTGCGGCGAGGCTGGCTGTCGGCGGCCGGTTTCGTCGGCTCGGCCTGGGTTTGGCGGGGAGGGGTCGGACGGCCTGAGCGAGAGGGGCATTGCGATGCAAAGTGACCCTTTCCCCCGCAGATCAGGCAGACGCCGGCCTCGAACCGCTTGCGGCGTTCCGCGGCCGAGAGGACCCCGCCACCCCCTTGCCGGAGTTCCCGGCCACGGTCACCCCGGGGCCTGGGGTCTCGCCCAATCCGTTGCTTGGACAAGTTCAGGAGTTGTTTGCGATTCTCGATGTCAGCAGCATGGCGAACCCAACCTTCCACATCCGGGGGGTTCCCTTGCATGAAGGCCCAATGTTGGAGGTCTGGGTTGAGACCCTCCCTGAAACATTGTACCAAGGTAGCCTCACTCCAGTCCAGAATTCGGCTAGCCAGTGACTGGAACTCACTTGCATACTGCGCCACCGACTTAGTCCCTTGGCGCAGTTGCATCAGGGAGGCTTTAGCCCGCTCACCTAGAGTCGGGTCCTCAAAACGGTTTCGGAGTGCTACCATGAACTCGTCCAGGGTTCGCAGCACCGGCGAGCGGAGTTCATACTGCAACACCATCCAGGCAGCCGCCTCCCCTTGCAGTAAGGAAGCCACGTACTGCACCCGGGACTCCTCAGAAACGAAGGTTCGGCCTTGTTCCCGCATAAAAATGTCTACTTGGACCATAAAAAAGGTCAACTGGTCTCCCGACCCGTCATACGTGACTTTCAGGTCCCGACGGGCCGGGGGGGCAGGGGTTGCGGGCGGAACTACTGGCGCCCCGTCTGGGGGAGCACCGGCTGGAGGTTGCAATTTCAGCGCATCTAGGGTCGTGGCCATCTCACCCATTACGCGTTGCATGATCTCCATCTGTTCCTGCATAGCCCGGCGGTCTTCCTGCCACTGCTTTCGTTCTTCCTCCATGAGGGCCTCTTTGCGGGCCGGGTCCCCTTCGAGTCCCGTGCTGGGGAAGGCCAACCGGCGATCCTTCGCCGCAGTCCGCGAGAGCGACCAGCCCTTGGGAGAGTCCAGCCAATAAGTGAGCCCCCGGGGACGTCCGTCCCGATCTTGGTCGGGGGCGCGACCCTTCGGTTTCTTTGGCTTGGCTCCCTCCTCTTTAGGGTCCGGCTTCTCCGGCTCGTCCGGTTCCTTGGGGGCATCGGGGTTAGGGGTGGTGTCCTCGTCGGCTGACATTCTGTCCAAAGCGGTACAGCTGCAGTCCGAGAGGCAAAGACTTGCAACTTAATGTGAGAGATCCCCCTCTCTGAGTTTGCTTCTCCAAATCAGTTGCTCAGACGTTGATACAGAAACAATCGATTTATTGAAGCCTTCAGGAGATGAGACAGGCACAGGTAGAAAGTTGCAAGTGAGGGGCTATACGGGTTTACAGAATATATTGACTCCAGGGCACTGGGGCACTGGGGTTCACACTTATTGTTATGGGAAGTTACAAGCTTGGCATAATACAAAACATCAGACCGATCCCAGGAAGTCTGGGCGGCTATCACACTTCCAAGGCCGCATCGGCCTGAGGGAGTACTGGCAGGAAGAACAGCGGGGGGGGGGAAGATACATGGGCCATCAGGCCTGGCGCCTGAGACCAGAAGGTGTGAACTGCTTTTACGAGTTCACTGATAACACAGCAGGTGATGGAAAGCAGAGACACAAAGACAGAGACCCTCACAATTATAGCTTAATTTTTTAAGAAAATCATTTTATCAATAGGCCACTATGTCTGGTTGATCAGTAGCAAGTTCTGGCCAATGATGTTTGAATCCAAAGCTATTTTGGTAGTACCTGATTCTGGACTGGATTATAAAAAAGGTGTTTTAATTTTTCCTGTTACTTTGAGTCCTCTTTGAGTAGGCTATATTTTTCAGTATATTAAATAATAAATTAATAGAGAGATCAAGTGGGTAACTGCATTTTCGGGAAGAAAAGCACTCTGCCTAGAGCAGTGTGAAATTTCAAGCATTCTGATGCTTTTATTATCTCCTAATCCTAGGGCTTTACAGTTTATTGTCTTGCACATGCTACCCCTTGCTCCTCACCTCTGTAAATGTTCACCTTCTAGAAGACAAAGTGCAGACTCAACACTGAAACGTTCTGTTGGGGGAATCTACAACTGATACAAAGCAAAGCTAAACATTTATTTTATGAGGCCAAAGCCATTACAATTTTGGACAAACAGAGGGACACACATAACTATAGCAAAAGCAAGAAAATAATGTTAAAAACTCTTTAAAATACAATTAAAAACACATAAATATCTTCACAATATACAGTTAAAATAGTTCAGCCTTTAGATACAGCTCTGGCTTGTATTTTCTTGGCTGCCAAGGTGAATTGTACCACTCTTTAAGAGACATACTGATCCAAATCAGAAAGAAGGAAAATTAGTTTCTCCTCCACAAGAGAAGAATTTATACCCTTTAGAATAGGGGTGTCGAACTCATTTGTTAGGAGGGCCGGATATGTCATAAATGTCACTTGGTCGGGCCGGGCCATGTGCAAATAAATAAATAAATTAAATGCCAGATACTGGAGATGCAAACTTTATAACAGACACAGGCAAAGTCAATTAATGTTACTCTTTTTTACTTAAAAAACAAGCTTACAACAATAACATTCTTACAGTATTTTCTTTTACTTAACAGTCTTATTGTTATTGAGTTAAGTATGCTTGTATTTTAAGTAAAAATAATATCATTAATTGGCTTAATTTTGGCTTTTGTAAACTTTGTATCTAGTCCCTGGCATAATTTTTTTTAAAAAATTAAGTGGGGTGGTGGGGGTGGGGGTGGCTTGGCTGGCAAGTCTGCAGCTGGCCCAACAGCCCAGATCTGGACTGGGGGGAGGGCTGCCTTGGCTGGCCAGCCTGCAGCAAACTGGCCCAGATCTGGACTAGAGGAGGACTGGCAGCCTTAACTGGTGAGCCAGCAGCCCTCTCCCAGTCCAGAAAGACAGGGAGAAAGAGAGAGAGAAGAGAAAGAGAAATAAAGAGGGAGGAGGAGTGAAACAGGAGAGGGAGGGAGGAAGAAAGAACTCCCCTCCCCTCCCCGCCTCCCCTTTCGCGCCTGGTTCCCCCCCCCTCTCTCTCTGGGCTTTCCCGGGCCAGAGCAGCCGGGCAGCCCGGCAGGATCCTTTCCCCCCACCCTCGTTCTCTTCCTCTCTCTATTTACGCACGTGAGGTTTTGCCTTGGATGTGCCAGTCTCTAGGCAGATGCACATTCTCACCATCCAAATTCTCAGAACTCAACAATAAGCCCCCATGCAGAGTTTTAAGAATTCAGATGTGGAAAATGTGCATCTAGAGAAGGCAAAACCTCCCATGCATAAATGGCCTCTCTCTCTCTGGGCTTTCCAGGGCCAGAGCAGCCTGGGAGCCCAGCAGGATCCTTCCCCCACCCCCACCATCGCTCTCCTCGTTCCCTCTCCCTCCCCCCTCTTTGGGCTTTCCCGGGCTACAGCAGCCTGAGAGCCCAGCAAGATCCTCCCCCCTCCTTTTCTGGGCTTCCTGGGCCACTCTGCCCCAGAGCCCAGACAGCTACCTGTCCCTGTCCTCTTTCTCCCTTTCTTTCTCCCTCTGGCTCTCCCCCCCTCCTCCCCCCCTCTCTTTCTTTTTTTCTTTCTCTCTTTCTCCCTCCCTCCCTCTCCTGTTTCACTCCTCCTCCCTCTTTATTTCTCTTTCTCTTCTCTCTCTCTTTCTCCCTGTCTTTCTGGACTGGGAGAGGGCTGCTGGCTCACCGGTTAAGGCTGCCAGTCCTCCTCTAGTCCAGATCTGGGCCAGTTTGCTGCAGGCTGGCCAGCCAAGGCAGCCCTCCCCCCAGTCCAGATCTGGGCTGTTGAGCCAGCTGCAGACTTGCCAGCCAAGCCACCCCCACCCCCACCACCCCGCTTAATTTTTTTAAAAAAAATTATGCCAGGGACTAGATACAAAGTTTACAAAAGCCAAAATTAAGCCAATTAATGATATTATTTTTACTTAAAATACAAGCATACTTAACTCAATAACAATAAGACTGTTAAGTAAAAGAAAATACTGTAAGAATGTTATTGTTGTAAGCTTGTTTTTTAAGTAAAAAAGAGTAACATTAATTGACTTTGCCTGTGTCTGTTATAAAGTTTGCATCTCCAGTATCTGGCATTTAATTTATTTATTTATTTGCACATGGCCCGGCCCGACCAAGTGACATTTATGTCATATACTGCCCTCCTAACAAATGAGTTCGACACCCCTGGTTTAGCAGTTACATCCAATAAACTAATTGGATGACAATTTGGGGATCCAATTTGTAGCCCTTTTTGAATACAGGCAACAACAATGCTTTGTTTCCAACCAGAAGGGAAAATGCCAGTAGAATTCATCTGGGTAAACAGTTTGGCAAAAACAGGTGACCACCAGTCAGAAAAAATCCTATACATCTCTGGGGGGATCAACTCTTCACCTGGAGACTTACCAAAAGAAAGAGAAGCAATAAGACGCTCTGTTTTAGACTCTGAGACAGGAAGCCAATGAAATAAAGAGGATATGATAAAAATGGAAGACTGTGCTGAAGGCTCTGGGTACAAAATGGGAAGAATACCAAATACCTGGTTATAGGGTTATGCAAGTCTCCCTCAGAAATCTCTACAACAGATATAATAACTCCACATTTCAGAGCTTTTTGTTAATATGTGCAATAGGAAGCAATAAGCAGGAAAGGATGGCACTTACTGCTGATGTAAATTAATTCTATAGAACTGTGCTGTATTAAAACACTTTTGTAAATGTTATTTTCTACATTGATTTAATTCTATGAGGATGTAAATGTATCATGGCATGCCAACAAGAATGTACTGTACCACTACAGGATATTAAGGTCTAGAGATCTAGCAAACAAACTAGTCATGATTGCAGCTTTAAGTCACTAATTGTGTGTGTAAAGTGCCTTCAAGTCGCAGCCGACTTATGACGACCCCTTTAGGGGTTTTCATGGCAGGAGACTAACAGAGGTGGTTTGCCAGTGCCTTCCTCTGCATAGCAACCCTGGTGTTCCTTGGTGGTCTCCCATCCAAATATTAACCAGGGCTGACCCTGCTTAGTGATGAATAATTTGCATGTGTCCCCAGCTTATATTTATGAGGCTGCCTATCAGGCAAGCATGGGTGATGCCTTTAAGAAACTTTGTTTATATCTCTGTCAACAGCTATTCCTCTCACTCAGCCAACAGCTGAGGCACTTGGTAGCATGATGCTGCAGATCCGTCCTTAATCCATGAGCATGTTCCTTCATTTCCTCATATCTCCCCTTGTGAGGGTAACGTGACAGTTGTTGAATGGAGGTTAACCTTCAGATCAGACTCAGAGGAAGGGGCATTCTTGTCCTGCCTGCAGTTTCATCTGCCTTAATAGTCATAGGACTTCCACATTAAAATACACAACTGATGAGAAAATGTGATTAAATGGGTGGATTTGGCTGGTGTGTCTTTGTTGTTATTTTTATTACTACTCCAGAAGTGTTGTGTGGGATGGTCCTGGCAGAGCTTTCTGGGAGAAAATTAAGTCATAGTTAAAAGAATAACTCAGAAGTGACTGCAATTTAAACAGAATAGCTTAAATTTAAGCTTTTAATTTAATAATTTAGAAGAACAGTTGTTTTTTATATCCCATTTTTCTGTACCTTTAAGGAGTCTCAAAGTGGCTTACAATTACCTTCCCTTCACCACCACCACCCACAACAGGAACCTTGTGAGGTAGGGGAAGCTGAGAGAGTTATGAGAGAACCGTGACTAACCCAAGGTCACCCAGCAGGCTGCATGTGAAGGAGCAGGGAATCAAACCCAGTTTTCCAGATCAGAGTCTGCCGCTCTTAACCACCACACCATGCTGGCTAAGCAGAATAGCTGTCTACCATGACAGCTTCGCTCATCTGAGCAGGGTCTTCTGCAGGTGCCAACCTGCCAATGGGTAAAATAAACAACTGGCCGTACGTGTGCTGACTCTGTTGTGCCCCCCCCCACCTTATGGAACGGCCTCTGCCCGAGGAGGTCAGGAAAGCATCCACTCTCTCTGGCTTTCCTCAAACTATGCAAAACTGAATTATTCAAGAGGGCTTTCATGTGAAAGTAATAGGGCTGCACTGTACAAAATGGTCCACAAACAGGGGGAGTAAAGGAGGGGAAGCTGGAGGTAGGGGGCAGATAAAGGTAGGTTTGCTGAATTGGATTTAGAGCCCTTTATTCCACTTTTTTCATCTTACAAGCTTTTAATTTTCTGATGACTCTACACTATTTTACTGCTGGGGTGCATTTACACTCTTGCTGTGTGCTTTGCTTCTTTCTCAGCCATTACATTGCTGAAAGACAAGGAACCTGGGGCCTTCATCATTCGAGACAGCCACTCTTTCCGTGGAGCCTATGGACTGGCCATGAAAGTTGCTTCTCCGCCTCCTGGTGTAGTGCAACAGAGCAAGAAAGGTACAGCCTCCTTGTCCTTGTGGGAGATGGAGTCCTTATGGAATCTCATGGAATACATAGACTGGACACAAATACACACATCCCAATACCAGCTAGCATTTGAAAATCCAGATGCTGTTCCTTAGCCTAGATATCATCGCCAGGCAGTGTCTGAGTGCGAATCATCCTGCACCAGATGTGAGATTTCATGCTTAAAGGCCCAGCATAAATGCCTTGAATCCCTTTGTTTTCAAAACAGGCTCAGAATGCATTCTTAGAAACTGCTGGCCCTAAACAGAGACTAATATTTTTCCCCTATTTCCCTCTGAAGGACAGCAAGACATGAGTTTATGGCCTTAATCAGAACTATAAGGCTTACAGGAAACATTGAGAATCTATACTGAAACTGTGATTTTCCCCCCCTCACATCAGATATCACCAATGAGCTAGTAAGACACTTCCTGATAGAAACCAGCCCCAAAGGGGTGAAATTAAAAGGATGTCCGAACGAGCCAAACTTTGGTAAGTGCAGCACCTCTCTCCCTTCTGTTTCTTATATGTAAAGCTGCTTTGTCCCAGCCTGCCCTCTTGTGGAGGTAATGATGATAAACAACATGTTATAACATCCCTGGTCTTCTGACGCTGAAATATTTATCAAGAGTTGTCTGTGAAAGCTGAAGTTACAGAAATTTGGGTTGGGGGCACGGTCATTTCCAGGAACTGAAAGTGTTACTGTTCAATATTCATTTATTTTCCTATAGATTGAGCACTGCCCAGTGACGGTTGACCTTGCCACAATCTCATTAATACCAGTGATGCTGTGCTTCCATTGGCTGACTCCTTTATTGTATCTGTCTTTTATCTTTTAATATCATATTATCTGATGGGTAGATTTAAATTTTCCTCATGTGTATTTATCTCCATTGACTTCATCTATCTGATGAATTAGGCTCTTGATTGCAAAACAGCCCATGCTGCAAGAAATTACTTTGTCGTTAAGGTATCACAGGTAACTTTTCCTTTTTGCGGCAAGAACAAACTTCAGTGACTCAACAGCAAATCCAGTGGCTGACACGTGCACTTTGCTTTTATTAAGGAAAATATATGACTATTGTAACACACTTGTTAAGGAACAAACGTTAATAAAAGGTTTCTAAGTGGTTTCCAGCACAGCCTCTAGCACAGATATTTAAAACAGCTATGACAGCTAAACAGTCAGCTTCCACAGAACAACCAGAACCAATACAGAACCATCACAAACACTCAGATGTGCAACAGCACCACCCACATGTAGGTGTGAGTATCTTACTCAGACTGACAGTACCATAACATTTATTTGGTCAGATGTAAGCGATCATCCCTAGTGATATGGCTACTCAACACCAAGAGATAGCACATACAACAATTTCATCTATGCATCATAGAAAATAACACACACCCCCAGAAACCTCCAAGAAATAGAAAATTTTTGTATTTCTGCCACTCGTGCATATGTGCAGCTGTTACAGTGATTTTGGATCTCTGTGTCTCTCCCTGGAAGTTGGGGTAATTCAGCTCAACTGTACTATTTTTATTTCAGTAAAACACTAGTTAGTAATGTACCTTCAATGCACACTATGCTGTACTTGCATAGTATCCTGCAGGGAGCAATGATTTCCTTTAGGAAGGAAGAACATACATGCTTCTCATGGTTCATACATGGTTCTCTACCCTTTTCTCTGGGCTGAACTGAATTCTCCTGTCATCTAGCATACATTCTTTTGAGCAAAAGATACAAGGTTTTGCTACTGGTTTTGGGAAGACCATTCTGAGAGACAGTTCCAAGAGCTGTCAGTTTAGAATAGTTATGCATTCCTGACTTTATCCGACGATGACATCCTTATTTGAGAACTCCGTTAGAGCAGAGGCAGAGAAACGGGTTGTTCTCTAAGTTAGTACCAGGGTTCTTCAGGGTGCTTCATAAACAGGAGATGCACCAGCAAGCTGCCATCCTTCTTCCTTGCTAACAGGTATCATGTTTGGACAACAGGAAGAGGTCAGCTGTCTAGAGGTCCAGAGGCATGTCCATGTTAGTCTGTTGTACCAGAAATAAACAGGAGTCTTGTAGCACCTTCAAGACTAACTTCTACAGAAAACATGCTAGAATAAATATTAAGTTAAAGTCTTTAAGAGCCACAAGACACCTGTTTAGTTTTGAAAATCTGTTCCTGTCATGTCTCCTCAGAAACGAAATAGATATTCATAACCTGACTGTATTGCAGCCTACTTACTAGCAGTAAGTACTACGTTAGGCTCCAGGAACTTCCTCCAGCCTAAGGAGCCTTCCTTCAGGTCCAGTGGTTCTTCCATAGGAGAGTTACTGAAGAGAGACTAGAGAGCGTAAGAAAAGTTTAAATCGTGACACTATTAAATAGTAGAGCACTTGTGGCTGCTAAAGTAGTAAGGGATTTTAAGGAACAGATTTCAGAATCTGACCCTGGAAGTTGAGGCTTAATGTCTATCATTCATTCAACTTGTTTAAACATCAGTAATTAATCCAATAAACAGAACCATATGATGGTTTCTGCCACTGCATTCTGAATGCCCTGTAAATCACACACCCAGCTGCCATTAGCTTCAAACATTTCCCCTGTTCTCTCCCCAGGTTGCCTGTCAGCTCTGGTGTACCAGCACTCCATCATGCCTCTGGCTTTGCCTTGCAAGCTGGTCATTCCTGGCAGAGGTAAGAGCTTTTGCACCAAGAAATACACATGGGGACTTATGGGGCTGAGGAGCAGAGTACACACAAATGATTCCTAGGGAGAACGTGTGTGTGCACTCATTGTTCTAAACCTCTGAGAAGAGGAGTCACTCTTCACATGGGGCTGGATTGAAGGCAGAAGAGGGCAGTAGTAGGGAGCAAATCTGTCTATTGTCAGTTGGAGTCTAGCATTCCAGGCTCCTACTAGGGCTTCAACAGAAATACTGTTCAGTCTCCCAAAATCTACCAAAGCATTCTGGAAACCATTTGGATCATTAGCCTCTGAGGATAGACCATTGTAATTGGACCATCACCCCTGCTGGCAAGAAAGAACCACAGCCATGTGTATCTTCATCAGATATTGTTCTGTCCATAGCACAGGTTATATATCCAGACCCTTTACTAAACCACCAGAAATCAGCTCACTACAAAAAAATTAATCTAGTAAATTAATCCTCTCATATGTTGAATGCAACATTAACGGGTCCACAGGATATTGCCAAAGCTATCACTGAGACATTGGCTGCCAACACACCACATTTTGCTACTATTGTCCATTTCAAAGTTTCAACATATGGGATCGCCTTAACAGGCAATACTACTTGGACCAGAACCATGGTGGCCATAAAATCTTTCATGCAACTAGACAAAGAAAGTTGAAGTCCTCCAAGGACAATAGCCCTAGAGTTCTCCAACACTGTACCAGATACCACTTCTACCAGCTCATATAGGGCAAGGCAAGGCAAACAGTATACAAGAAAGATACCCAACATGTCATAGAGTCATAGAGTTGGAAGGGAACACCAGGGTCATCTAGTCCAACCGCTTGCACAATACAGGAAATTCAACTCCCCACTTGGAACTACCTCACCCCTTGGAACCCAAAAGAAGGAAAACATAATGAAGACAGGCCATAGTTTGTACTGGGAATCAGCAGAAGGATAAGGACTCTCAAAGCCGTATAATCCCTCCTCTCCCTCTAAATCCTCTACTTTGTGATTGATAAAGGATTGCACAATTGGCCAGGATTAAATTGCAACATACATAATGAGCTTTCTCCACCCAGCTCTTGGTCATGTATGCCAGATTATATCTTCCTTTAGGATATCATGAAATAAGGGCCTACATGTACACAGATGTCCTTGGCTAGAACATAAATATTACACAGAGAGCTCTCCAAATAGCATAACAATTTTGGGAATGGCTATAGTGTAGTGGTAGAGCATCTACATATAGCTATAACAACTGACTATAGTCCCAAATAGCTCTAACTTCAGCTTTATCAGATAAATAGACTTCAGAACAGTATTTCAATGAACCTAAACTGGCATGAAATACTCAATGAGCTTTTGGACTATAATTCTCAAATAAACTAAGAACCAGAGAATCAAAGATATGGTGAAGACATAGAAACATGGGAAAAGAATATGTCCTCACAGAAAAGGTTTGCAATATCCTAAATATCAGCTATGCATATGAGCTGGAGAGGTTTAGAAATAATATAAGGTTGTACTCAACTTACTATAATTTACAATTTATATTTCAGGTACTCTGGATTAAGATGCTCTTAACTATAACAGGTCTTTTCCCCATTATATTAACCATATCTTCTCTCCCATTGTATTAAATCATATTTTTTATTCTGTGAGAATTACTAACCATGTTTTTACAAGATTCTGTAACTGTAGTATTCTAAATGAATCTAGAGATAGAAGTTAAAATCTTATAGAGAGAAATGCATTAAAGGTTTAAGGTTAGAAAATCTTACATAGAGAAATTGCTTATAAAGATTGTATGAAACTGCTTGCATATATTAACATAACTGAACATGTAAAAGAATCATAATGTTTGTACTTTATGACATGTTTTGAGAGTGTGTAAATATTCACATGCATATATATATTTTATGTGAAATAAATGTTATTTAAAGGAAGTCCCTTGTTCATAAATTTTCTGGCACTTCTCAATAGAAAGCCTACAGTCCCTGTAGGAATCATCATTGACTTCTGGCTGTGAGGTCTCGCTGAACAGATAGCTCCATTTCTCAGTAAGTGGTACATTCTAGGAGTGTAGACCCCTTAACGCCACAAGCGGTGACAGATGGTCCCAAATTCAATCCCTGGCATCATCACCTAAAAGGATTAGGTGGTATGTGATGTGAAAGACTGCCTGAGACAATGAAGAATTGCTTCTGTGAAGAATTGCTGAGGGCCTAACTAGATTTGCTGTTTCCCCTCACCCACATAGCAGCTGCAGGGAAGGTTTGTTACAAAATAAATTTGAGCCTGATTGGCCTTGGGATTCTACTGAGGGGGGGGGGCTCCTGCCTAACCCCCTCTCAGATGCTTTCCCTTGCTGAAATGGGCAGATTACTCCATGTGGAGCAGAAAAATGGGGAAATAACTCTGCCCCAGTGCTGTTTAAATGTGGGGAAACGGCGGGAGGGGGGCAGGAGCACTTCCTCCCTATACGGCAACGTTCAAAGCCCAAATGGGCTCTCCTTTATTTTGTACCAGACATTCTCCACAGCTGCTGGGTGTCTGCAGGGAAACAGTATGCACATCTAGTTGGCCCTGATTAGACAATACTGATCTTGATGGACCAATGGTCTGATTCCGAATAAGGCAGCTTCATGGGTTCAACAACCCTGGAATCCAAAGTTCTGCATTAGAGGAACAGCATCCTCCAGTGCTACCCCAAGAGCGTGTCCTCGACAGTGATAGCAGCAGGAGCAGTGCTGAAAGCCAGTAGAGCCAGACCAACCCAGCTGTTTGCTTGTTACTTATTTACCAGATGAGCTTTCCATGGCACCTATCAGAGTTCCAGAAAGACAAACAGCTAATAGTTCATAGGAAGGTTGGGTGTGTAGATGGAACAACAAGCCCCAACCTCCACTGCTGATAGCTGGGCAGATTACTTTCTGCCACAGTAACAGTCCAATCCTATTCATATTGAATCAGAAGTAAGACTTACTGGGGACGGAAGGCAGCATGATATAGCCCGATCTTGTCAGATCTTGTAAGCTAAGCAGGGTCAATAGGAAGCCTTATCTGCTTCTCACTTGCTTGGAAAGCCCCTTGCTGGTGTCACCATAAGTCAGTTGCAACTTGACAGCACCTTAGGTGTATGGTGCCTACGACTCTCACTGTGTTCACATGAGGAGGGCCCGTGGTGTTCATCAAGGCTAGTAAATGAATGTAGGATTGCTGCTTAAAGCTTTATGTTTTAAAGGTGCTGTAAGACTATGGATGTGTAAAGTGGGCTTGAGGCTGTGATCTTAATAGAACTCTTGCCAACAGTCAATAACTTTCCTTCTATTTGGCATTGTTTTTTTAATAGATCCCATGGATGAAACAAAAGAGACAACTTCATCCAGTAACTCAGCTACAGACTTGTTCAAACAGGGAGCAGGTGAGTAGTATGAATATTTCAGTTGTTTAGGAACCTGGAAGCAGAATAATACTTTAAAAGTATGCTTTATATGTCACTGAATTTGACAAGTGGAAACAACTTACTTGAAAATTAGCCTTCGGGAAAAGGGCTCTAATTGGTTTACTTCTTTCCGAATTTATAGTGGTCCTATTTTGATCAGCAGTTGAAATGCAAATAATGGACAATGTGACCACAACAATTCTTGGCATTTAGGTGTGGCCAATAGAGGGTGGCTGAAGTGGGCAAGTAAAGCACAGAAGTTCCTTAAATCCCACTGAAGTAATGGTTTGCAGGATAGCAGCCTTAGCTTAGTGACTGCTCACCTGAAGGCTTTATAAGCGAGGGTTGCTGCATTTTGTATTGGTTTCACTCACTCTAGAACAGGGGTGTTTAATTCATTTGTTAGGAGGGCCAGATATGACATAAATGTCACTTGGTCGGGCCACGTGTACCATAAGATGTAATTCCAGGTACCGGCGATACAAACTTTATAGAAGACACAGGCAAAGCCAGTTAATGCTATTAGGTGTGTGTACATGAACATCTCACCCATCTCACTCTTTCCATAGACAGTTTTCTGTGGGTGATCTTGTGCCAACCACACTCTTGTACAGCCTACCCTACCTCGCAGGGTTGTTGTGATAGTAAAACGAGGAAGAGAGAACTGGTTCTAGTTGATACCTGCACACATAGTACATGAGAGACATATACTAACCAGTATTACAACTAGAACCAATCTGACCAGACGTTTGAGTAATTGGTAATAGATTTTACAACCTATACACATGCCTGGTTGGGTTTGAACTGGTTGTATATGTGTTTATTTATTTATTTCTGTAAATGTGTGCAAGCTTAACATGTGTTTTAATTAACCACTGATGAAGGCCCAATAGGCTGAAACTCGTTTGGTATGTGGTTACAGTTATCAACCCTAGGAAATGCCATTGTGCTATTTTAATGTTTTTTAAATATTTTTAACCTTTACATAGCGCTTCTAATAAATTATATTTTCAGTATTTATATACATATATTTTTTTCTTTCTACCCAACCTTGGGTACCCAGCTTCTGTTTTCAGGTTGGGTTTTATTCCCCTCTTGAGTTCTTGAGCCTGATCAGTGAGAATCGAAAGGAAATGAAAGCAACTGGGATACAAGCCTGACATTCTGCCTCCCTTTAGGCCCCCTCCCGGCTTGTTAGGGGGACGGCTTGTCTGGGTAGGCGGTGTGAAAGGCGTTGACTAAGTGTGGGGCAGAGACATCCTGCACACGCACCCACTCGTCGTAAGCAGGGGGGAAGTGCTTCCAGCGAATTAGATATTGAAGGGACCCATGCCGTATCCGGGAATCCAGGATTTTTGACACTTCAAAATACTCCTCCCCCCCCCACCACCATCATGGGCTGCTGGGGAGGCGGTTCTGGGTGCCATTCCGGGGAGGCGGTATGAGGCTTGAGGAGGCTGACATGGAAGACTGGGTGGATACGTCTTAAGGTTTTAGGGAGAGTCAGCTCCACAGTGACGGGATTAATGATCCGGGCGATGGGATATGGTCCTATATACCTGGCACTGAGTTTGTGGCAAGGGCGAGTAGATCGCAGGTTCTTGGTGGACAGATACACTAATTCTCCGACTTGAAAGTCCCTGCTGGGAGAACGATGCTTATCTGCTTGCGCTTTGTATTTGCGCTTAGCTCTATCAAGGTTGCTCATTAGCCAGGGCCATGTGGTACGGAGAGCATGCGCCCAAGAGGCTACGTCAGGATCCCCCTCCCCCTCGGATACCTCCACTGAGGCAAGAGGACCGAAGTCCTGACCATACACAGCATAGAATGGGCTGAAACCTGTAGATTGATGTACAGCATTATTGTAAGCATATTCTGCAAAAGGTAACAGTTCTACCCAATCATCTTGGTGGTAATTGACATAACAGCGCAAATAACATTCTAGCACAGCATTGACACGTTCAGTTTGCCCATCCGTCTGGGGATGATAGGCATTGGATAAACCTTGCTCCACCCCCACCAACTTGAGGAAAGCTTTCCAAAACTTAGCAACAAAACTACTTCCGCGGTCGCAGATTATCTTGCGCGGGAACGAATGGAGATGGACAACATGTGACATAAAGAGGTGGGCCAACTTGGGGGCGGAGGGAATACCCGCACACAAAACCAAATGTACCTGTTTGGAAAATAAATCAGTAACAACCCAGAGTACAGTTTTGCCCCCGCTAAGTGGGAGATCCATCATAAAATCCATGGCAATCACTTCCCAGGACTTGCTGGGAACTTCCAGCGGTTGCAGCAGTCCTGGGGGCTTGCCTTGAGACCGTTTGACCGTGGCACAAATGGGGCAGCTGCGAACGAAGGAGTCCACATCAGAACGCATTCCCCCCCACCAAAACTGTCTGCGCAACAAGTGAAGGGTTTTCAGGAACCCAAAGTGTCCCCCAGTTTTAGTTCCATGGGCCAATTGCAGCTTCTCTTCGAAGTATCTTAGGCACGTACAATTTCGAGTCTTTGTACCAACAACTCCCTTGCTCAAGTACACCTTGGGGCAGGGTCTGGGCAGTGCGTTCGGCCAAGCACTGAGCCCGAAGGGAGTCCAGGAAGGTGTTGGAGATAATCACCCCCCCTCCTTTTGCGGGAGAGGGTGAACCAGGAGCTGGCGGAGATGGAAGGGGGGGAAGCTGGTTGCTGTGGGGCGCCAGATTCAGACGGCGCAAGGGGGGGCTGGCGGGGGAGCCTGCTGGGTAGGGTTGGTTACCTTGTCGGCCACTTCGCGGTTTCCCTGAGTTTGGGACCGGGTCTGCATGGCCAGCACGGGCAGAGCCTCTCGGTGCGCTGGGGTGAATAAAGAGTCTGTCGGCCGCTCACGTTTTACTGGGTATTGAGGCAGTCTGGATAGGGCATCAGCGAGCACGTTCTGTTTCCCGGGCACATGTTTAAGAACAAAACGAAATTGAGCAAAGAAGTCCACCCAACGCTGTTGTTTTGCGGACAACTTATGGGTCCCTGTGAGGGCAGCTAGATTTTTGTGATCGGTCCAGACTTCAAAGGGGACCCTGGATCCCTCCAGGAATTGTCTCCACAGAGTAAGGGCATGGTGGATGGCCGATGCCTCCTTTTCCCAAATGGGCCAGTTTAATTGGGCATGCGCAATTTTTTTTGAGAAGTAGGCACAGGGGTGAAGGAGACCGTCCGGTCCTCTCTGGAGAAGGCCCCCCCCCATGGCTACGTCGGACACATCGACTTGTACGATAAACATTTGGTTCGGATCTGGGTGCTGCAGGACAGGTTCGGAAGTGAAAAGCCGTTTGAGGGCTACAAAGGCGGATTGGCATTGATCAGTCCACAGTATTTTGGCAGAGGGCAATGTTGCAGAAACCCCTTTACCTTTCGTTTTTAGGAGGTCAGTGATTGGCAGCGCCACTTGAGCGAAGTTGGGAATGAAACCGCGGTAGAAATTAGCAAAGCCCAGAAATTGCTGCACCTGTTTGCTGGTGGAGGGTGGAGTCCAGTCAAGCACCGATTGGACTTTAGCGGGGTCCATGCTAAGGCCACGATGAGAGATTATGTACCCCAAGAAAGCTATTTTCTCTTGGTGAAATTCGCATTTAGACAGCTTTGCATAGAGCTGGTGGTTACGCAGACGTTGCAGAACTTCTCTGACCACATGTTCCTCCATGGTTTTTGAATAAATAAGGATGTCATCCAAATAAACTACCATGCCGCGATACAGCAAATCATGGAGGATTTCGTTAATGAGTTCCATGAAGACCCCCAGGGCCCCTTTTAGTCCGAAAGGCATCACAAGAAATTCATACATTCCAAAACAGCTAGAGAAGGCAGTGAGGGGCTCATTCCCCTCACGGATACGAACGCGATAATAAGCTTCCACCAAGTCCAGTTTGGAGAAAACGCGTCCCTGCTGTAATTGTCCCAAAATATCTGAAATCAACGGGATGGGGTAAGCGTTGGCTTGGGTAACTGCATTAAGCTTTTGGAAGTCAATGCATAAACGCAGGTCACCCTCCTTTTTCCGGACAAAGAATGCAGGGGCTGAGTTGGGAGCGTTCGATTGCCGAATGAACTCTCGAGCAAGATTTTTATCCAGAAAGTCACGTAACACAGCGCGTTTGGAAGCGCTCATGGGGTAAATCTTGCTTTTAGTTAGGGTACAGTCTTTTACCACTTCAATTGCACAGTCTGTGGTACGGTGGGGGGGGGTAAAGCATCGCATTCTTTAATATCAAAAACGTCCGCGAAATCTCTGTATGCTTCGGGCAAAGGCGTTGGCGATGCGGTATCGGAGGTTAACGCCGGAGCGGGTGGAGGCACCACCGCGGCTTCCCATCAGTGCTGGTCGCACTTGAGGTTGGCAAAGGTAATAGTGTCAGTTTCCCAGTCTATATAGGGACTATGCCCTTTAAGCCAATTAATCCCTAAGACAACTTCGAATCGGATGGGGGCTATGGTGAAGTCTATTTGTTCCCAATGAGAACCAATACCCATCGCTACTCCCCGTGTGCAATGATCAACTGCCCCCCTTTAAAATGACTCCCATGCATTTGGGCGAATTGGACGGGAGCTGGTAAAACTTCGGACTTGACTTTGAGGGCTGCGAATGTGGCTGTACTAATTAAGGTGCGGCCGCAGCCGGAGTCAATAAGTGCCTTGACAGGCAGTTGGGGGGCCCCTTTATAGTATTATAATACTGCGTCCACATAAACAGTGGTTTCCACTTCACTCACCTTGATGGGAGCTTTGGGTTTAGCAGGAGATTCTGCAGGGGTCTGTGGGGACGCTCCACTCACCACAGACCGAATCCGTTTTTTGACAGATCAAGAGGGGTTTCCAGGTTTAGAGCTGGAGAGGTCCATTGAGTGTCCTCATCAGAAGAAGGAGAGTTGTCCCCCAGTGGGGCACTTGTAATCCGAGACCCGGCGGGGTCGGTTGGTGCAGAGAGGTTAGCTGATTCCTCAACATGAAGTGCAGAGGGTGTGGGTCATCCCGCCACTGCGCTGCTGGTGGCCGCGGTTCCTCTGTGTTGAGGTCTCCCTCGAGCTCGGGGTGGCATGCTGGGGTGAGTGGCCTCCGGGCGTTGAGGACAAGCCGCTGCGAAGTGACCCATCCCCCTGCATATTAGACAAGCTCCTCTTTGGAAACGAGACTCGCTATCCAAAGGTGGTGGGGTCGGTCTTTGCGGGGTAGGAGCCACAGGTTTGGTGGGCGGTTTTTGTCCCCCCTTTTGTTTCGCTCTATTCCGGACGAGCGAGACGAACCGTCGGTGGCTTTCAATTTCCTCAGCCAGTAAGATCCAATCTTCCAGAGTGTCAGGATCACCTCACATATATGACCAATTCAAAATATCGGGGTGCAAGGCTTCTCGGAAGTGATGGATAAGAGTCGCTTCTGGCCAGTCTACAATTTTACTAGCGAGTCGTTGGAATTCATCTGCGAGTTCCCGAACTGGAGAGGAGCCTTGCCTGAGTTGTAAAAGTTCCGATTTGGCTCTCCCATGAAGGGATCTTCGAAGCGTCATCGTAAGGCGGTCATGAAGTTGTTGAGGGAACGAATGGAACGAGACCGTGTATCAAATTGGAGAATCATCCAGTCGGCCGCCTTTTCCGTTAACAAGGAGGCCACGAAGTGAACGCGGCTCTCTTCGGTTGGGAAGAATTGCCTGTGCTCCCGCATATAACTATCTACATGATGTATAAAGCGGGGTAAGGTTTCTACAGAGCCGTCATAGGTAACGTTCAGTTTTGGCGGTCTCCATGGAGGCATTTGGGGGTATCCGGGAGCTGGGACTCCTGGAAACAGGGGTGCGATAGGTCCTCCCCCCGGGGCAGCGGGAATCCCTCCAGGCGCCGACGGACCTCCGCCCGGTATTACACGCGAGACTGGACCCCCTCCGGCTGGACCCCCGCCTCCAGCAGGTGCGGCAGGACCCCCTCTGGCTGGACCCCCGCCTCCAGCCGGAGCAGCTGGTTGTTGCGGTAGCTGCAGCGGTATCCCGGGAGCGGGAGCAACAGGCACAGTGGGAGCCTGTTGTAACTGGTCGTTGTTTTGGAGTAGTAAAGTCACTTGGTCTTGCAAACATGCTACCTGTTCTAAAAGGTCCATATTCTGGTTACGTAGCAAAAATATCTCGTTGTCCGAGCCACTAATCCTGTGGGATTGGCTGGATCGCAACCCACTGGCCCAGAGAGGTTCCTCGATATACAAGTCCTCCTCATCGGAAGTGTCCTCGGGTTAGGTTCCCATCAGCCTGCGGGTGCGTTGAACAGTACGCGACGGAACGTAGGATGGGATAAACGGGGGAGGCAAGTCAAAACCCCTGGGCTGTCGGGGATGCGTACAGCTGCGCGCCTGTTCCCGGACGAGGCGTTCCCTCTCCTCCTGCTCTGCCCGGGCCTTTGCTACGGCTTCGGCCGCTGCTCGTGCTTGGTCTTCCGCTTTTTTACGTTCAGCTAGTTCCAGTTCGGCTGACAGTTGGGCGGTCAGTTTCGCGGTAACGAGAGGAACCGCCTCCTTTTCCAAAGTGTAGAGTAACTCCACACGGTCATCGTTCAGGTCCAGCATCGGCTGGATCAGTACCTCCAAGGCCGCAGCAGTAGAGCCGAAATCGGGGGTGAGATGTCGAGTAAGTTCCGCCACCGAGATAGTTGCCGCAGTGTGGTCCCGGAGAAGGTCATTCACCCGTGCGGCTATCGCTCTCGCTTCAACCAGACACAGTTCAGGGGCTGGTGCGACCGGGGTCGCCATGTTAGTAAGACGGATTGGGACCGAGCAAGGGTTCCGCGAGCAATAAGTTCGTCCAACAAGTCAGTTAGCAGTTGTAAATCCTCAGCCGCCGATTGAGCATCCTCCACCAACCGATCCAGGGAGTCTAAACGGGCGTTGTCATCCTCAACGTCGGACATCCAGGGGGTTGCCGTTAAAGAACGCCACTGAGCCTGTATTAATCCATTTAGGCGACTAACTTCTGTGCCAGTCCTACGTAGCTCCGCTACCACATCCCGTACGAGGTCGGGATCGTCTTCCAGGGTTCTTAGACGGAACCCGCTACCCGGGGACCTAATCCGGCGGGTCTGGGGCGAGCTGCGCGGGGCTCCAGCCACGAATCACTCGGAGAGCTTTTTCCGCGCTCCCATCCGAGTGGCAGGCGAACCCTCTGGGGCTCCAGCCTGACAGGAAGAAGTGATTGCTGTCACAATGTAAGCCCTTGGCCCAAATCTGAACCCAAAAACCACCTCAGAGACAGTCAGGTCCAAAGAAGCTGGTTTTTACTGGTCAAAATAGGTTAACAGAGCATAAAGGAAAAGGTGACAGCAATGACCCTTGCTGGCTTGAATTTGGTAATATAAAAGCATGAAAAAACACAAGAGATTACAGAACACAAACAGTACTGTGGTTCACACAGCTTCAAAGGCATTTAGGTATGCATAACAGTCCTTGAGTTCTTGAGCCTGATCAGTGAGAATCGAAAGGAAATGAAAGCAACTGGGATACAAGCCTGACAGCTACCTGAATAAAGATTTATGCTTTGGGTTGGATAATCTGTGAACTAACAAACACATGACAAGCTTCATAGAGGGATAGAGTGCTTTACTGACAAACAAGTCAGATATACTGATTAACCTGAAAAAACAGGTGACTGAGGAAGCAATTGATACACATGAAATACATACTCAAAGGAACTACAAAGAGCGAAGTATTCTTAGCTGTAAAACAAAACAGTAGTCCAGCAGCATTTCAGAAATTAACAGAATTTATTCCAGTATTTTTGAGTCAGTGAAGTAAGCTCTGACTCATGAAAGCTTATGGTGGAATAAATTCTGATAGTCCACTAAAGGGCTACAGGACTCCTGTTTTATTTTGCTGCTACAGACTAACATGGCTATCTTGCAGGAATTTTCATAACTGTTGTTTCTAAAAAATGCTGTTCCAGGTTAACTGTGTTCTGGAGATTTAATTGATCAAATTTGGAACTAATCCGTGGGTTCCCCCACCCCCAAATCTATATAATACCAGATATTTACTAAAAGTACAATTTTCAGCAGGAAATTAGCATGAGAGCAAGAGAGAACTTCTTAACCTTCTCTTTGTGCCACTTTCTCCTTGAGCAGAAAGTTGAAGTAGGGATGCACTAAAAGGAATGACAGAATTGGAAACAATAGGAGTGGTTGGAAGGCCCATTGAAGATCATGGGAGCCAGGAATGCCAATTGACTTGCATGGGCTCCATTGAAATACATTACAGCACAAAAACAGTGGCAAAGCAAATGCAGAATGGATTTCTATTAAGGTCTCTTGGCCCAGATAGACTGCAAACAGGTTCCAGAGTGCAACGACAGCCCAAGGGAGTAGAAGAAGTGTTCTGGGACTGGAATGAAAGCCCCTATGATTAGCAGACATATTCTGGGACTGGAATCACAGGGCCCCAGAGTAGAATGATGGTCCGAGAGACTGTCATTCTAGACTGGGGGCTGTCATTCCAGTTCCAAAGCACAGATTCTATTAGTAGGGAACGTCATTCTACTCTTGGGGCTGTGATTCCAGTCCCAGAACACTTCTGCTACTCCCTGGGGCTGTCATTCCACTCTAGGGGCTGACATTCCATTCCCAGAGTACAGATTCTGTTTCCCAAAGCTGTTATCCCACTCTGGGGACTGTCATTCCAGTGCCAGAGCACCTAATCAAATCTTCCTTTATCTGTTGCCATTGTTTTACATAATTATGTTGAAATAGATTAAGATTATTATTCGATATCCATATACCTAAATATTTAACTTTATGTTCAATATTAAATCCTGTCTTTCTGATTAATATTTGTTGTTGTGAGAGTCATATTTTTAACCGATATCTTAGTTTTAGTTTTATTAATTTTAAAACCTGAAAGCTTTCCATAAACCTCCAAAATTTTGTTCCATCTATCAATTTGTTCAATCGGATCAATCAAAAAACATACTAAATCATCCGCATATGCTCTAAGTTTATAGTGATTTCTCCCTATTCGCACACCAACTACTTCATCAGTTTTTCTAAGATTATTCAATAACAATTCTAATACTAATATAAACAACAAAGGGGAAAGAGGACATCCTTGTCTCGTTCCCCTTTGAATTTCAATATTCGGTGATAAAGATCCATTTATTATCAAATTGGCAGTTTGTTGAGTATATACACTTCTTATAGCAGTTTTGAAATTTTCACCAAAGTGCATAAATTCTAATACCTTAATCATAAACTGCCAATTAACATTATCAAATGCTTTTTCTGCGTCCAAAAATATCAAAGCTAACGGTGTTGTATCTTGTTCCGCGTATTCCAAAAGATCTATTACCACCCTTACATTCTGACTAATCAGTCTTCCTGGTAAAAATCCTGCCTGGTCTTCATGTATTAATTGATTTAATACCTTTTTTAATCTAGTAGCTAAAATTGCAACAAATAATTTATAATCATTGTTTAGTAATGAAATCGGCCTATAGTTTTTAACTTCCAATATATCTGAGTTTACCTTTGGTATCAATACTATATTTGCTTGCTTCCATGTTTGAGGAATAATACCCTTTGTCAATGTTATATTCATCAATTCTATTAGATAGGGAATTAACTGTTCTTTAAATACTTTATAATAAGTTGCGGTAAAACCATCTGGCCCGGGAGATTTATTTAATTTACTTTTACTTATTACTTCCTCTAATTCCTCTTTAGTTATTGGAGATTCTAACAATTCTTTATTTTCCTGGGTTATTTTTCCCATATCCCATTTGGAAAGATATGCTTCGATTTCTAACTCTGAGACTACGTTTTTTCTATATAAATTTGTATAAAATTCCACAAATGTATCTGTTATCTCATCTTTAGCTCTTGTTATCTTACCCTTCCTTTTAATTTGAGTTATTGGTAATTTCTTATCTTTATGTTTAAGCTGCCATGCTAACATTTTACCCGGTTTATTAGCATGTTCAAAAAATCTTTGTTTGTTATACTTGACTTTCCGTTCAATTTCCTCTGCAATTAAAAATTCATATTGCTGTTGATAATTTCTTATTATAACCTGCTGTTCTTGTTTAGCTGTTTTATCTTGCCATCTACTAAGATACCTTTCCCCTTGTTTTATTTCATCTAATACAAGTTTTTTCCTTTCCTTATACCATCTTGTATTTTGTTGAATTAATAAACCTCTAATTACTGCCTTACCGGCATCCCAAACAATATCTTCCTGGGTACCCTTGCCTTTATTTTCCTTAAAATATGTCTGTATCTCCAACTTCAATTTATCCACTATTTTAGTATTTTTAAAAAGAAAATCATGAATTCTCCAGGGTTTATATCTTCTATCTCCTATTTTAATTTTAACTGATACCGCATTATGATCAGAGATTATCCTAGGCATAATATCTGCATCTTCTGCACTCTCTATCAATCCTTTTGAAAGCCATAACATATCTATCCTGGTATGTGAAAGATGTCTCTGTGGAAAAAAAGTATAACCTTTCTTATTACCGTTTGTCAATCTCCAGACATCAAACATATCCCATTGGTCTATAAGAGCATCAAAAATCCCCAGTAATTTACCTTCATTATTTGCCTTTTTCTTTTTCCCAGATTTATCTAGCTTAGGTTCCATTATCCCATTAAAATCCCCCATCCATATCATTTTTTCTGTGGCATATTCAGCCAATAGCGTTGCAAATTCATCATAAAATGCTTTTTGGTTGGTATTAGGTGCATATATTCCCACAAGTAATAACTTCTGGAAATCATAAGTTATTTCCACCATCAAGACTCTTCCCTCTGTATCCTGATATATAACTTTTGGTTCTAATAGTGAAGGTAAATACATAGCTATTCCATTAGTTTTTTTTTTTTTTTTCATTGCATGCCGTAGAAAGTGTACCCAGCCTTAAATGTTCCAATCTAAATGTGTCCTTTGGGAGTATATGCGTTTCCTGTAAACAAATAATATTAGCGTTGGCTTTTTGTAAATGGTGAAATATTTTCCTCCTTTTATTGGGAGAATTCAATCCGTTAATGTTCCAAGATAAAACCTGTAACATATCAAAATTTAATTAGATCCATTAACCCCCAAATTCAAAATTATCATCCTTGTCTCTTACACTGCCCCCTATCCCACCCCCCAGTTTCTTTATTCAGCCGATATCATCAGTTGGAGACTCCTCTGATGAGTCTATTGGTAAATCTCCTCCTCCAGAAGCTTCTGCAGCCTTTCCTTCTTCTGTAGATTCTCTGGTTGTAACTTGTTTACTTGACTTGGCAGGTTTAACCAAATCTGCATCATATCTTCGCAAAAACTGTTCAGCCTTATCCAATTCTGTGAACTTGAACCTTTTACCCTTAAAAATAAAAGAAATGCCTTGTGGATATTCCCATCTGAATTGAATTCTGCTGAGTCTTAGACATTGAACAATCTCCATGAATTCCTTCCTCTTCCTCAGCAGTCTTGCAGGTATTTCTTTCATCAGTCTCAGAGGCTTATCTTCAACTTTAAGTGGTGTCTTGTAGTGGCTGTTAAGTATCAGATCTCGATGGCTCCTTGAAAGCAGTTGAAGTAGGCAATCCCTTGGGACTTTATTTCTGGTTGCATATGCAGAATTTATTCTGTAAGCTGTCACAATCATCCCCGCTATAACTTCTTCAGGTTCCTGTAGAAAATCTGCTAAAAGTCCTGTCAGATATCCACGTAAATCTCGATCTTCAACTTTTTCTTTCAATCCACGTATACGCAGGGAGGATTCTTTAATCTTATATTCAATCATAGCAATCTGATCTTGTTGCTTTTCTTCCCTCTCATTTGTAGCTGTTAATGACATCTCAAGAGTATCCACCTTCTTCTTTATTTCTTTGGTTTCCTGTGAAGTTTTTTAAAGTTTGGTTTCAACCTTATCTTGTCTGACAGTCAGGGATGAGATTGTGTCTTGCAAAGCAGCTATTGCAACCGAATTCTGAGATGTAGTAACTGTATTCTGGGATAACTCCTGCTTCATTTCTGCAACATCTTTTTTTTTTTAATTATTTTTATTATTTTCTACAATTCAACTAAAATAAACATATCTCAACAATATATTCAGTTGTAACTGCTTGTAACAAAAAAAGTTCATTGCTATTACTGAGAATATGGGTCTTAGATAAGAGCTCATATAAAGAGTTCAGTGTCACTTCAGGCTTCGCTTTTGAAGACATCTTTGTAGTTACAGATGTTGTTGCAAGTGGAGAGGTTGTCTGTTTGGATGTAGTTTGAGATACAGAGGACCTTCGTTGGGGAAGCTGTAACTGCAACTTTGTATCTTTAAGAATGTCCTTAGCGTGCTTCTCCTTTTCTCCCATTGAAAGGCTGAAAAACAGCCAGCAGTTGTAATCCAGAGGAAGGAGATGGGTGGAGGCAGAAAAGTTCTTTTAAATCATGATATAAAACAAGGTTGTTTCAGATGTAACAATGCAATTCAGAGAAGACACAATCACTATGACATATCAGGAAGCATATTCCGTGTCATTTGATTATTTTCCAGCAGTTTTCGTTTGCTTTACCAATCTTCCAATACAAAGAAGTTTTTTAAAGTGTGTCACTCAACTGGCAAAAAGCCAAAACTTCTTGAAACAAAGCGTAACGAAATTATAGATGATTCAAAGTTATTTCATTCAAAGAAGTCACTGCCACACACCCCAATTAAAAATTTTTGAAGTAAAAAAAAAGTTAATTGTGAAACTTGCTTGTTTATCGGGTCCCTCCTCGCTCTCTCCTGCTGCGTCTTAAAATGGCGCCGGCTCTTCAGTGGGACCCGTCAGAGCAACGCCGCCGATTTCTCGCCGGCTATTGCTCCAATGACGGGGCTGCCAACAGCTCCCGGTTCTGCACCCCCTCTTGGTCCGAGGGGTGCCGCTTGCCGATTTTGACAGGAGCCGATAACGCGCCCCTGGGCAGCGGACGGCAGGAGTGCGGCTCCGCGCTTGCAGCGGGGGGGGGGGGTCGTCCGACCCGGAAGTCCAGTTGATCAATTTTGGAACTAATCCATGGGTTCCCCCACCCCCAAATCTATATAATACCAGATATTTACTAAAAGTACAATTTTCAGCAGGAAATTAGCATGAGAGCAAGAGAGAACTTCTTAACCTTCTCTTTGTGCCACTTTCTCCTTGAGCAGAAAGTTGAAGTAGGGATGCACTAAAAGGAATGACAGAATTGGAAACATTAGGAGTGGTTGGAAGGCCCATTGAAGATCATGGGAGCCAGGAATGCCAATTGACTTGCATGGGCTCCATTGAAATACATTACAGCACAAAAACAGTGGCAAAGCAAATGCAGAATGGATTTCTATTAAGGTCTCTTGGCCCAGATAGACTGCAAACAGGTTCCAGAGTGCAACGACAGCCCAAGGGAGTAGAAGAAGTGTTCTGGGACTGGAATGAAAGCCCCTATGATTAGCAGACATATTCTGGGACTGGAATCACAGGGAATCTGGGACTGGAATCACAGAGTAGAATGATGGTCCAAGAGACTGTCATTCTAGACTGGGGGCTGTCATTCCAGTTCCAAAGCACAGATTCTATTAGTAGGGAACGTCATTCTACTCTTGGGGCTGTGATTCCAGTCCCAGAACACTTCTGCTACTCCCTGGGGCTGTCATTCCACTCTAGGGGCTGACATTCCATTCCCAGAGTACAGATTCTGTTTCCCAAAGCTGTTATCCCACTCTGGGGACTGTCATTCTAGTGCCAGAGCACTGATTCTATTCCTAGGGACCATCATTCCACTCTGGGGGCAGTCATTCTAGTCCCAGAGTAGCCTATCTGCACCAAGAGACCTTAATGGAAAATCCATTCTGCATTTTCTTTGCCACTGCTTTTGTGCTGTAATGTATTTCCGAGGAGTCCATGCAAGACAATTGGCATTCCTGGCTCCCATGATCTTCAATGGGCCTTTCTAGTGGGCAATCCTGTCATTCCTTTTAGTACATCCCCTTGAACTATTCTCTCTACCAACAGCTTTTTGCATTTCTTATTTGAACAATCACATCTATGAGTTGCAGGTTCCTATATAGTTGAATACAAATCCAGGTTGCCACAAGCATTTGCAAACAATCACACCTCCCTCTCTTCCTTTCCCTCTCCCCCCTTTTTCCTTCCTCTCTTTCTTCTTTTCCTCCCTCCCTTTCCTTCTCTTCCTTGTCTTCTCCGTTTCCCATCTTCCCCTTTCCTTTATGGTTCTTCTTTAATTCTTTTAGTTCCCACCTGGACTTAGTTCCTCTCTCTCCCACCTCTTTAGTAGAGTGCAGGGCTGACAGAAAAAAGGCAGGACTGGAGACTCCAAACTTACCAAGCTCCCACTGTTGCCTCCAGTCACCCAGTGGACTAGTTTACCTGCTAAAGTGTCCTAGGGACTCAAAGAGGAGACTGAGGTTGCGAGCCATGGAGGGGGACACAGTGGATGTGCAAGAGGGAAGAACACAGTTCCATCTCAAGCACATCCTCAGCTGCACCCTGAGCCTGCCTGCCTGCCTGCCTGTCTGGAAGGGATGGCTCCTTGCTGGGAGAACTTCTCCCTGTGCCCTCGTCAGCACTCGCACAGCAAGTCACATGGGGCAAGCTGGAACTAACTGGGCCTCAAGTTGACACGTGTGCTCAGCCCAGGCAGGGTACAGGTGGCACACACAGCAGCAATGTAGGAAATGAGGCAAGGTGAGACAGGCAGTAAGGCAGCAGGGAAGCGAGGCGGGAGGTGCAGGCTGGAAAAGCTCATGGGCCAGGTCAGAGCTCTCTGGGGGCCGGATGCAGCCCACGGGCCTTATGTTTGACATGTCTGCTCTAGAAGCTATTCTGTGATTTTTTTTTTTTAGCCAGGGTGCTGCTTATTCAAACCTTAGAATGTCAGCTATCAGGAGCAACAGGTTCTGGGTCAATTGAAGTGGTAGCCTGCTTTGACCTGCTAGAAAGAGACACTTGGATTCTAAATCTAGCTTCCCTAGTGAAATCCACATGAAGTTATATGGGCAGATACCAAATATACTACAAACAGGTGTACATTGTTTTCCTTGGAGTACAACCACAGTTCCGCCTGTTTTATGCCTCTCTTGAATTGTGTCATTCCACTGATGCATGTATCATTTTACTTCCAGCATGCAACGTGCTGTTTATCAACTCAGTGGAGATGGAATCATTAACGGGTCCACAGGCCATCGCCAAAGCTATCACTGAGACACTGGCTTCCAGCACACCACCTTCTGCTACTATTGTCCATTTCAAAGTTTCAACACAAGGAATCACCTTAACAGACAACCAGAGAAAGTAAGAGCAAGTTATGGTCTGAAATAGGCTTGTATATATCGATAAACCCAAACCAAAAATAAACCCGAAATTAGACATTTCGGTAAATTTCTAGGTTTACCAAATGCACAAACCTGGAGATAAAGCTAAAGCTGAGTAAGCTTGAAGGGACTCTCCTTGCACGACCCCCAAAGTTTGGTGAGGATTGGGTCAGGGGGTACGATTTTATGGGATCTGGAAGGGGTTGCCCTGCTCCTCCATAGAGAATCATTGCAAACTTCACAATGTTTCTGTATGGAGAAGGGCACCCCTTCCGAACCCCTTATAATCGGACCCCCTGACCCAGTGTTCACCAATCTTTGAGGGTCGTGCAAGGAGAGTCCCTTCAAGCTACATTGCCAATTTGGGGGCTCTACCCTGAAAAACGACCCTCCCGGTCTGATTTTTTTGGGGAAACCCGAAAATAGGCTGAATGCCCATATTTACCAGTATAGGTATTCAGCTTATTTCAGATTTCCCCCAAAAAATCGGGCCCAATAAACACAAACCTGAAATTTACCTAATTGTGTTTTTTTTTTTCTTCACAACCCTAGTGTAGAACCTTTGGCAGTCTGTGGACCTGAAACAGAAGAGTTCTGACCTTACATACCCCCATTGGTTTTGCTAAGAACTCCCCAACTTACTGTATGCCTCAAAAAAGCAGCTTTGTCGTCTCAGTTCCTCACTATCATCATAATTCATTTTAAAGTGTTGGTTGGACAAAATGGGTAGAACGACATCTTCAAAAGAGACCTAGGGATTTTGCACACAGTAAATCTCTGCCAAACAATGTTTCATCAGCCTTTTAGTTAACTGGTATAGGGCCCCTGAAGATGATCATGTTACCATCATTCCTGCCAGATGTGCAGTAAAATCCATCTAGGCAGAATGATTTATATGACTTACAATGCAATCCTATGCAGAGTTACTCCAGTGAATGGGCTTAGACTGAAGTAACTCTCTTTAGGACTGCACTGTAAGACAAAGAGCACACACGCCCAGGCAAGTAATCCTAAGCAATGCTACTTTATTAGGAGCAAAAAGACAGATTAAAATAACCTGACTGCCTCACACGCAGGTGAGGCTGCTAATGACTCTAGGTATGCGAGGTACAGGTTAAAAGCATTCTAGGCAGAGAAGCAAAACAGTGAAGTTACTTCGAGATAGCGTTTCCCAGGGAGGGAAGCCATAACATCATACATCTGAGATAACCAGAGGAACCGAAACTGTACACAGGATTTGTGAGCATGAGAATCAGACCTTGAGAAGCAGCCAGGCTCTGGCCTTGAATGGAAGCCAGCTCCTGGCCTACATATGGCCAGAGCCTGTATTCCACTAGGTAGCATGGACCTGACAGGTAGGTTAGTTGTCTGTACGGATGCAGTCATTCACTGTACTTCCATATAATTCTATCATGAACACTTATCTGTGTTTCTGTTTCAGGCTCTTTTTCAGACGACATTATCCCATCAACACTGTCACTTTTTGTGATGTGGATCCACAGGAAAGAAAGTAAGTGACAATACTGTTTGAGTTTATGGAATCCAAAGCCACCAAGCCACTTAGGGCATATAGACCATCATCTAGAACCATTTTTGTTCCTGTCACATTCCATACCATATTTGTAAAGGAATTCCTAATTTGTACTCATTCCAAAATTAAAGAAACAGCACCTGGAAATGTCTGGACAATTCTGTATTGATGAGCAGTACCCATAGCTGAACAAGAGGCATATGGAAGATGTCAGGTCATACTTCACTATTGGATATGATAACCATCTTCAAGTACTTGAAGGGCTGTCATATAGAGGATTTTCTGTTGCCCCAGTTATTTTCTGTTGCCCCAGAAGGTCGGACCAGAACCAAAGAGTTGAAATTAAATCAGAAGTGTTTCCATCTAGACATTAGGAAGAATTTTCTAACAATTAGAGCGGTTCCTCAGTGGAACAGGTTTCCTCGGGAGGTGGTAAGTTCTCCTTCCCTGGAGGTTTTTAAGCAGAGGCTAGATGGCCATCTGTCAGCAATGCTGATTCTATGAACTTGGGCAGTTCATGGGAGGGGGCATCTTGGCCATCTTCTGGGCACTGTGTGTGTGTGTGTGGGAGGTAGTTGTTAGTTTCCTGCATTGTGCAGGGGTTGGACTAGATGACCATGATGGTCTCTTCCAACTCTATGATTCTATTAGATTAATCATTACCAGAATTGACATACTATATGGAAGAACTGCCAAAGGTTGGCAAGTACAAGTTTCTCAGAATCATTTGGTCCTAACTTGAGATTCTAAGAGAGCCCAAAGCTTCTGCAGATTCCTAATTAATAGTTTCTGCATGAGAGCAAGAATCTCTATCTGAAGACTTTAGATTCCCCCATGACATTACTACGAAATGGTATTCCTTCATTTCCAAAAGTCAAAGTAATTGTTTGAAACAAAAATCCAAGAAGGCGCCAACAGTGGATGGAATTTGTAAACTCTTGATCCTGTTGGTCACAATGGGGAGCCGTGTTAGTCTGTCTGTAGTGGTAGAAAAGAGCAAGAGTCCAGTAGCACCTTAAAGACTAACAACATTTCTGGCAGGGTATGAGCTTTCATGAGTCACAGCTCACTTCTTCAGATACAGCTAGAACGTGAATCCAATGTGAATGTGAACTCACATTCTAGCTGTATCTGCAGAAGTGAGCTATGACTCGCGAAAACTCATACCCTGCCAGACATTTTGTTTGTCTTTAAAGTGCTACTGGACTCTTGCTCTTTTCTACCCTTGATCCTGTGTGAAAGGATACATGATTTTTCAGTGGAATAAAGATTTCACATTGAGCTCTGTTTCACATTGCTGCTTTATACATTACTGAAGGCTCAGTTTTAGATAGAAACTCAAATAAATTATTGGCTTTTATTGGCATAAATATTTTGGCATGAGCCTGAGAGTTTAGGCAAGAAGGTTACCACAATTCCTTTGTCCATTACTGTTTGTAAAAGCTGTGTAGTGGTCAGCTAGGGAAACTCCAACTGCATCAGGGTCAATTGCCCACCATTACTAATCACCAGACTTCCAAAAATCAGGTCTTGCAGACTGAGAGATAGGGCTGTGCAAAAAAACAAACAAAAAAATCATTAAAATTCGGGTTCGGGTTTATTGGTCCCAAATATTTTCAAGAAAACTTGGAAAGCCGAATTTCCCATACTGGTAAATATGGCAATTCGGCTTTTCCCCAGGTTTCCCGAAAAATCTGGGTCCAATAAAGCCTATGGGGCTTTCTGCGGCTCCTGGGGGGCATTTTTGCAGGTAGAGGTCCCAAATTTTCAGGGTAGCTAGAAGAGTCTTTCCTTGCAAGAACCCCCAAGTTTGGTAAAGATTGGATCTGGGGGTTCGGAGTTCTGGCGTCTGGAAGGGGTTGCCCCATCCTCCTCCATGTATCTCTTGGAGGATACAATGTATCTCTATGTAGGAGCTGGGTGAACTTTCCCACCGTTTAAAGCCCAGCTCCACCACTGAGATACATTGCGAAGATCACACTAAAGAGGCTGACTACAGCCACTTTGCCAATGCTTTTCAATGGAGGAGGATGGGGCAACCCTTTCCAGACCCCATAACTCCGGACCCCCTGACCCAATCTTTACCAAACTTGGTGGTACTTGCAAGGAGAGTTCCTTCTAGCTACCCTGAAAATGTGGGACCTCTACCTGCAAAATGCTCCCCCGGGAGCCGTGGAAAGCCGTTTCTGAAAAAGCCAGATTTTTATCCAGCTTTCAGGAATGGCAAATTTGGCTTTGCCAACCTCCCGGATTTTGCAGACTTGGTAAACCCGAAATTTACCAAAATGGCATTTCCCCGGTATTTTTTCAGTTTGGTTTTCACCGAATGCACAGCCCTACTGAGAGAGGTAGGTCTCATTCCCTTTTGTTGCTGCAGTTGTTTGTTTTCAAAGACAGGAGAAAGGGTGTAGACTGACTAGTCGTTGAGGCCCTCCCTTCTTCCTGGTACAGGTTTGGCTTTAATATTGAAGTGCATCATGTAAATGTCATTGTCCCTGTAAAAAATAGTTAACCAAAGACTCTTCTTCTCTACTCAGGTGGACTAAGTCAGATAGCGGTGGCGCTGCAAAGTGAGTACTGTTTTTTTCAACTTCAAAGGTGGTGTTAGCCCAGCACAGTGACTACAGTACACTTCTGCCCTGTTCATAGTTGTCTGATGCGCAAAGCATATTTCAGTATCTTTGGTAGGCTATAAAGCAAGATGCATGTGACTCAGTCCAGTTATGTACGATGGAAGCCTGTGTGTAAAGGCGCGGGCCCATTTCCCAGACAGGTACTTGGTGCAGCCAGAGCAGATAGTGCAGATCTCCTATTTGAGCAGGGGTGGAGGGAGAAGGCTGAGGTTGAGGAGCTGTACCACAGCAGCTGATCACTGCTATCAAATCCAATGATACCAACCATCTGCTCAGTATTGTACCTACATATCCAGCTCTTAGAACTAGATGTCAGGATCCAGCCACTTGATCAATACACACAGCTCTAAAACTGTAATAGGAGTCCATGCTCCAAAAACCTGCATTGTGAAATTCCCTTGTTGGCTCTGAGTTCACACTGTGGCTGTAGGTGGTATTTAAGGTCTGCGGTTGCCCACAGTGTAAACACTCATTCCATTTTCATATCTGGTCAAATACATTTTGCAAGGTTTAGGAATCAGGAGTCACAAGATAGGGGTTTCAATTGGGATTTCTATTGTTTGGGCTCATAATTTGTAGTAACATTTTTTAATTTGATCTTTGTAGTCTATTGTATTTTTTATGTTATGAGTAGAAGCTGCCTTATGAACCCATAAGAATTCAGAGTATGGGCTATACATTTAATAAATAAACAGATGAGCTGTGGGCTGCTCCTACCATACTGCCTTTCAGCTACCTTTAAAGCTATGGCCTCTCTCTAACCTATGCACATTCACACTGCAGAGTTCACTACAGTATATTCTGTTCAGGTTTCATATGGCTCCCCAAATCCCCAAGGGAGGGACCAAACAGACAGAAATTGAAAAATATTTCAGCTGCAAAAATATCACTGTAATGTAAATGAAACACTGACATATTTTTTCGTACAGCCCATTTAAACACACAAATAAAACATTTGGGTTTAGCAATTTTCTTCCACTGGGCATGTTTGCAGTAAGGAGCCAGAAAATGTGACCCCCTTCCCTTCATGTTCTGAGTGTCTTCTGTCTCCCATCTCTTCTGCATGTTGCCGCTAGCAGCTTCAGAACACAGCCCCCACTATGTGCAGCAAGGGGTGTTTTATTAGAACCTCCAGCTGTCTGGATTTTTCTGTCTCTAATTAGAAATGACAGGACAAGGAGACAGATCACATTTTGTTCCCCTTCAATCTAGTATTTATAACTTTTCTTAAAAGTTCTAATTAAAAAACCCATCCTTATTAAAAGAGAGGAATGTTAGTGTTCAATATCCCCATTCCTTCTTGCAAGGACATTTAAATTCCCACCACTTCCATGTGAGTCTTGTACATCTGTGTTAGTACCTCATGACATAAATGCTACTGGTAGAATGCCAACTTGAATGTATTTATAGAAAGTTCATCTCACTGGTTTTCAAATGGTGGGTCAGGAACCACAAGTAGGTCTCAAACTGACCATAAGTGGTGCCTGCTATATTTGCTTTTTCTTAAAGAGAAAGTTATAAAAAGAAGTGTGTGTGAGGTTCACTGCGCAAGTTTGTATCGATCATTTATATATTTATTTGTGACCTTTTAAGCCTTCTGTTAGAGACTCAAGATGGGTCACAATGTTCATTAAAATAATTAAAATTTGCTATGTTATCTTAATATGCCAACCCTGAAGCCCAGCTTCAGAAACCCAGCTCTACAACCAAACAACGCGATGTCCAATTCCTTATTAACAGACGTGGCTCAGTAATCTTGCTTTACCCACTTTCTGAAAAATTAAGATTAAGGGTGTTGTGTATGTATATAATTGGGGAGTTATCAAGGGAGGCGGAGGAGCTTGAGTTCTGTCGAAGGATCCTAGACCCTGCTCACCCTATTGGTCAATGCAAACGGATCCTATTGGCCCTAAGCCAGCATGTCCCATTGGTCACCGAGAGGGTATTTCCCCCCTATCACAGATCAGGGGGGGAGTGGCCGGAGGCGGCCAGGGGGGGGCATATAAGCAGGGCATGTTCAGTGTGTAAGTTAGTTAGTTCTGTGCTGAAATCAATAAAGCTGTGTTGTTGAACTCCGTCTCTGATCTCGTGAATCCTTCCCACGCGGACTTAACAGTGGCGACGAAGACTGGGGAACGGCCCGGCTGACCTGCTGAATCACTCGCCTCGCCATCCGCAGTGACCGGTAGGCAGCCCGGTCCGCCACGCTGAATCACACGCCGGCTGGCCCGCAGCCTCGCTCCGCGCACTAGCTGTGTCCAGGCAGCCGGCCCGTTTGCTGATTCCCTGGGATTCTCGGGAGAGACGTACTCACAGCCCTCATGGCCACCACCGGATCTCTGAGGCATTCGACATCTCCAACCCCGGCGACTGGGAAAGCTACGCTTCCCGCGTCTCGTTCTTCATGGTGGCAAACAAATTCACGGAAGCCGTGCAGAAGCGGGCGGTCTTCCTCAGCGTCTGCGGGCCCCGGACATTCCAGCTGGCCGAGACCCTCATGGCCCCTGCGCAGCTCGAGGCGACCGACTTCGACGCCACCATGAAGGCGCTGGCCGGCCATTTCTCCCGCAGCCCACTGTGTTGGCCCGCCGCCACGATTTCTACCTCCGCGAACAGCGGCCCGGAGAGACCACTGCCGAGTACATCGCAGCTCTCCGCCAGATCGCCAGATCCTGCGCATTCTCAGCCCTCAACGAGATGCTCCGGGACCGGTTCGTGTTTGGCCTCAGGAACGCGAAAGTGCGCCGCCGCCTGAAGGGAAAGAAAGAGGCAACGCTGGCGACTGCCGTCAAGGAAGCGACCGCAGCGGAGTCTGAGGACCGGGACGAGCGTCTGGGGGACCGCACCGCCATTCCTGCTGCCAGGGGGCCCAAGGAGGCTGCCCCCGTCCATTTTAGCCACGCCAGTGAAGGCGACTCCGGCGACGAGGCCCACAAACTGTCCGCCAGGGCGCCCAAGCCTCAGGGCCCGGCATAGAAGGCATGTGCCAGCTGCAGCGACCCCCACGACCGACACACGTGCCGTTTCCGCGATGCCCTCTGCAGGGTGTGCGGCCGAGCTGGTCACATCGCCAAGGTCTGCCGTTCGTCTCGGAAACCATCCTGCCCGGAGAAGAAGGATGGCGCCACCCGACCAGTCCACGCCCTCTCCGACGACGACGACTCCGGGTCCCCGTCCTGTGGCCTCCGCGACTGGCGCCGCGTCCACACCCTCCGCCTGCACAAGGTCCATGGCGACAACAAGCTCTCCACCACCGTTTTCATTGAGGGGGCCCCCTGCAAGATGGAGGTGGATTCCGGGTCCGCCCTCTCCATCATTTACGAGGACACTTTCAGGGACCTTGCCAAGCGCGCCCCGCTGCCCGAGCTGGAGCCCTCCAGCTTCGTCATCATTGACTTCCAATGCCGCCGTGTTCGGGTTTTGGGCGTTGCTCGACCGAACTCTCATTACAAAAGGGGTGCCTACTGTGGGGGAGCTGCATCGTGATTCCGGCCAAGCTACGCATGCGCACACTGGAGGCTCTACACACTAGCCACCCAGGGGTCATGCGCATGAAAGCTCTGGCAAGAAGCTACGTGTGGTGGCCAGGCATCAACGCTGCTATCGAGGAGTGGGTGAGCCGTTGCCAACCCTGCCAGGAGTCCTGCCCGGAGATGCCTCGGGCACCGACCCAGTGCTGGGAGTCCACCCGCACACCCTGGTCCCGCCTGCACATAGACTTTGCCGGGCCGTTCCAGGGTAAGACATTCTTGATTATCATGGACTCCTACTCTAAGTGGCTGGAGGTGGTCGACGTCGGTTCCATGACCTCGGGTGTGGTCATCCGTGAGCTGCGCAAAGTCTTTGCAACCCACGGCTTGCCCAACACTGTGGTCTCCGACAACGGGGCCCAATTTACGTCATCCGAGTTCAAAGACTTCCTGGCCAGGAACTTGATCCGCCACACAACCTCGGCTCAGTTCCACCCCGCCACCAACGGGCAGGCAGAACGGATGGTCCGAACGACAAAGGATGCATTGCGACGCATCGACCGCTGTGACTGGGACAGGGGGCTAGTGGATTTCCTCTTAGCCCAGCACACCACACCCAACTCCGTGACCAGCAAAAGCCCCGCAGAACTCCTCATGGGTCGCCGGCCGAAAACCATGCTCGACCGGCTGCACCCCGACCTCGTGCCTGTGTACCCGGGCCACAAAGATGCGACAGCCTCCCCAAGGGTCATGGAACAGGACGACCCCGTGTTCGCCCAAAACTATGGAGTGGGCCCCACCTGGATCCCAGCCACGGTCCAGGATGCCACCGGCCCGCTATCCTATCGGGTCGCCACCCCGGAGGGGCGCATCCTGCAGCGTCACATTGATCAGCTACGCCGCCGCCCCGTTGACTTGCGGGAAGCAGCCACGGTGACAGTGCCGCTGCCGATTCCTGCCACCCAGGAGCCGGAACAACCAGAGCGACCAGAACAGCCATTGCCACTGCCAGCGCCAGACCTCAGCCCAGCGAATGACAACCCAGCCACCAAGGGTAAGACTGATCTGGGAGCGACGGATCGCCCATCGTCCCCCATCCCAGTGCCGCGCCGTTCCCAGCGGAATCGCTCGCGGCCGAGTTACCTCCGGGACTTTGTGTGCTCCTAGAGTGACAGTGGGGGGGGCTGCTCGGACTTAGGGGGGAGGGGTGTTGTGTATGTATATAATTGGGGAGTTATCAAGGGAGGCGGAGGAGCTTGAGTTCTGTCGAAGGATCCTAAACCCTGCTCACCCTATTGGTCAATGCAAACGGATCCTATTGGCCCTAAGCCAGCATGTCCCATTGGTCACCGAGAGGGTATTTCCCCCCTATCACAGATCAGGGGGGGAGTGGCCGGAGGCGGCCAGGGGGGCATATAAGCAGGGCACGTTCAGTGTGTAAGTTAGTTAGTTCTGTGCTGAAATCAATAAAGCTGTGTTGTTGAACTCCATCTCTGATCTCGTGAATCCTTCCCACGCAGACTTAACAAAGGGCCTTCCTGACAGTCTCAGGAAGGTCATTCCACAAAATGAAGACTGCTACTTAAAATATTCTGGCACAGGGAACACATATGTTCACACACCTACAGGACAGCAGTGTTAATAGGGCATGATGTGAAAGACAAATCTGATGCAAGAGAATATACCAGAAGAGGCAGTCTTCAGAGGTGATAACTAGAGATGCTGTGAATTTCTCAGTGAAGTTGTTCTCCAGTCAAATTTACCCTGTTTGACACTCCCCAATCAGATTGTTAGCCAATCAGAGATATGTTTGGATTGCAACAAGCAACTCAAACAACAGCCAAATACATTTGCAGCTGCCTGCTTATCAGAAGCCAAATTAAAGCTGATCAGGGATCAGGTGGGAGTTGGGTTCTGATCCACCTCCCCCACTTCCCCCAGTAAAACAGTGAAGGTGCAGAAAGGAGAGGAGAAAGAAGGTTTTTTTTCCCCTCTATACTGAGCTGGGTGGGGACAGAAGCAATGTTTTTGATCTCTGCATTGCAAAATGGAGAAATCATTTGTCCTCTCACCAAGCTAGACAGGTACAGATGCAATGCCTCTGAGCTCCCCATTGCAACAGAGAAAGAGATTCTCTCCTATTTTCTGCAACCCAAACAGGCAGCTATGACAGAGAGAAGAAAGCTGGTCTGTGGAGAACAGGAGAGATCTGCTGACACCTTGGGGTGGGGCAGGGGTCGGCAAACTCATTAGTCAAAAGAGCCAAATATCAACAGTACAACAATTGAGATTTCTTTTGAGAGCCAAATTTCTTAAACTATATAGGTAGGTACACTGTTTATTAACTTAATAAACTTTAATTAAAGTTTTAAATCTTAATTAAACTATAGGTACACTGAATAAAACTTGATATCATACTTAATAGTGATCTTATTTATTGATAAAAATTAAATTGTAAGTCCCTGCCATTTCCCCCTCCCCGTCTGGAGTCCTCGTCTGGAGGCCTGGTCTACCGCTATAAAAGCCTATTGGTCGACCTGGTCTCCGGCTGAGTCCCATTGGGAGGCCAGGTCTACCCATTGGCTTTTTTGGCAGTAGACCTGGCCTCCGGAGGCCCAGAGACGCCAATTGGTAGACCTGGCCTCTGAAGGGGGACTTTCCCCTCCTCAGAGTCCAGGTCTACTGCCAAGAAAGCCAGTGCGTAGACATGGCCTCCCAATTGAACCCTCCCAATTTTTTCTTCTGGTACCAATAACTGTGAAAGGTTTTTAATATTTCTTAAACCCCACACCTTGTCACCTTTGTTTGTGTGAGGAGAAGGCTTCCCTTTCCTCCCCCCAGGTGAAACTGAGAGGCTTAGAGGCTGTAGCTGATTTTATCATTATGAATATAAATTGAAGTTTATTATTTACAGAGAGGTAGGTAGATTGATTTCTTTTCTTCAACAGAGGCACAAAGCTTAGTTGGTTAGAAACAGTTCAAATCTTAAATGGTTACAGGCACAGTTCTTAGTTCTTAGTTCTTGGCATGCAGAAGGTCCCAGGTTCAATCCCCAGCATCTCCAGTTAAAGAGACTAGGCAAGTAGGTGATGTGAAAGACTCCTGCCTGAGACCCTGGAGAGCTGCTGCCGGTGTGAGTAGACAATACTGACTTTGATGGACCAAGGGTCTGATTCAGTATAAGGCAGCTTCATGTGTTCATGTGTTCTCAGTACAGTCTCTTCAGGCTATTCAGTAAATATATTCAGACTTTGTTCAATATATTCATTACACTCAATATACTCAGTGTGGACTCAGTTTACCCTAGCACAAAGAATACCAGAGAGTAGAGGTTTGTCCACAACCTTTCCCACTCCTCAGATTTTAGGAGCTGCCTCCCACTTAGTGACTGAAGAAAGGGTTTTCTCCCTCTGCCACAATCTTCCCCTTGTCACCACTCAGGTTTGGTTTATACAAGCTAGGTAATATCTGAGCACACAGGATCTAAGAGTCTCTACATACAACTGCAAAGTTTAGGAGCTTAGAGCTAAAAGATCAAGAACTTCTCCCTCCCTCCAAGAAGACTCCTGTCAGCTCCTGCAGGCATTGGCTGACAGAATTCCTCAGTCTCAGAGTTTACTTTTAACCCTGTATCCTTTCTTTTCCTTTATCCCTTAGAAGCTCCTTGATCCACTGATCTTGAGCAGCTTAATTTTAGATCTAATGTTTGAGGGATATAAGGACTGAAATAAATCTTACCACTGACAATGTAGCCTTGGGTTCCCTGTCACTTAATTAAAAAGCCATTATGTCAGACACAGAGGCATTAGATTTAACCCTGTATCCATCACAGTCAGCAAGTCTGGAATCCTGTAAAGTTCCCAGGATGGGATATCAGAATAACACAACTTCCAGCTGATCAGCCAGGAGCCAGGAGATCAAAAGACCCATCATCAGCTGGCAGTTGGCTTCCAATGGCTGTAAATGGCCTGTTTCTGTGAACAGTATGACAAGTTGCTAACAGCTGAACAACCAATTAATTATTTGGCTTCCTGATCACTACCTGTGAACAGGAAATAAGCCTAACTGATAGGTTTTAAGGATTCCTAGTGATAACACCCTTTCAGGCTCATCCTGTATTAGTTTAACTGTCACAGATCCAGGGAATTGTAGTCAAGTATGGGTAGAAATCTGTTAAATATCTCTCCATCCTCAGTCCCAACTACAGTTCCCAGGGGTTTTCTGGGGAAAGAGAGGAGGAGAACAAGGAGGAGGATTGCAGCCCCAGCCTTATGGGGGGGACGGAATGGGTGGGAAGGGGGGCCACGGGCACCCCAGGGGCTGCCCATACCCTGGTGACTGAAAGGCGTGATCTTACCCAAGAATGACTAGTACGCAATAGCTGGAGTAAACAGCCCACAACTTTATTGATTACAGCGTTAGGCATTGGCAAGCATGAGGGGCGGGATCCAGGGATCAGCTGACCCAACTGTCAGCTGATCACACCCTGCGCCCAACCCACCTGCTGGGCACAGCCTGAGATGGCAGTATGCCGGGAACCACATGGGCGGCAGCCAACTGTGTGGTCCACTGCCACTTGGGAGGAGGCCAAACCGCAGCCCCCGAGACAGGCTTAACCATTCCTGGCCTCCCCCCAAAACCCCTTATTAGGCTCCCCAGAATGGGAAGTGCGGCCTGCAGGCCATCTTTCCCCCAAACTGGATCCGGCCCCATGCCCAAACCGCCACAAGAGGCCACCGGAGATGCCTGCCATACCTCTCTGGGCGTCTCCCGCCAACGTCTAATGCTGCAACCACCAGCCGGGCCTATGTTGTAGTGCTGTAGCCGTATGTCTGTGCTCGATGACGACGGTGCTCCCCCTCCGGGCGGAACCAGGCCCACATCCGATGAGACAGGTCTGGGTGGTGGATCACGGCTCCTCAGAGGCCGTCACGGCCTTATCCACCACCACTGTGCCTTCTGCCTGGCCTGGTCCACCTTTCTAGGGGACTGTGCACCCGGTCCACCTTTTTAGGGGACTGCGCACCCAACCAGCACATCCGATCCAGCTTGACCAACCACACCAGGTCCGGGTGGTGGATCGCGGCTCCTTCTGAGGCCGTCACACCAAGGTCATCCTGGGCAGCCACTCGGCCCGGGTCTGCAGGTCTACCTCGGCCGCCTCCTGTAGACCGCAGCCTCCCCGTCTCGCCAGGTTGGTCTCTCCCGGCTGGATCCCCGAGATGTCCGGGGTCCAGCACCAATGCCCCCCGGCGGATGCCCTGAATGCTGAACCGGGAGATCGCTGCAAGCTATGCCCCGCCCCTGAGGCAATCTGGCGTCCATCTTGGCTCGCTGAGCCTCCCTGAACCACTGTTGCATTTTGCAACAAGTGCCCGTAATCCTCCTGCCAGCCGAGCCCAACTTCCCAAGCAGACCTTCCAGCATGGGCCATGGTGCCACTGTGGGCTCGGACAAACTTCAGGAACTTACCCCGCACCCGATGTAGTGCCATCCCCACCGGCCTGCAATGCTGGGTATTATATCATCCCCCCCTCCCCGTGGCCCCTGCTCTATGCCCAGAGGAAGGCAAAAAACCTCCAGGATCCCCTGGCCAATCTGGCCTAGATGAAAAATTCCTTCCTGACCCCAAATCGGCAATCGGCGCTGCCCTGGGCATGTGAGCAAAGGCCACGAAACCAGCCCTCCAGCAACAGGAGCCGGGCCCGATGTTTGGACGCTGCTTGGTGGCTCCCACCCCTGCCAGTTCTGATGCGGTGCCCACGGGTCGAGCTGAAAAGCAAAGATAGGTTAAAAGGTGTTGTGCCGTGGCACTATGTATGCCTTATAAGCTGTGGCCTTTTACCTGCCGAGGCCTGGAGCGATGCCAAGGAAGCGTGGGAAAGCATGAGCCAGGGAGGAGATGGAACTGGGTAGGTGAACGCACCACTCCGTCTGCCCTCCGAAACCGCCAGATGCTGGAGGTTGGAAACCTCATATCCTTCCCCATCCGATCACTGCTAACATGCCACAGCGACGTGGGAAAGCTGAGTAACTGCCAGTACACACATATGTGTTCCACACCTTCCTGTAATGAGACAGCGATTGAATGCATACCCTGCGGACAAACCATACCAGCGGTGTCACCCCCTCCAGCGCCTGGTTCCTGGCGATCGATGAGGGAAGGCGAGCCCATTCCCACTCCCCTCCATCTGCTGCCGTACCGAAAGTTAATGTCTGAGTGATTCGTGTTGGGAGGGAGATCCTTAGGTCCCCCACGTGCTTCCCACCCCTGCCGCAGGACCCTGCACCCCAGCCGGCCCTGTCCTGTTTGGGATGAAAACCACCTACCAGACTCGAGCTAACTAGAATGGCTCCACAGTTGCCTGAGCCCGCCATGGCTCCCGCTACGCGAAGCCGAGTGAATGTCCGATTAGGCCAGGCTGGAGGCTGGAACCTGCAGAGGGGCTAGCTCCCTGAGGTGGTATCATGTTCCCACTGTGACCGATCTGACGACCTTTTCGGTAGGCACTGCTGCTTGTTAGTGAAATGGTGAGGCGAATATTCCCAGGCGCCCTCTTGAGAAGTCTAGGTGGATGCCCTGTTCCCCGGGGCCATAGGGGACTCCGGAAGAGAACATAATTGGGGTGGGTGGGAATGTGGGCGCTGCCCGTTAGACCCTTGCCGAGTGACCTGGCTGCTTCCCTGTTATGAATGTTGGTCAGCATCCCTGGGGACTGCCTAGTCCTGTCCAGCTGTGGTGGCCCATGGGGGGACGATAGAGGAGGGTCGACGGCCCCTCCCTAAGTGACTTTTTCATGGTCTGCGCCTGACCGCTGCTCATGCGAGTCGTTCCTGTCCGATTTTGATTATGCTTGTTATAGCCTATTGTTTGAATCCTCAGGGGTTAGTTGCGGATTTTGCCCACTTAGTGGGTCTTTCTCCACCGGCGACTCGCCACCAGCCATCGGCTGGATTGCTTAGTACCCCGCCGTTCCAGGGGGGGCAAACCCTAATTGCTGCAAGGCCCCCAACCCCGCTATCGCCTCCCAGCACTGTTGGTCAGAGGCCGCCACCAGGTGCTTCCCGCAGAGCTGCCTGGAGGCAGGAGTGGCGACTTCCAAACAATACTCATGTTCATTCGCTTACTTACCCATGTGAAGATGCTCTACTGTCATCCTATCATATATACAGCCATATGAATGCCTCTGTAATTCTTCTGCACAAAGATGAATATGATTAACTTCATCGAATCATAGCGTTGGAAGGGACCACCAGGGCCATCCAGCCCAACCCCCTGCCCGATGCAGGAAACACACGACCACCTCCTCCCCGCACCCAGTGACCCTGTGTGGGTTGTACAACATATGGGAAGTGTTCAGCTGCTGCGTGGCCTTTGGCTGATTGATGTACTACTTCCTGGTTCACATGACCTTACCAGAAGTGGACTGAGAAAACTTCCTGGCAAGATGCCACTGCCCCCAAAGGCCCTGTGTGCGCAAGATGATTGCGACATTCCCCAGCACACCGGCAGCTGCACTTGGAACCGATAATGCAATACCTGAATCCGCTGTAAATGTGTTTCCCGATGTACTAGTATCAGTACCTATGGACGAAAGTCCTATATGTTCAGTGTCATTAATGCCGGCCTCTTCTCCTGTAAGGGCAGACTTCCTGTTATGGACAGGATAGTAAATACGAACGCTTTGCGTATGTATAAGCCATGCCACTATAAGCACATACCCCCCCCCCGTGAATCTGCCCCATGAATGATGAACTGGAGATTAGCCCCCTCAGTGGCCTTGGTTCACAGGAAGCTGCTAAAGATCCTGGGGTCCGTATCCTCCCAGCGGATAGTTCAACCTGCTGCCAGGGTTCGTAAAGCCAATTACCGGTGGATGCCTTTGTAACCATGCAGAGAACAGCACTGCCAGGGTGGGTCAGGATCCCCTGTAAGGAATGGGGGGGGGAGGCAAAAGCAAGATCCGTCCCTCCAGAGACAGGCTGGGGCCACCTATCGAATCAAACCCTTGGTCCATCAAAGTCAGTGCAGTCTGCTCTGACTGACTGTGGCTCTCCAGGGTCTCCAGGTCTCTCACCGCACCTGCTAGCCAAGTCCCCCCAACTGAGGTGCTGGGGACTGGACCTGGGACCATCTGCACGCAAGCAGATGCTCTACTCAGAGCCCCGGGCTGCAGACGGGTTCTCCACTCCCGCCATGGACCTCCCGCTTCCTGCTGACCTGGCCCCCTGCAGTGGGTTGCCTGTCTTCCTATAGCCGAGGTTGCCGCTCGAGCCGCCCCCGCCGTGGGTCTTGCAGTTCCTGGCAGCCCCCCCAGTGATTATTTTGTTTGCAGGCACCCCAGTTCAATGGGTGCCAAAGCCCTTGAGCCAGCCGCCCCTGCGGAGGGTCTCCCAAGCCCCACTGGCGCGTGGCCAGCCGCTGCGCACTGCATCTTCCCTTTCTGCCTCGGAGCCGACGCCGCCAGGTTCCCCCAGTTTGGACGCGGGTGCTCGGGGGTGCCGAGAGCTGCTCTGCCGCTCTGCGGCCTTGGCCATCCCCCGACTGCCTCCTCCCCCACCGTGCCCCGCAGCGGCCCATGTCCTCCTGCTGCCGCCTGACGGCGAGGCGCTCCACACCACTTTTACCACCCATCCCCCAGCCACCTGTAGCCCCCCCCGGCTGCCTTTCGCCCCCTGGCTACCGCTCGCTGGCTGCCGGGGGCTCCGGCCCTCTGCGCTCTTCGCCCATTGTCCTCCTTTCTCCGAGGGCACGGTTCTTGCCTCCTGGGGATTGGGGGTGGATTACCAGGTGCTCCACAAGCGGCGTGGAGGGGAAAGAATGGCCGCGGCCAGGGGCGGGGCCGCATTTATCCCCCCCCCGGCATGCCGGCCAGAATGGACCCCATTGGACCGGGGAGGGTCTCGTGACCCCCAGCAGGGCCCGCCAAAACACCGTACGGGGGGCGGGGGCGGCCGCGGGGGCGACAGGAACTGGCGGCCGCCATTGTCCCTCCCGGCCACCGCACGTGGAGCCCGGGCCCGCCCCCCCTCCATGGGGGCCGGCCGGGGCCCCCTGGGCCACCCGTGCCATCGCCTTGCCGCCTGGCCCCACACTGCCGCCCGGATCGGCCGCGGCTGCCGGTAAGTGGGGTCCCCCCCCTGTTCCCCCCGCTCCTCCCCCCCCACGTGGGTCCGCAAACCCGGATCCCCGTCAGTGGGATCCGCTGCATATATGCACATGCACAAAATAAATCAAAACTGGTTTCTGTTTTACAGGGGAGGTTAAATGGTCTGAAAATGTTGAAGATTACTTGACTTACCTGACACCTGCATTGTGAGAGAGGGAAGTGAACTGATGGGGGGGAGAAAAGGGGGGGAAGCCTGAATTGTTGGAAGGCCCAAACTAACCAAACATACTGTGAGAGATCCCCCTCTCTGAGTTTGCTTCTCCAAATCAGTTGCTCAGACGTTGATACAGAAACAATCGATTTATTGAAGCCTTCAGGAGATGAGACAGGCACAGGTAGAAAGTTGCAAGTGAGGGGCTATACGGGTTTACAGAATATATTGACTCCAGGGCACTGGGGCACTGGGGTTCACACTTATTGTTATGGGAAGTTACAAGCTTGGCATAATACAAAACATCAGACAGATCCCAGGAAGTCTGGGCGGCTATCACACTTCCAAGGCCGCATCGGCCTGAGGGAGTACTGGCAGGAAGAACAGCGGGGGGGGGAAGATACATGGGCCATCAGGCCTGGCGCCTGAGACCAGAAGGTGTGAACTGCTTTTACGAGTTCACTGATAACACAGCAGGTGATGGAAAGCAGAGACACAAAGACAGAGACCCTCACATTCTGCCCCCCTTAAGGCCCCCCCCCGGGGTCCCCGAGAGGACGAGGCTTATCGGGATAAGCAAGGTGGAATTCCCGGACTAAGCGAGGAGCCGCCATGTGGGGTGCGGCCACCCATTCGTCATGAGCGGAGCCAAGGTTTTTCCAGCGAACAAAGTAAAACAGTTTCCCTTTCTTCCATTTGGAGTCTAAAACCTTGGATATTTCCAAATGGGTGTCCCCTCCTACTACGGTAGGAATCTCGTGTGCGGGAGGGGGGTGGAACTGGGGGGCTGCCACATAGGGTTTGAGGAGGCTTATATGAAAGACTGGATGGACTCCTTTCAGAGTTTTTGGGAGGTCCAGTTCCACAGTAACCTCGTTGATTACTCTGGTAATGGGGAAAGGTCCCACATAACGGTCGCTCAGTTTTTTGCAGGGGCGAAGAGAGCGGAGGTTTTTGGTGGACAGATAGACTTGCTCCCCCACCTTGAGTTCCCATCCCGGAGACCGGTGTTTGTCTGCTTGTTCCTTGTACTTGCTTTTTGCCCTTTCCAGATTTTTGAGCAACCATGGCCAGGTGGATTTAACCACCTGAATCCACTCCTGAAGGTCAGGGGTAGACTGGAGCTCTGGCGAGACGGGGGCAGAACCGAAAGGGCCGAAATCCGTCCCGTATATAACTTGGAAGGGACTAAAGCCGGTAGAGGAATGAGGCGCATTGTTATACGCATATTCGGCAAATGGCAGCAGGTCGACCCAGTCGTCCTGGTGGAAATTTACATAGCAACGCAAATAACATTCTACCACCGCATTTACTCGTTCTGTTTGACCATCCGTTTGGGGGTGATAGGCGGAAGAAAGGCCCTGCTCTTCCACTCCCATTAACTTTAGGAAGGCCCGCCAGAATTTGGCAACAAACTGGACCCCCCGGTCGGAGAGGACCTTCCTCGGGATCGAGTGTAGCCTGAGGACGTGTGTGATGAACAGTTTAGCTAAGCCCTGGGCTGAAGGAAGGCCTGCACATGGAACGAAGTGAACCTGTTTGGAAAAGAGGTCTGTGATAACCCAAAGAACCGTTTTTCCCCGACTCGGAGGTAGGTCGGTGATAAAATCCATGGCGATGACTTCCCAGGGACGGGAGGGGCTCTCAAGCGGTTTGAGAAGCCCTGGGGGTTTTCCCATCCGTTTCTTGGCTGTGGCGCAGGTGGGGCAGCTGCGCACATACAACTCTACATCAGATCTCATACCGGGCCACCAGAATTGTCTTCGAACCAGGTGAAGCGTTTTTATGAAACCAAAATGACCCGCTAGCCTGGCACCATGTACAAGTCCCAATACTTCCTTGCGAAGAGAGGAGGGGACGTACAGTTTCCCCCCTTGCACCCACCAAGTGTTGGTACGTTCCAGACCAGTGGGGAGGAGATGATGCTCCTCCTCCTGCAAGGAGGCGTCCCGGAGTCGCTGTTGGAAGGCTTCCGGGATGCCTTTGAGTGTAGGGGGGGTCTCCGGTGGTCGGGCTTGGGACCGGGTGGTGACGGCTAAGCTAGGAACTTCCCCTCGCTGCTCGGGAGTGAACAGGGAGTCGACTGGGCGATCGAAATCGTTGCGATACTGGGGAAGTCGTGACAAAGCGTCGGCTAGGGCATTTTCTTTGCCAGGGACATGTCTGAGAGTGAACCGGAACTTAGCGAAGAATTGGGCCCACCGAACCTGTTTGGCATTGAGTTTTCTAGCCCCCTTGAGGGCCTCAAGATTCTTGTGATCGGTACACACTTCGAATGGCAGTTCGGCCCCTTCCAAGAAGTGTCGCCATATGGTAAGGGCATGTTTGACCGCTGCTGCCTCCTTCTCCCAAATGGCCCAGTTGATTTCAGACTGGGAAAACTTCTTGGAGAAGTAGGCGCATGGTCTCAACCGTCCCCCCTCATCCCTCTGCAATAGGGCCCCGCCCATGGCTACATCCGAGGCATCCACTTGCACCACAAAAGGCTTGGTGCAATCTGGGTGAGCCAAAACGGGTTCGGATGAAAAAAGTAGCTTCAAACGTTCAAAAGCTAGCTGGCACTGGGGGGACCATTGCAAACGGGCCGAGGGAAGCGCGGCGCTAGCCCCCTTGTCCTTGGTACGCAACAGGGCAGTGAGGGGAAGCGCAACTTGGGCAAAGTTAGGAATGAAGTTCCGGTAAAAATTGGCAAACCCCAAAAACTGCTGAAGTTGGCGGCGGGTAGTGGGGGGTTCCCAGTCCCGCACTGCCTGGACCTTGGCGGGGTCCATTTCCAACCCTTGGTGGGAGATCACATACCCCAGAAATGTAATGGAGGGTTGGTGGAATTCACATTTGGACACCTTAGCATACAGTTTGTGCTCCCGCAGCCGCTGGAGCACCTCTCGCACTAGGCGCACATGGTCTTCCATGGTTTCAGAGTAAATAAGGATGTCATCGAGAAATACCACCACCCCCCGAAACAGCAAATCATGCAAAACCTCATTAATTAATTGCATAAAGACACTCGGAGCCCCCGAAAGTCCGAACGGCATGACTAGGTACTCAAACATCCCAAAACAACTGGAAAAGGCCGTTTTGGGTTCGTCTCCTTCTTTGATGCGAATGCGGTGGTAGGCTTCTACCAAGTCCAGTTTGGTGAAGATTCGGCCCTCCTTTAATTGTGCTAGAAGGTCAGGAATAAGAGGGAGGGGGTAAGCATTAGACTGGGTGACTGCGTTCAGTCTGCGAAAGTCAATACACAGTCTTAAATCTCCCGTCTTTTTCTTTACAAAGAAAGCTGGGGCTGAATAAGGAGCCTTGGAGGGGCGTATGAAACCCCTCGCCAGATTGACATCCAGATAGTCTCGCAACACTGTCTTTTCACTAGGGCTCATGGGGTAAACCTTTCCCTTAGACAGTTTGCCTTCCCCTACAATCTCGATGGCACAGTCCGTTTCTCTGTGGGGAGGCAGTTCGTCGCACTCTCTAACATCAAAAACATCAGTAAATTGCGAGTACTCAGAGGGTAATTGAGGAGAGACTGGGGCGGGGGACCCTACCAGTGCGGCGGCTGGAGTCCTGAGTACCCGTTCCTTGTCATGCAACCCACAGGGGTTTTCGGGGAAGGAAAGCACCCGTTTAACCCAATCAATGGAGGGATTGTGCCCCCTTAACCAGTTCATCCCTAACACCACAGGGGTTACAATAGGGGCGATAGTGAAATACAACCGTTCCCAATGTTCCCCCACGGACATAATCACGGCTGCAGTTCTGTGGGTCACCGGGCCCCGTTTAAAGTCACTCCCGTCCATTTGGGAAAAACGGAGGGGTCCCGGAAGCCGCTTGCGCCGGACACCCAACTTCTTGGCAGTTTCCTCATTTATCATGGTGCGGGCACACCCCGAGTCGACCAACGCGGGGACCTCTAACGGGGGACCCCCTTTGGGTAGGGACAGATGGACACGCACAAATACATTGTCCTCTTGGGCGCTTACCATCGGTGGAGCTCCTTGCACAACGATAGGGACGGTCTGCTGCGGAGCCCCCTCTACAGCAGACCGACGGCGTTTTTTGCCGGCTGTTCCCACTCTTCCTCCTCGCTGGAAGAGGGGGACGGGGTAGTGGCCTCCGGGGAGCCGTCCGAATCAAAGACGGTATTTGTAATCCGGGACCCCGATGGGACCGTAGAGTCGGATGCCCCATCCTGGGGACGTGCGTGGAGAGCGGAGGGTGCGCCGGAGCGCCGGCTCAGTGGTCCACTTCTGCGGCGAGGCTGGCTGTCGGCGGCCGGTTTCGTCGGCTCGGCCTGGGTTTGGCGGGGAGGGGTCGGACGGCCTGAGCGAGAGGGGCATTGCGATGCAAAGTGACCCTTTCCCCCGCAGATCAGGCAGACGCCGGCCTCGAACCGCTTGCGGCGTTCCGCGGCCGAGAGGACCCCGCCACCCCCTTGCCGGAGTTCCCGGCCACGGTCACCCCGGGGCCTGGGGTCTCGCCCAATCCGTTGCTTGGACAAGTTCAGGAGTTGTTTGCGATTCTCGATGTCAGCAGCATGGCGAACCCAACCTTCCACATCCGGGGGGTTCCCTTGCATGAAGGCCCAATGTTGGAGGTCTGGGTTGAGACCCTCCCTGAAACATTGTACCAAGGTAGCCTCACTCCAGTCCAGAATTCGGCTAGCCAGTGACTGGAACTCACTTGCATACTGCGCCACCGACTTAGTCCCTTGGCGCAGTTGCATCAGGGAGGCTTTAGCCCGCTCACCTAGAGTCGGGTCCTCAAAACGGTTTCGGAGTGCTACCATGAACTCGTCCAGGGTTCGCAGCACCGGCGAGCGGAGTTCATACTGCAACACCATCCAGGCAGCCGCCTCCCCTTGCAGTAAGGAAGCCACGTACTGCACCCGGGACTCCTCAGAAACGAAGGTTCGGCCTTGTTCCCGCATAAAAATGTCTACTTGGACCATAAAAAAGGTCAACTGGTCTCCCGACCCGTCATACGTGACTTTCAGGTCCCGACGGGCCGGGGGGGCAGGGGTTGCGGGCGGAACTACTGGCGCCCCGTCTGGGGGAGCACCGGCTGGAGGTTGCAATTTCAGCGCATCTAGGGTCGTGGCCATCTCACCCATTACGCGTTGCATGATCTCCATCTGTTCCTGCATAGCCCGGCGGTCTTCCTGCCACTGCTTTCGTTCTTCCTCCATGAGGGCCTCTTTGCGGGCCGGGTCCCCTTCGAGTCCCGTGCTGGGGAAGGCCAACCGGCGATCCTTCGCCGCAGTCCGCGAGAGCGACCAGCCCTTGGGAGAGTCCAGCCAATAAGTGAGCCCCCGGGGACGTCCGTCCCGATCTTGGTCGGGGGCGCGACCCTTCGGTTTCTTTGGCTTGGCTCCCTCCTCTTTAGGGTCCGGCTTCTCCGGCTCGTCCGGTTCCTTGGGGGCATCGGGGTTAGGGGTGGTGTCCTCGTCGGCTGACATTCTGTCCAAAGCGGTACAGCTGCAGTCCGAGAGGCAAAGACTTGCAACTTAATGTGAGAGATCCCCCTCTCTGAGTTTGCTTCTCCAAATCAGTTGCTCAGACGTTGATACAGAAACAATCGATTTATTGAAGCCTTCAGGAGATGAGACAGGCACAGGTAGAAAGTTGCAAGTGAGGGGCTATACGGGTTTACAGAATATATTGACTCCAGGGCACTGGGGCACTGGGGTTCACACTTATTGTTATGGGAAGTTACAAGCTTGGCATAATACAAAACATCAGACAGATCCCAGGAAGTCTGGGCGGCTATCACACTTCCAAGGCCGCATCGGCCTGAGGGAGTACTGGCAGGAAGAACAGCGGGGGGGGGGAAGATACATGGGCCATCAGGCCTGGCGCCTGAGACCAGAAGGTGTGAACTGCTTTTACGAGTTCACTGATAACACAGCAGGTGATGGAAAGCAGAGACACAAAGACAGAGACCCTCACACATACGTACTTAAACCATCACCTTTCCTGCCAAGTTCAAGAGTTATGGAGGCAATTTTGGATCAGCATGAAATCAGAGAATTCAGCCCCACAGGCCAAAGCACGGATCTCATTAACCTATGTGGGGTGGGAGTATATAGTAGTTGCTTGTTTAGAAAATAAGACAAACAAAACATGAATAACTGAACTGCAGGAATCACACCCAAGGGTGTTAGCTGGCAATTCATGATCTTCAAATAACAGTGGATTATCATAGGTTCCTTTTCTCACTCATATATTTTCTCTCTGAATGTTTTCATTATTTTCACAGACTCTTTGGCTTTGTGGCCAGGAAGCAAGGCAGCACAACCGACAACGTCTGCCACCTCTTTGCTGAGCTGGATCCTGATCAGCCGGCTGCTGCCATTGTCAACTTTGTCTCCAGGGTCATGCTGGGCTCCTCTCAGAAGAGATGAACTCCTGCCTTTTCCCTGGCAGGGGGCTTCTTGCCCTTGAATTTTGAAGAAGGACTTAGAGCTGTTCCGAGAAGGAGTGCGAGAAAGTGCATTGTGAGAGAGGGAAGTGAACTGATGCGGGGGGGGGGGGGAGAAAAGGGGTGGAAAGCCTGAATCATTGGAAGGCCCAAACTAACCAAACATACGTACTTAAACAGAAACCAAGGAACTGACACCATCACCTTTCCTGCCAAGTTCAAGAGTTATGGAGGCAATTTTGGATCAGCATGAAATCAGAGAATTCAGCCCCTCAGGCCAAAGCACGGATCTCATTAACCTATGTGGGGTGGGAGTATATAGTAGTTGCTTGTTTAGAAAATAAGACAAACAAAACATGAATAACTGAACTGCAGGAATCACACTGAGAGACATGCCAAGCAAGCAATCATTGATGGCCATTTCCAAGAGTAATTGCTCCCAACTCTTCAGCTGCTGAATGTATGAAGTATGTGTGTGTGTGTGTCTGTGTGGCATATGCATTTTGTGTGATATGCACATGTCCTAATGCATATCTGTGGAAATCTGCCATTTAGGGTTATGACTCTGAATGTTGAGTGGTTATTCAGAACTTCATCCATCAATTGCCCAGGTTCTCCTTTTCTTCCAAAGGCAAAGAGCCTTCATCACCCCAGACAGAGAAGAAGTCTCATGAGCAGCTGCTAGTAGTGCAATATCTACTGCAGGTAGGAAGTTCTCATTTTAACTGGTAGAATGACACACACATGCAAAACCCATACGCATGCGCATGCATGTATACATATACCATTGTACACAGAGTTACACAGCAGGGAGGCTCTCGTTAGCTAATTTCAGGAGCATGCTATCCAAAGCAAAATAATATCTTCCAGTCTCTATGTAATGAGGCCCATGGCAGGTCAAAAAATCTGTACAATGACCTCCTGCCCCTAAAATGTTAAAATACCAGCAGTTTGGGAATGACATTCCTTTTCTGTATAAAGGGAAAATGGCCCTGCCTAGGTTTATTCTGTCTCCTTTTGGAGAGATGCACGTGATTTTGTATGTTGCATGGAAATTATTCAGTTGTGCAAAAGGCAAGATGAATCATCTGATTACAGGGAGGGGGTATTTTTGTTTTGAAGACATCAAGAATATTTTTAAAGACCCAAGCTGGAGTAAGTTATGGCTTAAGCATGGCCATAGCTGTTCTGAAAATCATTGGCCAGATTTGACTGATTTGCCCACTGTGGAGGTTCAGTATTCAGTATATAGCAAAATTAGTTCATGATTTTGACTTCCTTAAGCTTTGCTTCTCCATGCATCAGTTATTGCACTGGCCTACTAGCGCTCTGCTAGCAGTGTTGTACTTAGCATGCATTTTATGAGGAAAGGGAGGCAGTTCTTCTACCTTGCAAATCATGTTATGCATTCATTTCCATTTCCACAACAAATGAGGTTGTGTAGTTGCATCAGCCATAGAGGAACTGTGTGTTTTTTCTGCTAACATCCCAGATTAGTCCTTCCCCTAGTATAACTTCTGGCATTCCTAATAGGAGCCATAAAAGGGATACCTAGTGACTCTGGGTATCTTTGACAATGAGAGTTCAATTATCATAAGTCCTTTGCTTGGCTGTTAAAGATTTTGTTCTTAAGGACTTTTTATAGTGCTTTCAGAGTTTCTCAGTATCCCTTTATTGTGAATTTTTCAGTCTCTTCTTAAACTGCAGGCAGGGTCCGTGCTGAAAGCAAGCCACTATTGGCTTGCCTTGTCAGCTGGTCCAGTGGGGACTGGCTTCTCAAGAGGCAAGCATGCTATCAGCTGTACAAGCCCCCGGTTGATAACACTGAATGGGAGGGACTCATCAAACACTCTTTAGTAGGTTGAGCAAATGCCCTATAGCAGAACTCAAGGGCCCCCATTGAAAATCACTGATGATGAACCATCTACCCTGAAATGCCATTTTGGTTTCTGATAAAAAGAAAGCTCAAATGCAGAGGGTTATCTTTAGTGTGTTGGTGAGATGCTTCAGTATAAAGCACTCACTAAGTTAAGATATGAATTTCAAGTCATGCAGTCACCTAAATTTTCCTAGAGAGTGTGGCTCTCTCATTGCCTTGATTATATATAAAACCTATGTATGAAATATACTGACAAAATAAAGTAAGCTTATCAAAATTTTAAAAAGTTACATTTGCACACAAAAAAGCATTTATTTTTTCCATATTGCTTTTATTTCTTTTAGTTCCTTGAATATTTGCAGCACCATCCCCTCCCAAACCCCACCCCCAGCCCTATGTATAGACACTTGATGCTTGTTTGTGTCCTTCAGTGCAGTTTGCTTCCTTGGTTAGTTGACATGGGCAAGGTTCCAAAAGGTGATGTCCATCCTACCCCCCTTGAAGCCATGTATTTTGATATTTGATCCAGAAGGGAATGCCATGTGGCAATTCTCATTTCCCCCTCCATGTTTAGCAATCTGCCTGAGCATGTATGAATTTTTTTTCATTGCCAAGTGGTGCAAGGATTAACGGTGTACGTATGTGTGAAAGTGTGCTGAGAGAGACTCATTTCTGGATCTTGAGTTTTGAATTCAAGAGCCACTGTTGAGGCAGGCACTTGGATGGAGTGGGAGTGTCAGTTTTCTGTATTACACCCAGGCTCTGCATCCCCATCCCCAACCTGATGAGATGCTGGAGACTGGGGTAGCTTATTCTTTATGTTGGTTACAAATATTTCCCTCCTTCTGCAAAATTCAAGCAAGATGATCCCCCTCCCTCGCCTGCAATTGTCTCACCTTGCCATTAACCAATTAGAGAAACACTGTGTCTATAGATATATAAATATTATATATATATATATATATATATATATATATATATTTTTGAAAGTCTATGTTTTTCAGACTTCATTTTTTTTCACTGCTTTCAAAAACTGCAAAAAACCTTCAATATCTGCTGTCTTGCCACAAAAAGTGGTACTGAAATGTTATGGTTCATTTTATTTTGTCATTACAAAGAATTAACCTTAATATAAAGTATCCAACAATCACCTATCAATAAGTATCATCAGGGTAGGCACACGCAAGTCAACAGACTTAGTTGCTTCCAGGTGTTACCAGCTCACGGCTCCTTTACTAACTCACTAGCTGAAGATGGAATGTTTAAGGCTCACTGGCTGATCATGACTTTTTAATAAAGGACAAAAACTAGTCACATTTTGTTACCTGTTGCTTTTCTAGCTTGCATTCAAGACAAAAGCTGCATTTTAGGAGTAACTGTTACATTTATCATCCCAGAGTTACTTGGATCCGTTCCACAGCTCCTTCATTGTGTGGCTGTAGATCCAGGAATCTAGAAGTGTTGTGTGAGGCAAATAACCCAAAGAGGCGCAAGCAGTTGGCTAGGGACAATGAGGGCTCCATCTAGACCCTCCTCTTCCTTTGGGTATCTTGATTGAGCCAGAAAAGGGAAAAACTTTATTCACCTACCCCTTCCTTTCTGCAACTGGCCATGTGCCTCTCTATTTGTGCTCAGGGTCCCCAAGTAGGCACGACAACCAGCAGGCTGGAATCTCAGCCCAGACCACCTATCCATTTTTTATGAACTGCTAGCACTGTCTTGGTATGGCATGACAACTCTGGCAGATGTGGGAAGGCAACTAGTTTATGAACCCCACCACAACTACTCTCACAATTCCGGGGCGGATTAAATTGTCTTGCCTTTCCTCCTCCCTGTCATCTTTACCAGGGAGTGAGGGCTGTTAAGCCAGACCCTATTGCTTAGCCATGCATCCATCTAGCTGCTTGCCCAAGATGAGAGTAAGCACAACTGGCTGGCTTCTTTGGGGTGGTTGTTGTTGTTTTTGTTGTTGTTTTTTTGGCTTTCTTTGTGTGTGACCCAGGGGACACACACACGCACATTCTGGACTTATCAGTTTGCCTTATGCCAGACCCAGATAACTGAGGAGCTGCTACAATCCCCTAACACACCGGTGCCCTTAGTTTGTTGTCTTGTTAAAAAGAAGACTAGAGAAGGATTTCCCCCCACCCTCATTTTGAACAACCTCATTTCTGATGTCTGGGACTGATGTCTAATGTCAATTGCTCCCATGTATGCAATGTAATAATAATAATAATAATAATAATAATAATAATAATAATAATATTCTACTCTTTCAACAGAAGGTGTTATATTTTATATACTTGCACACAAACACCCTCCTCTGTGCACAAAGAACTGCATAATGTTGCCAAAGATACCTGTTTGAAATGCACTTTCCTCTAAGTGTTGGTTGTACATTTATTGTATGTGCTTTTTTCCTTTCCTATTTTTGGGGGGGGGGTTGTGCTGTTTTGTTTTAAACTTTGTTGATGGTGATTTTGTGTTTTGGTTTTCACTAGACAGTTTGGAAGCTCTGGCCACCCCTTAACTGCTGGTGAGGTTAACTATCTTTATATTTAACTTGATATTCTGAGAAAGTGATTAAGCGGTTTTCAGGACAGTGGATGGGAACAAAGTCATTCAGACATCCTCATTCCCTAGTTTGCTTGCCCATAACACTTAATTCATACCAAAATGGTAGATGCCCAAAATTTTCCATTAACACTGCTGCAGTTACTTGTTTTAAGTATCATCTCAAATAAGGTATCATTTCCTATGTCTCCTAACTTCTCAGAGATAAATGTCTCTGTTGGGGCCCAGCATAATTGCATGCATTGGCAAAGATGGTTTAATGTTCTGTGTGGCTGCAGAGATCAGCTCATCAGGGTAGCTAGGATGAAAGATCTAATGTCTCCACATGGTATACCATTAGATTGCTTAGGGCTGTCACATTCACTGCCATTCTCAAACCCAACCAATACAGTACCCTGTTTCCAATTGCACTGTAAGCGGGATATTTTAGAGAAGCCTGAAGCAGAAAGAGGGTCAATATACAATGATCATATCAGTCCATCTTCTGGTCACCACGGATATTTATTCATTGGTTCCAGGCCAATTTAAAGCAACCTTGATGCCAGTCGTCTTTGGGCTGTTGGTGTGTCCAGGAAATATTTGGCAAAATGATGGTCTGGTCATAAGTGAGCAGAAAAATATACTCTGATCCATCTCAGTACAGATTTCACACTTACTTCCTTGCTGTGCATTTTTAGAATATGTAAGGCACAAGATAAATCTGAATTGGCCCATGGTCTGCTGCTCTGTATCAGTTTCATCAGTACAAGCAATTTTTTGGGACCTGATGAGTATCCTTTGGCCATCTTGGTTAATAGCCATGGCTGGATATATCTTCTGTGCATTCAAAAGAGGGTTATGCTTTAAAAAAACAAAACAGTGACAGTACCAGCATTCATGCCGTTCTGAGGTCATAGGACTTGCAGATGAACCAGACCTCATTAAAGCAGTTGGGAGGTAGGTCACTGCCTTGTTGTCTTGCATCCTGGTGTCACAAATAATTTTTCCCTTGGATATGCTGCTGCTTAATAGCTCTTCCAGTATTGGCTCGCTAGCCTAGGGCTGGACAATACTATGCACTTCCACTTTTTGTCAGCTCCTCTGTGTGCATAGATTTATTTTTCATTGTTACCCCTCCCTAGATCCTGCTGATCTCCAGGGACGCAACTAAAACAAGGATCCCCTTCCCCCATCCTCAACTAGAATCAGGAAACAATTTTCACAGCTTGCTCTTATAAAGACTGCTTAGTGAGTCTAGAGTAATTGGTTTAAAACAAGTAAATCAAAGGAAAATCTTTCCAGTGACATATTCTATTCATAAGTTCCTTGTTGATAATACCAATTTTCAAAGGTAAAAAAAGCCTTCTTTCTTTCTTTCTTTCTTTCTTTCTTTCTTTCTTTCTTTCTTTCTTTCTTTCTTTCTTTCTTTCTTTCTTTCTTTCTTTCTTTCTTTCGCTGTCTTTAAAACAGACATTAAATGTTATCACTAGGGCACAAATAAACAAAAAATGTCTGTTTCATAGAATCATAGAGTTGGAAGGGACCACCAGTGTCATCTAGTCCACCTCCTGCACAATGCAGGAAACCCACAACCACCTCCCCACTACACCCCCAGTGCCCCCCCCCTCACTCCATGTCCAGAAGATGGCCAAGATGCCCTCCCTCTCATCATCTGCCTAAGATCATAGAATCGGCATTGCTGACTGATGGCCATCCAACCTCTTCGTAAAAACCTCCAGAGAGAAAAAACCCCACCACCTCCCGAGGAAGCCTGTTCCACTGAGGAACCGCTCTAATGGTTAGAAAATTCTTCCTAATGTCTAGATGGAAACTCTTTGGATTTAATTTTAACCCATTGGTTCTGGTCTGAACTTCTGTGGCAACAGAAAACAACTTGGCACCATCCTCTATATGACAGCCCTTCAAGTACTTGAAGATGGTTATCATATCCCCTCTCAGCCTTCTCCTCTTCAGGCTAAACATACCCAGTTCCTTCAACCTTTCCTCATAGGACTTTGTCTCCAGACCCCTCACCATCTTTGTTGCCCTCCTCTGGACACGTTCCAGCTTGTCTACATCCTTGCTGTGCCCAAAACTGAACATAATACCCTAGGTGAGGTCTAGCCAGAGCAAAGTGATACCATCACTTTACGTGATCTGGACACTATACTTCTGTTGATACAGCCCAGGATCCCATTTGCCTTTTTAGCTACTGCATCACACTGCTGACTCATGTTCAGTGTTTACTCTCCTAAGACCCCAAGTTCCTTTCCGCACACATTACTGCTGAGATAAGTCTCCCTGATCCTATAATTGTACATTTGATTTTTCCTACCTAGATGCAGAACTTTTCACTTATCTCTGTTGAAATGCATTTTATTGGTTTTAGCCCAATTCTCCAGCCTATCAAAATCATCCTGTATCCTACCTCTGTTTTCTACCAAATCTGCTACCCCTCCCAGGGCCCAGGACAGATCCTTGAGGCACTCCACTAGTCACTCCTCTCCAAGTGGAAGAGGAACCATTAACAAGCACTCTTTGGGTGCGATCTGTCAACCAATTACAGATCTACCTAACAGTAACAGGATCTAAACCACATTTTCCCAATTTGTCAACAAGAACATTATAGGAAACCTTATCAAAAGCCTTACTGAAATCAAGATAAACTATGTTTACTGCATTCCTCTGTTTGATTGACTGAGGTCCTCAGTTAAAATCTGAGTGGGAGAGAAGCGTTACTGAATGAGTTAATGCTGCTTGTGAATGAAAGTCTTCTGTAGGGACATAACTTCTGCCATGTTAAGTGAGGAAGCCTAACATCTCTTACTGCAGCCCATAGAAGTTTCCATTGACTTTAAAATCAGTGGTTCTATTCTTTGCCATTACAACATTTACAGAAATTTTGAGCTGTTCACCAACATCCACATTAAAATACTTGATTCCATATTGCCTCTCATTTGTCCAATGCCTAGGCTGCTGTGACCCCATTATTGCACAAATTTGCCATTAGCCAATGCAATTTAATATTCCCAAAACAACAGGGACTACTAAAAAAAGGTCCGATGGTGATACTTATAAAAGCAGCAATTTAAATAGCGTATGTAAGCAACTGATCCCTATACAGGAATACCTGCAGAAGAAAAACTTGCATTCCATTCCTAAATGCCTTCCTTAGAAGCCAGCCCTGCCTTGGTCTGTGGGCCTTCCACACAAGACGTTTAGGACTAGTGTGCTGGCTTCTGTTACAAAGAGCAGGAGAAAATTACTGGCTCTGGAGCAATCTGATTGATGTCGAGTGGCTTCTTGGATAAAGTCCACTAGACATCAATGGGATTGCCCTAAAGTAAGTAGCTTTCAACAGCCCAGATTTAACAATGTTTGTTCAGAAGTATTTCCACTGATTTCAATGAGATTTACTCCCCCACCCCCGCCCCAAAAAGTTTTTTGGTCAATAGTATAAATAGTAGAGACCCAAATTTTAGAATTGCTGGATGTTACCCTGTTTTACTGTGTTCTGACTGCCACTGTTGTTGTTTTGTTTGTTTGTTTTGGGATGGTTACAGATTTCTTTGCAAATCAGTATTAATGACTGTTTGGAGCAAAACGTTCTCTTCATTTTCTTCTTGCATCCCTCCAATTTTTTTAAAAAATACAAATGTGCAAATGCACAAACACGAAAAGGAGCAAGGAGGGGAAAACGGAAATAACTCCCTTTCTATGTATTTATAAAGATGGACTTTTCTTTTATATTTTGTATCTTTGTGCCCATAACTTTTGTCACTCATATAAGAGGCGATTCTGCATCACTCATGGTTCATGTGTGAATGGACCATGCACACCCAAGCTTTCCTTACCCTTTGTACAGCTAATTTGACTCATTGCAGTTCCTTGTATGGCTTTATAAATGATAAGATTTTAAACAGAATCAATTATATGAAATATACCATTGCTTGAAATGCCCAGCTTGGTGTCTGAATTGCTGGAATTGTATCATCAAAATTTAAGGGAGTGAAGGAATAAAGACTCACTACTTTTTGCACAGGGAAATCATACTGGTGCCTGTATTTCACTCCCTCCTATCCCCTCGCACTTTCATGTTACATGTTTTGCACACACTGAAGCACAACATAGAAACCACCAGACTGCCTCTAGAGTTGCCACCAAATTTCATCTCAAGAGAAATTTGAGGTGAATTTGGAAATCCCTGTGGGAAGCAATAAAGCATTTCAAGGCACAAGACCACCAGCAATTTTCTCAGGGGGTTCTCACATCCTGAGATCAACAGTGATTTTCACCTACATAGTTGCCAAGGCAAATTCAGGGCTGCATTCTTGGAACTGCCCGACATCTTCCACAGAAGGACAGGCTGGGGTATGCTGAGAGTCAGAAGTACTGATTTCTAGTATGTTCTTGTGAGCATATAGGTAAGACCAGGAACTCTGGAGGTAATGCCTCTATGGACGTTCTGGGCTTATGAAGGAATTGCTTCCACCACGGGTTTGTTTTGCTGAACCTTTGGGGTACACATATATACTTTATATTGAAATGAAGGTGATACCACATCAAAACTTCAGCATGACTAAACCACAAAAGTGGGGGCTGTTTGTATTTCCATAGATATGGTACGAAAAACAGGTGTCTATCTTGCAATCACTCTCCTGCTACTGTAGGCTGTGTTGTTATGATGTCAGAACATTCACAGAAATTATAATTCTTGCAAAGGGAAGATTTAGTTACAGAATGTTTAGAAATGTTGCTGTTATGGTTAAGGAGTGGGTGGTGAAAAGGGTATGGCCACACAGAGATCCTTACAAGAAGAGATCAGTATTCTATTAGTGAGATGAGGTGGTGGAGGTGGAGAGGCCTGGTAGTGTAGCATGCAGGTCCCTGTACTGAACCATTGTATCAGCACCATTACTTGAAGATCACAGTTAATGAACTCCCATAAACTCTGGTCAGAATCCCCATAGTTAAGCCTTTTGCCAGTTAATTAAGCTAATATCCCCATCTCATTTATTATTAATATTCATAAATGGGCAATTTGGCTAACAATAGTTAGTAGATAAAAATCATAAAGGAGGCTAAAGCTCAGGAGACCAATAGGAAATGTGGCTGAAGAAAGTGGTCCAAGTAAGCAGTAGGAAGGAAACAGGGGCCTGAAAGAAAGAGGACTGTGAGAGAGTTGAGAAAAGTGCAGAGAAATAGTGTGACTGGAAAACAAAACTGCCCTTTATTACTGTATGAGCCCTATGCTGCAGATGGGAAGCAGGGGCTGGAGAAGGCAGTACATTTGTGAGTAGGGCTGTTGAATTAAAAAAAATTCGGTATAGTTCGGATTCGGCTGAATTCGGCCCGTTTAGATTCGGGATATGCCAAAGTCCGAACTCCCCCACTTCGGGTCCGTGCAATTCGGCGGGAATTCAAAGTTCGGGGGAAAAAATTTGGCCGAACAAAGCCATTAAAAACACAACAGCGCCTTTCCACGGCTCTGGGGGGGTATTTTTGAGGGTAGAGGTCCCAAACTTTCAGCAGAGCTTCAAAGGACGTTTCTTGAAAGACCCCCCAAGTTTTGTAAAGATTGGGTCGGGGGGGCTGAGATATGGACCCCGAAAGGGGTCCCCCCACCCTTAATGTGCATCTCTGAGCAGAGCTTGCCACCCACGCACAAAGCTCCCAGCCCCGACAAACAGCTGAGAAGTTTGCAAAGCATTGCAACACAACTGCAAAGCAACTCGACAGCAACACCTTTGCAACTGTGCAAAGCAACACCTGACACCTGGGAGTTTGCAAACCATGGAAAGGGACAGAGGCAGCTAGCTATGCATAATGAGCAGGAGGGGTGGAATTTCCCCTTTTGCATGGGACTCCAAATGCATTCTTTAAGTCACCATTTGAAAACCAGTTTTGAGCAAGCATCCAAATAGACCTAACCACTCTTATGAATGAGGGAAAACCTGAAGACACACAACTGAAACCCCCCCTCAAACCAGGGAGAGAGAGACTCGAGGGGGAACACACACCCCAGGCAGAACCGGCAAAAGCCCCCTTTGGCTTCCCCCCCACCCACAGAAACTGCTCCCTCCCCACACACACACAGACTCTGCTTCCCCCCCCCCACACACACAGGAGAAAAATTATAGATTAAAGCCCCCAAAGGGGTCTTACTGTGGCTGTCTTCTGTTCCATTAGGAGGGGTTGGGGAGGACTGTGTAATCCAAGACGATTCCATTTAGGCATGGGACGTTTTGCTCTGGAGATGGGTACAGGATCCCATTCATCCCAATAAGGACCCCCTGACCCAATGTTTACAAAACTTGGGTGGTCTCTTAAGAAGGATTGTCTGAAGCTCCGCTCAAAGTTTGGGATCGGCACCCCCAAAAATGCACCCCCTGCAGCCACGGAAAGAGAAAAGGGGGGAGCCAATATTTCTGCCCCCACTGAACCCATCTTTACAAAACTTGGGTGGTATCTTAAGAAGGATTGTCTGAAGTTATGCTGAAAGTTTGGGGGCTGTATCCCAAAAAAAGCGCCCCCTGCAGCCACAGAAATGGAAAAGGGGGAGGGAAAAGGGGTGGAGCCCATATCTCGAGACCCCCTGACCCAATGTTTACAAAATGTGGTGGTCTCTTAAGAAGGCTTGTCTGAATCTCTGCTGAAAGTTTGGGGTCTGTACCCCCAAAAATACACCCCCTGCAGCTACAGAAAGGAGCGAATGTGCATAAGCACCCCCACACACACGAGGATTTCCCTCTCTCTCTCTCTCTCTCCCCGGCCGGGCCACACATCAGCTGATTCCTCCAGTACTCAATCCTGACTGATTGGCCAGAAGAAGATCCAGCTTGGCCACCGATTGGCCGGGGAAGGAGAATGCTGCTTATTGACGGTTATGCTGCTTACTGATGGCCCCGAATTGGCCGGATTTATTCGTGAACTCCCGAACTCACTGAATTCGGCTCCCCGGTTTCCCGCCATTTTTGAGTTCGGTTCGTCCAGAACTAAAAACCACCGAATCAGGGGAAATTTGGCTGTTTTCCAGTTCGGGCCGAACCGAATCAACAGCCCTATTTGTGAGAGTGTGACCAAGGAAGCTATGGAGACTGCATTTCAAAGACTGATGTGAAATAACCAACGTAATCTTTGGCTGTCGGTCTTTAATAGTAAACTTATGTTTATATATAATATTTTTAATTAGATCAATGTTGTGGGCTTTGATCTTCCTAAAAACCTGATCCACAGGAACTGCTGATGCCAGCACAAGAGGCTCCAACATCAATGCTGGGCAATAAAGCACCATTAATGTAAACAGCACACCAGTACGGTCACATATGAGGGGCATGTACTGATTACACATCTCTAGTATCAATAACAGAATGTTGTCTGGTGGCCAAAGGAGCAAAAGAGAAAGGCTAGGTGTTGACACATATTTCATATCATCCTCAGCACCAACTGAGTAAATATGGCTCCAACTGATAGGGTACAGTACGAGAAATGAGATCTCTACCTGCCACTAGGTCTTCTGAGAACTTTGACAGGAACACAATCATTAGGTGAAATTACCATGATGGGGCTCTCTCAGCTATACATAAGGCAAGCTCCTGGCCAGATTGCCTTGATGTTTCGTGTCCAAGTTGGTCTTGAACAATGGACTGAGCACTTTTGTGTCTGTAGCTGTTTCTGCTAGAACCAGATTGTATCTAAGAAAACAAATAAATAAATTGCAGCCGCTTTGCCCCAGTCTGCAAATTAAAAGACCTTATTTACCAAAGAAGAGGCTTGTCACCCCTCCCAAGGTCATGGTCAAGTCATTACATTAACCAATCCGTAAAACATGGACTCGCATGTGTTTTTTCTCTTTGGAATTGAAATAGAATGAATACATCAAATGACCTATACAGAACGGGCCTGCTCACTCACAGGCCCTATTCCACTCCTGCTCTCTCCCAGGGATTCTCAACCTCTCCTGGAGGGGGTTGCCTCTCTCTTGTTACAGGTTTTGACATATTAGGACATATGAACTGCTGTATTAGTGTTGTGCATGTGCAGAATTATTCAGCTTAAAACCCAACTTCTCATAAAAACCCTGCAGAGGCTTGACTTTCATTTTAAAACTGAACAAGCCTGGGTATTCTTTGCCAAGGACTTATGTTTCAGAGTTACTGTTGCACTTTCATGCCAGAATTTTGCACTCTCTGTCCTTGAATGATTCCACTGTCAGAAATACTTTTTCCTTTGACCTGTACTCTGGGGATTTTCTCTGGCCTCTCCTTGTACTCTACAGGAAACTGTATATACACAAAGTGCAAATATTTATAAGCTACTGAGGTGAAACATAGACCATATACGTGACATATATACAACACAATTATATACAATATGTACAGTTCACACAAAAAATGTAGAGAAATTTCCAAAGGTCTCAACTGAGTACCACAAATATATAGAAGAAGTTCCAAAGGTCTCAACTGAGTACCAAATGAATGCTAATATTGTAATCCTTGTGTAAAGTTCATATAGAGCCACAATCATCGATGGATACAGCCGTTTCAGATCCACAGCAGTATATAATAGTGTTGTATATATGTCACGTATATGGTCTATGTTTCACCTCAGTAGCTTATAAATATTTGCACTTTGTGTATATACAGTTTCCTGTACTGTTTTTCTAAACCTTTTGGTACGAGTACAGAGGTGCCGTTTTTCTCCCCTCTCCTTGTACTCTGGCAGTATTTTTGCTAACTGCTGACTAATGATATTATATTGGGTTTTAAGGTTTTAATATAAAAAATGATAGTAGGAAGTTATGAATAGGAAGTTCATTTTTATCGTGTTCTTCAGGAGATGAGAATGCTGGTAAAATTAGTTATAATAGAGATATAATAAGACCCAAAACTGTTTAAAAATTAGCATGTTCAGCAAAATAGTCTGCTAAGAGTGAGGAAGTCCTTATATGGTAGTCTGTAGGGAAGCTACAGAGCATGTGCAGTAAAATAAGTTCTGCACCAGTGAAAGGTGAGTTCATCAGAGAAAATAATCCCAAGCCCATTGAAGGTGATTTGGATAGTATAAATATGGACAGGGAAAGGCTAGAATTTTAGACCTCTCTAAGTCTTTGGACTGAGAGTCTCAGAAGATTGTCTTTGGGTATGTATGGATTTATATTATTCTAGATAGTGTGAATCAGATTCTTTTAACTAAATCAGACTTCTTTAACCGTTATATTTTAAGTATTGGATTTTAAAACTAAATAGTATGTAGAACTTGCTTGCTTTATTGGATGCATTGTTACTGCTTTTAAGAGTTTGCATATACACATATATTCACATCTATTACATTGGAGCTATTCAATAAAAAGACTTACTTTTAGTGAGTAAATAAGTTGAGTCCTGCTTAGTAAGTGACTAACTGAATAAGATAACATACCACTTCTCAGGAAGGGGTCAATTCTAAGAGCATAGTCAACTGAAATGCACTGACCCGCTTCACTCTCTTTTTGGGTATCCACTGCCACCACCTGACCATTATAGGTCTTGCCCACTGGGGCGGGGTCAGGTTCCCCCCCCCCAGCATCCCTTTCAAACCCTAAGGCCTTGCCTTTGTGTCTCCCACTTACCCCACTTCTGGGCACCACGGGGATGAGATACTGCCTGTAGCAAATTTGCTCTGTAGCAAATCCCCAACAATCTGTTAAAACACCGGTATATCAAACTTCACATTAGAGAACATCCATGCGCATCATCCGGCACAAAACTGGAGAAATAGCTGCTTGCCAACTGCCAGCCTTCTTCCCTCCTGCCCCCCCCCCCATTTTACAGTAGCGTGTTCCAAGCTGGTGGAGGTCTATGTGGCACAGAGAACTATGGTCAGCGTTCAACCTTAAATACTTTATTAGAAGTAAAATGTTTCAAAGCATACTTTTAGCACAGCAACAGATTGAGCAAGGGATTCAAAAGAACTGAAACTCAATTCCTCTGTCCCTCACTCTATACATGCTCTATTAGATGTTGGAATATAGGACAGGCTCTTCAGTTCAGGATATTATATGTCTCTATCGAGGTTCCATTCCCTGGAAGTCTTCCTCAGTGCCTGAGGACCAGCACATGGTCAAAATGGCTGCATCCTCCAGGCCTCAGATGAGCTCTGTCTTCCCTGAGTGTCCCAGCCAAAAAAAGACCTCTCTCCTGACTCTCAGCAGTTTTAATCCTTCCCTTTCTCCACCCACTGACCAGGTCAACCTGGGTCAAAGAAGTTTTTCTGGGAACCTCCAGAATTTTTTGTTCTTGGAGCCCCTTCTAGCATTTTAAAACCTCGAAGTCTCTGATACCTTCTTGGAGAAGGGGGAGGCGGAACTTGACTCACTTCTTTGTCTCCTGATACCTCCATCTGCATTTCTAAGAAGGTGGCTCAGGTGGGGACAGGAAACATTTGCCATGCTTCCTGCCATCCTCCTCCCCAAGGAAAAAAATGGTTAAAAGGTTCCTCTATACCTCAAGGGAGGTTTCTTCACACCTCCCCCTCCCAAGATTCAAGCGGATGGGCACCCTTTTACAGAAGGGTGCTCTGTAGCAAATCCCCAACAATATAACACAGGTATAAGATATCAAACTTCGCATTAGAGAACATCCATGCACATCATCCGGCACATCGGAATGAGTCCACTTTAGGAGTCTATATCTTTCCGGGAAAGAAAGTCTTCAACCACATTGTTGCCACCAGCAATGTGTTCAATCTTCATGTTGAATTCCTGTATTTTACACGACCACCTCTGCAGTTTAATGTTTGAGTTCTTCCCGGTTTGTAGCCATTGTAGGGATGAGTGGTCTGTTAGAAGGGTAAATTCTTGACCTCACAGGTAAGGTCTCAGTTTGTCCAGTGGCTACGCAGTTGCCAAAGCACTCCTCCTGCACTGAAGACGGGTTTCTCTTCTGAGGGTTGAGTTTCTGGCTCAGATACGCTATGGGATGCTTTGCCCCTCCCCCAGCCTTGCATCAGAACAGCCCCGATCCCAGAGTCCGACAGAGTGTCTATTTGAGGCATTGGGTAAGCATCTGGTTTTGTGACACTATTGAGCTTTCTATAGTCCACACAAAACCTAATTGAGCCATCTGGTTTAGCCACTAGGACAACAGGAGCTGCGCATGGGCTTAGCGAGGGTTGGATTAATCCTAATCACAACATCTCTTTCACCTCCCTCAGAACATCTGCCAGCACCTTACCATTAACCCTGTAAAGTGGGCACCAAGAGATCCCAGGCACATGAGATCCTGTGTCTTTGCCATGCCTATCCAAATCTGTTCTCCGAGGCTACTTCCTAAAAATGTCCCAAAGTGGTGTAGCACTGAAAGGATTCTCTCTTTGTCCAGCAATGACACACTTACTGGCCACACCAGCTCCTCCCACTGGGCAGGTTCTGAGAAGTGGGCCAAAACATCCACTAGTGTATTTTCTGGCTCCTCATCTCTGTCTTCCCCCCTGGTTACATTCAGTACCATCCCCCACTCGAGGTACGGTTTCAGCATATTCACGGGAACAACCTTGGTCTTTCCCCCTGATCTTTCAAGAGAAACTGCATAGGCAACATCATCCAGCCTTTCCACAATTACATGAGGTCCTTCCCAGGCAGCCTTAGCTTGTCCAAGCGAAGAGGCAGAAAAACTGTCACCCTATCACCTAGTTCAAAAGTTCGAGACCTCGCAGTCTTATCATACCAGCTGCTCTGGGTGGCCTGGGCTTTGGCTAAATTCTCCCTGACAACATTCATCATACCCTTCAGCTGCTCTCTAAAGGACAGGACATAGTCCACTACTGACTTCTTCATCTTAGGGATCTTTTCCTCCCACCTTTCCTTCATCAGGTCCAGCTGTCCCCTGACCTTTCTTCCAAATATGAGTTCAAAAGGTGAGAACCATGTGGACTCTTGTGGAACTTCCCGATAGGCAAATAACAACCGTGGCAACTTCTCATCCCAATCCTGGGGGTGAGAGTAAACATATGCCTTGAGCATCCCTTTCAGGGTCCCATTGAACCTCTCAGTCAGGCCATTAGATTGGTGGTGGTAAGCAGTGGTCTTAAGGTGCTTCACCTCAAAGCAACAGACACTCCATCAACTCTGACAAGAAACTGAGCCCTCTGTCTGTCAAAATCTCTGTAGGAAAACCTAACTGACAAAACAAACAACTTAACTAGGGCTTTGGCTACTGCCGGGGCATCAGTGGAGGCAAGGGGCACCGCCTCGGGGTACCTTGTTGCATGGTCCACCAAGGTTAGAATGGATTTCTTTCCTCTCTGGGTAGGTTTTGGGAACCGTCCAATTATGTCAAATTCAAAAACCTTTATTGGCATAACAAATTGTACAAGGTATTCCAGAATTTGGCAAATGATAAAACATCAATATCGCAATCTGTAGCAATAGATATGAATAAAATGAGGTATGCCGGAGTACAGTGGATATAAGGTATATATAGAAAACTAGTTTCTACAAGTAACCGGAATAGCAGCTATTATATTTTTTGTTTGATTTTTATCATTAGAGCTTGCTTCAAAAACATGGCTACTATTTCTGTAGTTTCTGGATCATACCCGTTCAGTAAAAGTCTGATCAGAGAGTGGGGGGGAGAGTTCCTATCCAAAATTGATGGCATTAAAAATTTAGTACGTAGGTCCGCTAGCATTTCACATTCCAATAAAATATGATAAATGGAGTCTATCTGGTTTAAGCCACAGCTACAAATTCTCTTTTCCAAAGGGGTACCATTAAATCTCCCGAATAGAACTGCCGATGGAAAGGCGTTTAGTCTAGCTAGCATAAAGGCCCTGCGGAGGGAAGGATCACTTAGAAAGTAGAAGTAATCCTGGAGGAGTCCAAAATTGGCAGAAAGACCCAATTTGGATGAAGAACAAGATAAAGGAGTTGCAGGCAAGATTGTTTGTCTTTCATGGTCGAGTAGTCTTTGCTTAATAACTCGGAAGATGGTTTGGCTGTCCAGCATCAATAAGTTGTCTATATCTAATCCCAAGGTTTTCAGTTTGTGTGGGATAAGCGTGAACCACTCTGTATCTGCAGCTTCTTTTAATAAAAAGGGAGTAAGACGATTTTCATTTGGAGAAAAATGAATCTTAATCCAATATTTAAAAGTTGAGAGCCAAGCTTTGGTCTCTAAAGTCATCATTCCAGTTTCACTAAGGATAGATTGGAATGGGACGCAACTAGGAAGTCCTAGTATTTGGCGGAGGAAGGAAGTCTGTACAGCTTCCAAATTTTTATTCAGTGCTTCTATCCAGACAGGTATTCCATACAGTAGTTGCGCCAAAATCTTAACTGTAAAAACATGAATAGCTGCAGGTACATATTGGTTCCCTTTTAAGTAAAAAAATCGTTTAATCTGTGATGCTGAATATTTAGCTAAGTTGATGACATTATTTCTGTGATTTGTCCAAGTTAAATTATAGTTAAAAGTGAGACCCAAATATTTAAAAGTCTTGACCTGCTCTATTGGTACATTGTCGATGGACCATTTTGAAAGATGCCAGCTTTTGGTGAAAACTAAAATTTTGGTTTTGGCATAATTAATTTGCAATTTGTTATGTTTGCAATAATCAGTGAACAGTTGTAGGTGTCTTAATAAGCCGACCCTTGTAAAAGATAAAATAGCGGCGTCATCGGTGTAAAGTAACAGTGGAATTTTCAGGTTTCCAATCTTAGGGGAATGACCATCAATGGAGTTAAAAATCTTTGGAAGATCAGCTAAAAAAAGATTAAAAAGATGTGGGGCTAAAACGCAACCTTGTTTCACTCCTTTTGAGGTAGGGATTTTGGGTGTTAAGTGGCCTTCATCTGAGAATTTGACCTGGCAAAAGGTACCTGTGTGGAGTTGTTTAATGAGATATAAAAGGCGGGGGTCTATGTTCAGGGACCCTAATTTGTTCCAGAGAAGGTTCCGATCAATTGAATCAAAAGCTCCTTTTAAATCTATAAAGGCAACATATAACTTTTTTGTGCCCGATTTCATATATTTTTTTGCTAGACAAGATAAAAGGAGACAGTGGCCCACTGTGGAACATTCTTTTATAAATCCAATTTGTTCAGGGCCAATGATTTTATTATCCTGTGTCCATTTAACTAGTCGTTGTTCTAGATATTTAGCATAGATTTTAGATATAATGTTCAAGAGGCTGATTGGGCGATAATTTTCAGGACAGTCTAATCCTCCTTTTTTATAGATTGGTATTATTATTGCACTTAGCCAATCTTCAGGAATAGAGCCAGAATTGTTGATGGTAGTAAATAGCTTTGCTAGTGGATCTGCCCACCAGTCTGCATTTTTTTAAAAAGTTCTGGAGGCAGCGCGTCCAAACCTGGAGACTTCCCAGATTTTAATTTCAAAATTATATCTTTTAAATCCTCTGATCTCACTGGTTCCCATGAAGGGTAAAGAGAGTCAGTAAGGGCAGCTGGGATTATATTGGTTTGTGTAGGGCAATCATTATCCGCATAGATGGAAGCAAAGTAATCCATCCAGGTTTGGGGGGAAATAGTTGACGCTGGTGGGTTTTGATTTTTATTGATGTTACTGGAAAGCATCCTCCAAAATAGTTTGCTGTTATTTGTGGTAAAAGCTAAATATAGTTGGTTCCATTCGTTTTGGAAGAATATCTCTTTCTTTTTCCCAATCAGCTCTCGAAAAGCTTTTTTTTGCATTTGGTATTTGGCATAGTGAACAAGGTCCCCTGACATACAGTAATCATGAAATATAGTCCTCAACTGTATTTTCTTGGTTAAACAATCGGTGTCAAACCAGGAATGTGTTCTAGGTCTTGAACAATTTATGGGTACAGCTTTAGATTTGCATTGGTTAATTATTTGTAAATAAGTTGAAATAGTTTCTTCAGGAGTAATTGCAATCATTATTTTCTCTCTCAGCGCAGTTAGTGTCTCAGAGTATAGTAAGGAAAACATTGCTGTCTCATTTGCCATGGACCATGTGATCCGTTTCAGTTTTTCTCCTCCCGGTTTGTCGCTTCGTTTATCGTTATAGTTTTTCCCTTGGGTAAGATCGATAAATATTTCTAAGGGAAGATGGTCACTCTCAGTGCGATATGCTAAATTTGCACATTTCACATTTTTTAATATTTCAAGTGAGCATAGTCCATAATCGATCACACTACAGCCAGTAGGGGCCCTGAAAGTGTATTCATCTGAGTTGGGAAATTGACCAAGGCCATTTAGAATGATAACATTTTGAGCTATGCAGAATTCATAGAGTCTAAGGCCAGCTCTGTTAATTATTTTATCTTCAGACAAGCGAGTAAAAGTCAAAGGCCAGGGTAAAGGGTCATTTTCATCGTAGCCCAGCCGAGAAATTATTTTATCGAGGTTGTTGCCTGAGCGAGAATTGAAATCACCAGCTATAACAAAGACTGCTGTTGGATGTCTTTTAGATAAAGATGTAATAAACTCAGAAAGGGAATCCCACTGAGCGAGGATTTCATTAGTTGATGGAAGGTAGACATTAATTATGATTAATTGAATCTTAGGGAAAGTTAAGCTAATAGCTTGGGCAATAGAAGCACAAGGTCCGAGATCCAAGGGTATGCAATTACAGGTTAGTTTGAATAATATGGAAAGACCACCTTTGCATCTACCCTTTTGCCTGGGTTTAGTAGCTGGGAGGTTGAATGACTTGAAGCCTTTTAAATTCACGTCCGTTTCTGACCATGTCTCTTGTAAAAGGATACAATTAAATGAGGTTAAGTAGTCCGTGAAGTCCTGGTCTCCGCATTTACTTTTCCATCCTGCTATATTCCATGAAATGATAGAAAAGTTCTTCCCATTTCCTACTTCAGATAGTCAGTCCTCTGTTTTTGAATGTTGTAGGGGAAAGGTGGTAACAGTCGGGCTACAGTCATCTGGTGTTTCCGATGGGCCACATGTCAATGCCCACCCTCTGGAACACCTCTCCCATAATAGGAAGGGGCTGCAAAGGCGCCCTTGCCTTGCATCCACTCTTGCCCACTCTCTGACATGTTGGACAGGATTTACAATACTCTCTCACATCCTGTGCTAAATTGGGCCAGTAAAAAATTCAACTTAATTAAAGCATAGGTTTCTTTAACCTTATCAAGCCAATTATTTAAATCAGGGAATTTATTGCTTTTCCAATATCTTGCAAGATTTGTTCTAGCAAGCGTTAGTATATGGAAAAACATAACTTGAATATCCTTTGGTTTACCTGGAAAATAATTTAATAAAATTGTTTCTGGTCTTACTGGAATAACAATTTCAAGGCCGCTGGATATGATTTCAGTCACTTTCATCCAATATGTTTGGGGGCTCTACTGCAGCTTCACCACATGTGCTCTTTTCTTTGTTATCTATTGGAGTCTATTCTTTTTCCTTCTTAGTTGCATGTGGCGATAAAGTTTTTCTGTACACAAACATATAATTCTAAAGTATGGTTATGCACAGCTCAGACACAATTATTTTATACAACACCGACGGACCAGTTAAAAATGGTCAAAAACTGCCTGGTAACTCTTATTCAAGCTTCAACATATAAATTAGATCAATACATTCATCATCTATCAGCTGGCAATAATCAATAACCCATTTTGTCAATTATCAATTACAACAATTAATTTTACTAACGGAGAGATTTTTCACCTTATGTTATTAATATGGTTAGTTCATTGATAATTAATTGGATTAATGGAAAGCTTCCATGCTCACCCATAAACATCCCCTAAATAACCTGTTTATCCTGCAGTTATTTTAGTAAAAGTACAGGGGGAGTGAAGGCAGGACAGGGAAAGAGAATCACAGGAATTGTTAGAGTTCTGGGTGTACCAGCCTCCCCCTGGAAAACAATAATACCTTTAAGCTGCCAGGGAAGGAAAGAAAATAACACACTGACCCCAGTTTGGATATTGTATACCGTGGACCAGAAAGTGAAACTAACTGAGACCTGAAACAGGAGAGTAGATGCCATTATAAGAAGGAAGGGGGCAGGAGCTGAGCTGTTGTCTTAGATGCCCTGGTTTTTCACCCCCTCTCCTAGGCTTATTGTTTTGGGTGATGTTTTGAGGGGCTAGAAGCCACCACCACCCTGCAATAGCTGTGAGAATCTGATTTCACAAAGTGGAGAGCTGTCTCTCATTGAAGGACTATTATTTTTCATTTTTAATCATGTACTGACACCTTGTGGACATAATTATAATAACATCTCTTGGAAATATTTACAAACAACATTTGCAGACAAAAGAAGGTCAAATCAAGACAAATAGACATATACTGTATAATAAGTGAAGGTCATGTTGTCCATTAGATCTTCAAAGTTCTTAGAGTGTACTTGAACTGCACTCTAAAGAGGGAGAAGCCCTTGTTCTTTTTTCTTTATTATTATTGTTGTATAGTTAATTTGGACTTCTGGTGTGTGTGTTTTTTGAGTCAGCAGTGTGATGCTGTATATCAATATCCAAACTGGGGTGAGTGTGTTATGTTATTTCCTTCCCTGGCAGCTTAAAAGTATTATTGTTTTCCAGGGGGAGGCTAGTACACCCAACCATCAGTCAAATGGCCCCAAGCTAATCCTCTCCCTCCCGGGATTCCAAATCTCCTCATCTTCAAAAATATTCAGTTTTGATTGCTTTATGTAGTTCTCTAGTTCCTCTGAGTTGGAACTTTCTTTGCTTTGATATAAATTCCTAAAGAAGGAGAGAAAATGGTTATGTATACCCTTTCCCACAAAGCTAATTTTATTTTGTTCATTTTAACTGCTATTATCATCGTTTTTCCTCTTCCTTTTTTAGACAATAAGCCAAGTACCTCCCAGGTTTATTAGCATGTTTAAAATGTCTTTGTTTCACAAATGCAATTTTCCTTTGTAAATCCTCTACATCAATTAAGTCAATTTCAGCCTTTTTCTTCTTTATTTCTTTTTAAGATTCCCTTTTTATGTGTTTTGATGTGCTGATCTTCGAATTTCTTTAGTTCTTCCACTAGCTTTTTTCTTTTTTTCCAATTTTTGTTTCCTCAGTGTCGCATTTATAGCTATCAGTTTCCCTCTCATAAAGTCTTTGCTAGCATCCCCTATCATTGCTTGAGTAACCTCTGGTGTATTGTTAAATTCAAATAATTCCTTCAAATCTGCAAAGTCTTTAAGATCCAACACATATCATTTCTAGAATGGGAATCATGTCTATTTGAGTAGAAAGTGTAGCTTCTCTCTCTCTCTCTCTCTTTTTTTATTTTTACTTCTCCATGAATCTTCTAGTTGTAATAAATCAATATATTCCCTCCTTTGTGGTTTTTTGATCTATCCATTTTGGCATCTAGCACACCATTCATATCACCTATTCAAATTAATTCTCCTTCTTGTTCATCCAAAACCATTTGAAAGAGTCTCTCAAAGAATTGCTCTCTACCATTACTAGGAGCATAGATACCAACCAGAGTGAGAAGTTTCCCATCTAAACCTTGCAATTTAATCAGTAGGTATCTCCCTTCAGGATATTTTATTTCTTAAGTATTTTGATATGGGGATTTTTAATATAAATTGCTATTCCTTTCTTATCATTAGCTGAGGCCATTGACACGGTGCCTAATCTTTTATTCACCAATATATGCTCATGTAGTTTTTTTTTTTTTTTACATGGGTTTCTTGAATACAAATTATATCTACTCCGAGATGACTTCTTTTCACTGGGGTATTTAGTCCATTGATATTTAATGATACAATCTTTAATTTCTCCATATTCATTCTTCTTATCAAAGTGCTGCAGCAATAGACAGCTTCCCACTTTCCACCTTGTCTTTGTTTCTGACTTTTATTTGATATTGCTAGTTCTCTTACTAAAAGATCTGCTTGTTCTGGGGTTGATATTATTTTCCTTCCAGTAGGCAAAAACACTTCCAGAGCCATTGGAATCATCCAGTGGTATCTTATTTCTTTTCTCTCAGCCCATTCCTGACCTGAAAGGATGAAAGTCCTTTGGAGGCCAGGAAAGGACTGCACCAGCATAAGTGGCATGGCCACCAGTGACCATGCCACTTATGCCATCCAGTTTGGCACAGATGCTGGCAGGGGAACCTGGACACTGGTCTCCCTGCACTGCCATGGAAGCACCACCCGGGGATGCCAGCTGGGCCTTCCACTGGCATTTCACTGGTGCAAAAAAGGCTTCTGAAAGTCTTTTTTAAGCCTTTCGGCAGCTGGGAGGTGCTATGGCGGTGCCTTGGTTGAGCCATCCACGGCCACCACAAGCTCAGGAATGGGCTGCCCCTAGAGTTTGTCCTAGTGAGCAAAACTCTTTTCTTTTTCTTACTATTGAAGTTAGGAGATCTTGAAATATCTGAATCTGCTTGCCTTTGTATGTCAATGGATTGTCTCTTTGTTGTTGTAGGCTCACGTCTCTTGTTTTTTTCTGTGAAAATTTGACCAAAATATCTCTTGGCATGTTGTTTCTTCTTGCAAAGTTAGAATTTATCCTGTAAATGTTGGTTATTTCTGGGAATTCTCCTTCTATTTGCATATAATCTTGAATTAGCTCTTGGAAGCTCTCTTCAAGATTAGTTTCCCCAAAATTATTCTTCTGTCTCCACTGTATTGTTTAGAGGTTTTGGCAGTCTTCCCTCTTTTCTTTGTTATTTGTTATAACTTATTCTTCTTCCTTCTTAGCTGCATGTAGATATAGAGTTTTTCCATACAATAACATGCAATGAAAGTTTACAATCTTCCATGAGTAAGAAACCATAGGTTATAAATCATAATTATAATCAATTTTTACATTTCAAAATCAATAAGTTTCCCCAATATCAATTTTTGTGTAAACTATTTTAATCACAAGTAATGAAATCAAAGCTCTTATCAGATTATTTTTATCAGAGTCATTACGAGTAAATATAATTAACTGGAAATTAATCAATTTAGTATTTCTGCTTCTATATTATTCTACCTTTTTAATTACATTAATTGGTTATTTAATTCAAAATGTCTGTTAGTGGAAAAAAGAGGATAGTCCAGAAGAGTAAAACAGAGGTATGCAAATAATTAGTCAGCAAGTAAACAAGTAATTAGTGTTTGGAAAACAAAGCTAGACTAGGGAGATTGTGGTATCAATAAAAGAAAAAGTCAGTAGAGGGGCACCAAAAGTTTAAAAATTTAAGAGTCAAAACCACTTGTTTGTCTAAGACATACAAGAAATCTGGAAAGAAAGTGCTGAAAAGAGTATCAAAACCTTGGAGGTCCAGAATAGAGAGTTGAATCTGAAATTCCGTGGCGTGGAGTAGGAATTTGGGAAAGTTAATCTTGAAGAGAGCTTCAAAGAGCTAATGAAAGGTTATATCCAAATAGAGGAAGACTTCCCAGAAATAACCAATATATACAAACACTAACTTTGCAAGATGAAATAACATGCCAAGAGATATCTTGGTCAACTTTTCACAGAAAAAGACCAGAGATGTGATACTATATCATGAAAGAGATGGTCCCCTCACATATAAAGGCAAGCAAATACATATTTTTCAAAACTTATCAGCATCAATAGTTAGAAAAACAAAAGAATTTCATTCACTGAGACAAGTTCTATTACAAAGAGAAATCAGATATCATTGGATGATCCCCATGGCCTTGAAAGTGTTTTTATCAACTGGAAGAAGTCTAATAGTGAACCAAGAACAAACTGACCAACTGACAAGAGAGCTGACAACATCTGAACAAAGAGAAAAGCAAAGACAAGAGGGAAGAGAGTCTACAAATCCAAGTCCAACCAGTGGAGAAGGGAAAAATAAAGCACCAATTCAACCAGAAAAGGACAGACTCTGACAAAAGCAACAAATTGGTGGTGGAAGCAGCCCTTTGAAAATGGGAAAGAACATGAAGAAATTAAAGATTATATCATTAAACTTAAATGGATTGAATTCAACAGCAAAAATAAATAAGATATTCCACTCACTGATTAAACTCAGACCAGATATCATTTGTATTCAGGTAACCCATGTCAAGGAGCCCCGTGGCTCAGAGTGTTAAGTTGCAGTACAGCAGTCAAAAGCTCTGCTCACGACCTGAGTTCGATCCCGACAGAAGTCGGTTTCAGGTAGCCTGCTCAAGGTTGACTCAGCCTTCCATCCTTCTGAGGTTGGTGAAATGAGAGCTTGCTGGGGTAAAGGGAAGACGACTGTGGAAGGCACTGGCAAACCACCCCACAAACAAAGTCTGCCTTGGAAACGTCAGGATGTGACATCACCCCATGGGTCAGGAATGACCCGGTGGTTGCACAGGGGACCTTTACCTTTTTAACCCATGTCAAAAAGGCACATGAGTACATATTAGAGAATAAAAGATTAGGCCATCTTTCGACTTCATTGGCCAATGAAAAGAAGAAAGCCATAGTGACCTATATCAAGAATCCTCAATTCAAAATAATCTTGGAAATTAAAGATCCAGAAGAAGATATCTGTTAATCAAGCTGAAAGGAACAAATGGGAATGTCTTCACATTAATTGGAATATATGCACCAAACAATGGCAGAGAACAATTTTTTGAGAAACTCTTTTAGTTAATCTTAGAGGAACAAGAAGGATAAATAATTTTAATTAGTGACATGAACGGAGTGATAGATTCAAAATTAGACAGATCAAGAAATCATAAAGGAGGAAAAGGCATTTTCAACATGAGAGTAAACCAGGGAGATATCTGGCCTATTGTCTAAAAAAGGAAATGGAAAAGAAGGCTATTCATGGAGTTAAGGTGAACAGAAAAAATCATTTTTATGGAAAAAGATACACACAAGCAGTTTCTCACTTTTTAAAAGAATCTTTACCACTGCAAAACCAACTTTAACAAGGAGGAAATGGAGAATTATATAAAAGACTCACATTTAAACATTTTCAAGGAAGAAGATATTGAGATCTGGAACGAAAACATAATAGTACAGGAAATTACAAAGGTCATTGCAAATCTGAAAACTGACAAAACACCAGGACCTGACAGATTATCAGCAAAATATTATAAAGTATTTGAGGAAGGATATTGCACTTAATCTTCAGAAAACCATGAATGAAATTGTTACTACTGGGAAAACCCCTCAGTCATGGCAAAATGCTTTTATTTCAATTATTACTAAAGAAGGGAATGATCCCACAATGCCTTCATCTTATAGGCTAATATCCTTACTAAATGTGGGCTATAAACTGTTCCCGATGTCAGGCTTCAGCAAATGCACAGCGTTTCAGGCAATAGAACTCAAATCCAGGCAGAGCAGTGATTCAAAGATTTATTCCGAAAGTAGTGATTTCAGTAAGGAGACAAACAAGGCTGGAATACATGACTGGGGGAGAGAGGATACATATATAGGGCTGATACAATAGAGTTACAGGAACAAAGAGACTTAAGTAAAACTGAAACAGAAACAATTATGAGAAATCAGTGGAGGAGATGGCCGAGCTCTCGGCTTTGTGCGTGGGACCCGATATCAGATCGGAGATTTACACGGGCGGGTCCCAATACAATTGTAAATCCCTAGCCGGAGCTCGTGTGCAAAACGGGGTGGGGGGAAGGAGTGCACTGAGAACATCTTGTTCACGGGGAAACCATCTTGTTTGGGAACGGAGCTGTCAGAAGCACTATCTGACACCTGATTAGTAAAGGGACGAGACAAGGATGTTGTCTTTCCCCCTTGCTGCTCAACATTGCCTTGGAAGTACTTGCAAACAAAATAAGAAAGGATGCTAAAATAGAAGGCTTGAAAATAGAGAAGAATTCAAATTAAAATGCTATGCTGACGATGGTGTTTTAACCATTAAGGAACCTCAAGATTCTATAGAATATTTACTTGAGCAAATAGAAGAATATGGAAAGTTCTCTGGATACAAAATAAACAATCACAAACCATTCCTATGAAAAGGAAAAATGGGAGGAGCCCAAAGAGGCCAGGGTGGCTCCATAAACAGCTTTTTTAAAGATTGAGAAATAAAAAGACTCATTTAGGAAGGAGGGCCTTATAGCCAAAGAGGAATATAACCAAATAACTAGTGCTTGTAAGGAGAGTGTTAGGAAAGCTATAGCTCAGTATGAGCTTAGGCTAGCGAGAGATGCTAAACACAACAAAAAAGGGTTGTACAGAGTAAGAATAAGAACAAGGACAAGATAAGCCCATTGTGGGGACTGGAAAGTGAGGGACCAGAAAGCCCATTGTGGGGATCGGAAAGCCCATTGTGGGGACCAGAGGGCAGAATTGCTCAATTCCTACTTTTCTTCAGTCTTTTCTTGTGAGGGACATGGTGCTCAATATGGCATAAACAGAACACAGGATGAGGGAAGGGAGTTGCAGCCTAGGATTGGCATTGGGGTAGTGCACAAATACCTAGTTTCTTTAAATGAAATTAAGTCCTCAGGGCCAGATGAATTGCACCCAAGGGTACTCAAAGAACTTGCAGATGTAATTTCTGAGACTCTGGCCATCATTTTTTGAGAATTCTTAGAGAATAGGTGAGGTGCTAGAAGATTGGAGGTGGGCAAATGTTGTCCCCATCTTCAGGAAGGGGAAAAAGGAGGATCCGGTTAACTACCGACCTATCAGCTTGACATCTATACTGGCAAAAGTTTTTGAACAAATCATCAGTCAATCAGTCCTTCAGCATTTAGAAAGGATGGATCTGGTTACTAAGAGCCAGCACGAGTTTCTCAAGAACAAATCATTTGAGGAAGTTACTACCTTGCTGGATCAGGGGAATGCAGTAGACAGAGTTTATCTTGATTTCAGTAAGGCTTTTGATAAGATTCCCCATAATATTCTTGTTGACCAATTGGGAAAATGTGGTTTAGATCCTATTTCTGTTAACTGGTTTACAGATTGCACCCAAAGAGTGCTTGTTAATGGTTCCTCATCCACTTGGAGAGAAGTGACTAGTGGAGTGCCTCAGGGATCAGTCCTGGGCCTGTGTTGTTCAATATCTTTATAAATGATTTGGACGAAAGAATAGAGGAGATGCTTATTAAATTTGCAGATGATACTAAATTGGGAGGGGTAGCAATTACGGTAGAAGACAGAGCCAGAATACAGAGTGATCTTGCCAGGCTGGAAAATCAGGGTAAAACTAATAAAATGCACTTCAATAAAGATAAATATAAAGTTCTGCATTTAAGTAGGAAAAATCAAATGCATAATTATAGGATGGGGGAGACTTGTCTCAGCAATAGTGTGTGTCAAAAGGATCTTGGGATCTTAGTAGACCAAATACTGAACATGTCAGCAGTGTGATGCAGTAGCTAAAAAGGCAAATGCAATCTTGGGCTATATCAATAGAAGTATAATGTCCAGATCACGCTAAGTGATGGTATCGCTTTACTCTGCTCTGGTTAGACCTCATAAGAACATAAGAACATAAGAAAGCCCCTGCTGGATCAGACCAAGGCCCATCAGGTCCAGCAGTCTGTTCACACAGTGGCCAACCAGGTGCCTCTAGGAAGCCCACAAACAAGATGACTGCAGCAGCACCATCCTGCCTGTGTTCCACCACACCCAAAATAATAGGCATGTTCCTCTGATACTAGAGAGAATAGGCATGCAGCATGACTAGTATCCATTCTAACTAATAGCCATGAATACCCCTCTCCTCCATGAATATGTCCACTCTGCTCTTAAAGCCCTCCAAGCTGGCAGCCATCACCACATCCTGGGGCAGGGAGTTCCACAATTTAACTATGCGTTGTGTGAAAAAAAATACTTCCTTTTATCTGTTTTGAATCTCTCACCCTCCAGCTTTAGCAGATGACCCCGTGTTCCTGTATTATGGGAGAGGGCGAAAAACTTCTCCCCGTCCACTCTCTCCAAACCATGCATAATTTTATAGACCTCTATCATGTCTCCCCTCAGCCGCCTTCTTTCCAAGCTAAACAGCCCTAAGCGCCTTAACCGCTCCCCATAGGACAGTTGCTCTAGTCCCCTAATCATTTTAGTTGCTCTTTTCTGCACCTTCTCAAGCTCTGTAATATCCTTTTTTAGGTGTGGTGACCAGAACTGTACACAGTATTCCAAGTGTGGTCTCACCATAGATTTGTACAAGGGCAGTATGACTGGGGAAGGCACTGGCAAACCACCCCGCAAACAAAGTCTGCCTTGGAAATGTCAGGATGTGACATCACCCCATGGGTCAGGAATGACCCGGTGCTTGCACAGGGGACCTTTACTTTTACCTTTACCTAGTATGATATCAGCAGTTTTATTCTCTATTCCTCATCTAATTATGGCCAGCATGGAATTTGTCTTTTTTACAGCAGCCACACATTGGGTTGACATCTTCACTGAGCTATCCACTACCACCCCAAGATCCCTTTCTTGGTCTGTTGCTGCCAGCATAGATCCCTGTCGCAGGCCTGAGTGATAGGGAGCCTGTACCTGTGGTATTCCTATGAATCTTATGAGTAAAGCATAGAAGTAAAAGCATATAGAGGTTTATTTCTCTGAACAGAATTGATGTGGAAAATAAAGTGGAGTAAAGGTCATGCTGGCTAAAATTATTCTGAGATTAATAAAACTGCAAAACTACAAGGTTAAGATATGCCAGCTTGATGGTTGTGGCTGGAAAAATATCAGCATCGCTTATCCGAGGTGCTTAACATTAACAAGAAGGTCATTTCTGCCTGGAAGTTTAGTCCCTCTGATAAGCTGCCGTGTGAGGAGGGAATAATGCTAACCTAGTGATTCAGACCTAGTCTTCAAACAGTATAACAGATGGTGACCTTGCACTTGTGAACTAATGACTTAATGCCGGGAACATGGTGGTGCTTTCTACACAGACCAAGTGACAGTGGCACACCACCACCATGTGTGACCATGCCAGGTGCAAGGATACAGGTATTAGTGTAACCACCCAGGGCAGAAGCTTCTAGCCTCTCAGCTCAGATGACCACTGGTCTGAGAGAATAAAAGCCAGAACCAAACTGCCAGAAAGGGAGGGGAGTTGACGGAAGATGGCTTAGGCCTCACTCTCTCCACATCTTCAAAGATGTAAAACTTGGAAAGAAATGTTGGTAGAGGACAATGCTATTGTCTGGCTATCAATCTTTCTCTGTCTCCTGCGTGAGACTAAAAGGGAGTAATTGGAAAACAGCTGAAGCTGTTTAGCCTTGCTCTCTCCATCTTGGGAGATGTAAAACTTAAGGAGATTGAAGGGAGACAACTCTGTTTCTCAGGCTTCACTCTCTTATCATTTCTTGCATATTATAAAATAGATTTACAGCCTTCTTGCCTAAAGCTAGAAATCCCTTTTGAAAGGGAATTCAGTTCAGCAATTCTAGTTCTCATAAAGGCTAGAATCTGAAGTGAAATGCTGGCAGGCTACTCCATGACAAAGATGGAGACCATAGAACTCTAATACTCTACCTTGGAGATGGGAGTCTAAGTGTATTGGATCTTCACCATATTTGGTATATTGAGCCTCAATTGATCGTAGCAAGGATTAATGGAACCTCAAAGAAGATCTGTCTGATCCTGTCCTGGCTTTCCAAATGCTGGCAAGCATGAGGATTGTATATCCTATATAGATCCCATACAGATAATTCTCTGGACCTGTTCAGAAGCCTTTTCTAAATAACAGAAGGACTTCAGAACTTTCTCAGGGTAAGAGGCCAGAGATATTCGTGAAAAGAAAGGAAGATCTCTGTTTTCTGTGGTAATGCACAAGGCACATATAATATGCTTACATAAAACATATACAAAACCTATTAGGCTTATTTATGGAGATTCTTACCAGGTAAACATGTTCTTTGAGATTGGCAAAGCCAGAGAATAACTGAGACTTCCATAAAACATTAATACAGCCTTAAGCTTACACATAATGAATTATACATAACAACCCTAGCATCGACTGGGTACAGTGCCGAGTGATGTTTGGTTCCCCCCAATGCGAGTGGCACGGTAGGGAGGACATGCCCGGGGGAGATGGGGGGAATGCCACTGCAGCCGAGCCTACAATGCTGCCGCCAGAATATAGTGACTTTGTAGATGTTTTCGAGGGAAAGGACTGTGATTTATTGCCCCCTCATCACACTATGGACTGTGCCATTGAGTTAACAAAGGACATTAAGCCATCCAAATCCTGGGTATATCCCATGAGCCCCCAAGAGAAGACTGTTCTATGGGAGTTCCTTGATAAAAACTTGGCCCGGGGGTTCATACGATCATCCAAGGCTGCGTTTTTGTCACCCTGCTTCTTTGTGAAGAAGAAGGGAACATCGGACCTCAGATTGTGTGTGGACTATAGGGGGCTTAACGCTGTTACAGAAACGAACGCTTCCCCTATCCCCCTCATCCCTGACCTTCTAAGTCAACTCCAAGAAGGCAGGGTGTTCTCTAAACTTGACCTGGCGGAAGCTTATTACCGGGTCCGGATAAAGGAGGGGGATGAGGTGAAGAAGGCCTTCTCATGTTGTTATGGCTTGTTTGAGTTTATGGTAATGCCGTTTGGGTTGTCTGGGGCTCCGTCGTGCTTCATGCAACTAATTAATGATTACTCCCGGAGTAATCGTTTACTTAGACGATATCCTAATTTACTCCAGGGACCCGGAGGAACACCGGGAGTTGGTAAGGGAGGTATTGCGCCGCTTGTGAGAACACCATTTGTATGCAAAGTTGTCTAAGTGTGCATTCAATCAGGACCAACTGTCTTTTCTTGGGTATGTTGTATCCCCCAATGGGCTGATCATGGAAGGTTCAGGCTGTCTGGGCATGGGAACCCCCCAGGACTTGCAAACAAGTCCAACAATTTCTGGGCTTCGCTAATTTTTATCGTAATTTCATCCCGGACTTTGCCAAGATTGCCCTCCCCATCACGGACCTCCTTAAAACTAAAGGGAAGGGGCAGGCGGCTACTGCTGCTAACTATCAGGTGCCTTGGGACGACCGCTGTCAGGTGGCGTTTGAATTGCTGAAAAGTCACTTTACTTCCAAACCCGTCCTGGCCCACCCTGATTGTTCCCGCCCGTTAACCCTTCAGGTGGACATTCAGATAAGGCCATGGGGGGTGCACTTCTTCAGAGGGATGCTCAAGGGGTGCTCAGGCCCTGCGCCTATTTTTCAAAAAAATTCTCCGGTCCCGAGCTTAACTGGCTGATTGGTGAGAAGGAAGCCATGGCAATTAAGCATGCCCTCATGATCTGGCGCCAGTTCCTAGAAGGAGCGGCCAAACCGTTTGAGGTCTGGATGGATCACCGGAATCTAGAGGCCATCTTGGGGCAAAGGAGACTGTCGGCTAAACAGCTCGGGTGGGCAGACTTCTTCTCCAAGTTCCGCTTCACAATCAAGCACGTCCCTGGTAGGGAAAATAGTTTGGCAGATTTTTGAGTACCTAGTGATGCCCTTTGGGTTGAAAGGCGCCCCAGGGGTCTTCATGCAGCTGATTAACGAAATCCTGCAGGACTTGCTGTTTAAGGGGGTGGTGGTTTATCTTGATGACATCCTAATCTATTCCAAATCTCGCGAAGAACACGTTGCCCTGGTACGGGAGGTATTGCAGTGCCTTAGAGCAAATCAACTCTATGCCAAAGTATCGAAATGCGAGTTCCTCCAAGAACAATTGAGTTTTCTTGGCTATGTAATTTTCCACCAAGGATTAACCATGGATCCTGAAAAGGTACAAGCAGTAAAAGACTGGGAACCGCCTGCAACTCGCAAGCAAGTCCAAAGGTTCCTCAGGTTTGCCAATTTTTATAGAGGGTTTCTCCCCAACTTCGCTCAAATTGCGCTGCCTATCACTGACCTACTCAAAACCAAAGGGGAGGGAGATGCTGCCACGCAACCATCTGCCCAGGTAGAATGGACTCCCCAATGTCAAAATGCTTTTGAGACTCTCAAGCGCTCGTTCACCTCCAAACCCATTTAAAACACCCTGATTGCAGCCAACTGTTTATAGTGCAGGTGGATGCTTCTGAAGTTGCCATGGGAGGTGCCTTGCTGCAACAGGGAGAGGATAATCAATTACACCCATGTGCCTATTTCTCCAAAATGTTCGCCCAGGCTCAACTGAATTGGCCTATTTGGGAAAAGGAGGCTGCAGCCGTGAAACATGCTCTCACGGTGTGGAGACAGTTTTTAGAAGGGTCTGACTACCCTTTCAAAGTCTGGAGCGATCACAAAAATCTTGAAGCCCTGACAGGTGCCTGTAAACTCTCCGCGAAACAGGTACGATGGGCGGACTTCTCCAAGTTTTGGTTCGTGCTTAAGCATGTTCCAGGGAAACAGAATCTACTGGCAGATGCTCTATCTCACCTACCCAAGTACCCAAATAAAGTTGATCACCCCACAGAGTCCCTCTTCACTCCTGCCCAAAGGGGTCTCCTGCCTATTTTAGCAGTCCAAACCCGGGCTCAGACCTGGGAGCGCACACAAGCATCCCCACAGGTTGCAGAGGGCAACCCCCAAACGAACCCTCTGTCCCACCTGCACCGCTTCCCCCTGCGGTAGTGCCTGGAGAGCTTCCAACCACCCCTCACACAGCGCCCACACCAGCGGAGGAACCAGGATGCACCCGGTCTCCACAGAGCCCAGCTTCCGGAAAGTCGGATGGACAGAGGCTGGAAGGATTACCTGATTCTTTCAAAGACACACTTATTCAGGGTTACCAATCAGAACAGTCCTCAAACGTTTTCCCTACTGGTCTTGTCAAGAAAGGGGACTTATGGTACAAAAATGATAAATTGTATGTGCCTGAAATGTTGAGGGGGGAGGTGTTGGGTCTCGTGCATGGAGCTAAAACAGCAGGACATTTTGGGTTTGTAAAGACGTTACATTTACTGCGCCGTCAGTTTTGGTGGGCAGGGATGAGATCAAACGTGGATGAGATCAAACAGTTGCCCCATCTGTGCCACTGCCAAACATATTCCAGGGAAGCCGCCCAGATTGCTCCAACCCTTGAAAACCCCCTCAGGGCCATGGGAAGTAATTGCCATGGACTTTATAACAGACCTCCCAGTCAGGGGAGAACTGTGCTTTGGGTGATCACGGACCTTTTTTCTAAACAGGTACATCTCGTACCATGTACAGGTGTACCCTCCGCCCTGAAACTGGTCCGCCTCTTTGTGTCACATGTCTTTAAACATCATTCGTTTCCGCGTTTACTCAATGACCGCGGGACTAGTTTCGTGGCTATGTTCTGGAGAGCTTTTCTCAAGCTGGTGGGGGTGGAACAAGGGTTGTCAAGTGCCTTTCACCCCCAAATGGATGGACAAACCGAATGGGTGAATGCGGTGTTGGAATGTTATTTACAATGCTATGTTAACTATCATCAGGATGGTTGGGTAGATCTGTTGCCTCTGAATATGCTTACAACAATTCTATACATCAATCCACAGGGTTCAGTCCATTTCACATTGTGTATGGGAGGGAATTCAAACCCGTTGCCCATGTGGATATCTCCAACGAGGAGGGGGATGCCGAGGTAGCAAAATGGGTGGATACTGTACAGACAACCTGGCCATGGCTGGTAAAAAATTTGGAATGAGCCAAACGTGCATACAAGGCTCAGGCAGACAAACACTGGTTGGGTAAGCAAGGTGGGGGACCTAGTCTACTTTTCCACCAAAAACGTACGGTCCCTACGTCCATGCAGAAAACTCAGCGCCAAATATATAGGACCTTTTCCTATATCGAGAATCATAAATGCTGTCACAGTAGAACTCTCCTTGCCTAAATCACTAAGGAGAGTTCACCCAGTATTTCATGTCAGTCTTCTAAAGCAATATGTACCCTCAGCAGAGTGGCATCCTGAACCTCCTCCTGAGGTACCACAGATGGTGGGGGGGGATGAGCACCTCGAAGTGTCCAAGATCCTGGATTCACGTTTTCATCACGGGACACTTCAATACCTTGTTTGTTGGAAACATTTTGGTTCTGCTTATGATGAATGGGTGAATAGCCGAGATGTCTCCGCCCCTCGACTTGTGCATCGCTACCATGCGTCCTACCCTGGCAAGCCTGCCCCAGTTGAGACGGGGAAAGGGAGGTCTTAAGGGGGGCAAAATGTCAGGACCGGCCTGGCCTGAGAACGGAATACTGTGGTTTAGCCAGGTGCTAATCCAAGGTCGCAACTGTTATGTTGTCATACTAATGTTTTGCCTAACTTCTGTGGGAAATGAAGGCTGCCCTAGCAACCGGAGGTGGCCTGACTGTGTAGCCTTTCTTCTATATATACAATCCTCTGTAGACTGCATCCCATTAGAGTCCTTCTAGTTTTCTAGCTTCTGCAACTTGTTGTATATTTCCAAATAAACCAGCTTTCTTAGGATTTCCTGCCTATGGTGTCTGTTTATGGATTTGTCAATGAGCACAGAGCTTACACAGCCCTGCTTCACTCCCTTCAAAGTGTTTATAGAGTTTGTAAGATGCCCCTGACTAGTGCATCTAACCTTAAGGGTGGTATTATTATATTGGCTAACAGGCTTGATAAACAGTGTTAGTGTATTAATATAATATAGTGGCGTAAAGTAGCTAGATTATATGCAAGTTTGAGTATAACATTTAGTTATGTTAAAGACTTGATCACTTTCAAGATCTATTCAAGATTAGATATTATAGAATGTCCTATCTCCGCTCCAGTGTGGAAGTTGGTGAGGATCTTGTTATAGATATGGAGTAATGATTATGTATGGGGAGCGTCCAGCTGCTATTTCCCTGGGACGCCTGCCTGTGCCAGAAGGCAGCCTGGGCTGCTGTCCAACACCTCGGTCCTGGGTCCCTTGTCAGGGTCACCACTCCCCCCAAAGTATCTTTTTAAGCCAGGTTTCAGCTGGGCCTGAAACAGCCTCCCCTTGCCTCCACTGCCCTCAAGGAGAGAAGTGTAGATGGCGCTGGTGGCAAGGAACACTTTAAGGGGGGGAATGGGGCTGGAGAGTGAGAAGAGGAGCTGGGGGCCCAGAGAGGTGAGCAACTGGCAGTCCAGAGTTCGGGTCTGCCAGGGTGAGAGGCAGCCAGTGCCATCTAAGTCCTTTCTGCTGGCTCTGATGCTAGGTGCTGCCATCTTCCCCTCCCTAGGTGGCGTGCAGAGCATTCTGTAAGGGGACCCTCCCCTCCAGGCAGACTACTGGTCAACTCTTCATTGAGAGATGACACATTTGGGGGAAGACCCTCTGGGTGGATAGCCAGGGTCTGGCAAGAGCAACCTCCCACCCAGCGCCTCAATAGGGCTTCTACCTCACTGGGTGGGCCTGGGCCAGGCACCCCAGAGAGTGGCCAGGGCTGGAGATCTCTCCCAGGCCAAGATGGACTTGCCTCGCTGGCAGCTGGGGCCAGAGAGGGCTGGAGTAGGAGTGGGTTCCCAGGGAGCAGCGAGGTACCCTGGGGTCACATGCCTCTGAAGATCCACAAGAGTCAGCAGAGCCCATGGGTGCAATGTGGCAGGCACCTGGCATGGAGGAGGGTGCCCAGGCAAGCCTCAGAAATGATCAATGAGCCACTGCGTTGGGTGTCCGTCTTGTGAAGTGTCCATTCCTGGCCACTCCTCAGTACTGAGAAGGGCCTTTGGGTGGTGTGGGTGGCTGATTGGAGTGGTGACCAGAGTGGCCACTGTCTCAGATGGTTGCCGATACAATGGGGACTGGAAAGCTGCTGGGGTGGTCTCACCAGCCAATCCTTGTGGAGAGCACCAGAGGCAGCAGGTGTCAGCCACCCATGCACAGGTGTGAGGGTGGTTTGACGGATGGCTGTAAGCACTAGTTCCCGACGCTCTCCCAAGCAACACTCGCAGACAGGAAGTCCAAAATAGACTTTAATGGAGGCCACACAGGCATACAGAGCTTGCAAAAATAAAAGGGCAGGAATGGAGCAAAAGGAACATACAACAGAATATATGGGGGAATAGTTCATATCAAGATAGCACAGGTTGGCATGGTAACCCCTCAGTCCAACAGGCCAGGCTCCCATGAGCTCCCGCAAGCTTCAAAGCCTAGGAGGAATGTGATCGTTAGGAAAACAGTCCTTGAGTACAGCAGAGCATCTGTGTGAAACCAAAACTATCCCTAAACACAGAGAGCAGGCCTGACAATGGCCCACATATGGCAACCCCCTTCCAGTGCTGCCTCCTGGGGGGGGGGGAAACCATACCAGGACACGCCCTGCCTCCAGCCCAGCCAGGTGATTCTCTATTTTTGGCACAAGAGAGCCCCCCTCCCCCGGATTGGGGGAGAGATTTAATAGGAGAAAAGAGCTTGGCTGTGTCACACCAGTCGAAGGCAGATATTCGGGTTCCATTGTTCCGCACGCTGTGCGAACTCCATATAATGGCTGTACATTTGACTTTATGCCTGCGCTTGGAAATTAGCGGCCTGGGCCCCATGAGCCCTCATCAGGGGCAGATGCCCTCTGATCAGATGAGTATTCCTGTGGCTGTGCAATGCCCTGAGCTGGGCCGTGGTGGGAAAGAGGAAGCCACTGCGGCAAAAGCTGCGGCAGATTGCCTCCACATCAGGACCAGTGGCCAGGCAGCATGGAGGGTGTGCCTCCTCCAGATAGGGTGGCCTGGGAAGTGAACTCAACAATGGGGCAGATGCCTGTAGGACCTCCCCCCCAGACATCCTGTGCTGCAAGGCCAGCAAGGCCAGCCACTGGACAGACACCACCGTCGAACCCCAAGAGTGCCATGAGGGAGCGGGTTGGCACATGCTGAGGGTGCAGGGGCGGGTTCTCTGCCATCATCACCTCTGCCCCGACAGCAAGAACACCTCCTCGACAGCCAGACTTTGCCATCTGGAAAAAACAAACATATTGCACTGGGCGGTGATACCGATTAGCTCTGTTGTGGGTCACACTCTTCTGAGGGCTCATCAGAGAGCCCCTTAATCCATGGAGATGGTCACCTTGCCCATGGCTCCCGTCACCAGTGTGAGCTCACCCAGTCACATACCACATCTGGCAGGAGACTCAAGCCTGAAACTGTCCTCCCCTGGGGGAGCCCATTGAGCTCAAGGGAGGCCTGGGCAGAGTTCCTCTAGAGAAGGGGTTGAGAGGGGGAAAAACGCAAAGTCCCCACATTGGGGAGGTGTCTGGCAGCTTGCTACCCCATACAAGGCAAAGTGCCACTTTTGAAGAATTTCCCGCTCAGCCAGGCCACTCCCCCCGGGGGCGCATCCACTTCATGCCTTCCAGCCTTCCACCACTGGCATGCCACCTAGTCAAATTCCACAGCCGCCAGGGCGAGGTGGGTGGGGTGTTCATTGGCCAACTGGTCCAGTCATGAGGGAGACTACATGGGGCTCAATGGGCTGCACCAGGTTAATACCTTTCTTTTTAACACCATTATTCCTTATGGTTTAAATTCTGCTTCTGATTTAAGTTGTTTTTTATAACACTGTAGTCTTAACCGTGATTGGTCGTTGGCTTGTGCTTTGTTTGAATAGTTTCATAAAAGAACATGTTTCAGGCAGTAATAGTAAGTTCCTTTAAGACTGTTTTCTGTGATTTCTTGTATTAACACCTGTTGCCAATTACTGTGCATAAAACGGGGTTAGCTTAGTGTTATTGTAAGATTGGTAGAAGCCATCCTACAATCTGTATGCTAAAAGCTTTCCAGCAATGGTATGTAACATTCTTTTTCCTTGCCTTATTTTGGAATAATTGTGTATAGATTGTCAACCTTTGTAATTATATTGTATCACCTTATAGAGATAGGCGCCATCTCATGCTGTTACTTTCCCGATGGATAAAGCCACGGCGAAATGGGTCTTACCGGTTTCCCATCTCGGGATAAAGTAATACTTATTTATGCGGCCAGAGACTGAACTAGTCTTTCTACAACATCCTAATTTGGAAGAGCCCATACATCATTAGAACGACTTGGATCCTGAAATCCACTTCGGATTTTTGTGCTCTCTTAGGAGAAGCTGACTGATCTCCGGATTGCAGCCGCCTCGCCTTTTGTGTATTTCATGTTCTGTAATCATGACAGAGTGTCGGGTTGAGTTGTAAGTTGTTATATTTATTATTTAGATAAAAGGAAATCTTATTGCATTTACATTGTGCCATCAGTGCTTGGTCTGTGTTTCATTAACCAGGTTAATACCTGGCATAACTTTGCACCATCAAAAGTGGGTGTTCCTTGGCTGAAAGCACTTTGGAATACTCCTCCTAGTGCTTGTAACATCCTCAGGAAGGCCCCTTCCAAGGACAGCGGCTGCCTCTGCACCTCTGTGTTGCTGGCGCAGAGCTTGTGCTGCCGCAACTGTGTTGTCGCCAGCCCCAGACTGCCACCACCAGCCTAGCTCCACATACGCTATTGCTCAGCCCTTCCAAATGCCCCTAACGCTGGTGTAAGCTCTCGCGTGCCTCCTACGCCCATTTGGCCCCCAATCTCAGGAATGAGCTGTTAGCATGGTACAGTGGTTAAGAGGGCAGACTCTCATCTGGTGAACCGGGTTGGTTTCCCCACTCCTCCACATGAAGCCTGCTGGGTGGCCTTAAGTTAGTCACAGTTCTCTCAGAAGACTCTCAGCCCCACGTACCTCACAAGCTGCCTGTTGAGGCAGGGAGGAGGGAAGGTGATTGTAAGCCACTTTGAGAGTCCTTGAAGGTAAAGAAAAGTGGGGTATAAAAACCAACTGTTCGTCTTCAAAATGAGTAACATTTTACTTTTTATGGCTTAGCTAGTAGTGTTATTGCATTGTTCTCCCTTTGTAATCTAACAATTACCCATCTCCTCTGAGATAGGTCCAAATTAAAACTTCAATGAAGTGATTATCCACAGAAACAGATTTGACCTTGCAGCAGCCCATGTGAACCTCTCAGGCTAGCCTTGTAAGATATATTTTATCATAATTTTTGAATGCCCAAGAATAAGAGACTGAGTTCTTGCAGCACTTCTGGTGTTTTGGTAAAAGAGCAGACTGTTTAACTTAATCTTTCCTTCTTAGTTGCTGGTGAGCTGATATAGTTTTAAGAAGTCTTTGAACTCTCAAGAGCAAACTCTAGAATGCGCTGTTGCTCTATTGTACAGAAAAAAGATGGTCTTTTATCCCTCCTGCATTGCAAATACTTTGCCCCAAACCCAGAAATCTCTCACAAATGCTTCAAATGAAAGCTAACTCGTGATTTCTCTATTGCATTTCTCTCTGAAATTCTGAATATCAAGAAGAGTGCAAAACAGGTTGCAGAAAAACAAATGAAAATTAAACAATCATTTACACTTGTGCAAAAGACCTGGTGCACACTGTGTGCCCTGTGGTAAAAATGTGTGCTCTGGGAGGCCATGGCTCAAGGACAGAACTCCTGCTTTACATGGAGAACATCCCAGGTTCAACCCTCAGTATCTCCTGTTAAAATGATCAGTTAGGAGTGTGATGAAGACCTCTGCCAGAGACCCTGGACAGCAGCTGTCCATCTGAGTAGACAATACTGCTTTTGATAGAGCTATGGTGCAGCAACACAGCTATGTATGTACAGATGCAGGCTTCCACATGATGGTTGGGGAATCCTACAGATACACACATGCTGCATGTGTTATTGTCCAGCCCAGTCAAACAGTAGGATATGTAGATGCATAGCTATTTTTTAAAAGTTGAAATCTTGCTCACCAACTATTCAGGCAGAACAACGAGTTGGATTCCATCTCCCGCAACATTTCTTCTTCTCTGATAAACAGCAGATCAGAGAGATTTCATTTTGCTTTGTCTGTGAGATCAGGAGGTGAAGTACGCAGTCCCTGGTGCCATCCATCTGCATTTGTGCTGCATAGGATTGTGCATATTGATATACCTGAACTGAAGATAAAGCTGAAATTAAACATTTCAGTAATCAGGTTTCAGGTAGATTTAATACCAAAACCTGGGAATCTGCCCGAAGCCAAACAGGTGATTCCTGAAAAAGCTGAATAGGTATTTGGCTTTTTTGGGTTTGGCTATTCACCTTTGGTCAGATGCACAGCTCTGTGGTTTTGTTAGGGCCCCATAGTTGGGGCCCCTTTGAGGTAAGGGTCATGTAATTGGAGCCAACTTGGTCTGACACCAGTTCAGTGGGTTGAACTGCAATTTTGCATCAAGCATAAAGGTTATTTAAAAGACTGGGCTCACCCATTCCTGTCCGGAGGGATACACCCTCCAACTAAAAAATGCCAGCTTCTACATCTGCTGACCACCAGGCTTCTGAAGGAGACTCCTCACCTGCACGGATGAGCAATCTCCTTCACAAAAGCTGCCTTGGACATGACTTTGGTTGGCTCCAAAATAACCCTCCCCCAAAAAACCTACTCTCAAACTGAAGGTCGCCTCAAGTAGAGGCTTTGTTTCCCCGCACCGTGACCATCTCTTGAAATTAGATTTTTGATGACTATAATAAAGGACTGTTCACAGGATGTCATTTGTCACCAAAAGAAATGTTTTCCATGCCTTATTTTTCTTGCATTTAAGCTGGCTTCCTCAGTTTGGAAGCAAATTTGCATGGACATCATGCTATGCACCCCAGATACAAAGGGAGCCTCCAGACTTAGAGGTGCCAGCTTGCCAATTGGCTCTTTCCAGGAGTCCTCGGCAACGTTGAACTTCTGAACCTGAAAACTGATGGACAGCTCAGCTCACAAATGCCTGGAGAATGGGGGCAACCCTTTGCTGGCCCATAAAATTGGACCTCCTGTCCCAAAGTTCACCAAACTTCAGTGACCGTCTAATGAGACTTCCTTGCAGCCACACTGAAAATTTGGTGACTCTACCTTAAAAAAATGCCCTCACAGTAGCTTTGAAAGAAATCCCCATAGACTATAATGAACCTCATTTTTTTGGTAAATCCGGAAATAAAGCCGAAATACCCCTTTACTGGTGTGGGTATTTGGCTTATTCTGGGTTTACAAAAAAAATCGGGCCCAATAAAACAAAGAGAATGAGAGAATGAGAGAATGACAGGTCTCCCAGTGATCTCAGACTAATCTTATCTCCTTTTTTAAATTACTACCTTGCTGGCTCAGGGAACATAGTTTATCTAGATTTCAGTAAGGCTTTGATAAGGTTCCCCATAATATTCTTGTTGAAATATTGTGGAAATGTGATCCAGATCCTATTACTGTTAGGTGGATCAGTAACTGGTTGACAGATCACACCCAAAGAGTGCTTGTTAATGGTTCCTCATCCACTTGGAGAGGAGTGACTAATGGAGTTCCTCAGGGATCTGTGCTGGGCCCTGTGTTGTTCAACATCTTTATAAATGATTTGTGTGAAGGAATTGAGGGGATGCTTATTAAATTTGTAGATGATACTAAATTGGGAAGGGTAGCAAATATGGTAGAAGATAGAGCCAGGATACAGGATGATCTTGGTTTTAATTTTTTCCTCCAACACAATATAAAACATACAAAAGAAAAACACGCAAACTACACCACACAACAGTTCTACCTATCAATACAGGTCTTGGATAAGTTGCTGTTTATAAATAGCTGGAGTTAATATAAACCTTCTAACCTCAACTAATGTAAAACCATTGAATACTTACAAAGCATAATATTAATTAATTAACTAAGAGATTGCACTGTCATGTTTACTGATGTCAGAAATTTACTTATATAATATTTAGCACACAGAATACTAATAAAAGAAAGAGTAAACGTAATAAAAAAACTTTCATATATCATAAACTTATTTAGTGATCCAATTAGAGTGTAATTATTCTATATAATAACACTAAACTATCTTCAATTGTTAATTGTAGGAGAGAAAGTCAACTTATATTATAACTTTCCACTTAACAGAATTACTTAGCAATATACTCATAATATAATTTCCAGTTCTTTGTTTTTTCTCTCTCAGTTTTTTGTTGACAGTGTTTGTCAGCTTGGCCATCACTACGTATTCTGCAAGTTTGTCTAGCCAGTTGCTCAAAGTCAGGATATTTTCTTGCTGCCAGTTGTGGGCAAGAACCATTCTTGCTGCAGTGATCATATATCTAAACATTTCTGATTCATTTTTCTCAATCTCTGGTGGGAGGATTTCTAAGAGCAGAGTCTTTGGGTCCAATGAAAAGTCCCTCTTTAATATTTTTTGTATCTCCTGGTGCACCTCAATCCAAAATGTTTTTACTGTAGTACAAGACCACCAGCAATGGAAGAAAGTTCCTTCAACCTCCTTACATTTCCAACATCTTCCGTCTGTGTTTTTGCTTATTTTGCTAATATCTTTGGGTGTGTAATACCACTGATAGAACATCTTATAAAAATTTTCTCATAGGCTCTGTCTAGCAGTAAATTTGATGGCTTTGGACCAAAGGTTTTCCCAATCTTTTAATTCAATTTCTTCACTGATATTTTGCATCCATTTTATCATACATGGCTTGACTTGTTCTGTCTCTGTATCATATTCTAATAAAAGTTTGTAAACGTTTCCCAACAAATGATCTGTGTCTTTTTTAATTAATTGGTTGCTAAGCTTGCCGGCCTCCATGCAGTCACCATTTGAGAATAAGTTAGCCAGCCTATTCTCTGATTATCCATTCTAAATTCTTCCCAGTTTTTTATTTGTCCATTAGAAGTAATCGTATTTTGACAGGATGATCTTGACAGACTGGAGAATTGGGCTAAAACCAATAAAATGCATTTCAACAGAGATAAATGTAAAGTTCTGCATTTAGGTAGGAAAAATCAAAGGAATAATTATAGGATGGGGAGACTTGTCTTAGCAGTAGTGTGTGTGAAAAGGATCTTGGGGTCTTAGTAGACCAAACACTGAACATGAGTTAACAGTGTGATGCAGTAGCTAAAAAGGCAAATGCAATCTTGGGCTGCATTAACAGAAGTACAGTGTCCAGATCACACGAAGTGATGGTATCACTTTGCTCTGGTTAGACATCACCTAGAGTACTGTGTTCAGTTTTGGGCACTGCAATTTCAGAAAGATGTAGACAAGCTGGAACATGTCCAGAGGAGGGCAACGAAGATGGTGAGGGGTCTGGAGACCACGTCCTAGGAGGAAAGGTTGAAGGAGCTGGGTGTGTTTATCCTGAAGAGGAGAAGACTGAGAGGGGATATCATAACTAACTTCAAGTACGTGAAGGGCTGTCATATGGAGGATGGTGCCGAGTTGTTTTCTATTGCCCCAGAAGGTCGGACCAGAACCAAGGGGTTGAAATTAAATCAAAAGAGTTTCCGTCTAGACATTAAGAAGAATTTTCTAGCAGTTCCTCAGTGGAACAGCCTTCCTCGGGAGGTGGTAAGTGCTCCTTCCCTGGAGGTTTTTAAGCAGAGGCTAGATGGCCATCTGTCAGCAATGCTGATTCTATGAACTTAGGCAGATGATGAGAGGGAGGGCATCTTGGCCATATTTTGGGCATGGTGTAGGGGTTACTGGGTGTGTGTGGGAGGAGGTGGTTGTGAATTTCCTGCATTGTGCAGGGTGTTGGGCTAGATGACCCTGGTGGTCCCTTTCAACTCTATGGCTCTTTGATGCCTCATTTGTTAACTGTTCATAGATTCTGGAATGTTGTGTGTTTGTGTGTGTGTGCACTACCAAATATTAGACTCCCTTGGGGTGGCTTGGAGAAAGCAACCACATAAAACAATTACAGGAAATAAGAGTACTGACCCCAAAAGAAAAGCCTGCTTGATCAGATGTTGTAGTTATATCAAGTCATAGCTTGATTTTGGAGAGCTCTGGACAGACAGTGCACAACCAGCCCCCCCAATGCCTCCCTTTCCACCCACCCACCTGCGTGACCCCCAACTGAATGGGCATCGTTCTCCCACTCACAAGTCTTCCTATCACTAGGGCTCCCAGCTTCCTGCACCACATTCATGCCCCTTCCCCAGCAGCACAGGCTGGTGCCGTTTTTTTTCTGAAACTGCTAATTTTGAGATGATGAATCAACAATTAAATATGTTCATAATTTTTGTGACCAAGGCTCCGAGTTCTGGGTACCCACAGAATTTCCCCAGCGTATGTAAAGCTGCTTGACGTGGTGATTTTTAAGAAGATGATGCGAACAGAAAGTGTTAAATAGCTACCATGCTCTCACTGCACCAGTGTTCCTTTTTAATTCTGCTAAAAGAAATCCTTATGACAAATAATCACTAAAACACATTCAATGTGCAGTTTTGCTCTGATTAGTGAATTCGTGCAGTTCTTGCATTTACAAAATAACTAGACAGTAAAAAGATCACTTGCCATTTTGAAGAAAAAAACTTTTTAAATTATACATCAGATCAATGAACCTTGTTCAAATGTCACTAGGGACATTTGTTTCAGACCCCTGAGGAAAATCAGATTTTAAAATCACAACAGTAATGCAATTGCTCTTACATTGCTTAGACCTTAAGGTAGCATTTTATCTATGGCATACATTTTGTGGATTTTGTTGTTGGAATTTTTAAAAATATATTATGGAAAAATAAAAAAGTTTCACAGATCTGAGAAGATCAAATGAAATGGAATTGAACTTATTGACTTGCAGTACAATACCTCAGTGAGAAGAAAGGGTGTTGGCAAGTACCCTTTCCGTGCATTCCTGAGGGGGGCGAATCCTCTCAGGAGGCGGCATGACCTCGTCGTCGGGACAAGACACACTTATGCTGGCAGCAAGGGCAGTTCCCTTGGTGCCCGAGTGCCGTGGAGCTGCGCATCGCCGCTCCGCCGGCAAAGTCTCCCCATGGCACAGTCCACGACAGAGACTTGTGGCGCCGGCGTGGGAGGGCATTCCCAGGGTGGGCATAGGGAGCTGTCGTTAGGCCCTTTTGACCCAGGCCACCGGCAGGCAAGGATGGCATTGCTGCATCTGCTTTTTAGCAGGCGCAGCCTCGTTGTTTTCAGTGGAGCTTTTAAAGGCTTTTTTAGTCCTGGCAATGTGCAGGAAATGGCTTAGGAGGAGGCGCGGCTGCACCTCTTCCCTGCCATGCCCGCACGCTGACATCTCAGGAATGCATGGTTTGACTCCTCCACATGTCTTCCCTGTGATGGTAGCAGATGCATCTATCTTGGTGAATGTCTACTCTGTGCGAATTGGAAGGGATGCCTATGTGTGTCTTACTGTGACAGTTAAAGGAGCACTAAGGGAGAGGACACTGTCCATTTCTCCCTCACCTGCCTTACTTCCCATCACTTTTGGTATTGAAGCTGAGAAAGTGAGTGGAACAATAGAGTGAAGTAAGCGGTAGGATGTGGGGCAGTTCAGCACCCCTTTCTACATGTGGCTTTTACTGTTAAAGATACACCCAGATGCTTAATATATAAACATGGCATACACAAGAATAATGGACCTGTCTGGTTTGGCCTGCAAATGGTGTCTATAAACAATGGTTTTGCTGCAATAGTACAGAGTCCATATAGTCAAGGCATACATCCTCATTTTCCCCCGCCCCAGACTTGGTAAAGCTCTCCCTTAATGGTACTTTAAACAATTTTACTTTATCTCTTGCATCCATCAGATCCTTTAGCTTGTGTCTCCAGTATACATTAATGCAAGTTAATGCTGTTGTCAGTCAAGAGTTTATTATGGCCTGCAGCTAGAAGCAGGATTCAGCAAGGGTGTGTGTGTATGTTCTGGAAAGTGAGTGAGTGAAGCTTACCTGCTGTCAGCCCTGGTTATGTGATGACCATCTTTACGGTAGAGAAAAGAATCCTGTCACTGGGCCAGCAAGATGTCAGGGCTGAATGGTTTCAGGGGAGGGAGCGAGTCAGGATATGAGAAGCAGGAGATATAACATAAACATATCCTGTAGGCTAAGACATAAAATGTGGGACTCAGTGGGATACATCCACAATGCTGTTCACTCACTCTGCTGAGATAGGCCCTTTTCTACCTGATTGGCATTCATATAGCAAGGATTTTAAAAGAAAGGGGGGGGAACCTTTTAAAATAATAATTGTAGCATGAGTATGTCTCCTCTCTTACCAGAGGCAGAAGCATTCCAACAATATTATTACACAGCAGTAAAGGTTGAGCAGCAAAAGATGAAACATGTATGATTGTCCTTGTTTCCCCAGCAACAGGACCTATTGGGGGAAGTGTTTTCAGCTGGGAGTTGGGAGCCAGGGTACTTGTTCATTTTCTTTACATTTATGGGTTTCAGCCTCATCCAAAAGACAATTCCCAGTAGGGCTGTGCCAAAAAAAGGGGTAAATTTTGGGTTCCGGTTTATTGGGCCTGATTTTTTCAGTAAACCTGAAATAAGCCATACCAGTAAATAGTGGTATTCGGCTTATTTCCGGATTTCCCCCCAAAATTGGGCCCATTGTAGTCTGTGGAAAAACTTTTCAAAGCTCCTGTGGGGGTATTTTTGGGGGTAGAGTTCCCAAATTTTCAGGATAGCTTAAAGGAACTCTCCTTGCATGAACCACAAAATTGTGTGAAGATTGAGTCAGGGAGTCCAATTGTATGGGGTCCCAAAGGGATTGCCCCCATTCCCCAGAGGAAAACATTGCAAAATTCACACAAGACACCAAACTTCCCAAAAAAACCTCTCTCTAAATTCAACAATGAGAATGATGATGACAACAACAAAGCAGTGCCCCCCAATAATCAAATCATCCTTTCCTTTCAGGTGAAAGCCAGCAAGATCTGAAGCAGAGGGAAAAAAACCAAAATTCAAACCATGCAACTTTGAAACAGCAAGTAGTCAAGAAATGGAAGCAGGGCCTCCCTGCTTTTAAGTTGCGGATCAACATTCAATCAGAATAATCATAGCACCCCCTCAAATTAGCAGCCAAGGCTTGCTGGCTTCTAGCAAAATTTAGAAAATAAGCCCCAAATACAACAAATACTGCAAAGGAAAACAATGATATCTCAAACTCTTCAATGTGTTCTCCAGGCAGCAGGCAGGAAGGAATCCAACTCAAGCAGCAGGGTGTAATCCAGCAGGTCAGGATGAGGCCCCAGGATCACAGAGGAAGAATCAGGCAGCAGGAGCTAAAGTCAAGCTATGCCACTGAACTCTGGGAACCAGACCTGCTTTTATAATCTATGGCCAAGCACAGAAAAGTTTGAAAATAATTTCAGCCAAAAATCACCATCTGTGATTGGTGAAAGAGAAACAAAGTTGCACTTACCTGTAACTGTTGTTCATCTAGTGGTCTTCTGTGCAGGCACACATTGGGACTGTACATGCACAGGCCAGCCACAGAGAGATTCACTAGCTTCTAGAAAGATCGATTTTGAGCATGCTCCCCCTCCCCTCCAGTCATGCAGCCTTCCCACCCAGTGGTCACATGACGAAGGGGGAGGGAGTGCTCTTCCCTCGAGTTCTCCAACCTGCTGCCACAGAACCATCCCCGAGGTGTTGAGGAGAGGTCCCACAGCGGGGAAGGAGGGAGGGATGTGCGCCTGCACAGACCACTAGATGAACAACAGTTACAGGTAAGTGCAACTTTGTTTTTCATCTGCGTGGCTTCTGTGCAGTCCCACATTGGGAGAGTAGCAAGCTCGCTTACCCGGAGGCGGATGTGGGACAAGTCACCGAAACAAGGCCTGTAAAATGGCTCACCCCACTGCTGCCTCCCTGGAAGAGTCCACATCAATCACGTAGTGCTTCACAAAGGTGGACAGAGTAGACCATGTTGCCACTCTACAAATGTCTCTGAGATCAACTCTGGAGGAAAAGGCAATAGAGGCAGCATAGGCCCAAGTGGAGTGCGCTTTGATCATGGAAGGGCAGTCAACGTGCGCACTCCCATAGGAAAGTCTGATCTCCGAAGAGATCCATCTAGACAAAGTCGGTAGCTGGAGGTTGGGTAGGCTGCACACATTCCCTACAATAACATCTGTGTTGGGCGGGAGCAGAATGCAATTCCCCTTGGCCAGGGCCATGACAGCTGCGAACCAGGACCTCCTGGCCCAAAAGGGGGCTATGAGGATGCAGTCGGTCCTGTCTGTCTTTATTTTGGCTATGACCCTGTTCAACAGGGGGAACAGTGGGAACAGGTAGAATAGAGTGCCCAACCACTGTATTTGGAACGTGTCCCCCATTGAGCCTGGACTCACGGCTGCCCTGGAACAAAAAAGTGGGCAAACCGCGTTGCTGTAGGTTGCAAAAAGATCCACGCTTGGGGTGCCCCACATGCCAAAGAGCTGGTGAAGGGAAGCTCGATTGATGGAGTATTCATGCGTGTCATCTGAGCAACGACTCAAGGTGTCAGCCAAGGTGTTGTTTTTACTGGCAATGTGAATTGCCGTCAGAGTGATGTGATGGGATATAGCCCACTCCCAGATCGTTACGGCCTCTCTGCACAGCAAAGTGGACCCTGTGCCATTTTGTTTGTTTATGTAGTACTGTGCAGTGGTGCTGTCTGGACCAGGTGCCCCTCCACAAGTCCTGTAAAGGAACAGAGAGCAAGCCTTCGAACAGCACCCTTGTCCAGGAGGTCCTGCACCTCATCCAGCAGCTCTGTGGGAGGTGGCTCGGAAGTCATTTTGGGGGGGTGGTAAGGAGGCAAAACGTCGAACTCTAGGAAATAACCATTTATTATTATTTTTAACACCCATGAATCATAAATAATCAAACACCAAGTACTGAAAAAGTTGGACAATCAGTCCCCAAAACACAGAGCATCATCTAGTCATGCCTGTTTAGGCTTAGGACGACGGTTAGGGGAAGACCAAGACCCTTTCCTCCCTCTAGGCCTGCCTGAGAACTTCCTGTCCTGTTGGGAGCCTGGAAAAGAGGGGCAGAAATGGGTTTGCTGTTGATTGGCCCCATGGTATCTATAGGGGCGGGAAGCTTGAGTGGTCTGCCTATTGAAAATCTAGGTTTGAAGGCAGGAGGTTGAGGTGCGATACCCAAGGACTTGGCATTGGGTCTGTTTTTCTTGAGCCTGTCTAGGAATGTATCTGTCTGGTCACTAAATAAAGAGGTGCCTTTAAAAGACAAATCCTCAATGCAGGCTCATGTGTCATATGGAAGCTCAGATGCCCTAAGCCAGGAGTGTCTATGCAGCACAGTGGAAGAGGTGAGTCAGCCACATGATGAGCAGCAGTTAGCTGTTATCTGGCTAACGTCATGTCCTCTTTCTGAACTGCCTGTGCAGAAGGCCGTTGGTCCTCTGGCAGAACACTATTTTGAGGGGAGATCCTATCCCATAGGGAATGCTGGTAGTGTGCCATCACTGTGAGAAAGTTGGAAATGTGCAAAGCGATGGCACTGGATGTGTAGACCTTGCAGCGTTGAGTTTACAACCCTCCCTGTCCTGGGGTGAAGAATGAGACCCCGATCTGTACTTCCCCAGAAGTGTTTCAACCACTACAGAGTTCGGGGAGGGGTGGTGGTAAAGGAACTCACCCCCTTCACGATGGATTTTATACAAATTCTTGACCCTCTTAGAAGATGAGGCTAATGAGGCAGGTTTTGCCCAGTTAGCATTGGCGATATCCAAAATGCTTTTAACTATAGGGAGGGCAACAGGGCCCACCTCAGGAGAGTGGAGGATGTCCATTGTAGTGTCCACAGGGCCGGAATCATCAGGCCTGTAATCGATATTTAATGCTCTCGCCACGTGAATGAGCTGTTCTGCATATAATTTAACATCCCCTGTTGGGGAGTTAGGTTTAGTGTCCCCAACAGAGTTCCTCAGGGGAAGGCTGGGATGTCTGCGACTCGACGTCAGAGTCTTGCAGGATGCCACCATCTGAGTCTGAAGGGGCATGCCCAACTTCTGGAGAAAGGGAGCGAGCTAGTATGGCTCCGGTTGCCCGGCATTGGAGCGGTTCAAGGAAGTAGGATCTTGCCTGGGGCTGCAGCAATGGTAAGGACTGCGCTGATCCCGAGGACTCTTCCAGCGTCGATGGTCCTCATTGCATCGATAATCATCACAGCGTGGATGGTCATCAAGGTGACAAGAGCTGTTGTCCTGGAATCAGTGATCATCTCGGCGTTGAGGGCTGTCATCTCGACGGCGATGATCATCTCGGTGCCGAGGCGTGTAAGATGAGTGGTGATGTCAGTAATAGTAGGGCGAACAACTCCAAAAGGAGTGGCGATAGCACCCATAACGGGAGCAGGAGGAGAATCAACTCCAACGACCTCGACCCCAGTGTCTTGACAAAGAGCACTCGGTGTCAATGGAGAAGGAAGAGGAGTCACTTCTATATGAGCATGATCTCCTTGCTGGCGAATGACACCGTGGACGATCGCATCAATCCAGTGAGTTGCATCGACGCCGATCTCTTGGTCGAGAAGACAAGTGATGAACGGAGGTGGAGCGCTCACCTCCATGGAAATCGTCCCGGTCGGAATTGGCCGCTCGGTCGCTGTGGCGAGAAAGGGAGCACCTATCACTGTCAACCAGCTGTGACATGGCCATGCTGTGGCTGAGATGCATGTTGGGGTCAGCAGCAGGAGATTCCATAGGCGAAGTAGGGTGCATTGGCCACATGGGAAGCTCCAGTGAGCCTTCTTATTGGCTATTCCAAGATGCCTGCTCCCTCCCTGCTGCTGCCCTGGAAACCAGCCAGGGGGCAAGAATACGAAGAAAAGAGATAGCTCTCTGTAAGGTCTGAGTTCACCTGTTAAATCCCAATCACCAAACATCCAGACAGAGTATTCTAAAAGGATGGTTTATTTGGGAAGCAGGAGGTGAGTAGCAGAAACTTACAGGGAAAGGTACGAGGACTTTAATGGGGCGGGGAAGAGCATATACAGAAAACCAAAGGCACAGTTGGATACCAGGCCAAGCCTGATTCTCATGGTAGATTACAGTTATCACACACATGGAGAGTAAGCAGACATAACAACCTTCTGAGCTACACAGCCTTGGAGGCCAGCTGCGCTCCCACTCCTTCGGAACTTCCAATTTTAGGTAAAATGAAAGAGTTCTTGTTACTTACAAGATTTTAGAAGAGTAGTTATTCTTGCTTGTGTATCATTGCTTAGATGGTAATAGGTAGGGGAGAGCTGAGCCTAATTCAGCAATGGTTTCCCCTCAAGCCAGACGGGACCTCATCCAGGATTTCAAGAGTCGCCCGATGGCTCTCTTGGCAAAACTGGGGGTCAAACCACACCGTGGGCAGCAGGAGAGATCCTGTTTCCCAATCCACTATTTAGGATCGGGTAGGGGTGCCCATATCAAAAAGATATTGTAGAGCTAGAAAATACACATAAAATGCCATTAAAATGATCAAAGGGTTAGAGCACCTTCCTTATGAGACAAGGTTGAAGCGTTTGGAGCTTTTCAGTTTGGGGGATGACTAGGAGGTATATAAAAGAGGTTTATAAAATTATGCATGATGAGGACAACAGTTCACAGAAATTACTTTTTCTTCCTTTCTTGTAATATTATTGCTTGAGTTAGTAACTTGCAATGAAGCTGATAAACAGTAGATTCAGGACAGTATTTGTTTACTTAGGAAGTTTGTAGGCCACCTCTCCAGACCTGCTCATACAATAAAACAAAACCAATCAGAAAAAAAGAAAATTCTTCTTCATACAACACACAATTAACTTATAAAATTCACTGCCCCATGATGCAGTGATAACCATTAGCTCAGATGGGAACTAGACTCATTCATTGAGGTTTAGTCTATGAATTGCCGTTAGCCATAAAGGCTAAATGAATCCTACATGCTTGGAATTCCCAGCAGCAGGAGAATGCTTTGACATCTGTTCCCTGTTTGTAGGTTTTCCAGGGACATCTGGTTGGCCACTGTGCGAAACAGGATGCTGGACTAGATGGATCTTTGATCTGATCCAAAAGTGTTCTTCTTATGTTCTTGAGAGGGATGTGAATAAATATAACAGTATTGGTACATTACTCTCTAGATTTAGATTTTTGACCCACTGTGGCCTTTGTGAATAAAATACATAGCAAGTAGTTTATATATAAATTTAATCACTGCCCTACTTCTATCCTTCAAAATGTGGATGCAATCATCATGATATTTAAGCCATAGATTTTTTTTTAAAAAAAATAAAGTATTGAGTATTAAAATATTGGCAGTATATTCATTACAACCACTGCTGATTTTTTTTTTACAGCAAGCTTAACATATTCAGCTGTTACACATCTGGGGAGAACAGAGTCTGGAGTATGAGATTAACATGTCAGTCACTCTGCAGCAGGCACTCCTGACCTAACCCCCAAACTTGACTCTTCTTTCCCACCTATATAGCCCAATTCCAATGGAATGTAAACACAACCTCTGCTTTCCCCTCATCTTTACATCCGCAGAGGGTGCTCTGAGTGTATCAGCCACTTTGTTGCCTGAAAAGTAATTATTCTCAGCTCCCACATGATAAATAAAGACCACTGTGAGTTTTGTACTTAATGGGGCAGAACGATCTGAAGCTATTCTCAATGAGAGCAGGAGTTAGGACAACCCCCATATCTCTGAGAACCTCATTTTTGTAGGAAGATAGCTCATTAATCATCGTGGCCTGGCTTTGGGAGGCAAAAGGTTGAACAGTGGAGAGAAATCTGTAAATACCAAGCAGAACAGCAAAAAACTTCCAGCCTTTTGGATAGCTTGCACATTTATTAAGGAAGAGACATGTGTGTGTGTGTGTGGGGGGGGTGTCACACATTTGTAATTTTCCTCCTAAAAAGTTAATAGAGCTGTGTGAATTTTTAAGAAAGAGACTTATGTGGGGGGGAGGGGTATCACACATTTGTAGAGGAATTTTCCTCCTAAAAAGTTAATAGAGCTGTGTGATAGTAATGACTTTTTTAAAGCAGCCCCTGCACCTATGAACACACCAGACTAATGCATATGCAAATAATCTATACTATTTAGCAGGGGGAAAGTAGGTATTCTTGATTTAAATTAATAAAATGGGTTTGTTGGCCTGCCTTCTCTAAGCATTTTTCGCTTAAGAATAGGCATACATTTGTGTGTTTTTGTCACTACGAATTTCCATACAAGACAGACTGCATATTTGCTTGTCTGTACATTTTTAGGTTACAAATCTCACTACCAAAATCCTGACATATTCAGAACCTGTAGTTCCCAGCATTTTGCCAGCCAAACTAAACATACATTACAGGAAGCTGCTATACACAAAATAAGAAAGAGTTATTATACCTTTGAGAACATTGTACTGTACAGTTGGAAGATATATATCCCATGTGCTACAGTGTGGTGATATATTTCAGTATATTTCTAGTATATAAACTACAGGTTCCATTCCTGTTTTTTCCATTTAAAGGATCTTAGATGGCAGTTATGGGATACATTTCTGTTTAAGATACTGAAGACCTGTTGCCAGTCTGGAAGATAGTACCGGATGGGCCATTGTTCTGACTCAGCACATGGCAGTCGTATGCTATATTCTTATCAAACCTAGAATACTCCACTGATGTCCCGGCACAAGTGTAAAGGGATGACATGTCTTCTTGCTTAGCTGAGTCTTAGCTCTACCAGCTTATATAAAAGCAACTACAGTCATCAGCTTGGTGCTAAAGGGAAGACTGTGCAGCAGTACCACATTGAAGGCCTTACATAGTAGAAGTGGAGCTTGTGCTTTGTCCCAAGGCCTGCCCAGTGGGTCCTGAGCTTTTAGAATTGGCATAGCCTTGTGTAGTAGATCAGGTTTATAGAAATAGAATTTCACCGTATGCTTCGAGGATGGGATTGCCAGCTCTGCATTGAGAAATACCTGGAGATTTTAGGGGTAGGGTTTGGGGAGTGGGGGGATCTCAGCAGAGTATATTGCCATGGACTCTACCCTCTAAAGCAGCCATTTTCTCTAGGGGAATTGATCTTGGTCATCTGGAGATCAATTGTAATAGTAAGAGATCTCCAGGTGTCACCTGGAGGTTGGCAACCCTATCAAGGAGAGTGTACTGGGGGACTTCCGGCTAGGAATTCCAGTCGCGAGTTGCTTTGAGGGATTCCCGCTTCTTTCATGGAGGCCCCCCCAGGACTGGGGGAGAGGGCCAAAGAGAAGCTGATTGCTTTGTAAAAGTCCCCTGCCATTAATAGGGGTCCAACAGCCAGCATCAGTGTTTTTCGGTGCTTGACGCTGAAGAAAGTTGCAAGGGGGTGAGTCTCCGAGATGGCGGAGCAATCTGGCCAATAAATTTTTCCCTCCCTCTTCCTCATTCTGCTTTACTATCTAAAGTGCAGATGAACCAACGAACTCACAAGTTCAAGCGGACTTCAATCCTTAACACCGGGTTAAAACAGACTTATACTAACCTATCAGATTAGATGGGAACATGCTGAGAGCATGGAGTGGTGCAGAAAAAGAAAGGGAAAGGGGGGAAGGGGGATGAAGAGTTTGGGGGGAAAGCCACAGGCAATGTACAACACCCACCAGTACCAACAATGAATCAAGATCAGATCCCTGGCTCGGTGGGCCAGCCAGGAACAGGTGGCTCCCTGGGCTCAAGGTGGATCAACCTGAGCTGCAACAACTGTGTTAGTTTGGCGGGGTAATTATGGAGTAAGCACAAGCCACTGTCCTGCAGCTGCTGCTGGATGCTTAAAGCTCTAAGTCCCCCCTCCCCACTGAAGCCTGAAGCCTGCTGCTGAGTCCGTTAAACAACCCTTCATTCCTGCTATTCTAAATAAAAAAGATGGGGAAGCTCCAAGGTAACTTTGCATTCAACCCCCCCCCCCCGGGAACTGGATAAAACTTTTGTACATTCTAATTATAACGATGGATTTACAAACTTACAAATTTGAGTTGGACATACAATTACTCAACTGTCTGTGAAGATCCGGTGATTTTTAAGTGTGTAAACATTGGGAAAAACAGGCACAACTAGACTCTTCTTCCTACTTTCACTTTTCATTTTGGGACTACTGTTAAGGAACTCTGACAAGGAAACTGTACCACGCTGCCACCTTCTGGCCAAGCAGCTTGCTGTCATTTTTAAGGTTAAATAATACATTGCTGCCACCACTTGGCCAAAAAATTTCCTAAAGCCATCACTGGATTAAATAACAATGTGGCCATAGCTTAAACCCATAACCCCAATATAAATTTGTGGAGACTGTGTTTTTTCCCTTCTCTTTTCCTGGTTATTATAGAGACCCCAAATGAACTTTTAGGCAATGACATTATCTCCTTCAATCAAGAGTTTTTTGGGCTTTCTCCCTTTTTTAACATAAACCATAAAACTCCATAGCTGGGAACTATTTTGACCTATATACAATATTATACAGTAATTGTGACGCTTGAAGACGAGTTTTAGACATTATAATGAATTCAATTAATTAGAACCTGACCTGATTACACAAATTAATTACGAGAACTGATTATTCAATTGATGAACTTTATTAATCTGTTATAAACATTTAATACTCCATTAAGCATTATTTTATTTTAAAGGGACTTAAAAGAAAGTTTGAAAATTGCTGATTTATCTTGATTTTTCGTTTGTGGAGAGGATAGATAATACAATTTTTACTGTTTCAATGCATTTGAGATAGGATTATGAGGAAGAAATTTTATAATTTAACAGTGTCAATTTCAAAGGATCAAAGGGAAACAACACAAGGATCTCATTCCAGCTGAGGAATATTTAAAAGAGCTTGAAAAGGAACAGCAAGAGATAATTATGGGAAAATCCAAGGGAAAGAAAACAAAAACAGTACCTGCAACACCTGAGATGTTGCATTTAACGAGTTGAGACAGGTCTTGCTGAGAAGAGAAATAAGATTTTGCTGGCTGATTCCTTAGAAGTGTCACTACCTAAGGACAAAAGAAATATGCAACCAGTAAGAAGCCAAAGCTTTGATTGAAGAAATCCAGTCAGCTGGAGACTGTCAATCACAGAGTGAAAGAGAAACAACGGAAAAAGGATTAAGTGCTACCACAAGCAAACAAGTAACTTAAAAGCATCTAACAACAAAACCAACAAAGCCACAGGAGGAAAACAAAACCGCTGAAGAAGACAACATTGGACAAGCCACTTCACTGGACACCCAGCTTTAGGCAAAGAGATATATTCTATCAAAATACTGTCAGTAAACATTAATGGATTGAACTCTCCAGCCAAAAGGAGGAAACCCTTTCATAGTTTACACAAATTAAGCAAAAAAAATTACTTGTCTGCAGGAAACACATGTCAAAAAAGATCATGAAAAAATCTTACAGCCCAAATACATGGTTACTATCTATACTGCATCTGCTCAAGAAAAGAAAAAAAGGTTTGGCAATGTACATAAATGAAAATAAATTAACAGTTTTCAACCACTATCCCGATTGAGGGGGACGGTTTCAAATTCTCATATTGCAGAAAAATAATGGGTGTTAAATAATGCAGTGTTAAATCCCATCATTGATAAATCCCGTAAGAGAGACCGTGGGAAGCTTCCACGTATTGTCTTCTGCTACATGAATGAACTGTGCCTGGTGGATGCTTGGAGAAGTAAACAACCAAATACAAACGACTATACATTCTATTCAGATCAACACGATTCTTATTCCAGAATAGATATGTGCTGGATGTCAAAGACATTGTTGACAAATCTGAGAACTACAAACATTGCTCCGAGAATACTATCTGATCATAATCCTATTGAACTAATGTGGATTCAAGAGGGGTTTGGTTTAAGAAGGTGGAAACTGAAATCTTACAAAGAAAAAAGATTGTCACCCAATGTGAGAAAGAACTTGAAGAATTCTTTAAATTCAATAATGCACCCAACATTTTGAGTTTCACAATTTGGGACGCAAGTAAAGCCTTCATTTTTTTTTTTTTATAAATTTTTATTAAGATTTTTTTAACAATAAAAAATATCAAACAAAAAAACAATACATGTAACAACAATAACAAAAAAAATAAGTAACAAAAATTATAAAATACATAATACAAACTTGGAGGAGTATCCATATATCTCATTTATTACAATCTCAAATATCAAAGTTCTTATATTCAAAAAAGAAAAAGAAAAAGATACCCCTTCCCCCACCACCCACCATTAACAGTGACCCTTCACCCGACTTCCGCAGCAGGTGTCTAATCAGATTTTACTATTAAAAATACAAAGGTATGAAATTACTCTAGTTTCTACAACTCGTTAATTATAACCATAAAATCCATTTTTGCCATCTTATCCCAATATGAGGCGGCCTTTGACCAAGTTTGTTTAAACTTTTCCATATCTTTCCCATGTAGGAAATCTGTTAATTTGGCCATCCTCATATATATCCATATCTTCTCTCTCCAGATATTAATTGAAGGTTTATTCACTTGCTTCCAAACTTTAGCTATCACAATTCTTGCAGCAGCAAAGCTATACTGGCAGACAATTCTGTCTTCATCATTGATATTTTTTGGTGGTATTCCCAATAAGCAAAATAATGGTTTTCTTTTCACACTACCATTAATCAAATTATTCGTTTCCTTCAAAACTTTCTTCCAGAATTTTTTTATTTTTTTACAAAACCACCATACATGCATATATGTTCCTCTTTCCTTACCACATTTCCAGCACAGACCCCTGTCTTCTCTGTTTATTTTAGAAATCATCACTGGTGTTATATGCCATCTGTAAAACATTTTATATAGATTTTCTCTAATTTCATTGGTTATTGTAAATTTAAATTCTTTTTTCCATAATTTTTCCCATAGTTCCAAATCTATGTTAAAACCTAGCTCCTTCATCCATTTAATCATAATTGGTTTAACCCTTTCTTGTTCCAGATTAATTTCCATTAACAATTTATACATTCTACCTATCAGTCCTTTATTTCCTTTTATTAATATTTTCTCTAATTCTGATTTATTTCTATTGAATCCAATTTGGTTATCTTTATTAAATATATCTCTTATTTTGTAGTATAGAAACCAATCCTTTATATCCAGTTCTTCTCTACTTTTTAGAATCCATATCCCTTCTTTCCAGTTAATAATATTTCTATATATATCCATTTCTAAATTCAGCTGAGTTCCTCTTCTCATAAAAGCTTCCACTGGATTGAGCCATCCAGGAGTTTTATTTTCTAATATCTTTCTATACTTTTTCCACACTTTAAACAAACCAGCTCAAACAAAATGAATATTAAAATCTCTATTTACTTTTTCTTTCTCATACCATAAATAAGCATGCCATCCAAAACGTAAATTATAACCTTCCAATTCTAATAATTCAGTATCCTCTAACATTATCCAAGATTTCAACCATACAAAGCATGCTGCTTCATAATACGTTTTTAAATCTGGTAAGCCTAATCCACCTATATCTCTTAGTTGAATCAAATTTTTGTAAGCTATTCTATGTTTTCCTTTGTTCCACAAGAAGTTTAAAATATCTTTTTTCCATACCTTAAATATTTTAACCCCCTTAATTATTGGTAAATTTTGAAATAAAAAAAGCATTTTGGGTAAAACCATCATTTTAACAGCTGAAATTCTACCCCATAGTGATAAAGGTATTCTTTGCCAGTTTTTCAAGTCTGTATTAATTTGATGCCATGTTTTTATATAATTATTTTTGAATAAATTAAAATTATTTGAAGCTAACCAAATACCCAAATACTTTATTTTTTGTTCTATAGTAAAACCAGTATTTTTTGATAATTCTTGTTGCTGCAAGAGTGTCATATTTTTAACCAATATTTTTGTTTTGTTTTTATTAATTTTAAATCCTGCAAGTTTTCCATAAACCTCCACCGTTTTTTTCCATTCTGCAATCTGACTAATAGGGTTAGTTAAAAAACAAACTAAATCATCTGCATATGCTTTAAGCTTAAAGTGATTTCTCCCAACCTTATAACCTATAATATTTACATTATTTCTAATCTTTTTCAATAAAACTTCTAACGTTATTATAAACAATAATGGTGATAAAGGGCAACCTTGTCTGGTGCCCTTTTGTATTTCAAATTGTGATGTTATATTCCCATTTATCAACAATCTAGCAGATTGGTATGTATAGATCTTTTCAATAGCTAGTTGGAATTTCTTTCCAAAATCCATATATTCTAATACTTTTTTCATAAACTTCCAATTTACATTATCAAATGCTTTTTCTGCGTCCAAAAATATCATTGCTAAAGGTATAGTGCTAAATTCCGCACATTCTAAAAGATCTATTACTACTCTAACATTTTGGCTGATCAGCCTTCCGGGAAGGAAGCCTGCTTGATCCTTATGAATAATCTGACTCAGTATTTTTTTCAATCTATTTGCCAGAATCGCTACAAAAAATTTATAATCATTATTCAATAATGAGATTGGTCTATAATTTTTAACATCTAATAAGTCTGTGTTTGGTTTAGGAATTAACACTATATTTGCATGTTTCCAGGTATTTGGAATAGATCCATTCTGCAAACAATTATTCATCACTTTTAAAAGATGTGGAGAGATTTGTTCCATAAAAACTTTATAATAAAATGTTGTAAAACCATCTGCTCCTGGTGCTTTATTCAACTTACTTTTACCTATTACTGCTTTTAATTCCTCCAAGGTTATATTAGCGTCCAATAATTCTTTATGTTCTTGTGAAATTCCTGTCCATTCTAATTGGTTCAAATATGTCTCTATTTCTTTTTCTGAAACCTCTCCTTGTCTATATAAATTTGAGTAATAGTTCACAAAAGTTTCTACAATTTTACATTTATCCATTGTAACCTTACCATCTCTCTTTATTCTTATTATAGGTAAATTCTTTTCTTTATGCTTAATAAATGGAAGTCTTTAAGAGAAAAAGAGAAATAACTATGGAAATTTGAGTAGGAGCTTATATTAATAATAAAAATGCTACAAATTGTATCTTGGAATGTTAATGGTTTGAACTCTCCAATTAAGAGGGAAAAAGTGTTTTACCATCTACAAAAGTCCAAAGCTAATATTTTTTGTTTACAGGAGACACATATATTACCAAAGGATATTCACAGGTTGGAGCAAACAAAAATGGGCAAATTATTCACTGCGTGTAATGAAATGAAAAAAATCAATGGTATTGCTATGTATGTCCCTTCAGTATTAGAACCTAAACTTTTATATAAAGATGTAGATGGGAGGATTTTAATTGTGGAAATTGTAATGGGATTTCAGAAAATAATATTAGTGGGTATTTATGCAACTAACATAAATCAGAAATTATTTTATTCTAATCTAGCGTCGATATTAGCAGAATACGCTAATGGGAAAATGATTTGGATGGGAGATTTTAATGGGGTAATGGTACCAAGATTGGATAGATCTACAAAGAAAAAAAAGAGTAAATATGAGGGTAAACTTCCAAGTATTTTTAATTATATAACAGATCAATGGGAAATGTTTGATATATGGAGATTAATGAACGGTAATAAAAAAGGGTATACTTTTTATTCATCAAGACATTGTTCCCATTCAAGAATATCACATCAATTTTCATTAAATTACAGATATAATCATTACCAAGAGAAAAAAATGTAAAAAAGAAAAGTTGACTTCCCCTCCATCCTCCTCTGTCCATTTGTATTCTTAGTAGTCCCCTTTGCTATAGTTTTCTATAAACATCATTGTCTATCCTTGGATTATATTGAATATCTCCCTATTTGAAAACTAACTATATCATTCTTATATAACATTCAAAGATATACCTTGGGATTAACATAATTCAAATCCTTGGATATTTACTAAGTTAAATTCATTTCCACAATACCTTATCCATGCCTCCCATTCTCCCACAAATTCCCCATTGTCTTTTTGATTTATCAATGCTGTTAGTTTAGCCATTTCTGCTAGTTCCATCATTTTATTTATCCAGTCTGTCTTGTCCGGTACTTCAGATAATTTCCATTTTGCAGCATACACCAATCTTGCTGCAGTGGTGGCATATATCAAAAAAGATCTCTGTGTTATAATATTATCCGGTATAATAACAACATCATTTCTGGCGTTTTAGGGATATTTTGCTGCAAAATCAGTCTAAGTTCATTATAAATCATATCCCAATTTTTTTTAGTTTTTTCACATGTCCACCAAATATGGTGGAAAGAACCAACTTCACTTTGGCACTTCCAACACTTTAACGACATATTTCCATACATTTTTGCCAGTTTTTTTGGAGTCAAGTACCATCTGTATATCATCTTGTAGATATTTTCTCTTAGTGATTGTGAAAGTAAACACTTCATATCCTTTGACCACAGCTTTTCCCACCTATTCAATGGTATATTATGTCCTAATGTTTGAGCCCATGTTATCATCGTAGGCTTAATTTGATCTTGTTCTGTATAAATCATCAACAACATTTTTTATATCTTGGAAATTAAATGATCATCTCTATCTAACAATGTTCATTGCAAAATTGATTTATCTTTTGTAAAATCTATTTTCATATCCTGGGTAAATACGAACTTTATTTGATAATATTGAAGCCAAGTCAAATTGTCTTTCAATACTTCATATTCTTTTAAAACAGCTTTGTTACCTTCCCAAAGTAAAAGATCCTGATAAGTTATAAATGAGAAGGGTCGCAGTGGTCGCAGTGTTAACATTTCCTGTGTTGAAATCCATAAAGGTGTTCTAGTCTCCAAAAGATGCTTGTATTTCTTAACCATGTTTTTACTATTGAAGATTTAACAACATGATGTTGAAAGGTTAGATGTTTCTTAAGTTTGTCATACCATAAATAGCCATGCCACCCAAATCTGTTATCAAAACCTTCTTCCAATAATCTAGTGTTTGTTATTTGTATCCAATCCTTTAGCCATACCATTGCTGAAGCTTCCACATCAGCCGAGCTGTACTGGTTTGAGGGGGGGCTTCGCCCGTTCTGCAGAGGGTCCATGCTCACTCACCTCTGCGGGAGTGTGTGCTGTGCTTTTGTTTTTTGCCCCTAGCCTGGGGTTGAGTGCGACGGTGCGGCTTGAGTGAGTCTCTACCAGGCGCTGCTCGGCAACCACGCCTCCTCCTCCTTGTTTTTTTCCCTGTTTGGGGCCAAGCCATACTGGTTTGAGAGGGGGGTCTTTTGCCCATTCTGCCTGGGGGTGTGTGTGCCCACTCGCCTCTGTGGGAGTGTGTGCTGTGCTCTGCTTTTGTCTTTTGCCCCTAGCCTGGGGTTGAGTGCGACAGTGCGGCTTGCATGAGTCTCTCCCCGGCACCACTCGGCAAGTGTTGCTTTGCATGGTTTTGCAAACTCTGAGTCCAAATGGTCTATTTATTTCTATTCATTCCAATGGGTGGAGGGGCAGACCCCTTCTGGGCCCCATAACTCGGGACCCCCTGCCCCAAGTTTGGGGCCTCTACTTCCAAAAAGCCCCCCCCCCGGAGCCGCGGAAAGCCATGAATGTGTTTGTAATGGCTTTATTGCAATGAGCAGGTTGGGGGGACCCCTTCCAGGCCCCATATCTCGGGACCCCCTGCCCCAATAGTCACCAAACGTAGGGGTTCTTGCAAGAAGGGTCCCCTCAAGCTACGCTGAACGTTTGGGACCTCTACCTCCAAACTTGCTCCCCCCCCCGGAGCCGCGGAAAGGCGCGAATATGTTTTTAATAGCTTTAAACGGCAGAATTTTTTCCTGAACTCCGAATCGCATGCCGAATTGCATGGATCCAAATCAGGGTTCAGACTTCGGCATTTCCTGAATCAAAACAGACCGAATTTTGCCAAATCTGAATTTTACCTAATTTTTTTCCAACAGCCCTAATATACATATCATTGCAAAATAGTCTTCTCTTTAAGGCAAACTTTCTTAAAGTATGGAAAGAAATAGACTTGAGTAGATGGTCACAACTCAACATTTCTTGGTTTGGCAGAATATCAATGATAAAAATGAATGTTCTTCCAAGACTCAATTTTCTGTTTCAATTTCTACTGTTGACTCTCAGCGACAGTGTGATAAAAAATTGACAAAAAATTAAATCAATTTGTCTGGAGTGGCAAAAAACCAAGAGTGAGAACATTACAAGATAATAAGAAAAGAGGCAGGCTCAGGTTGCCAAACTTTACATTATATTACCACGCTTCCTGCCTGACCTGGGTAGTTGATTGGATTAAATTCCCTTTGAAAGGGATTTCATAATCTACTATGGAATATCAAAGCATCCACAAATGTAACCAAGCAAACCCTCCAAGATTGCATTGTAAAACCAGCTCAGCTAAAAGAATGGAATATCTATAAAAGGACAAGCCCATCTCCACCTTCCATAATGTCGCCGTTAGAAGCCTATTATGGTGAGCATGCCTGGAAGAGAGGTAATCATCTTACTTTCCAAGACATGATTGATGAGTCTGGAGAAATCAAACAATTAGCGACATTGAAAAAAGAAAATAAGGACCTGAATTAGTTAACATATTTACAGTTAAGATCAAGGCTCAAAGAAGATTGTCTTCTATCAGGTGTGATGAGACCACTAACAGAATTTGAAACTATAACTAAACACCAAGATCATCTATTGGGGAGGATTTACGAACTGTTATTAAGATATGATACAGAAACTGAACAAGTGAAAACAAACATGATTAAATGGATGCAGAATTTCAGTGGGATGATAACAATGGAAAAGGGGGAAGCATTGTGTAACTCAAAGTTGAAATTTACTGCCAGTCAAGAAGTCAGAGAAAACTGGTACAAGATGTTTTATAGATGGTACCTTACTCCCAGCATAATAAAGAAGATGAGCAATATGAAGGAACCTAGTCAAGGGGTGTTTTGAAAATGTAAAGCCTTAGATGGTTCATATTACCATGTATGGTGGACTTGTCCAAAGTTGCAAACCTACTGGAAAGCTATACATCAGGAATTGCAAAAGATGTTCCAGCAAAAATTTATACTTGACCCCAAGAACATGCTGTTAGGCGTCACACCACCAGAATTACTTTCACAACTCAAGGATTTGTTTAAGTTTGCCACAACTGCTGTCAGAGTTACCTTAGCGAGAAAATGGAGATTATCAGCCCTTTCAAATAGTCTCTTATCCTTTCTAAAGTGTTTGTTCTATCAACGTAATAAAGAAAGGCCCTCTTCACATCCAAAGAGTGCAGAGCCCTCTCTGCCTCCGACGTGGGCTCAGGAAAAGACACAGGCAACGTGATATTACCTTAGGTAAAAACCTTAGGCAGCGATGTAATACCACCTTCTCCCCAAAAAACGTTCGGTATGGTGTGTCAATCCTAAGGGCTGCTAATTAACTCACCCTCCTAGTAGAGGTCACGGCCACCAAAAATGCAACCTTCTGAGAGAGTGTAGGCAAGTCACAGCCGGACAGAGGTTCCAATGGAGTCCCCAACATCTGGGCTAACACCAAGTCAGGGACCACTGTGGGACCAATCTGGGCCTTGGGGGTACATATTATTCAGACCCTTCAAAAAACGCTTGAGTGCAGGATTGGAAAATAAGGTTGAACCCTCTAAGGGGTCATGAAATGCTGAAATAGCAGCCAGATGCACTTTAACTGATGCAACGGATAAACCCTCCTGTGCTAAATGAAGGAGATAGTCCAAGATGACCAGGAGAGGGCAGGAAAAAGGAGACAAAGATCTTGACTCCAACCATTTCAAAAACCTGTCCCACTTATTCTTGTATGAGTACCTAGTAGATGGCTTCCTAGCCTGCAAGATGACCTCCTTGACTTGTTCTGACAGGACTAGGTCTGTGGGTTGAGGCACCAAGCTGAAAGGTATAGCCTTTCTATATCGTGATGGTAGGCCTCTTCCCAAACCAGCAAGCCCACTCTCAGTTGTAAGACAACCAAACCTCGAGATCTGTGGAGCAACTCTGCGAACCAAATCTGCCTGGGCCAAAAGGGAGCGATGATTATACAATCTGTGTTGTCTACTGCTCACCACCCTCTGAAGCAGAGAAAAGGGGGGAAGCATAAAACAGGCACCCCTTCCAGGATAGTTGAAAGTCATCACCCAGGGAGCGAGGGTCCCCCCCGCCAGTGAGCAAAGCTGTTTTGCCTTCCTGTTCCAAAAAGTGGCAAACAGTATCTGGGGGAAACCCCATTCCTGAAAGATGGGCATGAGGACCTCAATGTTGAGAGATCACTCGTGATTTGTTCAAATGGTGCGACTTAGGCTGTCCGCCAAGGTGTTCCTTATCCCAGCAATATGAATAGCCCTGAGGGAAACTTCTTGCTCCATGGCTACCTGCCATAGTGCTACGGCCTCCTGGCAAAGCAACCTTGAACCTGTACCTCCCTGTTTGTTGAGGTAGAATATAGCTGTAGTATTGTCCGTTTTAACCAACACCTGAGATCCACTTAGCATATCTGCAAATGAGATAAGGGCAAACCTAATTGCACATAGTTCCAGAACATTGCATGTAGTTCCTCTTCACTCCACAGGCCCTGCACAGTATGTGAGCCATAGTGAGCCCCCCAACCTAACAATGATGCATCGGTGGTTAGAGTCCGCTGGGTGGACCAGTATCCAAATGGAATACCACCACTTAGGACTTCCTCCTGCAACCACCAGTCTAAGGCTTTGACCACCTTCCCAGGGACCAAAAGGTGGTGATGGGCTGGGTGCAAATTTGGATTAAACCTGTTCAAGAACCACAACTGCAGGGTCCGCATATGCAACCGGGTGAGCGGGACCACTGTTGGGGTGGAGGCCATCAAGCCCAACACCCTTTGGATGAATTTAACTTTCTGAAAATGCTTACATTGTAAGATGATAATAGCTGCCCTGATGGACCTGCACATATCAGGAGGCAGGAATGTCCTAGCCCTAACCAAGTCAAGTATAGCTCCTACAAACTGGACCTTCTGTGAGGGTACCAAATTAGATTTTTTTCCTGTCCCTCTTTAGAGGGGTGAGGGGGTTGTTGGGGCCTCGGTCTATTTGGAGATTTAACCTTCTTAAAGGGTTGTTGGAAGGTGAACTGATATCCCCAGTGTCTAGGAGGATACTGTGGGTGATACTGGCAATGTTGTCGGCAGAATAGGTTGGCGAAGCCATGCTGGCGTTGACCAAAGTGGTCCCTTGGCTGAAGCTGCTCCTGCTGCTGTTGAGGGGGGAATACTCCCAAGGACTTGGCAGTCTGCTTGTCCTTTTTGATGTTTGTTAGGAACTCAGTGGTGTTGGTAGAAAAAAGCGTATAACCTGCAAAGGGTAGGTCCTCCACCTGGGATCTGATGTTGATGGAGAGAGCCGTGTTGCGGAGCCAGGAATGTTGCCTTAGGGCAGGGGTGGGGAACCTTTTTTCTGCCAAGGGCCATTTTGATATTTATGACATCATTCGCGGATCATACAAAATTATCAACTTAAAAATTAGCCTGCTACATTTGGTCAAACATTTAGCCAAGAGGCACGACCGGAGATGGCTCGAAGTGTCTGCCATGTAGAGCGACTTGCTTTTGAGCTCTGCCATCCCCAGCTGGGCCCAAGAGATTCAGGCAGGGCAGCATCCTTCTGAGCTGGAGATAAGCCAGGACCCATGGAGGGCCAGACCAAAGGATTTCGCGGGCCTTATACGGCCCCCGGGCCTGACGTTCCCCACCCCTGCCTTAGGGTGACTGCAGTAGCGATTCCCCTAGCTGAGTTTTCTGCTGCGTGCTTCCTGCCTGCAATCTGCTGAATTTGCTTAGAAGAGTCCTCTGTGAAAGGATCCAATAGTGGGGCAATTTTCTCCTAGAGGTGTAGCTGATAACCAGCCATAATAACTTGGTAGTTGGCCATTCTGTAGTTTAAGGAAGAAGAGGTGTAGACCTTTCTGCCCAAGGTATCGAACCTTCGGCTCTCTCTGTCAGAGGGAGTGGAGTGGTGACCGAACTTCTGCTTAGCCTGATCTTTGAGGTGACTATAAAAGAAGGAGGGGGGTGCAGGGCCAAGAAGTCAGCAGTCTCGTGTTTAATATGATACTGGCCCTCCAACTTCTTAGATGCTGCTGCTGTTGAGGCAGGTTTCTTCCAGATCCTCCAACTTCTTAGATGCTGCTGCTGTTGAGGCAGGTTTATTCCAGATCCTCCAACTTCTTAGATGCTGCTGCTGTTGAGGCAGGTTTATTCCAGATCAGCAATGACAAAAAAGGAACAGAGGGAAGGGGGAGGCACCTCCCCGGAGCACTGGCTGCTTGGGCGGGAAAAAGAATCTCCGGCTCTTGGGGAGAGCGCCTAGAAGCTAGAAAAGTTGGTGTCTAGAAGCTAGGAAAGTTTGTCTGGTGGTAGGCTTGCGCGCAGGTGCAGTCCCAAATGTGGGGCTGCACGAAACCAAAGATGAAGACAAACTGCTGGACTATGCCACTATGGCTTGTTAACTTCGAGTTGTCCCGCAAGGTCAACAACGCAATAAAAATTTATCTTGTTTAGATAAGTACTAGGTGGAGAGTGAACAAAATCTGCAGGTTGTAAGTAATCAGCAAATTTGAAGAGAGAAAGAAAGAAAAAAAACCTGTTACATCACAGAGCAACAATCTCAGGACTCCTGGGATTTACCATTTACATTTACCATCTTGTGGGAGGGGGGGGAAGCCACTATGGCTAAAATGATGTATATGGTAAATGTAACCAATTACTAGGAAATGTCAGGATGTGATGTCACCCCATGGGTCAGGAATGACCCGGTGCTTGCACAGGGGACCTTTACCTTTTTAACCAACTAAATGGCATTTGAACAGTTTAATGAGAAATGGAAATTATTTTACAAATACGTTGAGACCCAAGGTTAACTAAAACTAAACTAGACTTACATAATGTAACAGTAATGTAAGGTTAAGAATCAAGCAAGAAATCATTTTGCCCATTGCAATAGGCAATGGACTAGGTTTAGAGGGAGTTCTTCTTTTGAACGCATTTATAATTTTTTTCAGAATAACGAAAAGAAAGAATAACAATGTAGTCTGCTTGATAAGTTATTAAGTTTCTAACATGTCTATATGTGATCATTTCTTTTATTGTCAGACGGATACCCCTTTAATTTCTTTTCTTTTTCTTTTTTCACCCACCCTTTTCCTCCTTCTGTACGCCTATCATAAAATAATATTTTTTTTTAAAAAAAGGAGAGAGTACTGGGCATATTCACATGTTCTCTTGCTGTAGGCAAAGGCAGCAAGAACAGATTCCAAAGCTGTTTACAGTAATGAGCAAGCCTAGCCTATAAACATTTAGCAAGATTATGGAATATCACTGCTCTGGCCGATTGGTCCTGGGAAGAGGCCCATAAATCGCTGAGCCAGTGTTCCCTGTGTGCTGCTGCTGCCCTGAGGGACTGCAGTGGTGTTGGCAGCTGTTCAGCTCTGAGGGGACCAGTAGTGATGACAACAGGTGTGGGCTCATCTGCCACTTCCTCCCATATCACTGCCAGCTGAGTCAGAGTACAGTGTTAGACATTTGGGCAAACTGATTATCTGACAACCTCACCTTCCCATCCATATCAACAGCAGTATCAAGACTATTGCAAGGATGAGATAAAAACTTCACAAAATATTAGTGTTATATAAATATATTTTTAAAAATCCATATCGCCATACAGTAAATTTGCTGAATTCTTGTATGGGCAACAGGGAGATAAAGATGTCTGTTCTGGGTCTTTGTTGGAAAGAGTTTTGGATGCAGATGACTTATGGTGGTGTGGCAAATGCTGCATGGAGGCTTCTTAGCTTGACAAAAGCAAAGTGATGGAGCCCAGCTGCTGAGATGCCCCAGGATGGGAATATTGAATACTGTCAGAAGAGCTGGACCTCCTTCTGTAGTAAATGGGAGGAATATCAGTTGCCCAATGGAGATAATTCTGTAACAATTTAAAAAAGAATATGAGCTGGGTGTGGGCTGAAGGCCAAATGTCTGGGGTGGCCTGGCTTAACTTGATTTAAGACTAAATCACACACTATACTAGATGCAGCTCATATACTGTAAAGATAGAAACAAGAAATAATGCCGCTCTCTGTTTATACGTCATATCCAATCCTAGATACACCACCATTCTCCCATAAGTAGTTGTCTTATTTTGCAACTGGAAAAGATGGCCTTTGCTGGAGCCATGCAACATAACTGTTTTTCTGGTATCTAGTAATGCTAATAATCAGAATTCTTGGGACTATTTCAATTTCTAATGGAAAAAAATACCTTAAAATACCAACTCAACAGATGGTCTTTTTTTTCATGCTTGGCGTACAAATAAATGTTCCATTTGGTGCGTGTTGGGAATAAATTTTCTCCCAGTAGATTTTTCTCCCAGGTGACCTTTGATAGGAAAGGATATAGACGTTTTTACTAGCTGGGTCTGTATTAAACATATTCCTTATTGTACCGGACTCTCTAGTAATATATATTTTAAATTACTTTTTAACATACACGTAGCCTTCCTACTAGCTTATGTATGTATATAAGTGCCATCAAGTCGCAACTGACTTATGACAACCCCAGCCAAGGGCCTTTCAAGGCAAGTGAGAAGCAGAAGTGGTTTGTCATTGTCTTCCTTGGTGGTCTCTATCCAAGTATCAACTCTGCTCAGCTAATCTGAGAGCTGATGAGCTTGGGATTCAACTTCCAGTTGGGAAGCTCAATGGATGCTATCAAGCTGAGTTTTGAGTTTATTTTGTCTAATCTTAGTTTTCCCTCCTGAGACACATCCGACATCCCAAACTTTAGTCAGGCACACCACTGAGATTATAAAAGGTATTAGGAAAGCAAATTTTAATAAACTTAAACTTATGCTGGGTAGAATCCCATGGTCAGAAATACGTAAAGAGAAGGGAGTTCAAGAAGGGTGTGAGTTTCCTAAAAATGAAATATTGAAGGCACAATCACAAACCATTCCTATAAGAAAGAAAAATGGGAGGCACCTAAAGAGGCCAGGGTGGCTCCATAAACAGCTTTTTAAAGATTTGAGAAATAAAAAAGACTCATGTAGGAAGTGGAAGGAGGGCCTTATAACCAAAGAGAACTATAAACAAATAACTAGTGCTTGTAGGGAGAGTGTTAGGAACGCTGAAGCTCAGTATGAGCTTAGGCTAGCAAGAAATGCTAAACACAACAAAAAAGGGTTCTTTTCCTCTGTACAGAGTAAGAATAAGAACAAGAACATGATAAGTCCACTATGGGGAACGGAAAGTGAAATTGTAATAGGAGGTGAAGAGAGGGCAGAACTGCTCAATTCCTACTTTTCCTCAGTCTTTTCTCATGAGGGAAACCATGCTCAACATGTCATAAACAGAACACATGATGAGGGAAGGGAGTTGAAGCGTAGGATTGGCTTTGAAGTAGTGTACAAACACCTAGTTTCTTTAAATGAAATGAAGTCCTTAGGGCCAGATGAGTTGCATCCAAGGGTACTTAAAGAACTTGCAGATGAAATTACTGAGCCTCTGTCCATTATTTTTTAGAAGTCTTGGAGAACAGGTGAGGTGCCAGAAGACTGGAGGCGGGCAAATGTTGTCCCCGTCTTCAAGAGGGGGAAAAATGAGGACCCAGGTAACTACTCACCCATCAGCTTGATGTCTGTATTGGAAAATGTTTGGGAACAAATCATCAAACAGTGAGTCCTTGAGCATTTAGAAAGGATGGATCTGATTACTAAGAGCCAGCATGGGTTTCTCAATAACAAGTCATGTCAGACTAATCTTATCTCCTTTTTTGAAAAAGTTACTGCCTTGCTGGAGCAGGGGAATGTTGTAGACATAGTTTCTCTAGATTTCAGTAAGGCTTTTGATAAGGTTCCACATAATATTCTTGTTGACAAATTGGGAAAATGTAATCTAGATCCTATTATTGTTAGGTGGATCTGTAACTGGTTGACAGATAGCACCCATACAATGCATGTTAATGGTTCCTCATCCACTTGGAGAGGAGTAGTGGAGTGCCTCAGGGATCTGTCCTGGGCCCTGTGTTGTTCAACATCTTTATAAATGATTTGGATGAAGGAATAGAGGGGATGCTTATTACATTTGCAGATGACTATGCCAATAAAGGTGTCTGAATCTGAATCTGAAATTTGCAGATGATACTAAATTGGGAGGGGTAGCAAACATGGCAGAAGACAGAGCAGGATGATATTGACAGGCTAGAGAATAGGGCTAAAACTAATAAAATGAATTTCAACAGAGATAAATGTAAAGTTCTGCATTTAGTTAGGAAAAATCAAATGCATAATTATAGGATGGGGGAGACTTGTCTTAGCAGTAGTCTGTGCAAAAAGGATCTTGGGGGTCTTAGTAGACCAAACAGTGAACATGAGTCAGCAGTATGATATAGTGGCTAAAAAGGCCAATGCGATTTTGGCCTGTATCAACAGTATAGTGTCTCGATCACGAGAAGTGAAGGTATCAGTATTCTGCTCTGGTTAGACCTCACCTAGAATGCTGTGTTCAGTTTTGGGCACCGCAATTTAAGAAGGATGTAGACAAGCTGGAACGTGTCCAGAGGTGGGCAACAAAGATGGTGAGGGGTGTGGAGACCAAGTCCTATGAGGAAAGGTTGAAGGAGCTGGGTATGTTTAGCCTGAAGAGGAGAAGACTGAGAGGGGATATGATAACCATCTTCAAGTACTTGAAGGGCTGTCATATAGAGGATGGTGCCAAGTTGTTTTCTGTTGCCCCAGGACGTCGGACCAGAACCAACAGAGCTGAACTCCCACACTCTACACCATCTAGAGAAAAAAGAAAATTACTTCTTAACAACAAGAGTTGTTGGAAAGAGTGTTGGAAATAGGAAGAATTCCAGTAAATTTTGACAGGTCTAATAGAAAAGAAACTGTCAGATTGCTTAGCCAGCGTTTGCAAGCGGCTTACGAGCAAATTGATTTAGTAGAAATGGAGAGGCTTTCTGATCTCCTATCCGGTTGAACAATAGGGCTTTCCTTTAGCCACCCAGCTATCCCACTTTTTCTATTGAGGATGTAAGGTTTTTCTGTTCTTGTAGGTTATCCGGGCAGTGTCTTAACACTGAAGGGTTAAGTGGAAGTGTCTTAACACTGAAGGAGACATTGTCCTTCAGTGTTAATCCTCTAAAGATGCCTGCCACAGCTGCTGGTGAAACGTCAGGGAAGAACATACCAAGACCACGGTCACACAGCCTGGATAACCTACAAGAACCAATGAACTCTGACCGTGAAAGCCTTCAACGATGTAAGGTTTGCTTGCTACTGTTAAAATTCATCCAATAAGGGTCTTTTTGGAAATAGGGACAAGAGAATTAGTCACCCAGAAAAATCAATCCATTCAGGCTCACGTAAAACACTCAGGGACAGAAAGTTCCTGTTTTGAGAAAGAAGATGCTAAGCAAATGCAATGATGGATAACAGACTGTACAGCGTTGCTCGTTGAGGTGAAACAAATGACATCAGAATTAATTTGGCCCACAGAATCCCTATCGAAGTTCATCCTAACCAACCCGGATAAACAGAACAGTCGTGAGTTAAAACAGTTCAAGAGAGGGGAGTACAATAAGTTAAGAAAAAATCTGGAAAGCACATTCAATTTACAGCAGCCAAATAATTCCCTAATTACTGTTGCATACAGGCAGGGACCAGGCAGTGGTGCTTGGCCTCTGACCCCACTCACAGCAATGGAGGTACTGGGTGGAGCAGAGCGTGTCACTGGTTTAACTCTTCCCAGCTGCATGAGTGCACATACAAGGTCAACACTCTAAGCAAAGGAACAAGGTCACTCACAGGCATGAGTTCCTTGTCTCCAAGGTCTCAGCTAGGGCCTCCCAGGTCTCTCGGGAGTGCAGGTGCAGGAGCTGAAGTATGGCACCTAGACAGGAAAATACTATGCATGGAGCTTCCCGGTAAAGCGTTGTCACAAGGAATCCCGGCATGAGTAGCAGAGCTGGTAGATAACAACAGAGTTGTCCTCACAAAGGATCTGGCTGGCAGCCCAGCTTTTATTGCCCTTCATCTGAACTCTCTTCCAGGGCCAGCTGTTTTGTATCACCGGCTGGTCCCAATTCTTGTAAGCATTTAAGATCCTGTGCTGCTAAGCACGTGCTTCTTCACCTCTCCTGTATGTTGAGCCAAGCCTTTAATTGGTTCTTGTAGGTTATCCGGGCTGTGTAACCGTGGTCTTGGTATTTTCTTTCCTGACATTTCGCCAGCAGCTGTGGCAGGCATCTTCAGAGGAGTAACACTGAAGGACAGTGTCTCCTCTGAAGTGTTGCAGTGTTACTCCTCTGAAGATGCCTGCCACAGCTGCTGGCGAAACGTCAGGAAAGAAAATACCAAGCCCACGGTTACACAGCCTGGATAACCTACAAGAACCAATGAACTCTGACCGTGAAAGCCTTCAACAATATTTGAAGCCTTTAATATTTGCCTGTCGACTGCCTGGGAGATCCTGGAGATGATAAGCTTCTCTGCTCTTTGGCTCCCTGCCAATATGAACAGCCTTCTTCTGCTGATGCTGTCTTCCCTGGCTCAGAGCTCAGGTCCAGCCACTCTGGTAAGTTTTCCATGGGTGCAGAACCCTATTCTGCCATGGCTTCCTCCTCCTCCTCCTCCTCCTCCTTCTCCTCCTCCTCCAAGAGTTCAGGCGGACTCACGACAGTTACCTTTAGTCCAACACAAGAAAGAATCAGAAGACTAGAGAAAAAGCAAGATGAGTAACTGGAAATAATCGTGGAGAAGAAGCCCCTAGGAGGAATAATGCTACAGGAACATGACATCTGTATGAATGCGAAGACTCTGCCTGACTAAATTTGAATAAGATTCTATATAAACCATCAATTGGACTGGAAATTATATCCTGGATTGTTGTGGGATGGTTCCGCTGTATAGCCTCTGATCCCAAAATCTCCTTCTACCGACGTGAATTTTATGTTATAGCCATCCAAGAAACGTGGACTGATGAAGATCTAGAGCAGGACAGCTTCCATTCCATTAAACTGGATGCCTCTTCTGGAAACTTTCCAGGTGTAAGCCCTTGGCCCGAAGAATCCCCAAAGGCAACAACCCAGACAGGTAGTCCTAAGGCAAGTTGACTTTATTGGAAAAATCAAACGGGTTAACAGTGCTTGCAAACTAACTAAGCCAAGAATGGCTGGCTGGCACAAATCAGTAATATATATTAGCATAGCTGATATGGCAGGTTGGCATAGTAACTCAGTTTCCCATGGGAGAGGAATGCACGAGATTAAGTGTCTGTTAGAACAACAAAGCGAGGCAGCTGCGAGAAGCCGCGAGAAAGTCATAACACCTCAGAGGAGCCGAGGAACCGAACAGGCCCGCTCCTGACACCAGGTAGATTAAAAGGGGGGTTGGGTATTTTAATTGCAACAAACTTAAATGTTAAATGTATTGAGAAACCTCAACCAGTGCATTTGGCAGTTGTTCTTTGCTTTGAAGGAGGCAAGCTGCTTGTGGTTAAAAACACATTTGCGCCTTTCCGCGGCTCCAAGGGGGCATTTTTGGAGGTAAACGTCCCAAACTTTCAGCGTAGCTTGAGGTGACTCTTCTTGCAAGAACCCCCACGTTTTGTGAAGATTGGATCAGGGGGGCCGAGATATGCGGTCCCCCCCATTCACCCACTGGAATTATTGTGAGCAGGCGCGATCCTGTGCATCTAGAGAGCGGCAAATCCAAGGCAAAACCTCCCGTGCATAAATGGAATCGTATTGGATTACTCCTGAGAAGACATCCACAGTAAGGCTTTTCTCTATAATTTTTTTGCTGTGTGTGTGTGGGGGGGGAGAAGCAGAGTCTGAGTGTGTGTGTGGGGGAACAGTTTCTGTGGGTGGGGGGGAAGCCAAAGGGGGCTTTCACCCACTCGCCTCTGTGGGCTTTTAAAGTTTTAAAGTGTAAAGTTGAGTCTGTGCAGCGGCTAGCGAGTCTCTCTCCACTCAGCACCCGGGCCGCACAGCAAGCAATATCCAGGTACAATAACACAACAGTACAATAACACAACAGCACAGTAGAATAACACAACAGCACAGCAAGCAATATCCAGGTGGAGAAAAACATGGTGGAGGAGGGGGAGGGAGAAGCCATATAATGGAATACCAATGGAATACCATTGCTGTTCTCAACCTGTCCTCAACACTGTCCTATGCAACCAACCTGCAGATACTTCAGTATACTTGAGGTTAGATCCAAATATCTTTCAAGGTAATAGTGGATGGTAGATAGCCGTCACCCAGTTGCTCTTCCACTATCCTGCCATCCATGCTAGTGACGTTGTCCTTGACTCTTCTATTTCCTGCCTCCTGATCAACCCCTCTTGCCTCTGCCCCCCAAATCCTACATTTCTACCACTCATATTCTAGTGTGCTGCTTTTCCTGATTTCCCTTCTTACAGGATACTTCCCTTCTTACAGGGCACTAGGGCCCATGGTGTTTTCCTTCCTTTCCTCACGTCCCATTGTCACAAATAGAACTTGTATTTTCTCACTAGCTCTGGATTATGAGTAAATGTTCATGCTCACATGGTATTTTTCCTGATGTATTTGGACATTATACTGCACAATCATTTATCATCATAACCAAAAATGGGGTAAACAGTATGATGAAAATAATACTACTGAAATGAATTATGAATCTGAAATCTGATTGAGTGCATTTTGAAGTTGGGTATTCAGGACATTTGATACTGTTCTCCTCTGTAAGAATTCTTCTAGTTGCTAGTTTGGGGGTGGGAAGTAACTAGCTTCCAAGATCCATGACTTCAAAATAATCACTAGCCCTTTACTACTACAACTACTATGAATAGTGTATGTACTTGAAACTTCTCAGAAACCACTTTCAATTTTATCCCCAGAATGCAGCATGAAAACTGTCATACTAGATCAATCTTAATAGGCCTATCTAGTGATATTTTGTTTGCATTTTACTAGGATACAACATATTTTTAAAATAGAATTGTGAGATAAAATTGAATTTGGTAAAATCCTAACCCTTCCTTGACTTAGACTATACAGCCAAGAAGGCTGCAAGTTTAAACAAGTCTTACCCATTACCTTGTTTTTAGAATGCACCAGGGAAAATTCCCCTCCATCCTATCTACTAATATTTTAGCCACGTTACCCTCTTGTTCTGCTGTTCCATCTCCAGCAGATTGTATCGCCTCCAGGTATCTAAGCAAGAAAAGAAAGGAAAATGCATTAGTAGTAGCTCACGAAATCAGCAAAAAATATTCTGGCTCCCTTCTCTCTCCCCCTCCTTGGTCACAGAGACCCATGGGGGGCGTTGTTTAGCTTATTCCTTTCTCCTTTGACAGCTGACAAATCCCACAGGCCCAGGAGGCAATCCTTCTTTCATCTGCCCATCAAGTACTTGAAGCAGAGAATGACACTGCCTAGCTCCCTCTCGCCCTCCCTCTCCATCTCTCTTTTGTGTGCTGTTTGGAACTTGGGAAAATTCAATTTCCTTCCTAGCTTCAGCACAGGCTCTTGTCTGTTTTGCACCTGTTCCTTGCATCTGCAATTCAAGACTCTGCTGAAATACTTTCAGTCCTGCCAGCGTTAAGCACCTCCCCCCTATAACATTTCATTTAATATTTGCTTTGCTGCTTTCTTCATTAACACCCTTGTTCCTAGCCTCCCTTTCTCCCAGGCATTTGCTTTTTAGCCCTCATCTGTGTTCATGGTTACTGTGATCTTCTAGCATCAATGCCTGGAGCTGTCGCAGCTTGTTCTTTTAGTTCCTTCCCATTTGCCCCCAAGGTGGGATTATGTTTCCTGCTGAGCATTTCTCTGGAGGTTCCTTAGAATTTCCGAAGAGAAAATCAGGCCCCAGCTCCCCCCCGTTTTGCTCTAAACCAGTTTTGCATCAGTAACTGTTAAGACCTTAATGGTGGGATTAATGGTTACCTGCCAAGACCCCGAATACTGAAGGGAGATTATTGTTTTTATTTATATATACATATAGCAGCCTGTTTTTGTTTCTTTGTCATTTAACAATGAGTGGTGAACATAAGAACATAAGAAAGGCCCTACTGGATCAGACCAAGGCCCATCAAGTCCAGCAGTCTGTTCACACAGTGGCCAACCAGGTGCCTCTAGGAAGCCACTAACAAGATGACTGCAGCAGCACCATCCTACCTGTGTTCCGCAGCACTTAATATAATAGGCATGCTCCTCTGATACTAGAGAGAATAGGTATGCAGCATGACAAGTATCCATTTTAACTAATAGCCATGAATACCCCTCTCCTCCATGAATATGTCCACTCCCCTCTTAAAGCCTTCCAAGTTGGCAGCCATCACAACATCCTGGGGCAGGGAGTTCCACAATTTAACTATGCGTTGTGTGAAAAAATACGTCCTTTTATCTGTTTTGAATCTGTCACCCTCCAGCTTCAACAGATGACCTCGTGTTCTAGTATTATGGGAGAGGGAGAAAACCACTCTCTCCAAACCATGCATAATTTTATAGACCTCTATCATGTCACCCCTTAGCCGCCTTCTTTCCAAGCTAAACAGCCCTAAGCATCCTAACCGCTCCCCATAGGACAGTTGCTCTAGTCCCCTAATCATTTTGGTTGCTCTTTTCTGCACCTTCTCAAGCTCTGTAATATCCTTTTTTAGGTGTGGTGACCAGAACTGTACACAGTATTCCAAGTGTGGTCTCACCATAGATTTGTGCTTTGGCAGTATATCAGCAGTTTTATTCTCTATTCCTCTTCTAATTATGGCCAGCATGGAATTTGCCTTTTTTACAGCAGCCACACACTGGGTTGACATCTTCATTGAGCTATCCACTACCACCCCAAGATCCCTTTCTTGGTCTGTCGCTGCCAGCACAGATCCCATCAGTGTATATGTGAAGTTGGGATTTTTTGTCCCAATATGCATCACTTTACACTTACTCACATTGAATCTCATTTGCCATTTTAATGCCCATTTTTCCCCTTATGCATTGATCCTTCTGGAGCTCTTCACAGTCCGATTTTGTTTTAACCGCCCTAAATAATTTGGTGTCATCTGCAAACTTGGCTACTTCACTGTTTAACCCCAACTCCAGGTCATTGATGAACAGGTTGAAAAGCACCGGTCCCAACACAGATCCCTGAGAGACCCCACTGCTCACATCCCACCATTGTGAGAACTGACTGTTGATTCCATCAACTGACCATTGATGGTGGAGCATGGCCAGGAGGCAGCAATAGAAGGGGACATTAACACATACTGGTTATGGACAGAAAATAACCCAGTGAATAGGCTCAAGCTGATGTGAACAACCTGACATGCCTGCCAAAAATGTAGCTGTCTGCTCACAGTGGGTGAGCAGGATTGAGACCCATGTCCAGGCCTTCAACCAGTACCTGGAGCTCACTCAGATAGGTTACCGTAAGTCCCTGCTTTGCCCACTTTCTTTTTCTTTTTGGTCTCTTGCTTCCCCTTCTTGAGTAGGGTTGCTAACAATGGGTTAGCAAATTTGGGTTTGGGGAGATGTAAGGTCCGAGTTCACCTGTTAAATCCCAACCACCCAACGTCCAGACAGAGTAGTCTAAGAAGCTTGTTTATTCAGGAAGCAGGAGGTGAGTAGCAGAAACTTACAGGGAAAGGTACGAGGATTCTAATGGGGGGGGGGAAAGAGCAGGTTGGAACATATACAGAAAACCAAAGGTACAGTTGGATCCCAGGCCAAGCCTGGTTCTCATGGTAGATTACAGTTATCACGCAAACAGAGAGCGAGCAGACATAACAACCTTCTGAGCTACACAACCTTGGAGGCCAGCTGCACTTCCAGGCCTGGAGCTCACATTCTGCCCCCCTAGGCCCCCCCCTTTCTTGTCTGATGGTGCAGGCTTATCCGGGTATGAGGCATGAAACTGACGCAGTACGTGAGGGGCGGAGACATGATGATGCTTAACCCATTCATCGTGGGAGGGGCTGAAATGCTTCCAACGGACCAGGTACTCTAGCCTCCCCCCCCCCATGTATATGGGAATCAAGAATTTTGGACACCTCGCAGTGTTCCTCCCCCCCACCATTTCAGGTACCTCTGGGGAATCTGTTGGATGCCACTGAGGCGCCGGCACGTACTGTTTCAGCAAACTAACATGAAACACTGGATGGATTCTCTTTAACGTTTTAGGAAGCTGCAATTCCACTGTTACTTCGTTAATGATCCGAGCAATAGGAAAAGGCCCAATGTACTTCTCACTCAATTTTCTAGAAGGTCGCAGGGATCACAGATTCTTGGTGGAAAGATACACCAGATCACCCACCCTGAAGGTCCAACCAGGAGCCCGATGCTTGTCAGCCTGGGCTTTGTATTTTATTTTGGCCCGTTCTTAGTCAACCAAGGCCATGTAGACTGTATGGTCTGAATCCAGTCCGATATCTCAGCGCCCCCTCCTCCCCCAATACATCCACCTGACCGACACATCCAAATTCCTTGCCACGGACAATGCGAAAGGGGCTGAACCTGTAGATTGATGAACAGAATTATTATACGCATACTCTGCAAAAGGTAACAGATCAACCCAATCATCCTGGTGATAATTTACATAACAACGGAGGTAACATTCTAGTACAGCATTAACTCTCTCGGTTTGTCCGTCCGTTTGGGGGTGGAACGCACTTGATAGCCCTTGTTCTACTCCAACCAATTTGAGGAATGCTTTCCAAAATTTGGCTACGAACACTGACCTGCGATCGGAAATTATCTTGCGTGGGAACGAATGATATTTGAAAATATGTGTCACAAAAAAATGAGCCAGTCTTTGAGCAGAGGGCATGCCAGCACAAGGGATTAGATGTACCTGTTTGGAAAAAAGATCAGTAACCACCCATAATACTGTTTTCCCCCGACTCAATGGCAAATCAGTCATGAAATCCATGGCAATTACTTCCCATGGTCCCTGAGGCACTTCTAAAGGTTTTAGTAGACCGGTCGGCTTGCCGGTAGGACGTTTCATGGTGGCGCATATTGGACAGCTGCAGATGAAGGAATCCAGGTCTGAACGCATACCCGGCCACCAGAACTGACGACAGAGCAAATGTAACATTTTAACAAAACCAAAATGTCCAGCAGCTTTCACTCCATGAGTGAGTCCTAAAACTTCCACCAGTAAAGCTGTAGGCATGTACAATTTAGTGTTTTTAATCCACATTTCTCCCCGCCTTTCAAGACCTGAAGGTAGAACGTTAGTATCCATTTCCGCCCGGCATTGGTTGATTAGAGCATCATGGAAGGAATTGGGCAGTCCTTCTGGGATGACAGGTTCGCTTTCTCCTGGGGGCTGGGCTGAAGGGCTGCTGTTATTATCTCTGAGTGTTGGTGGAGAAGTGGGAGGGGTTGCCTCCCCAGTGGGCGAAAAGGAGTTAATCGCTCTCTGGGTCTGCCGCGCTTGGGTGCGCGTTTGAACTGCCAAGATGGGCAGGATACCCCTTTGCTCTGGAGTAAATAGGGATTCGGTGGGGTGTTCCACCTTAACTGGGTATTGAGGGAGTCAGGAAAGAGCATCAGCTAACAGGTTCTGCCTGCCCGGGATGTGTTTGATCACAAAACGGAATCGGGAAAAGAAGTCCGCCCATCTAACTTGTTTTGCTGTGAGTTTGTGAGACCTGGTTAAGGCCTCATGGTTCTTGTGGTCCGTCCAAACCTGGAAGGGAGTTTCAGCACCTTCAAGGAAATGTTTCCAGACCATTAATGCCTGTTTCACTGCTGCTGCCTCCTTTTCCCAAATAGGCCAATTGAGTTGAGATTGGGAGAATTTCTTTGAAAAAATAAACACAGGGGTGCAATTGGCCGCCTTCCCCCTCTTGCAATAGCCCCCCCTCCCTAGCAACCTCGGAAGCTTCTACTTGGACAATGAACGGGCAGTCACGGTGCTTCAGCACCGGCTCAGTTGTGAATAAACGTTTCAAAGTCTCGAAGACTACCTGACATTCCGGGGTCCAGTCTATTTTTGTGGAAGGTTGGGTAGCAGTAACCCCCTTCCCCTTGGTTTTTAGGAGATCAGTAATGGGAAGCATCACTTGTGCAAAATTGCTGAGGAAACCCCGGTAAAAGTTAGCAAAACCAAGAAATCTTTGCACCTGTTTGCGAGTGGTTGGTGGTTCCCAGTTTACCACCGCCTGTACCTTGTCAGGATCCATGGTTAATCCATGGTGCGAAATCCTGTAGCCCAGAAACGTTAGCTCCTCTCTATGGAACTCACACTTGGAAACCTTAGCATAGAGGTAGTTTTCTCTGAGGCGTTGCAGAACCTCTTTGACCAAAGTAACGTGCTCATTCATGGTTTTGGAGTAGATGAGAATGTCATCTAAGTAAACCACCAACCCCTTAAACAACAAGTCATGGAGGATTTCATTGATCATTTGCATGAACACTCCCAGAGCTCCTTTTAATCCAAAAGGCATCACAAGGTATTCAAACATTCTGAAGCAACTAGAAAAGGCAGCTAATGGCTCATCCCCCTCCTGAATACGGATATGATAATACTCTTCCACCAGGTCCAGTTTGGTGAAAATGCGCCCTTCTTTCAGTTGGCTCAATAGGTCCGGGATGAGAGTGATGGGGTAGGCATTGGTTTGGGTAACTGCATTGAGTTTGCGAAAGTCTATACATAGCCGCAAGTCGCCTGTCTTTTTGCACACAAAGAAAGCAGGGGCGCAATGGGGGGCAGTAGAGGGGCGGATAAAGCCCCGTGCCAGATTTTTGTGAATAAAGTCTTTGAGTACAGTCTTTTCCTTGGGATTCATTGGATAAATTTTACTCTTTGTTAGTTGTTCTCCCACCACCTCAATGGCACAGTCCATTTCGCGGTGGGGGGGTAATACGTCACACTCCTTGACATCAAAAACATCTGTAAAGTCTCGGTATTTGGGGGGTAATTGTGGATCGGTAGTTCCTGCCATCAAGGAGGACAGCCACTTCTCTTAGATGCAGTTCGCATTGCAGCTGGGTGAATTCAAGCGTTTAGGCTGCCCAATCTATAGTGGGACTGTGTCCCTGAAGCCAATTCACTCCCAAGACTACTGCATAGCGGATGCCGGACACGATGGTGAAGTGAATTTGTTCCCAGTGATCCCCCACTCCCATGGCGACTCTGCCAGTCCGCCGGTCAACTGCCCCCCTTAGCCACTACCATCCATCTGGGCGAATTGAATGGTTTGGGGTAGGATGTCGGCTTTCACTTTTAGGGCTTTGAAGGTGTTTTGGTTCTTGTAGGTTATCCGGGCTGTGTAACCGTGGTCTTGGAATTTTCTTTCCTGACGTTTCGCCAGCAACTGTGGCAGGCATCTTCAAAGTAGTAACACTGAAGGACAGTGTCTCTACACTGACACTGTCCTTCAGTGTTACTACTCTGAAGATGCCTGCCACAGTTGCTGGTGAAATGTCAGGAAAGAAAATTCCAAGACCACGGTTACACAGCCCAGATAACCTACAAGAACCAATGAACTCTGACCGTGAAAGCCTTCGACAATACTTTGAAGGTGTCTTCACTGATTAGGGTATGAGCACACCCAGAGTCTACTAAGGCTTTAACTGATAATTGCCCCCCTTATAGTATTGTAATACCACATCAAGAAACACAGAGTCAACTTCTCTCACCATTAGTGGAGCTGTGGCACTCCGTTCACTGCAAACCTTGCCAGTTTTTTGCCTGGTCTTGGGTTGGGACGAGGTTTAGTGCTGGCGACCCCCAGGTCTCGTCTTCCTCCGAAGAAGGGGGTTCAACTTCGGTGGGGACAGAGGTATTTGTAATCCGGAGCCCCAATGGGTCAGGAAATGATGCTGATGGCTCTTTACAAGCAACTTCGTCATCCATACGAAGGGCGGGAGGCGGCTTGCACCTGCTTGGCGCCAGGCTTTTGCGACGGCTATCCCCACTGGTCCGGGGATGACCTTCCGACCATGGGTCGGGACTAGGATGTGCAGGACGTGAAGGACAAGTTGTGCAGGACGTGAAGGACAAGTTGCAGCGAGGTGGCCCATCTTACCACAAACAAGACATGCTCCTTTCTGAAAATGTCTGGCTCGGTCTGAAACAGGGGCAGTGGGTCTCCGTGGTAGTGGGGCACCTCATTCCTGCTGTGGGCCCGCTTCTTTCACTCTGCGTCTGGAGAGGGAAAGGGATTGCCGACGGCTTTCCACTTCCTCAGCAAGCAAAATCCACTCTTCGAGGTTTGGTGGATCCCTTTGCATATAAGCCCAGTACAGTACTTCAGAATGCAGTCCTTAACGAAAGTATTGCACTCGGGTGGCCTCACTCCAGTCCGTAATTCGGCTGGCTAGGCATTGAAACTCGCCGGTATATTCCCGGACGGACTTGGTGCCTTGATGCAATTGAAGAATGGCGACTTTAGCTTTCTCAGTTCGAAAGGGATCCTCGAATCTTCTTTGCAGCGCCCACATAAAGTCATTTAGGGTTCGTATGGTTCTGGCCCGTGAATCAAACTGTTGGATCATCCAATCTGCCGCCTTTCCCTGCAGAAGGGAGGATACATATCGTACACGACTGTCTACAGTGGGGAACCACTGTCTTTGCTCTCTCATAAAGCTGTCTACCTGGTGCAAAAAGTAGGGTAGGGCTTTTGTAGAGCCGTTAAAAGTTACTCGTAGGTCCTTCAGAGAGGCATGAGGATGAGGCGGTGAGTATTACCATGGTGGAGGAAGTCCCCCTGGCCTCCCGGCCTGTCCGGCGGAGGCACTTCTGGACTGGGCCCTATAGGTGGCATGCCGGGACGACCCGGTTGGGGTCCCCACGGGGCACCACTGGCAGCAGCACCACAGGCAGCTGTACCTGCAGTTGGGGAATCACTTGAGGCTGTTGCCGCCGTCCCAATTCATGGCACATAACATCCATTCGCTCTTGCATTTGAGCCATTTGTTTCTGTAGTTCCCGGTTCTGGGAGAGCAAACGAGAAAGTTCGTCTGCTGGTCCCCCTCTGTGTCGGCCCTGAGAAACGCCAAATTGAGTATTCCAGTCTTCGGTAGTTTCTCCTCCATACCAACCCTGAGAAACGTCCAAAGGGACATTCCATTCCTCTGCATCCTCCCGGTCTGAATCCTCCTCGCCCGGGTATTCGCAAATGTCTTGTGTCAGGGCATAGTGAACGGTAGCTCGTTGGTGATGAGCTAGGTGTCTGGGAAGGGCTAAAAAGGACCGATCGGAAGAGAGCGAAAATGAAAAGTCCTCCTCTCCCGGTCCCTGTCCCGAACCCTGCCACCCAAGGTCCTTGGATTGCTCCCTGAGGCTTGTCAATCCAGTAGAGGCTTCTGTTGCAGTTTTGGCTGTTTCAGCTGCCCACACATCGTTTAGCATCTTGGCCCGCGCCTCTATCAGTTCTGCCGTCTGGGCCTCTGCTTTAGCCAATGCCGCTCCCAATTCTGCCACTTGAGCCAAGGCGGTGTCCCTGAAGAGTTGTTCCAAAAGATGAGTTAGAAGCAACTTCACTTCATCTATGTTAGAAAGAAGTGGTATCACTTGCCGCGCCAATCCCCCAGAAGCCGAACCAAAGTCTGATTGTAACAGTTGCTGGACGTGAGCTTCCGTGGCCGATTGCGGTGATAGTTCCATGATGTGCAACACAATTTTGGCAGCAGCATTTCTCACCTCCAACTGAAAGCGGTCGCTGCTCCCGGTGCCCTCCGCCATAGCAGCCGATAAAAAAAGGACTGTCCAACAAATCCTCGAGAGCTGCGGTACATGCAACCAGCTGCGTTAGTAGGGAAGTTCCCTCCTGGGCTAGCCAGGTCTCCCCCTCCCGCATATCCCCGCCAGAAACGTTGCTTAAATGGAGATACTGGTTCAAAAGGTAGGCTCTGGTGACCTTCCTCCTTTCCTTGCACCGTTGCCGGTCTGCCACCCTCTGGACTTGATCCTTGGTCTCCTTCCGCAGGAGCTGTCAGAAGATTTCTCGAGCGGTAGAGGCCTTTGGCTGTCCCTCCCGTGTGGAGTGATCGTCCTCTTCCAAAGAGGAGCCAGTGAAGTCAGGTGCTGTTGCCATACAAGTTGCCATACAAGTGGATACTAACCACATTCCAGACAAAAATAAAAAAGAACATAAAGCAAAAACGAGGAGATTAGAGTCCTAATGTAAGGTCTGAGTTCACCTGTTAAATCCCAATCACCAAACGTCCAGACAGAGTATTCTAAGAGGATGGTTTATTTGGGAAGCAGGAGGTGAGTAGCAGAAACTTACAGGGAAAGGTACGAGGACTCTAATGGGGGGGAAGAGCAGGTTGGAACATATACAGAAAACCAAAGGCACAGTTGGATCCCAGGCCAAGCCTGGTTCTCATGGTAGATTACAGTTATCACGCAAACAGAGACGAGCAGACATAACAACCTTCTGAGCTACACAACCTTGGAGGTCAGCTGCACTCCCAGGCCTGGAGCTCACAGGAGGTGAGGTGAGGGACCTCAGTGGGGTACAATGCCATAGAGACTACCCTCCAAAGCATCCATTTTCTCCAGGGGGAACTTTCTCCTTTATTGTCTCTGTTGTCTGGAGATCAGTTGTAATTCCCTGGGATCTCCAGGTCCCACCTGGAGGTTGGCAACCCTATATACTACATTATGTTTGTGTGGGCATTTGCTATATTTAGTCTTATTAGGACTGTTTATGTGCACTAATTATTCTCTCAGGGCATGGGTGTCCAATCCACTCCACCTTGCTCGGTCCCACCTTGCTCCCCTTTTGCTGTGTCCCATCCCCTTTTTTCTGCCAAGGGCTATTTGGATATTTATAACCTCATTCACGGGCCATACAAAATTATCAACTTAAAAATTGCCCTGCTGTATTTGGTCAAACATTTAGCCAAGAGGCAAGACCGGAGACGTCTCCGAGTGTCTGCCACGTAGAGCGACTCGCTTTTGAGCTCTGCTGTCCCCAGCTGGGCCCATGAGATTCAGGCAGGGCAGCAAACACAAGTGAGTGACAAGCTGCTCAGGGCTTGCAGGTAAAGGAGCCCGGTCCTGTAACGCCCCGATCCGGCGCTTTCCCACCCTTTGTGTCTTTTGTAGGGTTTAGAGGGGAAAGAACCAGAAGGGAGAGGTGATACTGACCAAGGCCCATGCAGGCAGCTGCCCAAATGACCCCCCCTGGTGCAAGCAGGCAGGCATCCAACCGGTGGTGCACTCGCCCACCTGGTGATACAGAATGGTCTGTTGCACCAGCTGGGCTTAGCTGTCCAGCCATATGCCAGAGTTGCTCCTGCTCCGCATGGTTAGGGCCGGATTCTACAGCTGGCTCCTGCTACCTCCACCTGCAGGGATGAAATGAGGACACACTGGCTAAGAACTCATTTTCTGGCCCTGCCCCCTTTAACCCCTCCATTGTTGCCACTTCTACCCCAAGCCCTCTTGTAGTACAGAGGGAATACATTTCTCCACGGCTCGGGTGGGAAAGGGTTAACACAGTTTCTTGGGTGGTCCTAGCAGCTCCATAGCTAATGACTCTTCTGCAAAGGGGAAATAAGGTTCCTTTTCTTGGAAAAACAAACTCAACTCCACCTTGAATAGAGGTTATTCCTGTCCGTGGGAGGGGGCAGATCACCAGTCTTAGATCTTTCTGAGCTACAGATCTGCCAGGACCCACAAAGGGCCAGACCAAATGATTTTGAGGGCCTTATACAGCCCCTGGGCCTGACATTCCCCACCCTTGATATACAGAGTATTCTGTGGATTATATAGAGACAAGACCGGGAGGTGCCTTGTGGAATTTATAATTTCGGGGGGGCACATATATGATTTGCAAGAGTCTCAACAGATTCCCCATCACACATTATGGTTTCTGGCCAGAATTCTGGACATATACCGTACCTAAGAGGAAAGTGGAACAGGAGAAGCAGGAGAAGAGGTTTCCCTTCAACAGACTTAAGACACAGCTCCATTTAGTGGATACAGGCCCTATTGCATTTGGGAATCAGTCATCTGGCATGGGGAAGACGGAATCCTTTATTTTATGGGTTGGAGAGAATATATTACACAACTCTGAAGACAAGAAATGTTGGTTTACAACATTTTGCTATTTTTTAAACTCATTTTAACATGTTTTTAATTTGGAGACATGAGGGTGGAGAGTCAAGGTGTGTTCCATATAACATTTGTGCTAGAGTTTCTGCCTAAAAAAGTTTAAGGGTGCCATTGTCTCTTGGGAGCTCCCGAGAGACACCAAGAGTTGTTTAGATTTGGGGTGCAAAAAAGCACGCCAACCCGGTTCTAAATAGTGGATCGTCAGAGCAGCCATCAGAGCGGTTTAACTCCCATATTCTTGGAGAGAGCTTTCATTAAGCCTCTCGGAGATTTGAACGTTGTCCCGCCGGCACCAAAGGGGCTACCAATGCCACGAACGACTCTTTGGATTTAGGCTTTGACCTCCTCTATCCATTAACATCAAAGAATCTATGAAAAGAACAAGATGCCTCACCTTTGGAAGTCAGAGTGAGTAAAAAGACACCTTTTGCTTTTACCTTGATTGAGAAGATTTGAATGACGATAAAAATACCTAAGAAACCTGCGTCTCTCAGGCCAACGTAATGAGACTCTTTAAATAAATAAACGTCATTAAATGAACCGACAAAGACCTTATCAATTAGATCAGTGAGTAGACACAATAAATGGGACTTTTGAATGACTTTACAACTACCAATTAAATGCTTTGAGGGGAGGGGTGAGACTAATCCCCCCCACTTCTGGTTCTTTCCGGTTCAATCAGTCCTCCAGCCACGTCGCTTCTAAGGACCGGAAGATAGTAAGAAGGGCTTTGTTATCATCGAAAAGACAGGACAGATCATAAGACTGGAAGTGAGTTTCCCCGGTGCAACCACTTAACCACCGAGTGGAGACGACACAGGGTCTATGATACTGCAGTTTCCTGTCTACTTCCCTTTTTCTGACCGTGCCGCTCTGAAGCGTAATTGAGGATATTTTGAAAATTACAAAGCCCATTTTCATATAAGAATCCAAGCAGATGTCAAACAAGAGAATGGAAGATATGTTACTTAAACAAATGGACATGTTTGCAATGCAACAAGATTTAGTCTTTAAAAAACAACAAGCGTTCTCACAACAAATGATTCAACTAGCTGGAATGAGGAATACCTTATATCAATCAATCAAAGGAAAACTGGACACAATTATTAAGGAGATCTATGATATGAAGACCCAAGACATGACCATGCCGATGGAAATAAAAGATCCTACTATGGAGATAATGACTGAATGCTACATGGAAGTGGAGATAAAAACCGAAAACCATGACAATGAATCAGAACAATTTAACTCCCAAGAGGTGGCTACAAATGATCAGCTGGCAATGAGAGAAATCAACACTAGAGAATTCAATATCTCGACATTCTACTTGTCTGAGGTGCTGTTGGCAGGAGGAATATTATTATCCCAAGAAAACATCTCCTGGCAGCCGGCAATGGAGAGAGACAAGATGAAGGATTTTATCAAGATGCTGCAGGAAAATTTAATGACACCAATGGATACAATCATCGGGATCCTCTTTCATATTTTCAGAGGTCAGAATTGCAGCTACTACACTGGAAAATGGAAAAAAAATTGGGAAATGAAGAAGGGCTGGCAGATCTCCTCCTAAAACAAGAAAATGGCTAAGATGATGCTTAATTTAGGGGTGTAAGGGAGGCATGGTGGATTTACTCTGATGAATTTTTAAAAGGGAAAATTTGTTTATGTATTGATCTAATCCCTTTACTACAGAATAATAGAATGCTATATAGAGACAATGATGATATTATAACCATGTAGGACTTGAAACTGCTTATAGAAGTAGTATAGATAGTTTAAAGCAAGTCTGTAAGAAAGAAAATAAGGATTAGAAATTAATTTGAAATGCAAAAGTGTTAACCAGTAAAATTAGTGAAGAAGATGTGGGGAAGTCATATATAGTAGAAAGTCTTGTATAGTATAGATATTCTCAGTAATAGTAGTGACTTCTCTTTTTATAAGTAGTTGCAACTGAGTATATTGTTGAGATATGTTTATTTCTGTTATATTGTGAAAAATAATAAAAATGTTTTTTTAAAAAAAGGTTTAAGGGTGTCTGCCATATAGTGTGCCCCTTTGGTCCAGAGAAAATTTAGTATTGAATGGGCTGATCTTTCCCCTAAATTGGCAACATAAGTATTATGGGCCAGCTTGGAGCCAGATGCCTGGATTGTCGTTCCAAGATATTTGAATTGGGTTACCTGTTCCAACCTATGGCCATTTATGCTCCACCTCCTTTAATTATGGCGATTACCAAAAGCCATTACTTTTGTTTTGTCATAATTAATAGTCAGGCGTTCCTTCTCACAGAACTTCCTCCGACCCTCTGTTTGAGCTAAATATTGGAGGAGAGAGATTACGATTCCTCGTCAACACAGGCGCTACCCACAGCGTCCTTGCCGACCCTGCCACCCCTCAGATCCCCACAGAATGCAAGGAAGTTATGGGCGTAGGAGGCACTGTCAATCGTGTCCCGGTAACCTCTCCCTTGGAAGTCGAGGTCCCCCAGGGTCCGAAGCTCTCCCACAAGTTCCTTGTCATGCCTCAGTGCCAATCTTCTGGGCAGGGATCTGCTTTGCAAACTCGATGCCACGGTCTCCTGTTCACCAGATGGCATCACTATAGAATTTCCTACTGAAAAAGCTTATCTCTGCTACCTAAACCAGCCCTCTGAGGAGCAGCAGGACTGCCTCTTTCTTCTCCACGAGTCACCAGATGACCTTGTTGGATGTGCTTCCTCCATTGACCCCCGTGTGGTATTCAAGACAACCTGGCTTTGCTCGCTATGCCACCCCACATCTAGTTGAATTGCTTCCTGATGCACAGCCCATTGTAGTCCGCCAATACCCTCTCAGGCTAGAAGCAAGACAGGGGCTAGCTCCTCTCATCCGCCTCTTCCTAGACGCAGGCATCCTCGTCCCAGTGCAGTCTTCCTGGTGCACCCCCATCTTGCCAGTGCAGAAGCCAAACGGCACATGGCGTTTTGTGCAGGATTTGCGCGAAGTCAATTGCCGCGTCCGCCCCCTCCATCCCGTGGTGGCCAACCCTTATACCATCCTGACCACACTACAGTCTTCCCCAAATGTGGTACACCTCGATAGACCTCAAGGATGCATATTTTACGGTGGGGCTTGCCCCCGAATCATTTCCCTTCTGTTTTGAATGGCAGGATCCGCCACCCGCCAATGGGGGGCGCCATCTTCTCGCTTGGTCAAGGCTCCCCATGGGCTACAGAAATTCCCCCACGGTGTTTGCAGCTGCCCTCACTGACGACCTTAGCCACCTAGAGACCCCAGGCTGTACGATGATTTCGTACGTTGATATTTTGTTAGCATCGGACTCTATGGATGCCTTCCGAAACTCTTCTATTGCTCTCCTCAATCACCTAGCTGCCTGTGGCTACAAAGTTAGTAGACAGAAGGTTCAATGGCTTTCCCTTGAAGTCACCTACTTGGGCTATGTTTTGCATCAGGGCACCAGGCGCCTTCACACATCCCGGGTTCAGGCTGTCCTCAACCTGCCCGAACCCCGAACTGTCAAAGATGTTAGAGCCTTCCTCGGAATTGTGGGGTATGCACGTGTTTGGATACCCTCCTTCTCCGTCTTAGCGCAACCCCTCTACGATCTCACTAAGCAGGGACAGGCATGGGAATGGACACAGGTCCATCATGCAGCTTGGGACTCCCTTCGCTCAGCCCTGCTTCGAGCTGTCACCCTGGCTCTTCCTGATCCTCAAAGACCCTTCCTCCTCTTTGTAACTGAAAATGCAGGATGTGCAGTGGGACTTCTTGCCCAGACCCTCGCGTCTATTCCTCTTCCTGTTGCCTATCTCTCCAAGCGCCTTGATCCCGTTGCCAGAGGTTGGCCCCCATGTGTGCGTGCAGTAGCAGCAACTGCCCTTCTGGTGCAAGAGGCTCAGAAAATCACCTTGGGGGAACTTTAGAAGTCCTCTGCCCTCACTCTGTTCGCACCCTTTTGGAGCAGAAAGCCCCAGTCTGGGCTACATCCAATCGTCTCTCCAAATACATGGCTCTGCTCATTGAACAGGAAGTGATCTCCCTCACTCACTCAGAGCGACTGAACCCAGCCACCCTCTTCCCAGCTCAGCCCGCTCCTGACACTCCTGAGCCGGACACCCCTCCCCATGACTGCATGGAAGTTTTGCAAGCCACGTGGGGGGGGGCACAATCTTCGCTGTGATCCTATCCCTGACAGTGAGCTTGTTTTATGGACTGATGGCTCTTCTTATGTCCTCCATGGCAATCGCCACACAGGCTTTGCGATTGTAGATTCCTCCTTTCAACCAGTGTTTATGTCTGCCTTGCCTTCCCACTGCTCAGCCCAAGCAGCTGAGTTAGTTGCCCTGATTCAAGCTTGCCGCTTAGCTCAGGACAAGTCAGCCACCATATATCTGGACAGCCGGTATGCTTTCCTAGCGGCCCACTCCCACGCCGCCCTCTGGTGGGAGAGAGGGTTTTGTAGCGCTGATGGGAAACCCTTAAAAATGAAACCCCTCCTCGAGGAACTCATGAATGTTCTTTGGTTGCCATCCGCCCTTGCTATTCTTCATTGCCCAGGTCATCAGGCTGATAGCTCAGAAGTGTCCCAAGGAAACCATGCTGCCAACCACTGGGTGAAGAAAGCTGCCCTCCTCCTTCCGCCCCTGACCCTCTCTGCTCGCTTGTCTTGGTTGATCCCTGTGAAACTGAATGTCTCCTGTACAGCAGTCAGGATTTACTAGAAAAAGGGGGGAGGTGGCATCAGGGCTGGTGGGTAGTAGGAGACAAGATCCAACTACCAGCAGAAGGACTGTTTTTCGTAGTCCAGAGAGCCCACAAATCCAGCCACATGGGAATTAAAGCTCTCACAGCATGGCTTCAGTCCCGGTACTGCAATCAAGGCTTCCGTGCCATAGCACAGTGAGTGGCTGCCAACTGCCCCGAATGTCTGCGAACCAACCCAAAGTCTCCCGTCCACAAGGGACCCCCAACTAGACTCAGAACAGCCAAGTACCCAGGAGAGGCATGGCAGGTTGACTTTGCTGAAATGCCCCAACATGGCAGAAAGAAACATTTGTTGGTTTTTGTGGACCTTTTCTCTGGATGGGTGGAAGTGGTACCTACTGCCACTCAGGGATCTCGTGAGGTTGTCGCCGCCCTGCTAGACGTTCTGGTCCCAAGATTCTCCCTCCCAAAGGGGTTAGAAAGCAACAATGGCTTGGCCTTTATTTCGGAAGTACACAAGCTGTCAGTACTTTTCTGGGCATACAGTGGTTCCTGCATTCAGCTTATCGCCCACAGGCTTCGGGCAAAGTTGAACGCATGAACCGTACCCTCAAAATGCACATTTCCCGGTTGTGTCAAGAGACTTCTCTCCCATGGACTAAAGTCCTGCCCCTTGCCCTAATGCGTATCCAAAGTGCCCCAGGGTCCAGACTTGGGTTGTCCCCCTTTGAAATATTGTATGGGAGACCATTTGTTGCTTCTGTGTGTAAACAGCTATATGGGGGAGAAAAGAATTTAAGTTTGTACATGCAAAAGCTGGCGCAGGTTTTGTCTTCTATTCACAAACAGGTGCTGGATGCCCTTCCCCCTCACTGAGCGTCTTGCCCTAGGGTGACTTGGGTTTGTACTTCCCAGGTGAAGCAGAAAGACTCAAAAGGCCCCCTTCCTAACTTGCCTGCTCCTGAGGCAGTTGCCAGAGTCTTGCTGCCTCCCCCTTCTCCAAAAAATATCCCAACTCCCAAAGGCCCCTAGTGTATCCTTCCCTGTATAGACATCTGGCAAAAGTAGTTCGGCTCCCAGATCCAGCTAAAAAAATATTAATTGACTTGGGAGAAAGAATTGCTGCTGTGTTAAATGTTACTAATTGCTGGGTCTGCTGTGGCTCTATAGCCAGCATGGAGTGGCCTTGGCAAGCAATTGAAATTCCCCCGGCTTCCTTAGCTGAGTGGAATCGCCACCCTTCCTTTAACCCTTCAGCCAGGCCACAGCTCTGGCTGCTGAGAGCTCCAATTCTTGGGAGCCTCTGTGTATCCCGAAGACAATCTGCCAAGTTCAATCACCCAGTGGGAAATACTCTAGGCACTTCAACTCTTGTAGCCAATGACACCCACTCCTTCTGGTGGCCTAGAGCTCCCACTTTCTTTTTCTCAGCCACCAACAGGAGTGAAAAATGTGTCCCCACTAATGACTCCCAACTGTTTAATTGCTCAGGCAGTAACCCATTCCAGGCATTCCCCTCTTTATGACTGCTCTGGAGAGACCCTTCTAATTTCTCCCTCCCCTGGAGCAACTCCTGATGGTTTCTTTTGGCTGTGTGGCAACACTGCTTATTCTCAACTGCCACTGAAGTGGGCTGGAACCTGTGCATTCGGGACCATCCAGCCAGGGTTTTTCTTGCTGCCTGCAGTCAAAGGAAATTCTCTAGGAATCCCAATCTATGATGATCTCAAATGGGATAAGAGATCTATTAATATTGGTGGATCTCAGCATTGGGGTGATGCTTGGCCTCCACAGCGTATCATTGAATATTATGACCCTGCTTCTTGGGCCAATGAAGGCACTTTTGGGTATAGAACTCCTATATACATGTTAAATCGCATCATCTGGCTTCAAGCTGTCCTAGAAATCATTACCAACCAGACTGCCAGTACCTTAGAGCTGCTGGTCCATCAGCAAACACAGATGCGAGCAGCAATTTACCAGAACCGACTTGCGTTGGACTACCCCCTCGCCGAACAGGGTGGAGTTTGTGGCAAATTTAATTTTAGTAATTGTTGTCTTCAAACAGATGACAATAGAGAAGCAATCCTTAATATTGCCTCCAATATCCGAAAGGTAGCCCATGTCCCTGTTCAATCCTGGAAGAGTGCTTGGGATGCATCTTGGTGGGAAAATCTTTTTGCAGGGGCTTGGTGGGAAAAGTTGATGTTCTTTTCAGCTTGTTCACTTGCTGGGATAGTCTTTATACCCTTTTGTATCCCCTGCTTCATGTATCTCATTCGAGCTGTTCTCCAAAGCTCACCCATGGTCACAATGCCCCTTGATCAACCCTCACCCAAGGCACCAGGGAACTTAATGGTTCTACGTTTCCTACCCAAAGCAGTTCGCTAATCTTCACCCACACCTCAAGTGTTTTTATTTTCATTTTAAAAGAATTTAAATGCTCAAATCAAGGGGGGGAATGAAGTGCCTTATTAACTTCATTTATGGGGAAAACATATATTCTTTCACATATATGTATATTCAGATAGCATGAGACACACATATATATTCTTATATACAGATCTAGAATCACTATGCATGATGGGTAGAAATCTTTGGTCAAGAGATTCGTTAGTGAATCTCTGGGTCAAAATGACCTAGCAAGCAGTTTGCAAGTCAGCTGCAAGTGAGATCATTCTCACTTGGTACAGGCAGGCTCCCTAATTAAGCCTGAAGCTTTGATTTAAGGCAAGAAATGTCATCCTGGAATGTTAACTTGCAATTCCTTATTACCAGCTAAAGTAAACGCCTTCAGACCATTCTCATAGGACATGCAAATGAGAGCACCTACGACTCTATTATGTATTGTCTCTAATACTCTACATAATTGTACTTAGTGCTGTCTGTCTTAATGATTATAAAACCTAATGTCTCCCTTTGTTCTGGGTGGTGGAAGACCTCTGACTTTTTTTTTATAATCTTTTTATTATTTTTATAATAAAACATAAACACACAAAAAAAGAAAAATAATAATAATACATATAAAAAGAAAAAAAATACATGTTCAGCGCACTACTTATCCACTAATACAGTATTCAATTCACTAAATTCCATCGTGCCCTGAATCCAAATCCCGCCCCCCCCACCGCAGTGCCCTTCACCATTGGACTTCCGATGGAGTGTTATGACATTACAAAATAAAATATCTATAATTATATCATATTTAAAATCATATTGTACTATAGTTCGTTAACTATACTTTTAAAATCCGTTTTTGCCACATTATCCCAATATGCGGTAGCCTTTGACCATGTTGATTTAAATTCCTCCATATCTTTACAATGTAAAGAAGCAGTAATTTTGACCATCCGCATATACATCCATAATTTTTCTCTCCACTCTTTAATTGAAGGTTTATTTGTTTGCTTCCATTTTTTTGCAATTACAATTCTTGCTGCTGCAAAACTATATTGACATATGACTCTATCACCTTTATCTAAATCTTTTTTTAGCAAAAGGCGGGGTCTCTCTTAATTATTAATTTAATCAGATTATTAGTTTCATTCAAAACTAGTCTCCAAAACTTCCTAATTTTTTACAAAACCACCAAACATGCATAAATGTACCTATTTCCATACCACATTTCCAACATAAAGCTTCATCTTCTTTCTTCATTTTACTTAACAATACTGGGGTTATATGCCATCTATAAAACATTTTATACAAATTCTCTCTTATTTCATTTGAAATGGTAAACTTAAATTCCTTTTTCCATAAGTTTTCCCATATTTCCAAATCTATATTATAACCTAAGTCTCTCATCCATTTCAACATCACCGGCTTAATCCTTTCTTGTTCTAAGTTTATTTCTATAAGTAATTTATATACCCTCCCTATCAATCCTTTATTGCCCTTAGATAGTATAATTTCAAATTTCGATTTGGTTTGATTAAAACCCAACTTGTTATCTTTATTAAAAACATCTCTTAATTTATAATACATAAACCAGTCTTTAATCTGAAGTTCTTCTTTTGATTTCAATACCCATGTACCATCTTTGTATTCTATCAATTCTCTATAATTATTACCATCCAAATTTAAATGTATACCCCTTCTCAAAAATGCTTCTACAGGATTAATCCAGCCGGGAGTTTTGCTTTCAAAAACATCCTTATATTTCTTCCATACTTTTAATAGATTTTTCCTAATAATATGAGAATTAAATTCTTTATTTACTTTCTCCTTTTCGTACCACAAGTAAGCATGCCACCCAAATCTCAATTTAAATCCTTCTAATTCTAATAATTTCGTGTTCTCTAAGAGAATCCAATGTTTGATCCAGGTGAAACATGCTGCTTGATAATATATTGTTAAGTCTGGTAGACCAAATCCTCCCGTATCCTTCAGTTCAATTAAATTATTATATGCAATCCTGTGTCTTTCTTTACCCCAGAGAAATCTCATAATATCTTTTTTCCAAGCATCAAATATCTGTACACCCTTAACTATTGGGAGGTTTTGAAACAAAAAAAACATTTTAGGTAATATCATCATTTTAACTACCGAAATTCTTCCCCACAATGATAATGGCAGTTTTTCCCAGCTTATCAAATCCTTTTTTATCTGTTCCCATTGATTCACATAATTGTCTTGAAATAAATTAAGATTATTATTTGATATCCATATGCCTAAATATTTAACTTTATTTTCAATAATAAACCCCGTCTTTTTTGTTAATATTTGTTGTTGTGAAAGTCATATTCTTAGTTAAAATCTTGGTTTTAGTTTTATTAATTTTAAAACCTGAAAGCTTTCCATAAACCTCCAAAATTTTGTTCCATCTGTCAATTTGTTCAATCGGATCAATCAAAAAACAAACTAAATCATCCGCATATGCTTTACATTTATAATGATTTTTACCTATTCGTACACCAACTACATCATCATTTGTTCTAAAATTATACAGTAAGAGTTCTAATACTAAAATAAACAATAAAGGGGAAAGAGGACATCCCTGTCTCGTTCCCCTTTGTATTTCAATATTTGGTGATAATGACCCATTTATAATCAGATTGGCAGTTTGTTGTGTATATATTCCTTTTATAGCTGTTTTAAAATTCACACCAAAATCCATGAAGTCTAATATCTTAAACATAAACTGCCAATTGACATTGTCAAAAGCTTTTTCAGCATCCAAAAATATCAACGCTATTGGTGTTGTATCTTGTTCTGCATATTCTAAAAGATCAATTACCACCCTCACATTCTGACTCATCAACCTTCCAGGTAAAAAACCAGCTTGGTCTTCATGTATTACTTGATTTAATACTCTTTTTAATCTAGTAGCTAATATTGCTACAAATAATTTATAATCAGCATTTAACAATGAAATTGGCCTAAAAATTTTAACTTCCAATAAATCAGAATTTACCTTTGGTATTAATGTTATATTTGCTTGTTTCCAAGTTTGAGGGATAATGCCTTCTTTCAATGCTAAGTTCATTACTTCCAGTAAATAAGAAATTAACTGATCTTTAAATGTTTTATAATAAAATGCGTTAAATCCATCTGGGCCGGGAGATTTATTTAATTTACTTTTTTATTGCTTCTTCTAACTCCTCTTTAGTTATTAAAGAGTCCAAAAAATCTTTATTTTCCTGTGTTATTTTTCCCCAGTCCCCTTTAATAAAATACTTATCCATTTCTACCTCTGAGACTACATTTTTTTATACAAATTTGTATAAAATTCTACAAATGTTTCTAATATCTCCTCTTTTTTTCTTGTAATCTTGCCATTCTTTTTAATTTGAGTTATTGGTATTTTTTTCTGTTTCTGTTTAAGTTGCCAAACTAACATTTTACCCGGCTTATTTGCATGTTCAAAGAATCTTTGTTTATTATACATAAGTTTACTTTCAATTTCTTCAGCAATTAAGAATTCATATTGTTGTTGCCAATTTCTAATCTTAACCTGCTGCTCCTGCTTAGCTGCTTTATCTTGCAACCTACTTAAATATCTTTCACCTTGTCTTATTTCATCTAATATATGTTTTCTCTTTTTCTCCCTGTCCCTATACCACCTTGTATTTTGTTGGATTAACAATCTTCTAATTACTGCCTTACCAGCATCTCAAACTATATCTTCATGGGTACCCTTATCTGTATTTTCTTTAAAATAATTCTGTATATCCACCTTCAATTTGGTAACTATTTTAATATTTTTAAAGAAGAAGTCATTAATTCTCCAGGGTTTGTATCTTCTATCTCCCATTTGAATTTTAACTGAAACCGCATTATGATCAGATAGAACCCTAGGTAAAATCTCTGAATCTTCTGATTTCTCTATTAAACCCTTCGATAGCCATAACATATCTATCCTGGAATATGTAAGGTGTCTTTGAGAAAAAAAAGTATATCCTTTCTTATTGCCATGTGCCAATCTCCAGACATCAAACATATTCCATTGATCAGTAAGAGCATCAAAAACCCCTGGTAATTTTCCTTCATTAGTTGCTTTCTTCTTTTTTCCAGATCTGTCTATCTTAGGTACATTCACACCATTAAAATCCCCCATCCATATAATTTTTTTCTGTGGCATATTCAGCTAGTAGTATTGCTAGTTTATCATAAAAAACTTTTTGATTTATGTTAGGCGCATATATTCCCACAAGCAATATCTTCTGAAAGCCGCATGTTATTTCAACTAACAAAACTCTTCCCTCCGTATCTTGGAAGACAACTTTTGGTTCTAATGAAATAGGTATATACATAGCTATTCCATTATTTTTTCTACCATTATTACATGCCGTAAAAAGTGTACCCAACCTAGAATGTTCCAACCTAAATATGTCCTTTGGGAGTATATGAGTTTCCTGTAAACAAATAATATTAGCATTACTTTTATGTAGCTGGTGAAATATTTTCCTCCTTTTGTTAGGAGAGTTCAGACCGTTGATGTTCCAAGATAATACCTGTAACATATCAAAAATCAGTTAGATCCCATACTTTTCCATACACAACTTAAACAACCATATTTCTTATTGCCCCCCCCTCCCTCCATTCTTTAGTCTTCAGCTTCATCAATTGGAGAGTCCTCTGGAGAATCTGTTGGCAAATCTCCCCCTCCAGATGCCTCTGATGCCTTTTCTTCTTCCGTAGATTCTCTGATTGGAACTTGCTTAGTTGATTTAGTAGGTTTCACCAGTTCTGCATCATATCTTCTTAAGAACTGCTCGGCCTTATCCACTTCTGTATACTTAAACCTTTTTGTTTTAAAAGTGAAGGAGATGCCTTGAGGGTATTCCCATCTATATTGGATTCCATTGAGCCTTAAACATTGAACAATCTCCATGAAGTCTTTCCTTTTCCTCAGCAATCTTGCCGGTATTTCCTTCATCAATCTCAAAGGTTCATCTTCAACTTTTAGTGGTGTCTTGTAATGAGTGTTAAGTATCAAATCCCGATGACTCCTCGAAAATAATTGAAGCAGGCAATCCCTAGGTACTTTGTTTCTGGTTGCATATGCAGAATTCATTCTGTAGGCTGTCACAATCATTCCTGTAGTAACTTCTTCAGATTCTTGTAGAAAGTCTGCCAAAAGAGCTGCCAAATATCCACGTAGATCCCGATTTTCAACTTTTTCTTTCAGTCCACGTATGCGTAAAGAAGATTCCTTTATCTTAAGCTCTATCATCGCCATCTGGTCTTGTTGTTTCTCGTCTCTGTCAGATGAGGATGCAATTGCCATCTCGAGGGTGTCCACCTTCTTCTTAGTTTCTTTAATTTCCTGTGTATTTTTCTTTAACTTGGTTTCAGCCCTATCTTGCCTAATAGTCAGAGATGAGATTGTATCTTGCAGAGTAGCTATTGCAGCAGAATTTTGGGATGTAGTAGCTGTATTCTGGGATAACTCCTGCTTCATTTCAGTAACATCTTGATGAGTCTTAGTTAAAAGTTCAAATACAGAGGTCAATGTTACTTCAGGCTTTGCTTTTGGAGTCATCTTGGCAGTAACAGATGTTTGTGCACCTGGAGAGGTTGTCTGTTTAGTTGCAATTTGAGTCACAGAGGGCCTTCTCTGAGGAAGTGGTACCACTAACTTTGTATCCTTAAGAATATCCTTGGTATGTTTCTCTTTTTCTCCCATTTGCAAGCTGTACAAGCTGAAGACAAAACAGCTGGTAATTGTAATCCAGAAAAAAAAGGAAGTGGGGGGGGGGCAAAACTTTTCTTTTAAATCATTGCACAAAAGTTATTTCAGATGAAAGAATCCAGTTCAGAGAAAGCAATCACTATGACATCTCAAATGATTTTATTCCATGTCACTTGATTGTTCTCCAACTCCTTTCTTTTAATTCCAAGATCTTGCTTAATGAGAAACTTTTTACAGTGCGTCACTCAACTGGCAAAAAGCCAAAAGTCACAAAACAGAGCATAACAGAACTGTAGATGGTTTTAAATTAAGTCTTTTATAAACAATACTGCCACACACCCCAAGTTGGTATTCTAATTATAAAAAAAGTTCTTTATGTCAAATTTAAAATAAATCGGATCCCACCTCGCTTTCTTCTTGCTGTTCCTTTAAGATGGCGCCGGCTATACAGCGGGATCCCGTCTGAGCAACTGCCGCCGATTTCATGGCGGCTCACGCTCCGTTGACGGGGCCGCCACCGGCACCCGATTCTGCTTCCCCTCTTACTCCGAGGGGAGCCGCTTGCCGGATCTTCAAGGGGCGAAGTAATCGCCCCGCGGCAGCGAAGCAGCAAGAGCACGGCTCCGCGCTTGTGGTGGGGGGGCCGTCCGACCCGGAAGTCGAAGACCTCTGACTTTTTAAAGAGCTTTCTCCACACCGCTTTGCTATCCTTTATTGATCAATAAAAGACCTGTTTGATTGTTAACCTCTCCTCAATTACTTAATTGAGTACTAAAAGTAATTAGGGCTTTACAGAAGTAGAACAAATCTTTTTTACATTCAGGCTACCCTATTGCAGGTTTTGGCCAAATTGGAAAGTAGGCCCCATTCACACAGAGATATGTCTGGATTATACATATCCCCCGACCAAATGCAGTAACACTTTCTGCAGCACAAAATTCAGCAACAGTCCTATGCCTCAGAGAGATTAGAAATTCTATGCAAGTTGTAAATTTGTGCTGAACATTTGATGTGTATTTTCCTATGGTATTATTCTAAAAAGAATGCCTTATTATTTATCCTGTTGTTTAACATTCTCCCTCATTTAGTATTTCCCCATGTCCCACAAAGAAATCCAGAAGAACTTCAGAACTTTGCAATGATGTTTTGTCTGGCTACCAGCTGGTCCCCCAATAGAGTCTGTTTTAAAGATCATAGTTGTACCAAATGTATATCATCCAAAGTAGTACCCGTACACCCCTGTAACTGTGGGAGATTCACTCAAGATAATGCATGACCACTCTGTTTCTGTCACCAGCACTGAGGTATCTATGAACAACCTATGAAGTCACAATACAGCTGCTCCTGGTTCAGCCAAATCACATGTAATTGCTTCACAGGGTGTTTCCTTCCTGGGCCATCTAACACTTAACAGGACATCTTGGGAAACTGTTCCATATGGATCATTTCTTTTAAACTGTTAGATGATCAGGCTTGGAGACAAGGAGGATGAAAAAATGTGAGTAGTGGTGCTGAAAGTTCAGTGAGAATGATATTATTTGATGAGGATTGCTTCACGTTATGTATTTACAACATGAAGGAAAACATGAACACATGAAGCTGCCTTATACTGAATCAGACCCTTGGTCCATCAAAGTCAGTATTGTCTACTCAGACCAGCAGCTGATTTCCGGGGTCTCAGGCAGAGGTGTTTCACATCACCTCCTTGCCTAGCCCCTTTAACTGGAGATGCCAGGGATATACATATACAATTGTATAACAACAACAACAAGAAGACAATGACGAGGAGTAGGAGGAGGAGTTGGTTTTTATACCCTGCTTTTCTCTACCTTTAAGGAGTCTCAAACTGGCTTACCTTCCCTTCCTCTCCCCAGAACAGACACCTTGTGAGGTAGGTGGGGTTGAGAGAGTTCTGAGAGAATGGTGACTAGCCCAAGGTCACCCAGCAGGCTGCATGTGTAGGTGTGGGGAAACCAACCCAGTTCTCCAGATTAGAGTCCACCACTCTTAACCACTACACCACACTACACCACACTGGCTCTCTATATTCCATTCTCCCCCACCAAGGTGGGCTCAGGGCAGATCACAAAAGATAACATAGCAGTTGTATTTTACAATTGTATTGTAATCATAGTTGTACAAACAATAAATATCATATTAAAATCATAATTCTAAAATGATAGTGCCAGTCAAAACTCCTCAGTGTTATGTAAAAACTTGATCAAAAAACAGGATGCTTACAACAACACAATAGCAAGAGGGGGGCTGGGAAAAAGCCTGGAGAAGGCAAAATGGTCAGGAGGGAGTTTCAGGAGCCCAGGCCAGCTGATGGAACGTCATAGATGGGAAAACGATCACTAAAAAAATGTTGCTGTCCTCAACCACAGGCCTGGAGGGAAATCTCTGTTTTGCAAGCCCTACGGAAATGAGATAGGGCCATTCGTGTCTGGGTCTCCTTAGACAGAGAGTTGCACCAGGCAGGGACCACAGCCAAAAAGGCAGTGGTTCTGGTCAAGGACAGCTGGATAGTATACAAATTATCACATGACAATCATGCATGAAATCTGCTGGAAGGTCTTAATTGGCTACCCCAGCTTTCCAAAATGTGTACACTGTGTGAATAATTATTTCACTGCATGAATTTTTCACATATAGAAAAGTGTTTTCGTGTAGGAAATGCACTATGCCATGTACACTTGGAGGAATTTATATGTATCTTAAGTTGAGATGGTCAATATTAAATAGATAACTTTGCCTTCTATGTGGGTAATGTATACATGCGACTGCTGTTTTGTGCACCTACTCTGTGGTATTTGCAATTTGTATTTGGTTAACAGAGTTGAGTCAATACGATGTTAATTTATATTCATACTCTATTTCAGAATGTTTGGTCTACCTTGGGAGAAATGCTGTTTACAAATACTTTAGAAAATTGTACTATAACCAAGCTGCAGCCCATGGGAATTTTATGCTGCCTTGGACCCTTGCATTAGTGTCAGCGAGGGCATCCAGTAGAGCCCCGGATAAGCAGACTCCGTGTCTCCTTCCCACCCCCCATTCTCTTTCCTTTGATCGCCTGGCATTAGCGTTTCAATAGAGATCCAGGAGAGATCTCTGGCGCCACGGAACAAATGCCTGGGAGCCCAGTGATCGCCCAGCCGCTTGCTAGTTAATCTCACCAGGAGGTTTAGTAGAGGGCAATCACCGGCGAACATTTCCTTACTGTCACCTTGTATCCGTTTATATTCAAAACAACTCTGCTGCACCCTTTCATGTCCTACCGTTGATGTAATCAATTGTATTGTATGTTCCCTATAAAGATGACCACTGTTTCCCCAATCCGTATTCCAACCTTAAGTTTGTTAGATGTCCTGAACCCATTTACTTTCTTAATAAAAATTTTAAACTCTCTGCAACGTCTGGAGTAAAGTTTACTATTGCTGAAATGCAACAAGGTACTGAAGCCTGACAATTACACTTCAGTGATGTTACAGTGCTACTAGCCACTCAACGATTATGCACCAGCAAGGCCACCCTACTGTTTCCATCAGCATTTCCTAATGCCCTCTGGTAAGGGTACCAGATGCATAGTTAGTTGACCACAAGTTTTGCTGGTCACCAAGAGATCTACAGAAATGTGGAAACAAAGGGGATAAAATTCCAGAAGTCCTAGTCAACTTGGGAATCCATGTGTCATATGACTTATTTTCATATGACATTTGGGTTATGTGGCTGCATAGGGGAAGCCAGAAGCTATCTCAGCAGCCCTCATCATCAGTGTTCTTTGGACAGCCAAATCTCATAATGGCATAAGAATGTGTGCTGTTGTACACTTCTGGCTCCTTCTTGTCCCCAAACCCTTTATAAGTGTGATAATGCTGCACAAAATGTGTCCTGGCAGAAAATTTTAATCTATCATTGCTTTTGAATATTCAGAGACAAATCTAGTGATAATAATGACTGCCACAACAGCATGGTAGCTTGAGTCTCTTGCCTTGACCCATACCATCTCTGTTAAGGGCAAGTGCTGTCCACAGGTTCTCTCATTCCACCACCATTTTCCAGTGGGTAATTGCTTTCCATGCAGTATACCAGGGATTGATGTGCCTCCAACTTCAGTAAATGCGTGCTATTGTGAGAGATGATGTTCCAGTGAATGTGAGCTTTTTGACTGTCTCTTCACTTGCACTATGACTAAATGGAAGCAGCTGTGGCTGGAGGGAGGGCTGTTGATGGTTCATATCACACAATCTGGCATTTCATGGAAAATGTCTCATGTTTTCATTTGGGAAATTTTGCTTTCGTGGTTGGAAATGTTGAACAAATTTAATTTTGCATCATGGGAAAAGATGCCTTGAAGAAATATTGCCCCTCCCTGGGAAGACTCAAGCTTTTCCTTGCTCTATGTCCAACATCCAATTTGTGCTCAGATTTTCACATGGTCCTGCTCTACATATTTGAAAAGGGAATAATAGAGAAGAGTTTTTTAAAGAAGGGCATAATGTGTAATAAAAGGCTAGAAAAGAGCAGAAGAAACCTCCAATCTTTCAATTTAATACGTAACTTCTGTTAGGGAAAGATTTTTTCTTTAGCGTTGCACTGAATGGTTGTCCATTTCATTTTGGGGGCTAAAGTTACTTTTTTAGGGAAGAGGCAAAAATGGTTCTTGAAAAAGCAAGTGAATGTTTTTACATTACATTCTTGCTGTCTCTATTTCTCTTTTCCACTGCTGCTCTGATGACATTTATTTCTGGGATGTCTTCCTGGGAGTTGTCCCATGGGTAATCCTGGTCAATCATAAATCACATGGTCAACATCATAATGTTACACTGCTATATATCCAATCAGATATGGCTATGAAACATCACGGAAGACAAACAAATCCTGTTCAGAGTGAAGGTAATGCTTCCGGGATCAGTGTTGTTTTCACTCTAAATATTTTTTACCCTAACCCTTTCAGAGCAGCCCCCAAAGAATCACTAAATGGGATGGGTTAGTTTGCTTTTTATGACTGCAAAAATATTTTGCAGAAGCACGCTCTATTCTGGTCTTAGCCCTAAATTTCTTATTTACAACACTACTGTAAGTAAGGTGGGAAATGTTAAGTGGAGAGGCAATGGAGATATTGAAGTTAGGTCTCTTTCCCATGTTAAAACATACAGCAACAAATGGATTCACTTGCTCATCACTGCAAAAAGGGAAAAAAAGTTTCATCTTCCCCATGCAGATATCACATGACCTTTGTGCAGAACATGTTTGACTTCTCTTTCTTGTTTTTTTCTTTAAAAAAACCCAAACTAGTGTTCTGTCTTGCTTGGTACTGAGTCTGACATCCTGACAGGTGAAGGTGCCTGGGGTTGAACATTGAGCATTAGGCAATAAAATCTTAAGACCACACAGCCTTTTCAATGTCTATTTGTGGGGTATAACCATGTTTACTAACCAAAGAACTTCTGCCATAAAGTTATACATTGCTCCAGGCAATAAGGATGTTGGCTGCACAACTAAAGCCACCAGAGTGCTTCAATTTACAAGCCAAATGTATACATTTATTTCCTAGTCACACTTGTTGAAAACTTCTGGTAAACCTGGAAGTGATGGGAATGCTCTGGCACATTTCTCCAAAAACTCTATAGAGGTGTGTTTTTTTAGAAACATTCTAGAGTGTCCCTATCGCTTCCGGGTGTGAGGGTCTGTATGCCTTGCCTTGGGTAGGCCTTTGCCTTGTATGCTTTCCCCCCCCCTCCCTGGACTCGTAAAAGCAGTCCAGGCCTCTTGACTTTCCTTGGTTCAGGCGCAGCGTCTGACGGGCCCCAGGTTGGAATGTCTCTTCCCTCTTCCCACGTCCCTCCCTTGCTCTCACTGACTCCCTTCCACCACTGTGGCCTTGGTGGGTAGATAGTACTAACAAGCTCTGAGTTCTTTGATGTTTTGTACCATGCACAATTATCTCGTAGATTCCCATAACATACGTTTGACATCTGCTTCCCTGTAGGGGTTATAATTCTGTCTTTGTGAATCTGTATTCACTTGCAACTTTACCAGTGTAAGGCTTATACTTCTCCGAAGCTTCCAATAAAGTTTCTTGTTTCTGCATGACCGTCTGAGCAAGTGATTTTATGGAGTTTGCACAGGGAGGTTGGGAACCCTCACATTAAGTTGCAAGTCCTTGCCTCGTTGTCCTGCTCCTGTACCGTTTTTGGACAGCTATGGCAGGCAACGGGGATGACGACGACAAGAAGGACGACGCTGTACCCAAACAGCCCGACCTGGCCCCTTCGGAAGGGAAGTCGACTGGGAAGGCGCCCAGTGGAGCTGACTCAGGATCGGGTTTGGGTGCAAAACCCAAGCCCACCCGCTTGGAGACCTGGCTGGAATCTCCCCGGCATTGGTCGCTCCCGCAGAGCGACGCGCAGTCGAGACGGACTGTGGTTCACGGGTTGGGGTTCGAGGACGATCAATGTTATCGCAGTGTGTTTGTGCCCCCAGCTAAGGGGTGGTAGGCAGGCCCGTTAATTGGCGGGCAATTGCCCATCGTTACCAGGCATCTGGGAACCCTAAGTAACGTGGTTCAGCTACTGCATCACCATATTGCTTTGTCTCAAGATGGAAAGTAAATTCAGCTGTTAATTGATACAGTAAATCAAACTAGGAATCTTGCAGTGCAGTCCTAAACAGAGTTACATATTTCTAAACCCATTGACTTCAATTGACTTAGAAGGATGTGGCTGTGCTTTCAAATTACCCTAATAATTATCAGCATAGCCCTGGTCACATTTGTTCCCAGTATATAATGAGGGCTTGGCCTAAGACGTGTCCAGAACCAAGTGCAAAATAAGTGTTCTGCATCCCAGAGTGTATAATTCAATGATTGAGGCTCTGATAGAGGAGACCTTGAATACAGCAGGCAGGCAGTTGTTGATCAGACAAAAATAGAAAGCCAGATTTATTGAATGTATATCTGGCCTGAACAACTAAGGGGCTTCAACACAGTCAATACCAGTGGCCAATGTTCTACGTCCCTCTTCCCATATGCACCTAAAGAGCTCAGAGCACCCAGTCCCAGTTAGCTACACAAGGAGCTATACTTAGGCAATGAAACTCCTGGTTCCTAGAGGCTGGTTTATACTAGCTGAAACACATGGCTATATACTTTCAGAGGGTAGCCATGTTGGTCTGCAGTAGAACAGCTAGTTTCAAATCCAGTAGCACCTTAGAGACCAACAAGATTTTGGGAGTATAAGCTTTCAAAAGTCAAAGGTCCCTTTGTCAGATACCTTGTTTGTGGTGGATTTTTAATTCTCAGTCCTTTAGTTATAATATCCAGTCTTTTGCATTTGAAAGATAATAGTTTGTATCTGTGCAAGCCCCACCCCACAATTAAGTTGGGGGAATTCTACACCATGTGGCTGAATGTGGTGCCTTCTATGAAGACAGTTTCAGGGCATAGCCACATTGGGCGTAGCCATAGAATAGCTAGATTTGAGTCCAGTAGCACCTTGGAGACTAACAAGATTTTCAGGGTATAAGCTTTTGAGAGTCAAAGCTCCTTTAGTCTGATGATGAAGGTATTTGACAAAGGGAGCTTTGAGCTTATACCCCCAAAATCTTGTTGGTATCTATGGTTCTACTGGACTCGAATCTAGCATGGCTATATACTGAGCAGGCTGATCAAACTGTAGTATCATAAAACATGGTGAGTTTGTTGCACAAAGAACAAGTCACAAGTCTTGAATTAACAAAAACAGAATCTTCAAATCACGTGATCAGAATTTGGCTAATACTTTGCAAAGGTCAGTCTTTACATTCCTACCTTGCTTGGAATATTATCCATCTCAAAATGGGGAAAAAAACTGGCATATGAAGTTAAATGTATTGCCTAGAACTGTGAGTGCTTTCCTACTAAGAACTTCCTTGGAAATCTGATATAAACATCGCTTCAACTTTCAGAGAGACAGAAAAAAAGCAAGTAAAATTTATTAGTGTATACCATTTTGGAGGTGCAGATTTCTAAGAATATAAATTGATGTTGCGGACAAGAGAAAATATGATTGACACAAATTCAATAGTTAGAAAGCAAAAACTGAAATAAAATTCTGGGACACATATATATTGCCTGAGTCATAGCTTTTCACTATATAGGTGCACCTCAGAGGTGAAGTCCTCCAATCTGCCCAAGCTAGATACAGATTTGTACTGGATCTCAGATTTTGTTCAATCAGATCTAACAGCAATATTTTGTAATTATTTTTAGCTAGTTGACTTGTATGTTGAGCACCATCTCCCCACTTATTCCTTCAATCTACTCCACAAACCACTTCCCAAAATGTCTTTTACACATTCATTAATATGCCAGGAGGTCCTTCTTAATGCTTCATTTCCTCAGTGTTGGATAGTGTGATTCCATATTATGGGCAAAGAGCCCACGGCCATTTTATTATATGCACTGCATAGCTCTGAGGATCTACAGATTGGAATAATTATGTAGCTGCAATGCTACATTAGGACTGTCGATCCGGTTCCATCCAACATGAAAAACAGCTGAATTTTCCCCGATCCGGCAGTTTCTAGTTCGGATACAACTGAAGTCAAAAAAGGTGGGAAAATGACGAGCCGAACTTGGCGAGTTTGGGCCGACGCCGGATAAATTTGTACAATCAAATTTATTTTGAATCAGCATTCTCCCGTGGCCAATAGGTGGCAAAGCTGGGTCTTCTTCTGGCCAATCAGTCATGGATGAGTGTGTGAGCCAGGCCGCTTTGCGGCCCGGGGAGAGAAAGAGAGAGTGCCTGTGTGTGTGTGAGAGAGATCCCCATGGGGGGGTGCGTGGTCCCGAGTTGCTGTGAAACCCCGGGGGGGGGAGAGTGTGTCTGTGTGTGTCAGAGAGAGATCCCCATGGCTGGGGGTGCATGTGCGTGGCCCCGGGTTGCTGTGCAGCCCGGGGGGGGGGGAGAGAGAGAGGCCATTTATGCGCAGGAAGTTTTGCATTGGATTTGCCGCTCTCTAGATGCACATTTTCCCCATCCAAATTCTCAGAACTCAACAATAAGCTCCCATGTAGAGTTTTGAGAATCTGGAAAGGGAAAATGTGCATCTAGAGAGCGGCAAATCCAAGGCAAAACCTCCCATGCATAAATGGCCAGAGAGTCTGTGTGAGTCTGTATTCCTTCCATTGCTGCTGCTCCTGTGCTGCTCCTGTGCTGATTGTGAGAGATCCTGAGCTGAGGTGACCTGCTGCTGCTTGCTGGAATCATATGGATTACTCCTCCTGACCCCTGCTTCTGCTGGAAGAGTAGACATCTACAATTTGACCTATTTTGGGGCTTTTCTCTATAACTTTTTTCCTGTGTGTGTGTGTGAGGGGGGGAGCCAAAGTGGGTGGGTTTACCTGTTCTGCTGGGGGGTGGGCTTGATTGCCTCTGTGTGGGACTGTGCTTTCTGCTGTTTTCACCAGTTGTCAACTTTGTGTGGAGTTAACTGTGGGTCAGTGAGTCTGTCTCTGGCTGACTCCTATTGTTTCCAAATGGGCTGTGCAGCCACTGCTGTTGTTTCTAATGGGCTAGCCTGTCATTCGTTTTAGTACATCCCATGTCAGTGAGTCTCTCTCTGGCTGGCCCGTTCTTCTCCATTGTTTGGAATTTGCATCTTCTGGTTTGGGGGGGGGTTGTTCTGCTGGGAAGGGGTTTGATTGCCTCTGTAGAGTGTGATTTGGGGGGGGGTTACCTGTCCTGGGAGGGCTGATTGCCTCTTTGCGAGTGTGATTGTTGCTGTGGAAGATTTGAATCCAGCAGCATGAAATCTATCAAAACTGAAGATACACAATTTGCGCAGGTCGCATTTACGCTAGTAGCATTATAAGATGCACTTTGGCTGTGTTGAAATGAAAAGATACGTTATCCATGCTAGTTACGCTGTTTACGCGTTGAGCGGGTGCACTTTCGGCGTAGTTACATCGGCTCTTAGAAGTCACGAACTGGCTTCTACTGTGTGTGTGTGTTTGGGGGGGAAGCCAAAGGGGGGGTGACCTGTCCTGGTGGGGGGACGGCTTGATCTCCTCTTTGCGAGTGTGATTGTTGCTGTTTTCACTGGTTGCCACTTTCGCCTGGAGATCAGTGTGGGTCGGTGAGTCTCTCTCTGGCTGCCCCAGAAACATTGGGAGGTTTTGCCTTGGATTTGCCGGTCTCTAGATGCACATTTCCCCCATCCAAATTTCCAAATCTCAACAATAAGTCCCCCTGCAGAGTTTTGAGAATTCAGATGGGGGAAATCTGCATCTAGAGAGCAGAAAATCCAAAGCAAAACCTCCCATGCATAAATAGCCAATGCAGCACCCTACTTATTTCCCCCTCCCCGGCCCCCCGCGGGTGTCCCTGCTCAGGATTTCTCCTTTCCCCTGACAGTGACAGCTCAGCCACATTGTCTCCTCCCTCAACTCCCCCCCACCTCGGTCTTCATTGTTTTGGGGTGTTCCCGGGGTTGAGGAAGCGGTGAGAGGAGGAAGCGAAATGTAGAGGAAAGGGCGGGCATTCCTGATCCTCTGGCCTGATTACTCAGAAGTAAGAGCCGCAGTGGGGCTTTGCTCCCAAGGTAAAGAGGAGCGAATTGTAAACAACGCCGCCTTTTATCAGTCCGCAACAATGGGAGGTTTTGTGTTGGATTTTCCACTCTCTAGATGCACATTTTCCCCATCCAAATTCTCAAATCTCAACAATAAGCCCCCCTGCAGAGTTTTGAGAATTTGTCTGGGGGAAATGTGCATCCAGAAAGCGGAAAATCCAAAGCAAAACCTCCCATGCATAAATAGCCAACGAGAAACAATGGGAGGTTTTGCCTTGGATTTTTCGCTCTCTAGATGCACTTTAAGGATTGCCTGCTCCCATTCATTCTGGGCGGATGAGGGGACCCCTTCCAGACCCCATAACTCGAGACCCCTGACCCAATCTTCACCAAACTTGGGGGTTCTTGCAAGTAGGTTCCCTCCAAGCTACCCTGAAAGTTTGGGATCCCTACCTCAAAAAATGCCCCCCCTGGAGCAACGGAAAGCCACAAATTTAATGGCTTTAAATGGCGGAATTTATTCACAAATGTCGGATTTCATGCTGAATTCCATGGATCCGAATAGGGGGAGTTCAGACTTCGGCACTTCCTGAATAAAAACAGGCTGAATTTTGCCAAATCTGAATTTTACCTAATTTTTTTTCAACAGCCCTATGCTACATATAATAATGGTCATGCAAGAATTCATATTGCCTAAGAGCTGGACTGATTAAAAGTGTGTATAGGTCTTGGAGGAGCCTCATGGTGCAGAGTGGTAAGCTGCAGTACTGCAGTCCAAGCTCTGCACACAACCTGAGTTCGATCCCGACGGAAGTCGGTTTCAGGTAGCCAGCTCAAGGTTGACTCAGCCTTCCATCCTTCCAAGGTCAGTAAAATTAGTACCCAGCTTGCTGGGGGTAAAGGGGAGATGACTGGGGAAGGCACTGGCAAACCACCCCGTAAACAAAGTCTGCCAAGAGAACATTGGGATGTGACGTCACCCCATGGGTCAGGAATGACCCAGTTCTTGCACAGGGGACCTTTACCTTTATAGGTCTTGGATGAAGTTGGACATTGATACCTCAATGCAGGATAGATAAAGTTTAATCCTTAGGCCCCTACCATATATCCTTTCTCCGAGTAGTAATCTGCTTTCCTCCACACACAGTAAAAACGGATATGCAATAATGGTCTTCGAATTTCAAGCAAATTTCACCTCCTTATGAAAAAAGTTAACAAAGGGCAGTTAGCCTGATCAGTCGTTGTCTGAGAGCCAAGCTTTTTATTATATAATTAACATTGCTTTTGTTTTCAGAGCCACTTTATTGAAATTATTTTGGCTATAGTCCTTCAATTTATTTTGACATGGTCTGAAAAAAATCTCACAGTCTGCAAAGGTACTTCAAGAAGACTATTAAAGGGCATGTGTTTGGAAGATTAAAATCTTTGATAAAATGTTCCAGAAGCTGATCTATTGTCAGGTCCTTGGCAATTTTTTTCAGTGTCCACATCTGGCCTTGATCTCAGATGTTAACATCTGCAGTTGGACATTAACATCTGCTTCCCTCCTCCCCTTGCATTTTTGGCAGGCCCTTCTAGCAAATGGCCCCTTCAGCAGGAAGCAAATGAAGTCTTCATTCCTTGGCTAATGTAAAGCACGGCTGGAGGGTCTGGCATTTTCTACCTGTTCATTTTAAGACAGGGGTATGGCTGATTTCTGTAGGCAGCTATTGGTAGATGGGTCTGGCAGCAATGATTGGCACTGTCAAGAACCTGCAGGAACCACCATGGACCAAAGACACCCCTGTTTCTCCTCCTTCCCAGCCAAGCCAAACTCTGCTGCCTTACAGAGCAGCTGCTCCAGCTGTGTCTTCTTGTTTTCTCCTGCCTCGAATCCTGTCAATCTCATAATGTGGAACACATCTCAGTCACCAGAACAATCAGACCAATGCTTTTCACCACCAGGGGACAAACTAGGTGTTAGCTTTTTTTGTTTTAAGAGTTGGGTCCAGGTTCCCTGGACTCAACTTTGGCTGGCTGTTTAAAAATAAAGCAGAGGACATTTGGGCTTGAAATGCCACTGTGGGGTGAGAAGAGCTCCTGCCTTCCCCCAAGCTAATTTCCATGCCAGAGCAGTGTTAGTGGGGGGAGTAATTTCCCTGTTTGTGTTGCATTTGCACAGAATATTCCATGTGGAAAACAGAGAAATAACACCCTCTGTGCTGTTTTGGTGAGGGAAAATAGCTTGAAGGGAGGCAGGAGCCCCCATGGTGGTGGTCCAAGCCTAAATGGACTCTGCTTTATTTTTAAATAGTTATTCTCCGCAGCTGCTGACTGGGAAGCCAACAGCTAATTTGGCCCTGGGGCTAGCAGATAATGAAGGAAGTCCAAGGCTAATGAGGAGTGGTGGCTGATAACGATGGCACCAAAGTTTGAAAAGGAGAGGCTTGTAATGACAAATGTTCAAGTTCACCTCCAATTTTTTACAAGCTAGGCCCAAAGCTTGATGAAATTCAGGTATGGCTTCTAATACTACATTTCCCAGATGCACTGGTCTATGGGTTGCTACGTTCAAGATTGTACAGCAGCAAGTAGGTAGGCCTCCAGCCAGATCTCCTCACCACTGCTGCTGTGTCCTACTACCATATTTGTGGGAAGGAAGCAGTAGGGCAGAATCTACAATCTATACTGAGGGTAGGTATTGGGACCACCATGTTCCTGATTACATCATTGGGAGCAATGCAGCATATGTATCCAGAATTTACTTCAGAACCAAACAAGGCATTATCTGATTAGCCGGAGAGATAGCTCAGTTTGCCACACCTAGGTCTTAATTCAGCTAAGCAGCAACTGGTAGTGGGGAGGAAGGTGGCTGCATTGACAGCTTGCAGAAGCCTCCATGGCTATCATACTGGCAAAACCAGCCTAATATGCAGCAGTAGTCCCACCAAGGTATGTAACGATACCCTTTTATACCCCCTGTAATATGGACACCCTTGGACTCGCATGTCTGTACATTAAGACTGTTGCTAAATGGCAGGGGAGGCATAGTGAGACATAACACCACACTCCAAGGCACAGGAGTGCCCCAGACACCCCACCGGACATCGCTGTACTGAGCCAGCAAAGACCTGCGAATGGCGCACAGCACCAGGACCCGGAGTAGGGAAGTGGACCTGAACTCCATCTTGGAGCAGAACAGATAACTCCACAATCTGCTCCTGAGCCTCCCTGCCAGCGACTCGCCCCTGGAACAGCTGTCTTCCTGGACACCTTTGCATAACCAAAGACATGGCCGGCATATCAAGATCTGCCTGATGACTTCAGACTCAGAACAATAGCATTTTCCCCTTCCACACCTTACATTCCTTTTCAGGGCAGGCTAATCCCATCTTCTCCTTCCCCTCTCTGCTCTCAGTTCCTGCCAGCTGTCAATAACACAATTGCTGAGTGATTGACAGTCATCAATAATCCCCTCATATCACCCTGGCCCCCACCTTTTCACCACTCAATCTTTCTCCAATCCTGAAGCATTATTACCTTTGTGCCCCACTGCTCACATGCCCTGTGAGACAGCCTGCCCCTGGGCAGGATTCACCCATAAATACTGGCTGCCTGGCACATGTCAGTTGCTTCTGGCTTTCGATCCATCAGAATGCCCCATGATTCTCTTCATGGCCTCCTGGCTGTAATGCGCTGGTTCGTGAAGCAGCCCTTCCTTCTCATAAGCAGCCTCTATCGCTGAAGACCTTTATCGGATAGGTAGCTATTGAGTTCTTTTTGTGCTATCCCTATAGGATTCTTGTGTGTGTGTGTGTGTGTGTGTGTGTTGTATTTCACTGCATTCTGTGGGTTTTGTACCCCTTTCCTTCCCCTAAATAAAGTGCATCCTGATTTGACTTCAATCTCTCTCTGGGTTTGTTCTCTCTAAGGCTTGCTCATCCTTGCGTATACACAAGAATAGACCCCGCTAAAGCCTCTCGTTAGTGCTCTAAATTTGTCTCCAAACTGACTAATTCCCCCATTAAAAGTTGGAGACCCCAGCATTCCCCGTAACAGATTGGGTGGCCAGATTCCTTTTTGCCATTAGAGGGAGGTTTTTGGGGTGGAACCTGAGGAGGGCAGGGTTTGAGAAGGGAAGGGATGTCATAGAGTCCAATTGCCAAAGCAGCCATTTTCTCCAGGTGAATTGATCTGTATCAGCTGGAGAGCAGTTGTAATAGCAGGAGATCTCCAGCTAGTACCTGGAAGTTGAAACTTAACAAACTGCTGAGCAACTCAGGCTATAAAGTTATAACATGAGAATCTATATTACCAAACGTTTCAGAACTAGTAGTTATGTACATTCATCAATATTTCATTACACAGTAGAAACTAATGCAACTAATGTGTAGACTTGTAGTACCAGCATGGGGTGGGGGCCTATCTGCATCCTGGCCAGAAATGATGTTTTGTTTGTGTGATGTCCCACATCCTATCTTTTTGCAGGGAACCACCAACTCCAGAATCGGGTTAACAGAAGTTCATTCATGTTCAACGCCTGTCTTTCTCAGTTGTTCTTTGGAGTTATGCATGAGTTTCCCCTCCATTAGAGATGACCTCGCTGCCAGTCCTCACAAATCCTGGACCTACCCGTTCATCTAATAACCCAATTCTTCCCTTTCCCCTGAGCTCAGCCCGGGTGAAATCTCTGTGCATAAGTAGGGTTGCCAACTTCCAGGTACCTAGTCAATCCAGGGCAATCACTATGGCTATTTAAACAAAAACCAATGATAACAATATCTTAAAAGTCCAATATCTTATTCATCTTTTGTTCCTTCACAAAGACAAAAAAATATACAAAATGTAACACATCAACATCAAAACAGGCTTCCGGTAATTGTCCTGTTTCATATAAACTTTCATCAGTTGGTAAGTATGATCTCATAAATTATAGTTCATTAATCCTCTGTTTCTTCTTTTTTCAGATTTCTTGCTGAAGAATTGCTGAGGATTATTAATGCACAATGGCGATCCCACGCCGTATCTTTTGGTTCTAAATAAAATATTTTTCCAAAAAAGTATCATTGAAACTCATTATACAATCATATGAACATGCAGCACAGCCAAATAATACAAAATTACAAATTTATAATACTTACAGACAACTTTTCCACGTCTTATATTTTAGACAATACCATTCCTATGGTTAGTGTTCCTATATCATTGTGGGATACAGTAGAGAAAGAGGGTGCGATATTAATAGGAAACGCTACTATTCAGCGCGTTACAGTAAGGGTTTACAAAAAGGCAGAATAATTGCATGCCGAGTTCAATCCATTGGGGGCCATTGTATTGAACATCGTGATAAAGTGAGCTTCTCTTTGATGAAGTATCCTATCTACATTCTCCCTATTAAATCTTCTGATATTGCCACAGAGCAAAAAACCTCAAGTCGGTGTCAAGATGTTTAGCCTGCTTAAAATGCGCGACGACCGGGGCCTCTAAAACAGAATTGCGTATCCTCGATCGGTGCTCTCCGAACCGTATTTTCAAGGATCGATTGGTCTTGCCTATGTACATTAGTTGGCAAGAACATAGCATGACGTAAATCACTTTTTCTGAGGTGCAATCCGTGTATGACTTGATTTCAAATTTAAAACCCATTTTAATATAAGTAAAGCTTTTAACAGGGAGCGCATATGGACACATAGTACAAGATCCACACCGATAATGGCCCCTCCTAGTAGTTACAATGGGCCGATCGATTCTATTGGTGTGCACAAGTTGGTCCTTAAGGGACATAGTTCTTCTATACCCTAATATTGGTGGTTCCGAGCAGTCATGTAAGGAGGCAATAATGTGCCAATGTTTATAAATGATTTTCCAAATGCCACCCACTAAAGGAGTGTACTGAAAGGATGAGGTCAGTTTAGAAGTTGTTTTCTTAGAATGAGTAAACATCTATTCTCGCGCCTGTGCATCCACTCGTTTCTTAGCTGAGTCAATTAAAGTTGTAGGATACCCCCTCCTCATAAGGGCACCTTTCAACAAGGAGGCAGCACTGTCAAAATCTTTAGCATTGGTAGAATTTCTTTTTAGTCTCAACATTTGGCTATATGGCAAATTACGTTTCAGATGGCCAGGTACCAGCTGGAGATCTCCTGTCATTACAACTGATCTCCAGCTGATAGAGATCAGTTCACCTAGAGAAAATGACTGCTTTGGCAATTGAACTCTATGTCACTGAAGTCTCTCCCTTCCCCAAACCCCGCCCTCCTCAGGTTCCACCCAAAAAACTATCCCCTGGTAGCGAAGAGGGACCTGGCAACCCTAGTGCATAAGGCAAAGTGCGGGACATGTGTGGTTTCACTCACAGCCAATTACAAAGCAGCATGTCCAGAGGCAGGGATTCAAATACTTCCTAATTCTCTCTGGATTGTGCAGTTTAATCAAGATAATAATTGTTTTTGCCAACAAAGAAAGGAAGGAAGCTAACTAGCTCCCGTACCAATGATTTCAGGTGGGTGTTACAGAAGAGGGACGTGGCTTTGGAGAGTGGAACAATTGAGATCCCTATCAGGTGGTCCAAGACTGATCAACTTAGGCACAGGGCAATCTTGAGGTTGGGGTCAGCCAACAGTCACTCTATGTCATGGTCCAGCCTGCGATCCACGATAGTAAGGACTCCTCAGAGGAGGAGGCACCCTGGGTGTCAGCTGAGGGCCAGCAGGAAGATTAGATCTAGGCACCATCAGAGGTGCAGCCACTAGGCAGCCCAGAGGCACCTCCTACACCAGAGGCAGCAGCCCCAGACACTGGCCGCAGCTCTCCAGCCCCCCTCGCAGCCTTCCCCTGCACTCCTCTTCCTGAGGGGGGCCTCCCATCTCACAGCCTGCCCCTCCCATCCCCATTTCATGCCCCCCCCCAGCAAAATCCCTCCTCTGGAAGTTGCCCTGCTGACTTTGCTGGCCCTGGCCGCCACCCCGCTCCTCGCCCTCGCCCTTCTTTTTTAACTTTTCCCTTTTTCTTCTCTTTGCTTTGTCTCCCCACCCATCCAACTTCGACATTCTTGGCTTTAATGACTCAGAAGGATGGCTGAGGAGACATCCAAAAGACAGCTGCCAAAAACAATCCTAGGTGGGCATTGCAGCATACAGTGAGCATGTAAAGTGTCCCAGGCAAAGTTTTCAATATAAGGACAGAAAAAGTACAGAAGGCCTGCCTTCAAGGCCAGATCCCAAACCCATCTCATCTGCTAGCATACAGCAGCTAGCCAGATGCCTATAGGAAACTTACCTTTGGGAATGCTGGAGATACCCATAGGCTGTTATTAGCCACCAACATCTGATAACCACAGATACGCAGAGCTCCCATTTTATTATTAAGACTACCAAAAATCTCCCCCTGGAACATTGCCATGCTCATTGGAGGATGCCAGCCCTGCAGCTTGCCCAGCCCACCTAGATTCTTCAATTGTTTCCATTACATGCGTGTAAGGATCTGCTGCATATGCTCTATTATTATTATCTCATGTGGGCATGCCAGATATTTTATTTTTATTCCCTTTGGAATGATGTTGTGCATGACAAATGGAAATACAGGGACTGAGTTTTTCAAAAGAATTAAGAAAAGAACCCTAAACAGGAAATGGTTATAGCACACACCTCTCTGCTTTGATAACCTGTTGTGCTGGCTATTTCTAATGAGTCAACAGAGTGCACATTGCTCACATGAAGTGAACACTGATGGTAAATCAGGTCCTGTATGCACAGCTGCAGTCTTCAGCCATGTCAAATGCTGTTCCTGGAAGGCTTGTTTCTGTCTGGGAGAACTGAAGAGATGAGAAAGGAAATGTTCTGGGAAGATGATCCAGCATTTCCCCCCTTCTTCCTCTTGTCCTTCCAACTTTTCCCCACACATGCATTCCAAAACGTTATACACCAGATAGTAGCACTTGCTGGCTGGCTGAACATTGCACAGACCATCTGGGAACATTAAAACCTTCAGGATGTGAGTCGAGGCTGTGCTGGAACTTGAAGCTGAGCTGGTATCCTGTATCTAAATACCAACACAGCTGTTTGGGCCAGGAAAGGGGAAACCTCCAGAGGAGCTAATGCAGGGTCTCTTCTTTACGGAGGAGATTATTTCTGAATTATTGAACTGTTTGTGACTTCTTGCTTTGGCCCGTGAAATGAGATCCCCTGTAACAGAAGGTAGTGCTTGGAGCTCCTGCTGCAGCAGACTCAAAGGATTTTGTTTTAATAGCCACTGGACATGTGTGTATGTGTGTGCACATAGTGTTTAAATGACTCAAGATGCAATAATTGAATATCTGAAGCTGTCCTTGGAAAGGAATCAATGCACTTAAAAGGGAAAAGACAGCCTTGAAGATGGCAGCTTCCCAGGCCCTGAAACAGAAACTGTTTGCTGGGTTTCAGCACTCTTTCAAGCATTCCACAGAGTGCAGTGGAACTGAAGTGGCTTCTCGAACAGGTGAACATGACTGGTGAGAAAATTAATGTATACATAGGCTGATCTTTCCATGTTTATATATATATATATATGTATATACCTAGCAGAGAGAGAGAGAGAGAATGCCAGAGGAGATTATGGGCCAGGCAAAGTTCAGACTCACAGATAAGGGTCTTTTTACCCTTGTGCTTGTGGGTGGAAAACCTTGTTAAAATTCTTCCTGCTCCACATTCCAGTAAGCAGATCCAGCCCCCAAATGACACCAGCATGCTAAAATGGAGCAGCAGTGAGATGAATCTGATCTTTTGCACTACTGCCTGAATACATTCCATCTCCTTGAGTGCACTTGCCAAAGAGCTCTTTCTTCCTGATGCCACTCATGGTCATTGGCATATTTCAGATAGTTTTGGCTTGCTTCAGCTTGGCTTGGTGTGGCTATGCTATTGGTCAATATGGTCAATATGCTTGGTCAATATGCTATTGATATACTGCGAAGCTGAAGGTCATGGTCAAAACATTATTGTTTCTAACTGGGTAATTGGCTGCATGTCCAGATCTTATGTTTGGTGCATAGGGTTGCCAACCTCCAGGTACTAGCTGGAGATCTCCTGCTAATACAACTGATCTCCAGGTGATAGAGATCAGTTCACCTTGATAAAATGTCCTCTTTGCCAATTGGATTTTATGGCATTGAAGTCCCTTCCCTCCCCAAACCCTTTCCTCATTGAATCATTGAATCATAGAGTTGGAAGGGATCACCAGGGTCATCTAGTCTAACCCCTGTACAATGCAAGAAATTCAAAACTACGTCCCCCACCCACACCCCGAGTGACCAGAAGATGGCCAAGATGCCCTCCCTCTCATCATCTGCCTAAGGTCACAGAATCAGCATTGCTGAGATGACCATCTAACCTCTTCTTTAAAACCTCCATTGAAGGAGAGCTTGCCACCTCCCGAGGAAGCCTGTTCCACTGAGGAACCGCTTTAACTGTTAGAAAATTCTTCCTAATGTCTAGATGGAAACTCTTTTGATTTAATGTCAACCCGTTGGTTCTAGTCCGACCTTCTGGGGCAACAGAAAAAATCTCGGCACCATCCTCAATGTGACAGCCCCTCAAGTACATGAAGATGGTTATATCCCCTCTCAGTCTTCTCCTCTTCAGGCTAATAATACCCAGCTCCTTCAACCTTTCCTCATAGGAATTAGTCTCCAGACCCCTCACCATCTTTGTTGCTCTCCAGCTTGTCTACATCCTTCTTAAATTGTGGTGCCCAAAACTGAACACAGTACTCTAGGTGAGGTCTAACCAGAGCAGAGTAAAGCAATACCATCACTTAACGTGATCTGGACACTGTACTTCTGTTGATGCAGCCCAGGATTCCATTTGCCTTTTTAGCTACCACATCACACTGCTGACTCATGTTCAGTGTTTGGTCTACTAAGACCCCAAGATCCTTTTCACACACACTACTGCTCAGACAAGTCTCCCCTATCCTATAATTATGCATTTGATTTTTCCTACCTAAATGCAGAACTTTACTTTTGACTTTGTTTTTTTATATATAATTTTTTATTGAATTTTACAATACAAAAAAGAAAAAAGAAAAAAAAGAAAAAAGAAATAATATATATATAAAAGGGTATTCACATAACATATTCAATACATTTCATTTTTTAATACACTCATCAAAAAATACCCTTTCCCCCCACCCACCAAAAGTGACCCATCACCATGACTTCCGAAGAAGTGTCCGGTAGCTTTATTTATTAGTTATCTAAAGTTTAATATTACTTAAAACATAATTTTCTATAACTCACTAAATAACAAAGTAAAATCCATTTTTGCCAACTTATCCCAATATGAGGTGGCCTTAGACCATGTTTGCTTAAATTCTTCCAAATCCTTTCCATGTAGAAATTCCGTTAATCTGGCCATCCTCATATATAACCACAGTTTCTCTCTCCATTCTATAATTGAGGGTTTACTTGTTTAGCTATCCAAACTTTAGCTATCACAATCCTTGCAGCAGCAAAACTATATTGGCAAATAATCCTATCCCAATCATGAATATCATTTGTGGGTGTTCCCAGTAAACAAAATAATGGTTTCCTTTTCACTTTACTATTAATCAGATTATTTGTTTCTTTCACTATTTTTTTCCAAAATTTTTTAATTTTTTTACAGGTCCACCAGACATGCATGTAAGATCCTCTTTCTTTTCCACATTTCCAGCAAATTCCTTTATCCTGACTATTCATCTTAGATATCATAATTGGAGTTATATGCCATCTGTAAAACATTTTATAGAGATTTTCTCTAATTTCATTGGTAATTGTAAATTTAAACTCCCTCTTCCATAGGTTTTCCCATTTATCCAAGTCTATGTTAAATCCTAAATCCTGCATCCATTTGATCATGACTGGTTTAATTCTTTCTTGTTCTAAATTAATTGTAATCAATAATTTGTACATCCTACCAATCAATCCTTTATTTCCTTTATCGAATATCTTTTCTAATTCGGATTTATTTTTACTAAATCCTAGTTGATTGTCTTTATTAAAAATATCTTGTAGTTTATAATATAAAAACCAGTCTTTTATATTTAGTTCTTTCCTACTTTTTAAAACCCATTTACTCTCCTTCCATTCAATAATATCCCTATACATCTCTATATCTAAATTTAACTGTATTCCCCTCTTCATATAAGCTTCTACTGGGTTAATCCATCCCGGAGTCCTATTTTCTAAAATCTTCTTATATTTTATCCAAATTTGGAATAACCCAGCTCTAATAATATGAATTTTAAAATCCCTATTTACCTTTTCATACCATAGATATGCATGCCAACCATATCGAAGGTTATACCCTTCTAACTCTAATAGTCGATAATTTTCTAATTTAATCCAAGTTTTTAGCCAGAGAAAACAGGAAGCCTCATAATATTGTTGCAAATCGGGTAGACCTAATCCTCCTGTTTCTCTTAATTGAATCAAATTTTATACGCTATTCTATGTTTTCCTTTTCCCCACAAAAATTTTTGAATATCCTTTTTCCAAATTTTAAAAACTTTAAACCCCTTAATAATCGGTAAATTTTGAAATAAAAAAAGCATCCTGGGTAATACCATCATTTTAATTACCGATACTCTACCCCACAACGATAAAGGTATTTTTTCCCAATTTGTCAAATCGGTATTTATTTGTTGCCATGTTTTTTCATAATTATTTTTAAATAGGTTAAAATTATTAGAAGTTAACCATATTCCCAGATATTTTACTTTGTGTTCTATATCAAAACCTGTTATTCTCGCTAATTCTTGCTGCTGTAAGAGTGTGAGATTTTTGACCAATATTTTAGTTTTACTTTTATTTATTTTAAAACCTGCAAGTTTTCCGTAAACCTCAATCATTTTGCTCCATTCAACAATCTGAGTAATAGGATCAGTTAAAAAACACACTAAATCATCTGCATATGCCTTAACTTTATAATGATTTCTCCCTATTTTATAACCTACAATCTCTACATTCTTTCTAATTTTTCTCATCAATACTTCTAATATAATAATAAACAACAATGGTGAAAGAGGGCACCCTTGTCTGGTGCCCTTTTGTATTTCAAATTGTGATGATAATTCCCCATTGATTACTAACTTAGCAGTTTGACAAGTATAGATATTTCCAATAACCTTTTGAAATTTATCACCAAAACCCATGTATTCTAACACTTTCCTCATGAAGTTCCAATTTACATTGTCAAACGCTTTTTCTGCATCTAAAAATATCATTGCAAAAGGTGTATTATCAAATTCTGCATATTCTAATAAATCTAACACTACTCTAACATTTTGACTAATTAACCTCCCTGGAAGAAATCCTGCTTGGTCTTCATGTATAATAATATTTAGAATTTTCTTCAATCTGTTAAAATCATTACAAACATTTTGTAATCATTATTTAATAATGATATTGGCCTATAGTTTTTAACTTCCATTAAATCAGAGTTTGGTTTAGGTATTAAAACTATATTTGCTTTCTTCCAGGTATTTGGGATGGATCCTCCCTCTATACAATTATTCATCACTCTCAGTAAATTTGGTGAAAGTTGATCCACAAAAAATTTATAATAAAGATTTGTAAAACCATCTTCTCCTGGTGCTTTATTTAATTTACTTTTCTTTATTACTGATTTTAACTCCTCAAATGTTATTTCAGCATCTAACAATTCTTTATGTTCCTTTGAGATTTTATCCCATACAAATTGTGTTAGATATTTTTCTATCTCTTTTTCTGAAACTATTCCCTGTGTATAAAGATTGGAATAATAATCTATAAAAGTTTCTATAATTTTTTGTTTATCTAATAAAGTTTTACCATCCTTCCTTATTTTCAATATTGGCCTTCTCCTCTCTTTATGTTTAAGTTGCCATGCTAACATTTTGCCTGGTTTATTTGAATGTTCAAAAAATCTTTGCCTATTATATAATATTTTTCTTTCTATATCAGTAGTTAATAAAATCTCATATTGTTGTTGCAAATTTTTTATTTTATCAACCTGTTCTTGTTTAAGTAATTTAGTTTGTGCTTTTGTTAATTGTATTTCTGCCTGTTTAATTTCCTCCAATATTTTTTTCTTTTTTGACTCTCTTTCTCTATACCACCGCGTGTTTTGTTGTATTAAAATACATCTTATCACTGCTTTCCTCGCGTCCCAAACAATATCTTCAGGTGTACCTTTATTTATGTTATCTTGAAAATAGTGTTGTATTTCTAATTTTATTTTGTCTGTAATCTTCTTATTTTTTAATAAATATTCATTAATATGCCACGATTTGTTTTTCTTGATTCCCAAATTCACTTGTAACAACAATGCGTTGTAATCTGAAAGAACCTTCGGTAAGATTTCAAGGTCATCTAGTTTACATATAATATCTTTAGATAGCCATATCATATCTATTCTAGAGTGAGAATTATGTCTTGAAGAGTAAAAAGTATATCCCTTTTTATTACCTTTTTTCATTCTCCACGCATCAAACATTTCCCATTGTTCTGTTAAATGATCAAAAATACCAGGTATTTTACCTTCAAATTTCCCGTTTTTTTTGCTGATCTATCTAAACGAGGATCTGTTACTCCACTGAAATCACCCATCCATAATATGTTTTCCGTAGCATGTTCAGCCAATATTGATGTTAAATCCATATAAAATAATTTTTGGTTACTATTAGGTGCATATATACCAACTAATACTATTTTTTGGTAACCACACAAAACCTCTACCATCAAAATCCTTCCTTCCCTATCTTTATACAGCATCCTCAGTTCAAATATTAAAGGAATATACATAGCTATTCCATTAACCTTTTTCTTATCATTACATGAAGTAAACAGTTTACCTTGAAGCCTCCTTTGTTAAAATATGTGTCTCCTGTAGACAAAAATATTAGCTTTTGATTTCTATAGATGATAAAATATTTTTCTCCTCTTATTTGGAGAATTTAAACCATTAACATTCCATGATAATATTTTCATCATTTTTTAATTAGTAATAACTCATTTTCCCCTCAAAATGTAATACCCCCTCCCCCCTCCTCCACCAGTAGTGTCCCCTTCTCCTTCTCATAAATCCTCAGACTCTAATTCAGTCTGTATCCTCTTCTTCCGTCAATGATTTTCCTCCTGAGGCTTCTGCAGCTTTCTCATTCTCTGTAAGGTTCTTTTCAGCCAGTTCCTTGATTGGTTGTTGTGGTGGTTTACTTAAGTGTCCTTCGTATCTTCGGAAGAACTGATCAACTTTAGCCATGTCTGTAAGTTTGAACCTCTTTGATTTGAATATAAATGAGACTCCTTGAGGGTATTCCCATCTATGCTGTATTCCATTTTATCTCAGCCTTGCCACCAACTCTGTGAAATCCTTTCTTTTTCTCAGTAGTCTCCCTGGAATCTCCTTCATTAGTCTCACTGGTTGACCATCTATTGTTAAAGGGTTATTATAATGTTTGTTTAGTATCAGGTCCCGGTGAGATCTTGAAAAAAATTGTACCAAACAATCCCTTGGAACTTTGTTTCTGGCTGCATAAGCAGAGTTGACTCTATAAGCTGTAATTATCATCCCTTCCACTATTGCTTCTTCTTCTTGCAAAAAATCAGCCAAAAGCACTTTCAAGTATTCTTTCAGATCAGAACCCTCAGTCCGTTCTTTAAAACCACGTATACGAATCCAACTCTCCTTTATCCTCAGTTCTAACATCGCCGCATTATCATCTTGTCGTTCTTCACGTTCCTGGCATGCCTCCAGTGCTAGTTCCATAGTGTCAACCTTTTTTCTGGTTTCTTTATTTTCCTTTGACTGTTTTTGTTGTTTCGCCTCCAACTTATCTTGCTTCACAGTTAAAGCTGAAATAGAGTCCTGCAATGTTGAGATAGCTGCAGTGTTCTGGTTAAGGCCTTGCTTATAGTCCATATCTTGCTTCATTGACACAACTTCAGATTTTAGTTCTGTCACTTCTTTTTTAACTTCAGACAGTTCAGTTTTAACTGATGTCACTTCCTGAAGTGTTTTTGTTAGCAGTTCTTGTAAAGAGTTCAGCGTGGCATCAGATTTCTTAGTCATTTTTGCCAAAGAAGTTGATCCTGTTACTGGAGAGGAATCTGGAGAAATAGCTGGACTAGTGACAGATGGTCTTCTTTTTGGTTGTATAGATAGTTGAGTCTGAAGGGTCTTGGGTTCTTTGATAAGTACTTTAGGATGCTTTTCTGAGTCCTTTTTATTTTTTTCTTCTTTATCTCCCATTGAGGCACTCAAAATAGCAACATTTGTAATCCAAAAGAGAGGGGGGGGGAGAGATAACAGTCTCACAACATCAGTTCAGAGAGTCTCAGCAGTGGAGCATATAACTTGAAAAATCAATCCTGGAGAGCAGTTGGCGCCTATAAAATGTTTCCCATCAATATTTCATTGCCAGCTCAGTAATCACAAATCTGCTGGATGTCTCTTGAAGCTGTCAGAGTCAGCAGAGCAAGAAATTCAACTGTGCCACAGTCTGGCAAAAAGCCAAGTTTCTTTTTACAGACGTTAGAGAGTATAGAAAAGAGAACCAGCTTGCTTCTCCTTGTCAGCTATACTCCCAGACACCCCCGTGACTCTCTAGTTGTACATCAGTAATGAAGATAAAAAAAATCCTGTATGCTTCTTCCGCGCCTTTAAACCGCCGTCCTGATCTGCCAGAGAACAATGGCGCTGGCTTCTCCGCTGACTCACCCGAATGCTCCCCGCCGCTTCCAAGGCAGGGAGCGCATCAAGGGCAAGCCGCGAGCCGGCCGCTTGCTCAGCTTCCCCTCTACTTCAAGGGAAGCCGCGGCAGTTGTTTGGGGAGGGGGGATTTCCCTCCCTCCCTTGCTGCTTCGGTCGGGGCGCGAGGATCACGCTGCCGCGGTGGTCGGCGGCGGAAGTGGAAGTCACTTTTGACTTTGTTGAAGTGCATTTTATTAGTTTTAGCTGGAGTGCATTTTATCAGTTTTAGCTGGAGCCTGTCAAGATCATCCTGCAACTTGGCTCTGTCTTCTACCGTATTTGCTACCCTTCCCAATTTAGTATTGTCTGCAAATTTAATAAGCATCCCCTCTATTCCTTCATCCAAATCATTTATAAAGATGTTGAACAACACAGGGCCCAGCACAGATCCCTGAGGAACTCCACTAGTCACTTCTCTCCAAGTGGATGAGGAACCATTAATTAGCACTCTTTGGGTGCGATCTGTCAACAAGTTGCAGATTCACCTAACAATAATAGGATCATTCTAAACCACATTTTCACAATTTGTCAACTGGAATACTATGTGGACCCTTATCAAAAGCCTTACTGAAATCTAGATAAACTATGTCTACAGCATTTCCCTGATCCAGCAAGGTAGTAACTTTCTCAAAAAAGGAGATAAGATTAGTCTTGCATGACTTATTCTTGAGAAACCAGTGCTGGCTCTTAGTGATCAGATCCATCCTTTCTAAATGCTCAAGGACTGACTGATGATTTATTCAAAAACCTTTCCCAGTATAAAAGTCAAGCTGATGGGTTGGTAGTTATCCGGATCCTCCTTTTTTCCCCTTCTTGAAGATGGGGACAACATTTGCTTGCCTCCAATCTTCTGGCAACCCCACCTGTTTGCCAAGACTTTTCGGAGAACAGTGTTTCTCAGCTTGTGCTTTGTTCTTGTTTTTGGCCCACTCCAGATTCTTTTGCAACCAGGGCCAGGTGTCTCGTGCCACATTTACCCAATCAACTACTTCAGCATCACCCCCTTCCCTGTCAAATCCACATTACCAAACAGGCCGAACTTTTTACCATATGCCATATGGAGCGGGCTGTAACCTGTGGACTGATGGGAGGCATTATTGTAAGCATACTCTGCAAAGGGTAAAAGATCTACCCAATTGTCTTGGTGGTAATTCACATAGCAACGCAAATAACATTCTAACACTGAATTGATATGTTCTGTCTGTCCGTCGGTTTGGGGGTGGTATGCGCTAGACAACCCTTGTTCTACCCCCACCAATTTCAAAAATGCTTTCTAAAACTTAGCCACATATTGTGAACCCCTGTCGGAGATCACCTTGCGTGGAAACGAGTGATATTTAAAGACATGTGACACAAACATCTTTGCCATTTTTTGCACTGTGGGCAGTCCTGTGCAAGGGACGAAATGCACTTGTTTGGAAAAAAGGTCCATAACTACCCAAAGGCCCGTTTTCCCCTGACTGGGAGGAAGGTCCACAATAAAGTCCATGGCAATGACTTCCCAGGGAGCTGAAGGTATTTCCAACGGCTTCAAAGATCCGGGCAGTTTCCCCACCACTCTTTTGGCTGTAGCGCACGTAGGGCAACTGTGAATGAAAGAGTCCAAGTCCATTCTCATCCCTGGCCACCAGAACTGCCTGCGTAACAAATGCAGGGTCTTAACAAATCCAAAGTGCCTGGCTACTTTGGAAACATGGCCCCGATTCATCACCTCTCTCCGCAAAGAAGTTGGTACATACAGTTTATTTTCTTTAAACCAAAACTCCCCTCTCAGTGTCAGTTTGTCTGGCAGACTATTTGTGGCTCCTTCCGCTTGACAGGCTTTCACTTAAGCGACTTTAAAGGTATCTGGTAGCCCCTCCAAGAGGGTGGGGCTGTGGCTCAATGGTGGAGGAGGTCAGTACTCCCTGGAAGGTGGGGAACTCGGAAGAGTCCGGTGACCCCTCTTGGGTTGGAGAGTTCCGTACTTGGGAATGAGACGGCTAAACTAGGCACCAACCCCCGCTGCTCCAAAGTGAAAAGAGAGTCTGTGGGGCACTCTGCTGTGCTTTGATACTGGGAAAGCGCATCTGCCAAATTATTTTGTTTCCCACGCACATGCTTCAAAATAAAATGAAACTTGGAGAAGAACTCTGCCCAACACACCTGTTTGGCTGTGAGTTTGTGCGTTAAAGGGAACGCCTAAATTTTTATGGTCCATCCACACTTCAAATGGGTGTTCAGCCCCCTCCAGGTAATGTCTCCACACTGTGAGGGCATGTTTGACAGTGGAAGCCTCTTTCTCCCAAATGGGCCAGTTCAACTCAGCTGCAGAAAACTTTTTAGAAAAGTACTTTTTAGATGGCTTCCCCCTCTTGTAACAGAGCCCCCCCATAGCCACATCTGAGGATCTACTTGAACAATGAATGGTTTTTCACAGTCAGGGTGTGTGAGAATGGGCTCTGAAGTGAACAGTTTTGTCAGAGTATCAAACGTATGCTGACAGTCTGGCGTCCAAGCCAGGTGGAAGGAGGGCAGAAGTTCCGAACTTCCCTTCCCTTTAGTTTTTAACAGGTCCGTAATGGGCAGTGCCATGCGCGAAATTGTTGAGGAAATCCCGGTAGAAATTTGCGAAACCGAGAAACTGCTGGAGCTGCTTGTGAGTTGTGGGGGTTCCCATTCCAACACTGCTCGCCCCTTTTCAGGATCCATGGCCAGACCCTTGGGCGAGATCACATACCCCAAGAACGCCAGTTTCTCTTGGTGGAACTCACACTTGGACAACTTGGCAAACAAATTATTATCTCTGAAGACGTCTCAAAACTTCTTTAATAATTTTTACATGCTCTTCTGGAGTTTTTGAATAAATCAAATTGTCATCTAGGTAAACAATCACCCTGTTGAACAACAAATCGTGTAGTACCTCGTTAATCAATTGCATGAAGACACTGGGGGCCCCACTTAATTTGAAGGGCATCACTAAGTATTCGAACATACCAAAACAGCTGGAGAACGTTTTCCATTCGTCCCCTTCTCTTATCCGAACCCGATAATACGCTTCAACCAAGTCCAACGGTGAAAATGTGCCCCTCCTTCAGTTGGCTAAGTAGGTCCGGGATCAACGGAAGGAGGTAAGCGTTTGTCTGGGTAACTGCATTGAGTCTGCGAAAGTCAATATATAAGCTCAGATCGCCCGTCTTTTTCTACACAAAAAACGAGGGAGTGGAGCAAGGAGCAAACGACAGGCGGATGAAACCACGGGCTAAATTCTTGTCCAGAAATTCCTGTAACACTGTCTTTTCTTTAGGACTCATGGGATAAATTTTCCCTTTGGGCAACTTGCCTTCCCCCACCAGTTTGATAGCGCAGTCAGTTTTGCAGTGGGGTGGCAGAACATCACAGTGCTTCTCATTGAACACATCTGCAAACACTGCGTATTCCTCAGGCAGTATGAGTGGCACAGCTCTTTGGGGTCCTGCAACCATGGCCGCACACACCCGCATGGCCACTTGTCTGCGGTGGTGCTGGCATTGTGGTTGGGCAAAAGCAATAGTCCTGGCTGCCCAATCAATGGCGGGGCTATGTCCTTGCAGCCAATTTACTCCAAGTACCACTGAGTACCGAATTACCGGCACAATGGTGAAATGGATTTGCTCATCCATTTGATCAAACTGGATGGTCTGGGGTAAGCACACTGCCCTCACTTTTAAAGCTTTGAAAGTCTCTTCACTGATCAAAGTGCATGCGCAACCCAAGTCTATCATGGCCTCCACCTTGACTTGAGGACCCCCCTTGTATTTCTGCAGGACAACACCCACAAAAAGAGTCTCTGCTACATTGCTTACCATCACTGGAGCCCCCTGCTTCTCGGCAGTGGGGGTCTGCTGCGGGACTCCGGTTACAGCAGACCTGGTTCATTTTTTGACGAGCTATCTGAGCTCGGCTTAGTTGCATTTGAAATCCATGATCCCATTGGATCTGGGTTTTTGCCGGTCAGGACAAGGTTGAATGCGAATGGTCCCCAAGTCCCGTCCTCCTCTGAAATTGACGAGCTATCCAGGTCCCATTCGGCTGCATTTGTAATCCGCGATCCCACAGGATCAAATGGCATTGGGGCATCTGGGGAGGTTGGGGTGAGATTGAGAGGGGTGGGCCCATGTCTTCCTGGTGCTGTGCTCCTCCAACGATCTCTGCCCCTACCTCGCGTTGACTCCTCCTTGGTCGTGCGAGGAGCAGCAGGATGTCCTTCAGGTCGGGAAGGGCAAGTGGCTGCGAAATGTCCCATTCCGCTGCAAATTAGGCAAGCCCCACTCTGAAACTGCTTCGCTTTCTCCGTTGTCGGAGCGGCCCCCCTTCCTGGTGGCCAGGAGCCCCCTCTTGGAGCTGGTAGCTCAGACAGGGGTCCTGATTCTCATGCTCTACCTTGCTTTGACAAGTTCAACAGTTGCCAGCGGTTTTCCACTTTGACCACCAGTAAAATCCATCCTTCCAAGTCTGGAGGGTTGCCCTGCATAAAAGCCCAGTGGAGAATTTCTGGAATTTCCTTCCCGGAAATACTGGACCTGAGTGGCCTCACTCCAGTCCACAACCTTGCTGGCAAGGAATTGAAATTCTCCCGCATACTGCATCACCATTCTGATCCCTTGGCGCAGCTGTAGGAGAGCCATCTTGGCTCTCTCACTCTGACAAAGGTCCTCAAAGCGCTGTCTAAGCACCAACATGAAGTCATCCAGGGACTGCAGCTCGCAGGAATGAAGGTCCAACTGCTGGACCATCCAGCTTGCCGCTTCTCCCTCCAGCAGTGAAGCCACATAGCGCACCTGACTCTCCTCCGAAGCAAAAGTAGCCCCCTGCTCTCTCATGAGAGAGGGTCCACTTGCAGCAAGAAGTAGGGAAGCTTTTCCCTGGAACCGTCAAACGAGGCTCGCAAATCCCTCCATGGAGCTGGTAACTGAGGTTGGGGGGCGGGTTGCCCCAGCATGGCAGGGAGCTGTTGAGTGGGGGCCTCCTGAGTGCTGGGCGCCCACAGTGCAGTGGGCGCAAAGGCAGCAATGGGCATGGGCTGCTGGAGTTGCGGTGGTGCCAACTGCATCTGACGGAGGTCTGCCACCTCCTACATAAGTTCCTCTAGAAGGTCTCGCAATCCCGCCATTTGTTCAATCAGCTCCTGGTTCTGGTGCTGGAGCCGCTGATTGTCCTCGTTGTCCACCCCCTCACATAGGAACTGGCACTGGATGTCGACCTCTCGGTCTCGCAAGCCCTGCGTTCTGCGAAGACCCTTGCTCCACACTGACGGTTCCTCCATCAACTCTGATTCCCTTCACATCGTGTCTAATGGGTAATCCCAGAGTTCACTCCAAGCATTGAAGCTTGCTTGGCGTCGGCGTCTGGTGCCTACGGTGGAAGGCAAATCCCCCAGGGGCCGGTACATTCCAGCTGGAATGGAAAAATCTGATAGTCCCACATCTCATGGCCTAGCCCTGTGGGGTCTGTACTCACCCACGTGCTGGTCATCAGTCCACATCCACAGGTGGTCAGGTCACCCCTCACCAATGGCACCTGTCTCAGTCCCTGTGGTTCGCCCCTCCTCAGGGAGCTGCTGGACTTCCGCAGTGAGTTGGCTGGCTAATACGGGAGCAGCCCGCTCGGCCTCCTGCACCTTGGCCTGCTCAGTTGCTTCGGCGATGATACGGTCAACCTCCCCCTGGAGTATTTGTCGGAGGCGCTCCGGATCACCTGTTGCTGCCACGGCTGCTGGGTGGACTGGACGGCCGAAGTCATCTTTGAGAAGCTGCTGAACCTTCATCTTGGTGAGACTTATTGGATCGTATGGGCCAAATGCAGGACCAAATCGACGTCCTAGTACTATAAAGTTACTTAGGTCTATCTTGACCTTGAAAGAATTCCCTAAGTTTGATGTTACGAAATAATTTAAACAAATAATTGCGTAAACCATACATATGGATGCACAATTAGTAAAAAATTTAAGGTGTATTTGAAATTTGAGCTAGACGAGCTCACTTCTTTGATAGGAAGGCTGTATGGGCAAAAGGCGCATGCGCTGCACTTATAATGCCCGGATAGCAAAGTCCCTTCCTGTACAAACAATCTATCTGTTTTTACTAAATAATTACGAAATGATTTTGTTCTTCTTAGTCCAAAAATAGGTGGTGTAGAACATCCTGGTATATACTCTAAAATGTGCCAATGTTTACTTACAGTCTTTTGCACTTCAAATGAGAGATGATTGAATTCTAGAGAAACCTGTACCCTGGGGGAATTATAACAATCCTCCTTGTGGGGTTGGAGTAAGGTCCCCCTATCCCTAAGAGCCACCCTGTCTATAGCATCAGAGATAATAGTCTGATCGTAGCCTCTATCCAAGAGGTTCTTTTGATAAGTTTGTACCGCTGCAAGATAATCATTCTCAAAGGTAGCATTGCGACTCAGTCTCAACAGTTGGCTATAAGGTAAGTTACGCCGAAGATGTAATGGATGATTAGACGTGAAATGGAGACCAGCTCCCACGTCAGTTGGTTTTCGATAGGGTTTTACCACCACTCGGTTCTCCTGGGTCCTAACGACCTCCATATCAAGAAACGGGACTGATGTTCATTTGTCCCGTGAATTTGAGATTCTCATTCAAAGAGTTGAGCCATTCCAAGAAAGGCTCATAAAATGAGGAAGACTTCAAAATGAAAAACAAATCATCAATATACAAAATATACAACCACTTGATCTTGAAACGTAGGATCCAGAGTCAGACAATCATTCTCAAATGCTATCATATAAATATTGGCCACAGATGGGGCGCAGATGGCGCCCATGGCAACTCCCTGTGCTTGTAAGAAGAAAGAACCCAAGTATCTGAAAAAATTGTTTTCAAAAATGATATCAATCAAACATAAAAGAAAATGAGTTGGAATGGAGCAGTCCTTCCTCGTGTCCAGTAATTTCTCAATGATGAATCTGACATCTTGTAATGGAATATTCATATACAATGATGCTACATCAAACGTTGCAAATACAGCTTCAAGAGCAATCTGTAAGCCTTCTATCTTTCCTATAAAACCCCGAGTATCCTTAATATAGGAACCAGTGCGTTTAGTAAAGGGTTGTAAGAAAAAATCTACAAACCGTGGTATAGGCTCCAATAAGCTTCCTATAGCAGAAATTATGGGACGTCCGGGTGGGTCTGTCAAGGTTTTATGTATCTTAGGCAATGTATAAAAAATAGGAACCCTCGGAAATTTCACCATTAAAAATTCAACCGTTTTTTTGTCAATGTAGTTTAATGCCAAGCATTCAAAGACGACTGTTCTAATCACATGCATAACCTTAGGAGTAGAGTCCGAAGATAAAGGTCAATAAAATCTCTCATTCCCCAGCTGTCTCCTATTTTCTAGATCATAGGCATTAGAATTAAGGAACACGATAGCCCCTCCTTTATCTGTGGGTAAACAAACAATAGAAGAATCTGATGCTAAGTCTAGGATCATTTTCAATTCAGTTGGAGAAATGTTAGACTTATCGTTGTGCCATCTTCTATGTTTTTCCAACTTGTTGTCAGCTCTTGACCCATCGAACCAGAAATCACCACAGAGACAATCAGATTCCAAGCAGATGGCTTTACTGGTCAAATAGGCAATACAGTGCATGAAAGGCAAGATGACAGCTATGGCTTGTCTTGTCCGTTATTTGGAAATATAAGGCAGAGAAATGGCGGGAGATTACAAAGCATAAACAGAGCATTATTTCCCAGGAGTGGCGTTCCCAGGCTTTGGTATGTGTAGCCGTCCTTGAGTCTGAACGGTTCAGCAGAGAAACGAAAGTAAACATCTAAACCGAGATAACAGCCTGACATCCTGCTCCCCTTAAGTCCCCCTCCCATCCGGCAAGGGGGCTGGTCGGTCCGGGTAGGCATTGTGAAAGGCGTTGACGAGTTTGGAGGTGGAGACATCCCGTGCGCGAACCCACTCGTCATAGGCAGGGGGGAAGTGTTTCCAGCGGACCAGGTATTGCAAGGTCCCATGGTGTATGCGGGAATCCAGGATTTTGGAGACTTCGAAATGTTCCTCCCCCCCACCATTATGGGTTGTTCGGGAGGCGGCTCTGGGTGCCATTGTGGGGAAGCAACATGGGGCTTTAGGAGGCTGACATGGTACATGGGGTGCACACGCCTCAGAGTTTTGGGGAGAGACAGTTCTACCGTGACAGGATTTATGAGGCGGGTGATGGGAAATGGGCCAATGTATTTAGCACTGAGCTTATGGCAAGGACGGGTGGAATGCAGGTTCTTGGTGGAAAGGTATACCAGGTCACCCACTTGCAGGTCTATATTTGGGGAACGATGCTTGTCAGCCTGCGCCTTGTATTTGCGCTTGGCACGGTCCAGGTTGCTAACCAGCCAGGGCCATGTTGTACGGAGAGTGTGTGTCCATGAGACAATGTCAGCATCCCCCTCCCCCTCTGATCCTTCTATAGGGGTGATAGGACCGAAGTCCTGTCCATATACCGCATAAAATGGGCTGAAACCTGTGGACTGATGTACAGCATTATTGAAGGCATATTCTGCAAAAGGCAACAGTTCTACCCAGTCATCTTGGTGGTAATTGACATAACAGCGCAAATAACATTCGAGTACAGCATTGACATTTTCAGTTTGACCATCCGTTTGGGGATGGTATACACTAGACAATCCTTGCTCCACCCCCACCAATTTGAGAAAAGCTTTCCAGAACTTAGCAACGAAACTACTTCCGCGGTCGCAGATTATCTTGCGCGGAAACGAATGTAGTCTAAAGACATGTGACACGAAGAGGCGGGCCAACTTCTGAGCGGAGGGGATCCCCGCACATGGAACCAAATGTATTTGCTTAGAAAATAAGTCAGTGATAACCCATAACACAGTTTTTCCCCCGCTGAAAGGGAGATCCGTCATAAAATCCATAGCAATCACGTCCCAGGGTTTGCTGGGTATTTCAAGTGGTTGCAGTAGTCCTGGGGGTTTGCCTTGAGATCGTTTGACCATGGCGCAAACAGGTCAGCTGCGAATAAAAGAGTCAATGTCAGAACGCATTCCCCCCCACCAGAACTGTCTGCGCAACAGGTGAAGGGTCTTTAGGAACCCAAAGTGTCCAGCTGTTTTTATTCCATGAGCCAAATGTAAGACTTCTTTTCGGAGCGTTTTGGGCACGTATAATTTCGAGTCTTTGTACCAACAACCTCCTTGTTCGATTAGATCGGGAGGTAGGGTTTGTGCAGAGCGTTCCATAAGGCATTGTGCCCGAAGGGAATTTAGGAAAGACTCGGAGACGGGAACCCCCCCTTTTTTACGGTGGAAGCAGGAGCAGATATGGGGGTCGACGAGGGGGAAGCGCTTATGTGCGGTGGTGTGCTGACTGCAGGCGGCTTGGCGGCCGGTTGGGCTGGAGGAGCTGGTGCGTCGGCTACTGCGTGCTTCCGTTGTGGGGGCAGTGTTTGGGATCGGGTTTGTACAGCTAGCATGGGTAGGACTTCTCTTTGCGCGGGCGTAAATAAAGAGTCTGTTGGCCGATCGAGTTTCACCGGGTACTGAGGCAGTCGGGAGAGAGCGTCTGTGAGAACGTTTTGTTTTCCAGGCACATGCTTCAGGACAAAACGAAACTGAGCAAAGAATTCCGCCCAACGCTGTTGTTTCGCGGACAACTTATGGGTCCCCGTGAGGGCAGCTAGATTTTTGTGATCGGTCCAGACTTCGAAGGGTACCGTAGACCCTTCCAGGAATTGTCGCCATAGAGTAAGTGCATGGTGAACGGCTGATGCTTCTTTCTCCCAAATGGGCCAGTTTAATTGGGAGTGCGCAAACTTCTTTGAGAAGTACGCGTAGGGGTGAAGGAGACCATCTGGTCCTCTTTGGAGAAGGGCCCCTCCCATAGCCACGTCGGAGGCACCGACTTGCACAATGAACATTTGATTCAGGTGTGGGTGCCGTAGCACGGGCTCCGAAGTGAAAAGGCGTTTGAGGGCTACAAAGGCGGCTTGGCATTGATCAGTCCACAGTATCTTAGCGGAGGGTAACGTAGCAGAGCTTCCTTTACCTTTTGTTTTCAGAAGGTCAGTGATGGGCAGCGCCACTTGGGCGAAGTTAGGGATAAATCCGCGATAGAAATTAGCAAAACCTAGAAATTGTTGTACTTGCTTGCGGTTGGAGGGAGGGGTCCAATCGAGGACGGATTGGACCTTGGCCAGGTCCATGCTAAGGCCATGGTGGGAGATTATATATCCCAAGAAAGTTATTTTGCTCTGATGAAATTCGCATTTAGCCAACTTTGCAAAGAGTTGGTGACTGCGCAGGCGCTGCAGAACTTCTCGGACCAGAGCGACATGCTCATCCATGGTTTTTGAATAAATAAGAATGTCATCTAAATAAACTACCACCCCGCGGTACAGTAAATCGTGGAGGATTTCGTTGATGAGTTGCATGAAGACCCCCGGGGCTCCTTTTAACCCGAAAGGCATCACAAGGAATTCAAACATTCCAAAACAGCTAGAGAAGGCAGTGAGGGGTTCGTCCCCCTCGCGGATACAGACGCGGTAGTAGGCTTCTACTAAGTCCAACTTGGAGAATATACGTCCCTCCTGCAACTGTCCCAAAATATCTGAAATCAGCGGTATAGGGTAGGCGTTGGCTTGGGTAACTGCATTGAGCTTTCGGAAGTCGATGCATAGGCGCAGGTCACCTTCTTTTTTTCGGACAAAAACGCGGGGGCTGAGTTGGGAGCATTCGATGGACGAATGAACCCTCGGGCAAGATTTTTATCCAAAAAGTCCCGTAGTACAGTGCGCTCGGAAGCGCTCATAGGGTAAATCTTACTCTTGGTTAATGTGCAGTCCTTCACCACCTCAATTGCACAGTCAGTGGCATGGTGGGGGGGTAAGGCATCACATTCTTTAATGTTAAAGACATCCGCAAAGTCCTGGTATACATCAGGTAGGGACGGCGGTGATGGGACATCGGAGATTAATGCCGGAGCGGGTGGAGATAGCACCGCAACTTGCTGTCGGTGCTGATCACATTTGGGATTGGCAAAGGAGATAGTGTTCGTCTCCCAGTCTATACTGGGACTATGATCTTTAATCCAGTTAATTCCCAGGACCACTTCAAATCGGATAGGGGCTATGGTAAAGTCTATTTGTTCTCAGTGGGAGCCAATACCCATCGCCACCCCTGTAGTGTGATGATCAACTGGGCCCCCCTTGAAATGGCTTCCGTCCATTTGGGCAAATTGGACGGGGGCTGGTAAAGCCTCAGACTTGACTTTGAGTGCTGCAAATGTGGCCTCACTGATTAGAGTGCGACCGCAACCGGAGTCAATGAGTGCCTTGATGGGTAGTTGGGGACCACCTTTATAGTGTTGTAAAACTGCATCCACATAAACGGTGGTTTCCACTTCCTTCACCTTGGTGGGAGCTTTCAGTTTAGCAGGAGATTCTGCAGGGGTCTGTGGTGACGCTCCACTCACCACAGACCGGAGCCGTTTTTTGACAAATCAAGGGGGGTTTCCAGGTTCAAAGCTGGAGGATTCCATGGGTTCTCTTCGTCAGAAGAATGAGAGTTGTCCCCCAATGGGGCATTTGTAATCCGGGACCCGGCGGGGTCACTCGATGTAAGAAGGTTAGATGAGTCCTCAACGTGAAGTGCAGAGGGTGTAGTTCTTCCCGGCGCTGCGCTGCGGGTGGCCGCGGTGCCTCTGCGTTGAGGTCGTCCTCGAGCTCGGGTTGCCATGCTGAGGCGAGAGAGTTCAGGACGATGAGGGCAGATTGCCGCAAAGTGACCTAGTTCCCCACAAGTGAGGCAAGCTCCTCTTTGAAACCGTGTTTCGCGATCCTGGAGTGGACGCGCGGGCTTCCGTGGATTGGGGAGCGGTGCCTTGGGCTGGGGCTTTTGGACGCTTTTCTCCTTGTTTCTTTGGCGAACGAGGGAAATAAAGCGTCGGCGGCTTTCCACCTCCTCGGCTAATAGAATCCAATCCTCGAGGGTGTCGGGATCACCCCGCATATACGACCAGTTCAGAATGTCAGGGTGTAAGGCTTCCCTGAAATAGTGAATTAGGGTGGCTTCGGGCCAGTCCACAATTCTGCTTGCTAGTCTCTGGAATTCATTGGCAAACTCTCGAACTGGAGTAGAGCCTTGTCTTAGTTGTAGAAGCTCCGCTTTGGCTCGTTCCCCCATAAAGGGATCCTCAAACCTCCTCCTTAAGGCAATCATGAAATTGTTGAGGGAATGGATAGAGCGGGATCGGATGTCGAACTGGAGGACCATCCAGTCGGCTGCTTTACCTGTCAAAAGGGAAGCCACATAGCGAACCCGGCTGTCCTCTGTAGGGAAGAACTGTCCTTGTTCTCGCATATAGCTGTCTACCTGATGCAAGAAACAGGGCAGGGTTTCGAGAGATCCATCGTAAGTAGTTTTCAATTTGAGTTGTTTCCAAGGACCAGGCATGGGTTGGCCCGGTTGCACGGGTGCCCTGGGTGCAGGTAAAACGGGACCTCCGGGAACCAGGGGTTGAACAGGCACATTAGTGGGTGGCTGCTGCTGAACCGGTACTGCGGCCCCCTGTGGAACGGGTTGTGCCGGGGTTGTCAGGGCCTGCTGTAACTGCCTGTTGTCCTGAAGCAAGCATTCCATTAGCTCCTGGAGTTGATCTACACGGCCAGATAGCTCCCGATTCTGAGCTCGTAACAGGTGAACGTCCTCACCCGGGCCACCTGTACGATGAGGTTTGCTTGTTCGAAAACTTGTGGCCCATTGAGAACTGTCCCCATACAAGTCCTCTTCCTCAGATTCCTCGGAGTCTTGGCGTCATTCTGTGAGGCGGCGTGCGCGTTGGGTCGTGCGCGATGGGGCAAATACCGGGGAAAACTACAGACCCAATGGAGGACCGCTCCGTCCGGAGTCTTTGGGGCGGCCGCCTGTCCACGCCCGATCCGCAGCCAACTGCTGCTCTTTGTCCCTTGCGGCTTGAGCCTCGGCTTCCGCCTTAGCCACTTCAGCAGCTTCCCTATCCGCGAGAGCCTGTGCGCTTTCAAGTCTTAGAGCGGCAGCTGCGGTAATGTGCGGTAAAAGTTCTGTTTCCAGGAGCGTGAGTAGGGGGTCGGGCTCCCCACCTAACAATGGTTGCACTCGGACCGCGACCGCGGGTGCATCGGCCCCGAACATCGGGGTCAAACATTGAGCCAAGGTTGCTATCGTGGTATCCTTTGTACAATCCGCAAAGAGGAGGGCTGTCTGGATAGCGATCCTCTTGGCTTCAGCTTGACAGTCAGCTGCATTGGGTACCAAAGAAAAACCTGCCGGTGCGGCTCCCGCCATGGTACCTTCCCCCGAGGTGACAGGATGCCTTAGAGCCGTGGATGAGAGAGTCTCACGGGCAATAAGCTTATCCAATAAACCGGTTAGTATTTGTAAGTCCTCAGTTGCCAGCCGGGCATCATCCAGCAACTGATCAAAATCCTGGAGATCTAAACCAGCATTAATATCCTCCGACGTTAACATCCAGGGAACTCTCACTAGAGATCGCCACTGCGTCTGGATCAGTCCACTCATGCGGCAAACCTCAGAATTAGTTCTAAAGAGTTCAGCTACTATGTCCCGTAGGAGAGTAGGATCCTCCGAGGAGGACTCCAGGGTTCCAGGAAGCAGTTGTCACGGTTCACTCGGAGAGCGCCCTCCTAGCTCCCATCCGAGTGGCAGGCGAACCCTCCAGGGCTCCAGCCTGACTAAAGAATCGATGAAGAAGTGATAGCTGTCATAATGTCAGCTCTTGACCCATCGAACCAGAAATCACCACAGAGACATTCAGATTCCAAGCAGATGGCTTTACTGGTCAAATAGGCAATACAGTGCATGAAAGGCAAGATGACAGCTATGGCTTGTCTTGTCCGTTATTTGGAAATATAAGGCAGAGAAATGGCGGGAGATTACAAAGCATAAACAGAGCATTATTTCCCAGGAGTGGCGTTCCCAGGCTTTGGTATGTGTAGCCATCCTTGAGTCTGGACGGTTCAGCAGAGAAATGAAAGTAAACATCTAAACCGAGATAACAGCCTGACGTCTATATCTCTTAACACCAACATTTGAAAGGTGTTGATCTGAAATCCCGGATTTTTTTGGCATAAACGTAGATTTCAAATGAAAAGAACTATAAAGTGACTTAGGTCTATCTTGACCTTGAAAGAATTCCCTGAGTTTGATGTTACAAAATAATTTAAACAGGTCGACACAGGTTTGAAACCCCGAATATCTAGGAGTCGGGACAAACCCAAGATCTAGATTCAAAACTCTAGTTTCCTGGAGGTTGGCAACCCTATGTTTCAGTGATGCTGCCAGCACCTTTGGAGTGTATCTTGGACCCAGGCAGCATGAGTATGAGAGGTGATGAGGTGTGTAAGCTAGCCAGCTTCTCCTGCATCATTACTGGCTGGGAAAAAGAGAAGGCCCAGTGTTATATTGGCACGTATGTGAAGCTGCTGCACACTAAATCAGACTATTGGGTGATCAAGATCAGTATTGTCTACACCAGGGGTACCGTGGTGCCCACTGATATCTTTCCTGGTGCTCACCAAGTGATTTTTAGAAAGTGGGTGGGGCCAGGTGGGGCTTTTGTCCAGCAAAGCTTCTGAAGAAGACAAAGAATAATAATAATAGTTGGTTCTCCAAATTAGAATCCACCAGATTACTAGCTAGAGATCTCCTGCTATTGCAGCTGATCTCCAGCTAAAAAGCAGTCATTTTCTCCAGGTGAACTGATCTGCAGCTAATAGAGATCACCTGGAGAAAATGACTGCTTTGGCAATTGGAATCTATGGCATTGAAGTCCTTCCCCTCCCCAAACCCCACTCTTCTCAGGCTCTGCCCCAAAAACCTCTTGCCAGTGGTGATGAGGAACCTGGCATCCCTACTTCACATCATCTACAACCAGTTCCTTTTAGCTGGAGATGCTGGGGACTGAACCCAGGACCCTCTGCATCCAAGCTGATGCTTTACTTCTGAGCCACAGTCACTCCTTAATTTGCCCCAAGGTACTCTTGAGAACATGTGGCTACTTGTGTTGCTTTCATGGATCCTCATAACCAGAAGACTTACGGTACCTCATTATATCCTTTTTTTCTCCCTGTATGATGGTCTTGGGTCAAATTCTTAGCAGGAATATTATCTGTTATTATGGTATATTCGGATGAGGATAAAATTAAATTTCCGCTGTCTGATATAGATGCTTACATAATACATAGAGTTTCTTTGTTTGCCCTGGTAGCAAAGAAAAGAAGACCTAAAGTTTCTGAAGGAGCTATAAATTAAGTTTGAAACAGTGAGTTAGTACATTTTGGTATCTGTTATATTTTAATGACTGATTTGTTTTATTTATATTGCTGTATCACTATGTTTTAGCTAATTGTATGCATGTACTACTATTTGTTGTATTACTACGTTTTTGCTATTTGTGATGGCCATTGGCATATACAATAATGTTTTTGGATTGTTAGTGTTGCTTGGGCTGTAAATTGGCCCTGAGGAGCTGAGCTTATGGTGTGTTTTAGGTTCTCCAAACAAGCTGAATAACAAACATGCCAGAATTAGGGAGTCTATTGATCACACAAAGTAGAAAGACATGCAACCTGTGATATTAGAATACAAAACAAAAACAAAATCCAACAACCCAAAAATTGAGAGAGAGGATCAGGAAGTAATTTCCCCTGAAGCCACCTGTACCTCCTTTAGGAAGCCAACCTTGACTTGAAACTTCGTTTACCAAAAATTGATTTTTGTTGTTGTTGTATTGTTGTTTTAATGATGTTTTAACTTTGTAATAATGGTCAAGGACCACAATAAATTATATTACGAAGATTCAAAAACACCACAAAAGGACATATGTCTTTCTGGAGTTAGTTAACTCTCTTTGGACCCCTGCAAACACCTGGATTTTTTATTTGCTGTGTGCAATCTAATACTGCTGTCAACTCCACCCTGTAGATAGCATCACATGATTACCCATCTACAAGTTTTAAGATGATTTTCTTGCTGCAGGAGACAGTGGTGCCAAATGCAAGGGCCTTCTGGATAAAAGTCAACTACTCAATTCTTACTCTCATTTTTTAAATCATTCCCCATCACAAACTAGTACATTGGAGGTGTTTTTATGGTGGAGGGCATGTTGCCTGCCAGTTCTCAAAGCTAAAATAATAAGAATTTTTAAAAAATAACAACAATCATAACTAAATCATGAAAATAGCACCTGAGGCAGAGGAAGGCAGTGAAAAACCACCTTTGTTAGTCTCCTGCCTTGAAAACCCTACGGGATCACCCTATTCGGACGAGACTTGATGGCACTTTCTACCACCTAAGGTTAAACTTATGCTCTGAAATGGAAGAACAAATTGATTCTCTCTTTTTTTACTCATAGTTTTTGCAAAACATGTCTCTGATTAAAGTACGTCAGGCTGAGAGTATGTGATTGGCCCAATGTCACCATGTGAGCTTCCATGGCAGAGTGGGAATTTGAACCGGGGTCTCTCAGACTCTTGCCCAACACTCTAGCCACTATACCACATTTGTTCTCACATGTTTACAGCTGCCACCTCCTGAAATACATGCTGTCATTGCCTCCAATTTCTAAAAGGTGCTTAGTAAAAAGGGGGGGGTCTGTTTGAGATTTTTGAGTTGAGACTTACAACTTAGAGGTTATTGAATTGTCTCTATCAGGAGAATTCATAGAAGGTGTTGGCAGATCTCGGCTTTCCCCATCAAGCAGCTTGCAGTAATTTTATCTCTGGCAGTGAAGGGGGGGCCATCTGTGGAGATTTCAATCTGACCAGGCCCATTTATACACAAAAAAGATTTCCCCACAAACTTAGGGGAACCCTCCTCCCAGGATTGCAGAAAAATCTAAAAACCAAGGGAAATGGATAGTGTGCGCGCTTAAATCCCCCAGAACAGGTGACCATTGTCTTTGCATGTGCAGGCAACACTTCTCTGTTGGAGCTGCTGTGAGGGGTAGGCACTGTAGGCATGGGAGAAGCCCACTGTAAGGCTTTCTAGCCACCCTGGGCAATTCCCATAAAATCACTCGCTCAGACGACCATCCAGAAGCAGGTAACTTTATTGAGAAGCATCAGGTATAACTAGGCCCTTACACGGTCCGAGCTGCGAGTGCTTATTATTACAAACGGGCAAGACTATAAACACTACTACATTGCAGGTGTCAGTTACATGTTTTGGGAACAAAACGATAACAGTACCAGGCTAGGCTAGGGAACAGACATCAAAGACATCAAGGAAGCTCGTTAGCAAAATCCTGTAGAAGCCAAGGTCAGGAGGGAGGGGGAACGGGGAGAGGAGAGCGAGCGGGACATTCCAACAGAGGCCTACACAGAGAACACTTCAGCTAAAGTCTGAACCAATATTCCAGCAAAGGTCTGAACCGCCGCTTTTACGGGCAGAACAGAAAGAGAGACAGGGCAGTACCTCACATTCTGCCCCCCTTAAAGCCCCCCTACCCCCGCCTCATCGGGACATGGCTTGTGGAGATAAGCGGCATGGAATTCTTGTACCAACCGGGGGGCCGCCACATGAGGGGCCGCCACCCATTCGTCCTGGGTGGGGCCCAGATGTTTCCAGCGAACCAAATAAAACAATTTCCCTTTTTTCAGTTTAGAATCCAACACTTTAGAGACCTCAAGATGCACTCCCCCCCCCCACAACCGTAGGAATTTCTGGTTTGGGTTGAGAATGGAACTGGGGGGCTGCGGTGTATGGTTTGAGCAGGCTAATATGAAACACCGGATGTACCCCTCGAAGCGACTTGGGGAGAGCCAACTCAACCGTGACGTCATTGATTACCCGAGTAATAGGGTAAGGATCCACATACTTGTCACTGAGCTTTTTACAAGGACGTAGTGATCGTAGGTTTTTGGTGGAGAGATAGACCTGACCGCCCACCTTGAGTTCCCACCCGGGAGATCGATGTTTATCTGCTTGGTCCTTGTACTTGCGTTTTGCCCGCTCCAGATTTTTCTGAAGCCAGGGCCAAGTTGTTTGTACCACCTGCACCCAGTCCTGTACCCCCTGCACTCCCTCCATCTCAGGGGCAATGGTAGTGGAATCAAATGGCCCAAATTCCTTTCCATACACGACCTGAAAAGGACTGAAACCTGTGGAGGAATGAGGGGCGTTATTGTAGGCATATTCAGCAAAAGGAAACAATTCCACCCAATTGTCCTGGTGGTAATTCACATAACACCGTAAATAACACTCCACTACAGCATTTACACGTTCAGTTTGGCCATAAGTCTGAGGGTGGTAAGCAGAAGACAAGCCTTGCTCTTTTACCCCCATCACTTTCACGAAGGCTCTCCAAAATTTGGCCATGAACTGGGCCCCCCTATCGGAAAGGACCTTCCTTGGGACAGAATGAAGTTTCACCACGTGATTTATGAACAACCGTGCCAACTTTTGAGCCGAAGGCAACCCAGCACAAGGAACGAAATGAACCTGTTTCGAAAATAAGTCAGTTATGGACTTCTGGGTCAGACCCCCCCCCCCCGCCACAAGCGCGGAGCCACGCTCTTGCTGTCTCGCTGCCGCGGGGCAATCAACTAGCCCCGTGAAGAACCGGCAAGCGGCACCCCTCGGTGTAAGAGGGGATGCAGAATTGGGTGCCGGTGGCGGACCTGTCATCTGAGCGATAGCCGCCACGAAATCGGCGGTGGTCGCTCTGACGGGAATCCGCTATATAGCCGGCACCATCTTAAAGGCACAGCAAGAAGAAAGCGAGGTGGGATCCGATTTTCTTTTAAATTTGGAACAATTTTTTTTTTTGTACTTTTAAAATATTAACTTGGGGTGTGTGGCAGTATTGCTTCCTAAAGACTCAATTTAGAACCATCTATAGTTCTGTTACGCTCTGATTTGTGACTTTTGGCTTTTTGCAAGCTGTGTGACGCACTGCAAAAAGTTTCTCACTAAAGCAAGAACTTGGGGGGGGAAAGAAAGGAGTTGGAGAACAATCAAGTGACATGGAATAAAACCATTTGAGATATCATAGTGATTGCTTTCTCTAAACTGAATTCTTTTATCTGAAATAACTTCTGTGTAATGAATTAAAAGAAATTTTTTGGCCCCCCCCCCACTTCCCTTTTTTTGGATTATAATTGCCAGCTGTTTTGTCTTCAGCTCTCATAGTCTGCCAATGGGAGAAAAAGAGAAACACACCAAGGACATTCTTAAGGATACAAAGTTGGTGGTACAGCTTCCTCAGAGAAGGTCCTCTGTAACTCAAATTGTAACTAAACAGACAACTTCTCCAGTTGCATCATCATCTGTTACCACTAAGATGCCTCCAAAAGCAAAGCCTGAAGTAACATTGACCCCTGTATTTGAACTTTTAACTAAGACTCATCAAGATGTTGCAGAAATGAAGCAGGAGTTATCCCAGAATATAGCTACTACATCTCAAAATTCAGCTGCAATAGCTACTTTGCAAGACACAATCTCATCCCTGACTATCAGGCAAGATAGGGTTGAAATCAAGCTAAAGAAAAATACACAGGAAATTAAAGAAATTAAGAAGAAGGTGGACAACCTTGAGATGGCAACAGCATCCTCATCTGATAGATACAAGAAACAACAAGACCAAATGGCGATGATTGAGCTTAAGATAAAAGAATCTTCGTTGCGTATACGTGGATTGAAAGAAAAAGTTGAAAATCGGGATTTACGTGGATATTTGACAGTTCTTTTGGCAGATTTTCTACAGGAATCGGAAGAAGTTATTGCAGGGATGATTGTGACAGCTTACAGAATGAACTCTGCATATGCAACCAGAAATAAAGTACCCAGGGATTGCCTGCTAGGGCTGACAATTCGGTTCGGTCCGAACTGAAAATCAACCGAATTTCCCCTGATTCGGTGATTTTCTGTTCGGACGGATCCGAACACAAAACTGGCGGGCAACCGGGGGGGCCGAATTCAGCGAGTTCGGGAGTTCACGAATAAATTTGGCCAATTCGGCCCCCCTTCAGGGGAGCCCGCTGAAAGGCGTGGGCTGCCCTTTAAACTGATCTGAGCCTCCCAGCTGGGAGGCACAGGTCAGTTTAAAGGGCAGCCCACTGAAGGGGGGCGGGCTGCCCTTTAAACTCATCTGTGCCTCCCGGCCGGGAGGCGCAGATGAGTTTAAACGACAGCCGCGCCTCTCCAGCGGGCTCCGCTGGAGAGGCACGGCTGTCATTTAAACTCATCTGCGCCTCCCGGCCGGGAGGCACAGATGAGTTTAAAGGGCAGCCCGCCCCCCTTCAGCGGAGCCCACTGAAGGGGGGCGGGCTGCCCTTTAAACTCATCTGAGCCTCCCAGCTGGGAGGCGCAGATGAGTTTAAATGACAGCCCGCGCCTCTCCAGCGGAGCCCGCTGAAGGGGGGCGGGCTGCCCTTTAAACTGATCTGCGCCTCCCAGCTGGGAGGCTCAGATCAGTTTAAAGGGCCCCAGCGAGCCTTCAGGGAATCCCTGAAGGCGCGCTTCGGCCGAATTTTCCCCCGAACTCCGGATCCCCCCGAATTACCGGGGATCCGAAGCGGGGGAGTTCAGACTTCGGCACGTACCGAACCCACAAGGGTCAAATTCGGCCGAATCCGAACTGTACCGAATTTTTTTTGACAGCCCTATTGCCTGCTACAACTATTTTCGAGGAGTCACTGGGACTTGATACTTAACACTCACTACAAGACACCACTTAAAGTTGAAGATTAGTCTTTGAGATTGATGAAGGAAATACCTGCAAGATTGCTGAGGAAAAGGAAAGATTTTATGGACATTGTTCAACGTTTGAGACTCAGTGGAATTCAATTCAGATGGGAATATCCGCAGGCTATCTCCTTCACTTTCAAGGCAAAAAGGTTCAAGTTTACAGAAGTGGACAAGGCCGAGCAGTTTTTACGAAGATATGATGCAGAACTGGTTAAACCTACTAAATCAAGTAAGCAAGTTCCAACCAGAGTATCTACAGAAGAAGAAAAGGCATCTGAAGCATCTGGAGGTGGAGATTTGCCAATAGACTCTTCAGAGGACTCTCCAACTGATGATCCTGAAGACTAAATAATGGGGGGAAGGGGGGCAATAAGAGATATGGTTGTTAATGTTGATTATGGAAGATTATGGGATCTAACTGAATTTTGATATGTTACAGGTTTTATCTTGGAATATCAACGGGCTGAACTCTCCTAATAAAAGGAGGAAAATATTTCACCAGCTACAAAAAAGTAATGCTAATATTATTTGTTTACAGGAAACTCATATACTCCCAAAGGATATATTTAGATTGGAACAGTCAAGGTTGGGTACACTCTTCATGGCATGTAATGAAGATAGAAAAATTAATGGAATAGCTATGTATGTACCTATCTCATTGGAACCAAAAGTTATTTACCAAGATATGGAGGGAAGAGTTTTGTTAGTTGAAATAACATGTGATTTTCAGAAGATAATGCTTGTGGGAATATATGGACCTAACATAAATCAAAAAGTATTTTACAATAAATTAGCAATAGTATTCGCTGAATATGCCATAGAAAACATGATATGGATGGGGGATTTCAATGGTGTTAAGGTACCAGATAGATCTGGAAAAAAGAAAAAAGCAACTAATGAAGGAAAACTTCCAGGGGTCTTTGATGGTCTTATTGATCAGTGGGATATGTTTAATGTCTGGAGACTGGCACATGGTAATAAAAAGGGATATACTTTTTTTTCACAAAGACACCTTACATATTCCAGGATAGATATGTTGTGGTTATCAATGGGCCTAATAGAGAAATCAGAAGATTCAGAGATTTTACCTAGGGTTTTGTCAGACCATAATGCGGTTTCAGTTAAAATTAAAATGGGAGACAGAGGATATAAACCTTGGAGAATTAATGATTTCCTTTTAAAAAATACTAAAATAGTTGCCAAATTGAAAATGGAAATACAAAATTATTTTAAAGAAAATATAGATAAGGGTATTAGTGAAGATATAATTTGGGATGCCGGTAAGGCAGTAATTAGAGGATTATTAATTCAACAAAATATAAGATAGTATAGGGATATGGAGAAAAGGAAAAAATATATACTAGAGGAAATAAAACAAGGGGAAAGATATTTAAGTAGGTTGCAAGATAAAGTAGCTAAACAGGAACAGCAGGCGAAGATTAGAAACTGGCAACAACAATATGAATTTTTAATTGCAGAAGAAATTGAAAGAAAACTCATGTATAATAAACAAAGATTTTTTGAAAATGCAAATAAGCCGGGTAAAATGTTAGTATGGCAACTTAAACAAAAAGATAAAAAAATACTAATAATCCAAATTAAAAAGAATGGTAAGATAACAAGAATAAAAGAGGAGATAACAGAAACATTTGTGGAATTTTATACAAATTTATACAGAAAAAGTGTATCCTCAGAGGTAGAAATAGATATGTATCTTACCAAATGGGATTGGGGGAAAATAACACAGGAAAATAAAGATTTTTTGGATTCTCCAATAACTAAAGAGGAGTTGGAAGAAGCAATAAAGAAAAGTAAATTAAATAAATATCCCGGTCCAGATGGTTTTAATGTGTCTTATTATAAAACATTTAAAGATCAGTTAATCCCTTATCTATTGGAAGTGATGAATTTAGAATTGACAAAAGGAATAATTCCTCAAACTTGGAAACAAGCAAATTTAGCATTAATACCAAAGGCAAATTCAGATATATTAGAAGTTAAAAATTTTAGACCAATTTCATTGTTAAATGTTGATTATAAATTATTTGTTGCAATTTTAGCTACTAGATTAAAAAGAGTATTAAATCAAATAATACATGAAGATCAAGCTGGTTTTTTTACCAGGAAGGTTGATGAGTCAGAATGTAAGGGTGGTAATGGATCTTTTAGAATATGCAGAGCAAGATACAACACCAATAGCTTTGATATTTTTGGATGCTGAAAAAGCCTTTGATAATGTCAACTGGCAGTTTATGTTTAGGATATTAGATTTTATGGATTTTGGTGTGAATTTTAAAACTGCTATAAAGGGAATATATACACAACAAACTGTTAATCTGATTATAAATGGGTCATTATCGCCAAAAATTGAAATTCAAAGGGGAACGAGACAGGGTTGTCCTCTTTCCCCTTTATTGTTTATTTTAGTATTAGAATTATTATTGGATAATTTTAGAAAAAATGATGATGTAGTTGGTGTAAGAATAGGTAGAAATCATTATAAACTTAAAGCATATGCGGATGATTTAGTATGTCTTTTGATTTATCCGATTGAACAAATTGACAGATGGAGTTAAATTTTGGAGGTTTATGGAAAGCTTTCAGGTTTTAAAATTAATAAAACTAAAACTAAGATTTTAACTAAGAACATGACTCTTTCACAACAAATATTAACAAAAAAGACGGGATTTAATATTGAAAACAAGGTTAAATATTTAGGTATATGGATATCGAATAATAATCTTAATTTATTTCAAGATAATTATGTAAACCAATGGCAACGGATAAAAAAGGATTTGAGAAGTTGGGAGAAATTGCCACTATCACTGTGGGGAAGAATCTCAGTAGTTAAAATGATGTTATTACCTAAAATGCTTTTTTTGTTTCAAAATTTGTCAATAGTTAGAGGTGTACAGATATTTGAAGATTGGAAAAAAGATATTATGAGATTTTTCTGGGGTAACGAAAGACATAGGATTGCATATAATAATTTAATTGAGCTAAAGGAAACGGGAGGATTGGGACTACTAGATTTGAAAATGTATTATCAAGCAGCATGCTTTACCTGGATCAAAAATTGGATTCTCTTAGAGAATCCAAAATTATTAGAATTAGAAGGATTTAAGTTGAGATTTGGATGGCATGCTTACTTGTGGTATGAAAAGGAGAAAGTAAATAAAGAATTCAATTCCCATATTATTAGGAAAAATTTATTACAAATATGGAATAAATATAAGGTTGTTTTGGAAACTGAGACTCCCGGTTGGATTAATCCTATAGAAGCATTTATGAGAAGAGGTGCACATTTAAATTTGGATTGTAATAATTATAGAGAAATGATAGAATATCAAGATGGGATATGGGTACTGAAATCAAGAGAAGAACTCCAGATTAAAGATTGGTTTATGTATTATAAATTAAGGGATGTTTTTAATAAAGATAATAAGTTGGGTTTTAACCAAACCAAATCAAAATTTGAGATTATATTATCTAAGGGTAATAAAGGATTGATTGGTAGGATTTATAAAGTACTTATGGAAATAAATTTAGAACAGGAAAGGATTAACCCAGTGATGTTGAAATGGATGAGAGATTTAGGTTATAATATAGATTTGGAAATATGGGAAAAGTTATGGAAAAAGGAATTTAAGTTTACCATTTCAAATGAAATAAGAGAAAATTTATATAAAATGTTTTATAGATGGCATATAACCCCAGTATTATTAAGTAAAATGAGGAAAGAAGATGGAGCTTTATGTTGGAAATGTGGTACAGAAACAGGTACATTTATGCATGTTTGGTGGCTTTGTAAAAAAATAAGGAGGTTCTGGAGGTTAGTTTTAAATGAAACTAATAACTTGATTAAACTAAAAATTAAGAGAGATCCCGCCTTTTGTTTATTGGGTATTCCAAAAAAAGACTTAGACAAAGGTGACAGAGTCATATGTCAATATAGTTTTGCTGCAGCAAGAATTATAATTGCAAAAAAATGGAAGCAAGTAAATAAACCTTCATTTAAAGAATGGAGAGAAAAGTTATGGATGTATATGCGGATGGCCAAAATTAGTTTTTTTACATGGTAAAGACATGGAGGAATTTAAATGTACATGGGCAAAGGCCGCCGCATATTGGGACAAAGTGGCAAAAACGGATTTTAAAAGTATTGTTAACGAATTATACTACAATATGATTTTAAACATGATATAATTAGGGCTGTTGAATTTTAAAAAATTCGGTATAGTTCGGATTTGGCTGAATTCGGCCTGTTTAGATTCGGGATGTGCCGAAGTCCGAACTCCCCCTCTTCGGATCCGTTCAATTCGGCGGGAATTCAAAGTTCGGAAAAAAAATTCGGCCGAATAAAGCCATTAAAAACACAATCGCGCCTTTCCGTGGCTCTGGGGGGGGCATTTTTGGGGTTAGAGGTCCCAAACTTTCAGCAGAGCTTCAAAGGACGTTTATTGAAAGACTCCCCAAGTTTTGTAAAGATTGGGTCAGGGGGGGCTGAGATATGGGCCCTGAAAGGGGTCCCCCCACCCTTAATGTGCATCTCTCAGCAGAGCTTGCCGCCCACGCACAAAGCTCCCAGCCCCGACAACAGTTTGCAAAGCAACTCAACCTTGTAAAACAACACCTTTACAACAGGGAAAAACCAGAAGACACACAACTGAAACCTCCCCCCTCAAACCAGAGAGCGAGAGACTCGAGGTGGAACACACACCCCAGGCAGAACCGACGACAGCCCCCTTTGGCTTCCCCCCCACCCACAGAAACTGCTCCCTCCCCACACACACACAGACTCTGCTTTCCCCACACACACACACATACACAGGAGAAAAGTTATAGATTAAAGCCCCCAAAGGGGTCTTACTGTGGCTGTCTTCCATTCCATCAGGAGGGGCTGGGGAGGACTTGTAATCCAAGATGATTCCAATTAGGCACGGGACGTTTTGCTCTGGAGAAGATGCACACAGGATCGATTCGCTGATCCATTCATCCCAATAGGGAAAAGGGGAAAGGGGAAAGGGGAAAGCCCATATCTCGGGACCCCCTGACCCAATGTTCACAAAACTTAGGTGGTCTCTTAAGAACACTGGTCTGAAACTCCGCTCAAAGTTTGGGATCTGCACCCCAAAAAATGCGCCCCTGCAGCCACGGAAAGAGAAAAGGGGGGAGGCGATATTTCTGCCCCCACTGAACCCATCTTTACAAAACTTGGGTGGTATCTTAAGAATAACTGTCTGAAGCTATGCTAAAAGTTTGGGGGCTACATCCCCAAAAAAGCGCCCGCTGCAGCCACATAAATGGAAAAGGGGGAGGGAAAAGGGGGAGAGCCCATATCTCAAGACCCCCTGACCCAATGTTTACAAAACTTGGGGGATATCTTAAGAAGCTTCATCTGAAGCTCCACTAAAAGTTTGGCGTTTGTACCCCCCAAAATGCGCCCCCTGCAGCCATGGAAAGAAAAAGGGGGGAGCCCATATCTCAGGACCCCCTGACCCAATGTTTACAAAACTTGGGGGGTATCTTAAGAAGCTTCATCTGAAGCTCCACTAAAGGTTTTGTGTCTGTATCCCCAAAAATACGCCCCCTGCAGCCACAGAAGGGAGCAAATGTGCACAAGCACCCCCCACACACACACGAGGATTTCGCTCTCTCTCTCTCTCTCCCTGGCCGGGCCGCACATCAGCTGATTCCTCCAGTACTCAATCCTGACTGATTGGCCAGAAGAAGACCAAGCTTGCCCACCGATTGGCCGGGGGAGGAGAATGCTGCTTACTGACGGTTATGCTGCTTACTGACGGCCAAATTTGCCGAATTTATTCGCGAACTCCCGAACTTGCTGAATTCGGCCCCCTCGTTTGCCCGCCAATTTTGGGTTCGGTTCCTCCCGAACTAAAAACCACCGAATCAGGGGAAATTCGGCTGATTTTCAGTTCGGGCCAAACCGAATTGACAGCCCTAGATATAATAATAGAATTTTTTTTTGTAATGTCACAACACGCCATCGGAAGTCCAATGGTGAAGGGCACTGTGGTGGGGGGGTGGGATTTGGACTCAGGGCACTAAGGGGTTTACAAAGAGAATTGAATATTGTATTAATAATGGAAAAGTAGTGCACTGTATATGTAAATTTTGTTTTCATTTTTATATATATGTATTTTATATTTTTCTTTCTTTTTTGTGTTTATTATGAAAACCATAAAAAATTATATAAAAAAGAAAATAAGTCAGTTATCACCCACAAAACGGTTTTACCCCGGCTTGGGGGCAAATCGGTGATGAAGTCCATGGCTATTACTTCCCAAGGCATGGTCGGGGTTTCCAGAGGCTTAAGAAGGCCTGGTGGCTTTGCAGTGGCGCAGGTGGGACAGCTGCGCACAAACAAGTCAACATCGGCTCTCATGCCTGGCCACCAAAACTGACGTCAAAGCAAATGCAATGATTTGACAAACCCAAAATGTCCTGCAAGTTTGGCTCCATGTACCATTCCCAACACCTCCTTTCTAAGAGTCTCTGGTACATACAGTCTATTTCCCTGAAGCCAAAAATCCCCCTGTCGAGTAAGGTTCAGGGGAAGGGTCTGATTCTCTTCCTCCAACTGCGAGGTTTCCTTTAGCTGCAGCTGAAAGGTCTCCGGAACTCCTTGAAGAGGAGCGGAGTCCCTAGCTCGAGCTTGGGAACGGGTGGTGACTGACAGCCCCGACACTTCCCCCCTCTGTTCAGGGGTGAACAATGACTCAAGCGGTCGGTCAAAGTCATTCCGATATTGGGGAAGTCGGGACAAGGCATCCGCCAAAGAATTGTCCTTGCCAGGCACATGTTTAAGGACAAACCGGAATATAGCAAAGAACTGCGCCCAACGAACTTGTTTTGCCGTCAGCTTTCTAGTCCCTTTTAAGGCTTCTAGATTTTTGTGATCACTCCAGACCTCAAAGGGGACCTCCGCCCCTTCCAAAAAATGTCTCCAAATAGTGAGAGCGTGTTTCACAGCGGCAGCTTCCTTCTCCCAAATGGCCCAGTTTATTTCAGATTGGGAGAATTTTTTAGAAAAATAAGCAAACGGTTTTAACTGGCCGCCCTCGTCTCGTTGCAGAAGGGCTCCCCCCATGGCAACATCAGAAGTATCTACTTGGACTACAAAAGGCTTTTCACATCTGGACGGTTACCTTGCATAAAAGCCCAGTGTTGCAATTCTGGATTCAGACCCTCACGGAAATATTGCACCCGGGTAGCCTCACTCCAATCCAAGATTTTACTCGAGAGCAGTTGGAATTCACTTGCATACTGTGCCACCGACTTAGTCCCTTGGCGCAGCTGCAGCAAGGCTGTTTTTGCTCTCTCACCCAAGTGCGGCTCCTCGAACCGGTGCCGGAGGGCTATCATGAATTCATCGAGACTTTGCAGTACAGGGGAACGGAGTTCATATTGCAATACCATCCACGCTGCTGCCTCCCCCTGTAATAACGAGGCAATATACTGGACCCGACTCTCATCCGAGGTGAAAGTCCCAGCTTGCTCCCGCATAAAAATATCCACTTGGACCAAAAAGAACGTTAACTGGTCACTCGACCCATCGTAGGCAATTTTTAAGTCCTGTCTCGCCGGCGGAGCAGGGCAGGCTGGCAGAACGGGAGCCACGGGAGCCGCGGGTTGTCCGCTTCCCGCGGGTGCTGCAGGCTGCGGCGGGTTCTGCCACAAATCGTCCAGCACTTGGGCTAAGTCCAGCATTACGGCGTGCATGGTATCCATCCGGTCAACCATCCCCTGCCGCTCCCTTTGCCATTGCTGCCGTTCCTCTTCCAGCTGGTGCTGCCACAGCGCTTCCTTTCGGGCAGGGTCTTCCTCAAACCCAACCCCGGAAAAAGCAGTCCTCCGAGACCGCACTTCGTCCCTCGAAATCGACCAACTTCGGGGGGACTCCAGCCAGGTACTCAACCGGCTCATCTTGGGCTTTGTACCCAGACCCGATCCAGAGTCAGCTCCACTGGGCGTCTTCCCAGTCGACTTCCCTTCCGAAGGGTCAGGATCGGGCTTCTCGGACACAGTGTTGTCTCCATCCTTCTTGTCATCCCCGTTTCCTGCCATAGCTGTCCAAACGTGGTACAGGAGCAGGAGCTGGGGCAAGGACTTGCAGCTCAATGTAAGGCTTTCCTTTCCTTTTTCCTTTTATCCCTTAGAAGCTCCTTGATCAATTGATCTTGAGCAGCATATATCTAGTGTTGGAGGGCTATAAGGACTGAAACAAATCTTACCACTGACAATGTAGCCTTGGGGTCCCTGTCGCTTAGTAAAAAAGGCATTATGTCAGTCACAGAGGCATTGGATTTGTATATTAAAAGGGGGGAAATATAGTGCGATCGAAGTTCCTCGTAAAAGTGGCATTCCAAAAGGGCATGGGCTAATGTGTCAATAGAGCCAGAAGAGCAAGGGCAGATCCTGTCTGAGTATGGTATATTCAGAATTCTGCCCTGCATTACCATAGAAGGATTAGCATTCAATCTAGCCAAGCAAAAAGCTCTACAGAGACGAGGAGTTGTCAGATAATATGTATAGGCAGGCAGACCACGTGGAGGGGGTATTCCGAAGAACTGGGATGAACAGACGCAACGAGCACGAAAAGTAGTGCTGTTATAATCGAGCTCTTTAATGCGCTTTTTAATTTTGGCAAAAGCTTCAGTTTTCCCAAGATCTGATATCATATCCTGCGAGAAGCCCAGCAACGCCAGTTTCTCATCTAACATTTTTTGCCATGAGGATTTGAAAGGGTCATGCTTCAGAGAAGCTAGGAACCCCTCAGTGCTAAAGCACAGTTTAAGGTGGAGTTTAAAGGCTGCCAACCACGCCCTAGCTTCAAGTGACATTTGGCCAAACTCAGAACGAAGAGTAATGCCAGCAACACATCGAGGGGCATTTAGGAGTTTTCGTAAGAACTGAAGCAGTGGACGATCTATAGATTCATTGATGACTGTAATCCAGATGGCAACACCAAAGAGGATAATTGGGGTAATTTTCAGGTTAAAAACCTGAATAGCCCCTGGAATATATTTGCCACCTTTGGTGTGAAAAAAATTGACAATAGCACCAACCCCAGGTTTAATTTTGTTGGACACTGCTTTTTGATGGGCATTCCAATTTAGGTTATGGGAAAACAGAATGCCAAGGTAAACAAACTCCTTGACTTGGTCAACCTCAAAGCCATCTAATACCCAGCGAAAAAGAGGCATTTTTCTCCTCTTAGTGAAGATCATGATCTTAGATTTATGATGGTTTATTTTAAGACCTTCCCTAGAGCAGTACTCAGAAAAAGTTTGCAAAGATCTTTTCAAACCAATTCTTGTGCGGGACAAGAGAACTGCATCGTCAGCATAGAGTAGAATCGGGGTGGAATGGCTTGCAAGCTTTGGGGGGTGGCAAAACTCTGAGAAATTGGTTGCCATATCATTCAGGTATAGATTAAACAAGAGAGGAGCAAGGAGGCAACCTTGTCTAACTCCCTTGGCCAGTTCAAAAGGCTCGGTTAGTTCTCCTTGGTTGCCACAGCAAACCTGAGCTGTGAGGTCAGTATGAAATTGCTGGATAAGCCATAGTAACCTCCTATCCATAGTAGAATGTGATAGTTTCAACCATAGCCTCTCCCTCGGGATGGTATCAAAAGCTCTCTTAAGATCCATAAAACCCGCATAAAGGGTGCCATTTCGGGGGGAGGAATAATTCTCGGCTAGATGGGAGAGCACTAAACAGTGGTCCATGACAGACCAACCCCTTCTGAAGCCAATCTGTTCCCAGCCAAGGATGTCATTACTCTCAACCCAGTCCAACAGACTCTTTAATAAGTAGGAGGAATACAATTTGCCTAAGCAAGACAAAAGGCTGATTGGACGATAACAGCTTGGGTCAGAGCTCTGACCTTTTTTAAAGATTGGGACGATAATGGTATGTCTCCAAGATTTTGGAATAGCTCCTGATGCATTAATTTGTGTGAATACAGGAGCAAGAATGTTGGCCCACCATTCACTGTTGACTTTAAAAAGTTCCTAGGGAATTATATCAGGACCTGGGGCTTTGCCTGAGCGTAGGCGATCAATGAGCGGTTTAATGTCCTTAGGAGACACATCTGGCCAGGAATTCAGCAAAATAGAAGGTGCTACAGGTATAAGACCCTGGTTTTCCACAGAGTAGGAGAAGAGGCTCTTGAAGTAAGCTACCCAGACCGAAGACGGGATACATGCGGGGACTCTGACATAGCCATTACTTAAAGAATTCACAGTCCGCCAGAAGGTTGAATTATCATTGTTGTTTATAGCTGTAATCAAGCTCCTCCAATTTTTATATAGGGCCTCTTTTTTCCTCCAGTTTACCAAGTCCTTGTAGTTCTTTTTAATAGTTAACAATTTCTTCAATACTGAAATAGTGTTGTTCCTTCTGAATTCTCTATGTTTCCTGGTTATTGCTCGTTTGAGTAGTCTACACTCGCGGTTAAACCAAGAATTTTGTTTGTATAGAGCGTGCAAGCTTGAGGTGATTTCTTTAGTAAATAGAGGTTTAAATAAATCAATTAATCTGAAAAAAACATTTAAGACAGTAGCTGCAGACTCTTGCTCAAGGAGGGCAGCTTTCAACGAAGTCACCTCCAAAAGCTGCATTTTGCCACGCACCAAGGAATCAAGCTCAGGGCTCCAGTAAACACGAGCTAGGGCTTTTTGGGATTGGTGCAATATTTGATGGTAGGACGGTATTAAGTGTGGAACACATAATTGGCTGATTGAAAGAGAGATAGGGAGATGGTCACTGCCCATGTAATCGCAGACTTCCATATTACTGATTAGAGGTAAGAGATCTAACGAAACCAGAAAATCGATAACACTGGCACCATTTTGGTTAAAAAAAGTGAAATCTCCATTAGGGTCGATCTGTGATCGCCCATTTACTATTATTAGGTTCCTCTGAATAGCGAATTGGGCCAGACTTAAGCCAGAAGAATTGATTACCGAGTCCCTGGAAGTGTAAGGCTTTCCAGCCACCCTGGGCAATTCCCATAAAATCACTTGCTCAGACGACCATCCAGAAGCAGGTAACTTTATTGAGAAGCATCAGGTATAACTAGGCCCTTACACGGTCCGAGCTGCAAGTGCTTATTATTACAAACGGGCAAGACTATAAACACTACTACATTGCAGGTGTCAGTTACATGTTTTGGGAACAAAACGATAACAGTACCAGGCTAGGCTAGGGAACAGACATCAAAGACATCAAGGAAGCTCGTTAGCAAAATCCTGTAGAAGCCAAGGTCAGGAGGGAGGGGGAACGGGGAGAGGAGAGCGAGCGGGACATTCCAACAGAGGCCTACACAGAGAACACTTCAGCTAAAGTCTGAACCAATATTCCAGCAAAGGTCTGAACCGCCGCTTTTACGGGCAGAACAGAAAGAGAGACAGGGCAGCACCTCACACCCACCACATGTTGTTTGGCTTCACCAATGATCCGCTGAGCCTGGTGCTGCTCTTGTCATTGCTGCCATGGCCCCTGTGCCAGCACAGCTCCCAGCATCACCGCTGCTGCCCCTGAGCCTGATGCAGCTCTCCACCATGCCAATGGCCCTGCAGTAATGAGCCTGGCTGTGGCTGGAGACACACAGAGAGGCCAGCCCACCCTCCCCTGGGATGTGGGGGAGATGGCTGGGAAGAGCACTGAGGATGATGGAGAGGCAGGCAGAGCACTGACGGTGATATGGGGGTAAGAGTAGCAATAGAGCAGAGAGGATGGGAGTGCAGTGGGGGAGCGGGGAGGAAGAAAAGGAAATGGGAATTGCTGCACAGGATGGGTGGATGGGAAGGCACAGTAGCAAGGATGAGGGTGGGGTGTGGGAGAGAGGATGAAGGAAAGCCAGGGGGAATGGGTTCCTTAAGGGTCCCCACTTGTATATTCTAATACTCTACTGTGGCCATGAATGGGGAGTAGAGAGGCAGAAAACAGATTATCTTGCAAACCTGGGAAATCCCACTGGTTTGCAGAAAAATCTGAAAACTGACCGCTGGGGTAGTGAAGGTGCTGGGCTGGCAGGTGAGTGGGCGGTTGGGTGAGCTGCTGCTGCCAGTGAGATGGTGCAGCTGCTGAGTAGGTGGGTGGACGTGGGGCTGAATATGCTGTTCTTAATTCCCAGACAGGAATATATGGGAGAAGACCCTTCAGATACCCCAAACCCAAGCCATGTAAAGTTTTAAAGGACAAAACCAACACCTTGAATGGGGCTCAGGAGGGGATTGGTAGCAAGTATAATTGCTGTAGTATTGGTGTCATATACTCCCAGGCAGCTGGCCACAACTGGCAGTCTAGCCGCAGCATTCTGCACTAGCTGCAGCCGCTGAACAGTCATAAAGTGTAGTCCAAACTAAAGTGTACTGCAATAGTCTAGTCTAGATTTAACTAAGGCATGGATCACTGTGGCTAGAACTGACTGAACCAGGAACAGAAATAGTTGCACCAGCCAAAGCTGGGCAACTCCACCACAGCCACAGAGTTTTCTGTGGTGACTGCTAAGTCAAATAGCAACCCCAAGCTGCAAACCTGGCTTTTCAAGGAGAGTATAACCCCATCCAAGGCAGAAGAGATCTGAAGTCCCAGGTCTACTTTTCTACTAATCCAGAGAACCCCTGTCTTGTCAGGATTAAGTTTCAGCTTAATCACCCTCATGCAGCCCATTACTAACTCCAAGCAGCAGTTGAGAACATCAATACCATCCCTGGAATTAGGAGGGAAAGAAAAGTATAGCTGGCTATCATCCACATATTGGTGACACCTCCTAATGACCTCTCCCATGTCTTCAGATAGATATTATAGCATGAAGGATCTGAACCCTGCAGAAACCCCACAGGTCAACGACCACGGGGCAGAGCAGGAATCCCCCAGCACCATGGTCTGAGACAACTCCCCCCCCAAGATAAGACTCAAACAACTATAACACAGTGCCCCCAGTTCCAGAGCCAAGAGGTGGTTCAGCATGATCCTATGGTTGATAGTATCAAAGGCAACTGAGAGATCCAACAGAACTAGCAGGGTCTCATTCCTCCTGTCTAGTTCTTGATGGAGGCCCTCAATCAAAGCTTGTATTTCTCCCGGATTGGCAGAAACATCTTAGCACTGTGTGGCCCTGTTAGCTACTGCACAGGGGCAAAACTGCTCAGCATAGTGCTCAAGATGAATTTTGACAAAAACATCAAGGTGATCTGATGAGAAGCTGGCTTTGCATGTAGCTGAGGAAGTTCAATCAAGTTTTGTTGGCGGACCCACAATTCTGGCACCTTCCCCAGAGAGGTGCACCTGGCCCCCTCACTTTCAATCGTCAAAAGGCAGTTGAAGACAGTTTTATTTAGGACTGTATTTAACTAATTTAACTAAACCCAACATATGAATTAGCTAGATATTTGACCACCCTCCTACAGGACCACATTGGAAAAACCACTTCTTACAACAAAGATTCAACTCATTTCATCAACAAAATCAGTCCGTTGAGACTCAATCCACAGGATATATTAGTCAGTTTTGATGTATTCCTTTTTACCAAGGTTCAAGTGAAAGACACAATCTCATTGATTAATCAGATTTTTCCATCCAATGGTTCCATATTAACATACCACACCCTCATTAGCACATTATCTTGATACTTACAGGACGATGATTAGCCCATTACCTTTGATACTTTTTGCAGGACAATGATTCAGCTCAAACCCTCCCTTTCTGACTATATATTACTCTTCCTACACCTGACACTGAGAGACACTGTCCTTCAGTGCTACTCCTCTGAAGATGCCTCCCACAGCTGCTGGCGAAACGTCAGGAAAGAAAATACCAAGACCACGGTCACACAGCCCGGATAACCTACAAGAACCAATGAACTCTGACCATGAAAGCCAACAATAATTTAGTTTTTATTTATTGGCAATCCTAATTGGAGATTTCAAATTGTGGTCTTTTATGTGTATTTTTAAATAATTGCTCTTTGATGTATATTGTAAGCTGCCTTGAGTGCAGCAAGGTTGAAAGGCAGTTCTTAAATGTTTTAAATAAATAAATAAAGCTCAGTTCATCCAATGATCATGTTTGAAGACTGAGAGGGGATATGATAACCATGTTCAAGTACTTGAGGGGCTGTCATATAGAGGATGGTGCCGAGTTGTTTTCTATTGCCCAAGAAGGTCGGACCAGAAACAACGGGTTGAAATTAAATCAAAAGAGTTTCCGTCTAGACATTAAGAAGAATTTTCTAACAGAGCGGTTCCTCAGTGGAACAGGCTTCCTCAGGAAGTGGTAAGCTCTCCTTCCATTGAAGTTTTTAAAGAAGAGGTTAGATGGCCATCTGTCAGCAATGCTGATTCTGTGACCTTGGGCAGATGATGAGAGGGAGGGCATCTTGGCCATCTTGTGGTCACTAGGGGTGTGGGGGGGGAGGTAGTAGTGAATTTCCTACATTGTGCAGAGGGTTGGACTTGATGACCCTGGTGGTCCCTTCCAGCTCTATGATTCTATGAACTTCTCAGCATGTGCACTTTTGATTCACACTGCTGAAAAGTCCTTACAGTATAACTTGTATGAACCGATGAACTCCACAAGAGTGTTCTGCCTTCTTAAGTGTTGTTGCAGTTATCCACAACAGAGAAAGGGCTAGGCAAACAAACAGCTCAATTATATATGACTTTGATGTAACATCACAGTGCTTGAAAATATTAACAGCCATCCTTTGAAACAGAGTGAAGCTTAACACATGGAGCTCCTTCCAACTTGGAACTCCCTAAAGGAAACTTTGGAGTCAGTTTTCTAAGGATGGTCAGTGACCGGATCTTCTCTCAGAGAAAACAAAATAAACCTCAGCTCTTCTTTTTTTTTTCTTCCATTCAGAGCTTGCCTTTTTAATGGTTCCAATTTCTAGTAACAAAGAACATGATCTAGAGAAACGAGGAGGAGGAAGTACTGATGGGGTGGATGGGGAGACTTTAAATGAAAAACTTCCTCAGTGAGGACTTCAAGGCTCCCGAGACTGGTAATGGGATATAGAGTATTCACCTCTAGGTCACAAGTTAACAAAGTTCAGAAAAACTGCTTCACTCCACTTTTTGGCCATTACTTGGGTGGGTCTATGACTATTTCCTTATGGGGAGAAGTACAGGGGGAAACCCCTATGTTCCTTGATGTTGACAGTTCCATAGACTGAAACCTTGACTTTACAACATTTGCATAATTAAATGAGTTCAACATTAATTAATTCATATCTAAAGAACAGTTGCAGCAATTGAAAATATGCAATTGCTCAAAGGCATTTGTTGCAGAGAATTCACAAGAGAAAACCATGTTTTGGTTCATTAAAGAGATGGATGACTGTGATTCCATAAAATTCAGGTGCAACAAAGAGATTACTGAACTATGCAAAAGTGAGGGTGTAACAAAATATTAAAAGGAAACAAGGAGTTGTTTCTGTAGTGAACTCCCTTTCCCCTCTGTAAAAATAATGTCTCCCCAAAAAAGGGAGAAAGACTGGGCTTGAGATGTGAAGAAGTTTCCAAACATCCTTCACAAACGATGTATCATGTATAATGCATGTTATAAGAGTACAGAAAGCTGTGGAGCGGTTCCTTTGAACCAAAGGGCCTCATACCAGCCTAACCTGATAGAAACTACTACATGCTACCAAAGCCATCCAATGCAAAAGCCTGATTCAACATAAGTCTCCTTAAGGAGTGAAACCCCATCCAGAACAGGATGGCCTCAGTTTATTAATCTTCAAGTGGTCCATTATTGATTCCAGGTACAATTTTTATCTCTGTCTCTTTAAGAACATAAGAAAGGCCCTGCTGGATCAGACCAAGGCCCATCAAGTCCTGCAGTCTGTTCACACAGTGGCCAACCAGGTGCCTCTAGGAAGCCACAAACAAGACGACTGCAGCAGCACCATCCTGCCCATGTTCCACCACACCCAAAATGTCTGCTGCATTTTAATCCCACCCTTCCTCTAAAAACAGAATGCAGCTGAGTACTCCATTAGCATTCTCTCTTTTGCCTGTTTCAAACTATATCTCATTTATTTGTTTTCAATTTAAATTAGTTTAAAATATGTATATCCTGTTCCCCCCCCCTGCATAAAGGGAGACTACAATTATCTAAATAGAGTCTTCTTGAGAAAAGTGGGCTATGAATGCTGCAAAATAAACAAATAAATATGCCAATAGAATATGATAAATCAACAACACCATAAAACAACCATTAAACAATAAAAATTGCTTTCTGAACAATATCCAAAATAGTAAGAAATGCTCAATAGTTACATTGAGGCTCACCACTGCCTCAATGTAACTTAACAGAAAGTTCTACAGAACAAGATAGTTTAAGTTTAAGCAATCGGACATCCAGAGGCCCAGAGTACTTTATGCATGTCCTTATACCAGGTTGAGGGAGATCAACCAATCCTGTGAAATGGTATAGCAAATAAGAACTGTTTGGAGGAGAGTGACTGGTACACAGGCTCATATAAAGAAATATGATTCTTCAGTCTTGGTATGGGTTACATAATATTCTTTTGTTCACCTTGTATTAATCAACACCTTTTGCACATTTACCTGCTGCTGTCCCTTCCAGTCCTTGGTCAGTTTCTAAAAACAATAAAAACACAGTCCAGTTCAGTTTCCTTTGTACCATTCCCTTTTACCCCATTTAGATGAAGAACTAGATGAAGAACCCATCTGTATGCAATCCAAGCCATTCTTATGACCTTTGAGGTATTGAATCTTGAGGAATCAGAATCAACAACTTCATCATGCCTGTTATTCCACTGTAATAAGTTTCCAGTGTCCTGACCTGGACGGCCCAATCATGTCAGTTCTTGGAAACTAAGCAGGGTTGGCCCTGTTTAGTACTTGGATGGGAGACCACCAAGGAAGTCCAGGGTTACTATGCAGAGGCAGGCGATGGTAAACCACCTCTGTGTGTCTTTTGCCCTGACCTGGGTGGCCCAGGCTAGCTCAATCTCACCAGATCTTGGAAGCTAAGCTGAGTCAGTCCTGGTTAGGATTTGGATGGGAAACCACCAAGGAAGTCCAGGGTTGCTATGCAGAGACAGGCAATGGCAAACCACCTCTGTTTGTCTCTTGCCTTGAAAACCCTATGGGGTCACCATAAATTGGCTGCAACTTGATGGGGCTTTCCACCATGTTTCCAGTATTGAAATGGGAGTCCATCCAGAGCACTGTCTCTTTTAATTGTGACTACACTTGCAGTTAGGGGTGCAGCCTGGACACTAAGCAGGACTACTGCCCTACCAAGGTGCTCAGTTAAATACATTATCTTTTTGGAGACACCTTCCTTTACTCCTGGGAATAAACCTGGGAACTGTCCCAGGTCCTGCCCATCTTGATTTACACTTAGCTAATCTGGTAAATCCACCTGGATTTGTAACACAGAGCAGCTGCTCCCAGGCCTTCTTCTGCTCAGCACCTTGTGAACTTGTAGCTTTGCTAGAGCAGGACAGACATACATATATGACTTACAAGAGAAGAACCCTGGACTTTCATCCTGGTCAGCTTGGGGCCATTTTGTATATGGAAGCAGGCTTCTCCACATGCATCTCCAGCTATATGCAAAGTAACCATGTGCATATTCTTATTTAACATCTGTGACCGCACATATACAGCCATCGTCAAAAGTTTGAACTTCTGCTACCAGCTATTCAAGAAGAGGAAGGGGTTGGATTCAACCTCCTTTCCCTGCTAAGCAGCTGACTGGTGATATGAATCTTTCTGAAAGGACTCTGTGTGCAGCTGCTTAACACATGTTCCTTTGGAGCACTTTACACTGGATCAATGCATATCTTTGGAATTGCTGCATCTACACATGCACAAACATGCAATAATCCCCACCACCACTATTGTGTGCCTCTATTTGCCACCATCATATTTTGTTTAAAGAATTAAATTAATTACAGAATTTGAAGGGTGGAGCCTTTAACACATACTGGTTGGGTGTCCATCTGATTCTGAGTCTAACTGCTTAGACTTTAATGCTGAGCTGTCTGAATCTAGAGCATATGCATATAGGGGCTGTGTCCAGAATAAATTTTCCATCAGCAGACTAGAACTTTCCTGCTTCCTTCCTCCCACCACAGCCCACTGATCTCCATGAAACACAGCTCCTGGAAGACAGGAGACCCTGAAGAACAACATGAGGGAGGTCTGCACTGGAAAGGTGGGTTTGGTGTAGGGTTGTGTATATTGATAGACCCGAACCAAAAACAAACCCGTAAAAGGCCATTTTGGCTTCTTTCAGGTTTAATGTAACCTGAATATTAAAACTGGAAATAAAGCCGAAGCCGGATAGCTGATTGCAGTATCAGCCAAATAGGTATTCAGCATTTTTCAGCTTCAGCTTTCCCCAGGCTTTTCCCTATAGGAATTTTTTTTTTGAGCTCTGGGGGAAGCATTTTTGGAGGTAGAGTTCCCAAATTTTCAGGGTAGCTTCAAGGGACTCTCCTTGCATGAACCCCAAAGTTTGGTGAAGATTTGGTCAAGGGGTCCAATTTTATGGGGTCCCAAAGGGGTCAACACCCTCCTGCATAGAGAAGCATTGTAAAGTTTACAAGCTTCTCAATGGAGCAGGGGAGCAACCCATTTGAGATCCCATAACATTGGACTCCCCTGACCCACTCTTCACCAAACTTTGTGGTTCATGCAAGGAGAGTATTTGAAGCTACCGTGAAAATTTAAGAACTCTACCTCCAAAAATGCCCCCAGAGGAGCTTTGAAAATATCCCCATAGACTAAAATGGGGCTGAATTGTTTTGGTAAACCCGGAAATAAATCCAAATAACCCTTTACCAGTACAAGTATTTGGCTTATTTTGGGTTTATAAAAAAACAAAACCTGGGCCCAATAAACCCGAACCCAAAATTGACTGATTATTTTTGTGCACAACCCTAGTTTGGTGGAAATAGCAGTTTTAATCTGGATCCAGCCTGTGTTGCACAGTGTGAGGGTTTAGCTTCCCTGCACCCACAAGCTTGTCACCATTGTTATGTGAGGAGAAAGTTTCCCTTGGCTGCCCTCAGATGTAATTAAGAGGCTTAGAGGCTGTACTTGATTTTATAATGAAGACAATCAAAGTTTATTATGTACAGAGAGGTAGATAGATTGATAGCTTTACTTCAAGAGAGGCACAATGCTCAGTTGGTTAGGAACAGTTCAGATCTTGAATGGTTACAGCTTGATGTACAATGCTAAGATGCACGGCACTTAGTTACAGCACAGACTCTTCAATCCATTCAGTAAATGTTCAGACTGTATTCAATATAGGTTATAGTCAGTGTGGACTCGGTTTACCCTATCACAGGCAGGAAGAACCTACAGATTTCCCTGGAGAACACTGGAGAATGGAGGTTTATCCACAACCTTTCTCTTTGTTCCTCCCTCCTCAGATTTGCCCACACCTAGTGGAAAACAAAACTTTCCCCAAGACACTGAATTAGGAGTCTCCCTATTTCAGAAGCCACCTCCCACTTTGTGACTGATGAAAAGGTTTTTCTCTCTACCCCAATCTTCTCTTTGTCACCACTCAGGTTTGGTTTATGTGAGCTAGGTAATGTGTGAAAACACCGGTTCTAAGAGTCTCAACACACAACTGCACAGTTTGGGAGTTCAGAGCCCAAAGATCCAGATCTTCCCCCTCCCTCACAGAAGACTCCCTGTCAGCTCACCAAACTCTGCCCACTGCCTGCTGGCATTGGCTGACGTATCCATCACACATAGCCTCATAGGAGATGTAGTCTGTTTTCTCTCATGTATGTAACAATTGGCTTTTAACACTTTTTAAACTGTAAAAATAATAAAGGTATGCCTTGCACATATACTGACAAATAAAGTAAATACTCCATAACTGCCCTAATCAGGAATAAATTATCCCATAATCAAATGCAAGGTTTTAAAAAGTCATTGGTTCATTTTCTTTTATATTGAGTGGTTTATTATCCAGGTAGCTGCCTTATACAAAAGTTTATGACCCTAGGTGCTGAATCTTGCAATCAATAGATACTAACTACTATGAAGGACAACACACATCAAAGAATCATACATATGCAAAAACAACAAAATGTAACATCTACCAAAACTACCCATGACTCGGTTGTTCGGCAAACAGTAAGAACAGGATAAACTGAACCAAGGCTTGACTCATGCGTAGACTGTACATGGTATGTTCATCTGGCGATCATATCTCCTGCAAAGTTCTTTGTAAGGCTATTTCCTACATAGTGCATGGAGGAATGGTAGAAGTTGTTTATTTATTTACTCCATTTATATGCCACATTTCTTCTCAATGCAATCTCAAAGTGGCTTACATCAATCTCTTCTCCATTTTATCTTTACAACCATCCTGAGAGGTAGGTTAGGCTGTGACCCAAGGTCACTTAGCAAGTTTCCAAGCCAGTGTGGGTATTTGAACTTGAGTCTCCCAGATCCAAGTCTGATACCATAACCACTGTACCACACTGGCTCTCCTTAGTAGTTATACTGCTAAACAAGAGAAGGGCAAAATCTTGTGCTATTTCCAAAATATGTGATTGCCCACAACTGAAGCTCATCCTTGGAAAAAAGGATCTCTTATGAAACTAGAGAAATAAATGCCTAGTCTGGAAAGGACCTTTGATAAATTGTTGCCTATTAAGCTTCGCATGCTCTGACAATATTATGCATGTATGTACAGATACAGTACACTTGGGTTGTTGTTTGCTGTGATATGAATAAACAAAGTATAGTTCTCAGTATTTCCACACACTTCTCAGTATTTCCACACACTTGGCATACAGCACAGATGTTTATTCACTACCTTTTCCTGACATGTAGGATTGTGATCAGAAATGTGGGATAAAGAGATCTCAAATATCTCCTCTTTCCTCTGCTTTTGAAAGATGAAACAGATTTTTGTGGTTGGCAAGTGCCTAACTAGTGTTTGGCCCTGCCTGGCTAATTTGAAGATAGCATAATCTGGCAATCTCATTCTGTGCCTACAGATTCTGCACCCCCTGAAAATAATTTTTCATCCTTACTGCCTTTTATCTGAGTATGTGTTTTTTTTTAAATAAATTGCTCCAGATCTATAATAGCCTTGGAGTTTTACCACTTTAAGAAATTGTTTTAAAAGTTGTGCCAAAATGCCTAAATGTCCCAACTTCATTCCTACCAATGCTTTTTTATAACCTCAGGATGCAGATTTACAGCCCATTCCTGAGAATCGGGCAGAAAGTGCTTAGGAGGCTGGAGGGGCTTGGGGCCAGTGTAAACGGCACTTACGCAGGCGCAAATGGCCCGGGCACCAGCACATGGCCAGTTGCGGTGGCGGCAGTAGTCAGCGGAGGGGAGCGGTGTGGCTGCACCCACACAAGGGCCACACCAGCGGCTGAGCAGCACAGAGGTGACCGCTAGCGGCCGTGTGGGCATTTCCAGGGACATTCCCATGGCTAGTCGGCCTCCTAAGCCCCATTCAGCCCAGGAACGCCCCTTTTTGCTGGCAAAAAGTTACGCCAGATCTCGACCTGGCACAGCCCATTGACTGCCATTCAAATGCTCCAGACCCTCCTTTTGCCGCCTTGCCCAGGCTCCACCCCTCTCCACCTGGTGCCTCTGGAAGCCAACTACAGGCAGGCCAATGGGGCCAGGACAGGAAGTGGCGGCACCCCACCGGAGGAGGGGCCTCGGAGCCACCAACTCTCCTCAAAAGCCACATTTCGCGGCCGGCGCTCACTTGACAGGTAAGCCTCGCATGGGTCAGCATGCTGCCGGTCCTTGCCAGCGGGGCGGTTGCGACTTTGCGATTTTTTCGCTCAAACTCCCCTCTCTGCAGGGGCCATGCTTGCCTCTCGCTCAAAGTCCCCTCTCTGGGGGGAGTGTGCATGGCTCCTGCTCGAACTCCACTCTCTGTGGGGGCCGTGCTTGCCTCTCACTCGAACTCCCCTCTCTGTGGGGGCTGTGCTCACCTCTCCCTCAAAGTTCCCTCCAGGGGGGGCGCCTGGCACAGTGGTCCCCCACCTGCCCTCCCCTAGGTTTCTGGTGGGGAGCATCTCTGCAGTTAAGTGGCAGCCTTTTCCCCTTCAGTCGATGCGCTGCCCTTGTCTAGGTCCACACCTGGCCTCACTCAAGAGACTGCCTTTGTGGGAGGGTGGGGCTAGGGAGCCTCTCACCCCTCTCTGTGTTTTTTCCAGATGCTGTGACTGATCTCACCAATCAGGAAGCCTGCCTCTTCCACAGAACGGATGGCAGCAGCCCAGCCGCCCAGCTGCCCCTCTCGCGGCCCTGCCCCTCAGCTGAGCTTTGCCCTCCATGGGAGATCTTCTGCGGAATCTGACTATGGGTGCCACAGCCACAGGCTGGGACCACCCCCATACCATGGGAGCAAGACAGCTGGCCTGCCCCCAGGCCGTCCAGGGATCGCCTGTCTGTCCACCCCCAGCCCCTTCTGTCTCGTTGCAAGTTTCAGCAGAGGCCAACCTGTGGGGGAGGCCAACCTGTGTAATATGGGGGGAATACAGTTGCCAGCCTCTGAATGACAGTCCTCTGCCTTGTAGGATGTGACTACCAAATGGCAAGCGACAGCACGCCTGCATCGCCTGGGAGCCTGCCCAGCTCCGAATCACAGGGCAGCCGGGCTGGGAGAGCTCCCAACACAGAGACTTCCAAGGCTCCTGAGGCCAGCCCTGCCCCTGGATGTTCACGCGACATCCCTGTGGAGATAGGACGCGACCCTGACAGAAGCTCCCTGGGGAGCCAGGCGGCTGGGGCAGAGGAGCCCATGGAGGTCTGCCCAGAAGTCAGCCTTCCAACAGCTGCCTTACTGCCCGTGGCTGACAGCACAGGTATGGGGCGGGGGCTGGGAATGGGGTGCGGGGAAGCTTTGTGGGATGGCGTGGAAGTGACAGGATCCCCCCTCTCTCTGCAGGTGCCTGCACCTCGGCTGATGATAATGGGGCCATTGACGTCCCGCCCCACCCCTTCAGATGCCCACAGAGGCCCCCAGCTGTTCCGCCCGTGTCACTTGAGGAGGCATTGCAATGATGAGGTCTCTTTTAAAAAAAAAAATTCTTATTAAGTCACATACAATTTCAATATTGTCAACTTCAGAGTTACATAAAATAAAAAAATTAAAAACTAATCAACCTAATCAGTATTGACTTTGTCTGACTTCCCCTCTCCCCCTCCTCTATCAAATTAATATCTATCAAATTAATATCTATCTGTCAGGCCTGTATCTCGGTTTCTATGTTTACTTTCGTTTCTCTGCTGCACTACTCAGACTCAAGGACGATTACACATACCAAAGCTGTTTGAAGTCCTGGGAACACAAATCCTGGGAAATGTTGCTCTGTTTATGTTCTATAATCTCCCGCCATTTCTATGCTTCTTAAAGCCAAATAACGGACAGCTAACTCATAGCTGTCACCCTGCCTTTCATGCACTGTATTGCCTATATGACCAGTAAAGCCATCTTCTTGGAATCTGATTGTCTCTGTGGTGATTTCTGGTTCGATGGGTCAAGAGCTGACATTGTGACAGCTATCTCTCCTCATCGATTCATCAGTCAGGCTGGAGCCCTGGAGGGTTCGCCTGCCACTCGGATGGGAGATGTGAGGGCGCTCTCCGAGTGAACCGTGACCGACACCCCGGGTTCCCCCCCCCCAGCCTCGGGAGGACAGTTTCCTGGAACCCTGGAAGTCCAGTCGAGGACCCTACCCTTGGAATCCTCGTCGGAGGACCCTAACCTCCTACGGGACATCGTAGCTGAACTATTTAGGACTACTTCTGAGGTTGGCCGCTTAAACGGACTGATCCAAACGCAGTGGCGATCTCTAGTGAGAATTCCCTGGATGTCAACATCGGAGGATTCGAATGCTTGTTTAGACCTCCAGGACTTTGATCGGTTGCTGGATGATGCCCGACTGGCAACTGAGGATTTACAAATACTAACTGGTTTGTTGGATAAACTCATTGCCCGCGAGACTCTCCCAGCCACAACTCTGCGGCGCCCCGTCAGTTTGGAAAAAGGAGCCATGGCGGGAGCCGCACCAGCAAGTTTTTCTCTGGTACCCAATGCAGCTGACTGTCAAGCTGAAGCCAAGAGGATCGCTATCCAGACAGCGCTCCTCTTTACGGATTGTACAAAAGATACCACGGTAGCCACCTTGTCTCAACTTCTGATCCCGACGTTCGGGACCGATGCACCTGCGGTGGTGGTCCGAGTACAGCCGTTGTTAGGGGGGGAGCCAGACCCCCTCCTCGCTCTCCTAGAGAAGGAACTTTTGCCACACGTTACCGCAACTGCCGCTTTGAGGCTTGAAAATGCCCAAACTCTTGCGGATAGGGAGGCTGCTGAAGCGGCTGAGGCAGAGGCCAAAGCTCAAGCAGCAAGGGGCAAAAAGCAGCAGTTGACTGCAGATCATGCATGGACTGGCGGCCGCCCCAAAGATTCCGGACGGAGCGATCCTGCGGGGGGACTGTCGTTTTCCCTGGTATTCGCTCCATCGCGCACTACCCAACGCGCGCGCCGTCTCGCTGAACAGCGTCAGGACTCCGAAGAGTCTGAGGAAGAGGACTTGTATGGAGACAACTCCCAATGGGCCATGGGTTTTCGGGCAAGCAGAGCTCACCGTACAGGCGGCCCTGGGGAGGAAGTTCACCTGTTGCAAGCCCAAAATCGGGAGTTATATGACTGTGTGGATCAACTCCAGGATCAAATGGAACGCTTGCTTCAGGAAAACAGGCAATTACAGCGGGCCCTGACAACCCCGGCACAACCCGTTCAACAAAGGGCCGCGGTACCGATTCAGCAGGGAGTACAAGCTCAGCCACCCGCTAACGTGCCTATTCAACCCTTGATCCCCGGAGCACCCGCTCCCGGGGCACCCGTGCAGCCGGGACCACCCATGCCTGGTCCCTGGAAACAGCTCAAACTAAAAACGACCTACGATGGATCGCTCGAAACTCTACCCTGCTTCTTGCATCAAGTGGACAGTTATATGAGAGAACAAGGACAGTTCTTCCCTACAGAAGACAGCCGAGTCCGCTACGTGGCTTCCCTTTTGACAGGCAAAGCAGCCGACTGGATGGTGCTCCAGTTCGACACACGGTCCCGCTCTATTCGTTCCCTCAATAATTTCATGACTGCCTTGCGGAGGAGATTTGAAGACCCCTTTGTGGGGGAACAAGCCAAAGCAGAGCTTCTGCAACTCAGACAAGACTCTACACCAGTCTGAGAATTTGCCGACGAATTCCAGAGACTAGCAAGCAGAATTGTGGACTGGCCCGAAACCACCCTAATTCACTATTTCAGGGAAGCCTTGCACCCTGACATTCTGAACTGGTCGTATATGTGGGGTGACCCCGACACCCTCGAGAATTGGATTCTATTAGCCGAGGAAGTGGAAAGCCGTCGGCGCTTTATTTCCCTCGTCCGCCAAAGAAACAGGGAGAAAAGCGTCCAAAAACCCCAGTCCAAGGCACCACTATCCAACCTGCGGAAGCCCGCGCGCCCATCTCAGGACCGCGAAACACGGTTTCAAAGGGGAGCTTGCCTCACCTGTGGGGAACTGGGCCACTTTGCAGCAGTTTGCCCCCAACGCCCAGATACCTCTTGCCCCAGCATGCCAACCCGAGCTCGAGGACGACCTCAACGCAGAGGCACCGCGGCCACCCGCAGCGCAGCGCCAGGAAGACCCACACCCTCTGCACTTCACGCTGAGGACTCGACCAACCTATCCACATCGAATGACCCCGCCGGGTCCTGGATTACAAGTGCCCCATTAGGGGACAGCTTTCCTTCTTCTGACGAAGACAACTCGTGGAACCCTCCAGCTTTGAACCTGGAAACCCCCCTTGATTTGTCAAAAAATGGCTTCGGTCTGTGGTGAGTGGAGCGTCACCACAGACCCCTGCAGAATTTCCTGCTACACCGAAAGCTCCCACTAAGGTGAAAGAGGTGGACACCACCGTTTATGTGGACGCAGTTTTACAACATTACAAAGGGGGTCCCCAACTACCTGTTAAGGCACTCATTGACTCTGGTTGCGGTCACACTTTAATTAGTGAGACCACATTTGCAGCACTCAAAGTCAAGTCTGAAGCTTTACAAGCCCCCGTCCAATTTGCCCAAATGGACGGCAGCCATTTCAAGGGGGGCCCAGTGGATCATCGCACTAAAGGAGTGGCGATGGGTATTGGCTCCCACTGGGAGCAAATAGACTTTACCATAGCCCCTATCCGATTCGAGGTGGTCCTAGGAATTAATTGGATTAAAGGTCATAGTCCCTATATAGATTGGGAGACAAACACTATCTCCTTTACCAATTCCAAATGTGAACAGCACCGACAGCACGTCGCGGTGCTGGCTCCACCCGCTCCGGCATTGACTTCTGATACCCCATCGCCGCCGTCCCTGCCCGATGCATACCAAGACTTTGCCGATGTCTTTGACATTAAAGAATGCGATGCCTTACCACCCCACCATGCCACAGACTGTGCAATTGAAGTAGTAAAGGACTGCACACTGGCCAAAAGCAAGATTTACCCTATGAGCGCTTCCGAGCGCACTGTGCTTTGGGACTTTTTGGATAAAAATCTTGCTCGGGGGTTCATCCGACCATCGAACGCTCCTAACTCCGCTCCTGCGTTCTTTGTCCAAAAAAAGGAGGGCGACCTGCGTCTATGCATTGACTTTCGAAAGCTCAACGCAGTTACCCAAACCAACGCCTACCCCATACCATTGATTTCGGATATTTTGGGACAGTTACAAGAGGGATGTATATTCTCCAAATTGGACCTAGTAGAAGCTTACTACCGGGTCCGTATCCGCGAGGGGGACGAACCCCTCACCGCCTTCTCCAGCTGTTTTGGAATGTTTGAATTCCTCGTCATGCCCTTCGGGTTAAAAGGGGCCCTGGGAGTCTTCATGCAGCTCATCAACGAAATCCTACATGATTTACTGTACCGCGGGGTGGTGGTTTATTTGGATAACATCCTTATTTATTCGAAAACTATGGAAGAGCACGTCACTCTGGTCCGGGAAGTTCTGCAACGCCTGCGCAGCCACCAGCTCTTTGCAAAATTGGCAAAGTGCGAATTTCATCAAAGCAAAATAACTTTCTTGGGATATATAATCTCCCACCATGGCCTTAGCATGGACCCAGCTAAAGTCCAATCTGTCCTCGATTGGGCCCCTCCCTCCACTCGCAAGCAAGTACAGCAATTTCTGGGTTTCGCTAATTTCTACCGCGGATTTATCCCTAACTTCGCCCAAGTGGCGCTGCCCATCACCGACCTTCTGAAAAAGAAGGGCAAAGGAAGCTCTGCTACCTTACCCTCCGCCAAGCCGCCTTTGTAGCCCTCAAACGCCTTTTCACTTCGGAACCCGTGCTACGGCACCCAAACCCAAACCAAATGTTCATTGTGCAAGTCGATGCCTCCGACGTGGCGATGGGAGGAGCGCTTCTCCAGAGAGGACCTAATGGTCTCCTTCATCCCTGTGCTTACTTCTCAAAGAAGTTTGCGCACTCCCAATTGAACTGGCCCATTTGGGAGAAAGAGGCATCAGCGGTTCACCATGCGCTTACTCTATGGCGGCAAATCCTAGAAGGATCTAAAGTCCCATTCGAAGTCTGGACAGATCACAAGAACCTAGCTGCCCTCACAGGGACCCATAAATTGTCCGTGAAACAACAGCGTTGGGTGGACTTCTTTGCTCAGTTTCGTTTTGTCCTGAAACATGTACCTGGAAAACAAAATGTACTCGCTGATGCTCTCTCCCGATTGCCTCAGTACCCGGTGAAACTCGATCGGCCAACAGATTCTTTATTTACGCCCGCGCAAAGAGGAGCCCTACCCGTGCTGGCTATGCAGACCCGATCCCAGACTCTGCCCCCACAGGGGAAACAATCGATGGCCGACGCACCCAATCTTCCGACCCAACCGGCCGCCCAGCCACCTGCACTCAAGCCGCCTGCCGAGCAGTCTGCACCCGACACAACACCGCACGTAAGCGCTTCCCCCCCATCCACCCCCGTCTCTGATCCTTCTACTACTGCAAAAAAGGGGGGGTTCCCATCTCCGATTCCTTCTTAGACTCCCTTCGGGCGCAATGCTTAGCGGAACGCACTGCTCAAACCCTGCCTCCGGGTGTAATCGAACAAGGGGGTTGCTGGTATAAAGATTCGAAATTGTATGTGCCCAAACCGCTACGAAAAGAAGTCTTGCTTTTAGCTCATGGAGTAAAAACGGCTGGACACTTTGGGTTCCTGAAAACCCTCCACCTAATGCGCAGACAATTCTGGTGGGGGGAGATGCGTTCTGATATCGACTCATTTATTCGCAGCTGTCCGGTTTGCGCCACAGTCAAACGATCTCAAGGCAAACCCCCAGGGCTACTGCAACCACTTGAAATTCCCAGCAAACCCTGGGAGGTGATCGCTATGGATTTTATGACGGATCTCCCTCTCAGTGGGGGAAAAACTGTACTATGGGTAATCACTGACTTATTTTCCAAGCAAATACATTTGGTTCCATGTGCGGGGATCCCTTCCGCTCAGAAGTTAGCCCGCCTATTTGTGTCACATGTCTTCAGACTACATTCGTTTCCACGCAAAATAATCTGCGACCGCGGAAGTAGTTTCGTTGCTAAGTTTTGGAAAGCTTTTCTTAAGCTGGTGGGGGTGGAGCAGGGATTATCTAGTGCATACCATCCCCAAACGGATGGTCAAACCGAACGTGTCAATGCTGTATTAGAATGTTATTTGCGCTGTTATGTCAATTACCACCAAGATGACTGGGTGGAACTGTTACCTTTTGCGGAATATGCCTACAATAATGCTGTGCATCAATCTACTGGTTTCAGCCCCTTCTATGCGGTGTATGGACAAGATTTCGGTCCTATCGCCCCTATAGAAGGATCCGAGGGGGGGGGATTCTGATATTGCCTCGTGGGCATACACCCTTCGTACGACATGGCCCTGGCTAGTTAGCAACCTGGACAGAGCCAAGCGCAAGTACAAGGCGCAAGCGGATAAGCATCGTTCCCCAGTCCGAACGTGCAAGTGGGTGACCTGGTATATCTTTCCACTAAGAACCTACGCTCCACCCGTCCTTGCCACAAACTCAGTGCCAAATACATTGGCCCATTTCCAATTACCCGACTCATAAATCCAGCACTGTAGAGCTGTCTCTCCCCAAGACTCTGAGGCGTGTTCTCCCCGTTTTTCATATCAGCCTCCTAAAACCTCATGTTGCTTCCTCGCAATGGCACCCAGAGCCGCCTCCCGAGCAACCCTTAATGGTGGGAGGGGAAGAACATTTCGAAGTTTCCAAAGTCCTAGATTCCCGTATACATCATGGGACCTTGCAATACCTAATCCACTGGAAGCACTTCCCCCCTGCCTATGACGAGTGGGTTCGTGCACGAGATGTCTCCGCCCCCAAACTCGTCAATGCCTTCCACACAGCCTACCCAGACAAACCAGCCCCCTTACCAGATGGGAGGGGGTCTTAAGGGGAGCAGGATGTCAGGCCTGTATCTCGGTTTCTATGTTTACTTTCGTTTCTCTGCTGCACTACTCAGACTCAAGGACGATTACACATACCAAAGCTGTTTGAAGTCCTGGGAACACAAATCCTGGGAAATGTTGCTCTGTTTATGTTCTATAATCTCCCGCCATTTCTATGCTTCTTAAAGCCAAATAACGGACAGCTAACTCATAGCTGTCACCCTGCCTTTCATGCACTGTATTGCCTATATGACCAGTAAAGCCATCTTCTTGGAATCTGATTGTCTCTGTGGTGATTTCTGGTTCGATGGGTCAAGAGCTGACACTATCAAATTAATATCTAATATCTATGTACCTCTGTATTTGTTTTCTAATTCATTATAGTTCATTGTATCATTTCAATAAAGTACATGTTATCAACCTTTATACTTTAATTGTTAAATACTTCATCCATTCAACATTAATCAATTGAATTAGATTAAGTCATAGCCTTTAACATTTCCCATATTTATTTCGTTTTCACAATATGTTATCCATGCATCCCATTCGCTGACATATTCTTCATTGTCTTTTTGATTTACTAAAGCAGTAAGTTTAGCCATTTCTGCTAGTTCAAACATTTTATTTATCCAGTCATTCTTGTCTGGTAGACATTTTCCATTTAGCTGCATAGACTTGCAGCAGCGGTGGCATATATCAAGAAAGTTCTTTGTGTCAAAATATGTTCTGGTATCATACTTAACAGCATCATCTCTGGTGTTTTTGGGATATTTCGCTGTAAAATTAGTCTTAGTTCATTATAAATCATATCCCAAACGTTTTTAGCTTTGTCACAAAGTGTCAGATAGGGCTTCTTTTTTTAAAAAAAGAATTTTTAATTGTTTTTTCATATATTCAATACAATCAATTAACATTGCCTTTCAATCTTTTCTAATTCTCAATTAAAACTAACATATATATAACAATTATCTTCCCCTACTTGAACTTCCCCCTTCCTTCTTCTATCTCTGACTTATCTTCATAATCCTCTTAGCAATTATTTTCTAATTCTTTATACAATGTTTTTACAAAACCTTCTACAGTTATTAAAAAAAGAAAAAAAGTAGAAACAAGAAAATTAACTTAATCTAAGTTATAACCTTTAACATTTTGCACATTTTCATTTTTGCAATAAACAATCCATGCCTCCCACTCCTTAACAAATTCATCATTATCTTTTTGATTTACTAACTCAGTCAATTTTGCCATTTCTGCTAGTTCAAACATTTTATGAATCCAATCAGTTTTGTCTGGTATTTCAGTCATTTTCCATTTAGCTGCATAGACCATTCTCGCAGCTGTGGTGGCATAGAGTAAAAAGGTCCGTTGTGTTATAATATAGTCCGGTATAATGCTTAACAACATCATCACTGAAGTTTTAGGGATGTTTTGTTGTAATATTAACCTTAGTTCATTGTATATCATATCCCAAAAGTTTTTAGCTTTATCACAAAGCCACCAAACATGATGAAAAGAGCCAACTTTATCCTGACATTTCCAGCAGTTTGGTGACATTGTACTGTACATTGCAGACAGTTTTTTCGGTGTCAGGTACCATCTGTAAATCATTTTGTAGATATTTTCCCTTATCGATTGGGAAAGAATCTTTTTCATGTCTCTTGACCAAAGTCTTTCCCAATTTTTCAAGGAAATAGAAGGACCAATTGTTTGTGCCCAGGTAATCATTGTTGGCTTGATTCTTTCTTGTTCTATATATAGCAACAATAAAAGCTTGTACATCCTAAAAATTAGATGATCAGTATTATCCAAAAGTGTCTGTTGTAGAATTGATTTTTCTTTAAGAAATCCCTTTTTCATATCTTGGATGTATACAGATTGTACCTGCTAATATTGAAGCCATGTTAGATGGTCTTTAACCTCATCAAAATCCTTCAGGGCACATTTATTCCCTTCCCATTTTAAAAGATTTTGGTATATTATAAATTGTGATGGTCTTAACGGACACAAAGTTAACATTTCTTGAGAAGATATCCTAGTGGTGTCTTTTTCTCCAACAGATGTTTATATCTCAATCAGGTTTTTATCAATGATGATCTAATAATATGGTGTTGGAAAGCCACATGTATTTTAGTTTTGTCATACCACAAATACCCATGCCACCCAAATCTATTGTCAAAGCCTTCCAAATCCAGTAAACGTGCATTTTTCAACATTATCCAATCTTTTAACCATACCATAGCTGAAGCTTCCGCATAAAGTTTAAAATTAGGAAGAGCAAAGCCACCTCTCTCTTTTGCAACTACCAAATATTTATATGCAATTCTTGGTTTTTCCCCTTGCCAAATAAAGTTCAACAGGTCTTTCCTCCATACATCAAAATATTTTGTTTGTGTGAGTATTGGTAAGTTCTGAAACAAAAACAACATCCTTGGCAAAATGTTCATTTGTGTTACAGCAATACGACCCAATAAAGAAATATTTTTATTTGACCACAATATCATATCTTTTTTAACTACTTCCCAAAGTTTAGAATAGTTATTAACCAATAAATCCTTGGTTTTATTTGTAATCCAAACTCCCAAGTATAGTACCTTACTCATTTTCGTCCAATTAGAGATCTCCAAAAAATCCTTCTGTTGTTCCTTAGAAAGGTTCTTAAATAGTATCTGAGTTTTATCTTGGTTTATCTTGAATCCTGAAACTTCACCATATTGTTTCAACAAAAGCAACAAATCTTTTATGGAACGATTTGGGTCATCCAAAATAAATAACAGGTCATCCGCAAAGGCTCTTAGTTTATACTCATGTTTGTTTACTTTCAAATCACGAATAGCCTCCATTTCACGTATTTTATTGCAGAGAGTTTCCAAAGTCAAAATAAACAATAAAGGCGACAAAGGACAACCTTGTCTTGTTCCTTTTTGTATCTCACAGTTAGCTGACATCGATTCATTTACTAGTATTTTAGCTTTTTGCACATTGTAGATAGCATCAACCCCTGTTCGGAATTTATTTCCAAAGTTCATCTTTTCCAAAACCTTTTTCATAAACTCCCAGGAAACCATATCAAAAGCTTTCTCCGCATCCAAAAAAAATGAAAGCCACTTTACGTTGTATATTTTGTTCATAATATTCTATTGCATTAAATAGTATTCTCAAGTTGTCTTTTATCTGCCTTCCAGGTACAAAACCCGCTTGATCTTCATATATCAAGGTTGTTATGATCTGCTTTAACTGGTTTGACAGTATTGAGGCATATATTTTATAACCCACATTCAATAGTGATATAGGCCTATAATTTGAAACTCTCTCTGTGTCCTTTCCAGCCTTAGGAATGAGTGATATAAATGCATGTGACCATGTCTCTGGGGCTTGACCAGTTTGCAATATAGAATTGCATATCCTCAAAAGGGGAGTCTTTAAGTCTTCTTTAAACAATTTAAAAAACATAGCTGTAATACCATCCGGGCCCGGTGTTTTATCAGTCTTTTGCCTAGATATAGCTTCTTCTAGTCCCGTAGTTGTAATTGAAGCATCAATCATGTCTCGCTGCTCTGAGGTTAACCTGTTAATATTTACTGTACTCAAAAAGGTTTCCATTTTCTTCTCCGGGATCAAATCCTTTTGGTACAATTTTGTATAAAATGATTCAAATTCTTTCTGTATAGCAGTAGTTGTAAAAACCGGTCCTTTCATTGTCTGTAGTTTATTTATTATTTGTTTTTGTCTAGAGTCCCTCAATTGACTGGCAAGAAATTTTCCTGGTTGATTTGCTTGTTCAAAATATCTCTGCTTCGCGTGCTTCAGATTTTTATTCATTTCTTCCATAACTACTAAATTTAATTGGTGTTTCACTACCTTTAATTTCTGGATTATTTCAAGTCTTTTGACATCATTTAATTCTTGAATTAATTGTTGTTCTAGTTTTTGTAGGTCCCATAGTATTTCATTGGTTTGTTGCAGCTGTTTTTTCTTCCAGGCAGTATTTTTTTGAATCATAAATCCCCTTAAAACAGCTTTGAAGACATCCCAAACTATATTCAAATTAGTTTCTCCATCCATATTAATTTCAAAGTAGTCAAGTAATTTGTGCAGTTCTTTTTGTATATTATCATCACGTAGTAATCTATCATTTAATCTCCATCGAAATGCTTTATTATTCCACTCAAAAGAGACTGGGTTATGATCAGAAAATGTCTTAGGTAAAATATGTACCTTACGAAGTTGGGTAAATATTGATTTATTTTCCCAAATCATGTCAATCCGAGAGTGTGAGTTGTGTCTTGCGGAAAACGTATAGTCCTTTGCTGTTGTATTAATTGTTCTCCAGATGTCTTGTATTTTAAGATCCTCTGCCAGTTGGAAAAAGGTTTTAGGTAAAGAACCCTCTTTATCATCTTTGGCCTTAGATTTTTTATCTATAGCACAGTCTACAACTCCATTAAAGTCACCCATGAGCAGTATTTGTTCTTGTGCATATTGTTGTAAAGTCTCATGCAATCGTTGGTAAAATTGTGCTTTGCCTTCATTTGGTGCATAGATCCCTACCACCAACGTTTTTTGGCCCAACACTTTAAGTCTGATCATCAAAATTCTACCCTCCTCATCTTTATATACAAATTCAGGAGCTAAAGAGGGATGTGCATAGATGACTAATCCTTTAGTCTTTGTGTTTGCAGAGGCAATGAAAGCTTGCCCCAAAGAATTCCTTTGAAGATATTTCTTATCTTTCCTTGCAATATGTGTTTCTTGCAAACATATCAAGGAAAATCTTTGTTGTTGTAAAAATTTAAAAATCCGTCCTCTTTTCACTTTTTCATTAAGTCCATTCACATTCCACGAGACAACTTTAGCCATGGTGTCAGAATTAAAATTTTAAAGTCCGCCTACTGCACCTTTTGAAGATTCCTCCTCGTCATCTTGGCTGGAGTCTTGGTGGTGTTCCAATGTACATCCTAACAACTCTTTTTTATATTTCCTCATGAACTTCCCAACATCTTCTTTGGTTGTTATGGTGAATTTCACCTCCTTAAAGGTAAAAACTAGGCCTTGTGGTAACAACCACCTATATTTAATTCCACTCTTTCTCAAAGTTGATGTAAAATCCTTGAACATTGCCCGTTTTGTCATTAGGTGTCTTGGGATGTCTTTTAATAAAATCAGTGGATTGCCTTCCAAAATTATTGGATCTTTATAGTGTTGTTGCATCATCATATCCTTCATCCTGACATCATAAAAAGATATCATCACGTCTCTTGCTTTGGCTTTTTAAGTTTGGAGGCAAGGGCATCCTGTAAATTCTATTCACAGCATTGTCCAACTCTTGGTCATTTAGGTGGAATATCCCTGCTAATTCTTTTATAAGTGATTCTCTGGTGGCACCACAGTCTTCAGGTAAATTTCGTACATGTAGATTAGGTTCTCTGACTTTCATGTCCATCATTGCTAATTGGTCTTTCGTGGATTCCTCTTGTAACAACATTTTATCCAGTTGCTTATCATGCATTTCAATTTTTTTCTTAACTTCTTTATGCTCTTCAGTCATTTTCTTGAAGGAGGTATCCATTGCCTTCATATCTGTTTGAAGTGTTGTCATCTGGGTCTTCATCTCTTGAACTTTTATAACATTGTCCATTTTTCCAGCCAGCAGCTCAGTCTGTTGTGCCATCTGCTTTTCCATAAGTTTGGTAAAGGTCTCAGTCTGTTTGGTCAAAAGGTCTTGCATTTTTTATCCAGTTTGTCTGATGCCATGTCTGTGGTCGGCTTAGCAGTTGCAGGACTATGTGAAGAGTCGCAACGTTGCCTTGGTGCAGACATGCAAACTAGCAGGGCTTAAGTTAAATATAAATGCGGCTCCAGACTCATTTAAATTCAGTAGTCCAAATGTCCCAAGTTCTCCAACCTATTTCGCTCAGTTTATTTTGAAATTAGCTTTCAAATTGCAGTAGAAAACATAATTTTAAAAATCCATGTACCATAGAGTATCAGGACGCTCTAGGTCGGCTTCTAGGACAGGAGGTAGGAAGTAGGAAGTGCCTCGGACTTTCTATCTCCTCCTCTCTGTGCCCACAGGGGTCGGATGTTATTACCTGCTACACCGGGAGGAGCATTTCCGGTCCGTCGGCTTTGCTTTGCAGCCAGAGTTCCTTGTCCACAGCCAGGAGCAGTTAACTCTCTATGATGTCGCAGTTAGTTTCTTTTCCTCTTAATCGCCATTTCAAAGAGGTGGGATTTCCTCCTTCTCTCCCGATTTTGCAACCATTTCATTGGAGGTTAGTACATCAGTTCCAGTACTTTTGTTTAGTCTAACTCCAAGTAGTGTTTATTAAGACTTTCTTGCCGCATTTTTATAGAGAAAAAAAAAGGATTTTTTTCAAATCCAAAGTCCATTTATCAAGTATTAAGGTGGGAGGTCAAGTTCTCAAGTGAATGTTAAGTTCATTAAAGGTAGATAGTTCAGCAAAGGGGTTCTTTGTACTCACTAGGATTTTGAAGGTCGAGGCATTTGTTGCTTTGATCTGTTTATATGATGGTAATGGGTAGGGGAGAGCGAGACCTATGCCAAAGAGACGTCTGCGGCGATGATATCCCCTTAGCTGGCAGCGACAGCATCCGGACCTCCAGGAGTCTTAAAAAAGCACTCTCGGAGAGTTCGGGAGTCAAACCGCTCTTGATCGGCAGCAAGAGAATTCCTGTTGTCCCGTCCCACTTTTTAGGGAGCAGGGGCGGGGGCGGGGGGCCCCTTTCAAGACGTTTCTTGGTTCTCCGTCGGGAGTACCGAGGAGAAGCTGCATTTCGGTCAAACCAGCCTACTGTCAGGCTTCTTCGCTATATCAGAAACACTTTTGTTTCTCACAGACTCTGTTCAAGGACTCTGTTGCTCTGCTGCCTGCATTCCTTTCCCCTCCTTTTCCCTTTGAAGCTGACAGGTGCCTGTGGGAGCCTCTCTGTATTGTTGAAGGTTATCTCATGAAACTGTATCGCCACTGCCTTGCTAGTATACTCATATAATCCAGTGTTTGCTACTTTTACTCCATTCCTGCCTTTGGGTTTTTGTGCTTTGCTTTCCTGTGAGACCATTAAAGTCATCTCTTTTGAACTGTTTCGTTTACTGGTGTGACTCTGTGGTTCTTCTGGGGAACAAGTGCTCACACCTACCGGAAGTTCGTGTCAGATAGGGCTTCTAACAGCCCCGTGCCCAAACAAGATGGTTTTCCCTGCGAACAAGATGGAGTTCTCCGTGCACTCCTCCCCCCTGTTTTGCACACGAGCTCCGGCCAGGGATTTACAATTGTATTGGGACCCGCCCGTGTAAATCTCCGATCTGATATCCGGTCCCGCGCACAAATCCGAGAACCCGGCCATCTCCTCCACTGATTGCTCACAATTGTTTCTATTTCAGTTTTACTTAAGTTGTTACCGGCAGGAAACGACTACATTGTCTCTTTGTTCTTGTAACCCTATTGTATCAGCCCTATATATGTATCCATACTCCCCCAGTCATGTATTCCAGCCTTGCTCGTCTCTCTACTGAAATCACTGACTTTCGGAATAAATCCTTGAATTGCTGCTCTGTCTGGATTTGAGTTCTATTGCCTGAAACGCCGTGCATTTGCTGAAGCCTGACATTAGGCTGGACATTAGGTGAGACTTTTCCTTCCGAAGAAGCATGGGTGCGATACACCATCGGGCTTCTGGAAAAGGAGGCGGTAGAGTGGGCATTGGCAGCAACAGAAGTTAACCCTGGACTTTTGTGCTCCCTCGATGAGTTCCTGGGAGCCCTACACCGCCAGTTTGAGGACCCTCACCGGGCAGAGAGGGCCAAGATTGCCATGCGCAAATTGAAGCAGGGGTCCCAGTCAGTGCTAGAATATGCCCAGAAGTTCCAGTCCCTGGCGTGCAAAGTGCGAGAGTGGAGCGAAGCCACCAAGGTCCAATACTTTTGGGAGGGACTGCGCTGGGAAGTGTTGGACGGCTGCCTGACTCTGGGAGATCCTGACACTGTGGAGGGCTGGATCCGGCTGGCAGGGCAAGTAGAACACCGCAAGCTTACCCTGCAGTTCACCAAGGATCGCCCGGGGAAGGAACCCCCCCCCGAGGCCCAAACAAGGGAAACGCTGCATCAGAGGTACACCGAGGTGAGGGGAATCGAGGCAGGTTCCTGGAAGAGAGAGCGCGCCACCTCAGAGAGCGGTCCTGTCTGCGTTGCAGAAGAATGGGGCATTTCGCAGCCAAGTGTACCAGCGGATCGCCCAGACAGGTGACAGGCAGGAAATCTCTGACCGGCTACCAAGGTCCGGACCTGAAGAGAACTGTCCAAGTGTGCCTTTAACCAGGACAAGCTTACTTTTCTTGGGTTTGTGGTGTCCCCCAACGGGTTAATCATGGACACTGAGAAGGTTCAGGCGGTCCGGGATTGGGAACCTCTCCGGACCCGCAAACAGGTTCAACAATTTCTGGGCTTCGCAAATTTCTACCGGGGTTTCATCCCAGAGTTTGCCGAAATAGCCCTCCTGATCACGGAACTCCTTAGGACCAAGGGGAGGGGTCAGGCGGCCACTGCCGCTAACTATCGGGTAGCATGGGACGACAGCTGCCAGGCGGCGTTTGACTTACTTAAGAGCCAATTTACTAACGGGCCCGTTTTGGCTCACCCCGACTGTTCTCAACCTTTTACCCTTCAAGTGGATGCTTCCGATAGGGCGATGGGGGGAGCACTCTTGCAGAAGGATGCTCAGGGGAGGCTCCGACCCTGCGCCTATTTTTCCAAAACGTTCTCTGGGGCCGAACTCAACTGGCCGATAGGGGAGAAGGAGGCCATGGCAATTAAACACGCCCTCACGGTCTGGCGCCAGTTCTTGGAGGGGGCTGTGGTGTCTTTCAAGGTTTGGACAGACCTCTGGAACCTCGAAGCCATCCTGGGGCATAGGAAACTCTCGGCCAAACAGCTTCGTTGGGCGAATTTTTTTTCTAAATTCTGCTTCACTATTAAGCATGTCCCCGGGAATGAGAATTGCCTGGCGGATGGTCTCTCCCGCATGCCACAATACGACTGCAGAGTCGAGCGGCCGATTGGGTCCCTTTTTACCCCAGAACACCTTGGCTTGGACCCGGAGGGGGCAAGCGCAGGAGTTCTAACTCGGGCCCAATCCCGGGCAGCGCCCCCTGCCTACCCCAGTTCTCCCACATGGGGAAGTCACTGAAGCCACCCGTCCCCAGGGAGTCTAGACCCGGACCCAGACCCGGGCAGCAGTTTCCCTGTTTCCCCCTGACCTCCCACATGAGGATGTGGCCAAACCCCCCCGCTCGCAGGGACCCCCTAGCGACCTGCCCCTCCACCCAGGCTAGGTGGTGGGAGGCCCTTTTGGAAGAACGAGGGGGGAAGTCTCTTGGGAGGGAAGAGGCCGGGGGCCCAGAGGCTGAAGCTGCACTGGGAGGTGCTAGAATGGAGCCACAGCTCCAAGACAGGGGGGGCACTTTGGTTTTGTTAAGACCCTGCACCTGGTTAGACGATGCTTTTGGTGGTCCGGGATGCAACAGGACATCGATAGTTTTGTAAGGTCCTGCCCAATGTGGGCCACCAATAAACGCCTTATGGGGAAGCCGCCCGGTCTTCTAAAAGCCCTGGAGACTCCGGAGGCACCCTGGCTGGTGATCGGTATGGACTTTGTGACCAATCTCCCTCCCAGCCAGGGGACGTCCGTACTGTGGGTGATCACGGATTTTTTTTCAAAACAGATCCACCTTATTCCATGCGAAGGACTGCCCTCAGCCCACAAATTAGCCCACCTTTTCGTGCAACAGGTTTTCCGTCTGCATGGATTTCCCCGGAAGTTCGTGAGCGACAGAGGCTCGGTATTCCTTTCTAAATTCTGGCAGGCATTTTTGGGGATCGTCGGGGTACAACAGGGTTTGTCCTCTGCCTACCACCCCCAGACGGATGGGCAGACGGAGAGGGTGAATGCTGTCATTGAATGCTACTTGCGCTGCTTCACCAATTATCACCAAGATGATTGGGTCGACCTGCTGCCCCTAGCAGAATACGCCTATAACAACTCTGTTCACTCTGCTACTGGACAAAGCCCCTTTAAGATGGTCTATGGTATGAATTTCGACCCTTTAGGGGCAGTCCCTCTCCAGCCGGGAGGCGATCCTCCTGAGGTGTCGGCTTAGTCTGACACCGTCAGAAATACTTGGCCAGGGCTAGTAAAACAGTTGGGAACCATAAGGAATGGTTCAAGGTGCAGGCTGACAAGCACAGAACGCCCCAGTGGGATCTGGTGGTTGGGGAGAAGGTGTACCTTTCCACCAAGAATTTAAAGTCTTTGCGTCCTTTTCGTAAACTGTGTCAAAAGGATGTGGGTCCATTTACTATATCTCGGGTAATCAATGAGGTCACTGCTGAACTGAACCTCCCCAAGACCTTGCAGGGGGTACAGCACGTTTCACATTAGCCTTCTGAAGCCCTTTTCTCGCGCTCCCGATTGGCACCCCGAACCCCCGGCGGCGACACCTATCATGGTGCAGGGGAAACAGCATTTTGAAATTTCCAGGGTCCTGGACTCCAGGCTGCACGGCGGTCCTCCCTGAGGCTGCTGGTGCCTCCTGCCTCCCTTCCCCTGGCCTTTCCAGGAGGTCTCCCGTTCTCCTGCTCCTGCCCTGCTCTCCCCACCTCCCTCATGGCCCCCGCCCTTCATCCAGCACCCCTTGAGGCAGCCCCTCCCCTCTCTCAGGCTGCCCTTCCCATCGCCATTCTGTGGCCCACCTCCCCACTGCTAACTCCCTCCCCCAGAAGTTGCGCCATGAACTCGGCCGGCCCTGGCTGGCTTGAGGCTGCGCTGCAGCGTTCCTGCGCCGCACTGCAGTGTTCCTGCACCGCGGCGTGCCTGCCCCACCGCCCCACTCCTCGGCCTCTCACTTCTTTTGCAACTTTTGCTGTTTTTTTGCCGGCGCACACTGCCTTCACCTGACTGAGCTCCTAGCCGGAGCAGGCCACGATTTGGCCTGACACCAAGGTCACATGCCTGGGTATACTCATGCTTATCCTGTTTCCACAGCTGCACCCATGTTGTGTCTTCCTACCCTTGGGAAGTGTTCTCTTGGTTTCTACTTGCCTTGTTTACCTTATTGTCTGCAGTGCCTTTTTACTATGTATTCTCACCCTGATTCCTCATTATTAACCTAATGTCAGACTCAGCACCCCCATTGCCGCGGCCTGCCTGTGGTCTCTGGAATGGGCTGTGTATTACCCATGGTTCGGTAAAGAAATGATTCCAACAGGCAAGTGTTGGGGAAAACAAAGTATGCAGTTTTATTAAACAAAAAATACACCCTTTTACCCAAGCTAAGTAATCTTTCAACAAAAATAACCGTTTATCCAGGCTGAGTCTGAAATAAGGATGGGAAGTTGCCTCCTGGGAGGCAAGCAAGCCACTTCTTCTTGTCTGTCTCTGGCAGCCGTCCTGCTTCTCCAGACACTCTCCTCCTGGCTGGCTTCTTATCTGAAGCTCTCCCCTTCTTTTAACAGAGTGAAAACTAACCTTTTCCCCCATCACCAGGTGCTCATCATTTACAGTGCTGTGTAAAAGTTTAACTCCCTAATGAACTGAGATTGCTCACACATGGGGAAGGGCTGCATAGATCACCATCTACCTCCTCGTAATTACAATGGTCTTCCGCAGTTTCCACTACAGGCTGTTAGACACTGAATAGGACAGCAATTGCAGTAAGCATGCCCAGTATAATTGAGGGTGCACAGAAAGAACAGATTTTGAAATTTGTCAAGAATGTAAAAACTCTCTGAGGCTGCAATCCTGAAGGGCTGGGAGTGAAGCTCCTTAGGAGCTGGCGTGACCCCACACCAGCATAAGTGCCCATTTAACCTGGGATAAGGGGCACTTATGCCATCATGGGTGGAATCCTCACTGGTGCTGGGATGCCATACAGCGGCACAGGGTCAGGCACCGCTGCTGCCTCTAGGCAGCATTCCAGCAGCTCCAGCACCCATGCTGGTGGGCTGGCATTCCTGGGGCATTCCTGGGGGTGGAGCTGCCTGTAGCTAACCCCTTTTGCCCTGGGAATGTCCCCTCATGCTGCGGCATTGCTACGTCACTTTTTTTGTGGTGCAGCCTCATTGCAGTTAATGGGGGCATTTTCTTTTTTTCTAATTTAAAACTGTTTCAAATTTCTTTTCAGTGGCCAGGAAGCCTCTGTGGAGGCAGCATGGCTACACCACTCCCGGCCACTGCCTAACTGCCCCCTCCTTCAGCAATGGGCTGCTCAGGATGTTCTGGAACATCAGTGGGACCAGTGAGTGGAATGAGAGCCTCCCCAAGCCCATCGCTCAGAACTGTTGAAGTTCTTTATTTTCTGCATGTTGCATTGCAGAAGGGACACCACCAGTTCCTTCATTTCCATGACTGACCAAGCATGGAAGGTGTTTTTCATATCCCCCAAAGGCATGTGAAATATTATATCAGAGCATAAGTCTGGGGCAGAAGTGATGGACTCTCCAACATTACTTTGGAATGTTTCCTTTAGACCTTTTGGAATGAAAAAAAGAAGAGCAGAAATATATCCATAAAACCAAAAGCTATTATTATTTCTTTAAAGGGGGGATCCAGAGTTTGGACTGAATTTCATCTGACAAGTCTCTTTAACACAAAAATCATGGGAAGGTAATCAATACTCCAGTTGGACAACATTGCACATTGTTTCCTGTCTGTGTTTTGACTGTCTTGCTCTAATAAGCTTCCAAATATAACAGAAGGTCAACAAAAAGAAACAAACCTTCAGCAGCCTGGAAAGCTAGTATTTCTGCTACCTTTCCTACTGAAATAATAATAAAAAACATTTAAACCACAAATAAGATGAAATCCACAAGAAGCTATTTCTAAGTAGATTCTAGAGGTCGGTTGCATTAGTTCAACTACAAGCCACTGGGGTAGATGGAGGAATTACCAAGAAGAATTTTATGTTCTGAGTTAGGCAACAGGCCTATCTAGATTTTTATTGCTCATCTGTAAAGGGCACCAACAATGAAGATTCCTTTCCTAACACTTATTTTCTTTAAAATGTATATCTGGTGACACTCAAGATAGTTGCACAGCAATCTGCAAGTAATATATTACAATGAGATACATCAATAGAACCACATACCAAGCACACAGCCTATAAGTGTAGCTATACACTTATAAAACAAAGAATTTGGGATTTTGCACACCAGGATGATCTGGGAAAATGTCCCAAATATAGGGTTCCATCCAATAATAAGTATACAGCATCATACCTATATCAGTTAGAGCGCCCAAACTTATGGAGAGCGCTTACATTGATGCGCTTTGAAGTTCTCCCATCAGCAATGACAGAGGGGCATTTTAAAAGGATCCCGATTAGCGAAAGACTTTGCCCATGTGGAACTGGAGAAATGGAGACTGCGGCCCATGTTTTACTAAGATCCCCTGGTATAAAGAAGCACGTTCCAGATACATTCTACCCCTGTTAAAGGGCAACAGAGGGCTCTCAGATTCAGCAATATTGCAACTGCTTTTGGAGGGGGGAAAAGAACAAATTACATCAGCCACGGCTGGGTTCTGCGCAATAGCTCTTAAAATTTGCCCTTTAAAGATTTTTACAAAGATGAGCTCAATTTTAACGTAAGGAGGAAAGCAAAATCTAAATTGACGAATTTGTACTGCATTTTGTACCTTTTTAATTAATGTATTACTATGAAATGCAAATATTTTTATTAAGTTTTAAAAATTTGCAGTGCCACAATAAAAATTCCTTTCTCTTCTTTTATTAGGCCCCCTTTTAGAGGATAGTACAGGTTTTATTGAAACAGAGCAAATTTCTTTTTCAATGCCCCACCAGAGATGACAAAACAGGTGGCCAGGTCTTGCAGACGGGTGTATCATCAGAAAGGCCAATTGTCATACTTTTACTTCAGAACAGGATAGGGACATGATCTTATTAGGCAGTCTTTTTAGAATTAATATGTTTGTTATGATGTGCGTGAATTTTTAATAATAGTGCATTTGTACATTTTAAGTGGGGAAAACTGAATGTTGTAGAATTTTACAGTCTGTGTTGAACTGGTCTTTTGACCGCAATAAATGATTTGTTGTTGTTGAAGTGTAGTATCAGTTCTATCTGACCACTTGACCCATTCTAAGAAAGGGTCTATTATTATTATTTTTATAAGCCACCCCATAGGATTTTCAAGGCAAGAGTCATTCAAGGGTGGTTTGCCATTTCCTGCCTCTGTGTACCAACCATGGACTTCCCTGGTGGTTTTCCATCCAAGTTCTAATCAGGGCGAATACTGAGAATTCTGAGATCTGATGAGACTGGGATAGCCTGGGCCATCTAAGTCAGGACAAGAAAGGCTTTCTAGTGCTCTTTAAAAAATTCTAATATTGGTCTTTGGCAGGTACATGAATAGTGCAATCCTGAAGGCTGCCAAGGTAGAGGTCAACAGCCATCGGTGCAACAGCAGCACCATCGGTCTGTTCCCTAAATGGAATCATCAGAGGCTGAGGAGCAGGCAAATGCCCTGGCAGGAGTGCTGCAACTGTGCCAGCATCCTCAGCAATAGTGCCATCATGCCCACAAGACATCACAGGAGTGCGATGGTACAATCATGGTGGGCAGAGGGGAATGAACAGTGATGCACAGGAGAAGAATCTGCCCTCTTTTCTTCCCCATTCAGCATGGACCAATCAGATTTGAAATGCTGAATGGAATGTTGAAGTGAGAGGACCCCCCTTCTGAGAAACCAGGGTTATGCAAGTGGACGAGCAGTGAAGAACAGGGGCATACACTGCCAGGCCACACCTGTGGCACACACACTATCACTTAGGGTTGCCAACCTCCAGATGGAGGTCTACAGCATGTTAGCCCCTTTTCATTCCAGAGAAGCGGATGCTTACTAAGTGTGAGCTTTTTGCCTTATTGAATTTCTACATTCTTCTTGTGCAACAGAATGGGTAAGAATCATTTCACTTTGGCGGCATACTTTTCTTATCTGCTTTCATTTATCCTTACAAGAAAAACTTTCTGCTTTCAACTTTTTAGGAACATTCTCGTCACTGTGAGTCATGTGACATTGAAGTACATAACTCATGTTAATTGGTAAGCCACCTTCTTATGCTGCGACGGGTTTTATGTCTAATGATATTTTTTTGTAATAAGTTATGGCTCTTATTTGCTCTGTGCTATTGTGATAGTGTTAATGAAGCTACTCCCTGGATCTCTTAAAATTCCTTTAGGGTCAGCAAGCTGATGAAGAATTCAAAATGCGTTCTTGCGGTGGACCCGCCCAGGATTTTGGTTGCTTTCTTCGTGATTATATATTCATAAGCCTTCGGGCTGTTTTGAAATTGTATCTTTTTGTTACATGTTACAGCCTTTTGGCTACATTGAAGTATATAGCCCTTTGTGTGTTCAAAGGTGCTACCTTAAGCCCTGCGAGGCTGCTGTTTTAAGCCCTGCGAGGCGAATTGTGTGATGTTAACACTCTTACCTTTTACTTTGGTTTGTTGGTTGATTTTTGAATGTTTATTTTGAATAAATTAACCCTTGGTTTTGTTTTGAATTGAGTATTGAGCCACGTGCTGCTTTCTTATCTAACCTCCAGGTGGTGGCTGGACATCTCCCGCTATTACAACTGATCTCCAGGAGACAGAGATCAGTTCCCCTGGAGAAAATGGCCACTTTGGCAATTGGACTCTATGTCATTGAACTCCCTCCCCTCTCCAAACCCCAACCTCCTCAGGCTTCACCCCCAAAATCTCCAGGTATTTCCCAAATTGGAGCTGGCAACCCTACTTAAAGACACAGGCCTCACAACACAGAACAGAGGTAGCAGGAAGTGCCATGTCAGGCGCTACTGTGAGCGCATCAGCAATCTGCAGCTCCTGATGGTACATGCCTGGAGCAGTACTGCCTGGACAGGGTGGCCATTCAAGCCCTTTGCAAGAAACCCAGCTTAAAACTACAGGGGATTTCTCTGCTTCCTCGCCATGAGATCATTCCAGGTGGTTGTGACCAAGGTACTGGAGGTGTCCTAATTCTTGATGAGCCTCTGCCTCCACAGCTTCCTGGGTGCCAAACTGTTTGGCTGTAGGCGCATATGGGCTTCCTCATGGAGAAGGCAGATCTAGTCCCTCTCTGTGCTGGGTTTGCCAAATTTGTGTGCTTCCTGAGCTTCATAGATATCATGGACTGCACCCACATTGTGCTCTTTACCCCCTGGGAGGACACACAGATCTAAAACAATCAATGCCACTTCTGCAGGCCAGCTGTAACCAGAAGGGCATCTTCATGGACCTCAGGGCCAAGTTACCAGGCAGAGTGCACAGTGCTCAGCTCTTCACATCCCATCTCAGAAAGCGAGGGTGGTGTAGTGGTTAAGAGCAGTGGTTTGGAGTAGTGGACCGTGTTTGATTCCCCACTCCTCCACATGAGCAGCAGATGCTAATCAGGTGAACTGGATTTGTTCCCCACTCCTACACATGAAGCCAGCTGGGTGACCTTGGGCTAGTCACAGCTCTTAGAACTCTCTCAGCCCCACAGGGTGTCTGCTGTGGGGAGGGGAGGGGAAGGTGATTGTAAGCCGGTTTGATTCTTCCTCAAGTGGTAGAGAAAGTTGGCATATAAAAACCAACTCTTCTTCTTCTCCTCCTCCTCCTCCTTCTTCTCCTCCTCCTCCTTCTTCTTCTTCTTTCAGGCCTTCACTGGTTCAGGCCTTTGACATGACTAGGCCTGATGGCCTTGGTTCACATGCTTCATGTCAGATGGCCTTGGCTCTCATGCTGGTATAATCTGTGTACAGTTTCGTTCGTCCTGTTTTCTGCAGCTGTGGGGATAATTGGTCTACTCTGCATGGGAATCTCTTATCTCAGGTTTACCTCACCTTGTTTTGGTTTCACTAGCTAGAGTGTTCTTAAGCATGTACTTTCTTCTGTATCGTTATTAACAGCCTTCTTAGTTCTGTAGACAGTTCTTTTATTTACCTTCTTGCTCCTAATAAAGTATTATTGCTTCAGGACCACTTGCCTGGATGAATTTGCTTTTAAGGGGTAAGTGCCTGATTCTGACATTAGGCTGTTAATCTCCTCTCTCTATTGATTCTCAAACTGTTGGACTTGGGGGTCATGTTTCCTTCCAATGCTATGGTGGGGGCACCAGAGGAAGACCTCTGACAGTTGCTCCTGAGGGAGGCGCAGCTCGGCCAGGAAGAAGCCGAACGGCTCATCAGACTGGTAGCAGCGCAACGTGCCCAGATGGAGGCTGTCCAGGTCACCCAGGAGGAAGCTGAGAGGCTCGACAGGCTGGGAGCAGTGCAATGCGCCCAAGAGGAGGCTAGGTGGCTCGCTCTTCTCCTGGAGGAGGCACAGCTCGCTCAGGAGGATGCTGAGCAGCTCGCCGGGCTGGTAGCTGCGCAATGTGCCCATGAGGAGGCCGAGCGGACTGCTGCTGAAATTGCCGGATGGCTCGCCAAAAAGGAAGCTGACCGACATGCACAGGAAGAGTCTGGGGAACTCACCAAGTAGGAGGCCCAGTGGCTCATTGACGAGAAGTCTGGATGAGCCATGGGAATGGGGGTTCCCCAACCAATCGGGGCAGATGCCATTGGGGAAACGTGACCAGACCCGCGGATGTGGGGTGACGAACAGTGAGCAGGTGAGGACACCCGAGGAGCTAGACCCCAGGTCTGGGGAATTACAGATTTTACTGATCCACCATGGAAGCACCAGCCCCTAGAGAGATTTCCTTCTAGTGTGAGCACCAGGCGATGGTACAAGGTGAGTCCTGATGCTCAAGAGGACTCTGGGACTATTCATTTGACACTGTGTGAGGAGTTTCAGAGGTTGCAGAAGAGCCGCCAGTGTGGGGCAAAGATCTCTGCCAAACGCAGGATTGGTGGGGCAGAAACGTTGGCTCCCAGGACCATGTCCAACAAGAGGGGGTGAGTGATGAGAACCAGGAGCTACTCGAACAGGTAGCTGTCATGCGGAGATTTATAGAAGGACTTTGGCAAGAGGTGGCCGACTTCCATTGGGTGCAGTTGGCACCATCGGCACCCCCGCTGCTCCAGCAACCTGTGCTTCAGGCGGCTCCGCATGCACCCGCCGCTTCGTTTGCGCTCACGGCTTCTCAAGTGCTCACCGCTCCGCAGGGCCCTGCGGCTCCGGAGCAACCCTCCCCCCAACCTCTGCCGCCAGCACCACGGAGGGAGCTGCAAGCCTCGTTTGATGGTTCAGGGGGAAAGCTTCCCTACTTTTTGCTACAAGTGGATGACTTTATGAGAGAACAGGGGCCTACTTTCGTTTCGGAGGAGAGTCGCGTGCGGTACTTGGCTTCGCTGCTGGAGGAAGAAACGGCAAGCTGGATGGTCCAACAGTTTGACCTCTGTTCCCATGCGCTGTGGTCCCTGGATGACTTTATGGTTGCGCTTAGGTGGTGGTTTGAGGACCCGTTCCAGAGCGAGTGAGCCAAAACAACTCTCCTTCAACTTCGCCAAGGGGCCAGGTCGGTGATGCAGTATGCAGGAACATTTCAGTTGCTTGCCAGCAAAGTTGTGGATTGGAGCAAAGCCACTCAGGTGCAGTATTTCCAAGATGGATTAAACCCAGAGATCCTCCACTGGACTTTCATGCAAGGAGACCCTCCTGATTTGGAGGGGTGGATTTTACTATCAGTGGAGGTGGAGAACTGGCAACAGCTGTTGCACCTGTCTAGACAACGCCAAGCGCAGGGCTCTGGACCGCAACCGAAGCGAGCCTGCTCAAGAGAGGCTGCAAGACCACCAGGGAAGGCGACCGCCCCGGCAAGGAAAAGAGTGAAGCGCTTCTAGAGCGTGGCGTGCCTGTTGTGTGGCAGAATGGGACATTTCGCAGCCACTTGCCCTTCCCGGCCTGAAGGGTCTCCTGCCACTTCTCGTACGACCAAGGAGGAGACGGCGCGAGTCGGTGGCAGGGATCGTTGGAGGAGCACAGCACCCAGAAGGCGAGGGCCCACTGCACTCAACCATGCCCCAACCCACCTGTACCCCAAGAGACCAGCACACGGCACCACTCAATCACAGATTACAAATGCGCCCAGGCAGAGCCCGGACAGCTCGTCAACTTTGCATGAGGACGAGCCGTGGAGTCACCAGCCTAAAAATGGACCAGGTCTGCTGTGAAGGGAGCTTCCCAGAAGACCCCAACCGTCGAGAAGCAAGGAGCTCCACTGATGGTGAGCGACATGGGAGAGACTCTATTTGTGGATGTGGTTTTGCACAATTATAAGGGGGGACCTCAAATGACAGTAGAAGTCCTAGTGGACTCGGTGGCGCACACACGTTAATCAATGAAGAGACTTTTAGTGCTTTAAAGGTAAAAGCAGTGCGCTTGCCCCAAGCTATCCAGTTCGCCCAGATGGATGGCAGTGACTTTGGGGGGGGTTACAGTCAACAGACATACTGGCTGAGTGGCAATGGGAGTGGGGGCGCACTGGGAACAGATTCATTTTACCATTGCTCCTGGCATTCGGTACCCAGTGGTACTTCGAGCAAATTGGTTACAAGGGCATGGCCCTACCATTGATTGGGCAGCCAGGACTATTGCTTTTGCCCAGCCACAGTGCGACTGCCACCGCAGAGAAGTAGCCGTGCTAGAGTGTGTGGCCATGGCTGCGGGACCTCAAAAGTCTGTTCCCCCCATACTACTGGAGGAGTACGCGGCATTTGCAGATGTGTTCAATGAGAAAGAAGGTGTCATTCTACCATGCCACCATAAGATGGATTGTGCTATAGAATTGGTGGGGGAGAGCAAGTTACCGTAGGGAAAAGTTTATCCCATGAGTCCTAAAGAGAAAGCGGTGTTACGGGAGTTCCTGGACAAGAATTTAGCCCATGGTTTCATCCGTCCTTCGTCAGCTCCTTGCTCGGCACCCGCGTTTTTTGTGCTTAAGAAAACGGGTGACCTGTGGTTGTATATTGACTTTCATAGACTTAATGCGGTCACCCAGACAAATGCCTATCCCCTTCCATTGATTCCAGATCTACTCAGCCAATTAAAGGAAGGGCACATTTTCTCCAAATTGGATTTGGTTGAAGCTTATTACAGAGTCCGGATAAGAGAAGATGACAAATGGAAAACCGCCTTCTCTAGTTGCTTTGGGATGTTCGAATATTTAGTCATGCCCTTTGGGTTAAGTAGGGCCCCCGGTGTTTTCATGCAAATGATTAACGAGGTGCTGCATGATTTGTTGTTCAAAGGAGTGATCGTCTATTTAGATGACATCTTAATTTACTCTAAGACTCGCAATGAGCATGTGAAGTTGGTTAAAGAAGTCCTGAGACGTCTCAGAGATAATCATTTGTATGCCAAGTTGTCCAAATGTGAGTTCCACCAAGATAAACTAACTTTCTTGAGGTACGTGGTTTCACCCAAGGGTCTTGTCATGGATCCGGAGAAGGTGCAGGCGGTATTGGAGTGGGAACTGCCAGCTACTCGCAAACAATTGCAGCAGTTTCTCGGATTCGCTAATTTCTACAGAGGTTTTCTCAACAATTTTGCGCAGGTAGCGCTGCCCATTGTGGACTTGTTAAAAACTAAGGCAAAGGGGAGTTCGGCACTCCTGCCCTCCTCCCGCCTGGCTTGGATGCCCGACTGTCAGCATGCATTTGACACCCTGAAAAGACTGTTCCAAGCCCATCCTCAAACACCCTTGTCGAGGTCCGTGCCGTTAAGGTAACCCAGCTCCTAGAATTGACCCCTTCCTGAAAAGGGATCTGTATCTATTCAGCCTGTTACCCACTAAGCAGGGATCAACACTTTCCACCTCTTGTGAGATAGACTTTCTATTGAATTGTTCCAGTAAAAATATGAAAAGAAAGAATATATTAATAAAAATACTATTTATTTCACATAAAGTATATGCATGTAAATGGTTACAGAAATAAAAACTATATTAGTTAGTTCAATAGGAACAATAATGTCATTTTATGTATGCAAGCAATATTAGCAATATTAACAATCTCTATGACTCTATATAAGAGTTTCCCAAGTATATATTTCATTCAGGAAATAATACAGTTTACAGAAATCTTGTAAAATAATGGTTAGTGCATTGAATAAGTATTCTAATTCAAATTATTTAAATATAAGACATACTTTACCCAGTCATGTCATTGCAGAGTTTCTGTAAGGATTCTATAAGTTCACTTAGAATAGTTAGATTTCCTTCAGGTATTCTCTAAGTATTATTCTGTTATTTCAATGCCTTTAGTAGTTGTAAAGGTAGGAGAGATCTCTTTGGTTCCATAGTTTCATGTTAGAGCTGGTACTATAGCTCTTGCAGCAGTCTGTTTGTGACTGCTATATGTTTGAGGTTTATGGGTCTGAAGCCCATGTTCAGATTAGAAAAGGCTATGTGAAAGCCATCCTTGTTAATTCATTGCTGTAAGCATTGCTGTATAGCTAAGAGCTAAACTGTAATTAATCAGTATTTGAAGCTATGTGTAAAACAACATTTATGTGTAGAGTATAAACTCTATTTGTAATCACTCTGGCAGTGCCAATCTTAGAGAGATACTCTGAGTATAGTTCAGCTTAAGAGCTTAAGGCTCCATGGATCTCCATCCATGTATTCCAATTATATGTATTCCAATTGGAGTAATTCTATGTGTTAACCATTGTTGGCTGTGATGCATGTTTATGTATGCATGTGTATATCAGACAGTTCTGTGTGAGACCTCAGTCTTAGAACTGACTGCAGAGTATATTCAGTGCCTCCTCCTTGTGTACAGAAACCCTAGAATATGCGCTTCTTAGAGAAGCTGCATTTACATTGTCTGTCAAAACTAGGAAGACCATACAAAAGAGCAAATGAGCTCCCAATGTCACCATATTCGAACATGGTAAGATCCATACCCTTATAATCCTTAGAGTATAAGGGCCTTCATCACATATTTAGGATGAAGCATTGTACAGACAGTTATTCCAGACAATCAGTCTTCAGAGAGACAGACTGTATGGCATAATACCTCTCTTTGTAAGAGTTCTCCAGAAATAGAGACAAGAATAAATGAATAAATTATTCCTAATTCATGCAAGAATCAGGTTCCTAATTCACACAAGAATTAGGCTGCCAATTACATCTTTGGTAGATGGAGGAAGTCCATAGGTCAGTATGTTTAGACCATCAGGAACCTCTCTAACCTGTAGTCAGAGAAAGGTCTCTATTTATATCTTTTCAGAGCCTTTATCTTGTAGATGTGCTGGAATAGGTTCTAGAATCCCTTAGCTAAAGCATTCTGTAAATAAACAGTAACTTGGTCAGTCAGTAGTTCAATCGGCCTTATAAACAGTACTATGCACTTGACTGCCATCTGCAGTAGTTAGTAGATATGACAGTGTCTATCATTTCTTGTCAAGCAGTATGTTTTGTTTAATCAGATGTGTGGAGACATTTCCTAGAGGGGGCCGATTGTCCGATTGTCCATTTGAGATATGGACGGATCACAAAAATTTGGAGGGGTTTAAGGGAACACGCAAACTCACAGCCAAGCAGGTGCGCTGGGCAGAGTTCTTCTCCAAGTTTCATTTTATTTTGAAGCATGTTCCTGGGAAACAAAATCATTTGGCAGATGCCCTTTCCTGGCTCCCCCAGTATCAAAGCAAAGTGGAGCGCCCCACAGACTCGCTTTTCACTCCGGAGCAGTAGGGGGTTGTACCTAGTTTAGCCGTCCTGACTCGTTCCCAAGTACAGAAATCTCCAACCCCAGAGGGGTTGCCGGACTCTTCTGAGTCCCCCACCTTACAGGGGGTACCGAACTCTTCCACAGTTGTGCCACAGTCCCCCCTTTTGGAAAGACTACCGGATGCCTTTAAGGTCGCTTTAGTGAAAGCCTGTCAAGCGGAAGGAGCCACAAATAGTCTGCCAGACAAACTGATGCTGAGGGGGGAGTTTTTGTTTAAAGAAAATAAGTTGTATGTGCCTGCTTCTTTGCGGAGGGAGGTGATGGATCGGAGCCATGGTTCCAAAGTAGCCGGGCACTTTGGATTCATAAAGACCCTGCATTTGTTACGCAGGCAATTCTGGTGGCCAGGGATGAGAACGGACTTGGACTCTTTCATTCGCAGTTGCCCTACATGCACTACAGCCAAAAGGGTGGTGGGGAAACCACCTGGACTTTTGAAGCCCTTGGAGATGCCTTTGGCTCCCTGGGAAGTCATTGCCATGGACTTTATTACTGACCTTCCTCCCAGTTGGGAGGAAACGGTTCTTTGGGTAGTTACGGACCTTTTCTCCAAACAAGTGCATTTAATCCCTTGCATGGGACTGCCCAAAGTGCAAAAATTGGCAAAAATGTTTGTGTCACATGTCTTTAAATATCACTCGTTTCCACGTAACGTGATTTCCAACTGGGGTTCACAATACGTAGCTAAGTTTTGGAAAGCATTTTTGAAGTTGGTGGGAGTGGAACAAGGGTTGTCTAGCGCATACCACCACCAGACCAACGGACAAACAGAACGTGTCAATTCAGTGTTGGAATGTTATTTGCGTTGCTATGTAAATTACCACCAAGATGATTGGGTGGATCTTCTACCCTTTGCAGAGTATGTTTATAATAATGCCTCCCATCAATCCACAGGTTTCAGCCCATTCCTGGTGGTGTATGGTAAAGAGTTTGGCCCGTTTGGTAATGTGGATTTGACAGGGGAGGGGGTGATGCTGAAGTAGCTGACTGGGTAAACAAGATACGAGACACCTGGCCCTGGTTGCAAAAGAATCTAGAGCAGGCCAAAAGCAAGTACAAAGCACAAGCAGACAACCATCGCTCTCTGGGGTGGGACATTAAGGTGGAGGACCAGGTTTATCTGTCCACAAAAAACCTGCGCTCCTTACACCCTTGCAAGAAGCTTAGTGAAATATATGTGGGACCTTTCCCAGTCTCACGGCTCATTAATGAAATCATGGTGGGGCTCAGTCTTCCCAAGTCCCTGAAGGGAATCCATCCCGTGTTTCATGTCATTCTTCTCAAGAAGTATGTGCCCGCTCCTGAGTGGCATCCTGAACCTCCGCCCGAGGTTCCAGTATTGGTGTGTGTGTGGGGGGAAGAACACTTTGAAGTGTCCAAGATTCTGGATTCCCGTATCCGGGGTGTGTGCTCTCCTATCTCATCCGCTGGAAGCACCTCGGTCCTGGTCATGATGAGTGGGTGGCCGAACACCATTTAGCAGCCCCCACCCCCGGCTGGTCCGTCAATTCCATGATGCTTACCCCCATAAGCCTTGTCCTACGCCAAAAAGGGAGGGGGACCTAAAGGGAGCAGAGTGTCAGGCCTTCGCTGGTTCAGGCCTTTGACATGAATAGGCCTGATGACCTTGGTTCACATGCTTCATGTCAGACGGCCTTGGCTCTCATGCTGGTATAATCTGTGTACCGTTTCGTTCATCCTGTTTTCTGCAGCTGTGGGGATAATTGGACTACGCTGCCTGGGAATCTCTTATCTCGGGTTTACCTCACCTTGTTTTGGTTACACTAGCTAGAGTGTTCTTAAGCATGTACTTTCTTCTGTATCGTTATTAACAGCCTTCTTCGTTCTGTAGACAGTTCTTTTATTTCCTTTTTGCTCCTAATAAAGTATTATTGCTTCAGGACCACGTGCCTGGATGAATTTGCTTTTAAGGGATGCTAGGGGTGACTTCCACTTCCGCTGCTGACCACCGTGGCAGCACGATTCTCGTGCCCTGATCAAAGCAACAAGGGAGGGAGGGAATCCCCCCTCCCCCGAACAACAGCCACGGCTCCCCTTGAAGTAGAGGGGAAGCTGAGCAAGCGGCCGGCTCGCGGCTTGCCCTTGATGCGCTCCCTGCCTTGGAAGTGGCGGGGAGCGTTCGGGCGAACCAGCGGAGAGCCATTGTTCTCAGGCTGATCGGGACGGCGGTTTAAAGGCACAGAAGAAACAAACAGGTTTTTTTTTACTCTTTTGATGTACAACTAGAAATTCACGGGGGTGTCTGGTGGTATAACTCATAGGGAGAAGCAAGCTGGTTTTTCTTTCTATACTTGCTAACGAATACAAAAAGAAACTTGGCTTTTTGCCAGACTGTGGCGCAGTTGAATTTCCTGCTCTGTTGACTCTGACAGTTTTAAGAGACATCCAGCAGATTTATGATCACTGAGCTGGCTCTTCAAGATTGACTTTACCAGTTAAATGCTCCACTACTGAGATTCTTTGAACTGATGTTGTGAGACTGTTATCTCCCCCCCTCCTCTCTTTTGGATTACAAATGTTGCTTTTTTGAGCGTTTCAATGGGAGATAAAGAAGAAAAAAATAAAAAGGACTCAGAAAAGCATCCCAAAGTACTTATTAAAGACCCCAAGACCCTTCAGACTCAATTATCTATACAAACAAAAAGAAGACCATCTCTCACTAACCCAGCTATTTCTCCAGATTCCTCTCCAGTAACAGGATCAACCTCTTTGGCAAAAATGACTAACAAAGCTGATGCCACGCTGAACTCCTTGCAAGAGCTGCTAACAAAAACACTTCAGGAAGTGACATCAGTTAAAACTGAATTGGTTGAAGTCAAAAAAGTGACAGAAGTAAAATCTGAAGTTGTCTCAATGAAGCAAGATATGGATTATGTAAAGCAAGGTCTTAACCAGAATACTGCAGCTATCTCAACATTGCAGGACTCTATCTCAGCTTTGACTGTGAAGCAAGACAAGTTGGAGGCGAAACAGCAAAAACAATCAAAGGAAAATAAAGAAACCAGAAAAAAGGTTGATACTATGGAACTTGCACTGGAGGCTCGCCAGGAACGTGAAGAACGGTAAGAGGATAATGTGGCGATGTTAGAAATGCGGATAAAGGAGAGTTGGATTCGTCTTCGCGGATTTAAAGAACGGACTGAAGGTTCTGACCTGAAAGAATATTTGAAAGTGCTCCTGGCTGATTTTTTGCAAGAAGAAGAAGCAATAGTGGAAGGGATGATAATTACAGCTTATAGAGTCAACTCTGCTTATGCAGCCAGAAACAAAGTTCCAAGGGATTGCTTGGTACAGCTTTTTTCAAGATCTCACTGGGACCTGATACTAAACAAACATTACAACAACCCTTTAACAATAGATGGTCAACCAGTGAGACTAATGAAGGAGATCCCAGGGAGACTACTGAGAAAAAGAAAGGAGTTTGCAGAGTTGGTGGCAAGGCTGAGATACAATGGAATACAACATAGATGGGAATATCCTCAAGGAGTCTCATTTATATTCAAATCAAAGAGGTTCAAACTTACTGACATGGCTAAAGTTGATCAGTTCTTTCGGAGATATGAAGGAGAACTAAGTAAACCACCACAACAACCAATTAAAGAACTGGTTGAAAAGAATCTTACAGAGAATGAGAAGGCTGCAGAAGCTTCAGGAGGAAAATCACTGACGGAAGAAGAGGATACAGACTGAATTAGGGTCTGAGGATTTATGAGAAGGAGATGGGGATACTATTGGGGGAGGAGGGGGGGAAGGGGTATTATACTTGGGGGGAAATTTGAGTTACTAACCAACAAATGATGAAGATACTATCGTGGAATGTTAATGGTTTAAATTCTCCAAATAAGAGGAGAAAAATATTCTATCATCTACAGAAATCAAAAGCTAACATTTTTTGTTTACAGGAGACACATATTTTAACAAAGGAGGTTTCAAGATTAGAACAAAATAAATTAGGTAAACTGTTTACTTCATGTAATGATAAGGAAAAGGTTAATGGAATAGCTATGTACATTCCTTTAATATTTGAACCAAGGATGTTGTATAAAGACAGGGAAGGGAGGATTTTGATGGTAGAGGTTCTGTGTGGTTACCAAAAAATAGTATTAGTTGGTATATATGCACCTAATAATAACCAAAAATTATTTTATATGGATTTAATATCAACATTGGCTGAATATGCTACGGAAAATATGTTATGGATGGGTGATTTCAATGGAGTAACAGATCCTCGTTTAGATAGATCAGCAAAAAAAAACCAGGGGAAATTTGAAGGTAAAATACCTGGTATTTTTGATCATTTAACAGAACAATGGGAAATGTTTGATGCGTGGAGAATGAAAAAAGGTAATAAAAAGGGATATACTTTTTACTCTTCAAGACATAACTCTCACTCTAGAATAGATATGATTTGGCTATCTAAAGATATTATATGCAAATTAGATGACCTTGAAATTTTACCGAAGGTTCTTTCAGATCATAATGCACTGTTGTTGCAAATGAATTTGGGAATTAAGAAAAACAAATCTTGGCATATTAATGAATATTTATTAAAAAATAAGAAAATTACAGACAAAATAAAAGTAGAAATACAACATTATTTTCAAGATAACATAAATAAAGGCACATCTGAAGATGTTGTCTGGGATGCGGGGAAAGCAGTGATAAGAGGCATTTTAATACAACAAAACTCGCGGTGGTTTAGAGAAAGAGAGTCAAAAAAGAAAAAATACTGGAGGAAATTAAACAGGCGGAAATACAATTAAGAAAAGCACAAACCAAATTACTTAAACAAGAACAGACTGATAAAATAAAAACTTTGCAACAACAATATGAGATTTTATTAACTACCGATATAGAAAGAAAAATATTATATAATAGACAAAGATTTTTTGAACATTCAAATAAACCAGGCAAAATGTTAGCATGGCAACTTAAACATAAAGAGAGGAGAAAGCCAATATTGAAAATAAGGAAGGACGGTAAAACTTTATTAGATAAACAAAAAATTACAGAAACCTTTATAGATTATTATTCTAATCTTTATACACAGGGAATAGTTTCAGAAAAAGAGATAGAAAAATACCTAACACAATTTGTATGGGATAAAATCTCACAGGAACAGAAAGAATTATTAGATGCAGAAATAACATTAGAGGAGTTAAAATCAGTAATAAAGAAAAGTAAATTAAACAAAGCACCAGGAGAAGATGGCTTTACAAATCTTTATTACAAAACTTTCATGGATCAACTATCACCAAATTTATTGAGAGTGATGAATAACTGTATACAGGGAGGATCCATTCCAAATACCTGGAAGAAAGCAAATATAGTTTTAATACCTAAACCAAACACTGATTTAATGGAAGTTAAAAACTATAGACCAATATCATTATTAAATAATGATTATAAAATGTTTGTGATGATTTTAGCGAATAGGTTGAAGAAAATTCTTAATAGTATTATACATGAAGACCAAGCAGGATTCCTTCCGGGGAGGTAAATCAATCAAAATGTTAGAGTTGTGTTAGATTTACTAGAATATGCAGAATTTGATAATGCACCTTTTGCAATGATATTTTTAGATGCAGAAAAAGCGTTTGACAATGTAAATTGGAATTTTATGAGGAAATGTTAGAATATATGGGTTTTGGTGATAAATTTCAAAAGGTTATTGGAAATATCTATACTTGTCAAACTGCTAAGCTAATAATTAATGGAGAATTATCATCACAATTTGAAATACAAAAGGGCACCAGACAAGGGTGCCCCCTATCACCATTGTTGTTTATTATTATCTTAGAGGTATTGATGAGAAAAATTAGAATGAATGCAGAGATTGTAGGTTATAAAATAGGGAGAAATCATTATAAAGTTAAGGCATATGCAGATGATTTAGTGTGTTTTTTAACTGATCCTATTACTCAGATAGTTGAATGGAGCAAAATGATTGAGGTTTACGGAAAACTTGCAGGCTTTAAAATAAACAAAAATAAAACTAAAATATTGGTCAAAAATGTTACACTCTTGCAGCAGCAGGTATTAGCGAGAGTAACAGGTTTTGGTATAGAACATAAAGTAAAATATCTGGGAATATGGTTAACTTCTAATAATTTTAACCTATTTAAAAATAATTATGAAAAAACATGGCAACAAATAAATACCGATCTGACAAATTGGGAAAAAATACCCTTATCGTTGTGGGGTAGAGTATCGGTAATTAAAATGATGGTATTACCCAGGATGCTTTTTTTATTTCAAAATTTACCGATTATTAAGGGGTTCAAAGTTTTTAAAATCTGGAAGAAGGATATTCAAAAAAATTTGTGGGGAAAAGGAAAACATAGAATAGCGTATAAAAATCTGATTCAATTAAGAGAAACAGGAGGATTAGGTTTACCTGACTTGCAACAATATTATGAGGCTTCCTGTTTTCTCTGGTTAAAAACCTGGATTAAATTAGAAAATTATCGATTATTAGAGTTAGAAGGGTATAATCTTCGATATGGCTGGCATGCATATTTGTGGTATGAAAAGGAAAAGGTAAATAGGGATTTTAAAATTCATATTATTAGAGCTGGGTTATTTCAAATTTGGACAAAATATAAGAAGATTTTAGAAAATACGACCCCGGGGTGTATTAACCCAATAGAAGCTTATATGAAGAGGGGGAAACAGTTAAATTTAGATATAGAGATGTATAGGGGTATTATTGAATGGAAGGAGAGTAAATGGGTTTTAAAAAGCAGGGAAGAATTAAATATAAAAGACTGGTTTTTATATTATAAACTACAAGATATTTTTAATAAAGATAGTCAACTTGGATTCAGTAAAAATAAATCCGAGTTAGAAAAGATAAAGGAAAGGAAAGGATTGATTGGTAGGATGTATAAATTATTGATGACTATTAATTTAGAACAAGAAAGAATTAAACCAGTCATGATCAAATGGATGCAGGATTTAGGATTCAATATAGACCTGGATAAATGGGAAAATTTATGGAAGAGGGAGTTTAAATTTACAATAACTAATGAAATTAGAGAAAATCTCTATAAAATGTTTTATAGATGGCATATAACGCCAATTATGATATCTAAAATGAACAGTCAAGATAAAGGAATCTGTTGGAAATGTGGAAAAGAAAGAGGAACTTATATGCATGTCTGGTGGACTTGTAAAAAAATTAAAAAATTTTGGAAAAAAATAGTAAAAGAAACAAATAATCTGATTAATAGTAAAGTGAAAAGAAAACCATTATTTTGTTTACTGGGAATACCCACAAACGATATTCATGATCGGGATAGGATTATCTGCCAATATAGTTTTGCTGCTGCAAGGATTGTGATAGCTAGAGTATGGAAACAAACAAGTAAACCCTCAATTATAGAATGGAGAGAGAAAGTGTGGTTATATATGAGGATGGCCAGATTAACGGAAATTCTGCATGGAAATGATTTGGAAGAATTTAAGTTAACATGGTTTAAGGCCACCTCATATTGGGATAAGCTGGCAAAAATGGATTTTACTTTATTTAGTGAGCTATAGAAAATTATTTTTTAAGCAATATTAGAATTTAGATAATTAATAAATAAAGCTACCGGACACTTCTATGGAAGTCATGGTGATGGGTCACTTTTGGTGGCTGGGGGGAAAGGGTATTTTCTTTTGATGAATGTATTAAAAAATGAAATGTATTCAATATGTTATGTGAATACCCTCTTATATCTATCTATATATATATCTTTTTTCTTTTTTTTCTTTCTTCTTTTTTTTCTTTTTTTCTTTTTTGTATTGTAAAATTCAATAAAAAATTATAAAAAGGAGGGATGCTAGGGGTAAACGCCTGATTCTGACATCTTCTTCGTCTTCTTCTTCTGCTGTCAGGAAGTTCTTCCTAATTTTAGTGGAAAACTCTTTTGATTTAATTTCAATCCATTGGTTCTGGTCCGACCTTCTAGGCAACAGAAAACAATTCTGCACAATCCTCTATATGACAGCCCTTCAAATACTTGAAGATGTCTATCATATCCCCTCTCAGTCTTCTCTTCAGGCTAAACATTCTCAGCTCCTTCAACCTGTCCTCATAGGACTTGGTCTCCAGACCCCTCACCATCTTTGTTGCCCTCATCTGGACACATTCCAGCTTGTCAACATCCGTATTAAACTGCAGTGCCCAAAACTGTTCACAATACCCATATGAGGTCTAACCAGAGCAAAGTAATACCATCACTTCTTGAGATCTTGAAACTATACTTCTGTTGATGCAGGCCAAAATCGCATTTGCTTTTTTAGCTACGGCTGACTCAAGTTCAGTGTATGGTCTCCTAAGACTCCTAGATCCTTATCACACATAGTACTGCCAAGACAAGACTCCTACATCCTATGATTATGCATTTGATTTTTCCTAGCTAAATGTTTATTTTGCTGCACCTATCGCCTGCCCTGGAAAAAGTTTCAGGAGAAACCCATCCCCAAGGCATCACTTTCTCCCATCTGCCTCAGATGTGATAACCTTATAAAAGTGACTTAAAACCACAAGATTCTATGTATGGGGTTTCATGTTTCTTGCAATACAAAGAACCACGGGATGAGGAAGTCTCACTGGAGGGTGGGGGCTGTTATGATTTGAAAGTTCAGAGAGAGACTGTGAAATCATAAGCAGAGTCATACCCTTCTAAACCTATTGACTTCAATGGTCTTAGAAAGATCTAATTCTTTTCAGGATTTATGTGACAGAGGTCCAGAGTTTGAGACCATCACCACTGAGTTGTCTTTTGAGAACCTTCCCTGGGGAAAAAAAATACAGTATCGTGTTCAAACTTCATTGCACGCAAGAACAGAAGAATGAATGGCTGAGACAGAAGTGAAGGAGTTAAGTGAGTGAACACTAATGAACGTTTAGGAAAAAATGCTGACATAAGCACTTCTCCTGAGGATCTGGTATTTATCTGTCCATGTGTTAATGTACACACAAAGCACAGCATTTCCAGGTTGATAGCTCAGCATTGTTATACATCTGCAGTGAAAGGTTAAAGAGCTTCATAACACTGGTTGGAGGAGCTTAATAAATGGACCCCAGCTTCCCTTTTTTATGCATTCTTTCCCAGTCTTTTTAGGTTAAACTGGGGTGGGTGGGGAGGGGCTCTGGATCTGTAATAAGCATATCTCTACCTTATGGGTGGTGTTTAATGATCACATCAAGGGGGACATGGGGTGGGGAATAGCCTGAAACAAAATGTTTTTAAGAGAAGAAAAAATAGTCCATACATACCAAATAAGGTAATTTCCATTTGGTACCACAGTGCTGGCAAAAAACCAAGCTTCTACCACAGCAATCATGGATTTATAGCATCAATTCAAGATTAAACAAACCTCAAGGGACTACAAGTTGCAGTTTAGAGCAAGGCTGAAAAAAGGAAAATAATAAAGTGTCAATGATCCTTTTTAAAAGAAATTGTCTTTGCTTGAGATCCACTTTGGGGCACAGTTTTTCCAATACATAGAAATACCAAGACAGAAACAAATCAGTATCAAAAAATTAAAACTAGCTACCATCTTGCAGTTGCTTTGCTTCCCCAATCCCGTCCATTGGGTGATGTGATGGAGCATTAAACAACTTAATGTTGACGACCAGTGCCATTAAGATGACGTTAGTAGGGATGATGAAACACCTGTTGGCTTAGCCCATGGTCCCCACACTGGGTGCAAGCAGGGAGCCAAGCCCACAGCTAGTTGTTTGGCTGTTCACAAGAAGCCAGGCTTCATGTGGAGGAGTGGGGAATCAAACCCAGTACTCCTGATTAAAATCAGCTGCTCGTAACCACTGGCAACCAGGTGGGGAGCTGAACTCTTCTGCTGTGCAGATGCAGAAGCAGCTTGTGAGGCAGGAGGCAGAGTGACTGCTCCAACCCCTGTGTAGCCACAGAGCTCTTTGGGGTGGCTCAAGGCTAACTGTGGTGCAGCAACCCTCAGGTGCCCACAGGATTTTTGGAGATAGAGTCACCAAATTTGGAGCGTAGCTGCAAGGGACTCTCCTTAGATGGGCAGCAAAGTTTGGTGAACACTGGGACAGGGGTCCAATTTTATGGGCCCGCAAAGGGGTCACCCCTCATCCTTCAGGCAAGAAAAATAAGGCATGGAAAACATTTCCTTTGGTGGCAAATGACACCTTGTGATGTCATTATAAAGGTAAAGGCCCCCTGTGCAAGCACCGGGTCATTCCTGACCCATGGGGTGACGTTACATCCCGATGTTTACTAGGCAGACTTTGTTTTACGGGATGGTTTGCCAGTGCCTTCCCCAGTCATCTTCTCTTTACCCCCAGCAGCAAAAATAATCAAGAATCTGATTACAAGAGATGGTCATGGTGCAGGGAAATGAAGCCTCTATTCAAGGCGACCTTCAGTTTGAGAGCAGGTTTTCAGAGGGGGGGGTGATATCGGAGCCAGCCAAAGTCTCGACCGCAGGGGCTGTTCTGAAGGAGACTGTTCATCCATGTGTTCATCTTCAGAAGCCTGGTGGTGTGAGCAGCTGTTGAAGCCGGTTCTTTTTAGTTGGAGGGTATATCCCTCTGGATGGGACTTGGTGAGCCCCATCTTTAAAATAACCCTTATGCTTGATGCAGATTAATCCACTGAAAGATGATGGTTGGTCAGACCAAGTTGACAATGATTACACGACCCTGATCTCAAAAGGGCCCCAACTATGGGGCCCTAACAAAACCAGTCAAAAGATAGAAAAATGGGAGAAAACACATAACTGTGCATCTGAGCAAAGATGAATAGCCGAACCCGAAATCCAGGAATCACCTATTTGGCTTATGGCATATTCCCAGATTTTGGTATTCAGTAAACCCAAAACCTGAATATTGCTCTAATGGCTAATGTTGGGTTTATTTTCGGGTTGGGTATATTGATATGCACAACCCTAGTCCTGTCATATTCAGTCATTAGACTGTAAATATAGAGCAGGGGTCCCAAACCTTTTGAGCCTGTGGGCACATTTCAAATTCTGTCACATGGGTACAGCTAGCACAAAATGGCTGCCATGGGAGGCAGTATATGGCAAAATGTCTGCTTCAGCTTATTTTCAGCCATACAGTGAAGATCTTTGTGCTGTGGTGGCTGCTGCTGTGAAAGCAACATTTTAAAAAAAAATCTATACAGCCAATCAAATATCCAATGACCAATCAGAAACCTTGCTGGGCAAAACCCTACTTGGTCCCGCCTACTTTCTAAAAATACTTGGTGGGCACCAGGAAAGGTGTCAGTAGGCACCATAGCACCCATAGACACCACATTAAGAACCCCTGATATAGAGCCTACACTTGTACACATATATATGCATATGGATTGTGATTGGGAAACCTACTGTTTCTTGAACACATGGAGAAGGTCCTGAGTCATATGCTGGTAAGGTCTATAGTATGTTCCAGCAAACATGTGTAGGTTGGGGTCAGAGCTTGCAAACATGATACTGCTTTTTGCATGTACACATTCATTCTAGCAATGCAGGTATGGGCTTTTGATAAGGACTTTTGTTGCATTAAAATCTGGTAGAAATCAGTGAACTGGCAAACAGATAAGTAGAAAGATGCCTGTTCGTAATTTTGACTTGAAGGTCTTTGAAATACTATACAAAATGAATGCCATGCAATGCCTCAGATTTAATGGAATAGTTACAAAGAAGCATTTCTACAAGCACAGCAACTTTTAATTGGCAGCCTATTTTAGTTTTCCAGGTTCAATATAACTTACCCCTGGTAAAACCAAAATCATTTGTTGGACCCATCCCTACATGATGAGGTTAATAATCACAGCTCAATTTAGATCAGATCTCTCTGTGGTTTATATCAGATATCTCCAAACTTCTTTATGGCCAACCTCCCCCTCATGGAAGGCGGAGAAGGCTAATATTAATTCTTTCAGAAGCGTTAAGAAAAACGTCAAACATGTTGAGACTCATGACAAAATTATAAAAGCTGGCAACTCTGAAAACGCTCAACATTTCATGCTGCAGCTGGGGAGGTTCCCCCAGGATACATTTTAAAGCAGAGTAATTAAAAGAGAGAAAGACTAAACAACAAACAAATAAAATTATATCATAATCTGAAGTGCCTCAAGTTCACAGAAGTAGATTGTACAAAGAATCATTGTATTAACTGTGAGGAAGGAGTGATTTATCTCACAAACATGATGTTTGACGTGCCTTTACCAGAGTTTTAGTTAAGACAATGACATAAGAGCAGTCTTGCTGGATCATACTAAAATCCATCTAGTCTAGCATGCTGTTTTCAAAGGCAGCCTACCAAAAGCCTCTGGCATCTCATAAGTAGGACATGAACGTAACTAGGATTTCTTTTGGAATGAAGCATTGGGTTTCTTCTCATAAGTGGAAGATGGGGGGGAGCCCTTTAGTGTTGCTTCATGCCAGGCTTTCCTGGTGGCATGGTGCCAACAAGATGGAAGGTGCTGACTCAGATGAGCTGTGGACAGTTCTTTCAATGGGTCCATCCCCACTAGTACTTCTGAGTGGGACAGGGCTATCTGTCTGCTCCCTGTCTCTGCTGGTTCTTCAGCAGGGAAAAGGAGCATGGTAATGGAAGAAGAGGGGCTATCTGCCACCACTGCTCCTTGTCCCAGGGTCTCAGAAGGAGGAATGGCCAAGCTGTCATCTCACAACAGCTCAACTCTGATTTCTGCCTTGTGGTATTGTTATATTCAGGATAGCTTCTTCTTTGTCCTCCCACCACCACTTTTAGCAAGTGAGAAGTGGAGTGGGTAGCTGCCAATTTTTAAAAAGGTGTTTCAGCATTTTCTTTTTTTTATTATTAAATGAGGTGTCAGATTTATGGAAGCTCTTCCATCCATAAAGAGGGTAAGGAATGGACGGAGTGGGGGGGGGGTCATATGCCTCTTCAGGATAGTGGAAGCCTTTGTAAAAATGTTGCATATGTTCTGCCCACAGAGCAAGGAGGAGGTTACAGCTCCTCGCCTGCACCATGACAACAGCTAGGCTAGGCAATTACCTCTCCAATTACCTCTCCCCCCTCTGTGCAGGTGTAAACAATGAGTTCACTGGCTGGTCTGTTTTGCATTGGAATTGTGGAAGTCTAGAGAGGGAGTCCGCCAGCTGGTTTTGCTTGCCCAGTATGTGTTTGAGCACAAACCGAAACTTGGAGAAAAATTCTGCCCAACGGACCTGTTTTGCTGTTAACTTACGAGCCCCTTTCAAAGCCTCTAGATTTTTATGATCTGACCAGACTTCAAAGGGAATGTCAGCACCTTCAAGGAAATGTCTCCACACAGTCAATGTGTGTTAGATGGCGGCCGCCTCTTTCTCCCAAATGGGCCAGTTAAGTTCCGACTGAGAAAACCTTTTAGAGAAGGCACAAGGTTGGAGTTGCCCAGAGTCTCCTCGTTGGAGGAGGGGCCCCCCATCACCACTTCAGAGGCGTCGACCTGTACCACAAAAGCCTTTTCACAGTCAGGATGTTTCAGGACTGGCTCAGAGGTAATTATTTTCTTTAATGTCTCAAATGCTAACTGGCATTCATCCATCCAGACTAGTCGGGAGGCTGACAGAACTGCTGTGCTTCCCTTCCCTTTAGTTTTTAATAGATTTGTGATAGGAAGAGCTACTTGGGCAAAGTTTCTGATAAATGGATGGAGGAAATTTGCAAAACTGAGAAATTGTTGAAGCTGCTTTCGTGTTTTGGGCGGTTCCCATTCTACCACAGCCCGTACTTTCTCCAGGTCCATGGCAAGGCCGTGGTGAGAAATCACATAAATGTCAGCCCTTGGCCCACAGAACCAGAAATCACCACAAAGTCATATAGAGTCCAAACAGATGGCTTTTACTGATCAACTAGGCATACAGTGCAAACGAATAAAATGACAGCTATGAGAGGCTCACTAGCTAGGAGATATTATAAGGCAGGAAAGGCGGGAGATTACACGCATGAATACAGTTTCCCAGGAGCTGAGTTCCCAGGCCTAGGTATGCGACCTTGGGGGGCAGACAATACAGCACAGAGACAGAGGCAATAACGAAACCGAGATAGCAGCCTGACATTCTGCTCCCCTCAAGGCCCCCTCCCAGTTCGCAAGGGGGCTGGCCTGTCCGGGTAAGCAATGTGAAAGGCGTTGACGAGGTCGGGGGCGGAGACATCTCGTGCGCGCACCCATTCGTCATAGGCAGGGGGGAAATGTTTCCAACGAACTAGATATTGCAGATTGCCATGGTGAATACGGGAGTCAAGGATCTTGGAGACTTCGAAGTGTTCTCCAAGATCCTTGACTCCCAGAAAAGTCAAAGAGTGTTGATGGAATTCACATTTAGACACTTTGTGCCAGCGTAGGCCAAGGGCTGGGCAGTGCCCGCAGTCCTCAGACATGTGGTTGGTATCTAGCCCCTTTCGGAGCAGGCGACAAAGATTATGCTGTCTGCCAAGGTCAGAAGTAGGAGGCGTCATCAAAGCAGGCAGGATTCAACGGCCGGAGAGATCAATCACGAGCGGTAGCAGGAACACAGAGAAACTGCACGGTTGCTTCAGCAAAGTGAAAGCACGCCTGCACTGCCTTTATCAGTCAGTGCACTTCCAAGCTAGGCTTCATCCTGAAATGACTCAGCACCAGTTCTCTGTCTGCTTAGCCTCTCCAAGCGATCACTTCTCCTTCTACCTTGCAGAACCACACGCTGCCGAGTCCTGATACGCCTATCAGGTTCAGGTGAGCTTGGAGGGCTGCCATTCTCAGATTCCACTGCAGGGGTTGGGGGAAGAGTAGCTTCTGTCTGCCCTTGTTCCATCTCTCTGCCTAGCTATTGTTCCTGCTGAGTTGTTTCAGGCTCCTGTGCTACTGACTGCAATGGAGGTACTGAGGGCCCAGAGGCAACCTGTTCCTCCACTTCAGCTTCACAGTCCTCCGAGTCCTCAGCTCCCAAGGCGGGGCCCATGACACACTTTGGCATACAGTTGATTGTCCTTTAAGCATTTCAACACCTCTTTGACTAATTTAACATGTTCTTCAATTTTTTTAATAAATCAAAATATCATCTAGATAAACAATTACTCCTTTAAACAACAAACCATGTAACACCTCATTAATCATTTACATGAAGACACTAGGAGCTCCAGATAAGACAAAGAAGGCGACTAATGGAGAATAGGATTACAATACAAGGTTAAAATACATTGCATGGTGTCACACAGTCCAATAGAAACCATGATAAGCATTCTCAGGGTAGGAAGTCATAACAATGTATAACAAGGCATAACAAGAGTGCAGCTGTGAGTTGTGGTAAACAGGATGGGCACATACCACACCAGTAGGCAGAGAGATAAACTGTACAGAGAATGAGAACCAAAGGACACATGACTGGGGCCTTGCCAAACAGGCCTTGTTAGACATGCCTACCATAAAGTCAGGCCAAGATGCAGGAAACAGCTCCAGAATAAGTCAAGACATGTATGATTAAGTGGATGCAGAACATTGGAGAGATGATTCCAATGCAAACCTGGGAAAGACTATGGACGACCGAGTTAAAAATTTCCATGTCGCAAGATGTTAAAGAAAATTGGTATAAGATGTTTTATAGATGGTATTTTGCACCAAAGTACTTACAAAAGATGTACAAATCTAATCAAGCAAATTGTTGGAAATGTTCAGAGACCGAAGGAACTTTCTTTCACCAATGGTGGACATGTACAAAGGCTTAAATGTACTGGAAAAAAATACAGAGAAAGCCAAGAAATGTTACAAACGAATTTTGACTTAAATGGTAAGTATATGCTGTTGGGGATAATCCCTCCCCCAAATAAACATTTATACACAAGGAGTTGTTTCAGTACGCAACAACGGCTGCAAGAATTTTATATGCGAAATACTGGAAATCTAAGAACATTCCAGATAGAATAGATTACAAAATTGCATGAATTTGCGACTATGTCAAGATTGACAACCCTGCTTTGAAGAATGCCAATTGAGGATTACAAATTGAAATGGCAATTATTATTTGATAGATAGATATAAAATAAAAATGGAACAACGAGAGGGTCAAATCATTTTAAACATTGTTGATAAAATGTTTGAATTGCCTGTGAGATTCTTCTTCTTTGACAATTAGACAAACTTTTCAGAAAGAACACATATAACTTCAAATTACTAGTTGAAGATTATAGTAATAGTGTGAGGGTTCCCAACCTTCCTGTGCAAACTCCATAAAATCACTTGCTCAGACTGTCATGCAGAAACAAGGAACTTTATTGGAAGCTTCAGGTAGTACAGGCCTTACACTGGTAAAGTTGCAAGTGCTTACAGTTTCACAAAGACAGAATTATAACCCCTACAGGAAAGCAGATGTCAAATGTATGTTATGGGAAACTACGAGATAATTGTGCATGGTACAAGAACATCAAAGACCTCAGGGAACTCGTTAGGCTATCTACCCACCAAGGCCACAGCTGGCGGGAGGGAGTCAGAGAGAGGAAGGGAGGTGGACGTGGGAAGAGACATTCCAACCCGGGGCCTGCCAGACCCAGCGCCTGAACCAAGAAAAGGCAAAAGGCCTGGACTGCTTTTACGAGTCCAGGAGGGGGGGGAACACACCAGGCAAAGGCATACCGACCCTCACAAATAGAAGCTTTTCAGTAAATGCAGTAAAGTATAGAATTGAAATATTAAAGAGATAGAATTACTGGGGTAAGGGTATGTAGAAGAGCACAAACTTAAACTAATGTTTGTGCTGGGCACAAACTTAAACTGATATGTAAACTCTTCTCATCTGTCTTCCCATCTTTTTTCTGTACCCCTTATATAAAAATAAAAATAAAAAAAAATGCTGGTGGCTGATACTCTTTTGCTCGGCTGCTGCCATCCCCCACCCCTACTGGTATTCGTGGAGAGATGTGCATCAGAACTGTGAGGCACCTACTTTGTGGGTTTGTAAAATCAAACCCCTTTGTCCATTCTGCTTGCAACAAAGAAGAAGAAGAAGAAGAAGAAGAGCACCAGCATGGTGTAGTGGTTAAGAGCGGTAGTTTGGAGTGGTAGACTCTAATCTGGAGAACCGGGTTTGATTCCCTGCTCCTCCACATGAGCACCAGACGCTAATCTGGTAAACTTTGTTGGTTTCCCGACTACTATGCATGAAGCCAGCTGGGTGACCTTGGGCTAGTCACAGCTCTTTTAGAGCTCTCTCAGCCTCACCTACCTCACAGAGTGTCTGTTGTGGGGAGGGGGAGGTGATTGTAAGCTGTTTTGATTCTTCCTTAAGTGGTAGAGAAAGTTGGCATATAAAAACCAACTCTTCTCCTTCTCTTGAAACTTAAGAGGTTTTGAGATGAAAGACCTGTCCTGTCCAAATTTGGTGCCATTATCTTTAAAAATAGCTGACCTGGATCCTTGAATTTGTTCCCCATTGAAAATTATGGTCCCAAAAATCTGGTGATAAAGATTTTATGACAATATTTTATTTTTACTCCAAACTTCCTGGCAAAGACAATATAAATTGACAAAGACAATATAAATTGTCTTTGTCAATGAGATGCAAAAATCCAAAGTTTGAGGTCACTGAGTTTCTAGAATGAGTATTTATTTTATTTTATTATAACCAGTTCTCAATCCCCAGCCAAAGCTGGGCTCAGGGCATCTAATAACACCAAAAATATACGATAAAATCATGTACAATAAATGACATATATAATAAAACCAATCCCACTTCTGCTTCAATTAAATAATTAATACAATTAATACAGCTAAATACAAGGGTGCCAAACATAAACCCACGGCCTACAGGACCAGTGGTGGGCTGGAGGGCAGTCAGGAACTCCGATATATAATCATTGTTCACATATAACAGAAAAGTTAGATTAAAATTAGATTAAAGTACACCTCCAAACCTTTATCCCTTTTTAAAATTATGGTTTTGGCACTCCTACATTCTGCATCGGAACAGTATGTTATGCACAATCCTGTCAATATGCATGTGAACAGTTTGTGTGAATTGGGCAATGCACATATTTCTACATGTACGCATACATGAAGCTACCTTACACTGAGTCAGACCATTGGTTGTCAGTATTGTCTATTCATAGTGGCAGCTGCTTGCCAGGATCTTGAACAGAGACATTTCATATCACCTACTACCACATCTTTTGCATGGAACCACTAGGGATTGAACCTGGCACCTTCTGCATGCAAAGCAGTTGCTCTACCACTAAGCCACAACTCCTACCATTTTCAGCTTCAGTGCATGCAGTTGGAAACCCTAAAAAATCCCAGTTTCTGATCATGTGTATCAGACCTGGAAAATACATGTGTTGGCCTATTTGCACAAAATGGCGATGACATATACTGAAATGGCCTCTCCCTGGATGTGATGTAAGAATACCAAAACTGAGACGTGAAAAGGACTTTTGATGCTATGGATAAGCATGTTTGTGATACACGTAGAGAGTATTAAGTGCATTGCTCTCATTTGTGATTTCTGAACAATCAAAAGGAAGCAATAAAGTTTTGAAATGAGTTCAGGAAACTGTTTCTAGAATATTTGTGAAATATGACTGATGTAATAAGGAAACATCAATAAAACTATAAAAAAGATAAGAGCTTGAGTAGACTTAAAAAGGCAGCAGGAGATTAAAAAAACCCAAATAAAATAAGCCCTGAATAAAAGCTAAAACAAAGGAAGATAAAAGCTCCAGATACGGAGCACAGCATCGAGCATCCTGCAGTATCACACCAGAAGCTGGAAGTCAAGATCGAAACGACAATGCAAAGTTTGTCTTTAAAAAATCCAGAGAAAGCTAAATGTTTCCAGTGTTTGTGGTTCGAATGGAGCGGAAAATGCAATTGAAGAAAGCAGTAAATCATGTACCTCTCAGTCAGAGAAGACCTCTCACTCTACATTTAATCGCTTACCTTACAGAAATTATTTAGGCATTTTTTGCCTCCGTTTCCATTTTGTGAAATTTCATAACTTAAGAGGTACAAGAGGTTTAGGAGGTGGATGTTCCTGATGACAGATGTGGGAGCTACAGAAAAGCTGCAACCCTCAAACTATTCTGGAAAAACACACCTGAAAGAGAGTAGGGGACAGCTTCAAGGAAAGTGGTGTGAGAATTGTAGTATGCATTATATTGAAAAATTGCTTGGATTAATACTAGGAGGGAATGTCTGGTGTCTTCTTGGTGCAATGGCTTTTTTCTGTGCTCTCTGTGGCTCCCCTGGCAACTGTTAGAAAACCCTCCTGGGGTAGACCAATAGGATTTCTTTGTTCAATACAAGTGGCTTTGTTCCCCATTTAGCTTCAGACTACGATTAGGGAAGCGGTAATCACTTCTGCTGTTTCTGAAAACAAATGTTCCTGACTCTTCCTTCCCTGCTATTGCTCTTGGCACAATAGAAAGGTCATGGTTGACAGGCTTGCATCAGTTCAGTTCTGTCTTTATTGAATGATGAATGCAATGCAGTCCCTACACACACTCTCTCAAAATACCACAGCACACACACATTTGCTGGCGCCCCAGTGGAAGAAACTTTGGGTGTTAACAAGGAATGACTCTCTGCGATTGCTTTGTGCTGCTTTGGCTTGTGTGAATTTCGGACCATCTCTGAAAGCTGATTTATTCCACAATCACATTGCTGAGTTTGAAGGAGGTACAAGTAAGTTCTCCCTTCCTGTTCACGAACAGGTGTGCCTCTCTGGGAACCATACGAAAGTCACTCAAGGGCCCTTCAGACTCACCAGAGCTCTATTGGATGTAGTGTTTATATATGACCCATGCAGGCTGCCACTGTGTGGTCTGAAGCTATCAACAAGGAAATGAGCAAAAGATGTCAAGTGAATCAGAGAGAGAGCCCAATGGTCTGTTTTACCCCTTGAGGCTGCATAAACAGTCTGTTGTCAGATGTTATTTGCATATCATACCTACCTAAATAGAGGGTAAAGGGAAGACCTGTTGAACTGCATGCTCCATTGGGAGCATTCTTGTTCCTTTTGTTCTGCAGTTATTTTACAGGCTTAGGCCATCATGGATGTGCCCAATATTACATCACTTAGACTGAGTCCTAAAGAGAAACATTGTGACTGTGTTTACCTTTCTTTTCCAAGATTAATTAAACAGTACATCACAACAGCAAACAATTTTACTTTGTCTTGTCTGAACATAGCTGTCCTGTCATTTTTATATTCTTTTCATGGTTGCCATTTATAAAATGACATCTATATATACAGTGCTTTACTGCATCAGGAACAAATAGACCCTATCGAGAGCTTAATATGTTTGAAGGATCTGAATGGGAGTTATGCAGTTGCATATAACTGAGACTGGGTTAAATCCCTGATGTGCTCTTCTGCAAGAAAACCAAACCATGGTCACACAAGTGAGTACTAACCTGGTACAGATGTTCAATTATGTGAACACTGAATGTGCATGGAAGGCAACAGCATTGCATATGCTGGCCCTAACCATGACAGATTACCTGAAAAAAGGGGGTGGTGGCATATAAGAAGTATAACTATGCACTCTTTTAGGTGCATAAAGATCTTTAGACATGTTCTGGTGAATGCACCAGAAAAGTGGGGTGGGGGAGACAGTGGGTGCAATACTGCCTCTTTCTATCTTCAGTGCTCTTTCCTGAGCAGTCTGCATTGGGATATTGGATCCACAAACACCTCATCTGCATTAAAAAGTAATGAGTTGCAAGTTTGCAATTTTCTTTTCCTGGAAGAGGAGCTATGACATTATACTGCTCACACAAGCAGAACACTTGCACAAGCAAGGGTTTTTTGCTCACTAAGGCTACCAGCATATTTCAGAACTAGCTCTTTGTTGTGGTTGGTGGGGAAGATGTGGTTGATAAGATGGGTGGTATTTAAAAGGGCTTGACAGAAAAAGGAGGCTTCCCCTCTTCACGTGGTTAATCTCCTTCTACAAATTAAAGCATAAAGACATTCCCACATTCCAGGAAGGGCATATACGGAAACACTAGCCTAGGTGGAGAGAAAGGATTCCATCACTTTATGCAGCAAATCATGTTGCAAATGAAAAACAACCCACTGCTAGCAGGCACAAAAAAAAAAAAAAAAACCTCCAGGCCTTAGATCTTAAGATGCCCTTCCATTAGCACAACAGCAGTTCCTCCTCTAGGAATGGGATTTACATTCATGGAGGACAGGTGAGGTTTTTTTTTTAACTGATTCTCCCCTCCTGCTGCAGATTTCCTTTTTGCCCTCTCCCACACTGTTCTTGGTAATTCACAGTGGGTAGCCATGTTAGTCTGTCTGCAATAGTAGAAAAGAGCAAGAGTCCAGTAGTACCTTAAAGACTAACAAAAATATTTTCTGGCAGGGTATGAGCTTTCGTGAGCCACAGCTCACTTCTTCAGATACAGCTAGAATGTGAATCCATCTGTCACAAGGTTGATGGATTTCCATTCTGTACGGCTAAATGTGGTGCCTTCCATGAAGATAATTCAGTGGGGGAACTTCCGGTGTCTGCGTTGGTCCCGGCAACAGTCTCCAGGAAGAGAATCCAAGATACGCTTTAAATTGGAGTGCAAATAGCACACCAACCCGGTCCTAAATAGTGGGCTGGGATGCAGGAATTCCTCTGCAGCCAGAAGATAGCAGTGTGACTCCCACACTCTCCGAGGGAGCTTTTTTAAGTCCCCCGGAGGTGTGGATGCTGTCCTGCTCGGCATTTTTGAGGGGAGAATAGATCGCCTTGGGCGTTTTCTTGGCTACCCGCTTGGACCTCCAGTACCTATAACCATCTTAAGAAACATTTAAAGGAAAAATACCTCACTCTCCGAAGTCTAAGTGAGTACAAGAATTCTTTTGATCTTACCGGGTCTAGAAAAATAACCGGGCTGAAAGCAATTACTGAGAACTCTGCATGCCTCCCCTCCATTGTATAAAGCCTTTTTTGTTAAGATAAATCATCTGATAAAGTGGCAAGGACCTTATCAAATTGATCTGTGGGTAGACAAAACAATCGAACTTCCTGATTGATGTGAAAGGAACCAATTAGCTTCTGTGACGTTTGAGGGGAAAGGAGAATTAAAACCCTCCCCTCTCTTGGCTACGTTACCTTTTTCCGGCTGGGGAAGGCTCTTTATCAACGTCCTTAAGTTTCGTTTTCAAGAACCGGAAGACATCTAGGAATTGCCGTGACTTGCAGAAGCATGCTTGCTGATTGTGGGGAGAAGGGAAGTGAAAGAAGAGTGCAGTGAAAGAAGAGTGCAGGACACCCTCGGTGCATCATCTAAAGGCATCTCTTTGAAAAACTACAAAACAGGGAACGTCGGAAAGTCCGTGGCTAAACTGTTTCCTGTCAACTTCCTACTTCCTGTCTACTGCCGGTCTAGAGCGTCTGCAAAAAACTTGTTGGTTTCTTCAGAAAATTTCCATACTTCAATTTCTACTTTAAATTAAGGACTCTTTGGGAAAAAATTCTTAATGACTATGATTAACAAAGCTTATTAATCTACCCACACTCATTAAAATCTTTGATCCTGGACCTGCCAAAATCTCTGCTGAAGGGCATTCTTAAGAAACTACCATGGAAAAGTTAATTCAGGATATGTTCAATCTACAAAATGAGACAACTGCAAGGTTCTATGAACACCTGTTAAATCAACAAAAGCAGATGTCAGCACTGCTGGACCAGATGATGACCAAATTTGATATCTCCACCCTGCCAGCAACTCAAAACAGGAATGAAGTCATAGAAGATTCTGAAGATGTATTCCCAAATATTGCAATGCTAGAGAGCTCTCTAGCTGAGGAACAAGAGAAAGAATACACAATAGACCAAACTCCAATAGCTTTGTTGATACCAATGGAGCTGAATGTAACTGATCTCTTCAATTTGCTTGACGGATGGTTCAATACCTACTTGGACAGGAGACCTGTTGGGATCTTCCTCTTAGAACTGGATGCGGAAAACACAGCAACTTAGACAAGTCTCAAAGGCTTCTCACTTTTGGAAGAGAGCTTGCTAACAACCCTTAAGGACCATCTTCGGTGTTTAATGACAATGATGAAAAGAAGGAGACGTTGGAAAACTCGGATGATGGAACTAGCTTAACTGACTTTAGTGTCTTATGTGGTGAAGATTAACAAATGGAATTGGTTAAAAGGGCAGGCCTTATGGATATGGATTGTATTTGACAATAAATTTACTAGTAATATTTTATTGAATTGGTGTTAGGGAGGATGGGAGAATTCAAAATGAATTAAATTTCTTAATGGAAATAATTAATGTTACTTTGTTTTACTAATCCTTTCATTATTATATTATTTTCTTTGATTTTATTATATTATGATACAATTAATTTCTAACCTTTTTTCTTGTTTTCTTGTTTCTTTTTGTTTTCTTTTTTGTTACAGTAAGGGATAGATAAATAATGGAAATAAATATTAGGATTAGAAGTTTTATGCAAAAGATGATACAAATATATTTTGAGATAGAGGAGGGTGTAGGGGAAGTTTGAATGTAACAATCTTGGCAAATGTTTGAATGTAACAATCTTGGCAAATGTTTTTTATCTATTCTGCTTTTTACTGTTTATTTCTATTGTTGAAATATGTTTTTAATAGTTTAGAAAAAATAAAAAAAATTGTATTAAAAAAAAAGATAATTCACAGTGGATAGCCGTGTTAGTCTGTCTGCAGTAGTAGAAAAGAGCAAGAGTCCAGTAGCACCTTAAAGACTAACAAAAATATTTTCTGGCAGGCTATGAGCTTTTGTGAGCCACAGCTCACTTCTTCGGTGTTCTTGGTGTTCCACTGACTAACAGGAACGTTAACATCTATGCTTTGGGGAGCATAGATGGCACAGTGGGAGGGGTAAGGTACCTTTCTCAGGCACAACTCCTCTTAAACTGTTTAGCACCCATGCTAAAGACATAGAAAAGTCCAATCTTGTATCAGCAGTTGTCTTTCACATAGAGAGATGTTCTGATCCCTCCTCATCATTTAGGTGTATGTTTACTGTTGGGAAGATGGGAAGTTCTGCCCTATCATTCCCTCTCATGGTTAGAAGCACAGGGTAGACGGGCCTTGGTGCAGTCATTTTCCCCCTCCTCTAGCTTCAAGGCAGCTTGTCCTGAAAGCTGATTGCACACTACATTTCTGCTAGGGAGGTGAAAATAAATTAAATGTCACTTCTGTGCTATGCACATCTCTTATGTGTCAGCTCTTGAATATGCACTCTGCAAATGTGATTTAAAAAAAAACGGGCTTACATGGAGGGGAAAAAAGAGTATTTGTTACAAATCATCATCTGAATGGAAAGATGGAGAGCCTCCAGTGTTAAGAGGCTGGAGGAGATGTTATTTGATGTGATAAACATTTGGAAGGCGTTTTATTGTCAGGAGGCTAAAAAACCCCACCCGTTAACTTGGAAAAATCAGGACCAAGCAATCTGACTATCTCACTCAGATTAAACAGAGGGACTCAGACGTGCCAAGAGCTGAGGAAACACGATCAAAGTCTACTGGGATCGTTGTTTATTTGACTTTAGTCACAGCAGTGCAAGCAAAGGATTGCACTTCTGAAGACGTTTGGCTAAAGTACAGTGAGTTTTGATCTCCCTGGTATAATTCCACAGAATTTGGTCCATTGTATCTTAGTTAATGTGCAAATGATATGCAGTGTCATCTGGTACTGCAGCCTTTTTAGTATACTTGCTGATGGCTTTTGGCCTTGGTCCCAGAAAATACAAATTCTAAGGCACATCAAAAATAATAATAATTCAATACTAAGGAGAGCAGTCTAATCCCCACTCCTCCAAGGAATCCCTCTTTCTTGCTTTTTTTTTGGGGGGGGGGTGTCTTCCTTTTTGTGTTATACAAGCATTACAGGTAAATCTCTTTCCAGCCATTTGGATCTCTTTCCACTGATGGTGGGTTCTCAACTTCAGAGGCATTTTTGTTGCCTCTAGAACAGGGTCTGGTGGTCTACAGATGCAGAATGAGGTGGTAGAGTCGTGATGATGCAGCAGAATGAATTTACCACTGAGCTTCAGGTAAGGGGACCACGTTTTGAATGCTTTCCTACATTAAAAAAAATCCTCTCAACTAGCACAACAGGGAGTGAGAGGGCTAGAAATCCTACCCGTGTTAGTTTTTTATTTGCAGGTAGGGTTGCCAAACTCCAGATCTCCCACTATTACAACTAATCTCCAAGCAACAGAGACTAGTTCACCTGGAGAAAATGGCTGCTTTGGAAGGTGGACTCTATGGCATTATACCCCATTGAAGTCCTTCCTTCCCCCAAACCCCATTCTCCTCAGGCTCCACCCCCAAAATCTCCATGTATTTCCCAACCCAGAGTTGGCAACCCTATTTGCAGGCATTTAAAAAAGTATTTCCTACTAGCAGCCTGAATCCCCTCTAACCAGCTCTAGATTCTGCCACCTCATTTTTCTGCATCAAGTAAACCAAACCCGAGAGACCACCTGGGAGATGGCAAGTGGTACTTGGGGCACCTCAGTAGGGCAAATCATCACAGAGAGTTTGACATACAGTCTGAGCATATTTATTACCTGTGCTTGCTCTGCTGAGGTGGTCCTTTGTCAACTGGCCATCAGCTCCATCAACCTTCTAATCCTCTCCTAGATTTACAATTGCCATCTTTGTTCTTTCCAGTACATTCTGTTTGTTGCAAGGCTGATGCGCTGCCTGGAATGTGGACGCTCCACTGTCCTATTATTTTATACCACAGCTCATTTATGCAAAGGCCTATAAAGACCATTATTAAAAGCCCTGTGCAGAATAAAAGAACTTCCAGCTGGAAAAGGCTAAAATGCTTCTTAGCTCTTCTTCCAACATCATGTCCCATCTTTCCCTGAATCTTGCCAGGGCTGTTCCCTCAACTGCTTTGTTCTGGCTAGTTTCAAATGACTCAGCTGGTGTTCTTTGAAGTGGCAGTGGCAACAAATTAGGAGCATTTCCCCTATGTTTTCTTTCATTTGGTGTTGTAGTTCCTCAGTCACTCTGTACCCACCCTTAATTCTCTCCCACACTAGAAATTTTCTCAGTCAGCACCCTTGTAATGCTGTTTTTTTTTTTTTTTTTGCTGTGTCATTAAGGAAGTATTTTTTCACAGAACACATAGTTAAATAGTGGAACTCCCTGCCCCAGGGTGTGGTGATGGCTGCCAACTTGGAGGGCTTTAAGTGGGGAATGGACATGTTCATGGAGGAGAGGAGTATTCATGGATACTAGTAAAAATGGATACTAGTCATGATGCATACCGGTTCTCTCCAGGATCAGAGGAGCATGCCTATTATATTAGGTGCTGTGGAACACAGGCAGGATGGTGCTGCTGTTTGTGGGCTTCCTAGAGGCACCTGGTTGGCCACTGTGTGAACAGACTGCTGGTCTTGATGGGCCTTGGTCTGATCCAGCATGGCCTTTCTTATGTTCTTATGGTAATTACTCTATGCTTTATTTCCTTCAAATGTCTCCATGCAGAAAGGTTTGCAGACACAATGACAGTGCATGAAATGAAAAACTGCTGCTTTTGTGATTGGTGGTGGTGGTGAAATGAAATATTAAAGCTCCAAACATAAACAGTTGATTATCACGATGGATAGCAGTGTTAGTCTGTTACTAGCAGTAAAAAAGAGCAGGAATCCTGTAGCACCTTAAAGGCTAACAAAATTTCTGGCAGGGTATGAGCTTTTTGTGAGCCACAGCTAACTTCTTCAGGTGTCTGAGCTTCAGGTGTATGAGCTTTTGTGAGCCACAGCTCACTTCTTCAGGTGTCTGAAGAAGTGAGCTGTGGCTCACAAAAGCTCATATCCTGCCAGAAATTTTGTTAGTCTTTAGGGTGCTCTCTGGACTCCTGCTCTTTTCTATTGCTAGTTCATTATCAGATTGCCATGGGCTTATGAGGCTCCTATTGTGCACTGGCTGGAATGTTGGTCTTGGACTAGGAAAACCTGAAGTTCACTAGGGTTGTTTATTCATGGGAGTTGTACCTGAGGTTCGTTGCTCGCTGGACAAACCCTTTCTTCTCACGAAGCTATGCACCAGCAGTCTCCAAGCTCAAAACAAGAATCTTGTGAGTCCCCGCCCCTTGAAATGCCACTTTGTAATTGGCTATGGTGCTTAGAAGTCGTCATCGGCAAACCCAACTGCTGCATTAAAAAAGCATTTTAAAACAAGAAATTGAGTTATTTGAAAGGAACTAGGGGGAGGAACCCAAGCTTCATTTTAAAAGCCTTTCTTTTGCTCAGAAAGAACTACAAGAAAGCAAGAAGCATTTGAATCCCTGCCCCTTGACACACTACTTTGTAATCGGCTGTACTGCTTGCTGTGAGAAAAGCCAAGCTTCTCTGTCCCGCACTTTGCCGTATGCATGGGGATTTTACCCTGGCTGAGGTCAGGGGAGATGGAAGAATCAGGTTAATAGATGAACGGGAAGGTCCAGGATTTGTGAGAACTGGCAGCAAGGTCATCTCTAAGGGATGGGAAACTCATGCATAACTCCAAGGAACAACTGAGACAGATGGGGGGGGGAACATGAGTGAAAGTACCCATGCATAAATGACCTATGTGACCTTGAGCCAGTCACTCTCATTCTACCTGCAAAGAGACAATGGAAGAGAGGGGCATGCACTCTCACTAAGCTCCCCCCTTTTTAAAAAATAATTTTAAATTCGAGATTAATTAATGTATCATTATGTGATGTCCCCCCACTGGGTCAGTAATGACCCAGTGTTTGTAAAGCAGACTACCTTTAACTTTAAAAAAACAGTAATAATAAACTTTTATTGTGAAACTATAATTTTTAAAACTGTTTTTCCATAAAGAAATAGGGAACTGAACCTATAACATGTATTACTATAATGTTAAGCTGTTCTTGTCCTGTTCTTTACAAAATATTATAACTGATTACTGACATCAGACTCCCTACAAAACAATTATGCTACTTATTTTACTCCATCTTCTGCCCAAAATTCACAAGCCTCACAGTTTCAGTGTAATTCACAGTGGGTAGCTGTGTTTGTCTGTCTGTCTGCAGTAGTAGAAAAGAGCAAGAGTCCAGTAGCACCTTAAAGACTAACAAAAATATTTTCTGGCAGGATATGAGCTTTCTGAAGTATCTGAAGAAGTGAGCTGTGGCTCACGAAAGCTCATACCCTGCCAGAAAGTATTTTTGTCAGTCTTTAAGGTGCTACTGGCCTCTTGCTCTTTTCTACTACTGCAGTTTCAGTGTAGTCAATCTTGTTCTGCCCCTGGGCTACAAAACCACATGAAAATATGTGGTGCTGTGTTTATAAATCTTATCAAAAATAAAAACAGTATACAGGCATAATGAGGTCCTACTATAGATCCCTGGGAATATTCTAAAAAAATTTTTAATTTTTTTTTATTAATAACTTCAAAAAACATAGCAAAAACCCCCCAATATGCTATAAAATACAATGTTACCCATCTAAGATGTGTTTGGGTTTGGACAAACAGATCTAAACTGTTACATCATTAAACTCTTCTTCTATGCTATGGCAAAAAGAATTAATGTGTAAAGAGGTTCCTCTGCATTCATTATGTAACACAGTCCCGATAAAACCTCTCCAAATTCTTTAACATAAAATGTCCCATGACACGGCCTCCTGCCGCATCCTCAGGACTCTGACTGACCCCAGGACCTACCTGGAGGATGGAGGGCGATGGCCCAATGGAAGGAAACCAGGACAAGACCATTTGCCTCACCGCCACTGGAATGTCTGCTGCACGTCAGGCACTGCTGGAGTGGCTGTTGCCAAACTCACAGCCGCCACCTAGCTGGCTGGTGGGCTGCCATGGCAGGGAAGGAATAAAAGCCTCTCCCACCAGGTGGCTAGAGGCTGGAGACAGAGCCAGGGAAGGCCCATTCTGAGGAGGAAGAGAGCACGGTGCACAGAAGCCCTCCCCGCTTGACAGCTGAAAGGCAGGGAGATGAGGAGGACCTGGAAGAGCGCAGAGGCAGCCGCAAGGGGCCTGCAAGAAGGGTCCCTTTTTGAGGACTCCGGTGGGTGGGGGATGATGGGAATGGGGTGGGGCAGGATAGCTGGACCATATTTAGATAGCTGGATCAGATTTATGTTCAGCATAAAGGAATAGCTATGGGATCTGCCTGTGCCCCGGCTATAGCAAATATATTCATGGTTCATGTTGAAATTTTTTTTTAATTTCATAATAACCCATTCCAATCTCAAATTGTGGGATATAAATGTTTCATTGCTGACCTTTGTTTTATTTTCCCCCCAGATATAGATTTTGAAGCATTTCTAAATTGGCTTAATACTCGATCAGTGATTAGATTTACAGGATCACACACCAAGACAGAAATCACCTTCTTGGATACAGTGATCTATAAACGTTCAGGTGAACGTTTAGCAGTAAAAATTTATAAAAAGCCAACTGATCGCAAGTCTTTGTTGCATTTTGGATCGTTTCATCCAGCCCATCTTAGACGTAATTTACCGTATGGGCAATTTATACGTCTTAAACGCAACTCAGCTGAGGAATCTAACTACAGAAAAGCAGCTACAGAGCTGGCTACCTCTTTAAGAGCTAGAGGCTATCCTAGGGAGATGATTGCGCAGGCGCTTAATCGGGCAGATACAGTTGACAGAAACACCCTCTTACAACAGTGTGACAGACAACAAAGGGGAGGGGTATCTTTCGCCCTCCAGTATACACACATGTCAAGTGGGTCCCATATACTGCCATCTCAGGCTACTCCCAGAAGGCAAGCTGGGAGTAGGAAGCATCAGTTGGCAGGCAGGTCGGGCCAATGCCTTGGATCCAGCCCCTATGCAACACCAACGTCTGATGCTGTAACCAATAAATGTTGGGGCCATTTCCATTCCAGCTATTTCCATTCTCCGCATATTTAATTGTATGTTAATGTCATCATAGTAAAAGCGTCCAGGGGTGGTAATCACATGAAAAGAGTGGTCAGGGTTGGGGGCTGCAGTAAGTATCCAGCTCCAAGACATCCCCCAATTTGGCACTAAGCCAGCAAAGGTTACAGTTACAACGATGGTAAAATACTGGTTCCAGCTGGGTTCTTGGCATGTCTCATAATTAATATTTTAGTTAGCCCAGGTCAAATTGTTTAAGATACAATCTTCTTGCATACTCAAAATGAAACTATTTATCACTTTCTATTGTAAAGTAGTACACAAGTGTTTAATAGTTTATTTTGGATTTTTTCTTAAAGATTTCAATGCAGTGTTCCATAGACTGAATCGATTAGATTAACTGATTGCAAACTTTAGGTTGATTAGAAAGTGGGGCCCTACAATTAACTAGGCAGCACATTTCTTCATTCTTATATAAGAGGGAATGTCTCCTCTAAGACTATCCCCACTGCAACCTATGCATGTGGGCTGGCTGCTTCTTGTGTGTATATGACAGACCTTTGCTTCTACCATTCCTCCTATTCTACTGGCAAACTGCCTAATGGGGCACAAGCCATGGTCCATAACATCCCCCGTAAGCCCTGCCCACTTGCCAGAATATACAAACTAAGCCTTTCTGTCTAGTAGGTTCATCCCAAGTGGGGGAAAAAACCCAAATTATACAAAACCAGGACTCATACTTATGTAGAATTGTAACCAAGTGAACCCTGTGCAACCATCAACTAATACCAAAATATTTACCATACCGTCTGAAGGAGATAATGGTCCAATATAATCCATAACACCTGTCTTTGTTTTTCGGTTGCTCTGTGATTCCCACTCCCTGTTCCTCACCCCTCCCGAGTCCCGACCTTGAAACAGCTGGAAGGCGCAGATCTGTTTCCCCCCCGCCGCCCCGCGCGCCTCCAGGGAGCTTCCCTGGAGGCGCGCGGTGGGCCCTTTAAATAGATCTGTGCCTCCCGGCCGGGAGGCAAATCTATTTAAAGCCCCCCCCAGCCCTGCCGGGAGTCCCGGCAGGGCTGGGGGGTTCTGGAAACCCTCTGCGCAGAGGGTCCTGCCAGTCCCCTGCCAGCCCTGTCGGGAGTCCCAGCAGGGCTGGGGGGGGGTTCTGGAAACCCTCTGCGCAGAGGGTCCTGCCAGCCCCCCCGCCAGCCCTGCTGGGAGTCCCAGCAGGGCTGGAGGAGGTCTGGAAACCCTCTGCGCAGAGGGTCTTGCCAGCCCCCTGCCAGCCCTGCTGGGAGTCCCGGCAGGGCTGGGGGGGGGTCTGGAAACCCTCTGCGCAGAGGGTCCTGCCAGCCCCCCGCCAGCCCTGCTGGGACTCCTGGCAGGGCTGGGGGGAGCTTTAAATAGATTTGCCTCCCAGCCGGGAGGCGCAGATCTATTTAAAGGGCCCGCCGCGCGCCTCCAGGGAGCTTCCCTGGAGGCGTGCGGAGGGCCCCTTAAATAGATCTGCGCCTCCCAGCCGGGAGGCACAGATGTATTTAAAGCCCCCCCCCAGCCCTGCCGGGACCTCCAGCGCAGACAGCACAGAGGGGCTTGTTTAAAGGGCCCCCGCGCGCCTTCAGGGAATCCCCCTGAAGGTGTGCGGGGGCCGAATTTTCCCCTGAACTCCGGATCCCCCTGAATTTCCGGGGATCCGAAGCGGGGGAGTTTGGACTTCGGCACGGCCCGAATAAAAACGGGCCGAATTTTGCCGAAGCCGAACTATAACGAATTTTTTTTTCAACAGCCCTAATTCCTTACCCCCATTAATGGTGGTTACCATGGTCACAGCCACTGGAATCTCTTCTTGTGTCTTCCAGCTGGTGGGCAGACATGTTATTGTTGCCTGCGTGTCTGGGACCACTCTCATTTGATGATTGTTGTACTGGACGAGTATTTCCATGTTGTACTTGTTGAACTCTGCGCTCTTGTTGTGGCTGTGGTTGCCTCACAGGAGTCTGTCTCTCTTCAGCAGATTGAAGAGACGGTTCCCCTCATCTATATGGATTCGAAGTTCCTCTCTCTGGATTTCCATATCAATCAGGTCGCTTAACATTTTGTCTCAGACCATATCCTCTTTGTTCCTCTTGACCCTCTGGTAAACTTCTCTCAGTTCCATAATCAGCTTTCCAGTTTTTATTGGTCTGCGGTCTGGAAAAGGAAGGTTGAGTTTGTTTAACAAATTTCTGACCTTGTTGTTGTGGACCTCTTTGTTTCAAATTACTTCCATTCTTAGCTCCTCCTTTGGTAGGAGACTCTGGATGTCGAGCTGCCTCTCGATGCGCTGGACGACCTGTAGAATCTAATCCCAGATTCTCATAGACAGTAGTTACTATTTGTGCAAACTGTAATCTTCTAACATTGTCATTTGGAAGAATAGACAAAGCAGTTTGTATTGAAGCAAGTACGGCAAGACCTGTACAGCTTGGTTTCAGAATACCCCACACTAAAGTAAAGTCTTCTTTTAACATCATCCCTATATCAAAAGAAGTTATCAAACCTTCAGTTCTCACCAACTCTGTTAAGCTTCTGGAAAGTTCTACCACTGGAGCTACTCCATGTGCTTTTTTGTAGAGATGTCCGATGACCTGAGGCCAGGTTCCAGCCTCCTCTGCTCTCAAAGACAATGAAGGATGATTAGTAAGTAAAGCATTCACAACCCTTGCCCTTAATTCAGGAGTATTAATAGGCGTTGTCCCATCTAGGGCTCTTGTCTTCTTTGAAAGCCAGACTGCTACTTTCTTTATGTCAGCGGGAGTGTCTCCAACTACTACACGAAGCTGACTCACTGGTATGGTTGCAATACCATGAGGTGCTATTGGTGCTTGTGCTCCTAATCCTAGTACTCTGTGTTGAATCAGTTACTCTACTCAGAAATGTCAACTCAGCTTCCCTTTGTGCTGCTGGTAAGACAGCATTTTCCTCTGCAGTAATAGGTAAAAGTGGATGCTCAGGTTGCCGGTCTATGTGAAAAGGCCCATGTCTGGCGGTGCCTCCCATAGCTGTTGCATTACCTTGACCCACTATGCCTTCAGCTTGGAAGTGACTAAGACTTAGAACTATATCTTGAAGATCAATTGGACCCTGATTCAAAGTCAAAGTGGGATTTGCCAAGGCAACTGGTGGATTTGCATTGTCCTGTAATGCCAACACTCCACGCATATACCAATCACCAAGTCCCTGTGGACCACTTGTCATTCTAAAGACCAATTGTTGACCATGCACAAGCTGAACCTGTGAGGACGTCTGCTGAATTGTTTCTTTCAACTCTGAATTGTTTCATTCTACTCTGTTGTTAGGTCTGGCTCGTACAAGCAGTCAGATCCTGGTTCAGGCTCTTGACATGTTTTAGGCCTGTCTTTGTTTTTCAGTTGCTCTGTGATTCCCACTCCCTGTTCCTCACCCCTCCCGAGTCCCGACCTTGAGTAGCTAACGACCAGGCCGTGTTTAGATTCCTGTTTCACTCCTTCTTCCCTCCCTTCTCCTGTGCTCTGCTATCTCGCTGTTTCCCAGGCCATTTGATCTTGCATCTGTGATGTAATCGTGTAACCATGCTTTAAGTTAGGCTTTGCAGCCCAGGCCTGTATTGGCAGCTTTGAAGCTGCAGTGTATCCATGCTTACTAGATGCTCTCAATAAATGTTTACCTGCTTCTGACATGCCTGTCTGAGCGAGTGACTTTTTGAGACGACCTAGGTTGGCTTGAGGACCTGATATTAAGCTGCCAATCACTTGCTCCAGCTCCGATCCCAAGCTGCGAATTCTTGGCTATGTCGGACCCTGGAGACAACGGTGACACGGCGTCTGGCGGGGACAACATGATGCCAAAGGAGCCCGATCTCGAGCAGAAGGAGGAGAAGCCGAAACCCAATGGAGCAGGTACGGGCACCAAACAACCGGTCTCCCGTCTCAGTGCCTGGCTGGATACCCCCCACAAATGGGCTCCAGTGGGGGGCATCACGGAACGTCGGAAGCAGATGATGGCCAACATGGAAGGTCTGGGGGTCGACATGGATCAGCGGGACTCCCTTCTACGGCACGAGTGGGAAGAGGAACGTCTGCACCTGCAGTTTGAAAGGCAGGAGATGGCTGATCGGATGGATGCCATGTATGCAGTGATACAGGACATGGCACATGAATTGGATGACTTGCGTCAGCAGCCGCCCCAACCCGGGCAACCTGACGGAGGAAGCCAGCCTGTTGTACCTGCACAGCCAGTTGCACCTGTGCTGCTGGGTGGCCCTGCTCCAGGCCCACCCCATCGCCGGGACTTGAAGGTGACTTTCAATGGGTCAAGCTACTTACTGTCTTACTTTCTGGTCCAAGTGGACATTTTTATGCAGGAGCAAGGCGAGACCTTCACCTCGGAAGAGAGCCGGGTGCAATACGTTGCTTCACTGTTGCAAGGAGAAGCCGCTGCATGGATGGTGCACCAGTATGAGCTACGCTCCCGCGTTTTGCGGAATTTGGATGACTTCATGATAGCTCTCCAAAGCCGGTTCGAGGATTCACACCGGGGGGAGCAGGCCAAGACAGCGTTGTTGCAGCTACGCCAAGGGACTAAGTCCCTTGTGCAGTACTAAGTGCAGTATGCAAGTGAGTTTCAATTGCTTTCAAGCAAGATATTGGACTGGAGTGAGGCCACTCGGGTTCTGTACTTTCATGAGGGACTTAACCCGGAGCTGCAGCATTGGGCGTTTATGCAGGGGAATCCTCCTGATGTAGAAGGATGGATCCGGCATGCAACCGATATTGAAAACCGCCGGCAACTATTGCAACTCTCCAAGCAGTGGACGGTCTGAGAGACCAAACCCCGTGGAGATAGGCCCGGCGCCCCCAAGGACTCTCGTTCCTGGCAAGGAGGGGGGCAGTCGGTGGCAGAGCGGCGCAAATGCTTTGAGAGTGGAGCCTGTCTCATTTGGGAAGGCTTGGGCCATTTTGCCTCTCGGTGCCCGTCCCGAGCCGGAAAGCCGGGTCCTTCCCAACCAGCGATGAGGGAGGCAGAAGGTACTCACACCGAGGGACAACCATGCCGCCGAAGTGGCTTGACAGGGAGATGGAGTACATCCTCAGCTCTTCAAGCGCAACCTGACCAGGACCCGCCAAAAGCTACCGGCCCATTGGGGCCACGGATTACAAAGCAAGTGTCCGGCTCATCGGAGCCGTGGATTACAACTCTAGAAACTCCATCCTCCAGCGACGAGGAGGAGTGGGACCCGCTGGCAAAAAACGCCGTCGGTCTGCTGTGAAGGGAGCTCCTCAGCAGACCGCTCCGGACCTTGATCAGGGAGCTCCAATAATGGTAAGAGAACAGGAATACAATATGTATGTGGAAGTGGCTCTAGCCTTACCCAGGGGGGGACCTATCCTAAGGGTACCAGCCCTAGTAGATTCAGGCTGTGCTTGGACTTTGATTAACGAAGAAACTGCCCAAGAGTTACGGGTAAAAAGAGTTGAATTACCTAAACCCATTAAGTTTGCCCAGATGGATGGTAGTGACTTTAGGGTCCGCTATAGGACTGCACAAGTTGCCTTGGGAGTGGGAGAACATTGGGAACAGATCCATTTCAGATCCATTTCACCATAGCTCCCATAACGGCTCCCATAGTTTTGGGAATGAACTGGCTTTTGAGTCATAGTCCTATCATAGACTGGAGGAACCGAACCTTAACCTTTTCGCAAACTCAGTGTGGCCGACATAGGAGGGAGGTGGCCTTCAAAGAACAAGCGGCTGCATTATTGCAATAGCCGTCACCGAGCGTCCCACCACCTCAACTCCCCAGGGAATTGCTCCCCAGTTTGCTGATGTATTTGATGTGCGTGAATGTGATGAGTTACCCCATCACCATGAGACAGACTGTGCCATTGAAGTTGTGGGGGAGGGCAAACTCTCGAAAGGGAAAATCTACCCGATGAGCCCAAAGGAGAAGGCGGTGTTAAGAGAATATTTGGATACTAATTTAAAAAGAGGGTTTATCCGTCCAAGGCGCCTTATTCGGCACCTGCCTTTTTTGTAAAGAAAAAGACTGGTGATCTCCGTCTCTGCATTGACTTCCGTAGACTTAATGCAGTCACCCAGTCTAATGCCTACCCCTTCCTCTCATTCCAGACCTGCTTGCTCAATTAAAAGAAAGCCGGATTTTTACTAAACTGGACTTAGTAGACGCTTACCATCGCATCCGGATTAGGGAAGGGGATGAACAGAAAACAGCCTTCTCTAGTTGTTTTGGGATGTTTGAGTATTTAGTTATGCCATTCGGACTAACGGGGGCTCCTAGTGTCTTCATGCAAATGATAAATGAAGTGTTACATGATTTGTTATACCGTGGAGTGATTGTTTATCTGGATGACATTTTAATTTACACGAAAACCATGGAGGAACATGTGGCTTTAGTCACAGAGGTGTTGAAGCATTTGCGGGCTCACCAACTGTATGCTAAGGTGTCCAAATGTGAGTTTCACCAGCCGTCCATCACCTTTCTTGGGTATATTGTGTCACAACAGGGACTTGAAGAGCTTCCGGTGGTGCGCTGGGACGAGTAAGACGTTCCCTCAGGCTGTCCTGGGGGAAATCCAAGTTTGCGCTAATTTAGGGGTGATATATGCACCCCAATCCGACCCTTGCAAGTGGGTCGGACAGCAGGAACTCCCTGCAGCCCATAAACGCAGTGTGACCTCCCAAAGACTCTGAGGGAGCTTTATAAGCCCCCCAGAGCTCTGGACGCCGGTCCTGCGAGGGCACATAGGGAAAGGAATCGCCAAAACGCAACTTTGGCATAAGGCTCTACCCTCCACCACCTTAATACCAACATAAAGGACTATTTTAAGAGAAGAACCTCACCTCTCGATGCCTAAGTGAGTACAAAGAACCCTTCGTCTTTTACTGGCATTTTCGAATAACCGGGGGGTAGATGAAGATATTCCCAGTACCTCTGCTCCTCCCTTATTTTAATCGGGAAAGTTTGATTTGTAAATTCCATCAGGATTAGCGGCAGGAGCCTTATCAAACAGATCAGCTTAAATCAAAACAAAGAGTTGGAAGGACGCTTAGATGACGGACTAAAATCTCTACCAATGAGAAGCAACTCTGAGGGAAGGGGAGGGCGAATTTCTTCCTGATTCTCTGGTGAAAAAGAATTTCCTGCAGCAAGGGATTCATCAGACCGGAAGCCCCTCTATACCACCCTCTCTATCATCTGAGTCACAACAACAGGAAGCAAGCTGGAGGACCGAATACGCGTCGCACTTGAGTAACACAGAAATAATTCCTGAAGGAAACAACCATCGAGATGAGGCGGTAGAAGGTCCACGGCAAATACAACTTCCGGAATACTTCCTGGTAGATCCGACCTAGAGCGTCCAGTAAAACTCGTTGGTATTTCAAAACTTTATTAAGCTGTTTTAAAGCCAAATTCAGCTCTTTTCAACCCGAAAAAATTATTAAGCTGATCATTGAATTACCCTCTATTAACCACCATCTGGAGGGCCCTGTCTGAAGATATGACTTTTACCAGCCTTATTCCAATGTAAATGTCTGGAACCCGACCCCGTTCTGGCTCACTGCATAGCCCTGCCTATACTAAACTGAAGGACTCAGCACAAGTTTTAGCTATGGATAAGAAATTACAGGATATGTTAGCCAAACAAACAGAGGCAACAAATAAGCAGCTTGAACAGATGTCTACACAGATGTCTACACAGATGGCACAGTTAACTTCTATGATGACAAATCTAGGCCAAGCATCTCAAGCTATTGACCATAAATTGGATGTGGTAACAGGAGATCTTAAAGAAGTAAAAACTCAAATGAGTATTATGCAGTCAGATATGCAAGCAATGGATTCCTCAATAAAGAAAGTGATGGAAGAGCATAAGGATACAAAGAAAAAATTAGCAAGCCAAATAAAACAGATTGAATCAATACAATTAAATCAGACAACAGTAAAAGATCAAATAGCCATGATGGAGATGAGAGTGAGAGAGGCCAACCTTCGTCTGCGCAACCTTCCAGATATGATGGGAGATAACAAAGAAACTGTAGTCCCAAATTTGGCTTACCTGTTTCAGATGGACGAACAAGAATTGAACCAAGCTATTAACAGAGTATACAGAATACCATTACCTGCTAGAATGAAAAGATCTAAGCCAAGAGACCTGATGATAGTGTTCTATGACACTAGGATTAAGGATAAGATCATGAAGATGCATTATGACAACCCGGTGTCAGCAGGAGACATTCCTCTAATTTTATTAAAGGACATACCAAGACATTTACTCTCACAGAGGAATAATTACAAAGAATTTGTGTCTGTTCTGAAAGCTAATGGTATCAAATATCGCTGGATTATGCCACAAGGCTTGGCTTTTACCTACAAAGAAATGAAAATGACAATTACATCTACAGCAGATGTGGGAAAATTTCTGAGAAAATATAAATCAGATCTTAAAGGATTAACTGGGGATCAAAAGGAAGAGGAAGAAGAACAAGAAGAAGAAGAAGAAGAACCATAGGGAGCAGCAGGAGGAACTAAATTATAGACTGCATATTTTGCTTCAATAATCATTGTACCATGGCAAAAGTAATTTCTTGGAATGTGAATGGTTTGAATGAAAAAACTAAAAGGGCTAGAATTTTTAAATATCTACAGAAGTATAAATACTCCCTAATTTGTTTACAAGAGACTCATATAGCAAAAAAACACAAAAAATATTTGGATAGACAAATGCTTGGACAAGCATTTGTGGCATCGGCCGAAACAAAAACTAAGGGAGTAGTAATATATGCTTATTCTAGCCTTAGTCCTGAACTACTATATAAAGACAACGAAGGGAGAATTGTAATTATAAAAACCAAAATATTGGGGCAAAAGAAGATTGTGGTAGGAATATATGCTCCCAATGAAGGAAAAACAAAATTTTATGGACAATTGCATGAACTGATCTCTCAGTATGCCAATGACCAGATTTTATTGATGGGTGACTTAAATGGCGTTATTCTCCCAATTTTGGATAAAAAATCAAAAGCAAAAGACGAAAATGAAGGATGTTTACCTAAAACTTTCTTTACCATGGCTACAGAATTGGAATTACAAGACATCTGGAGAACAATGAATACTACAGCCAAAGAATATACCTTTTATTCAGCGAGACATGACTCACACTCCAGAATAGACATGATTTGGTCTAGTAAATCAATTTTTACGCAACTACGTAAAATACATATTTTACCAAGAACTTTTTCTGATCACAATCCGGTTACATTTGAGTGGAACAATAAACAAGCATTCAGATGGCGATTGAATGATAAACTTTTAAAGGAAAATAAGATTCAAAAAGAATTATATGATCTGATTAAAGATTTTTTTGAAGTCAATCTTAATGGAGAAACTACGTTGAATATAGTGTGGGATGCGTTTAAAGCAGTTCTAAGAGGATTTATGATACAGAAACATGCAGCGTGGAGGAAAACTCAACTACAATTTACCAATAATATACTTTGGGATTTACAAAATTTGGAACAAAAACTTGTTATGGCGTTACAAGAAGAAGAGAAAAATGAAATACAAATGAAGATTTCTGTATCTAAACATCAATTAAATTTGGTCATAATGGAGGAAATGAACAAAAACTTAAAATTTGCCAAACAAAAATATTTTGAACATGCTAATAAACCTGGGAAATTTTTAGCAACACAACTGAAAGACTCATTTCAGAAGAAGATTATAACAAAAATTCAAACTGCTAAAGGACCAGTTCATTCAACTACAGATATACAAAAAGAATTTGTTTCATTTTACACTAAGCTGTATCAGAAAGAAAATATTTCAAAACAGAAAATAGATAAGTTTTTAAGTTCAATACAGATGAATATTCTTTCAACAGACCAACGAGAATGGATAGATGCTCCAATCACAAGGGAAGAAATACAAGAAGCAATAATGAAACAAAAGCCGGATAAGACACCTGGACCAGATGGAATAACTGCTCTATTTTATAGAACATTTAGTGACAACTTAGCAGACTTTTTTGTATCACTTTGCAATACAATTTTGGATAAGGGAGTAGCCCCAGAAACTTGGTCGCATGCATATATATCGTTGATACCTAAGGAAGGAAGAGACCCAGAAAGAACATCAAATTATAGACCTATTTCGTTGTTAAATGTGGATTATAAGATTTATGCCTCGGTCTTATCGAATAGGATAAGAAAATTTATTAAAGACCTTATACACGAAGATCAGGCGGGCTTTGTTCCAGGAAGGCAAATTAAAGACAATATAAGAATCTTATTGGACTCATTAGAATATTATGATCAGAATATACAACGATCAGCCGCCTTTGTATTTTTGGATGCGGAAAAAGCCTTTGATATGGTCTCATGGGACTTTATGGAAAAAACATTGGTAAAATTAAATTTTGGAGACCGTTTTTTGAAAGGTATATCAGCTATTTACACATCCCAACATGCGAAAATTTTGGTGAATGAATCAATGTCGGAAAATTGTCAAATTAAGAAAGGAACTAGACAAGGCTGTCCTTTGTCTCCGTTATTATTTTTGTTGGTGTTGGAAACATTATGTTGTAAACTAAGGAGTATGGAGGACATTCGCGGTCTAAAAATTAAAAAACATGAATTTAAATTGAGAGCATTCGCGGATGACCTCCTGTTAATTCTGGAAAACCCAACACAATCAATGAAGTTACTACAAGAGACTGGACGATTTTGGGGAAATATCGGGATTTAAAGTTAATCAAGAAAAAACAAAGACAATATTCAAGAATTTATCAGAAATAGAACAACAGGAATTCATCTCGTTTACAGGTTGGGAGAAGGCCAATAAAGTTAAATATCTGGGAATCTGGATCTCAGCGAAGAACAAAGAATTGTTAACCAACAACTACTTTAAATTATGGGGTAAAATAAAAACTGATATGACTATTTGGTCAAATAAAAAGTTGTCACTATTGGGACGTATTTCAACAATTCAAATGAATGTGTTACCAAGGATGCTCTTCTTATTCCAAAATTTGCCTATAATATCACATGTTAAATACTTTGATACTTGGAGGAAGGACATTTTAAACTTCATCTGGCAAGGGAAAAAACCGAGGATTGCTTATAAATACTTGGTGGACCTTAAAGTTAGAGGAGGTTTAGCACTACCAAACTTTCAACTTTACGCTGAAGCGGTAGCCTTAACATGGCTAAAAGACTGGATAACCTTATCAAATACACGTTTACTGGAGCTTGAAGGCTTTAATAATATTAGTGGATGGCATGGCTATTTATGGTATGACAAAATTAAGATACAAGCATCATTTAGGAATCATATAATCAGGTCCTCTCTACTGCGTATCTGGATGAAATATAAACATATTTTGGAACCAACAACTCCGATGTGGATTTCACCGCAAGAAATGCTAACACTACGTCCACTTAGACCGGACAAATTTATAATTTACCAGGAATTAATTAATTGGGAGGGGAAAAAATGTTCATTAAAGGAATTTCAATTTCTCAAAGAGGATTTACAATGGTTGCAATATTGTCAGATTAAATCAGTTTTTGTACAAGATATGAAAAATGGATTTTCTAAAGAAAAGTCCCCTTTCCACAAGATGTTACTAGAAAACAATCTGAAACTGATCTCTAAAATGTACAATCTACTTTTAACATTATATTGTGAGCAGGAGATAATTAAACCAACTATGATTGATTGGGCTCAAAATATCGGACATGATATTGCTTTTAATAAATGGGAAAGACTTTGGTCAAAAGATTTGAAAGGAATAAACGCGCAATCAATTCGAGAAAACATTTATAAAATGATGTATAGATGGCATTTAACACCTAAGAAGATGGCAAAGATATATAAAGTGACATCCCCTAAATGTTGGAAATGTAATACAGAAATTGGTTCCTTTTACCATATGTGGTGGACTTGTGATAAAGCTAAAGATTTTTGGGATATGATATACAATGAACTGAGACTAATAGTACAAAAAAATATACCCAAAACACCAGAAATGATGCTATTAAGTATGATACCTGACGACTTGCTAATACAAAGAACTTTTTTGATCTATGCTACAACAGCTGCGAGACTGCTTTATGCAGCAAAATGGAAGGGGGCAGAAATTCCCGAGAAAAAAGACTGGATTGGGAAAATGTTTGAATTGGTGGAAATGGCAAAACTTACAGCCATTTTAAATGAAAAAGACAATGTTCGATTTTTAGGGGAATGGGAGGATTGGATGAAATATTGTGAATATGAATTAAAACTGGGGGAAATGGAAGAATACTTATTAATCTGATCTAGAAGACACAATTAATATTAAGAGTTATAATCATTTATATTAATAGAAGATGTTTTATGAAAGTTAAATGAATTTATGATAGTTAAGATCAGACCAACTACGATGGGATGAATATTTTATTAAGAGGCGGAGAGAGGTGATGGGGAAGCCATAAATTTTCCTCTAATTTGTTTTTTTTGTTATGAATTCAAGAAATTATAACAACATAGAGTTAGAATTTTGAATTTCATATTGCTTTTATTGTTATTTACTATCATGGAAAATTTGTATTATAAAAACCAATAAAATTATTATAAAAAAAACAACAACAGGGACTTGAAATGGACCCCGAGAAAATACGGGCAGTAGTGGAGTGGGAAGCACCCACCACTCGTAAACAGTTGCAAAAGTTTCTCGGGTTTGCTAATTTCTATAGAAACTTCATCCATGACTTTGCACAGGTAGCCTTGCCCCTCACCTCGCTGTTGCGAACGAAAGGAAAGGGGCCTGCTGCCGCTTTGGCATCCGCCAAGCTTACGTGGACTCCCGAGTGCCAGCAGGCATTTGATTCCCTCGAACAGTTGTTCACTTCTGACTCAGTTCTTAAGCATCCCGATTGTGAACAACCTTTCATTGTACAAGTAGACCCTTCCGATGTTGCTATGGGGGGGGGGGTGCCCTATTGCAAAGGGATGAAAACGGCCAATTAAAGCCGTGCGCCTTCTTCTCCAAAAGGTTCTCTCAGGCCGAACTCATCTGGGCTATCTGGGAAAAGGAGGCGGCGGCTGTTAAACATGCTCTCTCGATCTGGAGGCATTTCCTGGAGGGGGTGGAGGAGCCCTTTGAGGTCTGGACCAATCACAAGAACCTTGAGGTGCTCAAAGGTTCTAGGAAGCTGTCGGCCAAACAAGTTCGTTGGGCACAATTCTTTGCCAAGTTTCGTTTCATCTTGAAGCACGTCCCGGGGAAAGACAACTGTCTAGCTGATGCATTGTCCCGACTCCCCCAATACCACAGTCCCATTGACCGTCCTGTTGAATCCCTCTTCACCCCGGAACAACGGGGGGGGAGGTGATCCGGTCTGGCTGAGATCACTCGGGCTCAAAGTCGGGCGGAGGTTCCCGCCTCGGTCAGCGGACTGCTGGAAGCTGGCCGAGTAAAGCTGGCCGAGGCCACCCTGCAGGAGGAGGGGGGACAAATTTTTCCCCAAGTCCTCACTCGCCGCGGGGACTTGTGGTTTCATGGCGACAAGCTCTATGTACCTGAAAGTGTTCGGAGGGAGGTGTTGGCTATGGTGCATGGTGCTGGCATGTTTGTTACACACGTGATGAAATATCATTCCTTTCCACACAAGATAATTTCCGACAGAAGTTCCCAATTTGTGGCTAAATTCTGGAAAGCCTTTTTAAAATCATGGGGGTGGAACAGGGGCTATCGTCTGCACATCACCCCCAAACGGATGGGCAAACTGAACGAGTTAATGCTGTGCTAGAATGTTATTTGCATTGCTATGTGAATTACCATCAGGACAATTGGGTAGATCTTTTGCCTTTTGCTGAGTACGCTTACAATAATGCCCCCCATTCCTCCACAGGTTTCAGTCCGTTCCGGGTGGTTAAGGCAGGGACTTTGGTCCTTTTGGAAATGCTGCTCTTTCCCAGGACATGGGAGGTACTGCTGATGTTGATGAGTGGATTCAGGTGGTTCAGACCACATGGCCCTGGCTTCAGAAAAACCTGGACCGTGCCAAACACAAATATAAGGAGCAAGCAGATAAACATTGTTCCCTGGGGTGGGAGTTGAAGGTGGGGGATCAGGTATATCTGCCCACTAAGAATCTACATTGCGTTGTTGCAGAAAGCTCAGCGATAAGTATGTGGGTCCTTACCCCATCACCAGGGTGGTCAATGAGGTGACTGTGGAACTAGCTCTGCCCAAAGCGCTTCTAGGAGTTCACCCCATGTTCCACATCAGCCTGCTCAAACCGTATACCGCAGCCTCTCATTTCCACCCGGAGCCCAAACCGGAGGTACCCACTGTGGTGGGAGGGGAAGTGCACCTGGAAGTCTCTAAAATTCTGGATTCTAAACTGAGAAAGGGGAAGTTGTTCTATTTGGTCCGGTGGAAGCATCTGGGTCCAGCCCAGCTGCTACATGTAGCAGCCCCCCGTCTCATCTGTGAGTTCCATGCTGCCTACCCCCAGAAGCCGCAACCATTCACGGACTCGGGAGGGCTTAAGGGGGGCAGAATGTGAGGACGTCTGCTGAATTGTTTCTTTCAACTCTGAATTGTTTCGTTCTACTCTGTTGTTAGGTCTGGCCCATACAAGCAGTCAGATCCTGGTTCAGGCTCTTGACATGTTTTAGGCCTGTCTTTGTTTTTCGGTTGCTCTGTGATTCCCACTCCCTGTTCCTCACCCCTCCCGAGTCCCGACCTTGAGTAGCTAACGACCAGGCCGTGTTTAGATTCCTGTTTCACTCCTTCTTCCCTCCCTTCCCCTGTGCTCTGCTATCTCGCTGTTTCCCAGGCCGTTTGATCTTGCATCTGTGATGTAATCGTGTAACCATGCTTTAAGTTAGGCTTTGCAGCCCAGGCCTGTATTGGCAGCTTTGAAGCTGCAGTGTATCCATGCTTACTAGATGCTCTCAATAAATGTTTACCTGCTTCTGACATGCCTGTCTGAGCAAGTGACTTTTTGAGATGACCTAGGTTGGCTTGAGGACCTGACAGAACCCCTGCTTGATTAGCTAAATCATTTAGCAGAGCTATGTGTATTTGTTGAGCCATCTCCCAAGCAGTGCTTTAGGAATATATAGGATTTATATGACCATGGGTTAAAATATGTGTGAAAGTGAAAGTGAAACCAGGATTCGTACCCACGTCTGGGCTTTTGGCTGGCTCGCCAACTGAAGCAGGTTGTGCTGTTGAAGTGACAGGCTCTTAGAAAGGACCACTTCCTGAGAAGTGATATGTTATCTTATTCAGCCAGTCACCCACTAAGCAAGACTCAACGACTTTACCTACTTTTAAAAAGCAAGTCTTTTTATTGATGTACTCACAGTAAAAATGTATATATGTGTGTATATGCAAGTTACAAAGTCTTCCCATTCATAGACAATGTATGCAGTGACAATGTATTTTACAATGTATGCAATAAAGCAAGCAAGTTCTACATACTATTTAATTTTAAAATCCAACTTCAAATTGTAACAGTCCAATAAGTCTGATTTAGTTCAAAGTTTCCTTTCCATCTCCAAATATGGGCATCCTGTCATCAGGTTATTTTGTCTAACTATAAACAATCAATTCTGAGCTTTATAATCATTCTACATATTCAATTTTAACACCATTCTCATCTGTAGTAAAATACGCTTTGATTAAATGTATTTATGAATCAATAGCATCAAGTTAACATATCTAAATCATAAAACACAATTATTGCTTACATTGCATTTTCATGTCTTGGTCTGTATATCTCAATCAGCATATTATACCATCTGGATAGCTGCTTGGTAAAAATCACTCCTTCATGAAATTTAAAGTTATTTTGAAAACTGTTTTCCTTTCTCCAGCTGGCAATGAGTCATAGAGAAGGAAAAAAGTCACATCTGTGCTGACTTTGCAATTGTAAGAATACAAATCCCTATCAAGACATAAGCAGGCTTTTCTGTCTTAGAAACCTCTGCTGTATTCTGTTTGCAGTTCAGTTTGTGTAGTTTGTATGTGTAGTTTTAGGTTTTACAATGAATAATTGCTGCATATGTACAACACAATCTTATAGTTCATGTGCTGATATGTCAAAGCCTGTGACAGTTCCTTTCATTGAGCAGCAACCTCCGAGCGTACCATTTGAGAAAGTGCTTATGGATTATATTGGACCATTATCTCCTTCAGACGGTATGGTAAATATTTTTATATTAGTTGATGGTTGCACAGGGTTCACTTTGTTATATCCCACTCGGACACAAACAGTTGAAGCAACAATCAAGGCACTCACTGCTTTCGTTTCTACATTGCTTCTGAAGATTCTGCGCACAGATCAGGCTCCCACTTTTACTGCTGGCCACTTTAAGGACTGGCCCAAAGCTCTGAGCATTACTTTGGAATACAGTAGCGTTTATCACCCCCAAAGTAGTGGGAAAGTGGAGAGAAAAAATGCAGAGGTGAAACATGCTTTGACAAAGCTCCTGCTTGGTAGACCTAAGCAATGGGCCAAGTTAGTTCCTTTTGTAATGTTTGGTTTGAATTCGTACACAAGCTCAACAAATGTTAAATCACCTTATGAATTATTATATGGTGTCCAACCCTTATCTCCTTTCACCTCTACTGATACTACAGTATCTAGAGATGATCAATTGGCTTTAGTTCAAGAACTATGCTTATCTTTAGCTCATGATGCTTCCATTCCAGATGCTTCATCTCTTTATCCAGGACTCCTTATCCAGAAAAAGATAAATAGGCCGCCTCGGGGGAGAAAACCTACTCCAATACACACAGTTTTGAATCCCACAACTATTACAATTTTAGACGACAATGGCCTGGAAAGAAAATTGTCAGTAGACAACATCAAGATTACTAGTCATCAGCATGGTCTCCACAGCAGATCTACAGCTGGATCAACAGATGGATCAGCAGCCAGATCAACAACTAGACCAGCAGCAGGATCAAAATGAAGTTCAGAGACCACCACAAGATGACAACACTATCATCAATAACGTAAGCGCTTCTGCTTCTGTTTCTTTGCCACAGACTCCTACTTGGAAGCTGAGAGCCTGCATGAGTTGTGCCAGGACAGTTCAGAAATGCCTTTGCATAATATTTATATGTATAATCTTTCTTTTGATTCTTGGAGCAGTGTTTTTTGTTTTGTATCTTTGCATCTTTGGATGCAATGGGAAGATATAATGCAGCAGATACAGCCAGTGATTGGGAAACAGATGTCTGCAACGTATGACTATTATGCTAATCAAGCGCAGCATGATTGACATAATACTTGAGAACTTTATCCTCATCCAATCATGACCAAGGAGAGGATACACAGACTATGGACTATCTCAAGTATTTCCACTTGATGGACTCCAGATTGCTCGAATTCAAGACATTACTATTTGCATGCCTTAAACGTAAACTACTTCAAGATGCTACCTTTGCTCCAATACAAGGACAAAAAAGACTATGTAACGAGACAATGTTATGAGAAATTTGGACATTGCTACCTGGTTTCATGTAAAACAGTTCGCGGATGACCGACACAAGAGCTCATTGGGATCAGTACCCAGTACCAGATGCAAGACAAATAAGAGATACGGATCAAAGTTATATTGTGACTACAATGGAAAAAGAGCAACTTCTGTGATGAGAAACAAGGAAAACTTCAAGCAGCTACCCAGATGACTTCAGATGACTTCAGATGAATTTTTCAACTTAACAGATAACAAAAGACACTTATACAAAAAAGCATCATTAACTAATGATAAAGCTTGATATTTAAAATTATTTTTAAGACAATACATGATTCCAATTCGAGAGTGGCAAGTGTTGAACATCTGGTAAGAACGTTTAAATTTCAATTCTCCATTCTAAGTATGGTTTTTTGACTTCAGTTAAAGATTTTATGAGTGAAAAGCTAGTTGGAGCTAACAGAGCTCTGGATTCTAGATGAAATGAATTTTTATTGTCATGATTATGGTTTTATTTTTAAAGAAAACTGCAAACCTAACAAATACTTTATAAGAACGTTTAATTTTATAAATTACATATATGCTTCTGAAGCTAAATGCGTTATTCGTATCTATGTCATTATATGTGACATAGATACCAACCTAGAATAGGTTAGAAGTATACTTGTCGATATTATTCTCAACTAATTAACGAATCTATTAGTTTTATAAGACTTTTTCAGGTTTATACATTCCTGAACAAAAGAACAAGAAAAGAAATAATGTATGGAGATTTTTGAGTGAACATTTACAAAGATGTTATAGTCTGACCAACCTTCGGGACATATCTTTGACTACAAATAATATGATGACATCTAATATGCTTATGCCTAAAGCAACGAAGACATTTGCAACGATAACTGATATTCCAGCACCACCATTTTAATGATGTCCTGGACCTTAATATTGAAGAAGATTTGCTTTTGAACTATTGACACATGGACAAATGGACTATTTGCTATTGGACTATTGTCTTATGGACTCAAAAACTGAATGACTTATAGTTTGACAAATGTAATAAAGTTATGTTTTTTATTTCTGTAACAGATATTAAATGTTTTACACAAATAGATTCTACAATGCGCACAAGGAGAGGGTGTTGCAGGCTTTGACATATTAGAACATATGAACTGTGGTATTAGTGTTGTACATATGCAGAAGTATTCAATGTAAAACCAAACTACAAACTACACATACTACACGAACTATATATACAAACTACAAACTACACAGCAGAGGCTTAAGTTTCCTTTTTAAAGGAAAGAGAGCCTGGATATTCTTGGTCAGAGGCTTATGTTTCTGAATTACTCTGACAAAGATAGTGTTAGTGCAGATTTCCTCTCAGCACTTTCTGCCTTTTTCAATGACTTTTCCCAGCCTTTTCAATGGCTACAGAGCAACGTGCTCTCAGCACTTCCTGTGTTTTTAAAGACAACAGAGCAGAGTGTTCGCAGCACTTCCTGCCTTTTCAATGACTTCAAGTGCAGAAATGCTCTCCACACTCCATACTCCAAGGGCATATTGTGCTGACTAAGATGTAATGATGTAATGTAAACAGTATATTGTATTTTAACATGAAGACATGATGGTAGAAATTAATGAATAGGTTCAATCTTAATGTATTTTTCTGGAGATGAGAATGATGGTAAAATAGTTACATAGAGTATAACAAAACTCAAAACTGACTGTTTATGAAATAGTATGCTTAGCCTCCTGGAAGTGGAAGTCCTTATATGGTTGTCTGTAGTGGAGCAATAGAGCATGTGCGGTGGAAAGCCCCCTGTTCCAGCTTACATAACTTTGCCAAGACACCCCCTTTTCAAGGTGATTGAAACAATATAAATATGGGCAGGGAAAGGGCTAGAATTTCAGACATCTCTAAGTCTTTGGACTGCGGATCTCAGACGATGGTCTTGGTATGTATGACTTTACTTATATATTATTCTAGAGTGTGAATTAGATACTTTGAACTAAATCAGACTGTTATATCTTAAGTATTAGATTTTAAAACTGAATAGTATGTAGAACCTGCTTGCTTTACTGTATACATTGTTACTGAATTTTAAGATTTTGTAATACTTGCATGTACACTTATATACACATAATTTCATTGGAGCACATCAATAAAAAAAGACTTACTTTTTAAAGTGAGTAAAGTAGTTGAGTCCTGCTTAGTAGGTGACTAACTGAATAAGATAACATACCACTTCTTAGGAAGGGGTCGATTCTAAGAGCATAGTCAACCAAAAGGCACTGGCTCGCTTCAATTTTCTCTCCTTGTTACACATCCAGCCCTTTTCTGCCTGGAGAATTTAAATGAAACCATGAAGCTTTAGAATAACTGTCAGGTCAGATTTTTTTTTAAAAAAGAAACACAATTCTTTTTTAGCCATCATATATTAGGGAAAAATTGGTTGGATTTGTGGCCTGCATACTATTTGTAAATGGGTTATGTTGGGTTGGATCTCGATAAGTAAATTTCAGGTCATACCCCTAATAGATATCATTTTGGCTATTAATAAATATGTTATCACTTGAAATTCCAGTCATTGGTTTAAATGTTTCCCATTGTTAATGGTTATTCTTAATTTACAGTGCAAGTTCTGTTTTATCATTAGTGAAGTTGTGTTAATAACATGATTAATATAGTTAATTCTCAACATGGCCCCCATCTATAGATACTTAAATCCTGAGACTGGGAGCATGAATAGGGTTGCCAGGTCCCTCCTCACCACTGGCGGGAGGTTTTTGAGGTGGAGCCAAAGGAGGGCGGGGTTTGTGGAGGGGAGGGACTTCAGTGCCATAGAGTCCAATTGCCAAAGTGGCCATTTTCTCCAGGTGAACTGATCTCTATCGGCTAGAGATCAGTTATAATAGCAGGAGATCTGCAGCTACTACCTGGAGGTTGGCAACCCTAAGCATGGTCAGGCCAGATTTTCCCACAAACTTGAGAAAAGCCCCAGGTTTGCAGAAAAGTCTGAAAAAAGGATAAAACCACATGATAGAAGCAGTGTCAGTAGCTTTACAAACTGATGCCCTCTGAGATCTCAGGGGCTATTGAGGGGATTGCTAGGCAACTACAACAATATTGCCAGCCTTCAGGCCTTGATATCTATCAGTAGAAGGGAGGGAAGAAACAGGGTTCTTTTGAGGGCCACCTCTGCTCCCCTCCCCACTGGTCAGGAGGGATGACTCACTGGGGCCAGGAATGGCAGCAGCAACCATGTGACTCACCACTACATGACTTGGATAATTCACCCAGGCCCTGTGATGACCAACTGGTGACTCACTACTATTTGACAGCAGCCACTGGTCCAAAAACCATTGTGGAGTAGTCGCAAAAGTCTCAGACTAGACTCTGAGAGAGCCAGGTTTGAATCCCCACTCTGCCATGAATGGGTGACCTTGAACCAATCACTAACTTTCAGCATAATCTACCTCACAGGGTAGTTGTGAGAATAACATAAAGAAGGGGAGAACAATATAAGTTGATTTGGGTCTCCATTGGAGAGAAAGGCAGAGTATAAATGAATTAAACCAATAATGCATAAAACTGAAGACTGAGCAAGCAGGGAAGTTGGTGGGTGGAAATGAGAGAAGGAAGCAGGGAAACGGGAAAGGATATGGGGGCTGGCTGGAGGAGGGAAAGATAATACAGTGGGAGGAAGGAGGTGCAGGAAAAGTGAGGTGTCTTTCTGCCAACCTAAAAAGCTCAAAGTTTGCATAAAAATCTAAACTCTAAAACTAACAAACGCAAGGGGGTGTTAAAAAAACCCAAATAATAGAAGCAGCATCTGTTGCTTTAAGAAATGAATGCCTCTGAGATATTAGTGGCCATTTTAGGCACTGTATGCACCATAATAATATTGCCAGCCTTCAAGTCTTGGTTTATGTAAGAACAAGGAAAGAACAGCCATTTCGGGTGATATTTTTGTTTCCTAATCCATCTCTGTTCCTCTTGCCATTGCCTTGGAGGAAGGACTCATTGGGCTGAAGCGGGTCAGTGCCTTTCGAGTGACTATGCTCTTAGAATTGACCCCTTCCTGAGAAGTGGTATGTTATCTTATTCAGATAGTCACCTACTAAGCAGGACTCAACTACTTTACTCACTTAAAAAGTAAGTCTTTTTATTGATGTACTCCAATGTAGTGTATATATATGTGTGTGTGTATATATATATATATATGCAAGTATTACAAAGTCTTAATATTCAGTAACAATGTATACAGTAAAGCAAGCAAGTTCTACATACTATTCAGTTTTAAAATCCAACACTTAAAATATAACAGTTAAAGAAGTCTGATTGAGTTCAAAGTATCTAATTTACAATATCTAGAATAATATATTTATAAAGCCAGACATACCAACACCATTTTCTGAGACCCTCTGAGAAAGGTCTGAAGTTCTAGCCCTCTGCCTGCCTGTATTTATACTGTTTCAGGCACCTTTAATTCTCAACTAATTGAGAAATTAATGCTCAAGCAGTAAGAATTTTTACTGCACATGCTCAGTGGCTTCTCTTTGCATTACCAAATAAAGACTTCCTTCCTTACCAGGCTATTTTGCTAAACTATAAACAATCAGTTTTGAGCTTTATGATCACTCTGTATATTCAATTTTAGTATCATTCTCATCCTCAGAAAAATACGTTTAGATTGAACCCATTCATTAATTTCTAGTATCAAGTTTACATGTTTAAATCAAAAAATACAATATATTGTTTACATTACATCATTATAGCATAGTCAGCAGATGTATACTTGAAGTCATTTATGAGAATAAGAATTAAACACTCAGTTCTGCATTTCAATGGTTATATAAGAAGTTGCAAACCGTTTCTCATTATTTTAAGAAACGGTTTCTCATTATCAAAACTGCTGAGAAAGGTCTTTGGAAATAAGCAGAATATTCTTATGGTAAATCTGCAATGTCATTGTAACCTTTGACAGTGTATTATGAGCAGAAGCCTCTTTCCCTTCTTTTTAAAAGGAAATTAAACCTCTGCTATATATTGCAGTTTGTATGTGTGTACCTTGCAGTTTTATAATGATTAATTCTGCATATGTACAACAATAATTCCATGTTCATGTGCTCCAATATGTCAAAGCCTGTGACAGGTCATGGGCCAGCAGCAACCACCAGGCAACGCACTACCATATGATGTGTGTGACTCAACCAGGTCCAGCAGCAACCACTTGATGACTCACTACTATACAACAGCAGCCACTGCTTGACTTGCCAGGGCAGCTCACTGCCATACACTTTGTGCAACTTGCTCAGGTCTGGCAATGGCTACTAGATGATGCCTTACAACTTGCTGTAGCCCAGAGACAGCAACTACATGAATTGTGCAACTAGGCTGGGTCCAGTGGTGGCCATTAGGGCTGTCAATTCGGTTCGGCCCGAACTGAAAATCAGCCGAATTTCCCTTGATTCGGCGGTTTTTAGTTCGGGAGGAACCGAACTCAAAACTGGCGGGCAACCGGGGGGGCCGAATTCAGCGAGTTCAGGAGTTCGTGAATAAATTCGGCCAATTCGGGGCCGTCAGTAAGCAGCATAACCTTCAGTAAGCAGCATTCTCCTCCCCCGGCCAATCGGTGGCCAAGCTGGGTCTTCTTCTGGCCAATCAGTCAGGATTGAGTACTGGAGGAATCAGCTGATGTGCGGCCGGCCGGGGAAAGAGAGAGAGAGAGGGAAATCCTCATGTGTGTGTGAGGGGGTGCTTGTGCACATTCGCTCCTTTCCGTGGCTGCAGGGGGCGCATTTTTTGGGGTACAGACCCCAAACTTTCAGGGGATATTCAGACAGGTTTTCTTAAGAGACCACCCAAGTTTTGTAAACATTGGGTCAGGGGGTCCCGAGATATGGGCTCCTCCCTTTTTTCTTTCCATGGCTGCAGAGGGCGCATTTTTGGGTGTGCCAATCCCAAACTTTCAGCGGAGCATCAGACAAGGCTTCTTAAGATACCCCCCAAGTTTTGTAAACATTGGGTCAGGGGGTTCCGAGATATGGGCTCCACCCCTTTTTCCTCTCCCCCTTTTCCATTTTTGTGGCTGCAGGGGGCGCTTTTTGGGGGGTTCAGCCCCCAAACTTTTATCATAGCTTCAGAGAATCCCTCTTAAGAGACCACCCAAGTTTTGTAAAGATGGGTCCAGTGGGGGCTGAAATATCGGCTCCCCCCCTTTTCTCTTTCCGTGGCTGCAGGGGGCGCATTTTTGGGTGTGCCGACCCCAGACTTTCAGCGGAGCTTCAGTCAAGGCTTTTTAAGAGACCACCCAAGTTTTGTAAACATTGGGTCAGGGCCCCCCGAGATATGGGCTTTCCCCTTTTCCCTATTGGGATGAATGGATCACCCTCGAGAGATGCATACATATGGATCTTATATTGGATACAAATGGAATCATATTGGATTACCCAGCCTCCCAGCCCCTCCTGCTGGAACAGAAGACAGCCACAGTAAGACCCCTTTGGGGGCTTTAATCTATAATTTTTCTTTTCTGTGTGTGTGGGGGGGAAAGCAGAGTCTCTGTGTGTGTGGGGGGAGGGAGCAGTTTCTGTGGGTGGGGGGGGAGCCAAAGGGGGCTTTTGCCGGTTCTGCCTGGGGTGTGTGTTCCCCCTCCAGTCTCTCTCTCCCTGGTTTGAGAGGGGGCTTCATTTTTATTCTTCAGGTTTTTCCTCATTCATAAGATCAGTTAGGTTATTTTGATGCTTGCTCAAAACTGGTTTTCAAATGGTGACTTAAAGAATGCATCTGTCTGGTCCCAAGTCCAATGCAAAAGGAGAAATTCCACCCCCTCCTGCTCATTATGCATAGCTAGCTGCCTCTGTCCCTTTCCATGGTTTGCAAACTCCCAGGTGTCAGGTGTTGCTTTGCACTGTTGCAAAGGTGTTGCATTGCGTGCTTGTGTTGCTTTGCAGTTGTATCGTTTTGCAAAATTCTTCACACCTGCCCCGCCCTTTGCATGTTTGCAAAGGTGTTGCTTTTCAGTTGTGTTGCTTTGCAAAGTTCTTAGCACCTGCCCCGCCCTTGCTCTCATCAGCTGTTTGTCGGGGCTGGGAGCTTTGTGCGTGGGCGGCAAGCTCTGCTGAGAGATACACATTAATGGTGGGGGGACCCCTTTCAGGGCCCATATCTCAGCCCCCCCTGACCCAATCTTTACAAAACTCGGGGAGTCTTTCAATATACGGCCTTTGAAGCTCTGCTGAAAGTTTGGGACCTCTAAGCCCAAAAATGGCCCCCCCAGAGCCGCGGAAAGGCGCAGTTGTGTTTTTAATGGCTTTATTCGGCCGAATTTTTTTCCCGAACTTTGAATTCCCGCCGAATTGAACGGATCCGAAGTGGGGGAGTTCGGACTTCAGCACGTACCGAACCCACAAGGGCCAAATTCGGCCGAATCCGAACTGTACCGAATTTTTTTTTTTTTGACAGCCCTAGTGGCCATCATAAAACTCAATTGAGTGACTTGCTACCACATAAGATTTGCAATTTGGCCAAACTTTTCCCAGGAAGAGGCTGCCAAGGAAATGAAAGGAAGGAAAGCTGAGAGCCATTGTGGTGTAGTAGTTACAGTGTCAGACTAGGATCTGGCAGACCCAGGTTTAAATCCCCATTCTGTCATCAAAGGTTGCTTATGCATTGGAGTTTTACCTGAGGTTTGTTGCTTGCTGGACCCCCTCTTTCTTCTTGTGAAGCTATGCACCAGCAGTCTCCAAGCTCAAAACAAGAAGCTTGTGAGTCCCCACCCCTTGAAATGCCACTTTGTAGTTGGCTGTAGTGCTTAGAAGCCCCTCCCCCAGAAACCTAAGTGCCGAGTTAAAAAGCATTTTAAAAAACAAAAACAAAACGGAGCTCCCTAAAAGGAATGGTGGTGGTGGGTGGGGGAGACACCCAAGCCTCATTTCTAAATGCCTCTCTTCTGCTCAGAAAGAACTCCTAGGAAGCAGGAAGCATTTGATCCCCCTCCTCTTGACAACCTTTGTAATTAGCTGCAGTTCTTTCTGTGAGAAAAACGTCCTTCCCCCAAGCTTCCTTGTCCTGCGCTTTTCCTTATGCATGGGGACTACAAGTGGGCTGAGCTCAGGGGAGATAGAAGAATCGGGTTAATAGAAGGATGGGAAGTCTGGGGATTTGTGAGGGCTGGCAGTGAAGTCATCTCTAATGGACAGAAAACTCATGCATAACACCAAAGAACAACTGAGACAGACTGGGGGTGAACATGAGTTAAAGTACCCATGCATAACTGATTTGCTGGGCAATCTTGGCCAGTCACTCCCGCTCAACCTAATCTACCTCACAGGGTTGTTGTGAAGATAAGATAGAGGAAAGGAGAAGAGGAAGAAGAAGAAGAAGAAGAAGACTCAAACCGGCTTACAATCACCTTCCCTTCCCCTCTCCACAATAGACACCCTGTGAGGTAGGTGAGGCTGAGAGAGTGTGACTTGCCCAAGGTCACCCAGCTGGCTTCATGTGTAAGGCTGGGGAAACAAATCCAGTTCACCAGATTAGCCTCCGCCACTCACGTGGAGGAGTGGGGAATCAAACCCTGTTCTCCAGCTCAGACTCCACCGCTCCAAACCACTGCTATTAGCCACTACACCACGCTGACTCTACAATGTCAGAACAATGTCAGCTGCTTTCATTCCTCATTGGGGGAAAAAGGTGAGGTGTAAATGAAGTAAATAAATAATATTGTTGAAACTTGGGGGCATTATAGTCAAATTCGGTGACTTCTGCTTTTCTAAAAATAACATTTCTAGGACATCCACACACCTTTGGAGAACTGTGTAAGCCTGTTAACTAGGAAGTGGTTTATAAAAAGGACGTGTGTTGTGTATATAATTGGCATCTGGTTGCTATTTTCACTTTTGGAATTATTTATTCTACCAGTTCTGGAAAATGAGTTGCTCAAGGCAACTTCTGCTTGTCTTAACAAACACAAAGAAAAATTGCATGGTTGATCAAAAGACTGCCAAAAATATCCAATGGTTACTATAATATGGATGAGTGATGAAAGGGCTGTGATATTTTTGTGAAGTTTATTCCAAAGGCACTAAACTTCCTGTGTGCAAAATTTAAACTTCATTGAATCTTTTCATTGATGTTAAACGTATCAGAATGACTATGCACCAGTTTATTCACAAATGGGGTTCCATAGGGTAAGAAGCCTAGTGGTGACTAATCAGTATGAGAATACAGTGTTGGCTACAATCACCTTTTAGATCCCTCTTCCAACCTTCTGTTATTGCCACCACTTGACCACTCACCTCTTCCTTCTGGCCACATCTACCTGATTCTTGGAACTGAAGCACCAGAGAATGAAGAGGTAGCTGCTCACTGAATCAGCTGTGTTCCTGTTCACTAGAAGCCAGGTGCTGCTAGAGGGAGGATGAGAGAGACTGCATCTAAATGGTGACAATTTTCCACTCTCCTGACATCATTGTGATAGAATAAAGAGACATTTGCACTAATAACGGTGCATCCAGGTGGGAGTTTGGGGTGCACTTTCTCCTGTCAGCTTCCTCCCCATTGGTCTTCCTCTGCAATGGGAGAGTTTTTAAGAAAAAATAATAATTGCTTTTTGATATGGCTAATAACATTATAGCAATCTGTTGGAACAATTGACTAGTTCCTCTAAATTCCCAGTTTTCATTTTCAAAAAAATCTTTGGCAATGAAAAGATCTAGAGACTTTTTTTTTAAAAAAAAGCTGGGGATTCAAAGGAAGTAGTAGATTCTAACAATAGATCATATTCTACACTATTGCCATAGCAATTAATCATTTTTTAAAAAGCACCTTCGAGCAGCATGGCTGGGAATATGGTGAATAAATAAACAAACACAACAGAATAAATAAACAAACACAACAACAACAAAACACTGCATTTTGGATGCCAACGAGAACAAAACCTTTGTGTGGGTGCAAACCCTGTGAGCAAAAGTGCAGTGTTGCTAATCGGCCAAAGTGCAGGCAGGAGACTTTCTGCAGATGACTAGAGCAGGTATTGGTTACCTGGATCCTTTTATTCTGAATTCATAGAATGCTTTTTGGAAGGGGGTGGTCAGGTCACACATCTCTGTTACTATCAAATTTTGCTTAAGTAAAAGCAAAACTCAGTAGAGCAAAAAAGTAAAAGTAACAATTTTGGCAGTTCTGTTCATGACAAAAAAACAGCATTTTCAAGAAAGATAAAAGCTTTTCTATAAGATTATCAATATTTCCTGAGGTGGGGAGACAGATGCACGTATCAGAACTTAAATATAGCATTGAAGAAGCACACCTTTCCTTTGTTAGAAAAGCCTCTTTTTTGTCACATGCTTCATTTTGATTTTGGATTATAGATCCCATTGTTCATAGTGGTTTCCATTTCTTCTGTTTTAAATAGTTGCCATGTTAATGTTAGTTATTTACAGTTTTAATTATCTGTGATTGTAAACTGCTCTGAGTTAAAGATGGCTTTTTAAAAAGTGGCATAGAACCGTTTAAATAGCATAAGTGAGTGCTGTGCCAAATTTGTGTGATGTTTGATTTTTTAGTGTGAAAGTTGCCATTTGGGATTGTCTCTGAGTTAAAGTGCTTGTAAAAAAAGCAAACCCAAACTCTCTGCATTTCATTCTTTCATTGGTTTTGGGCCTGCTCACAACTATTGCTCTCTCTTAATCTGTCACAACTTCCTTGGATTTTTTTTAAACGTGAAAGGATTTCTTCACCATACATTCTCAGTACACCAGGAATCATGGGGTAAATATGATAAATGAATGATACTTTGTAGCCAGTGAGGATATATATACACAACAACATGTAGTGGGCAAGTCATATTTTAAGTCATATTTTAGCCTAAAAGGAGATATATTTGTGCAACATCTGCTAATGTACAGCTAGTTTTCATGTCAGTAACCGGCAGGTAAAAGAAACCTCCATGCTTTAGCTTCAAAGCTAGCTAGAAATGAGGGTGAGTTGTTATTAGGCGAGCAGCCAAATAACCTTCACTAAATATAAACAAAGATAACGAAGCCAGAGCATTGTCCTTTTGAAATTCTGCAGTGGGGGTGCTTGGCTTGCATTGAATTCCCTTTAAAAGAGGCCTATAACGCCCTGACCTGGGTGGCCCAGTCTAGCCTGTTTTCGTCAGATCTCAGAAGCTAAGCAGGGTCAGCCCTGGTTAGTATTTGAATGGGAGACCACCAAGGAATACCAGGGTTGCTGTGCAGAGGAAGGCGCTGGCAAACCACCTCTGTTAGTCTCTTGCCATGAAAACCCCAAAAGGGGTTGCCATAAGTCAGCTGCGACTTGATGGCACTTTACACACACACACACATAACATCTTTCCTGAGACTTTTTGCACCTTACCATAAGTGATGGGTTTGACATTGAATTTCTGATAATATCCTTATCAGTAACAGACTTGGCATCTCGCTATGTAAAGGTGTAAAACAAGTGAAAAGGATTAAAATATATTTTGACAATGGATGAAAATCCTTGAGAAGGTGCCATAAGTAAATCCCCAAGATTAAAGTTTCCCATGGTAAAACCTATATAAAGTGCTTGGAAATTGAGAGAAATTGGGACACTATCCCTCGGACACACTTAGGTGCTGTCTGTACCAAACATGCTTGCCTGCTGGTTGGTTAGAGAACTCTCTTTCTAAGGATATGATCATTGATGGGTTATGTAACTGATTTATAATTGTAACTGTATTGGATCTATATTCGTTATATTCTGTTGTAAATATTGTGCATATATCTTTTCATTCTACTGTTTACTGAAGTATTTTGCAATAAATAGAATTGTTTTACAATTTGAATATGTTGTACCACCACTTCCTATGGCAAGTTTATTAAGGTAACGTGGTTTTTAATAAATCACAAAATCTAACAACTTAGCCACAAAAAGTACAGTGCCGGCTACTTCAAACATTGTTGAGAACAAACTGAACTCTTGCATTGTTCTTCCCAGAATTCAGGAAACACATTTCCAGTGCCAAATTTATGGGCCTGTGGTGCTTAACTTGCCACACTACATTGTTGGTTTCATTGCTTCTCATGCTGTGTGACTGTTATTCTGATTAAGCTCTAGTGGTGCATAGCACATGATTAGTTGCAGCACATTCCAATGCATTTCCCCATTCACATTATGTCGATGTGCTCCCTTTCTCACCAAAAGACCAATCCTCATGTTAAAATTATCACCCCTTTTATATAAAATATTCATGAAACTTCTTCCTTTATTTTGGCTTAGCACTAATTGATTAAGAGCATACGATAAACCTTTCTTGATCACAAAAAGTTAATTCAGTATCATTTTATACAGCTGGATGCTCGTGAGAAGCTTTATAAGATGGGGATTACGATCGTCTCAGTCCTTCTCTGTCATTTGTCCCTAGCTTCTTGTATACTACCTTGAAATAAATTAACACAACTATACCAGGTGCCACAAAAATATTTCAAAATGTTTCCTCAAGCTGCAGGCCTGGATCCCTCATTCCGGGCTTTAAGGGCTAAGGAACAAGACTTGCAGCCCATTCCTGAAAATTTTCAATTAAAGTTTTCAGGAGGCGGGACCGCACAGGTCTTTCCTCACATCTCAGCAAAGATGTCTTAGAGCCTGAAGAAGAGGATGGTATCTAAAATTTTGGATAGTAGCACTTTCCCTATGAAGAAAAGCTAAATAATTTGGGGCTATGTGGGGGGGGGGAGAGAATTGACTAATTGAGGACATGATAAAAGCTTATAAATGTATCTATAGTGCTGAGAGAAAATAAACATAGTGTCTCAATTAAATTGATTCAGATCAAGTTTAGGCCTGAAAAAAGGAAGTGCTAAAGAATATAAGAAAACCTCCACTTGGTCAGACCAAGGTCCATCTAGTGCAGCATCCTGCTTCCCACAGTGGCCAACCAGATGCTCTGGGAAGACCTACAAAGCAGTGTGCAAAGGCCAGTTGTTTTCTGTTGCCCAAGAAGGTCAGACCAGAAGCAATGGGTTGAAATTAAATCAAAAGAGACATTAGGAAGAATTTTCTAACAGTTACAGCCCATTCCTGAAAATTGGGCCGAAACTTCTTAGGAGGCGGCGTGACCTTGCCACCAGCGTAAGTGTGTCTAATCATGTGTTTAAAAGCACTTATGCTGGCTGTGAGGCCAGTCTTCGCCGGCAGCAGTAGTGGCTTAGATTGCATGATGTGTTTAAGCTCTATATGGAATTAATTCTGCACATGTTCACAAAATACCATGATCATGTCAGAGACCGTTACACCATGGTACCCGCAGACACCTTTCTTGGTGCCTGCCAAGTGTTTTTAAAAAGCGAGCTGGGTTATGTGGGGCTTTTACCGAGCAGGGCTTTTACCCAGCAGGGCCATTGGAGATCTGATTAGCTATGTAGATATTTTAAACGTTTTTTCAGCAGTAGCTGCCACTACAGCACAAAGATCTTATCTTCAACCATGAAGTGAAGATGAATGTATGCAAGAAAAGTACTCTGTTAAACAGAGTACTAGAGTTTTGCATGAACTTACTCCCTGAGGTTTTGTGGTTGGCTCCACCTCTTGTGGCAGCTATTTTGTCATTGTTGTCACCTCCGGCAGCAGCCATTTTATGGTTGTGCCTACCACCCTGAAGGCTGAAAAAGGTTGGGGATCCCTGGTCCACAGTTAAACTGGTTTTCCGGCTTTTGCCAGAAGTGACACCCCACATTGGCTCAATGCCAGCATGCTTCCCCATTTCCCCGTCATTTTCCTCCTGCTGGCCTAGAAGACAAGGGAAGGAATTCCCAGGAAGATTCCTGCCATAGCAGGAGACCTGCCAACCCTACACCCAGGCTACCATCACTACTTTTAGTGGCATCAATGATTTTTTGCATAACCCTCTATGGGATGGTATAATTCCAGTGGCTTTGAAAGAGATAGTTGTGAAACCCCTCCAGAAGAAAGTATCACTGGACCCCACTGACTTTAACAATTACTCCTAGTAGCCAACTTTCATTTTTCAGCGAACGTGCTTGAATGGGTGGTGGCTATGAAGCTTCAGGTAGTTGTCAGCATCAGTCGTCTGTCCCTAGCATCCCATAAGCAAACTCAGCCTGGCAGGTAGTCCTGAAGCAGTAAGACTTTATTAGGAGCAAAGAGACAGATTAAAGAACTGACTGCCTTACATGCAGGTAAGGATAGTAATGGTGAAACATTGGCAGAGTACATGTTTAAAAGCATTTTAGGCTAGGATGGTAAACACGGCTAAGCATCCCCGAGATAAGCTATTCCCAGGACAGGCAGACTAAACATCAACGCAGATGTGGGAGAAAGGAACAGTGAAACTGTACACAGAGTTTACAGGCATGGGAACCAAGGACTTGGTGTGTAGCCAAAAGCTGGCCTGCTCATGGCAAGAGCCTTTACCCCTGCTAGCCGCAAAGGCCTGACATTCTGCTCCCCCTAAGGCCCCCCTCCCTTCCCAGCAATCGGGCAAGGTTTCTGGGGGTAAGCATCATGAAACTGGCGCACCAGATGGGGGGCAGTGACATGGTGTTCGGCTACCCACTCATCGTGCCCAGGACCTAAGTGTTTCCAATGCACCAGATAGTAAAGCACTTTTCTGCAGATCCAGGAATCAAGGATCTTGGACACTCCAAAATGTTCCTCCCTCACCCCACCATCATCGGGAGCTCTGGAGTAGGACCAGGGTGCCAATCTGATGCAGGCAAGTGCCTCTTTAGCAAACTGACATGAAACACTGGGTGGATGCCCCGCAGGGATTTCGGAAGGCTGAGTTCCACGGTGACTTCATTAATGAGTCATGAGACTGGGAATGGCCCCATATACCTCTCACTGAATTTCTTACAGGGGCGTAAGGAGCGCAAGTTCTTTGTGGACAGGTATACCTGGTCCCCCACTTTGATATCCCACCCTGGAGAACGGTGTTTATCTGTTTGTGCTTTGTATTTGTGTTTGGCCCGTTCTAAGTTTTTTTGTAACCAGGGCCAAGTGTTTTGTATTACGTTTATCCAATCGGCCACCTCAGTGTCAGCCCCCTCCCCTGTAAGATCCATATTTCCAAAGGGTCCAAAGTCTTTACCATATATCACCTAGAATGGGCTGAAAACTGTGGACTGATGGATGGCATTATTATAGGCATACTAAGCAAAAGGCAAAAGATCCACCCAATCATCCTGATGGTGATTTACATAGCAACGCAAATAACACTCTAGTACTGAATTGACCCATTCAGTTTGACCGTTGGTCTGGGGGTGGTAGGCACTAGACAAACCCTGTTCCACCCCCACCAATTTCAGAAAAGTTTTCCAAAACTTTGCCACGTATTGTGGGCCCCAATCCGAAATCACCTTGTGCGGAAAAGAGTGATATTTGAAGACATGTGACACAAACAACTGGGCTAGTTTTTGAGCTGTGGGGAGTCCTGTTGTTACCAAATGGGTACCAATCTCCCAGACTGGTTATGGCAACCCCAAACAGCATACGTGTGTGCCCTGTTCCATCCGCGCCCCTGCCCCAAATGCTACGGGGAAGGCACTTGCGCACACCAGTGAAACTGACATAACCTCTTCTGTGTATCCCGAGTCGCCGGCAGCTGAGAAACCGAGGCCAGGTCAACATCTCCAGTGAGCCAGAGAGACCCCATTTTCCTGTGCATCGCCTTTCCAGCAGAAGCCATGTCAGAAAAAGCGCCAGAGCACGTAGCTTGCACCAACGCCCCCCCTTGCATCATCAAACTGATTAAGCGAGCTATCCAGAGACATTGAGATAACAGCCAGGAATCACTCCTCCGGCCATGCGAAGTGATGATCCCCAGACATAGTGAGATCGCGCCTATTGTTTTAAATCATTAAACTCATCACCAAGATTCTCCCGGTTCCTCCCGAGTAGCACAAGTCACTGGAATTTGAATAGATTTCCAAATGCTCACTACCCCACCCCAGCAGCCGACCATTAGGGCCTTTTGTCACCTTTTATCACACGGGAACCACGGAGGGGTAATCCAATCACCCGGCCCCCAGAAAATAGTATAACTGGGGTCACCCACACCCATAATGTCACCTTAGGTCTTTCCCTGGCATATTTGCCATCACTCTGTTGGTTTGGATCTTGCGCAGCCTAGCCACGATCCCTCCCGCCTCGCTGGTCGAGTTCACGGGAACCCCTATCCCACTCCCCTCTCTATTTCTCTGTATCTTAGTCTACTGGAACTCAGGACTACAACTCTACAGGAAAGGTATCATATAACCCGTCATTGAACTCCTGCCAAATTGGTGATTGTCTCGCTCTCTCCTCCCTTTTTGAACTTCTAGATTCTCTGCATGTTTGTGTTGCATCATTGAACACATCGACAGGTTTCAGAAGCCATATTCAAAAGGACACTAGTAAGGGGCAAAGGCAAGGTGCACAGCATATATGGAAAAGCAAAAGGAGATAACTGGTAACCTAGGCAACCCCCCTCCCAGAGGCAGGAAGGAGTACTTGGCGATTCCCACAGTATGGGAATCTGTGAAGACTAAACACGGGGAACAGACTGGCCTTGGACAGAACAGCACAACAGCACCTGGGAGCAGCACAATCGCACTACCGCATACCATCCTCATGGCTTGCTCCTGACATTCTGCCCCTCTAAAGACCCCCCCTCACCCTCCCACCATGGGTTTGTGAGGGTAGGCTGCATGAAATTCTTTTACTAAGCGGGGGGCACTAATGGGGATTAGGGGTATGGTGCAGGGCCTATATGAAAGAGCAATGGTCATATCAAGATAGCAATGGAAGTCATGGCAACCCCCCTCCCAACGAAGGTGGATTCTCACGGGACTCAGAAAGCAGACTAGTAATTCGGCGGTTGGCAGAGCTGTCCTTGAACAGCACCTGGTGAAACCAAAACAATCTCAGTCAGGCTGCTTCAGCAGAGAACAGGCCTGACATTCTGCCCCCCAAAGGCCCCCCTTTTCACTTCATGGGATCTGGTTTGTGAGGGTACGCAGCATGGAAATCATGCCCCCCATGGGCGGAAACATCACGGGAGCGTACCCATTCATCCTGAGCAGAACTGAAGTGTTTCCAACGAACAAGATATTGGAGGGAACCATGATGGATATGCGAGTCCAAGATCTTCACAATTTCAAAATGTTCTTTCCCCCACCATCACCGGCGGCTCAGGGAGAGGCTCAGGATGCCACTCCGTGGAGGGAACATGTGGTTTCAATAGACTGACATGAAACACGGGATGAATACGTCTCAGTGATTTAGGGAGCAAAAGTTCTACAGTCACTGGGTTGATGATTCAAGAAATGGGGAAGGGTCCTATGAACTTTGCGCTGAGTTTGTTACACGGACGGGTTGACCGTAGGTCCTTGGTGGACAGGTAAACCAAATCCCCCACCCAATATTCTTTGCTTGGCAAACGATGCTTATCAGCCTGAGCCTTGTATTTACGTTTGGCTTTCTCCAGAATTTTGACCAGCCAAGGCCAGGTTGTCTGAATTGTGTGTATCCAGTCAGCCACACTTTCACCTCCCTCCTCCCTCGATACATCATTACGGCCAATGGGACTGAAATCTTGTCCATACACAGCACGAAAAGGGCTATACCCAGTGGACTGATGCAAAGCATTATTATAAGCATATTCAGCAAAGGGCAACAATTCAATGATGATAATTTACATAACAGCATAGGTAGCATTCTAATACAGCATTTACCCGCTCCGTTTGACCGTCGGTTTGGGGATGGAAAGCGCTTGACAGACCTGTTCCATTCCAACCAACTTCAGGAAAGCTTTCCATAATTTGGCCACATAACTACTTCCGCCGTCACTGATTACCTTGCTCGGAAAGCTATGCAGTCGGAAGACATGTGACACAAAGAGGCGGGCCAGTTTTGGGGCGGACGGGATACCTGCACAAGGAACGAGATGCACCTGTTTGGAGAACAGGTCTGTGATTACCCAAAGGACAGTTTTCCCTTCGCTGAGAGGCAGATCAGTCATAAAATTCATTGCAATTACTTCCCAGGGTCTAGTGGGTGTCTCCAAAGGTTGCAATAACCCGGGAGGTTTGCCCTGGGGTCTTTTGGCAGCAGCACAAACTGGGCAACTGCGGATGAAGGAATCCACATCGGTTCACACACCCGCCCACCAAAATTGTCTCCTTAATAAATGCAACGTTTTGAGGAATCCAAAGTGACCCGCGGTTTTGGCCCCATGGACCAGCTGCAGAACCTCTCTCTGCAGCTCTTTAGGTACATACAGTTTAGAGTCCTTATACCAACAATCCCCATGTTCAACCAGAGAAGCAGGGAGGGTTTGTGTAGAGAGTTCGGCTTGGCAACTGTAATGAAGGGAGTCCCTGAAGGAATCTGTCAGTCCCTCCTTATCGGGCGTTGAGGGCACTGCGCTGGCAGGTTTCCCTGTAGGAGAAGAAGTAGGTGTTACCGAGGGGGTTGGGTGTCTGGTCCGCTGCTGCTGGGGCGAATGGGCGCCCGCACCTTGGGTCTCGCATCCTGGGATTGCACAGGGGGTGGAAGCAGAGCCGGTGAAGGAAGCGGGAGATGCGGAGAGGTTGGGCCAGTCAACATGGATGGGTTTCTGGTCCCTCCCCCTTGCGGAGATTGTGCTGGGAGTCGGACCTGCGACCGGGTTTGGACTGCTAGGGTGGGCAGCAAACCCCTCTGAGCAGGAGTGAATAGAGACTCCGTGGGGCGTTGAGTCTTGGTAGGGTATTGGGGTAGTCTAGATAAAGCATCAGCTAGTATATTTTGCTTCCCTGGTACATGTTGTAATACAAAGCAGAATTGGGCAAAGAAGTCGGCTCAGCGAACCTGTTTCGCGGACAGTTTACGGGCCCCCGTTAGCGCTTCTAGGTTCTTGTGATCGCTCCACACCTCAAAAGGGACCTTAGAACCTTCTAAAAATTGTCTCCATACCGTGAGGGCATGGTGCACGGCGGCTGCTTCTTTTTCCCAGATTGGCCAGCTGAGTTGATGCTGCATGAACTTCTTAGAGAAGTAAGCGCACGGATGCATTTGACCATCCTTCCCCCGCTGAAGCAGTGCACCCCCATTGCCACATCTGAGGCATCAACCTGGACTACAAACATTTGCTCATGATCAGGGTGATTTAATACCGGTTCAGAGGTAAATAGTTCCTTGAGGGTATCGAATGCAGTTTGGCACTGGGGGGTCTAATTTACTTTAGCCCGCAAGCAACGTGGCTGCACTTCCCTTTCCTTAGTTTTAAGGAGGTCAGTGATGGGGAGTGCAACTTGCGCAAAGTTGGGAATGAATCTGCTGTAGAAGTTAGCGAACCCAAGAAATTGCTGAACCTGTTTGCTTGTTGAGGGTGGTTCCCAATCTGTTACGGCCTGCACCTTTTTGGGGTCCATGGTGAGACCTTGGTGTGAAATTATATAGCCCAGAAAAGTCAACTGTCGTTGGTGGAATTCGCATTTGGACAACTTAGCATAGAGTTGATGGTATCTGAGATGTTGTAACACTTCCCTTACCAGGGCAACGTGTTCATCCATAGTTTTAGAGTAAATAAGAATATCATTTAAGTAAACCACCATTCCTTTATATAGTAAGTCATGTAAGATTTCGTTAATGAATTGCATGAAGACCCCCAGGGCCCCTTTTAATCCAAAAAACATCACTAAGAATTCGAACATGCCAAAGCAACTGGAGAAGGCTGTGAGGGACTCATCCCCGTCCCTAATTCGGATTTTATAATAGGCTTTAACCAAGTCTAACTTAGTAAAAATATACCCCTCTTTCATTTGTCCTAAAAGATCTGAGATTAGAGGAATGGGGTAGGCATTGGATTGGGTGACCGCATTGAGCTTTCGGAAGTCACCTGTCTTCTTGCACACGAAGAAAGCAGGGGCTGAAGAAGGAGCGGTAGAGGGTTGGATAAAACCTCGAGCTAGGTTTTTGTCCAAGAATTCATGTAGCACAGTTTGTTCCGACGCGCTCATGGGGTAAATCTTACTTTTAGGAAGTGTCCCATCTCCCACCACCTCAATAGCACAGTCTGTTCTGTGGTGTGGGGGGGGTAGAACATCACATTCCTGCACATTAAAAACATCAGCAGGTATTTGGGGAGACTCATTAGTGTCTGAAGCCAAGGCAGGGGTTGACGGGAGCATGGTTTTGACAGCGACTTCGTATCTGTGCCGTTCACAGCCTGGGCTGGAAAATGACAAAGTCTCGGCTCCCCAGTCAATGGAGGGGCTGTGTCCCCTCAGCCAGTTTATACCCAAAACTACAGCGTATCTGATATTGGAGGCTATGGTGAAGTCGATTTGTTCCCAATGGTGGCCTATTCCCATTGCTACCCCCCCAGGTGCGACGATCGACAGGCCCACCTTTAAAGTCACTGCCATCCACCTGGGCGAAGTGAACAGGGGCCGGTACAGCTACTGACTTCACTTTAAGTGCCTTAAAGGTGGCTTCATTAATCAAAGAGTGGGCACACCCCGAGTCTATAAGGGCTTTAACTTGTAACGGGGGACCCTTCCTGTAACATTACATCCACATACACTGTTTCTGCCACTTCACTCACCATTAGGGGAGCCTTGGGTTTTGCAGTAACATCTGCGAAGGTCTGCGGTGTCACTCCACTCACCACAGACCCAGTCCGTTTTTTGATAGATCCAAAGGAGACTCCAGATTCAAGGCAGGGGGGTGCCAGTGGCGGTCTTCGTCCAACAATCCAGAGCCATCCTCTGCAGGGGTAATTGTAATCCAGGACCCCGACGGGTCCACTGGCAAAGGCTCGTGGGCTGGTTCCTCGATGTGAAGTGCCGGGGGCACCCTCCGTCCCGATGCAACGCTGCGTTCAGTCGCGGCGCTTCTCCTCCGGGCGCGTCCTCTACTGCGAGGCGTCCCCTCCGGGCAAGGAGCAGGAGTTGGCTGCTCTGGACGTGATGGGCAAGTTGCAACAAAGTGACCCATGGCACCACAAACAAGGCAGGCTCCCCTTTGGAAACGGGACACTCGGTCTTGTGCGGGTTGAGCCGGCCTCCGCGGGATAGGCGCTGCAGCTCTGGGGGGAGGTTTCTGGCTTCCCCCCTCTTTGGCCCATCATCAAGCAGCTTTCTACTTCTTCAGCTAGTAGGATCCACTCCTCCAGGGTGGCGGGATCTCATTGCATATAAGCCCAGTTCAATATCTCTGGGTTCAGGGCTTCTCGGAAGTAATGTACTCGAGTAGCCTCAGTCCAATCCACAATTTTACTGATACATTGTACAGCGCATACACAGACTGGCACAGCCAAAGAGACTTTAAACAGCTTTAAGCTAACACATAGTATTTATATATTCAACATTGCTGTCTTAAACTAGAAAGAATATGCATAGCATGTACGTAGACAATGCCTGATCTTAATGGTGATCAGTTAAGAATATTTATAGAAGTCTTTAAAGGATTCAAGACTTAGAAAATACAGCTATTCTGGGATAACTTCATATGTTCCCATAGAGCTTAGATTCTTAGAGGACTACAGATGACACAGCAAGGTATAGTGTGTCTTCTGTACTGAAATATTATGATGATTTAAGTTAGGATGCTTCTAACCAAATCTTTCTCCAAAGAATTAACCATATTTTGACAGGATTTCTGTAACCTTTTATTCTGAATGAAAGTGCATTGCACTAAGGATACTTTATGAGTATATTCTGATTAAGATACTCCTTTATGGAGGCATAGAGAGTGTGAATGATTACTTGCTATATAAACATGTTTAAAACTAATGATGTCTAGCCTTATATGTGTGAGGAACTGTAATGCTCCTTTTCTGTGTGCTTCTGTTTTTGCTCGTATAAGCAGCAAGGCAGACCTTTGCTAACTTTGGTTCAGGCTGTTGATGTTGTAAACCCTAAGCAGGCCCCAAGCTGGAATGTCATGCTGACTCCCATTCCCTCCCTACCTCCCTCCTGCTTCCCTGGCCTTGGCTTCTGTAGATTGCAATAACGAGCTTCTTGGGACCTTTTGATGTTCTTGTGCAAGGCATGGCCTGACACGGTTATCTCATGGTTCTCAAAACATGTAACTGACATCTGCTGTGTAGAATTGTTTATAGTCTTGCCCTTTTGGAAATGCTAGCACTTGCAACTTTGACCCTGTAGGGCCTAGTCATACCTGAAGCATTCCAATAAACTTACCTGTTTCTGAATGGTCATCTGAGCAAGTGATTTTATGGAAACTGCCCAGGGAGGCTGGAAAGCCTCACATTAAGTTGCAAGTCCTTGCCTCGATTCCTGCTCCTGTACCACGTTTGGACAGCTATGGCAGGCAACGGGGATGACAAGAAAGAGGAGGATGACACCGTACCAAAGAAACCCGATCTGACCCCCTCGGAAGGGAAGTCGACTGGGAAGACGCCCAGTGGAGCCGACTCAGGATCGGGTCCGGGTACAAAGCCTAAATCCACCCGGTTAAACACCTTGCTGGAGTCCCCCCGAGGTTGGTCGCTTCCGAAGAGTGAAGCGCGGGGGCAGAGGACCGCAGTTCCCGGGGTTGGTTTCGAGGACGATCCAGCCCGTAAGGAAGCCCTCCTGCTGCACCAGATGGAAGAGGAACGCCAACAGTGGCAGGTGGAACGGCAGGACATGCTTGAACGGATGGATGCCATGAACGCGGTGATACTGGACATGGCTCAAGCACTAGATGAACTGCGAGTAAATCCACCGCAGCCGCCTGCAGCCCCGGCGGGTGGAGGACAGTAGCCAGTGCAGCCCGTGGCTCCAGCACCACCCGTCTGTCCCACTCCGCCGGTCCGCCGGGATTTGAAAGTCACGAATGATGGGTCGAGTGACCAGTTGACATTTTTTATGGTGCAAGTGGATATTTTTATGCGGGAGCAGGCCAGGACCTTCACCTCGGAAGAGTCTCGGGTCCAATATGTGGCCTCTCTACTGCAGGGTGAGGCGGCCGCCTGGATGGTCCTGCAGTATGAGCTCCGCTCCCCTGTCTTGCGAAGTCTCGATGACTTCATGATAGCCCTTCGGCATCGTTTTGAGGACACACACTTGGGTGAGAGAGCCAAAACAGCCTTGCTACAATTGCGCCAAGGGACTAAGTCGGTGACGCAGTATGCAAATGAATTTCAGTTGCTCTCGAGTAAGATTTTGGACTGGAGTGAGGCTACCAGAGTGCAATATTTCCGCGAGGGTTTAAACCCGGAATTGCAACACTGGGCTTTTATGCAAGGTAACCCTCCCGATGTAGAAGGATGGGTTCGGCATGCCGCCGACATTGAGAACCGGAAGCAGCTGCTGCTCCTATCCAGGCAACGTACCGGCCGAGAGACCAAAGTCCGTGGAGACCGACCCGGCGGTCCGAAAGACTCTCGTTTCCCCCCGGGGGGAGGGCCGTCGGTGACTGAACGCCGCAAACGCTTTGAGAGCGGGGCCTGTCTCGTTTGCGGAGGTAAGGGACACTTTGCGTCTCAGTGCCCTTCCCGGACCGGACGTCCGGGACCATCTCGGCCAGCAGCGGCCGAACCCGAAAAGACCCCCCCCCGAGGGACAACCTCGCCGCCGGAGCGGCGCACCTGGCCGACAGAGCACGCCTTCGGCTTTGCACGCACGAACTGAGCTTGGAGCTTCGAAAGCTACTGACCCATCGGGGTCCCGGATTACAAATGAAACCTTCGACTCACCGGAGTCACGGATTACAAATGCTGAGTCTGCCTCCTCCAGCGAGGAGGAGGAATGGGACATGCAGGCAAAAAACGCCGTCGGTCTGCTGTAAAGGGTAAGCAGACCTCAGCAGACCGCTCCGAACGTTGTGCAGGGAGCTCCTCTAAGGGTAAGCGATCAGGAAGACAATGTATATGTAAAAGTTACTCTCACTTTGCCAAAAGGGGGACCGTTGTTTGAACTTACAGCCCTGGTTGACTCGGGCTGTGCTCATACCCTGATAAGTGAGAAAGTCGCCCAGCAACTGCGGGTTAAACGAAAGCGGTTACCCGAACCCATCCGCTTTTCCCAAATGGATGGTAGTGACTTTAAAGGGGGTCCAGTTACCCACCGCACGGCTGCGGTGGTGATGGGCGTGGGAGAACATTGGGAGCGACTCTATTTCACCATCGCTCCCATCGAGGCCTCCGTTGTGTTGGGGATGAACTGGTTGCTGGGACATAACCCCTCTATAAACTGGGTTGAGCGGACTCTCACTTTTCCCCACACCCTGTGTGAGCACCATGATAAAGACCGAGTGCTCAAAACCCAAGCGGCCGCTCTTGTGGGAGTCCCTCATGCCGAGACTTTCCGACCCCAGCTCCCTAGCGAGTACTCTCAGTATGCTGACGTGTTTGATGTGCGGGAATGTGATGAATTGCCTCCTCACCGGGAAACCGACTGTGCTATCGAAGTGGTGGGGGATGGCAAGTTGTCCAAGGGAAAAATTTATCCTATGAGTCCCAATGAAAAGGCCGTGTTACGAGACTATTTGGACACTAATTTGGCGCGGGGTTTTATCTGCCCCTCGAAGGCACCGTACTCGGCTCCCGCCTTCTTCGTCAAGAAAAAGACGGGTGACTTAAGACTGTGTATTGATTTCCGTAGACTGAATGCAGTCACTCAGTCTAATGCATACCCCCTCCCTCTCATTCCAGACCTACTCGCACAATTGAAGGAGGGCCGGATTTTCACTAAACTGGATTTGGTAGAAGCCTACCACCGCATTCGCATACGAGAAGGGGACGAACCGAAAACAGCCTTCTCTAGTTGTTTTGGAATGTTTGAGTATTTGGTGATGCCGTTCGGACTTTCTGGGGCTCCGAGTGTGTTCATGCAATTGATTAATGAAGTGCTACATGATTTGTTATTCCGCGGAGTGGTGGTTTACTGGGCCATATCCTCATTTATTCAAAAACCATGGAAGAGCACGTACAATTGGTCCGAGATGTATTGCAGCGGTTGCGCGATCACAAACTGTTTGCTAAAGTTTCCAAATGTGACTTTCATCAACCCTCCATCACTTTTCTAGGGTATGTTATTTCCACCAGGGTTTGGAAATGGACCCCGACAAGGTTCGGACGGTAATAGAGTGGGACCCCCCTACCACGCGTAGACATTTGCAACAGTTTTTGGGTTTTGCAAACTTTTATCGGAACTTTATCCCAAACTTTGCCCAGGTAGCACTCCCTCTCACTTCGCTCTTGCGCACGAAGGGGAAAGGGGCGGCTGCCACTTTGCCTTCTGCTAAATTGCATTGGACTTCTGACTGCCAGCAGGCGTTTGAGACGCTCAAGCGGTTGTTCACGTCCGAACCCGTTCTCGCTCATCCAGACTGTGAAAAGCCTTTTATAGTCCAAGTGGATGCTTCAGACGTTGCCATGGGGGGGGGGGCTTTTGCAGCGAGATGGGAACGGCCAGCTGAAACCGTGTGCTTATTTTTCCAAGAAATTCTCCCAATCTGAAATCAATTGGGCCATTTGGGAGAAGGAAGCAGCGGCAGTAAAACATGCCCTCACCATTTGGAGACATTTCTTGGAAGGGGCGGAGGTTCCCTTTGAGGTCTGGAGCGATCACAAAAATCTGGAGGCCTTGAAGGGGACTAGAAAGCTTACGGCGAAGCAAGTTCGTTGGGCGCAGTTTTTTGCCAAGTTCCGATTTGTTCTTAAACATGTGCCTGGGAAGGACAATTCGTTAGCAGATGCCCTGTCTCGGCTTCCCCAATACCGCAATGACTTTGACCAGCCTATTGAATCCTTGTTCACCCCGGAAAAGAGAGGGGAGGTTTCGGGACTATCAGTAACCACCCGGTCACAGACCCGGACCCAGAATTTGTCTCCTCTGAAAGGAGTGCTGGAGGCGTTCCAACAGCGGCTTAAGGAAGCCTCACAAATGGAGGAGGAACAGCAGAGCCTCCCCGCTAACCTTAACCGACAGGGACCCTTCTGGTTCCAGGGGGGTAGACTTTATGTTCCTGAAATGCTTAGAAAAGAGGTGTTGGAGATGGTCCACGGAGCCAAACTTGTGGGACATTTTGGGTTTGTAAAGTCTTTGCATTTACTGCGGCGACAATTTTGGTGGCCTGGTATGAGGGCTGATGTGGAGTTATTTGTGCGCAGCTATCCCATCTGCTCCACTGCCAAGAAATGAATGGGAAAGCCCCCTGGTCTTTTGAAACCTCTGGAGACCCCGACCATGCCTTGGGAAGTAATTGCTATGGATTTCATTACTGATCTACCCCCAAGCCAGGGTAAAACTGTACTGTGGGTGATAACAGACTTATTTTCAAAGCAGGTTCACTTTGTTCCTTGTGCGGGGTTGCCATCGGCTCAAAAACTGGCACGATTGTTTGTAAATCACGTGGTCAAACATCATTCGGTTCCGAGGAAGGTCCTCTCCGACAGAGGGGCCCAGTTCGTTGCCAAGTTTTGGAGGGCTTTCCTAAAAGTGATGGGGGTTGAAGAACAGGGACTATCTTCAGCCTACCACCCTCAAACTAATGGCCAAACCGAATGTGTAAATGCCATAGTGGAGTGTTATTTGAGGTGTTATGTTAACTACCACCAGGACAATTGGGTAGACCTGTTGCCTTTTGCTGAATATGCCTATAATAACGCCCCCCATTCCTCTACAGGTTTCAGTCCGTTTCAAGTTGTGTATTGGAGGGAATTTGGTCCCTTTGGTTCCCCTGCCATTACTCCTGAACTGGAGGAAATACAAGAAGTCCAGGATTGGGCACAAGTGGTACAGACAACGTGGCCCTGGCTTCAGAAAAACCTGGAAAGGGCTAAACGCAAATACAAGGACCAGGCAGACAAACATCGGTCCCCGGGGTGGGAACTCAGGGTGGGGGATCAGGTCTATCTCTCCACCAAAAATCTACGGTCACTTCGTCCTTGTAAAAAGCTCAGTGACAAGTATGTGGGTCCCTTTCCCATCACTCGGGTCATCAATGACGTCACAGTGGAATTAGCTCTCCCCAAATCGCTTCGAGGTGTTTCGTATCAGTCTACTCAAACCTTACGTCGCAGCCCCCCAATTCCATCCTCAACCGAAGCCCGAGATCCCTACAGTCATAGGGGGTGAGACACATCTCGAAGTTTCTAAGGTACTGGATTCCAAGGTGAAAAAAGGGAAGTTGTTTTATTTAATTCGCTGGAAACATCTGAGTCCCGCCCAAGATGAAGGGGTGGCAGCTCCCCATGTTGCAGCTCCCCGTTTGGTGCAAGAGTTTCACTCTGCCTATCCTGACAAGCCCCGTCCGGCAGAACCAGGGGAAGGGGGGTCTTAAGGGGGGCAGAATGTGAGGAACTGTAATGCTCCTTTTCTGTGTGCTTCTGTTTTTGCTCGTATAAGCAGCAAGGCAGACCTTTGCTAACTTTGGTTCAGGCTGTTGATGTTGTAAACCCTAAGCAGGCCCCAAGCTGGAATGTCATGCTGACTCCCATTCCCTCCCTACCTCCCTCCTGCTTCCCTGGCCTTGGCTTCTGTAGATTGCAATAACGAGCTTCTTGGGACCTTTTGATGTTCTTGTGCAAGGCATGGCCTGACACGGTTATCTCATGGTTCTCAAAACATGTAACTGACATCTGCTGTGTAGAATTGTTTATAGTCTTGCCCTTTTGGAAATGCTAGCACTTGCAACTTTGACCCTGTAGGGCCTAGTCATACCTGAAGTGTTCCAATAAACTTACCTGTTTCTGAATGGTCGTCTGAGCAAGTGATTTTATGGAAACTGCCCAGGGTGGCTGGAAAGCCTCACTATATGATATTTTAAGGCTTTGCAACCAAAAAGTATATATTATATAATGCAAATAAATGTGTTTTTTATACTTCTACTCTTGTCCAGTATTGTTAATTTATTGGCATGTTCAAGAGATTTTCTAGGAACCATCACAAGTTTCTAGGAAATTTTGATTCTGGTGGTGTCTCGCTGAATAAGATAACATATCCCTTCTCAGGAAGGGATCCTTTCTAAGAGTGTAGGCACTTAATGGCCTGAACTTAAATAAGTGTTTATACTTTAAGCAAAGTGGACTGAAAGGAAAGGACGAACATAGACGGACATAACGAGCTGAGCAGCTGCTAGTAAGCCATTTCTGCACTGCACATCATATCAGACAAAGGGAATAAAAGGTATCCCTCTTAATGGATAAGAAAGAGGAGATAAAGGATCTCTCTTCACCCTTAATGAGTCTAGAAACAGTATCAATACAGCCACAGTAAAGCCAGCACCACAGATTGTTAATGCTGGCAGACTGCAGCTGTCTTAAGTAACATTTCTCCATCTCAGAGGCCTGAGATGTAAAACATTGAGACTCTGATCCTTGCTAAGAGTACCCTAAATGAGTCTAGAAAGTATAAACAAAGCCACAGTACAGCCAGCACCACAGATTGTTAATGCTGGCAGACTGCAGCTGTCTGAAGTAACATTTCTCCATCTCAGAGGCCTGAGATGTAAAACATTGAGACTCTGATCCTTGCGTGGACAGCAGTTCTCTGAGGTATCTTGAAGTATCAAGATCTGGATATTTCAACATATCTTACTTTATGGAGGCATAGAGAGTGTGAATGATTACTTGCTATATAAACATTTTTAAGACTAATGATGTCTAGCCTTATATGATATTTTAAGGCTTTGCAAACAAAAAGCATATATTATATATATTATATAATGTAAATGTGTTTTTTATACTTCTGCTCTTGTCCAGTGTTCAAGAGATTTGGCGTGTGAGATGTAAAACATTGACACTCTGATCCTTGCATGGACAGAAGTTCTCTGAGGTATCTTGAAGTATCAAGATCTGGATATTTCAACATATCTTACTTACAGTCTTCTTGTGAGACTGCTCTATTCCTAGAAGAGGATAGAGACCCTTAGAATTCCTATTCTTTGAATGGGAACCCAAGTGCAGTGATCTTTCCATATATTGGAACACTGAGAGTCCATTGGATTTATGGAGTCTTACAAACTATTTGGCTTACCAATGCTAAAGAGCATCCTGAACCCAAGGCTAATAGCTAGACCTCTGAGATAGTGTCAGAAGGTCCTCTACTTAACAGAGGGACTTCTTAACCTCCTCAGAGCAAGAGACCAGAG